>NC_141696.1:1512749787-1513949787 GCF_964263255.1 Lissotriton vulgaris | reverse complement strand
TTGGTGTCAGCAATCTCTTTAATGAATGTATTCATGTACTACCGTGTGGTGTCAATCCCAAGGATCATCCAGTGGCGGGAACAGTTGTTGGCAACAAAGCTAAAATTCTACCTAAATCTGGGGTATTCCATAAAGATAGCTGGTATGATGTAAGACTGCAGGTAATGGGTCAAAAGGTGACCATAAAGTCTTGTTCTGATTAGTTTTCTTTCCAGTTTTCCTAGTTTATTTGTGTTCTCCTTTAGTGTGGCATCGGGCCAATGGAATGGAAGTATCCAGGAAACCAGAACTCACCTGGCCCTGGCTGTCAGGGAGGGTCATATTACAGCTAACTGTATTCCAATTTTTATTACACTAATATTATTCAGTATGAGTATAATACAAGAAATTACAACAAGTAAGGGAACTGAATGCCCAAACGATACCCATAAGGAGGAGCTTTCCTTTTGTTGATGGCACTGATTATACCACCTTCAAGACCAGGGGTCCCAAAGACAGTGCCAGGGGCCGCACGGGGCAAGCCAGCAGTCAGAGTGCGACCCCTGGCGATTCCTAAATGACATTCATGGATGGGTGCTGTGTCATTATTCTTGGCACGCAATACAGTTTACGTGGTTTGTATCCATAGAATTCAGCGATGTTTGGTGGATAAAAGTTACCCTTGTAAATCTGGGGCAGTGTCAAAAAGCCATGGGTGTTTCATGGGAACACCCACATCAACACCCATGACAGTCCCCTTTAGCACGGAATACTGCGCGAAAGAGGGCCCTATTTACAAGGCTGTGTAAAGCCATGCAAAGGGGCTTTGCATGGCTTTGTAAATATGGGCAAGCATACAGGTCCACCAGAGCGTAAAAAAAAGTGATGCTACTGCAGCACTAGGGGATTTAATATGCCCCCTTGTATCCACATCAGTTGCATAATTAAACTTGAGGGGTGGCTGTGAAGTATATAGAGGCCCCCCCCACCACTCTCGTCCTAGACCCAGTCAGCGTACTGCGTTGAGGGAGTCCTCCTTGAGCTCCCTGCCCCACCACACCGTGGGGGCTGCAGGGGTTAATGTATTATTATTATTATTGCATTTTGTAGAGCGCAACAGCTCCCTCCGACGGAGGTGTCCCGGCGCTAAACGCTAATGCGGCCGGTCCACACTAACATCGTTCCTTGAGAAGCAGACAAAGAAAACATTCCTGAGACGGCGGACATAGACAGAATGGGTGGTTACATAGAGCAAAAATGTGAAGTTTGGAGAACAAGAGAGTACCAAATCTGAACTTTACAAACCTATACAAATATTATACACTATATGCCTCATTTACAATAGTTTGACACACAGCAGCTCAGCTAAGCTTCCTACTGTGCTGCCGTGCGTCAAAAGAAAAGAGCAGGAATGCGCCGTAACTACAAGATACCAAAAGACACACAAATGATGGGTGGAATGTGGAATAAATCAAACATTCAGCCCCAGTCAAGAGGTCTGGGTTAAATTCATTGTTTTTCAGCTAACTGCGCCACTCCAGTTTAGACCCAGCCATATGCAAATCAGTCTTGACCCTGTGCCTCATGGGAACAGTCCAGCCCAGACTGCCAAGCCAGGGCCTCCCTGGACCGGAAACAAGGAACCTGGAACTGGTTTCGGGATCCATTGAGTGCAGTGCAGTGGGGTGTGTCAGTTTCTGTTGAGTGCAGTGCAGTGAGATATGTCAGTGTCTGATGAGTGCAAGTGCAGTGAGGTGTGTCAGTGTCTATTGAATGCAGTGCAATGAGGTGTGTCAGTGTCTGTTGAATGCAGTGCAGTGAGATGTGTCTGTGACCAATGAGGGCAATGCAATGAGTTGTGTCACTGTCCGTTGAATGCAGTGCAGTGGGGTGTGTGAGTGTCTATTGAGTGCAGTGCAGTGAGGTTTGCCAGTGTCCGTTGAATGCAGTGCAGTGGGGTGTTTCAATGTCCATTGAGTGCAGTGCAGTGCGGTATGTCAGTATCCACTTAGTGCAGTACAGTGGGTGTCAGTGTGTGTTGGGTGCAGTACAGTGAGGTGTGTCAGTGTCCATTGAATGCAGTGCAATGAGGTGTGTCAGTGTCTGTTGAATGCAGTGCAGTGAGATGTGTCTGTGACCAATGAGGGCAATGCAGTGAGTCGTGTCAGTGTCCATTGAATGCAGTGCATTGGGGTGTGTGAGTGTCTATTGAGTGCAGTGCAGTGAGGTTTGCCAGTGTCCGTTGAATGCAGTGCAGTGGGGTGTTTCAATGTCCATTGAGTGCAGTGCAGTGGGGTATGTCAGTATCCACTTAGTGCAGTACAGTGGGTGTCAGTGTGCGTTGGGTGCAGTACAGTGAGGTGTGTCAGTGTCCATTGAATGCAGCACAGTGAGGTATGTCAGTGTCTGTTGAATGCAGTGCAGTGAGGTGTGTCAGTGTCCAGTGAATACAGTGCAGTGGGTGTCAGTGTCTGTTGAGTGCAATGCAGTGAGGTGTGTCAGTGTCTGTTGAGTGCAGTGCAGTGAGATGTGTCAGTGTCCATTGGGGCATTGCAGGTAGATGTGGTAGTGTCTGCTGAGTGCAGTGCAGTGAGGTGTGTCAGTGTCTGTTGAGTGCAGTGCAGAGAGATGTGTCAGTGTCCATTGGGGGCATTGCAGGTAGATGTGGTAGTGTCTGCTGAGTGCAGTGCAGTGAGGTGTGTCAGTTTCTAGTGAATGCAGTGCCGTGGGTGTGTCAGTGTCCATTGATTGCAGTATAGTGGGGTGTATCAGTTTCTGTTGAGTGCAGTGCAGTGAGATGTGTCAGTGTCTGATGAGTGCAAGTGCAGTGAGGTGTGTCAGTGTCCATTGAATGCAGTGCAATGAGGTGTGTCAGTGTCTGTTGAATGCAGTGCAGTGAGATGTGTCTGTGACCATGGGGGAAATGCAGTGAGGTGTGTCAGTGTCCATTGAATGCAATGCAGTGGGGTGTGTGAGTTTTTATTGAGTGCAGTGCAGTGAGGTTTGCCAGTGTCCTTTGAATGCAGTGCAGTGAGGTGTGTCAGTGTCTGTTGAATGCAGTGCAGTGAGGTGTGTCACTGTCCATTGATTGCAGTACAGTAGGTTGTGTCAGTATCCACTGAGTACAGTGCAGTGAGGTGTGTCAGTGTCCAGTGAATACAGTGCAGTGGGTGTCAGTGTCTGTTGAGTGCAATGCAGTGAGGTGTGTCAGTGTCTGTTGAGTGCAGTGCAGTGAGATGTGTCAGTGTCCGTTGGGGGCATTGCAGGTAGATGTGGTAGTGTCTGCTGAGTGCAGTGCAGTGAGGTGTGTCAGTGTCTGTTCAGTGCAGTGCAGTGAGATGTGTCAGTGTCTCTTGGGGGCATTGCACATAGATGTGGTAGTGTCTGCTGAGTGCAGTGCAGTGAGGTGTGTCAGTTTCTAGTGAATGCAGTGCCGTGGGTGTGTCAGTGTCCATTGATTGCAGTATAGTGGGGTGTGTCAGTATCCACTGAGTGCAGTGCAGTGAGGTGTGTCAGTGTCTGTTAAATGCAGTGCAGTGGGTGTGTCAGTGTCCGGTCAATGCAGTGCAATAAGGTCTGGCAGCGTCCATTGATTGCACTGCAGTGGGTGTGTCAGTGTCCATTGAATGCAGTGCAATGAGGTGTGTCAGTGTCTGTTGAATGCAGTGCAGTGAGATGTGTCTGTGACCAATGGGGGAAATGCAGTGAGGTGTGTCAGTGTCCATTGAATGCAATGCAGTGGGGTGTGTGAGTTTTTATTGAGTGCAGTGCAGTGAGGTTTGCCAGTGTCCTTTGAATGCAGGGCAGTGAGGTGTGTCAGTGTCTGTTGAATGCAGTGCAGTGAGGTGTGTCACTGTCCATTGATTGCAGTACAGTAGGTTGTGTCAGTATCCACTGAGTACAGTGCAGTGAGGTGTGTCAGTGTCCAGTGAATACAGTGCAGTGGGTGTCAGTGTCTGTTGAGTGCAATGCAGTGAGGTGTGTCAGTGTCTGTTGAGTGCAGTGCAGTGAGATGTGTCAGTGTCCGTTGGGGGCATTGCAGGTAGATGTGGTAGTGTCTGCTGAGTGCAGTGCAGTGAGGTGTGTCAGTGTCTGTTCAGTGCAGTGCAGTGAGATGTGTCAGTGTCTCTTGGGGGCATTGCACATAGATGTGGTAGTGTCTGCTGAGTGCAGTGCAGTGAGGTGTGTCAGTTTCTAGTGAATGCAGTGCCGTGGGTGTGTCAGTGTCCATTGATTGCAGTATAGTGGGGTGTGTCAGTATCCACTGAGTGCAGTGCAGTGAGGTGTGTCAGTGTCTGTTAAATGCAGTGCAGTGGGTGTGTCAGTGTCCGGTCAATGCAGTGCAATAAGGTCTGGCAGTGTCCGTTGAGTGCAGTGCAGTGGGTGTGTCAGTATCTGTTGAATGCAGTGCACTAAGGTGTGGCAGTGTCTGTTGAGTGCAGTGCAGTGACGTGTGAGTGTCTGTTGAGTACAGCGCAGTGAGGTGTGTCAGTGTCCCTTGAAGTCAGTCACTGTTGCCCAGAATCCTACACTGATTACAAACAGCTCCCGATGGGCATTCTAAACAGCATGGAAATGTCAGGCAGACATACTCAAAAGGCCCAACAACAACCCTACCAACCCAGGAATAATGTATAGAGACTGACGAATGAGCGCCAATCACCATTCCCACAACAACTTCTCTGGTAGTCATTTGCATATGCAGAGGAGTAAACCGCATTAGATGCAAATACAGCGCACCAGCAATGGGAGCGGATCCTCTTCCACGTGAGACCTCAAACAGCAGAAACAGGACCTGGGTGCAAGTCCAGTCCATATTGTATTGAAACATGCCCCTGTATAAATATGTCTCACCTCCTGTCTTACTACCAAAAGTAGTAAGTTTAGGATTTTGTCTTAAGTTAGTTCTGTGAAACCTCTGAGTCGTAGGCCTCCCCGTCACAGTCATTAATGCATGGACCCGGACTGCGACGGGGAGGTCTACGACTCAGAGGTTTCACAGAACTAACTTAAGACAAAATCCTAAACTTACTACTTTTGGTATTCACAGAAGTTAGGATTTTGTCTTAAGACAGACTTAAGTTAGGATTCTGTCTTAAGTCTGTCTTAAGACAAAATCCTCACTTCTGTGAATACCAAAAGTAGTAAGTTTAGGATTTTGTCTTAAGTTAGTTCTGTGAATCAGCCCCAGCGTGAATGTTACTGGTAAGTGACCGGTCATTACCTCCTGGTCAGACCTCCCCGTCCCAGTCATAAATGCATGAACAACAGCAGAGATCGGTCATGGGCGACCGTCCAGTTCATATTGTATTGAGACACGCCCCAGTATAAAAGTGTCTTAACTGTTACTACCATGAGTGAACACGTGAGGGCAAAGACCGGGCCGAACTCTATGACTGCAAACCATACACAAGAACTCAAAACACGGGGTAATGCGCGTCAATTCTGCATGCTTCCCGGCCAATAAAACAAGCTTTCAGCAGGTGATGTAAATACATATCCACAATTAAAGTAAAACTGTGATTTAGAATCTGTCGGATCATTCTGCACTAATACAACATACTCGGTAATGGCTTTACTAAAAATGTGTGATTTAGTTAAGAATCGTATGAAATAATGTTATTTCTGCATTCAATAGCTTTGCAAACAAGCACAGATTATTAACACAGCTTTGCTATTCCAAGCAAATACAGTTAGCTTGGAATAGCAAAATTGTGTTAAAAGCAAGAAGCTTAAGTTGCAGCATATTTAAAATTACTTTCTTTCTTCACAGCTGAGGTTCGAGGCTGCTCAGGCTTGCAGTGTTGACCATCAACTCAAATGTGTGCCACTATAGCGTTGCAAGCCTCGCTCTGGCGTCTGACACTGACGTGGGCTTTAGGTTCCAGGCTTACACCCTGGCCTCTGTGGTCCGTCCTGTGGTCACCAGGTATCAGAAGGGGGCAGATTTACAAGCCCCTTCCGCCACTTTTAACATAGGAAAAGTGACGCAAAAGTGGCGCAAGGGGCTTGTAAATCTGCCCCTCGAGACCCTGCTAGCTGAGGAGGGACGGTGGGTCCCTGATTGCAGCGGTCTCGTGGCGTGGTTCCAGGCCAGTCTTGGGAGGCGTGGGTGAAAACAAGTCCTCTGCTGTGGGTCCGTTTCAGGTTTCCCTAATTGGCCCCTGTGGTTCTCTGTTTTTGTTGCACTCTCTTCCCGCCATCAGCGCGTGGTGGGAGAGGGGCTGGCGCGGGGGACAGTCACTCCTCGGACGCTCTCTTCCCTCTGCACCCGCCGCTGCTGCTTTGGCAGGCCTGTTGTTGACGCCAGAAGTGAGATTACCACCCACATGTTGGGTCTCTGTTTGTTATTCCCCCTCTGCTGTTTCCGTGGCCAGGGATGCAGGTCTCTGCAGGCGATGATGGCTCCATGGAGGTTTCTCAGGTTCATGGCCCCTGATGCCAAATACGTGTTTTTCTGTATCTAGTGTTTTTTTTCTGTTTTGTTGGTGATTAACATGTTTATGAGTGATACAAGACAGTCTAGTGCAGCTAGTTGTCAGCAGGTACTGAAGTATTTTACCTCAAATTATATGTTACTGTTTTACATGGAGTTCAAATAAACAATTTGACAATTTCTCACCCAGCTGGGGTCTCCTGAATGACCTTAGAAAATCCTTCAATATCTTACGGATTTCTCGTGGGAGTGCTAAATTCAGAGGGGCACCCACCATTAGAATATCTTCCAATATCCTGTCGTTATATTCGGGGATTCCATCACTGAGTTTAGCTCTGGGCTTGTCAATTTGTCTAGAAATCAGTGTTCTGCAGGTCATGAGTTTTTCAACCTGCTTAGTTTGACTTGACCTTCAAGCATTTCCAAGGTCAATAAATTGAGAACCAATACATTTGGTTATGGAAAGAGCTGCTGTTCACAGTGCTTAGAAGTCACAGACATATGCTTTGAATCACTATATACGAATAAGTTATTACTTTGATTATTATTGTTGCCACCAAACTCTAAATGTACTAAACAGTGTATGAAAGAAAGTAAATTAAATTACACACTTTAGTTATATATAAAAACTCACTTCTATCAGATCAATGGTAAGAGGATTTTAAAACTTCAATTACCTTCCTCCCCTGTCTTCTTCGTCACAGTCGTCACAGGCTGAGCTGCTTCTCCGTCGGGCACGGATCTTCACTTAAAAAAACAAGCATTTGCAATGCAGTACGCCTCACAATTACAAGAGTTTGAGCTATGTGAGACCTATTGCATTGTAACTACTTTTTTAATAAACGCGCCCCTGCCGCGCTTTCACGTTAATACAGGCCACGTCCCTTTCTTTAGACGAGCTGCGTCTAAAGAAAGGGCTGCGACCGCCATGAAAGTAAAAGCACTGGATGGGTCACTTACAAAAAAAGGCATTTGTTTGTCAAGTTGACATACAAATGCAGCATGGGGTGCTTTTACAAAAAAATGCATTTGTTTGTCAACTTCACAAAGAAAGGCTTTTTTTGTAAAAGCGCCCTATGCCGCAGTTTCACTTTAATAGCTGCCCCAGACCTTTCTTTAGACGCAGCTTGTCTGAAGAAAGGGGCGTGGCCTCTATTTACGTGAAAGTGTGGCATGGGGTGCTTCTAAACAAAAGGGAAAAATGGAGAAAAAAACATGCGTCTGTGTTTGGCACTGCAAATAAATCAAACAAGCATTTGCAATGCAATAGGTCTCGCATTTGCAAGAGTTGGAGCTATTGGCATTGTAAATGACAATGCCTTTTATTCTTTTGTTTTGAAAACCTACAAGCCATGCATAAACATGCACTTTGTACGTATAGTCCTTGCTTACGAGAAGCAAGGCTGTCAGTAAAAGAGACTGCCAGCTTTGCTTCTCGTAAGCAAGGACTACAATTACAAAGTGCTTGTTTACGCACAGCTTGCAGGTTTTCAAACGCTTTTAATAAAAGGCATTGCCATTTACAATGCCAATAGCTCAAACTCTTGCAAGTGCAAGACCTATTGCATTGCAAATGCTTGTTTTAATGAACTGTGCAACTACAGATTTGACTCTAGTGAGTCCCCGCCTGTGGCGGCGCAGAGTACTGTGAGCCACAGCATCCCAATGCTAGCCGTGCCAGGGGAAGGCCAGATTCCGACAGAGACGGGTATCCCTGAGACAACATAGAAGGAACAGTTCCACAGTGTCAGGAAGCCACCCAGCCCTGTGAGCCACGTATTTCTCAAGTCACCAGAGCCTGTGGCCGGGCAGAGAAAAGCAGTGAGCCATGGTGGCACAGACCGTGGCAGGGCATCCTTTTAAGATGAAGTTTCGTGCAGCTCTGTCTTAAATGCACCAAAATGATTAAAAACACAAAATTGTTTTTTTCCCCAAGGGCTTGCGAGTCTAATAGGCACCAGAGAGGCACCAGTGCCACCGCATTCACACTTATAAACATTTGCATAGCTCCCACGCGGTTGTCTCTTGAGATGTGCTGTATCAGCTGTGCGTTTTCCTGCAGACCCCGGCCAGTATGCACTAGCTGTAGTGCAGTGTGAGGGCAGCAGCAGCCCAGGCCCCTCTGCGGAGGACGCCCCCATACCAGCTGTGCGGGGCTAACAGAATGCGGGTGGGATATTAAGCCAGCCTTTGATTAGTAATTACAGTTATATGGGAATCCCAGCATATGACATGATAATCCACATTTGTAAAGCGGCACAATCACCCGTAAGGGTCTCTAGGCGCTGGGGGCCGTCGGGAAGATTAAGCAAGATATTGCCCAGAGTCATGATGGTAATTTGGAAATGTTACTATTGATGCCAAGCCCCTCCAGAGATCAGCCCTAGCCCGCTTTGAGAAGGTTGCAAAAGTCCCTCTGAAGCCCCCTCGAAGGGATTCCTCAGATCTTGCGGTTGTCGAAGTGCACATAAATCTGAAAGGCGCTGCTTCTAAGCGCTCCATAAAATCATAGTTCCCCGCCCCTTCCTCCGGGAGAGCCCCCTCTCCTGACCATTCACCCACTCCCCGCCTCGTGTTAATTTCTAGGCAGATGCATTCAGGGGCCGGCGGCGCTCAATGGGGCTGTGTGGCAGCCGCCCCTAATTGGCGTTAAAGCACTCAGTACTTGGGAGCATATGCGGGGAGGGGGCTCCCAAGTCCCATCGCGCAGCGCACCCACCCGCAGGACCCTCAACCCGGAGGGGAAAGGCAGAGCAGAAGCTGAAAGTGTCAGGGTGTGAGGGAGCGGGAACTGGTACGGACCGAGGGACATTACCCCTTGCATTCCGCAGGTGTGGGAGCAGGAAGGGGGTTAATGGAGACCTGCCTTCTACAGGCAGAGAAATCTCGCTATAAGCCCCACAGGCCAGGACACGAGGAAGGGCCAGTTGTTCTGCACTCTGGCTCTGCAGTACAAATGGGAAAGGGTTGGGGGGATGCGCACCCCATGGGGGGCATCGATGGAAGGACATTACCCCTGCATTCCACAGACGGGGCCCAGTGAGGGGGGTTCATGCACAAGTGCCATCTACAGGCAGAGACATTGCGCTATAAGCCCCACAGGCCAGGCCAAGAGGAAGGGGCAGTGGCTCTGCACTCTGCAGTACAAATAGGAATGGGTGGATGCGCACCCCATGGGGGTCCTCGATGGAGGGACAGTGGTTTGGCTCCCCTCAGGCAAAGAGCCCGGAGGGGATCTTGGCGAGCTGCACTGTACAGGCAGGGCCTAGAATGAGGGCTGCGGGCATCGGACTGAGCGTCACACAGGCAAAGCCCCAGAGAGGGTGCTTCAAGGCTTTGCGCCCGCATGCAGGGGCCCAATGGGGTGTGAGGAGGCTCAATACCTCAGAGAAGAGGTCTGCTTGAATCTCACAGGAAGGGCCATGAGAGGCTGGGAGAGAGTCCCAGAGGATAAAGGCGGTGGTCTCACCCGGCATAAAGAGGTCACTAAACAGGGTGCATCCAGCTCAGAGAGCCTGTAGTGAAGTCTGCCCAACAGGTGGATCCAAGGAAGACAGGATCTCGCACAGCTGAGGCAATCTTTTTTCCTCCTAAAACAGTCTATAAATGGTAACGTTTGTCTAAGGCTATAAGAGTAAATAAATTTGCCATTCAGGTCAGAGTGAGTGTTGGAACTTCAGACTGAGGTACATGTAAATGTAAATGTACAGGAATTTCTATAGCGCAAATCACCAACCGGTTTCTAAGCGCTTGCTTAGGGAACCCGTCCTGGTATTCCCCTGTGAGATAACCCCGGCAGGTTATCCACAAGGTGAAAGCCAGGCATCTTGCCGCGAGGGGCCGTTGCGGAGATTAAGCAAGCTATTGCCCAGAGTCGCAGAGTGTGAACCCATGAATCGAGTAGGCACTGGAGCGAGAATTGTCGAGTCCATGGACATTTTAGGACTCAAGATCCCACCGAGCCGGGAATTGAACCCTGGTCCCAGGCTGACCTCTGCTTCCAGGTCTGCCTCCTCTAACCAGTGAGCCACACTTCTCCATGAGGTGAGCTAGGGCAGAGCAGAAAGTGTGTCTCTCTCTCGAAGATTTCATCAGCTTGTGTGATTTTTGGCCTATCGCGCCTCCTTCTATACAGCAACATTCGCAGCTCTTTAAAATGTAAATATTCTTATCTAGCTAATTAAAAGCTTAGAGCGCATCAAACAAAGTTGGTAGACACTACTGAGAAACGCTGCAAGCAAATGCCGACCCAAACAAGCAACGTACCTTTCTTGGATTGAGTGTTTCCGGTCCCTCTGCACGGGCGAGACACAGGAAGCCAGGCTGGACTGCCCGGGACTGCCTGCTTGAGGGCGGGGCCACCAGCACAGACAGGAAGCGGACGGGAGCCTACCCCGGGCTCCTGTGAAGGGAAGGGAGCTAGCCGCCTACGAATCCCGTGCAGCGCCACTACCGCGGGACAGCTCGAGAGGAGTATGAGAGACCCGGTGAGTGGGGGTGTCGGGGCACATTGATGACTAGACTGATAGACAGAAGTCATTAGGCGCGGTCATTAGACACGTTCGGCACGTTCACAACACCAGAGCTGCAGCGTCCAGGAGAGTCTGAACACGTGATGCGAGCCAGCCAGCTGAAGCGCGTCCTCGAGGTGAAATCGCCGAGGTTATGCGCGTAACCACCCCCTCTCAGCCATTCCCAGGAAACCCACAACAATGGGTCTTTCGCTGGAGCAGCGCTATGCGCTGCTAACACCAGCGAGACCTAAAAAGCACCAATCACATTAGTTCACAACAGCTGAACGGAAGCGCACAGGAGAGTGTGCACAGGGCCAGCAGAAGTGGCAGTGAGGCGGCTTTATACATAACTTGTTGATTTTAAATAATTCCATAACATGAGAGCCCACCGTGGTTAAATAAAAATCACCAATCACATTAGTTCACAACAGCTGAACTGAAGTGCACAGGAGAGTGTGCACAGGGCTAGCAGAAGCGGCAGTGAGGCAGCTTTTTACATAACTTGTTGATTTTAATTAATTCAATAACATGAGAGCTATCGTAGAAATGATATATTGTAAGCCGTTCTTTTAACCGTAATGGTGTCAGCGACAAGAAGGGTTACGAAGTTTGAGACGTGGTAATGCTTTGGAATTTAAAAGCAACCATAGTCCCAGTGAGGCGGCTTTTAACGCACATTTGCGACCTTTAACACCGTGGTTAAATAAAAATCACCAAGCACATTAGTTAACAACATCTGAACTGAAGCGCACAGGAGAGTCTGCACACGGCCAGCAGAAGCGCAATCCACTTGCCTAAAATAATTAGAGACGCAGAAGTCATTAGGCGCGATCACAACAACAGATCTGCAGCGCCCTGGAGAGTCAAGCGCGTGCAACTTGCCTAAAAAAAATGCGAGGCACGGAAGTCATTAAGCGCGATCACAACAACAGATCTGCAGCGCAGATCTGCAGCGCCCTGGAGAGTCAAGCGCGTGACACTTGCCTGCAAAAAAAAAAGTGCGTGCAACTTGCCTAAAAAAAAAAACGAGACACGGAAGTCATTAGACGCGATCGCAAAAACAGATCTGCAGCGCCCTGGAGAGTCTGCACACGTGATGCAAGCCCGACTGCAGAAGCGCGTCCTCGAGATGAAATCGCCGAGGTGAAGCTCGTAACCACCCCCTGTGCCCGATTCCCGGCAAACCCACAACAATAGGTCTTTCGCTGGAGCAGCGCTTCGCGCTGCTAACACCAGCGAGACCTAAAAAGCACCAATCACATTAGTTCACAACAGCTGAACGGAAGCGCACTGGAGAGTGTGCACAGGGCCAGCAGAAGCGGCAGTGAGGCGGCTTTTTACATAACTTGTTGATTTTAATTAATTCCATAACATGAGAGCTATCATAGAAATTATATATTGTAAGCTGTTCTTTTAACCGTAATGGTGTCAGCGGCAAGTAGGGTTATGAAGTTTGAGACGTGGTAATGCTTTGGAATTTAAAAGCAACCATAGTCCCAGTGAGGCGGCTTTTAACGTATCTGTGCGACTTTTAACACCGTGGTTAAATAAAAATCACCAAGCACATTAGTTAACAACATCTGAACTGAAGCGCACAGGAGAGTCTGCACACGGCCAGCAGAAGCGCGTGCCACTTGCCTAAAATAATTAGAGACGCGGAAGTTATTAGGCGCGATCACAACAACAGATCTGCAGTGCCCTGGAGAGTCAAACGCATGCAACTTGCCTAAAAAAAAGGTGAGGCACGGAAGTCATTAGGCGCGATCACAACAACAGATCTGCAGCGCAGATCTGCAGCGCCCTGGAGAGTCAAGTGCGTGCCGCTTGCCTGCAAAAAAAAAAAGCGTGTGCAACTTGCCTAAAAAAAACAAGACACAGAAGTCATTAGACGCGGTTGCAAAAACAGATCTGCAACGCCCTGGAGAGTCTGCACACGTGATGCAAGCCCGACGGCAGAAGCGCGTCCTCGAGATGAAATCTCTGAGGTGAAGCACGTAACCACCCCCTGTGCCCCATTCCCGGCAAACCCACAACAATAGGTCTTTCGCTGGAGCAGTGCTTCGCGCTGCTAACACCAGCGAGACCTAAAAAGGCGCGGCCGCCACTGTCGCGTGCCGTGCTATTAAAAAAAATAAAGCATTACGAGAGAGCGCGTAAACCATTGAAAGAAATAGTGCTAGGATGATCTAATTAAAGCCTACTCAGTAACAACACAAGTAAGAGGGCCAGTCCTTATGGGAGGTGACAAGATGGGACAAGTCTATACTAAGGAGGGACTACTAAGCCTATAGACCAATGAAAAGCCACAATTTTTAAAGGACAATGCCACAAGCCAATAGAAATTATGGGTGGAGAGTGGGTGGAGCTTCAATTCCATACCTGTATACAGCATGCCTCGCAGAGCAGCGCATGCGCTGCCCGGGCTCGACCTAAAAACATTTTTTTGACCCTCCAATTACTGGTGTTGTAACAACATTCATCACTTGATACATTAAAGGCCACAATAAAGAAAAGTCCTCTTTCTTTGGCTGTCGCATCGGGTGACGGTCAAAACCTGCAGGTAAGTTAGATTTTAGGAGTTTGGAAAAAAATTCAGGACCTCCTCAACAAGGGATTCAAAGTAGTGACTTTGTAATCCATCCTACTATTAGTATCGCCTGGAATCTTTATGGCCATGGACCCCCAAGATTAATATCTGCATATCCCGATTTATTTTGCATCTCAAAGTTACCTAAGAATCTGAGTTTTTGGAAAGCATTTTCAGCTCTGTGTCCTGCCATATGGACCATCATCACATCATAGATAGTTCACAAAGACTCTGGCTTCATTGGTAGGTAATCTGAAAGCTTTGGGTCTGTTGCTCTTTCCCTACCTTGATGACTGTCTAATTTCTGTCTCTCCTTTCTCAAAGGGTCTTGAGATTGGTCTGATTGATTTGCAATATGTTAGTACTTCAGAGTTTCCTGTTGAACAAATACAAATCACAGGTCCTGTCTGTTCAGAGAACGGAAATGTTCAGAGCACTGGTCATGAAAGATATGGGAAGAATGTTTTTTTCTTCTAACGAGGCAGGGTAAACTGAAGAATGAATTGAGACTGCTGCTCGGCCGCACTGTACTGTCCCCTCTCAAAGATTGTACAAACAAGCTCTTTAGGGTAATATTTAGAGTTAGAGTAGATTGTGCCACAAGCAACAGTGCCACTTTGAAGAATTCCCTGTACAATTGCAAACCACTGTAGAAGTTATCTATGTATAAATGATGACCTTTGTTAAAAAAGTCCTCTACCAAGTTCCCACACAATTTTCTAACTAGCTCTGAAAGTGGATGGGCAACCAGGGAGATCAATAGTGGAATCCCTATCAGTGTACACCCTGAAATTATAGACATATCAAATACTACTCTCAGACAGCATATCCATTTCAATTCCATAACGTGCCCTCTTGCTAGGAATGTACTGCCTAAAAACCAAATGGCCCTTGAACAGGACCAAAGACTCATCCACAGCTATTTCTTTCTATGGAACATAGATCTCTGAAAATCGATTACATTTGATCAAGGACCGGCCAAATCTTAAAAAGGGCAACTCTAAAGCATTATCAACAAGATGCGACATCCGAAGAAGAAGCAAATACCGATCACGACTCATGGTTGCAAGATATATAGCTGTTTCCATCAAGGGACTAGTAGACAAATATGAAGAAAGTGAAAGCTTCCTTATCAAGCCTATCAACAAAGTTAAATCCAAGAACTTTTTCATCTCCTCAAGATTTGTGGGAGTCCACCGGGAAGCTCTAGAATAGGGCTTAAGTCTGGCACTGTTATCCCTCAAATTCTGTTCAGCATACAAATTAGTCTGCTCAACAATCTCATCCAAAAATACATCATCCATAAACAGCTGGAAAAAATGTCTAGGCAAAAAGTTATCAGTGTTCACTCTACACACCAGTAAAGGCAGGCAACACCGGCTGCACCATGTTTGGGGCAATCCAGAGTCCAGCACTTCGGATGGGAAGCCTTTCAGCCCCAGGCTGCAATCCAGTAGCTTCTTGCTGCTCTGTCAGCACATCAGTGTCCTACCCTAAAAGAGGCACTTCCTCCGCACTGAGAGTGGCTTCATCATCAGATGATTCCTCTCGGACAGAAAATTCATTGCCAGAATCCTGGCCTTCCTCCTCTGCCTCAGATGCAGAGTCAGTCTCATAATCATAGTCAGAAGAAGAATCAAAAAGCATACCAACAACATGCTGAGTGGTCACCCTGCGGCTAGCCATAATCAATACAAAGTACGCAAAAACCTATATACTCAAATACGATACCACTCACTTACCAGAGATAGCTAGAGTCAGGATTACATTCACCTACTCCGCTCAGACACAGCAAGCACCAACGCTATCTCACTACAAAGAAAAAAAATAAAATTACACACTAGACAACAGAATATAAATCATGCACACATCCGAGGAGAATTTCACACATAATAAAACAGAAGCTGAATATCCTGCTTTTAATACACCATTCCCAAAAAACGCATTCATGCAGGGCAAAGATACTCATTTGGAGTAAACGGTACAAAAAGGTTTTTCTTACCAAACACATGCAACTACACAAACTATGGCTCTACCAGTGCTGAAACCACAGGCAGGAGTCACAGTAAAGGAAATCAAAGGGATGCACTAGAATAAGAAGGAGAAATAAAACATTACGATCAAAAATGCTAATTATGATAAGAAATGAAACAGTTAACATGATAAAACACCATGAAGTCTGCCCATCACCATCTGAATGCCCACCACACACATCGCCAACCAGATGCCAGTCAACACACACTGTCAACCAAATGCCAGTCCACACATATCACCAGCCAAGTGCCAGTACACACACACCACCAGGCAAGCACCGGTCCACATACACTGCCAAGAGAGTGCCAGTCTACACTTATCGCCAGGCAAGCACCAATCTACATACACCGCCAGCCAAGTGCAAGTCCACACACACCACGAGCCAAATGCCAGTACACACATAGCCAGTCAAACGCCAGTACACACGGCCCATCAGCAGAACTCCAGTTCATGCACACAAACACAGAAGCCTTCCCTGTGGGGACAGATGGGCCTAAAATATTGACCATCTGCCCTCAAAAGGGCAGAAACGGCCAAAATACATGCCCCAGTAAAGGAGAGCGACCCTTACCTAACAGGCCGCTCCCCGACATTCATGAAAATAATATCCCTGGTCTTTAGTGACTTTCTTCCCCCCTTTGGAGCAGATGGGCATAAACATATGGCCACTCTGCCCTCAAGGGGGAAGAAACAGCCAAAATGTATGCCCCCATAAAGGGGAGTGAGCCTTGCCCAAAACAACAAACTTGCTTCATAAAGAAATCACAGATGATCAAGTGGCTTCTGCCCCCCCTCGGGGGCAGATGGGCCTATAAATATATGGCTGATCTGCCCCAAGCAAGCAGAAATTGCCAACACATACAGCCCCAAATGGGAAACAACCCTTGCCCAAGGGACCACTCCCCAAAAGAACAAACATGCTTCATAAAAAAGAATTCCTTGTGGTCTAATGGCATCTGCCCCCCTGGAGGTCAGATGTGCCTAAAATAATATTGTCAATCTGCCCCAATTGGATCAAAAACTGCCAAAACGTAGATCCCCAAAGAGGCAGCAACCCTTACACAAGGAGAAGCTCCCCAAAACATCAAACTTGCTTCATAAAAAAACTCCCTGGTGGCCTAGTGGGCATTCCTGCTGCACGATTGCGGCCCCATGCGCGATCATGCAGTAGGAATGCACTGCAAAGAGACATTGGGGGAAATGAAAACCCTTTCCTTTCCCCGATGCCTCTTTGCCTGCCCCAAACCCTACTCATAGGGAAAATAATCTACCTTCCTCCAACTGTGTTGGAAGTCATGGGTTTTGATTACATCAGCGGGCGCCGTCAGCTCTGACATCATCAGATCGCAGAGGGGGGAGTCTGGTGGCAGCGGAAGTGCTTCCTCTGCCATCCCTGTCTGGGGGATCTAGAAGGGCAGCCCACGGGGGAGCGCCAGCACTTCCCCCATGGGTGAGTGCGAGGACGGCTTGGAGCTGTCCTACGCACACTCTCACCACAGCATTGGCGGCTCTAAGCTGTCCAGTGGACGCAAGGGGTTAATGTTGTGTGGCTAGTGAGCAGAGGTGCACGGGTTCTAGTAATTTGAAAGTGGAACATACATTTTTAATTCAGAATTTCTAATGTTGTGTCTTTTAAGTTGAGGTTGTACAGAAAGAATAAATAAAGTTTCCCAAGCTATAACTAAGCAGTATATAGTCAACGAAAAAAACAAATGTTAAGTTATAGTTAGGAAAACTTTATTTTCTGTATACAAACCAAACCAAAACTACACAAACGTTACAAATTCTAAAGTTATTAGTATATATTTCATTAACAATTCACCCACCACCTTTAAATTATTATAAGTAGCGCACCGCGTAACACACTTTTCTCAGCTTGCTAGCAAGACAACTCTAACTATAACTCGCCACTCTACCATACACCGTGTTGTGACAAATCATGTAATTTGAGAAGTTATAAGTGTTGTTATGAATGCTATGATTTCACATGCTATAAGTGATATAGTATGCAAGGATATAACTATTGCAGGGAAGGGGCATGATTTATAGGTATTGTAGTGTGGCGAGTGAGGTGACAAGACTGTGTTCGAAGGTGTGTGACTTATAGTAATATAAAGGTGGTGCATAAATTACAATTTAAAGTTATAATTATATCTTTACAATTTTTAATGTTTGTGTATTTTGAGTTGGGTTTGTATAGATAGAATTTATAAAGTACTTCTAACTATAAACAGTCCTTAACCTTTGTTTTTTCATTGTATGTTAGTGTTTTTTATATTTTTAATAAAAATGTGTTCAAATCGTAGTGTGGCATGTCATTCATTGGAGTGTTGTGAAGTGAAGTAGAATCTAGTGTTGGTTGAGTGGAGGTGGGAAACAGACTGCCGGGTAGTCTAGTAGGTAATAACATTCATAATCGTCCTATTTGTGGCACGGGTAGCCAACCTATGTCAGTAAATGGACAGCCTGCACGAAACCCCGCAGCCATGCACAATGGTGTGGCCCATAGAAGTGATAAGGATGTGCACGGGGTATTACATCTACCATCGGCCGCTGCCCCCCTGGTAGTGGTATTGAGGAATGTTCCAATTTTACAAGAAGGGTACTTTGAATCAACTGACCAGCTAATGGCCAAAACTATGCACTGGTTTACAGCCCAATTAAAGCTAGTGGGGACCTGGGATTGGGATATCTGTAACCAATTGATAATGACAAGACGGGTCCCTTGGATTGGTCATTTGAGGAAGGACGGTGGGGGGATTGTGTGATTGTGATTTTTAATAAGGAATGGGTTGTCAGATTTCTGTTGGAGCACGTAGGAAGTAGAATGCAAAGGTGCTACGGTGGGGAAATCTCCCTTTTACCATTAGGTTTTTTATAGACCGGATCAGTCATCCCAGCTAGGGGTGAGAAGTCGGGGTGTACCGCATGTACCCTTAGGGAGATCTCGTGATCTTTAACTAGTTAATAGATTTGCCCCTTTGTCAGGCCTAGATGCCTGTGATTGACTTCTACCAGTACATGTCCCAGAGACAAAGGAAGTTACTAGTAAATTCATTGCTTCCCCACTGCCCGAGATAGGTTGTCAGCCGGTGACAAGTACATGGTTGGTATGCACTGGCATGTCTGGAGATATTCTTACCAGTAGTGTTTCTTGTTCTCATGGTCCAAGTTCTGTCAACCAAGGTAGAACTGAACAAGTGGGTGATCATACTAATAAATCTAGGGCCCGATTCACAGAACGAACATAAGACTCAAACCAAAACTTACTACGATTTCGGTATTCACAGAATGCACTTACTACTTTTGGCATTCACAGAATGAACTTACTACTTTTGGTATTCACAGAAGTTAGGATTTTGTCTTAAGACAAACTTAAGACAAACTTAAGACAGACTTAAGATAGACTTAAGAAAAAATCCTAACTTAAGTCTGTCTTAAGTTTGTCTTAAGACAAACTTAAGACAAAATCCTAACTTCTGTGAATATCAAAAGTAGTAAGTTCATTCTGTGAATGCCAAAAGTAGTAAGTGCATTCTGTGAATACCAAAATAGTAGTAAGTTTAGGATTGAGTCTTAAGTTCATTCTGTGAATCGGGCCCGTAGAGTCTTGAGCTGGAATATTGCAGGTTTGAGATCTAAGAGAGACGATCCCAATTGGCTATCCTTCAAAAAATCATATGACATAGTTGCCCTCCAGGAGACCTGGGACAGGGGGGATAATTTTTGGTTGGATGGCTTTAGCTCATTCTCTCTAGCGGCACGCCCAGCTTTAGCGGGCGGGGCTAAAGGTGGTCTCTTGTTTCTCCTCTCTTTGGAACTAATATGCTCTGTAAAAAGGTTAGAGCTAGACTCTCCCCATTGTTTGATATTGGAGCTTAGTGAACTAAACTGTTCTAAGCTCTTGTTAGTGAATATCTACAATTCAGGGGAGTGTGACTATCCAAACCAGCATATAAATACCTTGAGCTATTTTCTTAACGATGTAAATGTGTAAATGTAGTAGTATTTGTATAGCGAACCGAATCGACCCCCAAAGGGGTATCTCAGGTGCTTGTACGCATAACGCAGTGGAACCCTTCCTGGCTTTTCCCTGTGAAGTGCCCACTCCTGGGCACCCCCAAGTTGAAGCCAGGCATCCTAGCATGTTGGGGCCGTTGTGGAGATTAAGCAAGCTATTGCCCAGAGTTGCAGAGTGGGACCCATGATTAGAATAGGCACCAGGGCGAGAATTATCAGGTCCGCGGAAATTGAGCCCAAGAACCGCCGAGACGGGAATTGAACCCTGGTCCCAGGCCAGACCTCTGCATCAAGGTCTGCCGCTCTAACCATTGAGCCACACTTCTCCACTTTTTTTCATGTATTATTAATCGGTGATTTTAGCACACATTTGGGTAATTTATGTTGTTCATTACATGATCTTAATTTTGCCAAGATCCCACATTTTGAGCACGCCTTACGGGGTGAGGGTCTTGAGTCGCTTTTAACGGAAGCTGATCTTTTTTAAGCTAGTTTTGCTAACCCTGGAGACCTGTGTCCTACGTTTAAAGCCAAGGCTTGTAATACCGTTATAGATTACATTTTTATGTCCCCGCGTTTTTGAATAAGGTGATTTTCTATAACGCCCGGGAATCCCCTTTGAGTGATCATAATCCGGTCATTTTAATTTTGGATATTGCATGTGGTATCCTGAGCAAGGGTGGTAGGAACCGGACTATGTCCAAGGTACTACCCTGTGATCAGGGAAGGAGGGTTAGATGGGCTAATGTAATCCCAGAGAATTTTCTAAAGGGCCTGTGTGAGAAATGCACAGATCAATTTGCCATTTGCATTGAGCCACTAAATTCCAAGAATGCGGTACTCTCCAGCGGCTTCTAGACGCCTTCGCGACTTTTATGCACTCTTTGGGCCAGATTCACAGAATGAACTTAAGACTCAATCCTAAACTTACTACTATTTTGGTATTCACAGAATGCACTTACTACTTTTGGCATTCACAGAATGAACTTACTGCTTTTGGTATTCACAGAAGTTAGGATTTTGTCTTAAGTTTGTCTTAAGACAAACATAAGACAGACTTACAGTGCCTAGACCTGTTATGCTGTGCTGAATTTTATAATAAGTGCTCTGTGAACTTGCAATAAGTATTTAGGAATTGCTTTTATGATTTTATCAATATATTTAAGTTATAATGAAACTAATTTTAACAAGTATTGCATTTTTTATTTGGGTATTTTTCTAATTAGGTCATATATTTTATATTGATGTATTGATATTATCTTTTTATAATGAACCATTGTGGCTGCTTGTAGCCGAATATAGAATTTTGATTGAATGACTGAATAGGGTAAATGCTGTTTTTAGAGAATAAAAAGGCAGCCATATGGTTTTAACTATACTTTGTTGTGTGCCTTAGTAGTAGGTTTTATTATAGTTCCTAACCTATTGGCACTTTATTAAAGTATTAATAGTTAGGGATTTTTTTGTGCATATTTTTAAATACATTTACGGAGTACTGCACTAGTACCTAATAAGTACCAAATTTTTTAGGATATATGTATATTTTTTTACATTTCTTTTAAGTTGCGCAGTATTTTCACGGTCCCAACTACAGCGACAGAAGGGCTATCAGATTTAATGTGATTTCCTTCTATTTATTGTATTTGTTATCTATTTGTGTATGGGTTTACTTAATTATGGGACCATGATAAATGTGTGTTTTAGCTGTTAATGTAGTTATTCAGAAATTATAATTTTAGTAAATTGTTGGTCTTTTTGCTACTTTTAGTAAGATTTTGCTATATAGGAAGACCAAAATGAATAAAAGCCAATCGTTGTTATAACACTTGAGATTGCTTTTTATCATTCTGGATAATTATCATGTCCTTGCTATAGTAGTTTGTGTAGCTTAGTAGTGCACAAGGGACAAGATTTTCATTTGGCCATTTGAGCACAAATAAAATGTATAAGCCAGAGATCATGCAAAGAAAACACATGTAGAATAAGATGTATTCAATTTGTTATGTGTTTGTTTTTTGGTTTCCATTAGCATGTTCTTAAAATGGTTTTTCAGTTGTTTGTGTAGTAAATGTGAAACTTAGAATATAGAGCCTAGTTGATTTTGGGCCACCTTGATACTTTTAGCAGTATTGTGCTACAGATTTTGGCTGTGTAACTTCATAACCACTTCATAACATCGCTTGCAGTAACAGAAAGGATCATCTACATAGTCTAATGTACATTGGTATGAAATTTAATTACAATCTATTTAGTCATTTAGCAGCTACGTACAATGCAAAAAGTCTATGTAAAATGTATTGGGGGCACAATCTGTTTTGGGACACCTCTTTTTTCTTTGCACCCATTTGACCAAACGCCGCAAAACGTTCCATCCTCCACCAATGTAACAGGGACAATAGGTCTGGAAGGTTTTGCTAAAAATTCGTCAAACGGGTGCAAATTTATTAAGGGGACACGATCTATGGAATTCCTATCTCTTGTAACCCTAAGTATAACTGGTCATAGTTAGGACCGCGTTTCCATAGGAAAAGCATTTTATTTTGGTTTACTTGCAACTTTGGCTATGATTGACAAATCTTCAAGAATGTTCCCCCCCCCCCCCAAGAAATTCTTCCACCTCAGCTTCTTCCTGGAATGGTTTGAGTTGATCTGTCTAGCAGGGGCCCAGAAAAAGGAAGGGGGGCGGTTTTCCATCGAAACTTTAGACACAGCTAGAGCCCAAATGCCTGAAAGCTAGATCTTGGTCCAGAAAGAGTGCTTTTTGTAATTTTGCGTAAATCCTTTCAGTAGTTTTTGAGCATTGAAGGCTAAACATTGCATATTTCACTCTGCAGTGGATCCGCAGGACGACAGATCTCCTGCTGAAATCTGTCTGACTGCCACCACAGCAACAAGACTAGGGCTGCAGTCATCTTAGGACTTGAGACTCGGTTCTAAGTCCTAAAAGAAGGTTCACAAAACACATAAGGGCCAGGGCAGGTCTACCCTGACCCGAGGCTTGGTGGTGGGACCCCGCCTGGGGCCTAAACATATTTTTTAAATTTTGATGCAAATTTGCAGAGGAACTGGGAATCCGCAACAACGTTTTAAAGAAGAGTGTGGGCTCCTGTACTACTATCACATGCCCCCCACACTCCTGGAGGGAGCAAAATTTTCCTTTGTTGCAGGGGGTCACGGCCTCCCCGTGAGTCTCTGGGAGGGCACAGCCCCCCTCCCAGAGCCTTATTAGGCCCTAGAGACCCCATCCCCTGGGGCGAATTCCATTAATAAGGGAAGGGGGCACATGCCCTCCCTCCTCGAGTCCTAATAGGCCTTGAGGATCCCATCCAAGGCTGAATTCCATAGAAAAGGGGAGGGCGGACAATTGATCCCCCTTCCCGAGCCTTAAGAGGCCCATGAACCCGATCCCCAGGTTGAACTTAACTTCAAAGGGGGGGGGCATGCTGCACCCCTTCTCTGAGGCTGTAAAAGACCGACTCAATTACTGTGTCCTGCAAGAGCGCAAGATCAAAAATGGAGCCCTGTGATTGGTTGAGATGCCCAATGTTTCCCCTGAACCGTCACGTTCTTGCAAGTCTCATGAGATCGAGCACTCTGATTGGCTGGCTGTTTCCAGGGAAAATTGGAGGTGTTGTAGAAATTAAGCCTAAATAGGAGGCAGCAGAAAGGCACGCTGTCCCAATAGATTTAGAGAGGGAGTGTCTAACGGATAACTACTATGAAGATAATAAATGTGTAATGTTTTAAGCTAACTTTTACGATCTCGTGGGACTCTCACATGATGGTGAATAGTAAAAAGGAGTAGATGACTTCTCAATACACTCTATCAATAAGATATGATATGTATGAATACACTCTGCTATGCACACTTGTTACTGTATGAATGAGTCTTACTGGAGATGGTGTTTATCAGACTCTACTATTTAAGCTCATTGATTTTAGTAGAGTTGTGAATTAAGGCTTATCGAAACACCCTACTGCACACACCCAATATCTGAGATAGAGGTCTGAAAGGAGAGCCCAGTCCCTTCCTACACCCTACTCCACACAGCTATCATTACAGACAGAGGTCTCAGCAGAGGGCCCAGTCCCTCCCACACCCTACTATGTACACCCTAATATGCACACCCGTCATCTGAGATATAGGTCTGAAAGGAGTGGGCAGTCCCTCTCCACACCCTATTACGCACACCCATTATGACAGGAAGAGGTCTCACCAAAGAGGCCAGTCCCTCCACAAACCCTACTATGCACACCCATAGTCATAGTCATAGAGACAGGTTTAAAAGGCGACCCCAGTCCTTTCCCATGCCCTACTAAGCACATCTCTCATTACAGAGTGAGGTCTCACCAGCAGGCCAGTCCCTGCACACACCTTACTACGCACACCCATAGTCATAGTCATAGAGACAGGTTTAAAAGGAGAGGCACTCCCTCCCCACACCCTACTATGCACACCTGCCATCTCAGAGTGAAGTCGGAAAGGAAAGGGCACACCCTCCCCCTACCCTACTACGCGCATCTGTCATCTGAGAGAAAGGTCTGAAAGGAGAGCCCAGTCCCTCTCCACACCCTACTACACACACACATTACTACAGAAAGAGGTCTCAACATAGAGACCAGTCCCTCCACATACCTTACTATGCACACCTGCCATCTGAGAGACATGTCGGAAAGGAGAGGGCTATCCCTCCCTCACCCTACTATGCACACCCATCACTACAGAGCGAGGTCTCACCAGAGTGGCCAGTCTCTCAACTCCCTTGTAACAGCCTTGCATGCTCCTCGGCATGCGCTAGCAACTCAGCATTCCTTCATGTGGCCATTCAATCCTGTGTAGTTTCAGTGTTAGTTCTAATTCCATTCTGGAACTGTTGGGTTGGGGGCCTAGGTGGTTCAGTTGCACTTGACTATCCTAGGGTCCAGTTGTGTTACTGTGCTGCTCAAATAAATAGTTTTTGAAACCTACTTGTGGAGAATCTACTTTTAATATAGACGAAGAGTGAGGAAACACCCCTGTCAACCACAACCAGCAGCACAGGAGTTGTGTGTTTCCTGTACCCAGCGTAGTAGATATTTAATACAGTCATACTCTCCCACCGACTTCGCGTTCGAGGGATCACAGAACTTTGCTCCTCCTGGTGTTCCTGAGTGCCCCGGCAGCCACACAACATATCTTTCATGCCCGTCACGTACCAGGAGGACGTAAGATGCAATGTGGTTGCCATTTTGGATGCCAAAATACTTCTGGATTTGCACCATAGCAATGCCGGTACACGCATAATATTATCGGAAGCTAAATGCGTGTACAATTGGCAATAGACACCACAAAGGAGGTTGGGAGCAATTATTCCAATTGACTACGAGTAAGTTAAACCATTACTGTGCAAGACTGTCTGTTGTTTTGGATGAGCACAGATCGGTGTACTGTTCTAAACGCCTATTCATTAGTGGCACTTAACTTGCCCCAGCATATCAGTCACTTGTACTTTATCACAACAAAGTTAGCGACTGTGTGTTAGTTAGGTGTCTGTAAACAAGATGCAGTTTGACCCGCATGCAAAGTTTTTACAAAATAAAGGGGAATTCTCAATTCCGTGGACAAGGTGGAAAGAAGAATTTCTTACATACATGAGGGCTATAGATGGAGAACGCATGGTGGTGGAAAGAAAGAAAAGTATTTTCCTGCATTGTCTGTGGTCAGAAGGCCAAGTCGTGTTTAGAGCTTTGCCTCAAATTGTAGCTACAGAAGGTGATGAGGATTCTAACGTTTATAAGGAGGCCATATTAACAATGGAACACAGATTCAAGCCAACAACAAACATTGCACTTAATAGATTCAAGTTCTACACCAGGGCACAGAATGAAAATGAATCTTTGGATGATTTTCTTACTGCATTAAGAGCTCTAAGCATGCATTGCAATTTTGGCACAATGTCTGATGAGATGATCAGAGATCAATTTATAGTACATGTCAGAAACAAGAAAACCCAGAAGCAACTTTGGGTCATAGGAGATCCCAAACTATCAGAGGCTATATCTACTGTGAAGGCATTGGAACAATCTGAGAAGTGGATGCACACTGTGAGGAATGTGAACAACAAAACAGAAAACATGGAGGAAGTGTGCGCGGTTAGGCGCATGGAGGAACAACAGACTGAGCCATTAAATTTGGGGTCTAATATGTCTCAGATGAGTAACAATGGGAGTATAAAGAGATTTGATAGGCCTGATACATTTGGCACATGTTATAGGTGTGGCAGTGGAACATGCATTGCGTCATATGGAGGATGTCCTGCGGTTAATACGGAGTGTAGGAAGTTTGGCAGTATAGGCCACTTTGTCAGTGTGTGCAAGGATCAAAAAAAAGGGGTGATTTAAGTACGAGTGAAAGTGTCTTGCACTGCCGAGAGGTGCAAAAACAAGCTTGCATGTGAGTGTGGTACATTGGATGAGAATAACAAAGGTATTGTGTCATCCATTATACACAGTATGACAAATTCATGTGAGTCTGAAGGGATGTTGGTCAAGAAAGCTCCCAAGTACATGGTGTAGGTAGCTGGTGTGGAGTTAGAGCTCATGGGGGACTCAAGATCCCCATGGACTAAAATTACCAGGGAACGTTATAGAGACAAATTAAGTGGTACATGTGAGTATGAACAGTTATTACTACCTGACACTGTGGCTGAAAACTTTGATGGTTCCAAAATTGATATGGATGGTTACTTAAATGTGTTGTTATGTTTTAATGGAAGAGTTGTGCAGATCAAACTATATATTTCTACTAATAATAGACTAGACTAATGGAAGTTAGGAATCATTTTTAATCCCCGCTCGAAGGAACCTGTTTTTTAGATTAGGGTGAATGGTTCAAACAGGTGGCAGTCATAGGAAATGGTTACAGGCAGAATTACATTAAGGAACAGTTCAAACTGATTTTTAGAGGGAAACTTGGGAATTAAAGAACTACACTCACAAAATAAAGCTCAATGGTAACACAGTGCCTGTCAAGCAGAAATTGCAAGGAGTACCCATCAATGTCCAGGAAGAACTTAGAGATATGCTCAATGAGTTAGTTATTGAGGGCATTAAAAAGCCATTGAATTGGCTGAATGGGTTTCACCCATTGTGTTGGTTTGCAAACCCGCCCAAAAGTTGAGGGTATGTGTGGACTTAAGAGCGTTGAATGCTGGCATAGTCGTGGATTGTCACCCTTTGCCAAATATCAATGAGGTGGTGCCCTTGTTGCAGGGTGCCAAGATATTTTCGACACTTGATTTGAGGTCGGCTTACCACCAGATTGAGTTGTCTAAAGACTCCAAAAAGTTAACAGCGTTCATTACACAACAAAGTTTGTACCAAAATACCAGAATGCCATTTGGGTTAGCATCCTATGCTTCAGTATTCCAGAGGGCGATGTTTCATATTGTCAGGGATGTTGACAAATTTGTTAGGTGTTTCCAGGAGGACATTTTGATCTTTTCACCCAATAAGGAAGAACACATGAAGCATTTAGTGGAAGTGTGCGACAGATTGGCAAAAAATGGGCTGACACTCAAAGCTCATAAATGTAAGATGTTTAAGGAATCAGGTGAATATCTAGGGCACACCGTGTCGGGGGATGGAGTGGTTCCAAAGCAATCCAATGTAGCGGCTATTGTGAATGCTCTTGCTCCCACTAATAAGGAAACGTTATTATTGTTTTTTGGCGTGTGTGAGTATTATAGTAAGTTTGTCGATAATTTTGCAACCAAGATGGAAATTGTTGTGACATAATGCAAAGTATGAGTGGCAGGATGAATATCAGAAGGCATTTGTGTCAATCGAAGATGGAATCGTTAAAGCCCCCACTTTAAAACCTTTTTGCATGAAAATAGAATATATAATCACTGTTGATGCAATTCTGTATGGTATTTATGGAATGTTATCGCAGAGATGTGGTAAAGAGGAATGGAATGTGGTGTTTGCCTCCAGCACCCTAAATAAAACTGAGCTCAAGTACGCGGTAATCGAAAAAGAATTACTTGCTTGCGTATGGGCAATTGAACATTACCGAAACTATGTGTGGAGTGTGGAGTAGCCTGACGAACTGTGGAAAAAAATTGCTTTTGACATCTCAGGTCCTTTCATGTGTTTGCCTTATGATTCAAGGTATGCGTTGGTACTTGTGGATTACCCCTCCAAGTGGCCGGAGGTTACATTTATTTAACAAACCACCACCAATGTAGTGGTTGAGTTTTTCAAAAAGGTGTTCGCAAGAGAGGGGTGTCCATCCACGTTGGTCACAGATAATGATGTGGAACTCATGTCTACTGAAATGGAAGAATTTCTTACGTTCTCTGACATTAAACATATTGCCACTTCTTTGTATGAACCACATGAAAATGGTCAAGTTAAGAGGTTCAACCGAGTATTGAAGGGATATGTTTCTGATGTTATTAAATTGGGAGGGGATTGGAAAAACCTGCTAAGGGAAAGGTTGATGTTGTACCGCAGTAAAATGCACACAATCACTGAAGTAAGTCCTTTTAGGCTACTCAAAGGGAGAGATCCCGCCTCCAAATTGTGTCCATGGTGGTTCAAGGGAAGTGTAGAAGGGAAAGAGGGAGTGAGAGTGTGGTGGAGAGTGCTGCCAAAAAAGTCGGGACAAAGCAAAACAAGACCAAGGTGTGGTATGATAACAAGTGGACAACCAAAACACTTAGGTTCAGTGTGGGAGACTGAGTAAATGTTCACGAAGGTATGGGAAGGCCATGAAAATCATTAAAGTTTTCTCCAACAGTGTCATCTCTTAAGATGGCACATTGTGAAATGTTAGGCGTGTGGCAAGATGTCCCAGTGGAAACTGTACGCCGAATATTGATGATGACACAACAGGAAATTCAATAGTAAGAGTGAGTCATCCTGTTCGCAGGTGTGACCATGGTATGACTATTGGTACCCACACAGAAGCAATCAATGGAAGTGAGGGTACTGTTACTCAAGAGTTAGAGGGTCATGCCGTGTTAGACAACCTCCCAGAAGGTTGCTTGATTTTGTAAGTTATGTTGTGTTCCATTCCTCTCCTGTGTTTTCTTTCCCCTCTGTTACTGTTAGAGCATAGTGTTTTCTTTTGATTTTATATAAGCGAGGTATGTAACATCCTTGCATGCTTCACGGCATGCGCTAGCATCTCAGCATTCCTTCATGTGGCCGTGCAATCCTGTGTAGTTTCAGTGTTAGTTCTAATTCGATTCTGGAACTGTTGGGTTGGGAGCCTAGGTGGTTCAGTTGCACTGGACTATCCTAGGGTCCAGTTGTGTTGCTGTGCTGCTCAAATACATCGCTTTGGAAACCTACCTGTGGAGAGTCTACTTTTAATTCTTACACACACCCATTATTAAAGAGAGAGGTCTCAATAGAGAGGCCAGTCCAGCCACATACCCTACTATGCACACCTGCCATCCGAGAGATAGGTCTGAAAGGAGGGGGCTATCCCTCTCCACACCCTACAACACACACCCATCATTACAGAGAGAGGTCTCAACAGAGAGGCCAGTCCCTCTCCACACCCTACTACACACACCCATCATTACAGAGAGAGGTCTCAACAGAGAGGCCAGTTCCGCCACATACCCTACTATGCACACCTGCCATCCGAGAGATAGGTCTGAAAGGAGGGGGCAATCCAACTCTACACCCTACAACACACACCCATCATTACAGAGAGAGGTCTCAACAGAGAGGCCAGTCCCTCTCCACACCCTACTACACACACCCATTATTACAGAAAGCAGCCTCAATGGAGAGGCCAGTCCAGCCACATACCCTACTATGCACACCTGCCATCTGAGAGACAGGTATGAAAGGAGAGGGCTTTCCACACCCTACTACACACACCCATCATTACAGAGAGAGGTCTCAACAGAGAGGCCAGTCTATCCACCTACCCTGCTATGCACACCTGCCATTTGAGAGACAGGTCTGAAAGGAGAGGCCTATCCCTCCCCTCACTCTACTATGCACACCCATCATTACAGAGAGTGGTCTCACCAGAGAGGCCAGTTCCTCAACACCCTACAACGCACTACCGTCATCTGAAAAAGAGAGATGTGAAAGGAGATGGTAGTCCCTCTTCACACCCTACTAGGCACATCAATCATTACAAAGAGTGGTCTTAAAAGATGACCAGTCCCTCCCCACACCCTACTATGCACACTCATCATGTGAGAAAGGGTTCTGAAAGGAAAGGCAAGACCCTTCCCACATTCTACCATGCACAACCGTCATCTGAGAGAGGGGTCTATTATCGCAGCACGCTGTGAGTAAGAGTAGCAACCTCCTAATAATATGGTGGACGTCAATGACCTCACGGAGTATTACAATAATACAATGTTATCAAACGCATATTTGCCAGAGGCTCACGGCCCCCCGCAGCTCCGGGACCGGGCTTCTAAAATTAATTTTTTTAAGATGTTAGCAGCTCCCCATGTGGAAAAGCAATGCCAGCTTCCGCAGGACGCAGGGAGCCGGTAGGACCGTGGGGGTATTGGGGAGCCCCCACGGTCCCCAACGCAGAGGGCCAGCCCCGGGGGATGGGGTCCCCGGGGCTACAAGTCGCCACCGCGGGGTCCGCAGGGCCAAAAAACTCGAAAAAGAAGGGGGGCTACACAGCCCACGTTCTTAAAAAACAGACCTGCATCGCGCCAGAGGCGATGTCCCCTCCTTTTATCACTCTGCAAATGTGTCCCCTGGCGCGTTTGCAGATGGAGAATAAATTCCCCTTGAATACTGGGGCTCCCTGGCGGCCAACTAGCCCACCAGGAACCTCCAGTATGCACCAAGGGACTGCGTTGCAGAGAGGTGTTGTGAGGCCACGCCCCTTTTTAAACCTTTCTGCAACGCAGCTCTGTGGCGCTTAATGGAGGTAGCTGGTGGGTAGTTGCACCCTAGGGACCGTCAGGATTCAAGGGGAGTTAATCCCCCAACTTAAAACATGCCCCAGGGACCCTCAGGATTGAGGAGGAATTAATTCTCCAACTTAAAATGCGCCACAGAGCGTGTTTGCAGACATGTCACCTCAGGCCACGCCCCCTTCCTTCACCATTGTGCAAACGTGCCCCATGGCGAGTTGTAAGTTGGGGAATTCATTCTCTTTCAATACTGAGGGTCCCTGAGGACCAACTAGCCTAACAGGTATCTCCAGTATACGCCAGGGAGCTGTGTTGCAGACAGGTGTTGCGAGGCCACCCCTTTTTACACCTCTCTGCAAAGCAGTTCTGTGGCGCTTACTGGAGGTACCTAGTGAGCTAGTTTGAGCCTAGGGACCCTTAGGATTCAAGGGGATTTAATCTCTCAAATTAAAACGGCGGCCACAGGGTGTGCTTACACAGTGGTGAAGGGAGGGGACGGGGCCTGAGGTGACGGGTGGAAACACGCCCTGTGGTGCTTTTTAAGTTGGCGAAATAATTCCCCTTCAATTCTGAGGGCCCCTGGGGGCCAACTAGCCCACCAGGTGCTTCCAGTAACCGCCACTGCGCTGCAATGCAGAGAGGTAGTCCAGGCTGTGCCCTTTTTTACACCTCTGTGCAAAGCAGCTCTGTGGCGCTTACTGAAGGTACCTAGTGGGTTAGTTGGACCCCAGGGACCCTCAGGATTCAAGGGAACCTAATCCTCCAACCTAAAACGTGCCACAGGACATGTTTGCACACATGTCACCTCATGCCCCCCTCCCTTCAACAGTGTGCAAACGCGCCCGTGGTGCATTTTAAGAGGTAGTTTTAATCCCCCTGCCCTATTATATACTAGGGGCTTACAGAGGAGGTCATGCTAATCACAGGGGTAGCCCAACGCATAGTTTTCCCTAGTGTATGTAGGTGTTTTAACTGTATTCTAAGTGTCTTTTAGCATAGCACTGGCTCTAGGACTGGTTAGTCAGAGTCAGTTACCACCAGTATCCATCTGAAAAAGTTGAGGGTACAGGATGATTTTGCAACAAGGCCTCTTTCTGCTCCTCTGTTTGTTTTTTGTGTACGTATTCCTTCTTCCTGCACTTTTCTTCTTCTTTGAGGACTTCTGTTGCTTCTTTCTGCATTTCTTTTTCTTCTTTCTGTGTGTTTGTTCTTCTTTCTTCACATGTCCTACCTCTGTAGGCATAGTTAGAAACTAGCATTTAAAAAAACCTTTGAAATTCATTGAAAAAAACATAGGTTTCAGACATGTTATAGTTAGGAATTAGCATTTAAAAACCTTTGAAATTCATTGAAAAAAACATAGGTTTCAGACATGTTATAGTTAGGAATCAGCATTTAAAAAACTTTGGAAATTCACTGAAAAAACATAGGTTTCAGCTGCGTTATAGGTAGTTGGACATTTCACTTGTACAAAATCATTGAAATTCCCCCGTTATAGTTAGTTCCGCTAACTATAACTCCCACGTCCGCAATGCACTGCTGATGACATCACATATTACATCACTCACGACATGGTCAGTGACATCACTCATGACATCACTGACCTTCACCAATCTCTCTCTCTCTCTCACACAGACACACACTCAGACACGCACACACACACTCAGGGACACACAGACTCACACTCCACCCACACACAAACACCACACACACTCACACACAGACACACACGCCCCACACACCACTCCAGACATGCACACACACACCCCACACACTCACACACAGACACACACAGACACATAGAGACAAACACACACACATGTACACCACACACACACACACCACACACACTCACACAGAGATGCACATGCCCCACACACCACTCCACACATGCACACACACCACACACTCACACCCAGACACCCAGATACACACACAGATAAACACTCACACACATGTACACCACACACACTCAGACACACACAGACACACACACGCACTCACTCACCCACACCCAGACACACACACACACACACACCACACACACACACACACCAAACACACACACCACACACACAGACACACACACACATGTATACTACACACACACACACACACATACCACACTCAGACACAGACACACACAGACACACAGACACACATACGCACTCACGCTCCCACACCCAGACACCCACAGACAAACACACACACGCACCCACACCACAAACACACACACACACATACCCCTCCTACACACACACACACACCCCACACACACACTCACACACACACACACACACACACACACCCCACACACACTCACACACACACACACACACAGACACACCCCTATTCTGTCCAGGGCCGGACTGGGAACCAGAACCGGCCCTGGCACAGTGCTCGGCCGGCCCCCCTCCCCCCTCCGGGAGGAGAGGGGAGGGGGGAGAGGTGCGACCGCGCTCTGTGACAGGGCCGGTTTTCGGCCGTTTTTGTTACAGGGCCATTTTTGCAGCGTAACGGCCCTGTAACAAAAACGGCCCCAGGGGCCCAAAACCGGCCCCCAACCATGCGGCCCACCGGGTAATTGCCCGGTGCCCTCAAAGGCCAGTCCGGGCCTGATTCTGTCTCTCACTGTCTTCTTGTCCGGTTTCATAGGAGGAGATTTTGGTGCCCCAGGCAAGACATATTTTGGGGCCCCTGTTCAGAGCAAAATTAAAGGTTATCACCCTTCGTCTGTTAATTCGATACTGCATATTGCATAATAATATTGATTTATAAATTATACTTTCAGAAACTATGACACACAAAAACAACTGAAATATATCTTGCACTGCCCTCCAAACATCCATCGGATGAAAGTGGGTAGAGAGAGGTTGAGAGGTTAATATAGATTAAACTGGATTTGAGTTGAAAAGAAAGATCAGTACACCAGGGGGCCCTTGAAAGGTGGAAGCTCAGGGTAATTGCCCACTTTGCCCATTACTTAAAATGTCTCTGTAAATCTCTCCTGTAAATTAAGTATTGTTTCCCCTTAGGTATATTTTGATAGTTGTGTACCTCCTTCACATCACATTCTTTCACACACTTTCTCAAATCATGGTAAATACAAATGGTAGATGTGTGGCCTTCGTGCTGGGCGCACTGCAGAGAGGCCAGCGATTGTATGGGCATGGAATCAAAACAGCTTTATGACCTCACCCAGTACCTATATGTCACTTCATTCACAGTCTATGCACTATACAAGAGTCACAAGTTGTATGCAAATACTCTACAGAAATGCAACATCTGTTAGAAACCTATACTCTTAGGGAATGCAAGATGGAGTGAAACGTGAAATATAAACAGGACTGCATGGCTTTCATCGATTAACCTCCTCCACTCTCCGCTCCACCCAGCCTGGTACCTTGAAAGTAGACCCTCAGAGCAGTCAAGCCATAGGCCTGGACAAATTATATTTTCAAAAGTAAAAAACATGAGTAAATCCTGTAATTTTAGGGCCCGGGCCCCCAGAAGTATAGGCTGACCGGGCTCTACTGGACCACCCGCTGCTATGGCCAGAGGTTCAGGATCATGCTGGGAGCTAGATGCAGTTTATTCCTGGGAAAATACCAAACTGGTTACCAAACAAGGAGACTTATGCATTTATGAATTTTGTGAAGCACTCCACATCACCTATGGCGTTTCAGATGGATTGAAGGGCACAGGAAAACGAACAATAAAAGATGTATCTTGCTCTTGGAAGCTGAACTGGACTGGCCATTCTGCCACTTTGGCATTTTCCCAGTGGACTGTGGGCTAGGAGGCTGATTTCCGAGCTGGGTCGGGTGCCATGATTCAACGAAGCCAGCATGGCTGCAGCAGCCTACAAAAATGAGTGGCGGAATTATACAAAAAAAAGTGAATTATACAAAAAAGTGAAATATACAAAAAAAAGTGATGGATGGAATGCTCCAATTAATCTCAGCCACTGATAATTACTCAGGCCATTATTCTGCACACCATGCCATCTCAATTTGGACCCATCCATGTGAGCCTGACAGGCAACCCAATATTGGTTTCGCCCTTGTTAGGGCTCATCATAGCTCGGTTCCAGCGGCGCAGTGTGCGTGGGAGCTATGTCTGGCCCCACCCGTCCCACTTAGGGCAACGCATTGAAGTATACTCCAATTTTCCAATTTATGTATTTATTTTGATATGGAACTCCAACGGAGGTCCACAAAAATACACAGACACCTTAAAAAAAGACATACTTTACATACAATACAAAACAAAATTATTCCATTATACATAGCTGCCTCCTAAAGAGATCCTTATATCAAGCGTAATGTATGATGTGCAAATTAAGAAAGACGTACTTTACATATAATACTAAATTCTTCCTCTATACATAGCGGATGTATGACGTTACAACGCATACTTTTACAACACATACCATTACAACGCATTTTTTACAACGCAACATCCATTACAACGAATTCCATTACAACGTATGCCATTACAACGAATTTTTAAAAACTACCTTTACAACGCATTCCATTACAACGCATACTACCTTTACAATGCATACCATTACAACGCATACCATTAAATTGCATGTATGGTAAGTATTGGATAGTGTAGGGGTAAAAATTACTATTCTAATTCCAGGGGGGTGCAACAGTAGGGTAAGTGTTGGATAGTGTAGGGGTAAAAATTACTATTCTAACTCCAGGGGGTGCAACAGTAGGGTAAGGGTACTATGCGTTGTAATGGTATGCGTTGTAATGGTATGCATTGTAATGACTGTTGTAATGACATGCGTTGTAGTGGTATGCGTTGTAGTGTCATGCGTTGTAATGGTTGCGTTGTAATGGCATGCGTTGTAATGGATGTTGCGTTGTAAAAGTTGTGTTGTAAAGGTTGTTTCCCATACATAGCTGCCTCCTAGAGAGATCCCTATATCAAGCGTAATGTATGATGTGCAAATAGTGCAATAAATACATAAAACAGTCAAATAACCGACCATCAAATGTTACGAAATGAGAAAAAATTGCTATTAAAATGTATCTATTAAATGGGCAGAAATGTTTTTAAAAATTGGTATATCTTATAACAGACCATTTCATTTGGAGGAGACAAAACCAATGAACGGAACTCCTGGGCAGATTGAATGTTAAATTTGATAAAAAATGACTTAAAAAGCATATGCAACTCCGTGCATACAAATAAAACATGATTGAGATCTTGGATTTGCAAATGACACATTTCACAAATTCTCTTCTCTCTGGGGATTTTGTCCTAAGTACCAGTATACAGGAAAGTGATGGATGGAATGCTTGAATTAATCTCAGTCACTGGTAATTACTCAGCCTGCATTCCAACCTATCACTATTTTGCACACCATGCCACCTCAGTCTGGAACCAGCCATGTGCAAATCAGTCTTGACCCTGTTGCAATAGGAACAGGTCCTGCCCGAACTGCCAGCCCAGGTCCTTCCTGAACCAGACCTCGAGCAACCCAATACCAGCTGTGCCTTTATTAGGACTCATCAGTCAGGTATAGATTGCTTCTGCTGGCATAGTGTGCACGGCCCATGTCAGGGTGACAGGCTGGTTTAAACCTTGTTGCCAGGGTGGATTTTGGTGCGTGGTCTAACCCTGCTTGGGGGCCATTATTTAAGTTGGTATTTCATAATGACCCTTCCCAGTAGAAAAGCAAATGAGTTCCACATCTTTGATGAGCATGAGATTCATGTCTTAGATAACATTGCATTCTTTGTATGTATGAGGGGTTCACCGAGTCCCCGGGGCTACCAGTTAGCAGTCGCTTAGCTTCTTTCTGTTTTGACTGCTGGGAGCGGATGAGAGATCACTTTTCGGTGGAGTGAGTCTGCCGCTTTGTGGTCTCGCTCATTTGTGGTTGTGGTGACCTGAGCTTCAAATATCAAAACTGGTTGCCCTTTCCTGTTGTGACTTGTCGTTGGCATTGTAGGACTGCCCATCCCTGCAACCCCAGTGCCCACGGGCAGCTCATTTCCAGTAACTGAGCTTTGGCAGGCAAAGAAAAAACACTGTGCCTTCTTCCAAAGATTGTTCTCTATCTTGAAGACAATGACTGAGCAAATGTGTGTTCACACTGCAGACCACAAAACAGCACACTGTAGGAAGCAGTGCTTGCCTGGCTAGCTGTATCGGTTTTTGTCTTTTTGTCTAAGTGCTGCTTGTCTCTTTACTTGTTTTGCCATCTAAGGGTCCTTTTTAGAGTTTGACGGATGGTATACTGCATCACAAATGTGACGGATGTCTTGTCCGCAAGATTTCAAGTGCATTATAGCCTTTGGAACTGTAATAAACTGTAAATGATATTCTCCATATTTGTGACAGAATATCCTGTCCACCAAACCCTAAATAAGGCCCACAATAATGTTTCTCTTACTTTAAAAGGGCTTCCTGTCTTCTTATCTAAGCATTGCCTGGCTTGCTGCCCAAACACTGCTTGTTGCTGGTTGCTGTTCATCTTATCTAAGCATTGGTTTCTCATGTAAGGGTGCAGTGATGTCATAGAATCTTGAGATGTGCACCTTCTATATGTCCAGGGCATGTGGCAGCTTATATTTGTTGTCATTCTCCATGGCAGCTGCAGCAGGTAAGGTATGTTCCTTGCTGCTGTTGCACTGGTGCTATCCCTAATACATAACTTGTCACTTGACTTACCCAGTCTACTGTGGTCTTTTCATTGACAACGAGTACAGTACGAGGGGTATCCAACTGGGGTCCACCACCATGCACTCGAACGGTGAGATGAAGGTGATGCAGCAGCGCTGGTGAGGAGACTTCTGTGGGCTGTAGCAGAGCAGTTTGGCTGGTGCTTATTCTTTGATGCGTGTTACAGCATGCCCAATGTGTGACTTTGGCCCAACTGGAACAGACATGGTACCCTGGCTGTGTGCAAGTCTGTAAGGGGGCATTGCGTGGCCTGCCGTGACGACCATGCCTTCCTGGGAGCATTGAATGTGATGGTGACGCAAGGAACAACCTTAATAGATGTATGTTCAACCTCAATAGATGTGCGTTCAACTGCCTGACATCTATGGCGGCTTGTGTTCCAAGCCTCGATTGCGCAACAGTGGCCATTTTGAGCTTTAGCATTGTCGTCACCTTCACAGCAGCATGTCACCCATCACTGGGGTTCTTCAGACTCAGGTTGTGCAGGCCACTGAATGTACAGCGCAGCGCGTGAGCACAGCCTACAACATTTATGGTACTGTGACTGTGTATTGAGCATTTATGGTCCCTTATTAGCCTATGCTATATACACTACGATGCACCGGCTCTAAATGTCACAATTTTTGGGGTTGGCGCACACTGTGATGTGCACATCATATTAAATACACAGTTAGGGTATCTTAAGTTTGTGCTCATGCTAGCATTTTGTGATACACACATATTTCAACTGTACTGAGATTGTGTACACATTATGATGTACTGCTGTGTAGGCTTCTACATTGATGTCAGTAATTTATTTGGAAGTGTCCTAGCACTGAGCTTACTAAATTAGCTATTTGATCTGGTGTAGTACCAGTGTGCATCCATCTGTTTGTTTCTTCTATTCTTCTTATCTAAGCTACTGTTAATTTCTTTCCAGAATGTTGTATTGTGTTCTTCCACTTGACTGCGCTGTCTAGGTTTGCAGGAATTCGTCTGCAGGGTGGGTGGTAATCACTCCTAAGAATAGAGTAGAACATTTACATGGTTTTAAAGCTCCTCTGTGCTTCTTGAGTCTCGAAAAGCACCCATGAAAAAGTGTAAGAGTTAGTTCGGGAATTTTAGCTATCAAATCGCTGCAACTGAATGGAAGAAATTCACATCAGAGAGAAACGTTACCATTCTATTTCCCTGTCCGGGAAGTGAACGGCAAAATATGTTTGACCATTGCTACAACATGTCCCAGAGGACAAAACAGTCATGCTAAACATTTATGTGGAGGCCTTTATATAGTTGGCAAACCATTGTGTGACCTTGTTGAGTATTATATTGGAGAAAAAGCAGTTCTTGGCGTGTTATCAACAAGACCATGAATCAATGGAACAAGATGTTACTGCCTTGTGAAACATGGCAGCAAGTTGTGAGTACAGGGACGTTGTGGAACAAATGATCAAGTGATATTTTCCTGTTTTACAAAAAAAACATGCTAGAAATACTTTGGGCATGTGGCAACCCTACTCTGACTTGGATGAGTGCAATTGCCAAGCAATTGAACAATGCGTCTTCAAGGGTACTAAACCAACAAGAAGGAATACATACACCAACAACATTTAATATGGCCATTAATGATAATATGGGCAATTTATTAGTACATATAGTTTAGTGCAAAGAAGATGACAACCCAATGTGCATGCTTAAAATATTCAGACTAGGAAAATGGACTCAGGTTCTACAATGACTATCATTGACAGAGCATTGTTTCTGAATGATTGGTCTGATGTAAAACTGAAAGAGAGCAACATCAGGCCAGGTAAGCATGAACAAATGCACCGTATTAAATGTTTATTCTGGGCCAAAATACATTTGAAGGGGAGTAGCATATATGTTTTCTCTGGGCTAAAATAACTTTCAAGGGGAGTAGCGTATATGGAAAGATTTGTGAAACACATAATGGAGACAATATTCCAAGAATGCCACATCTGTAGGCCGTTCATATGAAGTTTGATCTCAAGCGTCATTTGTTGAGCTGGCTAATTCTACTTAGATGCTTCTTGAGAAATACAAAGTTGTACTTGATGGAAGAATGGGCAAGTTAAAAAAATTCCATAATGTAATTAAGCTTATGCCCAATACCAGACCGGGGAAGCACACTGCTCAGAATTGTCCCATTTTCGCAGGGCAGGAGGTAAGTGATAGCTTGAAGAAATGATGCTCTGTGAAAGAACCCATAAAGTCCTCTTTGTGGCTTTCACCATTGATGGTCACCAGAATAAAATGGGGAGGTAAGGCTGTGCATTGACCTACACCACAGATAAGAAACATATGGCTAACTGTCACACACTATCAAAAATCAAGGACTTGGTTTCCAAAGTGCACATAGCTCAGGTGTTCAGTAAGCTGTATCTTAAAAGTGTATATCGCCAGATAGACCTGGGAAAGGACATGGGGCGTAATGGACACCCCCACAGCCCCTGCTGTGCAGAGTGGCCCAGTCTTCTGTACATGAACAGGGCCCCCTCAGCTTGTCAGCACAGTGCTGTGTGTCTCTCTAAAGCAGCTTACAGTACGCAGCATGTTCATAGCTGACTCGTACCGACCCAGTAGTGAAGAGAAACAAAATAACAATTTGTTTCTCTTCAATCCCTGCATTGCAGGCACCTTATAAGCGTGAAATGGGGATGGCACTCCTCAGAGGGAACGTCTTGCACAGGGCCCTGCTCCCCTGAGAGGGGAAGAGGCAGCAAAGAACAAACTGGGACAGAAGTAAGTAAGTTTGTCCCCTTTCCCAGAGAAAAATACTGGCTTTCTGTTCAGTTGTTAATTCTCTGCTAAGGTCTCAATATACTTCTTTAGTAGAACTGTATATGAAATTGTCTGTATTTATTTTACCGTGGCCTTTCTCTCTTTGATTACTTAAATTATTAGTTGGGTCATTAAGGCAGCTTTAGAGCACATTTCAAAGGGTTTTCTTCTTATGTTAACTGTTTAAAGTATGTTCTGATGAGGAAAATAAAGTACAACATTAGGTGATTTTTCTAATTTTTGGTTCGCAGGGACAATAAAATACCAGTCATACCAGTATTTGTACGTGTATGTCTGTCTGTCTGTCTGTCTGTCTGTCTATATATCTATCTATCTATCTATCTATCTATCTATCTATCTATCTATCTATCTATCTATCTATCTATCTATCTATCTATCTATCTATCTATCTATCTATCTATCTATCTATCTATCTATCTATCTATCTATCTATCTATCTGTCTGTCTATCTGTCTGTCTGTCTGTCTGTCTGTCTGTCTGTCTATCTATCTATCTATCTATCTATCTATCTATCTATATATCTATCTATCTATCTATCTATCTGTCTATCTGTCTGTCTGTCTGTCTGTCTGTCTGTCTGTCTGTCTGTCTGTCTGGAGCAGGATCTAATGCAAACTGGGAGGTCGTGTCACACTATAGCAGCGATGTATGAGAAGGCTTGACCCATGGATCTGCTCCTGTGGGTGCGTGGGACATGTGCTAGAAAGTAGGGGTGGGCAGAAATTGCAGCATTTGATTCTGCAGAATAATGCAGTATTGCATTAAAAGTCTACCAGATTCCACAGAATTTTGAGACAGAGCATTTGCTGCTGTTTTCTTAGTCCAAAAATGGATGTGGGATCCATTCTGCCTAAGAACATAGAATGACCAAATACCATTTGGTGCCTTTACATGCTCTGCAGTGATTACAGCTTTTACACACTGCAGAGTATGTAAGAGCACCGAGTGGTATGCAGTGGTTTCTAAACTTGGAAAACAAAAGATTAATTTTCCTATAGAAAGAAAGGAGAAAGTAAAGTAAAGTTGAAGAATGGTGGAGGAGGGGAAAGGGAAGCAGCAGGGAGAAAGAAAAGGAAAACAAAAAGAAAGTAGGAAGGTAATACCTTCAGAAATAAAGAGGTAATGAGGTACTATAAGTAAGGGGACAGTTGAAAAGGTGATAGAGAAGGGAGGGTTGGGATAAAAAGTAGAGAAGGAATGGTGAGGGTGACAAAATAGACCAAGTTGATACGAATGAGATAGCATAAAGGAAGAGCAGAGACAGCAAGAGTAATATGGCATCGTGGTAAGATATCAACGGGATTTGAGAGAAGAAGTAGAAGTTATGAATGACAGAGAATGGGAGAAGAATGGAGAAAACATAGGATGATCAGAAATAATGGAAAGAAAAGAGATTGGAAGCGAAAGGAAGGAAAGCAATAGGAAACAGCAATGGAGAGTAGAAATTTGAGAGTACAGATACATTCTTAAATAGGAAAGGCAAAGAGAAAAAGAAAAAACATGAGATGGGAGAGGATAGCAAAACAAAAGAAAATATATTGAAATGATAGATTTAAAAAATGGGAAGGGGCTGGAGAGAAAAATAAAAATATGAAGGACACAAATTAAGGAAGGAAGAGAATGGGATGCGAGAGATAGAAATAAGATGGAGAAATGGAGAGGAGAAGTTTAAACATAGAGTAAGAGTACGAAGAAATGACGAGGACAAACAGAAAGAAATGGAGCTAAGCTTTGACGGTGCGGTAGGAAGGTGAGAAAAGGCAGGAAGAACATAAGGATGAGTGAGAGGGATGATGGGGAGGAGAGAGAGGAAGCATTTGAGAGAGAGAAAGTGAAAGGAAGGAAGTAAGATTAGGCCTGCAGACAGGAACTGAGAGACTTGTAACCACAGAGATGGGTTGGGTGCACTGGTGCTCAGAAGAACGAGGGGCACACTACCCAATTTATGGTTGTCTTTAGTATAGACCTTAGCTACAGGTGGACTGACCTTTATGGAAATTCTACGTGCTGGTATCTCTGAATTGCTTGTAGTGTTGGAGCTGAATCAGCCAAGTCTAGGAGACCCTTCCTGCATACAGCTTATTGTGCCCCAGCCCTACTAGCATTTTGGAAACACCGAACCAGCCAGTGTCCACGAAACCTACTGTAGAGTCACTGAGAGTGTGACAAGACCGTGCAGAATACAAGTGCAAACAATATTCATACCTGCAAACTTCGAGATATGCCAGACCTCTCCATCTACTCACTTGGTATATTTCACACATGTTCTTCAATAACTTTAGGAAAGTGACCACAAGACTTGCTAACACTGTCTCTATCGCTAACCCAGGTCTACTCAACTCAATACCACTCCACTCGACTCTGTGACATGCCCCAACACACTACACCTCTCCACTCAATGCCCCTCCACTTTACTCCACACCACTCTCTACCACTCCACTCTACACTTCTCCACTCTATGTCACTTTACTCTCTTCTATGCTATGCCACTCCACTGGACTCTACTTCACCCTACTACGCTCTATGCCATTCCACTCTTCACAACTTTGTAGTCCCTCCTTTCAACAACACTCTTCTCCAGTCTATGCCACTCCACCCTACAACACTCAATGCCACTCTACAATACTCTAATCCACTCAACGACACTCTATGCAACTCCTTCTACACCACTCCATGCAACTTTACTCCACTCTACCCTGATACACTACTCCACTCTACTACACCACTCTATGCCACTTCACTCTGTTTCACTCCATTCTTCGACACTCTATGCCACTCCAATCTATGGCACTGTACTCCACTCCACTCTGCAACGCTCTACTCCACGACACTTCACTCTGTGACTCTCAGCTCTACGACACTCCACTCTATTCCACTCCTCTCTATGTCACTCTGCTCCACTCTATGCCACTCCATGACATTCCACTTCAATCTACTCCACTCTACGATACACCACTCTATGACACTCTATGCCACTCCGTGGCACTCCACTTCAATCTATGCCACTCTACAACAACACTCCATGACAGTCCACTCTACTCTATTCTACTCTATTCCACTCCACAACACTTTATGTCAATCCATTCTATGACACTCTACTCAACTCCATGCCAATCCATTCTATGACGCTCTTCTCTACTCTATGCCACTCCGCTGTATGACAAGTTACTACACTCTAAACTATGACACTCTACTCCACTGTACACAACTCTGTGTAAGCCACTCCATACCACTCTATTCCACTCTACACCACTCCATTCTACTCTACTCTAAACCACTCCACTCATTGACACACTTTGTCACTTCACTCTATGACACTCCTCTCTACGACACTCTACTACTCTCTACTGTATGCCCTTCCACTCTACTCCACTACATTCTACTCCCTCCACGACACTATAAGCTATTGCACTCTACACCACTCTACATCATTCTACGCCACTCGACGACTCTCTACGCCACTCCACTCTACTTCACTATACATAACTCCACACCACTCTGTGACACTCGGTAACAAACATTTCACTCTATGCCACTCCTGGCTATGACACTGCACTCCACTTTTTTTTTTAAATTGAAATTTAAACTTTATTGTTTAGTTAATTAAAACCATAACAATTTGATGTATGTCACACAACAGGTATACAAATTTATAAAATTATCATTAAAAATTAGTGAAAAAAAGGCTTATGATAAAAACGGAAGGTAAAACTCATAATTTTCCTACTGTTATTTACATCACTATAAGGATCATTAAGGCAGAAAAAACTCAAATCATTAACAATTTAAAATCTTCATGTTGCTTTATGCGTTTCTCAAATGCCTGCAGGAACTTCACCAGCTTACAATGTATTCGAGGAGCGGTTATGTCCAGGCTGCCAATAATTGCAGATCTGCATGTTCGTAGTCTCCTGATCCGAAAACTTTCCTTTAAATAGTATGACCGTTCCTTGGACAGCATCTTACAATGACAGATTATGTGTATTATATCTTCTCTATAGCTACCACACAGTCGACATGTAACAGCAGCATGCTGTTTCCAGGCAGGATCATTGGCTAGTGTCGGAAGAGACATCAGCTTTCTCTTAATAAAAATGGAGTAGGTTGTTTCCATATATAGTGCTGGTTTCAATGTCTTATAGCCATTTATCACAGCCCATGAGTGCGAGCGATGGGAGAAAATGTCTTTGTCTAAAACTAATGAATGAAGTTTGGCCACTTTATTTAGGGTCTGTTTTAGTACAGTGTTAGAACCGGCTGTCTCTAGTTGGCAGAGGTATACACTTCTGACAAATAGAGACACTCCTTTTCTAGTTAGGGCAAGGGGATCACACCCTTCGATAACCCCTGCTCACCCCCTTGGTAGCTTGGCAGAGCAGAACAGGCTTATCTCAGAGGCTGTGCGTTAAGCAATTATGACCACATACAGTAATACAGTGAATACACTACAAATGGACACGACACCGTAGTATTATAAAAATAAGTATTTTTATATAAGGCTTAGCACAAGACCAAAATAACGGAAAAACTGTACACAATCGGAATAAATACGTTTGGGAAGGAAAAAGGATAGTTCAAAGGTAGTTTCTTCTTTAGCACAAAAGTCTTTAGTATCAACGCAAATCTTCTTCTTGGAAACAAAGTTCTTAGCAACAGGGTAACTCACACGAGAGCTACACAACGCTGGGGCAAAGATAATCCACAGGTTTGGCGTCGACCGCGAGGAGCGCTGCGTCGGGCCTGGAGCCACACGGACCCCCAACAACACAGTACCTTAGGAAAATGAAGCATACGATGATCAGTGGCGTCGAGCAATCCGGCGTCGCGTCTCCGGTGTCGATCAGGCCTCAGCAGGCGTTGTCGATGATGTAGTTGCACAGAGTGAGCAGCGCTCACGGCGTCGAAGGGCACACGGTTGATGCGATCAGCAGCGGGGCAGACACGAGGTCCTCTGGAGTTAGAGCCGCACTCCTACTCACTGGCGTTGCTGCTGGCGTCGGTTGGGCCCAGCGTCCGGTCGTCGTGATTGCTGTTCCTTTCAGAGGTGCTGGATTCAAGCTTCCAGCGGATAGCACTTTTTAGCAGGTGAAGTCTTTTGGCCCTGAGACTTCGGCAGGAGACTGGCACTCTTCCAGTCCTTGGAGATTTTCTTAGCAAGCGTGAGAGTACACACACAGTTCCTCTCTCCTGGTTCCTTGGCAAAAATAAAGAAGCCCCGCAGGATTCCCCCAACAACAGCACACCGGCAGAAGGGGTAGGCAGTCCTTTAGATCAGCAGGCTTCTTGTCCTTGGTTACAGGGTTCCTTGTCAGAAGTGATCTGATTTCCTAGTTCAGGGGTCCTTCTCTTATACCCCTTTTCGTCTTTGATCCCTTTGTCTATGCCGGGGGTTTCCCAACATCCTGGGTCTGCGGTGGGTGGAGCTAGGCAGTAGCACCTGGCCTATTCATTGAGCCGGGCCGGGTCCTCAGACGCCCCGCAGGAGGTGGAGCCAGCATTGACACTGGCAGGAGCAGAGCTATCGCCCTCCTGGCAGGAGGTGGGGCTAGGATCGTCCATGGCAGGTACAGAGCCATCAGTCGCTCGGCAGGAGGTGGAGCCAGCATTGTATCAGGCAAGGCAGGCTATCAACAACTACTCTCCCCCTACTCTCAACGTAATGTCCCACTCATCCCACACTGACTCATCCAGACCTCTTGGAGCCACCCAGCTCCTGTCACACACACGCAAGACCAGCAGAGACCAGATATGGTTAGACAAGAAAATAGACACTTTCTAAAAGTGCTATTTTCGAACCCAGAGTCCAAAGACCATCCACACCAGCGGATGCGTAATTAAACCCCGAGTTCAGGGATACCAAACTCGACATTGCACCATGCTCCCCGGGCCAGCTAGGATTATAGCGTTAATAATCCCGGCGGCCCATTCTATCCAACGGAGAGCAGGCTACCTCGCAATAGTGAAGCCCTAAGATGGCGGCACTTCACTATCAGGACATGCCAACTTGGTCAGGCTTGTCCTACCTTACACTTACAATGCACCCTGCCCATGGGCCTACCATAGGGGTGACTAACATGAAGCTACGGGAAGGTTGGAGGGGCTGGCAAGTAGGTATACCTGCGCAGCCGACGTGGCAGTGCAGGACTGCACGTGGGTCTCGCAATGACCGACCCGTAGACATTCGTTTACAAGGCCGCTCCTGTGGGTGGCACAACACGTGCTGCAAGCCCACGAGCGGCATTTGTATTTACAAGCCCTGGCACTCCTGGTGCACTAGACTAGGGACTGACAGTAAACCAAATAAGCCAAACATGGATACAATAGATACATCATTTTGACAGAGGGAGCACTTGCGCTATGGCACTGATCAGCAGTGACACGGCGCCTAAAGCATATACCAGCAAAACATCGTAACACAGTAGAGGCAAACAGAAAAAATGGAGGAGAGACTCAAGCCAATGATGTCAGGTCTAACACGTGTCCCCTCCAGCTGAAATGTGGGGAGAACTACCCTTACCCTAGGGAGTCCTCATCACTAAGGCGGAAAAATCTGGACAGACCATCAGCATTGGCGTGATCTGTGCCAGGGCGGTGTTCCACCGTAAAGTCCATCCCCTGTAGAGCAATGGACCATCTCAACAGTTTTGGATTCTCACCCCTCATTTGCATTAACCATCTGAGGGGCCTGTGGTCTGTCTGAACCCGGAAGTGAGTCCCAAACAGGTAGGGTCTTAACTTCTTCAGCGCCCAGACCACAGCAAATGCTTCTCTTTCTATCGCACTCCACCTCGTTTCCCTGGGAAGTAACCTCCTACTGATGAAGGCTACAGGCAAGTCTCGGCCCTCTTCATTCACCTGAGCTAGAACAGCCCCCACGCCATGCTCTGAAGCGTCCGTCTGAACAATGAATTCTTTCGAAAAGTCGGGTGCCTGGAGTATAGGTGCACATTGCAGTTTTCAGGGTGTCAAAGGCCGTTTGACAGGCATCAGTCCAGATCACGTTTCGTGGCTGCTTCCTGGAAGTCAGCGAAGTCAAGGGGTGCACAATGTTACCGTAATCCTTGACAAACCTCCTGTAGTAACCCGTGAGTCCTAAGAAGGCTCTCACCTGTGTTTGGGTTTTGGTCGGTGCCCAAGCCAGGATGGTATCAATCTTGGGTTGCAGGGGGGCAACCTTGCCGCTCCCTACTTGGTGCCCCAAGTACACCACAGAACCCTGCCCAATCTGGCACTTACTAGCCTTGATTGTGAGGCCTGCTCCGCGCAGGGCCAACAACACTTCCTGGAGGTGACGCACGTGTTCCTCCCAGCTGGCGCTGAACACTGCGATGTCGTCCAGGTAGGCGGCGCTGAATTCCTCCAGTCCAGCCAAGACCTGGTTGACCAACCTCTGGAAGGTGGCGGGGGCATTCTTCATCCCAAAGGGCATCACCCGGAACTGGTAAAGCCCATCTGGTGTGGCGAATGCTGACCTCTCTTTTGCCCCATCAGTCAAGGCGATCTGCCAGTACCCAGACGTTAAGTCGAACGTACTAAGGTACCGGGCAGCCCCCAACCGATCGATGAGCTCATCAGCTCTGGGGATGGGGTGCGCGTCAGTCTTCGTGACCGAATTGAGTCCTCGGTAATCCACGCAGAACCGAAGTTCTGGTGAAGCACCAGGCGCTGCAGCCTTCGGGACCAAGACCACTGGGCTGGCCCAAGGACTGCTAGAGGACTCAATCACCCCTAACGCGAACATTTTGGAGACCTCCTCCTTAATGTACGCTCGGACCTTGTCAGTCACCCTGTAAGCCTTGTGCTTCACAGGAGGGCTGTCTCTGGTGTCAACGTCATGGACACACCAATGCGTAACACCCGGAACCAAGGAAAACAGATCCGGGAATTGTCCCAACAGGTGGCGACAATCCTGTTTCTGCTCAAGGGTCAGTGTGTCAGAGAGGACCACACCATCCACTGACCCGTCCTGCTCCTTAGCATACAGGAGGTCAGGAAGAGGCTCACTCTCCTCCTCCGTTCCATCATCTGTCGCTAAGAGCATGCCCACTTCGGACCTTTCTAAGTGGGGCTTCAAACGGTTGACATGCAGGACCCGCAAGGGGTTCCTGGGAGATTTCAAGTCCACCAGGTAGGTGACATCGCTCTTCTTCTCCACAACCTTGAACGGTCCAGTCCACCTGTCCTTGAGCGCACAAGGTTCCACAGGGGACATGACCCACACTTCCTGACCAGGCTGAAGCTCTACCAGAGTGGCATTCCGGTCGTACCATCGCTTCATCTCCTCCTGGCTGGCCTCCAGATTTGCCTGCGCAAGTTCTCTGAAGCGCCGAGTCTGGTTCCGAAAGGCCAGCATGTAGCTGTATACATCCTGGGGAGGTTTCCTGGGAGATTGCTCCCAGCCTTCCCTGACCAGACTCAAAGGTCCTCTTACCGGGTGTCCGTATAAGAGCTCAAAGGGGCTGAACCCTAGAGCCTTCTGCGGCACCTCACGGTAAGCAAACAACAGGCATGGCAAGAGGACGTCCCATTTCCGCCTCATTGGTTCTTCAAGACCCATAATCATGCCTTTCAGGGTCCGGTTGAATCTCTCAACCAGCCCATTTCCTTGAGGGTGGTAAGGAGTGGTGAACTTGTAGGTTACCCCACACTCCTTCCACAGAGACTTCATATAGTTCGAAATGAAGTTGGTGCCTCGGTCGGACACCACCTCTCTGGGGAACCCCATCCGGGAGAAAACACCCATCAGTGCCCGTCCCACCACGGGGGCCGTCACTGTCCTGAGAGGGATGGCTTCCGGGTACCTTGTGGCATGGTCCACCAAGACCAGGATGAACCTGTTGCCCAGGGCTGTCTTGGGGTCCAGGGGCCCAACAATGTCAATACCCACCCGGTCAAAGGGGGTGCTGACCACCGGAAAAGGTTGGAGGGGAGCCTTCTGCTTCCTTCCGCTTTTCCCACTTGCCTGGCAAGTGCGACAAGTCTTGCAATGGATGTCTACATCCCTACGCATCTGAGGCCAATAAAAATGGGTGACAAGCCTGTCATAGGTCTTGTCCTGCCCCAGATGTCCAGCTAACGGAACGTCATGAGCTAAACCCAGTAGGAAGGCTCTGAAGCGCTGGGGTACCACCAGCACACGGGCTGACCCAGGCTCAGCAGCCTTAGGCTCGCTATACAGGAGGTTGTTCTCCCAGTACACAAAATGAGACCCTGACTGATCACCTGAGGATTGGGCTGAGGCCTGCTGCCTCATGCCCACAAGAGAAGGGCACTCTTTCTGTTCCGCACAGAATTCCTCCCTGGAGGGACCACCATCCTGCTGCCAGTGGGTCAGCTCGGGCAGATCTCCCAGTTCGGCAATTTGTTCCCCGGTGGGCTCCAGGGCATCCCCCTCAGGGTCTACCTCCTTCTGGACCACGGGAACAACGGGGGCCGGTTTCCCGCGCCTCCTGCCTCTTCTCTTCACAGCTGGGTCCTGGGCCGTACTTTCAGGCTCCGGGACCCCATCAACACCCTTACTCGCTGTCATGGATCGAGTGGTTGCATACACCCACTCTGGCACACCCAACATTTTCAAGTGCGCCTCTCTCTCCACCTTAGCCCAAGGGGAGTCTTCCAAATCATTGCCCAGGAGACAGTCGACAGGCATGGCGGGCCTCACAGCAACCTGAAGAGTACCTGAAACTCCCCCCCATTCAAAGGAAACTTGAGCCACCTCACACTCTTTCTGGGAGTTATCGGCAGCTATCACGGGGTAGAATGCGTGGGGAACCACCTGCTCTCTGGACACCAAGTGACACTTGACAGCTGTCACACTCGCTCCGGTGTCTCTGAGAGCTTCCACTCTATGGCCATTAATGGTCACCCACTGCCTATATTTACTAGTGTTACTAGGCAGAGGGGGTGGAGGGACCATTTGCATGTCTCCTAGCGAGACCAGGGACATTTCTGCGGGACCCCTCCCACCATGGACAACCATCTCCTCCCCTCCCAAGGCTACACTTGCCAACTGACGAGGGGGTGCACGCGGCGGTGCATTCGAATCCTTTTTGGGACACTGGGGGTCATAAAACCGGTGTCCCACCTGCCCACAACCGTAGCAGGTTAGGGGGCCCCTATGAACAGGTTTACCCGTCGGGGCCCCTGACTTCTTCTCAGGGGGAGGCTGGGAACCCTTCCCTTGGTTCCCTTGGGGATTACTTTGGGGCCCTTTCTGAGACTCCTTCTGTTTAACCCTGTCCCCCCCACTCTTCTGCTGGGGACCCTGCCCACCTTTGGCTGAGTCTCCCACTGGACCCTTGTGGACCCTGGTACTGACCCAGCGGTCCGCCTCCTCAGCAAGTTTTCTAGGGTTAGATATCTTGCTATCAATCAGGTGCTGGCGCAGCTCTGGAAAACAGTTATTAGACAAGTGCTCCCACGCAAACAAATCATAGAGAGCTTCATAACTTTCCACTTTGCTGCCCTTTACCCAACCATCCATGGCTCTGCAAAAATAAGACACATATTCAACCCACGTCGTCCCAGGCAATTTCTTACATTCTCTAAAAGCTTGTCTGTACTGCTCGGGGGTTAAACCATATCGCAACATTAAAGCCTCTTTCATATGAGCATACGACATCCTATCTGCAACAGGCATGTCTAACAGGGTATCTCTTCCCTCACTCACAAAGCGACCCCACAACCCCGCTCCCCAATTCTTCTCAGGGACCTGGTGGGCCAACAATGCTAACTCATGTGCTTTAAACCATTGACCAATATCTTCATTCTTATTGTAATCTTTGATCACATCTTTCGGGAAGTAAAACTTACTTTCTGCAGGCTCGGATGGAATGCTGCCACCAGAGGGATTCAACTCTAACTTTTTAGCTTGGATATCCAGTTCCCTCAACCTGGCTTCACGCTCCAAAGCTAACTTCTCTCGTTCAAACTCCAACTTTTTGATCTCTAAATCAGCTTCCCTTCTACCTCTCGCATTTTCTAACTCCAACTGCCCATTTATTTTTAGCCTTGCCATCTCCATGTTGTAAGCTCGTTCTTTCGCCCTTTCTTCTCTTTCTTCAGGGGAAAGACCTTTGGAGGAAACACTGCTTCCGGGAGAGGGCACAGGTCCATTCACTGGCACCTCCTCATCCCCTTCCTCTGTGGGTACCACCACCACATCAGAGGGATTTCTCGATTCCCACCAGGCCTGCAATGCTTTATAAAAATCATCTTTTCTCGAGAGGCCGGTGGTAGGAACTTCAAACTGGTTGCAAAAGTGTTTCAGCTCATCTTTCTTGTATCTTTTTAGCTTACTCCTCTCGAACTCTTCCACAACAACGATAGCAGGTGCAGTGACTCCGTTGTCACTCATGGTTAAAACTGGCAGTGTTCAGAAAATCAAGTTTCAGGAAAGCGGAGAACAAAAATAGGATCCTTCCGAATCAGATTGTGACTGCGTTATGGTCTGCTTTCACTACGTAGCGCACACTAATCACTGTACATGGGTCATAAATGCAAGGTCCAAATCCTCACCGCTGCATCCAATGTTAGAACCGGCTGTCTCTAGTTGGCAGAGGTATACACTTCTGACAAATAGGGACACTCCTTTTCTAGTTAGGGCAAGGGGATCACACCCTTCGATAACCCCTGCTCACCCCCTTGGTAGCTTGGCAGAGCAGAACAGGCTTATCTCAGAGGCTGTGCGTTAAGCAATTATGACCACATACAGTAATACAGTGAATACACTACAAATGGACACGACACCGTAGTATTATAAAAATAAGTATTTTTATATAAGGCTTAGCACAAGACCAAAATAACGGAAAAACTGTACACAATCGGAATAAATACGTTTGGGAAGGAAAAAGGATAGTTCAAAGGTAGTTTCTTCTTTAGCACAAAAGTCTTTAGTATCAACGCAAATCTTCTTCTTGGAAACAAAGTTCTTAGCAACAGGGTAACTCACACGAGAGCTACACAACGCTGGGGCAAAGATAATCCACAGGTTTGGCGTCGACCGCGAGGAGCGCTGCGTCGGGCCTGGAGCCACACGGACCCCCAACAACACAGTACCTTAGGAAAATGAAGCACACGATGATCAGCGGCGTCGAGCAATCCGGCGTCGCATCTCCGGTGTCGATCAGGCCTCAGCAGGCGTTGTCGATGATGTAGTTGCACAGAGTGAGCAGCGCTCACGGCGTCGAAGGGCACACGGTTGATGCGATCAGCAGCGGGGCAGACACGAGGTCCTCTGGAGTTAGAGCCGCACTCCTACTCACTGGCGTTGCTGCTGGCGTCGGTTGGGCCCAGCGTCCGGTCGTCGTGATTGCTGTTCCTTTCAGAGGTGCTGGATTCAAGCTTCCAGCGGATAGCACTTTTTAGCAGGTGAAGTCTTTTGGCCCTGAGACTTCGGCAGGAGACTGGCACTCTTCCAGTCCTTGGAGATTTTCTTAGCAAGCGTGAGAGTACACACACAGGGGCATATTACCAAGCAATAGCGATAATTATCGCTATTGCTTGGTTAGAGACAAAAATTTACCGCAGCGCTGCAACGATTTTTACCGCAAATAAACCTTGGTATTACCAAGGTTTAACGCAAATGCGGTAAAAATCGCCGCAAAGCATGAATATCGCTGAAAAGTCAGCGATATTCCTGCATTAGCGAGCTAATGCTCTTAGCCATGTTATCCACCTCCCATTGGATAACATGGCTAAGAACTGCTCAGGGCAGGTGTTAGCTTTTGGAGATATTCCCGCTTAGCGCGAATATCTCCAAAAGTTGGTAATAGGAGATAGCGATGTTAGCGACTGTTTTCAGTCTCTAACATCTTGGCACGCCCACTTTGCATCTCATTAGTGATAAATATCACTGACATGCAAAGTGGGGCCCAAGATGGTCGCTATCTCCTACTAGCTGTCGCTAACTGGTGTTAGCGGCAGCTAGGTAATAGGGAGATAATTTTATCTCCGCTTTCTTGGCTTTTAAAGCCAAAAAAGCGGAGATAAACCCCCTTGATAATATGCCCCACAGTTCCTCTCTCCTGGTTCCTTGGCAAAAATAAAGAAGCCCCGCAGGATTCCCCCAACAACAGCACACCGGCAGAAGGGGTAGGCAGTCCTTTAGATCAGCAGGCTTCTTGTCCTTGGTTACAGGGTTCCTTGTCAGAAGTGATCTGATTTCCTAGTTCAGGGGTCCTTCTCTTATACCCCTTTTCGTCTTTGATCCCTTTGTCTATGCCGGGGGTTTCCCAACATCCTGGGTCTGCGGTGGGTGGAGCTAGGCAGTAGCACCTGGCCTATTCATTGAGCCGGGCCGGGTCCTCAGACGCCCCGCAGGAGGTGGAGCCAGCATTGACACTGGCAGGAGCAGAGCTATCGCCCTCCTGGCAGGAGGTGGGGCTAGGATCGTCCATGGCAGGTACAGAGCCATCAGTCGCTCGGCAGGAGGTGGAGCCAGCATTGTATCAGGCAAGGCAGGCTATCAACAACTACTCTCCCCCTACTCTCAACGTAATGTCCCACTCATCCCACACTGACTCATCCAGACCTCTTGGAGCCACCCAGCTCCTGTCACACACACGCAAGACCAGCAGAGACCAGATATGGTTAGACAAGAAAATAGACACTTTCTAAAAGTGCTATTTTCGAACCCAGAGTCCAAAGACCATCCACACCAGCGGATGCGTAATTAAACCCCGAGTTCAGGGATACCAAACTCGACATTGCACCATGCTCCCCGGGCCAGCTAGGATTATAGCGTTAATAATCCCGGCGGCCCATTCTATCCAACGGAGAGCAGGCTACCTCGCAATAGTGAAGCCCTAAGATGGCGGCACTTCACTATCAGGACATGCCAACTTGGTCAGGCTTGTCCTACCTTACACTTACAATGCACCCTGCCCATGGGCCTACCATAGGGGTGACTAACATGAAGCTAAGGGAAGGTTGGAGGGGCTGGCAAGTAGGTATACCTGCGCAGCCGACGTGGCAGTGCAGGACTGCACGTGGGTCTCGCAATGACCGACCCGTAGACATTCGTTTACAAGGCCGCTCCTGTGGGTGGCACAACACGTGCTGCAAGCCCACGAGCGGCATTTGTATTTACAAGCCCTGGCACTCCTGGTGCACTAGACTAGGGACTGACAGTAAACCAAATAAGCCAAACATGGATACAATAGATACATCATTTTGACAGAGGGAGCACTTGCGCTATGGCACTGATCAGCAGTGACACGGCGCCTAAAGCATATACCAGCAAAACATCGTAACACAGTAGAGGCAAACAGAAAAAATGGAGGAGAGACTCAAGCCAATGATGTCAGGTCTAACATACAGCAAATGACAGATTTTTATCCCATAAGGTTTTTGAGCAGGTTGTCTCCAAAGCATACGTAAGGAATTGATTTGCTTTGGATTTTTTTTGAGATTTGAGCTCTTGCCATAGATAGGTGTTAAGACTTTTATTACATGCTTTTTGCTTGATCTGATACCACACCTTAATGTATGAGTATAATCTGCCCGGTGTTTGGTTTTTTAATCCAAACTCAAGTCGCATTTGCGCTGGTGATGTACTGCTTGGTAATCGTAATACCTTTTTGTAAATTTTAGTTGTCAGGCTGTTTAGTAAGTCCGCGTCCTTTCCGTGCATTGCCTCACTTGCTTAAGTCAGGGTTGGGAGGACTTTGTTTGCCATCACGGTTAATAAGGGTTTAAGTGGTGGCCCTTCCAATTTTTTAGTCAAGGTACTTAGTTCAAATAATAGGGCACCAGCTCTTTGAGTCAGATATTTCCTCTGTTCTTTAAAGTTAAGTTTATCGTCTATAAAAAAAAAACAGGTATTTATATGCTGAGACTTTCTCTAGCGGTTTTCCTTTTAGCCAAATTTCAAGATGCAAGCCATGGCGGTTGGTAATCGACATGGTTTTGGTTTTTCAGATGTTTAATACTAGCTTGTTTACCAACAGGAAAGCCAAGAGTTCCGTTACTAATCTGGTTAGTCCCACCTTTGTTAAGCTTAGAAGTACTATGTCATCTGCGTAAACCAGATGAGTGAGCTGTAAAACACCTAGTTTCGGTGGATGGGCATTGCAATGATTCAGTTTCCCAGAAAGATCTGAAATGAAGAGGTTAAATAAGTGTGGAGCAAGAACACACCCCTGTTTGAGGCAAATCGTTGTAGGAACTTTTCTCGACAGGCGTGATCCATCACCTATTTTTACTTGCGACCAAGTATCCGAATAAAATAGCAACAAACCCCTTAGAATATTCTCCGGTATTGCCCATGTCCTCAGTTTCGCCCACAATAAGTTACGATCTACACTGTCAAAGGCCGCCTGAAGATCAATAAAACACATATTCAAGTCCTGTTTACTACTCATGCACTTCTCCGCAATCATAGTGATGGATATGATGTTTGCTGTTGTTCCAATCCCCTTCCGTAACCCCGTTTGATTAATGGGGATCACGGCTTTTTCGCCTGACCAGGAGACCAAATCGTTTAATAGTAAAGATGCAAAATATTTTGCCTCGACGTCCTGCAACGCTATCAGACGATAGTTGTTTGCTAATGATCTTTCTCCACCTTTATAGATTGGCATGAATATTGATCCTTGCCAACTTTCAGGTACTTGGTTCAAATTTTGCACATCTGAGAACAGTTCCGCCAGGCAAGGTCCCCAAAATTCTGGGGCATATTTGTACGCCGCTTGTGGGATGCCATTCGGGCCTGGCGCCCCATTGGTTTTTCCTTCTTTGATTATTTTCATTATTTCTTCCGCCGTATATGGATTATTTTGAGGGTCTGTACCCGGTATGTTACAATGTATGCTGGTCAACGTTTTGCTCCAAGGTTCTTCTACGGGCACGTTTTATTTTGACTTTTTGTGCATGGGTCGCTACTTAGATTTATTGTCGAGGTGTCTGTAAATTTTGTTGCGAGAAACGCTGCCCACTCCGATTCCTGCACGTTAGAACTTAAGACGTTACACGGTCTTGTTAACTGATTTATTGTTTGCCAAAATATATTAGTATTCTGTAGTTTTGAACTGTAAATTAGTTTTGACCAGAAGCTATCGTTTGTTGACCTTTTAAATTCCCAGATCATATTTTTATATTCTTTTCTTTGTGCACGGAAGCTGGCCCATTGGGATGTACCATGGTCTGCCGACTGTAACTTCCTTTGAGATTTTCGAAGTAATCTACGCAGGTCTTGTAGCTCTTTCGGATGTTTTTTCTGTGATCCGTCAGTGCTGGATTTCGTGACAGACAGCTTCATCTTTTGTTTTAATTCACTCCACACCACTAGCTTTTAGCCATGCCAATCAGCAGCCACGCTAGTTTACAACATGGCTAAACACATTGGCAAAGCCAAAAGCTATTGCATAGCCGAGAGTAATTGGCTTTGCCAATGCTTGTTCCTCTTTGCCGCTAAATTTATTACCGAAACTATTGCTGATGTCACGTCAATGCAGGCAGAAAAGGTGAAGTACTTCTACAGGGTGGTTGGTGACTGAGAAGGTATGGGCCCCCCATGCCTTTTTTTGCAGGGGGTCCACCAATTGTTTGTTTAGGCCATTGGAAAGAGCTCACATGACCTTACGGCTTTCATACCCCCTGAAGAAGCTTTCCATTTCATATGGACGCAGTTGAGCTGGCCGCAGCAGCATCCATCTTCTAACAGCTCCTGCACAGTTTGTTTGGGAATGCCAGAGGCTGCACTGCATTCCAGGATGGTGTCCTTGTGTGTGGTCATGATGACGAGGTGCTGAGGAAGGCTCTCGAGATTCTGAGAGACAAAGGGTTGACTTCTAAGAGGGACACTCCACAACACTCCACTCAATGCCCCTTCACTCTACGCCACTCCACTCTACTCTACGACGATCTTCTCTACATATAGGAGAAACTGGCTGAGCACCTTGGTTGTGCCATATTTGACACAGGTCTTCTCATAAACCAGCCTTAGTGGAGGCTACTAAGCATGCACCAACTAACAAGGAACAGCTTAAGTCCGTCCTTGGCATGCGTGAATATTATGCTGGGCTTAGTCACAAATTTGCAGATAGGCCAGAGCCTCTAAAACAGTTCCTGAGGAAGAACATCCCAGTGGAATGATGAGTGGCAACATTGCTTACAGGACATTACACTAGTACACTAGTATTGCCCCTGCCACTGTTCCGCAGTGTTTTAATCGCTGTTTACAGTGCATTGTAACGGTTGATGCTAGTCAGTGCGGGTCAGGAGCGGTGCTCACCCAAGTGTGCAAGGGGATCAAAATAACTAAAGCGTTTGTCTCCAGGGGGCATATTACCAAGGGTGGCGATAGGCAAATATCGCCTCATTAGCGGCCGTTTTCGGCCACTAAGCGGCGATAATTCTATCGCTCTATTAGCAAGCTGTCGCTAACATTAGTTACCGATAGCTTATAGGCGATAGCGAGCGGTTTGGGGCCCACTTTGCATGTCAGCGATATTTATCGCTAATGACATGCAAAGTGGGCGTACCCAACCTGTTAGCGACTGAAAGCAGTCGCTAACATCGCTATCGCCTATTAGCAAGGCAGGCGTAGCCATGGACATTTTTGCACTAAGCGCGAATATCTCCATATACCAACACCTGCCCAGACCAGTTGTTAGCCACGTTATCCAATGAGAGGTGGATAATATGGCTGAGAGCATTTCGTCGCTAATGCGTGAATATCGCTGTATTCTCAGCAATATTCACGCATTTCGCCGCTATCGCCGGAAAATGTATCGCTTTAGAGATAAACGTTGCTAATAGCACATTATCTCAGTGATAAATTCCGGCGATGCTCAGCGATAAAATAATTGTTGCTAAGCCTATTTAGCGATAAATATCGCTACTTGTTGGTAATATGCCCCCAGATCTTTAAGACCCATCCAACCCAATTAAACAGTAATAACAAAGCAGACTTTAGTCTGCTCCTGGGCCACAGAGAAGTTTCTGTTATGTACACGGAGTAATTGTTTCATTCTACAAAACTGATCACAAGCCCCTTGTAAACATTTTTCCCGCAGATGAGCAGATAAATTATTCTGCTCGATTAATAAAACCTGCGACTCAGGTTATGACGTTTCAGTTTGCAGTTTCTTGGTCACAAAAATGTGTTTGCTGATTGTCTATCAAGGTCACTGCAAGATTATGCGAATAGTGAAGAGAATGACGAGTGGCAGGGTGGTATTGCAGCCAGTGTGAATTTGAAGGAAAGAGCTGAAAATGTATTAATGAAACTGTTTTGTTAAAAGAGTTGTCTGTAGAGAAAGTACTGTCTGTGGTTATTCATTTGGAATGGGGAAAACTCTATGAATGCAATCTTAGAGCCCTTTTTGATAGTAAAAGATGAGATGCCCTTGAAGATGGTTTGTTGTGTTCAGAATTCAACTTTATTTCACTTATGTTATTGAGACGTAGACTGCCGGGTTTAGCATATTCAGCTCATTTGGGTGAGCCTGTATCCAAAGAGAGACCCAGAGAAGCTGTCAGATGGCCCCGAATGCATGTGGATGTGGGGTTGCTGGTCAAGTGTCACATTGTGTGTTGTACTCCCGATAAATCCTGACAGTCACACGAGGGACCACTGCACCCTTTTATAAACCCTAATATGTCATACTAATATAATGGGGCCTTACCACAAAATGCTTTACATTAGACCTGTCACAGATTATTACTCCACATGGTTTGAGCAGTATTTTGTACACGAGTCTACGTTGTGAACTTTTATTTGCAGGAGGGAAGAGTTCCCTGTTGTTTTCATTGTGAATAATGGTGTACAACTTACTTGTTCCAGTATGAGTCTTGCGAGTACTTCTTAGACTAAGAACAAAAGAACTTGTGTGTACCATCCGCAAGCCAAAGTGTACGCTGGAAGAACAAATCTCAGCTTGGAATCGAATGCGATTTAGACAATAATTTTGACGTTCAAGATTCCTTGCAAACAATGAGTTGGGCTTACAGAACAACACCGCATTCGGTCACTCAGACGACACTGTTTTATTTCTTATGGGGAAAGTTACTCTCCTTCCTGCCTGGATGCCCCTGTGATGTGAGCGAAATCAAAGGCTATTAAATGATGCTATGTGCAAAAGAATGGTGAGCAACAATATGCAAAGTGCCTGAGTTGAAGAAGGATGGAAGTAAAGTTGTTAATGATTATGGCTCTTTGTTTATCTGCAGGGGGGTGGTTCTTGGCGTGTTCCCATAGAAAGCCATAATGAGAAGCTGGTTGTTCCTGAACAAGATAACCATGTGAAAATTTTACTGACGCCCCAGCTATGAGAGCATATTCACAAACCAGAAACCCTGGTGGGAAAGGATTTTACAACTGGGGTCGCCTTGGACATTATCCAATTCATGGTACCCCATTAAAAAGTACAATACTATGTGTCAGAACAGGCAGTTCATTAAATTGAAGGAGAACCCTCACACACCTGTCCAGGTGTCATGTTTCACCCTCGGGCCTCCTCGGTCACCAGAATTCTTGTAATGACGAATGGGATTCCTATAAGAATAAGAAACAGTCAAGGGAGGGTAAAGGTACGGTAACAGTGAATCAAAAATCACCTAGGTATCTCTAGTACCCTTTTACTGTTAGGAGTACCTAGGTGCAGATTAGAAATATCATGGTCAATGCATAAGAGAGTAAGTGCTCCTACATGTTTATGGTCGACGTGTTTCTGTCTAGTGGCATTCATCAGGAATACTTGTGCTCCTACATGTTTATGGTCGACATGTTATTGTCTAGTGGCATTCATCAGGAATAGTTGTGCTCCTACATGTTTATGGTCGACATGTTTCTGTCTAGTGGCATTCATCAGGAATAGTTGTGCTCCTACATGTTTATGGTTGACATGTTTCTGTCTAGTGGCATTCATCAGGAATAGGCGTGCCCCTACATATTTATGGTCGACGTGTTTCTGTCTAGTGGCATTCATCAGGAATAGGCGTGCTCCTACATGTTTATGGTCGACGTGTTTCTGTCTAGTGGCATTCATCAGGAATAGGCGTGCTCCTACATGTTTATGGTCGACGTGTTTCTGTCTAGTTGCATTCATCAGGAATAGGTGGGCTCCTACATGTTCATGGTCGACGTGTTTCTGTCTAGTGGCATTCATCAGGAATAGGCGTGCCCCTACATGTTTATGGTCGACGTGTTTCTGTCTAGTGGCATTCATCAGGAATAGGCGTGCCCCTACATGTTTATGATCAACGTGTTTCTGTCTATTGGCATTCATCAGGAATAGGTGGGCTCCTACATGTTTATGGTCGACGTGTTTCTGTCTAGTCTCATTCATCAGGAATAGGCGTGCTCCTACATTATGGTCGACATGTTTCTGTCTAGTGGCATTCATCAGGATTGGCCTGGCGGAATTTCTACTACTGCACCGCTGCTGGGGAGGGCCCCTCTGTGGCGAGGGCACCTGTGCCGGAAGCAGGTGCACTTGCCAGGGTGCCACCCTCCGCCCACAGACAGCAGAGCTTGTCTCTGCTCACAATAAAACGTCGGTTGAGCTCAGAGTGGCTCTGCCGTTGATATTAAGGTGTGTCCGAGCACTTTGAGGCTCTCTAAAAGCCACAATCACAGCCATGCGAGGAAGCGATAAAGGGCCCGGGCGCAGCGCGCTCTGCGAGGGGTGGGACCCCGGCCAGGAAGTAATCCGATTAGGGAATCGTTTGGCCGCAATGATGGGAAAACAGAGAGATGAGGCGGTGAGGCGAGGACGGCTCGTCAACCGGCGGCACGGGAGATGCGCGGGAGGGTGCGAGCGGGACGGAGCCAGGCTGAGTCCGCGCATCCGGGGCTGGGGACCGGGCTCGACCGACTCCCGCCCTTTCTTCAGGAACAACTGCCGAGGAGCCACACGGGAGGCTGGATTGACACGAGGAAGATGAGAGGTAATGAACTAGATACAACAGAGACAAATAAAAAAACAAATTATTGGAAAATAGCAAAAAAATAATCTTGGGGATGTGTTTTTCAAATGTTTTAGTAAACTTTAGTAAATAGGCGCACGGCACATTTTTTTCCTTAGGAGTGAAATCATTATATTTGCCATTCATATAGCCTGCAACCCAAATATTAGCGTCGCTTCTTGTTTAACGCACTCTGCCACAAGCGCTTAACAGACGGAGCTATCCCAGTGTCTTACTGTAATGCAAACATCTCTGAAGGAATCATTTTCACCTGCTCAGACAGATGAAACAGTCAGTTGCCGATGACGAGATGGGACTCGGCGTAACAGTAGATCCGGGAAGATGCCCCTGCTTCCCCGAATCCCCGCGCTGTCACACTGGTTTACCTTGGGCACATCACCTCCACCACATGCCTCCATCAGCTACCTTTTCTGCCAAAATATTTAATGCATAGAAAGGGACACAGCTCAATGTGTATAGATAAAATGGGATTTTAAAAACCCTTACACACGCTACAAAAAGAATGCAAAACACTACTCTAATATTGTTTATTTTTGGGGGAAAGGGGTGCTTTATTTATTAGGCTATTTATTTATGTATTTATTTGCAGGGCTAGTTTGAGCACACACTTGGTTCGTTACATTAAGTTTTGAACTTGTTGGCTGGAGTTTTTCGTTGACCGGAAGTACCTAAGGGCAGATTTACAAGCCACTTTTGCGTCACTTTTCCCATATTAGAAGTGACGCAAAAGTGGCGCAAGTGGCTTGTAAATCTGCCCCCTAGTACTCACTGTAGTAAGGGAAGGATTCAAGTGGTGCGGCGAGGTGACCTCCGACCCTCAAAGAGGGCCTGACGCGTCTGTTTTAGGCACAACACCAAGTGGAAACAGCACAGGAAAAATGATGCTCAGATGTGGCTGGATCCACCATAATAACACCATTAATTGTAAACAATAATGTCAACCATATTAATAACGTGAATATAAGGAATGTTAATAATGCTCATGATAATAATAAAAAGGAACAGGTATATTAATTATACAAATCTCATAACAATAATTACATTAATGATATGAACACTCCTGCTGTTAATAAAATAAAAAAATAGTCATAATTAAAATGATGAAAATGCAAATAACTCTTGTGATACTGAACACTGTATGCCGCTAATGTCTAAAATTCCTTTAATAAAAAGAAAACAATCAACTAAAATAATATACTAAAATTAATAATAGATTATTATAGGAATACAACACTATTATTGACAATAGTAATACTAATGTTAATAACATTTGCATTCATAATTATAATGAGGTATAACAATAATAGAAAAGACACTAATAATCCTAAAAATTGTTGGAAGAAAAATCTCATCACTATTTAATGGTTTTACAGGGCGCAAACGGGGGCGCTTTAGCGAAACAAAATACGTAGGCAAAATCAGCTTTAAAGAAACTTTTCAAAACTAGGACATATGTGTTTACTATTAGAAGTGGACCAAACAAAATATCAAAAAAAAGAATTTGTTACAAAAGTAGGGTGTGTACTAAAAAATGGAAGAAAGTGTGGGCGCCCTGGCGGAAATACAGAGAAACGGGTGCATGTATGGAGGAGCCGTGGTATTGGGGATGGCTGATTGTCCCTGTGATTCCCTGATGATTACTTTACTGATAACAACTGTGATATCCCCCAATGGGATATGTGTACTTTATTCTGTATTGTATGGTCTCATGAGCATTGTTAATAAAAAGAATACAAATATATAGAATTTGTCCTGGCCTGGTTAGGAGTATTTTTGTTTTGTTAAATAATTTGTATTGAATAAGTAAACATGTACCAGGAATATAATTTAGGCAAAAGATAATGGAGTGATTTACTAGAATACATCATACAAGAAAACAAAAAAGAATTACGAATTATGCATTAGGAAAACTATTAATTGCAACTATGAGCAGTAAACGAAAGTGAGAAAATTGGAAGATTTGGGTACCATCTAGAATATGATTAATTGAGCAATTTTATAAAGTAAAGAGGGAGGGGGCGGAGAGGAAAGGAAAAAGAGGGACAGAGGAAGGGAAGACAGAAGAATTGGCATATGAGTTTTAGAGGGGTTGGGTGTTTTGAGTACCAGGCTCCTCGTGGACAGAAGACCTCATGATCACTCACACCTGGAGACATCTTTGGGGGGTCAGAGGGCGCAGGTCCTTGTTGAATGAGGGGGATTTGTGCAGAATGCGGGGGTATCTAGTTCTACATTTTTGGGGTGCTTCCTGAAAGCAATCGAGATGTGACTGTTTCTTGAACAAACAATAATGATACTATAATTCATGAGGTTCATGCGATGATGATGATGGAGAAAGGCACCAGCACGCGCAAACCTCTGCCGGAACTCAGTTCCACGTCCCACTTTGCCCAAATTCCTACTTTTTGCAAGAACTGGAACACACCTTTCCATCCGACTCTGTCCACTGTCTCTCCGTGTTGGTCATTATATCCCTGGAGTCCCTGTCCTTCCCCTTCCGCCTCAACGCTGCCTGGATGAAGAAGCGCCGAGAAGGGGCAGAGAAGGGGTCTCGGCACTATAGGATGTTTTAACTAGGAAAAAATGGTGGCATTGGCACCCTGGAGGGGATGTCGAGTCTGGCTCAGCCAGGCGGAATCCTAGCTGTGTGTCTGCAGTCTGTGCTCTCTTCCGGGTGAAGGAGGCAGGCAGTGGCATGTTTGTTTACCTGGATTGTGTGAGGTAGTGAGATGGATTCAAAACCCACAATGCTGAGCGGGTGACTGTCCACAGTCAGGTTGTTTTCAATCGACAGGTTCATAAAAGTCAACGATTTGTCTGTGATGTGAATTGGAAAACCCCACTCTGTTGCCAGCTTCATGTCTGCAATGTTATGTTGGACGACCCCCCCCCCCCCCTAAAACCTGCGTGACGTCTCCCCTGACGCCATGGCCGAGCTGCACAGGAGCGGAGGAGTTCTGAGGGATTCTTTCTTGACATGGCCTCACCTCCCCCTACGCCCATCCCTCTGATTATGGCCTGTGGCCGGCCTCTCACCACAGGGCACCACAGAGTCCAGTCAAGTACACAGATGCCCTTGGGGTGACCTTCATGACTGGCAATCAGCACCCGGAGGGCGTGGGCAGCGAGGGCAGTTCTGTGCCTCCCAGAGGGTCCCTTAGGGAGGAATGTGTGTTCCCTCCTTGGGCTCTGGCACTTGCCTCCCTAAGGGTACCACATCCACTTGTCTCCCTAAGGGTACCACATCAACTTGCCTTCCTAACGGTACCACATCCACTTTACTTCCTAAGGGTACCACATCTGCTTGTCTTCCTAAGGGTACCACATCTGCTTGTCTTCCTAGGGGTACCACATCTGCTTGTCTTCCTAAGGGTACCAGATCCCCTAGTCTTCCTAAGGTCACCACACCACTTGTCTCCCTAAGGGTACCACATCACATTCACTTGTCTCCCTAGGGGGACCACATCACATCCACTTGTTTCCCTAAGGGTACCACATCCACTTGTCTCCCTAAAGGTACCACACCCACTTGTCTCCCTAAAGATAAAATATCCACTTGCCTTCCTACGGGTACCACATCCACTTTTCTACCTAAGGGTACCACATCACATTCACTTGTTTCCTTAAGGGTACCACATCCACTTGTCTCCCTACGGGTACCACATCCACTTGTTTCCCTAAGGGTACCACATCCACTTGTCTCCCTAAAGGTACCACACCCACTTGTCTCCCTAAAGATAACACATCCACTTGCCTTCCTAAGGGTACCACATCCACTTGTCTCCCTAAGGGTACCACATCACATCCACTTGTTTCCTTAAGGGTACCACATCCACTTGTCTCCCTAAGGGTACCACATCCACTTGTCTCCCTAAAGGTACCACATCTACTTGTCTCCCTAAAGATAACATATCCACTTACCTTCCTACGGGTACCACATCCACTTGTCTCTCTAAGGGTACCACATCACATCCACTTGTTTCCTTAAGGGTACCCCATCCACTTGTTTCCCTAAGGGTATCACATCCACTTGTCTCCCTAAAGGTACCACATCCACTTGCCTCCCTGCGGGTACCACTGCCACTTGTCTGCCTAAGGGTACCACATCCACTTGTCTCCCTAAAGGTACCACATCCACTTGCCTCCCTGCGGGTACCACTGCCACTTGTCTGCCTAAGGGTACCACATCCACTTGTCTCCCTAAAGGTACCATATCCACTTGTTTTCCTAAGGGTAACACATCCACTTGCCTTCCTACGGGTACCACATCCACTTGTCTGCCTAAGGGTACCACATCCACTTGTTTTCCTAAGGGTAACACATCCACTTGCCTTCCTACGGGTACCACATCCACTTGTCTCCCTAAAGGTACCATATCCACTTGTTTTCCTAAGGGTAACACATCCACTTGCCTTCCTACGGGTACCACATCCACTTGTCTCACTAAGGGTACCACATCCACTTGTCTCCCTACGGGTACCACATCCACTTGTCTCCCTAAAGGTACCATATCCACTTGTTTTCCTAAGGGTAACACATCCACTTGCCTTCCTACGGGTACCACATCCACGTGTCTCCCTAAAAGTACCACATCCACTTGTCTTCCTAAGGGTAACACATCCAATTGGCTTCCTAAGGGTACCATATCCACACATCCCCTCCTTCTGGTCTGGTGGTCCAGTGGCTTAGAGGACTGATGCATCCCTGGGAAGGGACTGCGTCAAACCTTGTAGTCAAAGGTTGAGATCAGGTAGCATCAACTCAGGGTTTTATCCTTATGAGTTTGATAAAGTAAACACTATTCATTGGGGAAATAATACATGTCTGACTCTGTTATCAGAAAGCTACTTTGGAGCAGGCATGTTACAAACACATTGTTACATAGCTGGTGGGGCGGCCCCCTGGTGAGAGGCCCTTGAAGCCGCTGGAAGAGGCTCTGTAGTCCTGCTGGAGCTCTGCCACCGGTTGTGACCAGGCTCAGGCTGAGTGGGCAGACACCGCAGGGCGTGGCCGCCTGCTGTGCTCTGAGGTCAGCCCTGCTGTGGTTCCCTCTGCCAGCTCTCAGCCTCATGGGAGGGTTGGCAGCTTGCTAGTCACAAAAGGGGTGAGAAAGGTCTGTCCAGGAGAGGCCCTGCCAGGAAACCCTCACTGCAGGAGCATTCCTTGCAGAGGAAGCTCAGACCACACACAGGGCTCTCCCACCACCAATGAACTTACTCTGGTTTGTGTGTCACTTAAAAGAAGAAGGACTAAAGGAGAGTGAGTGAGTAAGGCTGTGACTGCTCTGAGTACAAAAAGACAGAGGGATGAGTGGGTGGGTGCAGTGAGGAGAAGGTGGTGGCCACAGAGGATACAAGTGAGGGTTGGGTGACTCGGTCTGTTTATGAAGGCGAGGCGGGGGGCTGCAATGTCCACCTCACTTTTTATGGCAAATAAACACACCCAGGCAAAACACAAATGCTGGCAAAGTTCAAGTAACAGAGTAATAATGAAAACTAAGGCACTGAAATAACACAAAGGGTTCAATTTAATACATTTGATAAAAGTGTCATGAAAATATTCATTGACATAATGATTAGTTAAAAAACACAATACATTTTTTCCTTTTTTTCCCTTCCTTCCAATGGATATGCAACATATACAAGTTATTTGTATACATAGTGTTCCCAATGATACAAGGGCAGATGGACGGAAACCATCTCCCCTTGTATCATTGGGAACCCTATGTATAAGAAATAACTTGTATATGTTGCATTTCCATTGAAAGGAAGGGAAAAAAAGGAAAAAAGAAATTTTATTGTGTTTTTTAATTAATCATTATGTCAATGAATATTTTCATGACACTTTTATCAAATGTATTAAATTGAACCCTTTGTGTTATTTCAGTGCCTTAGTTTTCATTATTACTCTGTTACTTGAACTTTGCCAGCATTTGTGTTTTGCCTGGGTGTGTTTATTTGCCATAAATTGCTAGCCCTGACCCAGGAATCCTATCCTTACCAGGGGGTACTTGTTTTCTGCGTATGTCCACCTTACTTACCAGTAATCTTCATTACACCAAGTCCTACTCCTCCTCGTGTGGGCCATCAGGCCGAATATCCATAGGTTCTCCAAACTCAGGGTGCACCTGTGGGATCTGTTATGCCGCTGACCCACTCTCTTTAAAGATGCTTGAAAAGGACATACATCATCGCTATCAACTTGCCCTCATGTCACGTGAGTGACAGCCAGTTCTGATGTTTCGGTCTACACCAATAAGCATGCTGGCACTTGTGAGCAGATTCACAACCGGAAACGCGGAAGCCCGATTCCCAGCATGCTCAGGGCTCTTGGTAGAAAGGCCTGGGTGTGTCAACGAATCTAAGTCATGATGCAGCTTTAGTTGACAACTTCAGCGTAAACTGGTGTCCTTGTTTCCCGTAACCTTCTTAATACCAACTAACTTACTTAACTAGCATCAAAACCTGGCTGTTCGACTGAGTCACCTGAACCATCATGACCCTCAAGCGCCCAGATACCCTCTAGGGGGATTAGCAGCGCTATATAAATCCAAATGCTTGATTGACCTTGACGGGAATTACCAGACCTCTGCAGTCAATCAATCAATCAATCAATCAATCAATCAATCAAAGCATTTGTATAGCGCACTACTCACCCAGAGGGTCTCAAGGCGCTAGGGGAGGGGGGGTCCGCTACTGCTCGAACAGCCAGGTCTTGAGCTGCTTCCTGAAGGCGAGGTGGTCCTGGGTCAGGCGGAGGTGGGTCGGGAGGGAGTTCCATGTCTTGGCGGCGAGGTAGGAGAAGGACCGTCCCCCTGTGGCGGCTCTTCAGATGCGGGGGACGGCGGCGAGGGTGTGGCTGGTCGATCGAAGCTGGCGTTTGGGAGCGTAGAAGTTGAGGCGGCTGTTGAGGTATCCTGGGCCTTAGTTGTGCAGGGCTTTGTGTGCGTGGGTGAGGAGACGGAAGGTGATTCTCTTGTTGACCGGGAGCCAGTGCAGGTCTCTCAGGTGTCCGGAGATGTGGTTGCGCTGGGGGATGTCCAGAATGAGTCGTGCTGAGGCGTTCTGGATCCGCTGGAGTCTCTTCTGGAGTTTGGCGGTGGTTCCGGCGTAGAGGGAGTTGCCGTAGTCCAGTCGGCTGGTGACGAGGGCCTGGGAGACCGTCTTCCTGGTCTCGGTGGGGATCCACCGGAAGATCTTGCGGAGCATGCGTAGGATGTTGAAGCATGACGAGGAGACAGCGTTGACTTGTCTGGTCATGGAGAGGGAGGAGTCCAGGATGAATCCCAGGTTGCGTGCGTGGTCTGTTGGTTTGGGTGCGCTGCCTAGGGCGGGGGGGCCACCAGGAGTCGTCCCAGGCGGAGGGTGAGGATCCCAGGATGAGGACTTCCGTCTTGTACGAGTTCAGTTTCAGGCGGCTGTTCTTCATCCATTTGGCTACCTCTTTCATCCCTTCGTGTAGGTTGGCTCTGGCGGTGGCGGGGTCGTTGGTGAGGGAGAGGATCAGCTGGGTGTCGTCGGCGTAGGAGATGATGTTGAGGTTGTGCTGGCGTGTGATGGCTGCGAGGGGACTCATGTAGACGTTGAAGAGGGTTGGGCTGAGCGAGGAGCCTTGGGGAACGCTGCCGATGACTTCGGTGGCTTCTGATCTGAACGGGGGGAGGCGGACTCTCTGTGTCCTTCCGGCGAGGAAGGAGGTGATCCACTCCAGTGCCTTCTCCTGGATTCCGACGCTGCTGAGGCGCTGTACTAGGGTACGGTGGCAGACAGTGTCGAAGGCCGTGGAGAGGTCTAGGAGGATGAGGGCCGCTGTTTCTCCGTTGTCGAGCAAGGTTCGGATGTCATCGGTTGCTGCGATCAGGGCGGTCTCGGTGCTGTGGTTGGCCCGGAAGCCAGACTGCGAGAGGTCGAGGGATCAGTTCGTCTCGAGGAAGGCGGCAAGCTGCTTGTTGACGGTCTTCTCGATGACTTTTGCGGGAAACGGGAGCAGCGAGATGGGTCGGTAGTTCTTGAGGTCGGTGGGGTCGGCTGATGGCTTCTTTAGTAGGGCGCTGAGTTCGGCGTGCTTCCAGCTCTCCGGGAAGGTAGCGGTGTTGAAGGAGGTGTTGATGATGTCCCGCAGGTGGGGTGCGATGACAGCGTCGGCCTTGTTGAAGACGTGGTGAGGGCAAGGGTCGGTCGGAGATCCGGAGTGGATGGAGTTCATCGTGCGGATGGTGTCTTCGGTGCTGATCGGGGTCCAGGCACGGAGGGTGGTGGTGGGGGGCGGTGGTTCGGTCGTGGCGTGCGTCGGTTGAGTGCTGAAGCTGTTGTGTATGTCCGCGATCTTGTTGTGGAAGTAGGAGGCGAGGGAGTTGCAGAGGTCTTGCGAAGTGGTGATGTTGTCGTTTCCGGCGTTGGGGTTGGAGAGCTCTTTAACGATGTTGAAGAGTTCTTTGCTGCAGTCAGACCTGGCATAACCCACGGTGGCTGCCATCTTTCATGACTGGCTTGACTGGTCAATTTTTTATATATGAAATAAAGTACACCCAGCAGAATATAATTAGGACACCTCATGTCACAAAAGGGTTACTTGACTATATAGTCATAAAGCGCAGCTACATATTTATTTATTTAGCAGTTTTATTTAGTGCGAACCAGACCCACCAGGGTATCATATTACTTTGCATATGTTCAAAGTATACATTCAATCACGAAGGGAGGGGCTGTGAGGTACAAGTAACAGGCTGGTCACCCCTTGACTTGTCATGCTGAAGGAGGACCCTGATTGGAGGTGTCGATGGAGGCCTGTGGTGTTAAGTTCTCTCTTGAAGATGGAGTCTGAGGGCTTGCGGCCACATGCATCATTGTTGCCGTTTGCAATTTCTTAATTGCGAAAATTAAAGGAATCGCAATTAAGAAATCGCAAAAGGCTATGCATCAAGAAATCGCAATATTTTTTGATATTCCTTAATTTTCCATAATCGCGATTCACAATTTGCGAATCGCAATTATGGAATCCCTTCCCATTGATTCCTATTGGCCTAGAGGCCCATAGGAATGAATGGGAAGCCATTCTCATTTTGCGATTCGCAATTAGGGAATCGCAAAATGATAATGCTATTTCAAGGGTGCAGGGGGGGTCCCAAAGACCCCCCCCTGCACCCCCGAAATTTAACTTTAAGAAAATTTTACACACACACATGCCCCAAGGGCATGTGTGTGTGTAAAATGAAACTTTCAAAAATGCACTTTCGTGCATTTTTGAAAGTTTTAGCAAATTACCATGAAGTTCAACTTCATGGTAATTTACCTCTTCCTATTTGCGAATTCGCAAAAAAAAAATATTCATGCATTGCATTCAAGAAATCACAAATTGCGATTTCTTAAACGCAATCGCAATTTAAGAAATCGCAACATCATTGCGATTCCTTAAATTGCGAAAAAATAAAAAAACATGATGCATCCCAAAAAAGGAAATTGCATTCGCAAACGGCCGAATTTTGCGATTCGCACCGTTTGCGAATGCAATTTACCTTGATGCATGTGGGCATTAGTTCTTACGGCTGGTGGACCAGAGGTCCAACTCTTGGGGGCACTGCCCAAGAAGTGGTGGTTTCTAGTGCAGGGTTTTTTAAAGAGAGGTGTTTCAAGTTTGAGAGAATCTGAGGTTCCAAGTTCCTGGATCCTACATGATGAGTGTGTAGAAGAGGTAGCTTGGCGTTCCTCTGCGTAGAGCGTTGTGGATAATTCTAGCTTGTTTAAAGTCAGCTTAAATTGGCTCCTGGCCGCTATGGGCAGCCAGTTCAGAGTCATTGATATAGTGAAGGTGTGGTCTCCATTTTGGCCCTGAAGTGCTGCCCTTGGAAGTGCTAGGTGTGTTTTGGGTGTGCCACGCAGAGGGCTGTTGCCGTAGGGCGAGATGTCTGGTCCCAGTTTTATTTGTTGTGAACGGCTGGTAAGGTATGATCAGGTCAGCGATGTTCCCTCTAGGCCCATCCGTCCCTTCAGGATTCTTAACCAGGAAGCATGGCTATCTCCGTCAAATGCAGCTGACAGACCCAAGACGACCAGGCAGGAGCATTTGTCCTTTGCCTAAGATGGTGGCCGCTTCCTCCAATATCGGCCCCCTGTAACAAAATCGGCCTAAACTGGCCCACGAAAACTGCTCAGCTTCACTCCCCCTCACCCGGGGTGCAGCTGAGCAGTTTGCCAGGGCCGGTATCTGGTCCCAGTCCAGCCCTGATTCTGCCACCCATAAGGGACCCTCCAAACACTGGCAACAGGCCTGCCATTGCAGCCTGTGTGAGTTGGTGCATGCACCTCTCGCAAAAGTTATGTGTCCTTATATCTACCATCACTGCAGAAAACCATAAGTCAGCCCTCTAGCAGGCCTTTCAGTCCATAGTCAGGGTGCTCGGTTCCGAGTGTGAGGGTGGCCCCACATGAGCAGACCACCCCTACAAACCCCGGAGGCCATTCTCCAGACTTTCTTATTTCTTATTTCTTATTGCATTTCTTATATAGCGCCAGAATCGACCCCCAAAGGGGTATCTCCGCGCTTGCCTTGGGAACCCGTCCTGGTTTTTCCCTGTGAGATAGCCCCTACAGGGCATCCCCAAGGTGAAAGCCAGGCATCCCGCCGCGGGGGGCCGTTGTGGAGATTAAGCAAGCTTAATGCCCAGAGTTGCATAGTGTGAACCCACGATTAGGTCAGGCACCGAAGCGAGAATTATCGAGTCCGTGGACATTTTGAGCTCAACACCCTGCCGCGTCGGGAATCGAACCCTGGTCCCGGGTCTGACCTCTGCTTCAGGGTCTGCCTGCTCTAACCAGTGAGCCACACTTCTCCACTTTGAAAGGGAATAAGCCATCACGATGTCAGGAGGCCATGCATCATTATGCGATGACCATCATTAAACGGACTGGAACGAACCTGGTAATGTTTGGTATCAAATATGTTGGAATCATACCCCAACATTGTACCTGGTGTTGGAAGTACGATTTCACCCACGGTAGGGCCCCTCCGGGGAGGCCTCCATGTTCTTGGGGTCGATCTTACAGAGCCTGAATGCAACCTAGGGCTGCTGCCGCCCACGGACACAATTCTGCCCTCCTGCAGCTAGGTCAAACCGGAGCAGGGGAAGGTAGGATAATAGGTTTCCTGTCACAGGGAGGTGTGACCACCTCCCAGACAGGACTTAGTGTATTGGGACTGGGTGCAAGCACTTGCCGGCACCACATAGTCTGCTGGAAGGGCACATTTGGTGTCCTCCTTGCATTCTCCAAGTCAAACCAGATCAGGGACCCAACTCTGGCGCGAAACTGAACAAAGGACATGGGAGTATCCTCCTCACCGTCCGACCCCTCCTCTGGGAGGGACCCCTGAATCATCCCAACCCTCACCTTGGGGTACTTAAGTGCTTGTCTGTGGGTGGGTCATCAGATTTGTTGTGTGATTCGATTCAGGTCGAACTCCACTTCTACTCCAACTCTCTGGGTACTCTGGACTCGGCTGAACTTCGCTCTGGGTACCAAGACTGCATCTGGGAAGATCCCTGCTGCTCCTGGCCTCCTCGTCCTGCAAGCTCGCAGGACGAGGAGCTTGCACAATATCTGTGCCCATGCTCCATACAGGTCCTCGCAAGTCCTGTGGAAATCAAAGACAACAGAAGAAATCTCCCTTGGAGTGAAGGAGTCACTCCCCTGCATCCGCAGGCACCCCAGCAACAGCTGATCATTTTGCCGATTATGGGCTCCCACTGACTCCACAATGCTAGGCAACACAGGTGGTGGTTTTGTTCTCCCTCGAGTCCTGAGCTACCCTCTCATCAGGTTGAGGCAAGTATCCCTCATCGGGGTCTCTACAACTGAACCCCTGTGCACCGCGTCATTGCATCGCTTCACCGCACGACAACCGCAGTGGTTGTCTCGACGACTCGTGCCAACAGAGTTGGAAGCATCGAAAAGTTCTGTCAATGAGTATGTCCCCGCTATAAATGATGGGCGCTGACACAATTGGTTGGAACAGGCCGACTCTGTCATTTTCAGCGTCCCGGTAGCTTGGGCAGAGCTACCGACTCGGTGCAACAGTGGTTGAAGCTCCTCATCATCTTTTTTCCAGCATCCTTGAACTCAAGTCGCCTTCGTCTTCAATGCTTCCTGGTCACTCCCGGGTGGCATAGACTCTGTCTCTTCTGCTTTCAGGTACTCTTTGACTCAAACTCATGTGTGGGTTCCAACCAACTCTTTATCATCTTACGGTGGTAAGACTGTAACTGCGACGTACCCATTGAGTAGTATTGCTTACGCGGTCGTGTATCCTCATTGCATAGAACCAACGTGGGGTTCCTAGACTCTCATTAGGGGTGTTTTCTTGGTTCACCAACTTTTCCACGACTCCTGAGTCCAGTCTCGACTTAGGTCGTGGTTCATATCCCACTATTTTGATATATGGTCTAGTCTCCCCCTGGGGACCACTGTATTTTGGTGCTGCTTGCTGTGCTGTGTCTAAAGTATTGTGTGAAATGTAAGTTATATCTCTGGGTAGGAGATATTGTAATGTGTTAGAGAGTATTTGTAATAATATCTATTTTTATTGGTACACTGTGTGATTCTTTTTAATTTACCTATACTAAAAGATTAGATACGGGTGAACCGAGCTGCTTTGCACTCCTCCTAGATTAAGCCTGAAGGCTGCTCTCCACAGCTACCACTTAGAGAGCTTTCTATGGTTATCTAACCCCCTAAAATCACCATAAGGGTCGCCCAGGTTAGTGCAAGGTGCTACACTTACATGGGTGAGCACCATGTACTGACCCCGCTTCTCACTTAGTGCATTTTTGCATCTGAAGGAACCTTAGAATTCTGCCCCTTATGTACATGTTTTGTGTGTGAGGGGACCTTGCACTGTGCTGTGTATGATGTGCATTTTTGCATTTAAAGGAAGCTTGCACTGCTCCCTCTGATGTGCATTTTCTGTTTGTGAGTGGACCTTTCACTGTGATGCATATGATGTGCAATTCTACATCTGAAGGAAACTTGAACTGCTGCCTCTGATGTGCATGTTCTCTGTGTGAGGGGACCTTGCGCTGTGATTCATATGCTGTACATTTCTGCATCTGAAGGAAGCTTGCACTGCTACCTCCGATGTACATGTTTTCTATGTGAGGGGACACTGAACTGTGATGCATATGCAGTGCATTTCTGCATCCAAAGGAAGCTTGCACTTCTACCTCAAATGTACATGTTCTGTGTGTGAGAAGACCCTGTACAGTGATGTGCATGCTATGCATTACTGTATCTGAAGGATGCTTGCACTTCTGCCTCAAATGTACATGTTCTGTGTGTGAAGGGATCCTGCATTGTGATGCACATGCTGTGCATTTCTACATCTGAAGGAATCTTGCACTGCTGTCTCTGATGTACATGTTCCATGTGTGAGGGGACCCTGCACACTGATGTACATGCTTTGCATTACTGCATCTGAAGGAAGCTTGCACTTCTGCCTCAAATGTACATGTTCTGTGTGTGAAGGGATCCTGCACTGTGATGCACATGCTGTGCATTTGTGCATCTGAAGGAAGTTTGCACTTCTGCCTCTGATGTACATGTTCTGTGTGTGAGGGGACCCTGCCCTGTGATGCACATGCCATGCTGTGCATTACTGCATCTGAAGGTCGATTGCACTTCTGCCTCTAATGTACATGATCTGTGTGTGATGGGACCCTGAACTGTGATGCACATGTTGTGCATTTCTACATCTGAAGGAGGCGTGCAATGCTGCCTCTGATGTACATGTTCTGTGTGTGTTGAGACCCTGCACTGTGATGCATATGCTGTACATTTCTGCATCTGAAGGAAGCTTGCACTGCTACCTCCGATGTACATGTTTTCTGTGTGAGGGGACCTTGCACAGTGATGCACATGCTGTGCATTTCTGCATCTGAAGGAAGCTTGCACTCTAATGTACATGTTCTGTATGTGAGAGCACCCTGCACAGAAATGAGCATGCCATGCTGTGCATTACTGCATATGAAGGCAGCTTGCACTTCTACCTCTGATGTACATTTTCTGTGTGTGAGGGGACCCTGCGCTGTGATGCACATGCTGTACTGCATCTGAAGGAAGCTTGCACTGCTGCCTCTGATGTACATGCTCTGTGTGTGAGGGGACCCTGCACTGTGATGCACATGCCATGCTGTGCATAACTGCATCTGAATGAAGCTTGCACTTCTGCTTCTAATGTACATGTTCTGTATGTGAGAGCACCCTGCACAGAAATGAGCATACCATGCTGTGCATTACTGTATCTGAAGGAAGCTTGCACTTCTGCCTCTGATGTACATGTTCTGTGTGTGAGGGGACCCTGCACTGTGATGCACATGCCATGCTGGGCATTACTGCATCTGAAGGAAGATTGCACTTCTGCCTCTAATGTACATGTTCTGTGTGTGAGGAGACACTGCACTGCGATGCACATGCTGTGCATTTCTAATCTGAAGGAAGCTTAGACTGTTGCCTCTAATGTACATGTTTTGTGGGTGAGGGGACCCTGAACTGTGATGCATATGCTGTGCATTTGTGCATCTGAAGGAAGCTTACACTGCTGCCTCTAATGTACATGTTCTGTGTGTGAGGAGACCCTGCAATGTGATGCACATGTTGTCCATTTCTAATCTGAAGGAAGCTTAGACTGTTGCCTCTAATTTACATGTTCTGTGTGTGAAGGGGCCCTGGACTGTGATGCACATGCTGTGCATTTCCACATCTGAAGGAGGCGTGCAATGCTGCCTCTGATGTGCATGTTCTCAGTGTGAGGCGACCTTGCGCTGTGATTCATATGCTGTACATTTCTGCATCTGAAGGAAGCTTGCACTGCTACCTCCGATGTACATGTTTTCTGTGTTAGGGGACCCTGAACTGTGATGCATATGCAGTGCATTTCCGCATCCAAAGGAAGCTTGCACTTCTACCTCTAATGTACATGTTCTGTGTGTGAGAAGACCCTGCACAGTGATGTGCATGCTATGCATTACTGTATCTGAAGGAAGCTTGCACTTCTGCCTCAAATGTAAATGTTCTGTGTGTGAAGGGATCCTGCACTGTGATGCACATGCTGTGCATTTCTACATCTGAAGGAAGCTTGCACTTCTGCCTCTGATGTACATGTTCTGTGTGTGAGGGGACCCTGCCCTGTGATGCACATGCCATGCTGTGCATTACTGCATCAGAAGGTCGATTACACTTCTGCCTCTAATATACATGTTCTGTGTGTGAGGGGACCCTGTCCTGTGATGCACATGCCATGCTGTGCATTACTGCATCTGAAGGTCGATTGCACTTCTGCCTCTAATGTACATGCTCTGTGTGTGAGGGGACCCTGAACTGTGATGCACATGTTGTGCATTTCTACATCTGAAGGAGGCGTGCAATGCTGCCTCTGATGTACATGTTCTGTGTGTGAGGAGACCCTGCACTGTGATGCATATGCTGTACATTTCTGCATCTGAAGGAAGCTTGCACTGCTACCTCCGATGTACATGTTTTCTGTGTGAGGGGACCTTGCACAGTGATGCACATGCTGTGCATTTCTGCATCTGAAGGAAGCTTGCACTCTAATGTACATGTTCTGTATGTGAGAGCACCCTGCACAGAAATGAGCATGCCATGCTGTGCATTACTGCATCTGAAGGAAGCTTGCACTCCTGCCTCTGATGTACATGTTCTGTGTGTGAGGGGACCCTGCACTGTGATGCACATGCTGTACTGCATCTGAAGGAAGCTTGCACTGCTGCCTCTGATGTACATGCTCTGTGTGTGAGGGGACCCTGCACTGCGATGCACATGCCATGCTGTGCATTACTGCATCTGAAGGAAGCTTGCACTTCTGCTTCTAATGTACATGTTCTGTATGTGAGAGCACCCTGCACAGAAATGAGCATGCCATGCTGTGCATTACTGCATCTGAAGAAAGCTTGCACTTCTGCCTCTGATGTACATGTTCTGTGTGTGAGGGGACCCTGCACTGTGATGCATATGCCATGCTGGGCATTACTGCATCTGAAGGAAGATTGCACTTCTGCCTCTAATGTACATGTTCTGTGTGTGAGGAGACCCTGCACTGTGATGCACATGCTGTGCATTACTGTATCTGAAGGAAGCTTGCACTTCTGCCTCAAATGTACATGTTCTGTGTGTGAAGGGATCCTGCACTGTGATGCACATGCTGTGCATTTCTACATCTGAAGGAAGCTTGCACTTCTGCCTCTGATGTACATGTTCTGTGTGTGAGGGGACCCTGCCCTGTGATGCACATGCCATGCTGTGCATTACTGCATCAGAAGGTCGATTGCACTTCTGCCTCTAATGTACATGATCTGTGTGTGAGGGGACCCTGAACTGTGATGCACATGTTGTGCATTTCTACATCTGAAGGAGGCGTGCAATGCTGCCTCTGATGTACATGTTCTGTGTGTGAGGAGACCCTGCACTGTGATGCATATGCTGTACATTTCTGCATCTGAAGGAAGCTTGCACTGCTACCTCCGATGTACATGTTTTCTGTGTGAGGGGACCTTGCACAGTGATGCACATGCTGTGCATTTCTGCATCTAAAGGAAGCTTGCACTCTAATGTACATGTTCTGTATGTGAGAGCACCCTGCACAGAAATGAGCATGCCATGCTGTGCATTACTGCATCTGAAGGAAGCTTGCACTTCTGCCTCTGATGTACATGTTCTGTGTGTGAGGGGACCCTGCACTGTGATGCACATGCTGTACTGCATCTGAAGGAAGCTTGCACTTCTGCCTCTGATGTACATGTTCTGTGTGTGAGGGGACCCTGCACTGTGATGCACATGCCATGCTGGGCATTACTGCATCTGCGGAAGATTGCACTTCTGCCTCTAATGTACATGCTCTGTGTGTGAGAAGACCCTGCACTGTGATGCACATGCTGTGCATTTCTAATCTGAAGGAAGCTTAGACTGTTGCCTTTAATGTACATGTTTTGTGGGTGAGGGGACCCTGAACTCTGATGCATATGCTGTGCATTTGTGCATCTGAAGGAAGCTTGCACTGCTGCCTCTAATGTACATGTTCTGTGTGTGAGGAGACCCTGCACTGTGATGCACATGTTGTCCATTTCTAATCTGAAGGAAGCTTAGACTGTTGCCTCTAATTTACATGTTCTGTGTGTGAAGGGGCCCTGGACTGTGATGCACATGCTGTGCATTTCTACATCTGAAGGAGGCGTGCAATGCTGCCTCTGATGTACATGTTCTGTGTGTGAGGAGACCCTGCATTGTGATGCATATGCTGTACATTTCTGCATCTGAAGGAAGCTTGCACTGCTACCTCCGATGTACATGTTTTCTGTGTGAGGGGACCTTGCACAGTGATGCACATGCTGTGCATTTCTGCATCTGAAGGAAGCTTGCACTTCTGCTTCTAATGTACATGTTCTGTGTGTGAGGGGACCCTGCACTGTGATGCACTTGCTGTACTGCATCTGAAGGAAGCTTGCACTGCTGCCTCTGATGTACATGCTCTGTGTGTGAGGGGACCCTGCACTGTGATGCACATGCCATGCTGTGCATTACTGCATCTGAAGGAGGATTGCACTTCTGCCTCTAATGTACATGTTCTCTGTGTGAGGAGACCCCGCACTGTGATGCATATGCTGTACATTTCTGCATCTGAAGGAAGCCTGCACTGCTACCTCTGATGTACATGTTTTCTGTGTGAGGGGACCTTGCACAGTGATGCACATTCTGTGCATTTCTACATCTAAAGGAAGCTTGCACTTCTGACTCTAAAGTACATGCTCTGTGTGTGAGGGGACCCTGAACTGTGATGCACATGCCATGCTGTGCATTACTGCATCTGAAGGAAGATTGCACTTCTGCCTCTAATGTACATGTTTTGTGTGTGAGGGGACCCTGAACTGTGATGCACATGCCATGCTGTGCATTACTGCATCTGAAGGAAGATTGCACTTCTGCCTCTAATGTACATGTTTTGTGTGTGAGGGGACCCTGAACTGTGATGCACATGCTGCACATTTCTAATCTGAAGGAAGCTTAGACTGTTGCCTCTAATGTACATGTTCTGTGTGTGAGGGTACCCTGCACAGTGATGCATATGATGTGCATTTGTGCATCTGAAAGAAGCTTGCACTGCTGCCTCTCATGTACATGTTCTGTGTGTGAGGAGACCCTGCACTGTGATGCACATGTTGTGCATTTCTAATCTGAAGGAAGCTTAGACTGATGCCTCTAATGTACATGTTCTGTGTGTGAAGGGACCCTGGACTGTGATGCACACGCTGTGCATTTCTACATCTGAAGGAAGCTTGCACTTCTGCCTCTAAAGTACATGTTCTGTGTGTGAGGGAACCCTGCACAGTGATGCATATGCTGTGCATTTCTGCATCTGAAGGAAGCTTGCACTTCTACTTTTATTGTACATGTTCTGTGTGAGGGGACCCTGCACAGTGATGCACACGCTGTGCATTTCTACATCTGAAGGAAGCTTGCACTTCTGCTTCTAAAGTACATGTTCTGTGTGTGAGGGGACACTGAACTGTGATGCACATGTTGTGCATTTCTAAATCTGAAGGAGGCGTGCACTGCTGCTCTGATGTACATGTTCTGTGTGTGAGGGAACCCTGCACAGTGATGCATTTGCTGTGCATTTGTACATCTAAAGGAAGCTTGCACTTCTGCCTCTAATGTACATGTTCTGTGAGTGAGGGAACCCTGCAAAGTGATGCACAGTCTGTGCATTTCTGCATCTGAAGGAAGCTTGCACTTCTACTTCTAATGTACATGTTCTGTGTGTGAGGGAACCCTGCACAGTGATGCACATGCCATGCTGTGCATTTCTGCATCTGAAGAAATCTGCAGATGTAGCCACCTTTCTTTGACATCCATTCAGAAAAATGTGCAATTGTTTTTACAATGAATGAGCCTTGCCACGTTCTAGTCTCTGTGTGTGTTTTATCATTTTTGAAAAACTAAGTGAATATAAGCTATTTTCATAGTGTTTTCTTTTTGATAAAATACAATTGTATTAATTTGCTTCCTCACGAGGAAACTGTGTCCGGGATGTTCTCTTATGTTGTAATATTCAATCCCGTTTGCCTGGGCTCTAAAGAGAAAGAGCAATTTATTGTTATTTGTTATGATAAATAAAGGCACTAGAATTTCCTTCATTTCGTAACTGTACATGAAAGTAGATAATCCTAAATGTTTCTTATTTTGATGTATCATATTTTCTTGTTTTACTATTGGTTTACGTGCAAGACATGTTAATTAGTACAGCTTTTCGATGTAAGATCTCATCATGTCTCCAGTGTAGTGGTTGAAGCGTATAAAATGTGCCCTGTGTATTGGAGTATGTACTTGAAGCCCCGCCCACACTCCGCCCATATTTGTCATTGGCTTGTGTCATTGTCCTTCGTAAACACTGGCTTCCTTATTTGGCTTGTTAGTCCCTCCTTAGTACCACCTTGTCTTCATTTGTAACCTCCCATGAGGACTGGCCCGTTTATTTTGGTTGCTACAAGGTACGTCTTCTTTAGTCTGTAAGCACTATTTTCTTTAATGAGCTTCTCTCACTGCAGGAGGGCAGGAGGGTTTCTCATGCACAGTTGTGACCCCCGGCTTGTTTAACTCATAGCAAACTGGGAGCTCTTCAGGGGCATTGGGAGACAGAAGGGGGCAACTCAGCGATGCCTTTAAGGAGGTCAAAGGTGCATGATGTAAATCCACTAGATCTGGCGTGTTTATTTTCTGAACGAACATTATGTTAAACATGAATGTGCTTTAGGTTTGCTCCTCCGCTCACTTGCTAAACACCATGGGGCAGATTTACAAGCCCCTTGCGCCACTTTTGCGTCACTTTCAACATGGGAAAAGTGATGCAAAAGTGGCGCAAGGGACTCTTAAATCTGCCCCCATGACTTCAACAAGGGGCTCTTACCCTCTTTTCTCAATGTGTTACTCTGTGAAATGGATCCAAAAAAGAAAGAAGCTCTTTGGTTGCAAATGTCTCTTTGGGCACACTCTCCCGCAACCGCAAGCGAGAACCCGGCCGGGTGGTATTTGAGCGCTTTACTGAGCAGTTCTCCCGGTTTGCTCCTCGGCTCTGATTAACGAGGAGCAAAGGGTGTGCTTACAACCCCAGCTTAACGTTGCTCGCGCTTATTCAGGGAAGTTTCTAGGCGTTTTGCCGCCCAAGGCGAGAATTGAAAAATGCTGCTCCCTCCCTTTTACTACCATCACTCTCTCCCCCGGTCATCAAGGCTAGAAGAATTAATGCATTACATATTCCTAAACTCCTATTTTTTGCCGCCTCCCCCTTTTGCTGCCCTAGGCGGCCGCCTAGTCTTGCCTAATGGTACAAACGGCCCTACGCTCATTTGATTTTCTGCTCCTGCCTGCCACATTGCTGTCTATCGTTAGCTTCCCTATGCCCTCGGTTCCGCTCCCCCCACTGCGCCATCATTTTTGCTTCCCCTTACCCTCAGTTTTGCTTCCACACACCCTCCCCGTCTGTGTTCCTTCTGTTTGCAACCACCCTCCACCCACACACACACACACACACACACACACACTTTTAAACAAGCTTTTGGAATTCAGTAGGTCTCGCATTTGCGAGAGTTTAAGCTATTGGCATTGTAAATGACAGCGCCTTATATTTATGTCTTAAAAACTAAAACATAAATAAAAGGCATTGTCATTTACAATGCCAATAGCTCAAACTCTAGCAAATGCGAGGCCTATTGCACTGCAGATGCTTGTTGGGAATTGTACCAGGCTTTCCTTGCATTCTGAACTGTGCAGACTCCACATGAGCATGCTTAATGATTTATACTTGGACTTTCCTTAACTTTTGGTTATACTAATCATTTGTTGAACTATAATTTGGTTCTGGCTCTTTGCTTTCTCTGAAGGTGTCCTTATTTTGATACCTCTTGCAATGTGCACTATTTGATATATGTTTGATGTTGAATTGAATTTGACAAACTAACTACGTTTTTGCCTCCTGTAATGACTCTTATATTTGAATAAAGTTTATGATTTTATCTAGATAGTCCAAAAAGTGTGTACTCTGCAATAAGCGTGTTACAATAGATTACAACATTGAGTATCAAGATTAAATTAGTCTTCACCATGTACTTCCTTTACTGCTCCTCTGGGGAGTATCCAGTTTTGCAAGTGCAAGACCCCATTCTACCGCATAAACTTGTTTGACATGTTCAGGGACAAAGGTAGAAAAGGAAGGATGTATTTGTACCTGTGAGGATGTTTGTACAAACTGTGGGGGCCAATCAACCTCCGCCAGAAGGATGTCATAAGGCAAAGTAAAATTTTCCCAGAATGTTTCTTTATTGGTACGCTGTGTGTTACCCTTGATTTGAATGTCTGGATTATACAATCTACCATAAGGGGCTACGCACCTATCTGGACTCTCAAGTGTAACAAATATATCAGCTGCTCTCTCTACCAGAAACTGTTGCAGATTCTGGAACAGTATGGTTACTTCTGCTACGCTGTTGAGGAGAGTCACTGAATAACTCCTGTTCAGAAGAAGGGTTCTCATTGTCTGTGGCATGTTTAGTTGTTATTTCCACAAATTTCATTTTCTGAAAAGGAGCTTCATATTGTGGAGGTCAGACGAGCATTGTATCTCCCTCCCAAGTATTACATACTCTTCTTGTCTACGTTCAGATCGCCCTCCTCTGTCATACTGCTGGTGAGTCGATTCCTGAAAGGAACGAGGAGAACGTGTATCAGGATTCTGATACCTGTCTGAAATCTTGATTTTAGTGCTAACACGAAAATTATATTGTGTCTCAGAGGACTCCAGGGTGGAGAACCTCCACAAGGTTTACCTTTTTGCAGTTGTTTCGATTTATTTTATGGTTTTTTAACAAACTCACAGGTTGCTTGGCCTCCTTGTCTGCATCAGAGTTGCATAGAGGTGGTTTTGTAGGTCTGGTTCCCAAATTATTGCGTCCTAAGGATATCGGGAACGATCCCATTGGGTTAGCACATAGTCAAAATTAAGTGTTTGTCTTGTGGTCCTGTAAGGGGAAACACAGCTTCAATTTGGGCGATATTTGTTTGGTGATCCAAAATGGAATTTCCTCACGATTAGTGGGTTGTTTGCCCATAAGTGAATGAACAACTACTGGACTTATTGCAGGCACTGCAGGCAACTGGCCTTGCCCTTGCAGGCAAACCCTTGCTGGTTGAGCCAACAGGTCCGCAAAACAAACCGAGTTAAGCGTCCGTCTGTATAAAGCAACTAGATCATAAGGCTCATGTTTGGACAAGATTTGATTAGCCATATCCGAGTATGGTATATATCCAATTAAAGCGGGCTAGGTCTCCCCATACTTATTGCCGAGTCCCAAACATAAAGGTGTAGGTACATGTGGAAGGGTGCCAAGGAACCAATTATGGTTTTTGCAGTACGACAAAGGTATTTTGATGAGCTCATAAGCTGTATATAGATTTGGTGTAGCCGCAGTGGTGTATTTGTGAAATGTATTTGTATTAGCATCAAGTGTTTGATATTTGACCCAAGAATGAAAGACTTCAAAGCAGTAAGCAGCATCTGCTTCCACCACAAAGATAAAAGGACCACCTGCATTAGGAAGACCATGATGCATGTACATGGACAGCAGGTCTGCAATTCAAAGGAATAACAATGGGTGATGACACTGCCATATCCTAAACAGTATGGCAATAAAGTGCAGCACAAAAATGGGTTTTATCCCTTTAAACTCTCAAGTTTTAAAAACCAACAGAATTAGATGCTTCCTAAACACTCTTGAGGGTTAATCCCACACACTACAGATGTCTCTGGTGGTAGGTGTAAGGGTATCGTGGACACACACAGGCACTACTCAGGAGACCTGTGAATAAGTACTAGACCACGCATTAGTGGTGCTATGTTGCAGGGATTCTGCTCAGAAACACAACTATGCCTGGGATCACAGAACATCAGTATGTAGGTACTGAGTCACCATACCACATCAGTACCTATGGGCCCAAATTCGACTAGCTAATAGTGCCTCACTTGACCTCCTAACCTTTCCAGAGAGACAAGTGATTTGGCGCCCCAGAACACAACACTTTTGACCCTCTCAGGGATCGCAGTAGCAGGTCATCTCCTTTTTTTCTCTCACTCATATACGTCCACAATACATAAAAAAGAGACACGAAGAAAGCTTACAATATTTACTGACACTAACGTTCTCTATCATGTAGCAACTGCACTTCAATTAGAAATCGTATGTAGGTCAACAATGTGATTAGCAAGATTAAGAGACCATACACAATAAAAAGTCGTATCATATTGACCGACAGATCTGCCTAAGCCTACCGTCACTATAGAAACAAAGTGATATATTATAGATCTCTGGGATTAGTGGCGAACCCGATACCTGGCATACATAGGTATCTGTTCTACATCTCAGCTCTCTCAACTCGCTCGTCTCTGGACCTGGACCTTTGCTCTGCGAGCATGTCATCCCTCTATTAAGTCTGGGTGTTAGTGTCCGGCCACAAAGAATAACAGGGAGCAGTGTTGTTTGACCTTGTATGAGATGTTTCAACTGAGTCTCAGCAGAAGAGCAAAGATATGAAAATATGTCCAGCCTATGTGTACAGTGACAGCGTGGCCCAAAAATAATATTTTGTAACGTGTGCAAAGCAAAAGCGGCCTACTACGTGCATAGTTAGGCTAACATAGGGAAAACGACAATGGACTCCATAGGCCACACACAACACCCCCACACACTCCCGGTTACTAGTATTCTGATCTTATATCAAAGTAGGTCTCCTCTGTTCCCTCGTTCACTTTCTCATTCTGGGGGTGTGGTTTCCAGTTAAGGAAACGTTATTGCAATACAAACATGTATTTTACTTCTATCGGTTTGCCATTTCTAAGCATTGAACATAGGGTTTATAGGTATTTTCCAATTTAATTGTGTTGAATTTATAAACCTTGGAAGGATGAAAGCATGAATTGGCCTTGCCAGAAGCATCTGCATGCCCTGATGTCAACAGTGAGCCATAATCTCATTACCCCGCCCTGTTTGAAGATTCAACTTCATTAATCACAAGTGATCACCCAAGGTCATATCTCACAATTTGTTTGAAAGGTTCTGTATGTTTTAACTCACTCTTTGCATCCCATCTTTTGTTCTGCTCCCATTCCCAGGTCTTGTCACAATGTTCGATGAATGTGAGTTCAAAAACAATGATGAACAGCAGTCTCTTTGCAAACCTCTAGGGCTTCATGTTTGACCCCTCACTGCTGTCGAGGATCTGCACCCCTTTAGTGCATGACTACTCACATCCATGGACTGGCACGAGGCTGCCATCAACAGAACACTCTCAAAGCCTTTCTAAACCTTTAATGTCCCCGATGGCTAGAATACATGTAATAACTTTAGCACAAGGGGTTAATGAACCTGCTGTGGAGAGTGACATGTGACCTGCACGTCACAAGGTCGAACTGCAACAATGGCTCATATCTACTATACCTGCAAACACAGGAGTACGTTGGATGTCACACCTGCTTCAAATAGCTGTGAAACCTACAAGTCACAAGTTTGTAACCTCCAGGCAGAGATCCAAGGTAGATGAAAGGAGTACCACTGGGCTGCTTTTTATTCCACCTGCTCTTAAGATGCTGATTCTCACCCGCAAGTATGAAGGCGAGGATGATGTCACCCACTAGAAATGTAACTGCATTTCACCCATTCCTAAGGAGTTATATTGACTTCCCACAGAATGTTGGACTATGGTTAAGATTTGCAGTTTCACCTTAAAACCATTCCCACTAACAGATCCCCCCCCCCTCATCTGACAAACTTTCTCAACATCCCAGGCGGTCAAAGAGTTCCCGGAAGCAAAAATACTTAGCACCTGAAAAAAACATTTAATTAAAAATATCTCAAGCATGGAACCAACCTTCTACAGGTGACACAACAACATCCTGGAAAATCAATCCTCAGCTCTAAAAGGGCACCACACCCTGGTCTTTCAGCAAGGGGCCTACAACCAGAGTGGATACATGTCCCCGAGTCTGCTCTGCAAGGTTAGTGTTCCCAATGTATCGATTACCATTGTTCTTATCTGTGTAGATCCTCCTTTTCAGTTTATTGACACACAGCTAACACCTGATCGTACAGGGCCACCCTATAAACTGTTAAATAATAAAGAAATCTGTGAACAAATAAAGAAATAAAGAGGCTATTCGGTTTGTGGGTTCTAAAAAAAACAAATGCATAGACACAGACAACTGTACTGCCGAAACTGCAGGCACCTGTCCCTGTGTGAGCCCTTCCTGCCTCCTCTTTAGATGCTCGGTGCTTCGACATGGGTTGCTGTGTAATATGACAGATATATAAGCATGCACTCACCTCCCACTCACTCAGTTACTCATTGGGGACATTCCACTTCCACTAACTGCATTTGCAAATGATCTATCCGGGCATTTCGTATAAAATATTTAAACAGGTTTTCTAATGTTTTAAACAGACCTATGTACTTAAAGGACTTTGTTTTATCAGCATTGCCCCTTAGGGAAATTAAATAGTAGTCATATCTTCCACTTCACCTCATATTCATGATCCCCAGATTTGGTTCATTATTACAAACAGCACCACAGCAGCTCCAATAAAGCAGAACACTTCACACACTTAGAAAATGTGAATAATCGTGAAATTGGATTTCAGATGAATAAATTCATTCAGGTCTCTTCTGATTCAAAGAAACAAGCGATGCATGTAGTAGAAAAACGAAGGGGCATATTATCAAGGAACGGCGTTAAAATTATTGCCGCTTTAGCGGCAGGAAACTGCAGCTAAAACCGCGATAATGGGCTTGACAATATGACCTAGAGAATTCCAATAGAAGCCCAGGTTCACACCAGAACATGGGCTTCTATTTGAATTCTCTACGGCATATTGTCAAGCCCCTTATCGCCGCTTTAGCGGATGTTTCCTGCCTCTAAAGCAGCGATCATTTTACCGCCGTTCCTTGATAATATGCCCATAACCTACTAGTAGCGGTACTGGAACAATTTGCAGAGCTGCCATCTAATGACATCACTGAAGTCACAGGAGTGTGAAAGATCCAAGCCGCCCACAAATAACCAGTGCAGCAAACGAGCCGCGCCCATGCAGCAGGGGTAGTAAGTGTGTGCTTTGTAGCCGGTGGTGCAATTTAAAGCATACTTGTGTGCACATCTTTAACAAAACAATTTCCATTGAAATAGCCACAAAATTCGCACTTACAGGTTCAACAGGACACAAACGATGATGTGAGAAAATTGGGTTTCAGAAAATATTTATAATTTGCGCATCTTTAAGGGGCTGATTTAGAGTGCGGTGGACAGGTCGCTTTGTCACAAACATGACTGAGGTCCTGTCAGCAGTATCACAAGTGCATCATAGCCAAAGGCACTTCTCACACGACGGACGGGATATCCGACACACTTGTGGCAGAGTAACCCTCCCGCCGGACTCTGAATCAGGCCTTGACTGTCTAAGTCTGCTCTGATCCCATTAAAATCTTTATTTTCATCAATCCACAAAATTACAAATATTATAGAATTACATTTTTGCTTTTCTAACTGCTGATATATTTTGAAACATGTGTACAGTTAATTTACAGGTGTTTAATTTATCTTGAGCAAGATTGTCTGATAGTTCCTCTTACAAAATGCTCCAGCTTTGCAGTTCAAGAAAGAAAAGTAAACACCAATCTTCATGTGAAAAGAATAAGCAGCCATTTGCCAGAAGAGACAGCCTGACATTTGACCTCTCTCTTTGAACACTTCCTGAAATTGACAATATACAAACAAAATTAAAGATATTCGTATTGCTTTTTCTCCTTCTGATCTCCAAAATGGTTGTTTTCGGGGTGCTGCGGGACCACCGGCACCCCTCCGTCCAGCGCCTATGCATACTAGCCTATCAGTTCATTTCTAAGATAGTTCTGCCTGATCCGCCATCCTTTTAGAAACAGCCTATTGAGAATCTGTCAGGAAAATAAACCTGTCTGACAGTCCCTGCCCAGACCCAGCTGTTGCAGATGCTGTGAACAACACAGATCCAGAACCCCTCTACTTCAGCTTCAATGAGATGGAATGATTGAATGACATTCGTAGCATAAAGTTATAGGACTGTTTGACCAAACCACTTTCCTTATTGCTGGTATGATTATAAAAATACCTCATATATCTAAATGAACTGGCAGGTCCAATGGGTTGAACGCTTGAAGCTGAAACATACAGAAATCTGTTAGTCACAAGTTCAAACCCCAGCATGGCTGATTCAGATTTCCATCCTTCCAATGTCAGTAATTTCAGTACCTTTAATTTGGGTAACAGTTCCACTTTGTATGCACAGTGCTTAGAAATGACAGATGTGGTGTGAAGCACTCTATTAACAACAAAATGCTAATATAGTCAAACCCCAGCACGTGGTGAGGTCCCAAAAAAGCCAGAATCTTCCAGCTTCTAATGCACTCTGTGGTGTGCTGAATATATCCAAGGATAATAAAAATACTACAGAACCAGAATGTAGAAAAACCTAGCTTGGATATATGGACATGGAAAACATAACAGCTCCGCAACTGCTTACATAATTTTCAAAAAACGAAATCGTCCCTTTTGCTTTCCAAAAGTGTCCCCGCTGTGAGATTCTGTTTTATTACTTGTGTGTGAATTTCAATGTTAGTCAATGTGCATTACCAATAACAGCCACCAGAAGCCACTCTTGAGCCAAAAAAGGTTATCATCAACCGCACTTCTTCACACAAGACTTGCAGGCAGGGCCATGGTCCTTGGGCAGTTACCTTAAAGGCTGGTACATTAAAATAGTTCCAAACACAAGGCGTTCTTCTTGAGGGGCGCAAGGTATTGATGGAAAAAGATAGGGAATGTCCTGTGCTCGAGGGCCACAGCCAAAAAGTCCACTCACACATTTTGTAGATGCTGAAAAATGTTCTTTGTCCTAAAACTCCCAAGCAGGGGAGGCTCTCCCGGCAGGAGACCACATTCAGCAGCTGGATGCAGGCTCGCCCATTCTCTGCAAACAAGCATTGCAGAAGTGCTGGTCCAAGCTGGTCTGGTGAGTCTTCTTCCAAGAGGCCCTGAACATCAGAGTACAACAGGCCATCTGGTGGGGCCCTTGAACAGAACTCACACAGGTTTCCTACCGAGGACAACAGACCAAAGCAGTTGTTTTCAGTACTCCCTGTTTCCTGCATCAATCCCAGGAAACCCAGCACTGGGGTTCTTTCAAGAAGGCAACTCTCTGAGTAAGCTCGAAATTCCCACCCAGCGGGTGTCAGCAGGAGGATATTTTATTTACCTGGAAAACTAACTCTGCCTAGCTCTGAGGCCAGGTCACCAACTGATGGGAATGAAGCAAGCTTGGCTGGGAGCAGGCCACCATCATAGGCCTTCCTCATACTGAGCTCTGCAAAAGGCCAACTTCAAGCCAATGAGGGGTGGATGGCATGTAATACATTTCTCACTTTCTTCCAGGAAGCTTTTGGCAGTTCAGGCCTTTTGTTTCAAATCTTATAAAAGGGTTAATTATTGACACTGAAGAAGAGAGAGCCTCGCAGAACTGATTTAATGACCACTCAGGCTCTCAGGTGGAGAAAAGCAACTTTTACTGAAATAATTTTTGCAGCATATTTAGCAAAAATCTATATTATTGACATAGATTTTTGATGAAGGGTACAATGGTGCATGCAGGATTTCTGTAGATCTTTTCTAATTAAACCTGTGAATAAATGGCTTTTATTGACATGTAGGATTTTACTATTGGATAGCGCTATCACAGCCTCTGCAGTGAAAGACTGCTTTGTATCCTGTCATTGCAGAGACATAATAATTAAAATATTAATCATGTCCTAGTTTTGTACATGACGCACCCAGGTTTTGTGATCTTCAAAGTTTTTATTTCAGGCGTCTTAGCTAATGTCAAAAGTAGTGTTTTTCAACATTTAACTTTAACCCTTTCTATGCTGATGACGGAACTGCTCCGTCATCAGCTGCGGTGGCGCTGTGCTGATGACGGAGCGGTTCCGTCATGGCCCTGCCGCCGCGCCTGCGCGGTGCTGATTTCGCGCCTGCACGGCGCGTTCTATTGAGCGGGCGGGGCCATGACGGAACCGCTCCGTCATGAGCACAGCCCAACCGCGGCTGATGACGGAGCGGTTCCGGCATCAGCATGCGGCCGCCGAGCGGCCGCCCCGCCCACTTAGCGCTGCGGCAGAATAGCCGCCGCAGCGATGTGGTTAAAGCCGCTGGTCCACTTCTTGCCCTATTTACTGTGGTTTAATTGAAGAGTTAAACATGTCGGGCCGATTCACGGAATGAATTTAAGACTCAATCCTAAACTTACTACTATTTTGGTATTCACAGAATGCACTTACTACTTTTGGCATTCACAGAATGAACTTACTACTTTTGGTATTCACATAACGAACTTACTACTTTTGGTATTCACAGAAGTTAGGATTTTGTCTTAAGTTTGTCTTAAGACAAACTATAGACAGACTTAAGACAAACTTAAGTTAGGATTTTGTCTTAAGTCTGTCTTAAGTTTGTCTTAAGTCTGTCTTAAGTCTGTCTTAAGTTTGTCTTAAGACAAACTTAAGACAAAATCCTAACTTCTGTGAATACCAAAAGTAGTTAGTGCATTCTGTGAATACCAAAATAGTATTAAGTTTAGGATTGAGTCTTAAGTTCATTCTGGAAAGGCGAATTTCACTACACCCACCTTCAGCCCCTCCCCCTCACCTGGACAGTCATGTGTTTTCTCCGCTCGGCGTATGGATGGAGCTGTATTTGAGAAGCTCTCTTCACAGAACATACATGTTGTACTGCAACGACAATGCACCTTGCGATTTACGTAACCTTGTTTTCAGAGCTGAACCCCACCAAAACAGAATTTCTGGTAGTTGTCCAGAGCAACAAGCAACCTTTAGTCCAAACCTGGTTCAACGACATGAACCTGGACGTATTTGAATCAGACCTTTCACATAAACGTCCAGTGGCGTAGCTTCACCCAGGCACCGACCTCACCATCAAAGAACACATCAGTAGAAACCAAGATGACCTGGTACCAGCTATCTCTGCTAAAGAAAGTGAAACTATTTCTCTCAAAAAAGTGATGTCAGATTAGATGTTGAGACCCTCATACCTTTGCATAGAGATGGTGGCAATGCCCTGTTTCTGCATGGCCTCCCGGACTCCACTCTCGCTCCCACTTAGTGGCACCCTACACTTCATCAAGGGAATGAAGAAATATGACGCCCATCACCTTCACTGTGAGAGAACTCATCTTCATCATCATCTATAATGCCATCACAATGGCTGCCCCGCGTGCCTGGCAAGATCACCAGCTCGAGTGAATATTGGTACACCAGCAGTCAGAATACCATCAGACTGGAGGCGAAGAAGTACAAAAGAGAAAAAAACAAGAAACCAGGCCATTCCTCCGGGATACGTAAGAGCATCTCTCAGGGCTGGCCCAGAGCTCAGGACACACCTCTTTAAAGGACATTACTTCACAAGGCAGTAAAAGTCCATTTCATTTGCAGGACTCAGTTATCCCTCCAATCACTCTTTGACTGTATCTTTGACTTTGACCCTGTACAGCCCTCCACTGTTCTGTCGAGTGATTACTTATGCTCAAGTCATAGGTCTGCCCTGTACAGAATGGCCTAGTTAGAGCAGGGGGATCAGCAGGGTCGGTTTACCTCTGTGTTAATGCAAAATTGGGGGAAAACACAGTTGCCCTCGCTGTTATTAATGTCTTCTTGTTGGAGGCAATCGAACTGTTGTGTACCGAGCACACCCTATTCATGAAAGGATTTAACTGTTATATTCTGATCTGTGTGCTGTAACTGAAAGAGTATACCCTAATACTCTAATCAAAACATGGAAAATTTGGCTGGTCAACACACTGTTGACGCAGGCTCAGTTACGCACAACCTTACTACAATTTAACGATCAAACTACACTTTGAACATAGTCTTCATATTTTTAATTCATATGCATCTTGACATTCAGTCAAGCTTTTTTTCAGAAATAGTAAGTGTACATATAGTCATCACAATATTTACAAAAAATTTCACAAAAAATTCACTGCAATATATACAATGTAGAGCATTAGATTCTTTGGTGTACATCATAGTTCGCCCAATGCATTTCGGGACTAAGGTAGGGTCCCTTCGTCAGGGGCAATGCTGTAAAATAACATATACAGACGCATAAGTTCAGTTGTATGTATAAATCCAAGATTCATGGTTCATTTATACTATAAAGAGACCTCCACCTAAAGAAAACACCCAACGTGTGTCTAAAGAGAAAAAATAGCCTCAAGAAGCCAGTAAATGCTACTCACATATACACAACTAAATCGTGTCTTCGTCTGAACTTCCCAAGTCCAACACAATTCTTAAAAAATACATGAAAAGAACAGGTTTGTCAGCTCAATCTATCAAAGGTCGTCAGTATGCATAACCGCATTCAAGCGTACCAAGCTTTATCGATGTAGATTTCGTGTTCTATTGGTGAATAACTAATGCTGCATAAATTGAACAGTGAGTAACTGTGCGATTTTGGTAGCTTTTCGATTGATGCATGGCTAGTATAAGATTAGCGTTTGCAGGTCTTTGAGACGGCGATCTATTGAAAACTGTGAGGACGGTCACCATAGTTACCGGTGACGTTATTAGAATGTTTTGAGAACTCGTTTGCCATTGGCGCATATAATCAGGGTAGCCTCCAATAGGGTGACATGGTCTAATTTTTATACCAGGAAATGAAAGACTTCGAAACACGCCGGTGTCTTTGAATGCCGGATAATCCACACGGAGGTTTATATACGAGCTACGTGTTTTGAATTGCGGTAAGAACTGGCATTTTGATATTATAAAGCTTGGTACGCTTGAATGCGGTTATGCATACTGACGACCTTCGAATGGGTTTTTATTGCACACAGGTCGTGAAGAGTAAAGCACGTTGTAGGAAGGTACATCCTGACTATGGTTGCCCCCAACTTTTTGCCCTGTGTTTTAGCTGGTTTTGGACATAGTCGACCTGGGATCCTGCCAATCAGGACCCCATGCCTACTGCTCTCTCTTAAAAATGGATTCCATGTACCCTAGGTACATTTCCAATTGGTACTGGGCCACCTTATCAGACCCTGTAACTCAGGGCATAGGTGTACCCAGGGCTGCCAGGGGCTGCAGCATGTATTATGCCACCCCTGGCTGGCCTCCTAAATTTGACACAACTGGCTGCATGACAGCTGGGGCAAAGTCGTGTAATCACCCTTTGCTGTAGGTGTAGTATACCTATACCTAACCCTAAAATGGACACACAGATTCCTATCAGTCACTCCTATGGCAGGCCTTGACAATCCTGAAGGCAGAGTGCTTGGAACCGTGTGAGATGGTGCTCTGGCATGAGCTGAGCCTGTCTGCAGCTTGCGGAATCAAGTCCTAATAGCTGTTCCATGATATCGCATACCATATACTCTTAAGTGCATTATAATCCTCGCGGTTAAATGCTATCTTTGGTATTGCTTTATCAAAACATGTCGAGTAAGGTGTCATACGAATTGGAATACTAACCCCTCGCCAATTCTGGCGACGGGGTTAGCATTCCACCCTTCTAGAGGGACACGACATGTATGTAACTGTGAACCCCGGTTAAAGTTAACTGAAGCCTCAGCTCCACAAAATGGATGCTGCCACCACAGACACGAGTCTGACCCCCTGCAGCTGGGAGTCCTTCCAGTGAGGGGAGCCTGGACAAAGGGTTTCCTGTCAGGGGCGGTGCTAGCACCGTCCCAGACATGGTTTTGTGTATCCTGGGTAGGCAGGGCTTTTCAGGAAGGTGACTGCTGAGTGGCACCCCGGTGCTCACTACGCATAGGCCAGTCAGAACCAGTTCCAGGGGCACACCAGCCCCTGGCCTGGGGAAGTCCGGCAGGGGAGAGGGGTGTAACCACCCCCCTCCTGGTCCCACCCATAGGCAGGACCTAGTCACCGGGTCAGCCCCCTTTTTTAGTATAAAGATGGGAGCGGGCCCCCTGTTAAAATTAGATCATCTTTGGAATCAAGATACCACTTTCTTCGAAAGGACTTCACGATTTCTTCTTCAAGATTCTCCCTTGTGGCTAAGGAGTAGTCACCCTGCATCCGCAGGCACCATCCTAAAGAACACTGCGGTCTGCTGCAAGTCCTTCATCACGAATCCGACGACCCAGCTCGACGAGACCCGGCTTCCCTGGCCCCTCTGACCTCTACTCACCTCTACAGCCCAGCTGAGAACCGTGAGTGCGACGAGACCTCAAGGGACCGACGATCGCCAAGACTGCACGACATCTTTACTGCAAGCCCACCGTGTCCTCCACTGGTGAGTGCTTTGGGGTCCGAGAAGCCCCGACCCTGCGCAGCTCCAGCACCCAAGATCAGCCCCCCTGCATCTCCACGATCTGCGTGGGGCCCTTCTGCTGTTTGCTGTGCACCGCGTTGTTTGGCTACTAGCCGGCTGGCTTGTGGCCCTCTGAACGACGCCCAACGACTTCACGACTGCTGGTCTGGTTGCTCCAGGCTGGCCTTTGCTTCCTTCTTCAAGAGAGGCACCCCGGACCCTCCTGGTCCACTCCAGACGCCATTTTAGGTCCACCGCGTGGGCTTGAATTTGCCAAGGCTTTGTTGCCCAATCCTGGGTCCAGCGACGCCGACAGCTTCTATCTTCGTGGGACAGCTCGATCCTCCATCCTGGTCGCCGACAACGCCTCCTGGTCCGTGAGATCTTCGAGTCAAGCGTCACCCACTCACCTAGTCGAGGTGGCTACCATCCGGTGCCCTCCTGGTGCCCACTGACTACTGGCTAGTAGTCTCGAACTTGGTCCCCTCTGCTTTCAGGTGTCATCTATCTTCAAGATCCAGGCTTGGATCCGACTGAACTTTCTTCACTGGTCACCGGCCAGCATCTTTTCTTCCGGCTCCTGGTCCGTCTACGAGGATTCCCGACGTCTTTTCAGACCTATGCAGCTGCAGCCCCTGGGCTAGGTAACTTCGGCATTTCGGTGCCCCAGCATAGCCTCACTATCCAAGGGTCAGAATCTACTTTCGTTTTCTCCCTACCAGGTCGGGTTCGCCCGAGAACACTAACTTTCTAATTCCTAGCTACCATAGACTTTTGTCCCGCATCTCGCGTGAGAGTGCACACACTGCACCCGAGTCCCCTAGGCCTCCTAGACATAATCTAACGATTCCCTAGTCAAGTCCTAGCGATTCCAAAAGCTATTAGTACTGTACTTACCTGCTAGGAATTTCGCATTCCACTTTCAGAGTATATGGTTTTCCGTGCCCCTCGGGCATTTGTATATACTGTGCTAACTTAAGTATTTTTGTAAGAGTTTTGGTTTGTGCTTAGTACCCTGTCCTCATAAAGAGTACAGGGCTGTTGTGATCTTTAAATAAATAACTGTTTATTTTCATAACACTTGTGTGGTGTCCTTTCACTTGGTATTCAAGGGGTATAGGTGTGGTAAACGGCTGGCTTAACGCGCCCTCTCGAGTCTTTAGCCTTAGACTGCTCGTATCCACGCTACTAGGATAGCTGGTCTATAAGGTTGACTTACAACCAATCATCAATAAGGGTTGCTGGACTGATACATAGTGTTCACTAGAATAGTGAGCACTGCATATCAGGCCACCTTCTCACATTGGTGAGCAGCGGTTGGGATTTGAGCTTGCTGTTGTTTTACCACACGTATCCTAAGAATATCTTGTTGAAAGATCACATAAGTACTGTTAGGTACATATAACTAAAGCTTAGAATACTCTGAGTTCTACTGAACCAGCTGTTGTAGCTCCTCAAGGCTTAGCACACCTTGGCTGCAACTCTTAGCAAGGGATCAGTAGGTAACACATAGTGTAGGTAGGTGCATCACTTACACCACACTAGAAGCAGTATGTCGGCCACAGGAGGAAACACTGAGTCTCCCCTTGTGTCAGTTGACCCTCCACAGGTCATCCCTTCAAAATATACTGCTCTTAGCTTCCATGAGATGAGACAAGTGTGTACTCTCAGGAAACTAAAACAGGGGTCTAACCCCACCACTTCATTTCTGATTGGTCTCTTAGAGGCTTATGATGCCAGTAGGGCTGGTAACCCAGACCCTTCTCATCCAGATGGAAGTTTGCCCTCCTTACAGGGTCCCTTTGATATCCATCCCCTCCTTGAGGCAGATGTTGCTGAGGATGAGGATGAGTTGTCTGGGGATGAGGCAGATAAGGGACAGCTAGAAGTCAGTAGACTAAGCAGGTCCAACTTAAGCAGACATGAGCTTGGTACTGGGGGACTCCTGGGCCCACTCTCAGGTCAGCTTAACATTGGGAATGGACGAGTTAGGTCTCTATCAAGAGGCTCTAGCAGATCCTTTCGAACCAATGGCTCTCTCAACTCTTCTCACAGAGGAATGTCTTCCCCTAAGAGGAGAGTGTATGAAGCTGAAGAAAGGGCAGTCAAACTGAGGATTGAAAGGGAAGAACTTGCCCTGGCCAAAGAGAGACTTGCCCTTGCTAGAGAGCAAGAATTATGTGGGCTAGTTCCCACTGGTGGCAGCAATAAACCTAGCAATAGGGAAAGGAGTTTTGATACAAAGCACCTGAATAAGATAGTGCCCCCCTTTAAAGAAGGGGATGACATCCACAAATGGATTACTGCTTTGGAGAGAGCCTGCACTGTGCAGGGTGTTCCCCAAAGTAAGTGGGCAGCTATCTTGTGGCTCTCCTTTGATGGTAAAGGTAGAGATAAGCTCCTCACCACAAGGGTGGAGGATGCTAACAATTACCAAGTCTTGAAGAATGTACTGGTTGATGGGTTTGGTTTAACCACTGAACAATACAGGATGCTGTTCAGAGACACCCAGAAAACTCAGTCTCAAGATTGGACTGACTTTGTTGATTGTGCCACTAAGGCTTTTGAAGGCTGGCTACTGGGTAGTAAGGTTACTGATTTTAAAGGATTGTATAATCTAATTATGAGGGAGCAAATCTTAAATAATTGTCAGAACCAGTTATTACATCAGCACCTGGTAGACTCTGATCTGACCTCTCCACAGGAATTGGGTAAGAGGGCAGACAAATGGGTCAGAACCAGGGTTAGGCCTAAAAACCAGGGTGGTGACCAGAAAAAGGAATCAACCAAGCCTCAAGAGAAGGGTGGGGATAAATCCTCAGAGAAGACTTCCCAAGGGCCCCAAAACTCCAACAAGGGTGGTGGGTCCCAGAACACTCCTTCAGAACAAAAGAAACCTTATTGCCATACCTGTAAACAGGTGGGTCATTACAAAAGTGATGTCAGTTGCCCTAAAAATGGTAATAAGGGAAACATACCCCCAGGTAATACTCCTAAACCTCCTGTTACCACTAGTGGTAATCCCCCAGGTGGTGGGAGTGCCCCCAAGAATGTGGTGGGCATTACTTTGGGCAATCAGGAGGACTATGGCTTAGCCAGGTTCCCTGACCACACTCTTGTCTGTGAGACTGGCATGGGGTTTGCCAACTTCACTACTGGACCCCACATTTTGGGCAAGTATAGACAAGAAGTTTTAGTGAATGGTCAGAAAGTTGAGGCATTCAGAGACACAGGGGCCAGCCTCACCATGGTGAGTGACCATCTGGTCCCCTCTGCTCAACTGACCCCTGGTTTTACTTATCAGGTGACAGACATTCATGGAATGAAGAGAAGGCATCCCATGGCAGTAGTCAAGCTCAGCTGGGGTAATGTCACAGGGCCCATGAGAGTGGCAGTGACAGATAACCTACCTGTAGATTGCTTACTGGGGAATGACCTGGAACTCTCAGCATGGGCTGAGGTGGAACAAGAAACTCATTCCAGAATGATAGGCCTATCCAGACAGGTTAGTGGGGCAGTAATAGCTACAGCCCCAGTCCAAGCACCATTCCTCCCTGAAAAGGTTGGAAGGGCAGTGGTAGCCACTGCCCAGGCTCAGACAGACTTTTCAGAACAGGATAGGAGGGCTGTGACAGTCACAGCCCAAACACAGACTGAGTGCCCTCCTGAAAAGGTTGGCAAGGTTGAAATGGTCTCAGCCTCTACTCAGACAGATAGTGAGGTTGTGAAGCCTGAAACAATGGATCACTCCACTCAAACAGAGAGCATTGAGGAGGAAGAAGAGTCTTCCCCCTCCCAGACACTAGGTGAGAGCCAGCCTCCTCAGGGAACTGACTCTACCCCTGTTGAAGGAACTGCCCCAGAGGTAGTCAGGCCTAGCCTGGCAGAGCCCCTGATGGCAGTGGACCCTTCCCAGGTGGGACCCAGTCTGGAGCAGGTAACCTGCACCTCTCTACCCTGCCTCAGTCAGCCCAGGGCTGAAGAGACCAGGGAGGCCAGTAGTGGACCCCAAAGGGCCCCCTGTCCAAAAGAACCCCCTTATCAGCAGATTAGGATCACTGAAGCTGGTAAACCTAGCCAAGTGAAAATAGAACAGACTCCTGAGGGATCCCCCTTAAAAGTAGTTAGGGAACTCCCACAGCTGGACACTGTTGGGCACAGCCAAACATGGGGCCTAAAAACCCCAGACCTGACCTGTCCCTCCAGTAAGCCAAACAGAGGGACTCAGCCTCCAGCTTTAGGTAGCCAGAGTCTGACCCTGAGAGCTCAGTGCATCTCAGCTAAAGAAAGAAAGGCACACATGATGAATGGTGATTGGAGGAAGTTGAGCCCAAAGGTAGAGGAGCCTCACTTCAGCACTCCATCCCAGCATCAGCCTTCTTCTTTCCCAAGACACACCAGAGACAGAGATTCCCTATGGTGGAGACCCTCAGATACCCTTAGGGTGAGGGGTTGCCTAGTGGACCATGACACAGGGGGAAACCAAGCCAGAGCTGGTCCTTCCTTATATGGCCACTTAGGTAATAGAGGCTTACCTGGACAAGGATAGCCTTATCTCCTTTCGTTTGGGGGGGGGTTGTGTAGGAAGGTACATCCTGACTATGGTTGCCCCCAACTTTTTGCCCTGTGTTTTAGCTGGTTTTGGACATAGTCGACCTGGGATCCTGCCAATCAGGACCCCATGCCTACTGCTCTCTCTTAAAAATGGATTCCATGTACCCTAGGTACATTTCCAATTGGTACTGGGCCACCTTATCAGACCCTGTAACTCAGGGCATAGGTGTACCCAGGGCTGCCAGGGGCTGCAGCATGTATTATGCCACCCCTGGCTGGCCTCCTAAATTTGACACAACTGGCTGCATGACAGCTGGGGCAAAGTCGTGTAATCACCCTTTGCTGTAGGTGTAGTATACCTATACCTAACCCTAAAATGGACACACAGATTCCTATCAGTCACTCCTATGGCAGGCCTTGACAATCCTGAAGGCAGAGTGCTTGGAACCGTGTGAGATGGTGCTCTGGCATGAGCTGAGCCTGTCTGCAGCTTGCGGAATCAAGTCCTAATAGCTGTTCCATGATATCGCATACCATATACTCTTAAGTGCATTATAATCCTCGCGGTTAAATGCTATCTTTGGTATTGCTTTATCAAAACATGTCGAGTAAGGTGTCATACGAATTGGAATACTAACCCCTCGCCAATTCTGGCGACGGGGTTAGCATTCCACCCTTCTAGAGGGACACGACATGTATGTAACTGTGAACCCCGGTTAAAGTTAACTGAAGCCTCAGCTCCACAAAATGGATGCTGCCACCACAGACACGAGTCTGACCCCCTGCAGCTGGGAGTCCTTCCAGTGAGGGGAGCCTGGACAAAGGGTTTCCTGTCAGGGGCGGTGCTAGCACCGTCCCAGACATGGTTTTGTGTATCCTGGGTAGGCAGGGCTTTTCAGGAAGGTGACTGCTGAGTGGCACCCCGGTGCTCACTACGCATAGGCCAGTCAGAACCAGTTCCAGGGGCACACCAGCCCCTGGCCTGGGGAAGTCCGGCAGGGGAGAGGGGTGTAACCACCCCCCTCCTGGTCCCACCCATAGGCAGGACCTAGTCACCGGGTCAGCCCCCTTTTTTAGTATAAAGATGGGAGCGGGCCCCCTGTTAAAATTAGATCATCTTTGGAATCAAGATACCACTTTCTTCGAAAGGACTTCACGATTTCTTCTTCAAGATTCTCCCTTGTGGCTAAGGAGTAGTCACCCTGCATCCGCAGGCACCATCCTAAAGAACACTGCGGTCTGCTGCAAGTCCTTCATCACGAATCCGACGACCCAGCTCGACGAGACCCGGCTTCCCTGGCCCCTCTGACCTCTACTCACCTCTACAGCCCAGCTGAGAACCGTGAGTGCGACGAGACCTCAAGGGACCGACGATCGCCAAGACTGCACGACATCTTTACTGCAAGCCCACCGTGTCCTCCACTGGTGAGTGCTTTGGGGTCCGAGAAGCCCCGACCCTGCGCAGCTCCAGCACCCAAGATCAGCCCCCCTGCATCTCCACGATCTGCGTGGGGCCCTTCTGCTGTTTGCTGTGCACCGCGTTGTTTGGCTACTAGCCGGCTGGCTTGTGGCCCTCTGAACGACGCCCAACGACTTCACGACTGCTGGTCTGGTTGCTCCAGGCTGGCCTTTGCTTCCTTCTTCAAGAGAGGCACCCCGGACCCTCCTGGTCCACTCCAGACGCCATTTTAGGTCCACCGCGTGGGCTTGAATTTGCCAAGGCTTTGTTGCCCAATCCTGGGTCCAGCGACGCCGACAGCTTCTATCTTCGTGGGACAGCTCGATCCTCCATCCTGGTCGCCGACAACGCCTCCTGGTCCGTGAGATCTTCGAGTCAAGCGTCACCCACTCACCTAGTCGAGGTGGCTACCATCCGGTGCCCTCCTGGTGCCCACTGACTACTGGCTAGTAGTCTCGAACTTGGTCCCCTCTGCTTTCAGGTGTCATCTATCTTCAAGATCCAGGCTTGGATCCGACTGAACTTTCTTCACTGGTCACCGGCCAGCATCTTTTCTTCCGGCTCCTGGTCCGTCTACGAGGATTCCCGACGTCTTTTCAGACCTATGCAGCTGCAGCCCCTGGGCTAGGTAACTTCGGCATTTCGGTGCCCCAGCATAGCCTCACTATCCAAGGGTCAGAATCTACTTTCGTTTTCTCCCTACCAGGTCGGGTTCGCCCGAGAACACTAACTTTCTAATTCCTAGCTACCATAGACTTTTGTCCCGCATCTCGCGTGAGAGTGCACACACTGCACCCGAGTCCCCTAGGCCTCCTAGACATAATCTAACGATTCCCTAGTCAAGTCCTAGCGATTCCAAAAGCTATTAGTACTGTACTTACCTGCTAGGAATTTCGCATTCCACTTTCAGAGTATATGGTTTTCCGTGCCCCTCGGGCATTTGTATATACTGTGCTAACTTAAGTATTTTTGTAAGAGTTTTGGTTTGTGCTTAGTACCCTGTCCTCATAAAGAGTACAGGGCTGTTGTGATCTTTAAATAAATAACTGTTTATTTTCATAACACTTGTGTGGTGTCCTTTCACTTGGTATTCAAGGGGTATAGGTGTGGTAAACGGCTGGCTTAACGCGCCCTCTCGAGTCTTTAGCCTTAGACTGCTCGTATCCACGCTACTAGGATAGCTGGTCTATAAGGTTGACTTACAACCAATCATCAATAAGGGTTGCTGGACTGATACATAGTGTTCACTAGAATAGTGAGCACTGCATATCAGGCCACCTTCTCACACACGTGTCTAGTGGGAGAGGGTCCACATTTTACGTTCTGCTGGATTGAAAAGCAGGTATGCACTTCTAATGAGTTGTTTTAATACATTCTTGATGGAGTTTTTGTTTAGCTTGTTTGTTCAGTGTATTGATTGATAGATTGAGCTGACAAACCTGTTCTTTTCATGTATTTTTTAAGAATTGTGTTGGACTTGGGAAGTTCAGACGAAGACACGATTTAGTTGTGTATATGTGAGTAGCATTTACTGGCTTCTTGAGGCTATTTTTTCTCTTTAGACACACGTTGGGTGTTATCTTTAGGTGGAGGTCTCTTTATAGTATAAATGAACCATGAATCTTGGATTTATACATACAACTGAACTTATGCGTCTGTATATGTTATTTTACAGCATTGCCCCTGACGAAGGGACCCTACCTTAGTCCCGAAATGCATTGGGCGAACTATGATGTACACCAAAGAATCTAATGCTCTACATTGTATATATTGCAGTGAATTTTTTGTGAAATTTTTTGTAAATATTGTGATGACTATATGTACACTTACTATTTCTGAAAAAAAGCTTGACTGAATGTCAAGATGCATATGAATTAAAAATATGAAGACTATGTTCAAAGTGTAGTTTGATCGTTAAATTGTAGTAAGGTTGTGCGTAACTGAGCCTGCGTCAACAGTGTGTTGACCAGCCAAATTTTCTTGTTGGAGGCAACAGAAAGGAAACCTTAAAATGGGGGAAATAATACATGCAAAATGGAGCAAAAAATAATGGCGTCGATTCAGAAAGGCAATCTGAGAAAAAGTCTAACTTTACTACTTTTGGTATTCACAGAGGTCCTTTACGAGTCATATCTTTACATCCGCAGTCGGGCCGTAATCTCCTGCTTGCGCTGTATTTTCCATACCCAGACCATACTCTTCGGCTTGGGCCGGGTGAAGGGTAATCAATGGGACGGATTGCAATTTTTACAAAAAGGAACATTAGGAACGTTTGCTAAATGATAATGCCATGAAAAGTGTTCTCCTTTGCATCATGGTACATGCAGTCCACAATTTGTGCTCCCCCAGTCTTAACTAGTGTAAATTTACAAAGAGTAGGCTTAAATGTGTCCACCCTTTGACTTCATAGGTTGAGCCTAGTTTCAGTGTAAAGTTATTACTTGTAACTTTTCAAGCATAGGCAGAGATCACCGCTACCGAGGCAGATAAAACATAGGTGAACTGTATAAAGTTTATTACACTTATTATTTAACAATAGTTAAAATATTTTAGTGATAAATAATAATATAAGTTCATTGTATATATTTATTTCAAATGAAGAACACAATTCTAAATATGCCCTTGCACTGTTAACTTAATTTCGAATAAAAAATTAATTTAATTAAATATATTACATTAAAATTATTTTGTAAACATTTTTTTTTTAAATCCCACCTAAAGTGTGTGTTACTATTTATTTATTAAAATATATTAAAACTATCAAAAGTTATGTACAGATTACATTTCTTTTAAGGATAATATATTTAAAAATAAATGTATCATTATATTTAATTATGGATAGCTTTTTAAGATCTAATAAACATGTTTTTAAGAAGTCAAATTGATGTAATACATTTCCTAAGAGGTGTTATTTTAAGTCACTGCCTCCATTATTTTCTATGGGTGGGTATTGCACTACCAGTGATTAATCATGTGTGGTGCAAGATTTACTCTCAGTTTGATCTGGAGTACATTTATTATTGTTTTATTTATTTATTTTATTTTAAGGATTTATAAAGCACAGACTGTCACCATTTCAGGCATCCTGGCACTGACAGGTCTTCATGACAGGGGTCTTCATGGCAGTAGTAAGTTTAGGAGTGCAGGTTATGAATAGGAATGGGCTTACTCTTTTGCGGGTGGGCCAATGTTCCTTTTTAAAACCCTTGCTATTCATCCCTTACCCCCTCCTGACTCCTAAATCCCTCCCATTTAGCAATAAATATTCTCCATTTTCCAGCCTCTCCCCCTGTCTACTCGCCGCGTTTACTACTAAAACGTAGGTGTATGTGTGCAGTGATCGCTGCGTACTGAAAAGAGGAGAGGTGAGGTGGAAACCTTCACACGTAGGTTAGTGAATAGCATTTTGAAGGTCAGTTGCACTAGTATTGCGGGACTACTAAATGCAGTACAAAATTAAGGTTTTGACTAAGCCCCACTGTATTTAAATGTATCTTATGTCAATATCTTTAACGCTTTAACCGTGGCGGCAATCCCGCTGCGGTGCGGGCGTTCTAAAGGGTGGGCGGGGCTGCGACGGCCAACGGTCGTTCGGAGCACCAGGGAGGGAGTTCCTCATCGGCCGTTGGCCGACGAGGGCACGGAAGGGGTTAAAGGTGGCATGGATCCAGCCCTGTGAACAAAGGTTAGACATTTCTGCTTCATGCTGACCCAGCCGTGATCATACCCGTGTTCTGTACACCGGAGTGTTCTGAAGTGGCAGCAAAGCAACATATTCAGCTCTATTGAACCTACAGCAATTCAGTTGATGAATGAGATCTTGCTGCTCATCGATTGCGTGCCGTCCTATTACTTGATACAGGCATTTTTCAGAATGATCTATTTACAGAGCCTGCTCTCTCTTCATTGGTGATGAGCTCCCAGGTACCTCTCCTTTCCTGCCTCCTTCATGGAAGTCTAAAGATGTCTTTACAGTGGTGCAAGACCCCCAGGGGCCACTCCAAATGCACCACGCCTGTAGGGCATGTCAATGAAATCAATTCCTTTTTAATCAGACCAGACATCATCAGTAAACATCTCAGTGACCAAAGGCTGTGAGGCAGGAGCTGCCCTCAAGGGCCCATTAGCTGGGGATTAACAACGGTGGCTCCTGATAAGCAGCTCTTCTAATCCCACTTATCCGCTGCTTATCCTGATTGCACTACAAGCTTACAGCGCGTCCCCGGGGAGCTTAGCACCAGCATTGAAAAGCCATTGGGACAGGTTATGTGAGGATAACTCTCATGGGACAACTCTCCTGTTCCCTGCTTTCTGCAGTCAACAAAGTGTGACAATCCCACATCCACAGTACCCAGGCTTTGCCATCTTCTCATAATTCGGTAAATTTTGATTATTTGTTATTACTTTGGTGCAGTTTAGTTTAGTTTAGTTTAGGTAGTTTGACTTTATAGTGCATTCAACCTACCCCAAGAATTTAATAGCATAGAACATTAGCCCAGTGGCGGCCGGCATGGCTCACGATTGGTGAGGCAGGCGTTGGTGTCGCAAGAGGGGGCCACAAAGGGAGGGGGTGTCACTGAGGGTGTCACACGCGGGAATTAAAAAAACAACTAAACTACCCGTTAGGCCGGGTCCCGTTTCGCTACTCCTGTGCTCCTGTGTCTGACTGCAGGAACAGGAAGCAGGCAGCTAACCTTCCTTCCCTAAGCCAATCACAATGCTGCAATGCAGCGTTGTGATTGTTCTGAGCGTTGCGACATGGTGCTCAGCCAGGTGCTGTAGGGGTGGGCATGTTCTCCATGCAGGCTGTAATGCAGCATGGAGAAGGGGAAAAGTGCCCATGACTGGTTTGAACTGCCCGAGAGGGCTCACCAAACAGTCATTGCGCACTTAGGAGCGGGCAAACCACTCCTCCCCTGCCCTCCTTTGAGAGCAGAGCAGCCCCGCCCAGCAAAGCAGCAGGAGATGAAGCATAACATGATAACATCATAGCAGGCCTTCCGCAAAGAGTTAAAAACCTTTCTGTTCCCAAAGGACATTTGATATGCAGTTAAAGGTTTTTGTGGAACAAGTCAATAGGGGCTAGACATAGCGCGGGACACACTGGTTAGTGTAACCAGGCGCTTTATAAATTTATTAATAATATAATAATAATAATAACTTAAAGTTATCATTTTATGTTTCTTCTTCACACTGCTTAAAAGCAGTGGGGCGACGCTCCTCCGCTATAGCAGAAGAGCCGCCACTGCATTAGCCTAAACCAATAGGGTAACCAGAACTAAGGGTAGTAACAGATAGCAAACTATTAGTTTAGACAGTTCCATATGTGTGCTGCTAATCCCCATGAAGAGGGGGGACAAAACAAAGTCTTTGATCAGAGGATGTGAGCATGCGAGGGTGGGAGGTTATCATTTTAAAACTTTGATGTGTATGTCTGAGGGGTGAATTTGTTTGATGATGTTTAAGAATGATTGGGAGTCATTGAAATGGGATAAAGTGCTGACCTAACCCAATAAAGACAGATAAATCTATGAAGTCACAGAGAAGAACTATACTGAACAAATGGATATCAAATGTGCGACTGTACCACGTGAACCAGATGGCATTGACTCTGCCTTTAGAGTGCTGCCCAAGTTAGACCCCTCATGCCCAATCACTCCAACTGAGTACACAACTGTGAGATAGAAACGCTGCATTGTAACAGCTCAGTTCTAAGGTTTGAATGGATGACTACCCCCTATGGCCAAGACCAGCATCATATGGACTGGGCTGCATCACCTGCTCACTTTGCCCCATTGCCACCATGCCTTACCATGAGTGAGCTACAAAGGCTACCCTAACTCTGACTGGTCAAAGACCAAACCCACACCGCCGGTCACGAACACCATGCCTCATGTTCCAAAGCAATAGACTCAAGAGCCCTACCCTGAATCAATAACACACGTTTTACTTTCAAAATCACACACCCTCCAAAGAAAACCAGACTCTACACACCTGGACCAACTACCGACAGAAACACATATCCCCACAAATACCCCAACCCGAAAAATCAAGTCCAACTTTGCAACCTTTGCTTAAACAGCAAATCTTGCTTTTACTTTTTATCTGCAAATTATACGGTACTTATCGCTGTAAACATTTCTGTCATGTTTCTATGTGCTGCATTTCTTAAGTTGGCCATGATGATGTCAAATGCATGATTTGCGGATATGCACACTTTCGTATGCACACTAAGGGGCCGATTAGGATGGCGGACGGTAAGCGTCCGGACCGCCAGTCTTGTGGTAAATGACCGTCCGACCGCCCCGTGGGGAAACCGGCGGTGCTATTAGGATTCCCCTCCAGAAAAACCCGACCGCGGTGGACGGATGTCTCCAAAGACCGCCGACCGCGGACAGAACCATAGAAAAACCGACCGCCGCGGATGGAGTGGCCGCGGTAACAGGCCCAACCGCCGACAGTGCAGCGGAGTCCGTCCGTGGGCTGGCTGTGGTGTTGCATGAGCGGCGTATGCCTGATGCGGGGGGTGATTGTGCTAAGGTGGGACTGGTGTGGGTGCACTTGTGTGTGTACCTGTCCCCACCAGGGTGTCTGGTGTGGACAGGTACCAGTGTTCATGCATGCTGTGGCGTGGTATGTGTGTTTTGCATGCTTGCTTACCTGCAGCAGCGTGCATGACTTGCTGCTAGTGAAGTAGGAACAGGGCCGGGAAGGCATGTAGGGCTGGGTCCATGGCGGTCGTGTCCGTGTGGTGAGTCTTGTGGCAATGCTTTCCCTCTCCCTTGTGGTGCTTCTACCGTCTATGAGATGGAGGTGTTTCCGCTGCGGTGTTCTGGTTTGTTTGGGAAATCGTAATATTGCGGACGGGCGGTGAGCCTGGATGTCTGGTGTGTTCCCGCGGCGGATCACATTTTTACGCGGCGGACGGTAAATGTGCCCAGTTCCCCTTCCTAATATGGCGGACGGAAAGGCCTGCTGCTGGCGGACGATGAGGTGCATTTTCTGCCACCTCCAGCCCAGCGGTCAAGCATCCGTCCGCCATCCTAATCGGCCCCTTAGAGAGGACACCCCTTCACTATATCACAATAATCCCCTTAACAGGCAAGCACATGAGCGTTACTTTCCCTTACCAGATATATGTATGACTGCATGTGTGAGTGCATTTATAGAAACGGTTCTTAGCCTTTAGACTACTGTGGACCTCAATGAATCATTACTGGAATCAGTGTGGACCCCCCACTGAGTCAATATTGGAAGCGGGGACCCCCGTCCTAAGCAATTGCTATGATTTAGACTTCAAAACAATAAACAAAAATAAGTACGTATAACACAAATACAAAAATATGTACATTTGTTATTTAATTCTGAAACTAATATGGAAAAAGAGTTCACATTTTCAATGTTGCTTTCTTATTTGTATATACTTTATTCATTTCAATTGATTCTTTTTAATATTATTTAATTTTGCAAAGCAGGCCTCATAGACCCCCAGGTGTCCACGGACCACAGGTTAAATACCACTGATTTAGATAATTTTTACTAGCCTTACTATGGATTGATGCTTTGGGAAATATACATTGCTTTCCTTTCTGCCTCAAATATTTACGTACTATTGCCAGACCCATTTTCCTACTCTCAAATTACCATATCATTTTTGATGAAACTGATTTCTTAGGGGAGGGGTAGATTTCAAGAATGTTGCTTTCTCATTTCATGTTAAAGTGCTAAAGACCATGGGGCATATTATCAAGGGTGTAATCGCCGCTTTTTAGGCACATAGCGTCGAAAAAGCACAATTTTTTTATCACTCAATCAACAAGGAAATGCTAACAAGCGTTAGCGCGTGTTTCCTTGCTACTTTGAATGTCAGCGATCAATATTGCTAATCACAAGCAAAGTAGGCGTTCCCATCCATATCTCCATGTCAATTCAGGCTGACACGCCTTCGCGCTATTTCCAACCCTGCAGTAGACCCGCGAAGCGATTAAAAAAAACTCGCTAACCGCGTTTATCGATGGATTTTAACGTCTGCTTTTTATTTGACTTAGCTATACTAATAATGGGAGTTGGATTGTATGTTTAGGTTCACACTCCTCTATCAGCAAGCATCCCCATAGCGCTGTGAAGTCATCGCTGGATTTCACACGCTATTTCTCTTTTTCGTCCTCTATCGCTGGAATTACATCGCCTTTTACCAAAGCGTTAATAATACGCCGCTAACACGCCGATGTAATCCAGTGATAGACGGCGATAAACAGAAACGCGCTCAGTGCGCTTAGCAATGTTTATCGCTATTCTTTGGTAATATGCCCCCATGTGCTGATCCAGAAGCAATCTAAACAAGCATTTGCAAAGGCACTAGGTCTTGCCTCCAAAAGCCAACCTTTAGCTTTGCCAGAAGTTGTTGATGATGCTGATGAACACCATTGAAATAAAAATAAAAAAGCCAACATGGCTGACCCCAGCACAGTGATGTATGGGTGCAAATGTTGCACCACAAATGCATGCGTCATAACGTTGTGGCGGCCTTTTGTTTTTTGTTTTATTGTATGATTTCATGAGGGTGGACACTCATCTTCAAGTAGTTAATAAAAATAAATAAGAAGTTTGTCAAAGCACGTTATAAAGAAAGGAGAGGCTCATGGCAAATTGCAGCTACCAGAATCTACGAGAATGAAAATAATGCTATATTGAGAAAGGAGGGGGTGGGTTAGCTACACAGGAGCAGGGTGGGGTAGATAGTGTGCTATGGCTACTTATTGTATCATGAGGGGCTGAATGCACACACAGACTAATGTGTAATTCAAGGTCAAACCATCACTTTTCCCACAAACCATTTACATTCTTGCTGTGAAGCTCCTTCGTATGGAAGAGAGTGCATGTTTGTGAATAAGAAGAATCTAAATAGAATATTTAGTGCAAAATTAAAAATTTCAAAAACAATGTTAGATATGTGTTGAAAAAAGATATTAGAATCAGATTAATACAAGTATTTTTTTTTTTAAACTAAAAAAAGCTGCAGTAACTCAGAATTTTGATTCTAACTTTTCTATAATTACGTGTGGAGTGCAAAAAATAAACATGTTGCCATAAATATCTCCTTTCTGCCTGTCACTTGAAAAACGGAGCAGATTTAATTATGCTCTGTGACCTGACCTGCCTTTCTCCTCAACTGCTCGTTCTGACTACTGCCCACACCTCAAAAATGAAAAGAAAACTTCATTCTTTTTTATGATTGCAACCCGTTTTCCATTAAGGAAAACAGATGCAAAAAAATATATATATATATATATTACTTTATTTAAAAGCAACTACAGACTTGTTGGTCTGCTGACCCCAGCAGGCTACCATCCCTGTGATTTCAGTGATTCCTAATGGGTCGCAAATTGCAACCTACCTCATTTATTTTCATGAGGTAGGTAGATTTTCAACCCACTAGGAATAGCGATTAACTAATTGCTATTCGCAGCAAATTGCAATTAGGTAATTGTTATTTCCAATAATGATACATATGTCTCTATATGTCTGTTGTGTGTCCACAAATACAGCCATTATGAAAGCAATATGTACCTTTAAAGAAACATAAAAGTGTGGTTATTGTATTTTATGTGATCAATTTGAAATCAATGTTAGTCTTATTCTTACATGAAATGTTTGCTCATTACTGTGTTAAAAGGAAGCCCATTTCTTCCCAACAGTAAATTCAAAGAAAGGGAGTTGCGTCTTCCTGACAAAAAAGAGAAAGTTTATAATTCTTTTGTAGAACTGAACAAAAAAATGCATTTTCGTTTTATTGCTCTTTTTTTATAACAACGACATGCGTTCTTAAATTTAGGGGCATATGTACAAAACTTTTGGCAGCGTTGCACACAAAACGCGTGGATGTGCCGTATTCATAACAATATGGAGCACCCCTGTTTTCTCTAGCGCTGGCACTAAAATTAACTGTCTAGTGCAAATGCAGGCACCCTTGCACCATTGTGCAAATGTACCTGGGTTGCATGTAATCATGGGTACACGCAAACATTTTCCCAGGGGCCAGAAACTACGGCCTGTGATATGACCGAGGGGCAGACTGATGCCAGCAAGGTGGTAGTAGGAGGTCAAGGTGGGTTGAGGATTGTGTAAGGAGGTCTACAAAATGTTAAATAAATGAGCAAGCATTTATTTGCAGGTTAATAAATGCCTATACGTTTATTTAACATTTTTTCTAAATATTAGTGCTCAGCAACTAAACAGCAGCTCTTGCTGCTGTTCACCAGTGGGGGCGCATGTAAAGGTTCAGAAGGCCGTAAGTGGCCCCCGGGCCGTACTTTGAGTATCACTGCAGGGAATGATTGTTTATGAGCAGGAAGGTGTCTCAATAATGGTGATTTGTTACTTCTACGTATGCTGCATTCTACAGCACACATAGAATTAGCAAATCACCATTATTTACAATTTCATTGAACAATCATTAATTGCATTTTGCTCTTTCTGTGTGTGCTGCTGAATGCAGCACACATAGAAAATTCAAAAAGGAGGAGAAATAACAGTATTTCTCCTCATTGCGCCATTCTAACGTCTGCTATTGCATGGCGTAAGTTTTTGGCACAGCCTCAGATTTACAGATACTTGTAAATCTGGGGCAGCGACAAAATGTAATGGGTATTGCGGTGGAACGTCCACCGCAACACCTATTACATGCCCCTTTCATGGAAAGTGATGCTTGTGAAGGAGCCGTATTTACAAGGCGGCGTTAAGCCACTTAAAATGGGTTAGTGCCGCTTTAAAAAAACCTTATCTTGCACTCACTGCTTTGCCGACTCGGCAATGCGGCGAGCGCGAGGTAAGTGATCATCTGTTTTAAAATTATTTTATTTTCCCTCATCTTTTTCTGTCGACTCCCCCCTGCAGAACAGTGCTAAAAGTGGCGTTCTGGCCACCAGAATATCCTTAAAACTGAAGTTCCAATGCCACTATCTGCTTGTAAATATACCCCTTAGTGTGGGCAACACTTGGTGGGAAAGTAGTACTTCTTAAGCAGTTGCAAGTAACAATAAAAGAGCTTTGAAGCACACGCCATGGGCATGAGAAGGGTTTGAGCGTCATTTTCTAGAAATGCCGACTAAAGATATGCCACCTTCACCCTGAGTGGAAACCACCACAGACCCCATCTTCTTCCAGCCATGTCCCTTTCAGTGTTAGCACCTGCAGAACTGCTCCGCGTCTGAAAACTGGTATTTTAGGAGAAGTCCATATGATCAGCATGCATCAGGATGTTTGAAAGTGTGCAGTAGCCACTTGGCTAGTGTTTCTTTGGGATATATTTACATTTATTTTAGTTTCATGAGGTTATGGAAACAAAATTTAAAATGTAAGTGGCAAATCTTTAGCACACTTCACCGCGTAGTATGTGTGTTTGGAAGGATGCTGTCTTTGTTTTGATCCTATGTTGAAGTGTTTCCATGTTGTGTGTAAGGACCACCGAGGTGTGGATATCGTGTTATAGGACAGGGCACCTATCAGTGTGATGGATGATGAAGTGTGAGAGAGAGATGCACAGTTTTATGGTTTTCTGTACGGGGACATCTTTGATCCGCTCTGCAGGTCCCTTTATGATATTTCTTATGACCATAGGGCCCGATTCACAGAACTAACTTAAGACAAAATCCTAAACTTACTAATTTTGGTATTCACAGAAGTTAGGATTTTGTCTTAAGTTTGTCTTAAGACAGACTTAAGACAGATTTAAGTTAGGATTTTATCTTAAGTCTGTCTTAAGTATGTCTTAAGACAAACTTAAAACAAAATCCTAACTTCTGTGAATACCAAAAGAAGTAAGTTTAGGATTTTGTCTTAAATTAGTTCTGTGAATCTGGTCCATAGTCTTCATAGCTAATTACCACACAGGGTCATCCATTTTGAGATTTTGCTTTATGTTTGTGGTCCTGAGCAGTCATAGGGTGAAGGGAGATATGATCAGGAGACCTGCTGTGCTGAGCATGGCTACAATCATCCCTTATATGAATGTGGTTTTAAGAGGTCAAGATCAATCATTGTATGGTGCTAGTTGAGCTCTGCAGCGGTGCCCTAAATAAAGTCCTCCATTGACCAGCAGTGTGTGGCAGATCTCCTAAGTCATTTTATGCATGCTCAAATGAGGATGGGTGGTTTGTTGCTGTGAACCATACACTACTGGGTGATAAACATCACCTTTAGCAGTTTGGCCTTATGTGAGTGTAAGACGGCCAATCACTATAAGAGTAGTATGATGCAATCAGCTTCACAATCCATGAGTGGTAGAGTGGAAGTGTTAGTGAGGGGGGTTATGCATGAATTTATAGTACATTCCTATATTACACCCAGGCTAGACAGATAACCTACCTGGGCATAGAATGTGGTTAGAGTGTTTGCAAACGCGACATGAGTGTGCTGGGCTGTTGCATATCTGTGGACTGTAGATTGTACTTGAAAGAGTGATTATAAGAGATAGCACTGAGTCACCCTATAAGCCACTGTTTTCTCTGCAGCCCATACACTTTGACATGCACCAGGGCACTGATGGCCACTGAGTTTTGCTTCCAGAGGAAGGACTCTGGACTCTGAGACAAGTTGGGCCCGATTCACAAAAGTAATCTGAGACAAAATCCTAACTTTACGATTTCCGGTATTCAAAAAAAGGCATTTAGTAGAAGTAAAGTTAGGATTCCTAACTTTACTACTACTAAACTTAGGAATCCTAGCTTTACTACTACTAAGTACCTTTTGTGAATACCGGAAGTTGTAAAGTTAATATTTTGTCCCAGTTTAGTAGTAGTAACATTAGGAATCCTAACTTTACCACTACTAAATGCCATTTGTGAATACCGAAAGCGTAAAGTTAGGATTTTGTCTCAGATTACCTTTGTGAATCAGGCCCTGGGTCATCATTTAATGGCATCGTTTCAAAATACATCACAGGAGGGAAGCCATTTACTCTGGCTTTTGTATGTTTGGTCTTTCCCCGCAGTGCAATATAAACTATATAACCAAAGGCATAGCTTAATGAACTGAACATTTGCTGCTCAAACAAAGCAGTGATTGGCAGGGTATACCCAGCAAAAACCAACCTCAGCCTTTTGTCCTATAGGAGATCAGTAGACTGAGTACTATAAATTGGGTAATAGTAATATTGGTTATTTACAGAGCTTAGAAATGGCAGAGGTGTGGTATGTGCAATATAAAAGTGAAACGACTTGCAAAGAATGGCCCAGAATGGCTTGTTTCATGGTGGATTCAGAGCACATCAGCAGCAAAATGGCATCATTCCTTTTTCACATTTTTTCCCATACCGATAATTGTCCCAGACATGTGAGCAGCGCAGTACAAAATGGAACTGCACAGCCCATACTTTTGTACAAATGAAGAAATCTAGAAAGGTGTGCATACTCCTTTGTGTCATAGAGACTACGTTTTGTATTTTTTAAATACAATGTGATTGAATTACAAATAGAAATTCACAGAAAAGGTGCCCTTGCAGAGAACAAGGGATGTGCATCGTTGCAAACCTTTTTTTGCTACTTTATGATCAATTCTGTGGAAAATTAGTAACTCTGCAAATGTGTATGTAAGTATCAATCCATCAATCTAACAAGACTTGTAGAGCGTGTCTAATCACCGGTGAGGGTATCCAGGCGCTGTGAACTCTGCTGAATAGTAGTTTTAGTCGAACAGGTAGGTCTTGAGTCCTTTCCTGAATTTGGACAGGGTAGGTGAGGTCCGAAGGTGAAGGGGGAGGTCGTTCCAGGACTCTGCCATGAGGTAGGAGAAAGAGTGTCCTCCGCTGTTGCTTCGACGGATGCGAGGGTTGTGTACGAGAGTGAGGGGGGAGGAGCATAGGTGTCCGGAGCGCTGGTGGAAGTTCAGCCGGTGGCTGATGTATGCTGGTCCAAGGTTGAGAAGAGCTTTGTAGGTGTGGGTGAGTATCTTGCAATGGCGTCTCTTCTGGATGGGGAGCCAGTGGAGTTTTCTGAGGTGGGGGGAAAAGTGAGTCTTCTTCAGGAGGTTGCGGATCAGTCAGGCAGGTGAGTTCTATATGGTTTGAGGTCTCTTTAGGAGGTGTGAGGTGATTCCTGCATAGCGTGTGTTGCAGTCGTCCAGTCGGCTGGTGACTGGGGCTTGGGTGAAAGTTCATCTGGCTTTGACTGGGAGCCACTTGAAAATTTTACGGAGCACGCAAAGAGTGAGAAAGCAGGTCGAGGAGACTGTGTTGGTCTGGCTTTTCATGGTGAGTTTGCTGTCTAGGATGATGTAAAGTGTGCAGGCCTGGTCTGTAGGAATGGGTGAGTGTCCTATTTCAGAAGGCCACCAGGAGTCACTCCATGGGGAGGAGTTGTTCCTGAAGGTCAGAACTTCCATTTTGTCTGTGTTGGGATTCAGGCAGTTGTCTTTCATCCAGTCGGCGACGCTTGTCATGCACCTGTGGAAATTAGTCCTCATGGTGGACGGGTCTTCAGTTAGCGAGAGGATGAGTTGGGTGTTGCCAGCATAGGATAAAATGCTTAGTCCATGGGTTCTGATGATGTTGGCTAGTGGGGTCATGTAGGTGTTGAATAGTGTGGAACTGAGGGACGATCCTTGAGGGGGGCCGCAGATCATGTTCTTAGGTTCCCAGGTGTAAGGAGGATTCTCTGGGTTCTGCCAATGAGGAACGAGGCATTCCATTTGAGGGCATCTCCATGTATTTCAATGTGGTGAAGTCTCTAGGTGAGGGTGGGGCAGGATACGGTGTCATAAAATGTTGAGAGGTGGAAGAGGTTCAGCGCAGCCGATTCTACCCAGTCCGTCCAGGAGGGTTCTGATGGTATTGGTGGCGGCGCTCAAGGCCTTTTTGGTGCTGTGGTTGGTGCTGAATCCTTACTGGGAGCTGTCCAGAAGGTTGTTGTTTTCCAGGGGAACCTTGGTATTACAGATGGGCCGCAGACACTTGTGCGGCCCCTTGTGTAACCCTTTAGGTGCTGCGCATGTTCACCCGCCGACTGCACCACTACCTCGGGAGTGCTGCCGTCGGCCGTTGAACGTTCGAATTGCACCTGCGCAATGGAACATCCAGCACTGGAGCTGGACGTTCCATAGCAGCTATGAGAGTAATACTGAAAGCACAGGCGCACATACAGTGGCAGCACTTTCTCAAGGGGGTGTTCCTTCATTTGCATGGGGGTGTGGTTCCATGTAAGTAAGGAAATCTCTTTGCCCCTGCACCAGCGCCGTAATATAGACACAGACGTAGAGGCAAAGAAGCTGTCAGGTGGCACACTAACCGTGGGATGACAGGGGGTCCTATGGATCCCCCCCCCCAAGACACCCCCTGGCAGATGAGTGCAGTCGCTCACTGCATCCGCCTGCAGGTGGATCTCTAATCCCCTTTAAAAGAGCAGGAGGGTTGCAGGGGTTGCAGCCTGCGCCGTAAAACATGGAGTGGCTGCTTCAAAGCTGCTCCGTTTTGCACCTGAATGCGATGCACCCCGGGCAGTGTGAGTTTACAGCTGCCGTGAAGGCAGTGCATTCTATGTGATAGGGCTCACATTCCCTGCTTGAGCTGGGTGCACCTCTTTTAGAGTATACATAATAGGGCCCAAGGTGTTCCATGAGTTGGTGGTTGATGGCTTTTTCAAGGACTTTTGCGGGGTAGGGAGTAGAGAGCTGTAACTGATATTTCTATAGCCGAGCCTAGCCAAAAGGCAGCAGAGAGCTGTACATGGTCAAAGACAAGGCTACGGTGGAAGCCGAGAAGTGGGCTGCTAATGCAATGTGCTGCAGTGCTCAACACTTTCCTAAATCCCCAAGTGTCGCAATCTTTTGCCATTACTTTTTCTGCACCATGGAAGTGTGTATATAAAAAATCACGAAAATATAAAATTGCTGCAAATAGGCCTGCTTACTTTTTCCATCTTGAATGGGCTCCACTAGAGTGAAAACGATGTTGCTACACCGTGAAGGTTATCCTAGAATACACAAAAAAGCTTCTCAGTGGTGATGGTAAACCAGGAAGCTTTACTAGCTGTGTAAAGTGAGAAAACTTCGAAAGACCGTGCAGGTGAACAGAAAATGCACACGCCTCATTAGAAGCAGCAAATGCAATGTTTTCCCTTTCTATGCCGGCACAGTAATCCCAAAATGACTCACACTACTGATACCCAAACTTTTTAGAACCACAGACTTTTCTGCCCCACCTATGACTTTTTAATGTAACAAAAGCAATATCGGGTATCACATGCTCATTTACAGGCCGTACATTTTCCATTAAAATGGCCACTAAATTTGCAGGCATACAGTGTAACTAATAAAACTAAATAACACACAAATCAAAATGTGTGAAAATCTGTTTTTTGTGAATATGTATGATTTGTGCATCATCAAGTAAGTGTTGATTTGTTTTGCTCCTATTAAAATGTCAGTTTCCAGCATGCTTCAGAATTACAAAAAAAGTGCTTCATTTTTGTTTGGATGCATATTGTTCATTTATAGGTATTGAAACAAACAACATCCTACATTGTCACATAATTCACTTCAAACATTCCTTTCACTTTGCAGTCAAAGAAAGAAAGGTAAACGCTAATCCTCATGTTAAAAGAATAAAGCAGCCTGACATTTGACCTCTGTCTTTGAACCACCAGCAAGGGTGACAAGTTAAACATAGAATTTAAAGGCATCTTTATTTATTGCTCTAACTTTGGAGACCCCCCAAAAATCAGCTCGCAACCCACCAGTGGGTTGCGAACTACAGTTTGGGAAACATTGGGTTACACTATTAGCGGACATGCTTGGATCATTTTCATGGGACATGCCCAATGGAAATAAATATCTTTGCCTCAGTAGGAGGTACTACCTACTGGGAATTTCCGTCAAAACAAACTTGGCCCTCATCACTGGGGAATGATTTATCGGTGATGGGGCCATCTGGCGGATAGGAACATTATAAAATGGCAGGCGTGCCCGTGGTGGGGTAGGGGTCTAGAGAGGTGTGGGGGGAGTGGCCAGATGACAGGATAGGGTAAGAAAAATAAAAATAAAAAAAACACTTAGCTTGCGCTTGTTGCATCGCCAACCGGCGAGCGCAAGGTAAGTGGTTTTATTACATTTTTTATTTAACTTTCCTTAACCACTTCCTCCCACCACCTGCCACCCATTGCTATTACCTGTGCCAGCCTGTATAATGGAGCTGTCACTCAAGGACTGGGAACAAGTTGATAAAGCACTTCCTGTGTAATAGGCCAGTCATTGTTCTCTCTCCCTTACATCTGCACTGGTGGAGGCCATCGCCATTTTGAACCGGTGCACCAGGGAGTCTGGAAATGCATGTAAGCCGGTTCACGTTCGTTCAAGAACAGAGGTTGGCACACGTACCTGACTGGAACTTGGTTACTTAGGTTTTGAAAGTGAAACAATGACAGTTTTCAAAGTGGAATAAACCACATTGTGTCATTTTAAAACCTGCTTGCCTGTTGGTCCCATGTTGTTTGTGACACCTTCAGCCAATTCTGGCTTTTTAACCAATATCAGTTTGCATGTTGGGGGTTTTTAGCCCTTAATGACAGCTTTAAAAGCAAAACTACTTCCCCACAATGCAATACACTGTTGGCTGAAATGCCAGGCCTGGCTGATTGTACCACAATTCATACCACCACATGGCAGCCTTGTGAAAAGCAAAATAAATCTGTTTTGTTGACCTTATGATTTTTTTCAAGGAGGCAGTCAAGGGTTAAAGTGTCCAGTGGGTCAAAGACTGCATTTGAAGTACAGATGTGATCATGAAAGGCTTCATCATCGGCGCCTATCCGCGCCCTGGTAGGATGGTACCACCTGTTTGACATTCATACAGGAGGTTGAATGGAACAATTATATTCATTATAAAACCCTAAGAAGCTTTGTATCCATACCCCAAGTACCCTATAAATAAAACAATCATTTGGACATACCTATAGGTATTTTAACCCGTTATTTCTCTTCTGGGTCCATTCTTATCCAGTCACATTTAATCTGAGATCTCCCATTCCGTCTTTAGTTGAGTCCACCCTGGCGGGACTATCCTACCATGGTGTGGATAGGCGCTGATGATAAAGTATGGCACAATGAAGTGCGTGAGGCCCCTTCTCCAATATCTTGGGATACCCAAGAGGTACGGGGAAGAGCTTTATTCCTAGGATAAGATCCATATTCTTCTTCTTTCTTTACCTATGCCCATTGCTTTTGTATGTTACTATTGTATGGGGAGAGTGCAACTGGTCTCATAGTCTCTCACTCTCCATTTTTGTGACAACTGATGTGATCATCCCACTCCCAATGCGTTAACATTAACATTTCTCTAAAAACAAAGGGGCGTGTTAAAAAGACCCTATTCCCCAGAGCAATGAGATCCTACTTCTGGTCACTGCTGTGTAGCAGCAGCTGAGGGTGTCTCAAGAGACCCGATAAAAGACATGCATTAGGAAAGCCAATAGCATGGTGGGGTGTGGGGAAAGCACATGATCGAGAGAGAGAGATCAAGCAGCACACAAGAGACAGAGAGAGTAACACAGAGCACTGCGGGGGCAGCACATGAGGGAGATAGCTGAAAAACACATGCCCTCTCATGTTTTTTTTTAAATATATTTTTATTGCAGAGTAGTACAATATGAACTAGTACGATCAACAGTCCAGTGTCCGGCGTGTGCTACGCACATGCCGTTGAAAATTGCAGCACACTGCCATTTAGCCCACAACCCGGAGGTCGGGCGGCATGAGTCAGGAAAGCAATGTCCGCTCATATGCACTATGAATACAATTATGATCAATCAACAAGAATTCTTTATTTCCACTTTTCTTTTTCACCCTTCCCCCCAACCTACAACTTGAACAAATCCTGGGAAAACTATTAGGTTATCTCTACAATTACTACCCGGTTCCACCATTCCTATTACGCTATTGCCTTAGCCTGCTTCCTGTAAAGTTTACCTTAGTAATTCAATGCAAGCATCATACAATCACAAGAAACCGACACCGTAGTATATCCTTACTTCAGACATGTTTCCTTTCCAATACTCAACCCTCCCCTCCCCTCAACACCCCCCCATTAAATAAAATCGTTGGTGTGGGCACTATCAGAATCTCACACCTATCTCACAGTGCTTCAAAGGGCTAGCAAAGCTATGTATTGTCTGTTTCAATCACATGGATGTTGAGAGCTCATTCCTCCTCTTCAGTTGGTTGATAATCCTTCAATGTCTGGACTAAGGCCTCCCATGCCCTAGCCACCTCCAGCGCTTTTTCGTTACCTATGTGGGTAGCCTGTCTAAGCCTCACTAGACTTTCGCAGCCTGCGACACATGCCCTCTCATGTAGCGCTTAACCAAAACTAAAAAAGTACTTCCCTAAAAGTAAACAGTCAATCAAAAGGAAGGTACGGAGGTCATGTTTCAAAGGAGGGGCAAACACATGAAGAGGAAGGGAAGCCATTGGATATGAAGCAAACAAACGAGAGTGACAATAAAGCGGAACAATGGTAAGCGATGGGCGGGTGTTACGTTCACAGTAAGTTTTTGGTAAGCCTACTTAAGGTCTTTCGCAGCCTGATAGCTTGCATTGCCTGGCAGGCGAGACAGGCAAATAAAAACACATTGTTGGCGCTGGCGCCCCTCTGTCTGTGCACAGTATAATGTTTAGCACACTGTAAGTCCTGCGTGCACACTCCCTCTTTGATTCACTCTCTCTTTGATTCACTCCCTCTTTGATTCACTCCCTCTTTGATTCACTCCCTCTTTGATTCACTCCCTCTTTGATTCACTCCGTATTTGATTCACTCTCTCTTTGATTCACTCTCTCTTTGATTCACTCCCTCTTTGATTCACTACCTCTTTGATTCACTCCCTCTTTGATTCACTCCGTCTTTGATTCACTCTCTCTTTGATTCACTCTCTCTTTGATTCACTCCCTCTTTGATTCACTCCCTCTTTGATTCACTCCCTCTTTGATTCACTCCCTCTTTGATTCACTCCCTCTGACTCACTCTCTTTTTGATTCACTCCCTCTTTGATTCACTCCCTCTTTGATTCACTCCTTCTTTGATTCACTCCCTCTTTGAATCACTCCCTCTTTGATTCACTCTCTCTTTGATTCACTCCCTCTTTGATTCACTCCCTCTTTGATTCACTCTCTCTTTGATTCACTCCCTCTTTGATTCACTCCGTCTTTGATTCACTCTCTCTTTGATTCACTCTCTCTTTGATTCACTCCCTCTTTGATTCACTCCCTCTTTGATTCACACCCTCTTTGATTCACTCCCTCTTTGATTCACTCTCTCTTTGATTCACTCCCTCTATGATTCATTCCCTCTTTGATTCACTCCCTCTTTGATTCACTCCCTCTTTGATTCACTCCGTCTTTGATTCACTCTCTCTTTGATTCACTCTCTCTTTGATTCACTCCCTCTTTGATTCACTCCCTCTTTGATTCACTCCCTCTTTAATTCACTCCGTCTTTGATTCACTCTCTCTTTGATTCACTCCCTCTTTGATTCACTCCCTCTTTGATTCACTCCGTCTTTGATTCACTCTCTCTTTGATTCATTCTCTCTTTGATTCACTCCCTCTATGATTCACTCCCTCTTTGATTCACTCCCTCTTTGATTCACTCCCTCTTTGATTCACTCCGTCTTTGATTCACTCTCTCTTTGATTCACTCCCTCTTTGATTCACTCCCTCTTTGATTCACTCCCTCTTTGATTCACTCCCTCTTTGATTCACTCCCTCTTTGATTTATTTATTTATTTATTTATTTGAAAGTTTTATATAGCGCGAACAGGATCTTTGCAGATATCAGAGCGCTTTACACGGCTGGGAATGCCAGCAAGAGATTGGGGTTACGCATAGGTAGAACACATCAATAATACAAATATAACAGTTAAATGTGTGCATAGATAGTCAGTAGCATCGATAATGCCAGCAAGAGATTGGGGTTACCCATAGGTAGAACAACACATCAATAGTACAAATATAACAGTTAAATGTGTGCATAGATAGTCAGTAGCATCGATAATGCCAGCAAGAGATTGGGGTTACCCATAGGTAGAACAACACATCAATAATACAAATATAACAGTTAAATGTGTGCATAGATAGTCAGTAGCATCGATAATACAGGTGAGATACATAGTCATAAAGTTCGAACAGCGATTTAAATGTGTGCGTAGATGGTAGTAGCAACAATAATTCAGGTGAGATACATAATCATACATGATCATACATGCATAGAGTTCGAGCAAAGTAATACAGGTCGGAGTAGGGTCTTTCCGAAAACCACGCTAATCGGTCAAGTGTATTTGGCCATAAAAATGGCTTTTACTTCTTTCTTAAAAAGAGTGAAGGAGGAGATGAGCCTGGTTTCAGGGGGGAGTGAGTTCCAGATCCTGGGTGCCATTCCTGAGAAAGAGCGTTTATATGTTTTTACCTTCCGGAATCTTCGAGGTTTTAGCAGAAGGTTGTCTGTGCCTCTAGTGATTCTAGAGCCGCCAGAGATTGACAGCTTCTGAGTGAGGTATCTGGGGGAGCTCAGGTGTAGAGCCTTGTGTGTCATGCAGGCGATTTTCAGATGTATTCTGGCTTCAAAAGGCAGCCAGTCCAGTGTTTTCAGATCAGGGGTGATGTGAGAGTGTTTTTTTGATCCAGTGATGAGTCTGGCTGCAGCGTTTAGAGAGGCTCTTAGGGGTGCAGTGCTGATTAACGGGAGACCGCAAAGTGCGATGCTGCCGTATTCAATTCGAGGGATAACTAGAGCTTGTACTGCAGTTTGGAAGTCTTTGGCTGGCAGGAAGGGTTTAAGCTTCCTCAGTGTATTGATTTGGAAGTTCGCTCCCTTAGTAGCCTTGCTGATATGATGTTGCATGTTAAGGTTGGAGTCAAGGGTTATGCCTAAAGATTTCGCTGAGTCCACTATGATGGGTTGGACATTGAGTGCAGTTAACTGTTTAAGCCAGGTTTGCGTGATGGGGATCTTCGCCGGGGGTGAGATCAGCAGGAATTCTGTTTTCAGCGCATTGAGTTTGAGATGATTATCTGCAAGCCAGGATTGAGTGCTTCTGATCGTAGAGTTCAGTAGTAAAATGTCGTTGGGGGATTGTAATTTGAGATATAGTTGGGTGTCATCTGCGTACATGTGAAAGAGTACATTGGATGCTCGGAGCAAGGTGGTGAGAGGTTCCATAACTAGGTTGAACAGGGTTGGTGATAGGGAAGATCCTTGTGGGACGCCTAACGATACAGGTATTGGAGAGGACATCCGGTTGTTACTCTTGAATTTCTGTGACCTGTTGTGTAAAAAGGAGGTGAACCACTTGAGAACAGTCCCAGAAAGACCCATTCTTGTGCTCAGAAGCTCGAGTAACTTCTCGTGTTTGACAGTGTCGAATGCTGAAGAGAGATCAAGCAGGATGAGGAGGCAGGTATCACCTTGATCTAGAATTTGAAGGGCGTCGTCAATTATGTGCGTCATAGCTGATTCAGTGCTGTGTCCTGCACGGAACCCTGATTGATGCGGGTTGAGGAGATCAAATTGGTCGATATGTTTAGTCAGTTGTAGTTGAGCGCATTTTTCCAGTAATTTGGCGAGAGTGGGAATATTGGTAATGGGACGGTAGTTGTTTAAGTCGGATGGGTCGGCAGTAGGTTTCTTTAGCAAAGGTGTGACTTGTCCAATTTTGAGGGAGTCAGGGAACGTTCCTTCTTGGAGCGAGCTGTTGATGATTTTAGTCCAGAGGGGAAGGAGCAGTGGGATGAAATCTTTGACAGCGTTGGCAGGGAGGGGATCCGAGAGGTGATTGGAAGGTTTCAAGGTGCTGAGCAGTTTGCCTATTTCTTCTTCGGAGTAGGTTTCAAAGGTTGACCAAGTTGCATTGTTTTTAGGTTCGGTGGGTGTTATGTAATTGAGAGTGCTGTGGAGTCTTGCGTCCGCGCGGAGGTCATTCTTTATGTTGTCAGTTTTTTGGGTAAAGAAAGTGGCGAAGTCATCACATGAGGGTGCTTCGTGCACGGTACTGAGAGGTTGGGGTTGTTCCTTGACTTGTGTTCTGATTAACTCAAACAGTTTTCTAGGGCGGTTTTTTGCTTGGTCAAGCTGGAGGCTGAAGAAGTTTGCTTTCGAGCGCTTTATTTTCCTGAAGTAGGAGTTTCTCTTTGTCTTCAGGGTTTTTAGGTGTAGTGCAGAGGGAGCTGTCCTCCAGGTGCGCTCTGCCAGTCTCATGGCTCGTCTATCTTCATTGAGACTCCCGTCGTACCATGGTTTGGAGATTTTAGCGGGGACTCTTTTTAGCTGCATGGGAGCAGCCTCATCAATTATTGAGGTAACTGCACTAAGATAGTGGTCAGTCAGAGATTGGACATCTGTAACGCCAGTAGGGGGGAGTAGGAGGTCGCGACTGTTCTGAGGTAAGGATAATGGGTTGAGTCTTTTCAGGTCTCTTTTCCAAACTTTAGGTCTGGTGGGTTGAACAGAGTTGAGTTTGACTTTTTCATTGATGTGAAATGTAACAATATGATGGTCTGACCAGTCACAGGGTTGAATAGCCTCAAGTTGAATAGCGCCCTCTTTGGCGATGATGAGGTCGAGGATGGAGCCTTTCACGTGGGTCGGGCTGTTGCATAATTGTGTGAGGTCCAGGGCGCTGAGGAAGCTTTTAAGACTATTTACCACCGCATCGTTAAGATCGTTCCAATGGAGGTTGAAGTCGCCCAGGTATATTTGGGTGAGCTGTCGTCCTGCGTTGGTTGAAATCAGGTCCATCATTTGCTGGGCAAAGGTGAGGTGGTCTCTGGGAGGATGGTAAATGCTATGGAGAGAGCAAATCGGTTTGCCATCACTGATGATATCGAGGCAGATGTATTCGTAGGAAGTTGGAGAGGGTAGGGACGGCATGGGGACTTTCAGAACAGAAAGGCTGTTCCTGTATATGCATGCGATTCCGCCACCTATCTTGCCAGACCTGTCAAGCCTAATGATGTGGTAGTTAGGGGGGACCAGAATGTCCATTATAGGTGTAGAGGATTCGGTTAACCAGGTTTCAGTCAGGATGATTAGGTCAAGGTCCAATCTGAGGATGAGATCAGCGATGGCGGCGGAGTGTTTAGAAGCCGATCTGCAGTTTATGAGAGTGCATTTGAGACGGGGTGTGTCTGGAGAGGAAGAGGGTGCTAGAGAGAGGGGGACTTTTCTAAGGTTATTAGGGACGGATATTCTGTTGTTGAGAGTGGAGGATCTACGGGGGTTTGAGTGTATTGTGGGGATGGGGAGGTGCGGAGCCGTTGTGAGGTTTAGGGGAGCTTGGTCGTAGGAGCGGAGGAGGGAGAGAGTGTCGAGGTCCGAGTGGGAGTTGCATGAACGAAGGGGGCGGTTGTTGCGATTGTGGGAGGGGATCGCGGTCCAGTGAATGTGGCGGTTGTGCTTGTTGCGATTGTGGGCATGGATCGCGGTCCGGTGCGTGGGACATGGCTTAGGAGCGTCGTCCGGACGGGAGGGGAGCATGTTGAGAGGGGAGATGGTGGTGGGTGAGGCGAGTCTAGGGGGTGTGGTGATCAGCTCTTTGATGATGTGCATGTCATCCTTGATGGTGTGAATTTCTTCTTTGAGTTGTAGGAGGAAGGACATAATCTTGTCTAGCGTGGGGTGAGTATTAGTGCTGGGGGTGGAAGTCATGGTTGGGTGGCTGACCTGGGACTTAGCGTGCGGGTGGGGGGGAGGGTTAGTGTTCATGCAGGGCTCCGTGTTGTCGTTAGGGTTGGTGTTAGGTTGAGAGGGTAAGGGGGCGATGGGAGTGGATGAAGTATGAAGGAGATTGGGGGCGTGGAGGCGGGGATTCATGGCAGGCGGAGGGAGCGGGGTGGAAGTGGAGTGTATGATGGTGGTGAAAGGGGAGCCTGAAGGGAAGTGAGGGCTGAGAGTGGGGGGGGAGTCGAGGTTGGAGATGGTCCTGTCGTGGGGCGGGGGGGATACGGTAGTAGATGTGGTGTGCTCTGTATGGTTAGTTAGCGTGTAGAAGTGGGGGCTGAGAGAGGGGGGGGACAGGGTGTGGGATTTGTCGCTATGTGTGTCGATCTGGTGCTGAACTAGGTTAGAGGGGTTGTGGGCGTGGTCTATGATGTCAGGGGGGAGAGGATGGGTGGGAGTATAATGAGTGGGTGTCACCGGGGTGGGAGTGTGGGGTCGGCTGATGTGTGATGGGAGGTTATTTATGTCTGTGATTGCGGAGTGTGGGGTGGTTGTAGCAGGTGGGTGAGTGGCTGTTGTGTTGGGGGAGGAGGTGAGGTGTGTGTCGTTCTGGTGCTGAGCTAGGTAAGAAGAGTTGTCGGTAGGGGCTGTGAGGTCTAGTGTGATAATACTGGCGGGGATGTGAGTGGGGGTCCGATGGTTGGAGAGGTTCTCTTTGAAAGTGGGGAACAGGTTGTCTAGTAGTTCCAGGTTCCTGTCTGTGGATTGAATTAGGACAATCCCGTTATTGTAGATAGTAATAGTGGTTCTGCCTAGGAAGAGTTGGGAGGGTGTGATGGAGAGAGTGAAGCAGTGAGCAGATTTCCTGGTGGTGGAGACAGTGAGCAGTGTAAGGAACATTTTTCTCCATTGAGCTCTGCGAGAGGTGTGGAAGATGATATCGATATTAAGGGATCCATTGACTGGTGAGAAGTAGGTGTCGACAAAGGGGATTTCAGGGTGAGACCTCAGGAAGTTGTGTTTAAAGCGTTTAGCGGCTTTTTTGGTGAGTGCGGGTGGGTAGTTGATTTTAAATGTGTTCCTGCCGATGGGCTCCATGCTAAGATGGCGTTATCTGTGTAGGTGAGTGTGGCGGTGAGGTGGGTGTGGGAGGGTAGATGATAGTGCGACACACAGTGTACACTAATGAGTGAAGAAATATGTGTGCCTGCCGATGGGCTCCATGCTAGGATGGCGTTATATGTGTGGGTGAGTGTGGCGGTGAGGTGGGTGTGGGAGGGTAGATGATAGTGCGACACACAGTGTACACTAATGAGTGAAGAAATATGAGGTAGCTGATGGTACAGCTTAAATAATGTAGCGAAATATACAAGAATATAAAGGTATGAGTGGTGTCAAACAGTGCATAATGAGCAATAATAATACTAGTTATTCACCAGAACAATTTGAGGTAGTGCTAGTACATTGACAGTGAAGAAAAGTGAGAAATGTGCAAGTTTACAATAAACGAAAATGTACACAATACAGTATATGCGTCAAAAATCTGAATCAAAGAATCGAAGGTGACATTAGTTAGTAAACAACCATAAATGGGGTCGTACTCTGAGAGTTATTATGTTCAGAATAGAGGTGAAATTATAATACTGCAATAATAGGCAGAGAATCATTCATATATGAGGTCGCAATCTGCATTGCAAATGTTCAGCATATAAGTAGGATTATACTGCTGCAATAATAGGCATGTATGAGGTAGCAATCACAAGCCGTGCATTACAGAACTTTAAAATACAGGTAGGGGAATAATAGTTTCATATATGAGGTAGCAATCTGCATTAACACTGTTTAAAATATAGGTAGAATTATAATACTGCAATAATAGGCAGACGATAATAGGCAGCCTGTTCAAAATATAGGTAGAATTATAATACTGCAATAATAGGCAGCCAATCTTTCATGTATGAGGTAGCAATCAGAGGCAGTGCATTACCGAGTAACCAACAAACCAACAACTAACAAACATCCTTTCACCAGATGGTGTGAATACACAACTGAGCACTGAGGTAGAATTATAATACTGCGATAATAGGCAGCCAATCTTTCATGTATGAGGTAGCAATCAGAGGCAGTGCATTACCGAGTAGCCAACAAACCAACAACCAACAACCATCCTTTCACCAGATTGATTCACTCTCTCTTTGATTCACTCTCTCTTTGATTCACTCCCTCTTTGATTCACTCCGTCTTTGATTCACTCCGTCTTTGATTCACTCCCTCTTTGATTCACTCCCTCTTTGATTCACTCCGTCTTTGATTCACTCTCTCTTTGATTCACTCTCTCTTTGATTCACTCCCTCTTTGATTCACTCCGTCTTTGATTCACTCCGTCTTTGATTCACTCTCTCTTTGATTCACTCTCTCTTTGATTCACGACCTCTTTGATTCACTCCCTCTTTGATTCACTCCCTCTTTGATTCACTCCCTCTTTGATTCACTCCCTCTTTGATTCACTCCGTCTTTGATTGACTCTCTCTTTGATTCACTCTCTCTTTGATTCACTCCCTCTTTGATTCACTCCGTCTTTGATTCACTCTCTCTTTGATTCACTCCCTCTTTGATTCACTCCCTCTTTGATTCACTCCCTTTTTGATTCACTCTCTTTGATTCACTCCCTCTTTGATTTACTCCCTCTTTGATTCACTCCCTCTTTGATTCACTCCCTCTGATTCACTCTCTCTTTGATTCACTCCCTCTTTGATTCACTCCCTCTTTGATTCACTCCTTCTTTGATTCACTCCCTCTTTGAACCACTCCCTCTTTGATTCACTCTCTCTTTGATTCACTCTCTCTTTGATTCACTCTCTCTTTGATTCACTCCCTCTTTGATTCACTCCCTCTTTGATTCACTCCCTCTTTGATTCACTCCCTCTTTGATTCACTCCCTCTTTGATTCACTCTCTCTTTGATTCACTCTCTCTTTGATTCACTCCCTCTTTGATTCACTCCGTCTTTGACTCACTCTCTCTTTGATTCACTCTCTCTTTGATTCACTCCCTCTTTGATTCACTCCCTCTTTGATTCACTCCCTCTTTGATTCACTCCCTCTTTGATTCACTCCGTCTTTGATTCACTCTCTCTTTGATTCACTCTCTCTTTGATTCACTCCCTCTTTGATTCACTCTGTCTTTGATTCACTCTCTCTTTGATTCACTCTCTCTTTGATTCACTCCCTCTTTGATTCACTCCTTCTTTGATTCACTCCCTCTTTGATTCACTCCCTCTTTGATTCACTCCCTCTTTGATTCACTCCGTCTTTGATTCACTCTCTCTTTGATTCACTCCCTCTTTGATTCACTCTCTTTTTGATTCACTCTCTCTTTGATTCACTCCCTCTTCGATTCACTCCCTCTTTGATTCACTCCCTCTTTGATTCACTCCCTCTTTGATTCACTACCTCTATGATTCACTCCCTCTGATTCACTCTCTCTTTGATTCACTCTCTCTTTGATTCACTCCCTCTTTTATTCACTCTACTTTCATCTGACGCCTGCTGATGCTTCCACTGAGAGCCGCTGGTGAGCACCTGTCTCTAACAATCAGTGTTATTTACTTTTCCCTTTATTATTGCACTCCCCTCTGTCTGCATATGATAATAAAGATAAAGGTAATGGTTCAGCTTCTTGGACTTTTATCAGTGAGAGGTTGTATAGTCTGAGTGCATTAAGGCTATTGATTTTAGGAACATGTGTGATTTATTTGCGTACATTCTAAGCCTTCATGCATTGGTGTAACACAAAATGATGTGGCCCCCCTGCAGTATGTGGCAAGGGCCCCCTGAGTCTACCATATCATTAAAGTGGTGTAATACAAAATGATGTGGCCCCCTGCAGAATATGGTGGGGGCCCCCTGAGTCTACCATATCTCACAGATATTCATTGCTATTTGGCTGAATGGGGCCCTCTTGAAGGAGAAGTGTGGCTCAAGTGGTTGGAGCGGCAGACCCTGATGCAGAGGTCTGGCCCGGACCAGGGTTCAATTCCCCGCCTCAGGATTCAAGCAAGCCGGGCCGACGACGGCTGAAATGCCAGAAACCGGTCCCCGGTAGCTTGTCTCCTTTCTGGTGAAGAATTGGCTTGGCAGTTTAGTCTGCCCTGTTCCCATGATGCACTGGGCCAGGGACAGACTGATTTGCATATAGCCAGGTTCTGAACTGGGATGGTGCAGTGAGATAAATAACGGTGATGGATCAAGCCCTGATCTTTGGACTGGGTAAGAGTGGTCTGCTTAATTCAGACACTCTGTTCATCACCACCCCCTTTTCTGAATCAATTCCCCGCCTCGGCGGGTCTTGGGCTCAAATTCCCCCGGACCTGACAATTCTCGCCTCGGTGCCTATTCCAATCATGGAGTCCCACTCTGTAACTCTGGGCAATAGCTTGCTTAATCTCCACAACGGCCCCTCGCAGCGGGATGCCTGGCTTTCACCTTGGGGATGCCCAGTAATGGGTTATCTCGCAGGGGAATACCAGGACGGGTTCCCTAAGCAAGCGCCGGGAAACCCACTGCGGGTAGCTGTGCGCTATATAAGCTCAAAAACATTTACACATTTACATTTTTGAAGTGCTGGGGGCCCCCTAGAGTCTTGGGCCCTTCCTTCACCGCTAGGGCTTGTGTTAAGCCCCTGCCTTCATGATATGATGCCATTATGGACATTGTATCTTCTTCCAAAATTTAAAGATATTTGCCCAGAAATATGTCTTTGACTGTTCAATACAGCGGCAGGTGGTGAACTTCCAAACAAGTGGGGCATAGAGCAATCCTCCAGAATTGCACAATGCAAAACTAGTGAAGAGAAGGGAATTGTCCATTTTTTAAACTCGTTTTTATTTAGGTTTGTAGAAATAGGAAATTTCCATCCAAAACACAGGATTATGGCACCGATCCTATTCATCAGATAACTGCATACCAAACAGAGCATAGCATTATGATTCGTACATTAAATTGTGACATTATCTCTTTTAACACAGTAGGCAAGACATCAGTAGTCACGTAGAATCGTGTCATTAGGGTTTTGTTTCATATTTTTAGGTCGAGCCTAGACAGCTCGCATGCGCTGTCTGCAAGACCTTTTGTAATCTGTAAAACCACTTTATTCCCACCCGCTGCTTACCATAGGCTCCTTCCGGCATCACTCTTCTTTGCTGTCTCCTTGCTCCTTCACTCGGACGATAGGTCACTTCCGTTACAGGTTGTGGAGCACCGGCCAAGCACAGTTTTGTTCTGCTTACAATATTTATCTGTTGTTCATGAGAACTCTTTTGTTTAAATGGAGAACTTGTTTGAATGTTGTGTTGATTTCTTCCTCTCCCAGACCTGCTTATCTTTGTCTACGCCTTTAATGTTTGCCTGCCCCTTCAATGTTTTGTTCCTCTTACAATCTTTATCTGTTGTTCATGAGAACTCTTTTGTTTAAATGGAGAACTTCTTTGAATGTTGTGTTGATTTCTTCCTCTCCCCGACCTGCTTATCTTTGCCTGCCCCTCTAATGTTTGCCTGTGCTTTTAAATCGGGGCTGCGGTGACTGAAAACTCGACTGTGTGAGTAGAGTTCCATTTGTCCATTAAAATTATTGTTTAAAGAACCTTTTGTAAGCATTTTAGCACACGGAAATGTTATAAGAACATTTTATTGCATTTGACTTTTTAAAAGGCAATTGCTTGGTTGCCTCGATAGCCAATAAATATTTAAGTGATTTTCAAAAGTTATTATTGAAATAAAAATGTTCTTTTCACATTTCTATGGGTGATCATGCTTTTTATGCACTGTACCTCCTTACCGAAGCACAGCTGTAACTGCATGACTGATAGGGACCTCTCCCGCCCTCCGCTGGAAGGGTTGCACGGTAACAATAATCCCTCAGTCTCAGTATGCAGACTCCTGCAAGGTAAATCCCTGCTCCTTATAGAAAGGAGGCTAAAGGAAAACCATCGTATGCGTGGGCAATTGTGACTGAAGTTGTCCTCTCCTCAGCACCCCAAGACAGCACGGTTTCGCACACTTTCAGTATTTTATTCCATTATTAAATGTGCTCATAGAAATGCAAGCAAATGGGGAAATGCAATTATTTGTACAGAAGAAATCATCTTTTATTTTCCTATGTTTAGGTATGGGTGCGTCCATTAGACTGGGAGGGGTGTTGTGCCCCCCTGCAGGAACCAATTGTTGGTTCTCCACTGCTGTGCAGCATCAAGGCGCCTCTGGGCGCGTGAAATGCATGGAGAGCCTCTGTGGCCCCTCTAATACACAGCAGAGTTTTTAACACCCCCTCGCACCCATGCTGCTCTCTTGTCATCATTTGCCTCTTGCCATAACCTGCCCCGTTTGCACACTGTCCTTGTCATCTTTGGTTCAGGTGTCTCATGGGGCACAGAAATGAAATATGAAATACCAGCATTTGTAAAGCGCACAGCTACCTCCGGAGCGGTGTCCCGACGCTGGGGGCCATCGGGAAGATTAACTCCTTCGGTGCTCATGACGAGCCCAGCTCGTCATGAGTCACAGTGGGGCTGTGCTCATGACGAGCTGGACTCGTCATAACGGCTGCGCGCCGCCCACGCCCGATTGATTCCCCGCCCGTGCGGGAGAATTAATCAGTGGGCTGAGTTGTGACGACCCCAGCTCGTCATGAGCACAGCTCCACTGTGACTCATGACGAGCTGGACTCGTCAAGAGCACTGCGGCGCCGTGCTCACCCCACCCGCCCCTGCACCGTGGGGGAATTACCCCTGCAGCGAAGGGGTTAAGCGAGCTATTGCCCACATGGAGTCACATGGTGCTGGGCTAATCTGCCGCAGGCGATCGAACCATGGTCCGGAGTCAGGCACCCTGGCCGCTGCGCCACATCTCTTCCAGACTGTGCACATTGCATACACGCTCCTATGATGGAGTTAATTATTGCTGCGTCGCCGTCTGACATCCATGAGGTGTTTTGAACTTGGTTCTGATCCGATTTCACTCTGGTCTGGACCCAGAGGATCTGAAAACGATGCTGGCAGGACTGCGCCAGTCTGTGAAATACATGCAGGAGACAGAGGGGGCACTCGCTGCAGACACCAGAGCCCCCTAGCCTACAGCATGTTAGAAAACGATTTCACTTGCTCCTTTTTAGGTCTCGACTGGCGTACACTGCGCAGCAGTGTCGGGCAGCTCGAGAAATTTTGTTTTCAAGAGTATGGGGTTTGACCCGCCTCTCTCTTCCATTGGCTAGCTCCATAAATGGAGGCCAGCCATTGGAAGAGAGATGTGGCAATCATTCTCGGAGCAGATTCGTGGGCGTTCCTGTGTTTGTGTAAGCTCCGCCCCTTTTTTGACGTCATGCAGCGGTGGGCCATTGTGGGTGTTGTCTTATTTTATTTTTCTCACTATGTTTGCGGCCGCCATTTTTTTCATGGAGCTGGGGTGGGCGGGTTATTTCCGCGCTGCTCCCTTCCCTTTGCCCTATCTTCTTCTCATCCTTTCTCTTCCCTTCCTCCATCCTCATCCCTTCGCTCCTTCTCCTGGTCTCGTTCCTTCCCTCTATTGCCCTTCCCTCCGTCCCTCTTCCCCACCCCTCCTCCCCTGCTCACGCCCAGCCTCCTCACTTCTCTCCCTGCCTCACGCGGTGTAGATGTCTCGGCTCGCGCTCTGCTCCCGCCTCCCCTTCCTCCTGCTCCTCGCCCTGCTGGGCTCCGGCGACGGCGGAGCCCACCCGCGATCGACACAAGTGCCTCCAAATGAAAGGAAGCAGCCTCCGAGAGCCGCGATACACCCCCCCCACCCCGCGGTAAGTGAACAGGGAGCCGGGTGGAGGGAAGTGAGGCCAGGACTAGAGACGCACACCACGAGGGCAGAAATCAGCCTCCCGCAGCTGATAGGAGCGACGTTAGCTCCCCCCTGCACGTCCTGAGATAACAAAAGGACTCACCGCTGGGAGAGAGGCAGTTCCATGGCAGCGCTGGCTATTTTCAGAAACCAGATATCTCCCACTTATTAAAAAAGAGCACAATTGTTAAAGAAAGGGATACAATACGAATTGCTAGGTCAGAGAGGGCGAGAGTGCAGCTGAGTCCAGTAGGGGCGTTATCATCTGTCAAATTCCATGTTTCCACGCTTTGTGGGTGAGCAGTGTTAGTGAAAACACTGTTGGAACTGGTTGCACTTACGCTGCAGCTGCGGCGGCAGTGGCGGGATGTGTGCACCCTCTGGGCACTGGGTGTGTTTATAAAATGATAAGCCGGGAGTGGGCCTGTGCAGGACTGCGGGGCTGTCGGCACGCATGGAGCCCTGCTTGTAATTACTAACTCACTCTCTGCTCCATGGGGACAGACACCGATTTGCTTGTGGCAGCAAAGTGACCAGTGCACCAGTGTTTTTCTAGCTAATAAGGACGGATACGAGGGAGGCCCCGGGCTATTTGTCTTTCTGTGTCTTTTCCCAGTGATCAACGGGCTGCAGCAGACTTTAGGCAACAGATGCTTTGAAGTTGGCGCCCAGCTATTGTCTCTCTCTCACTCCTCCGCAACGCTGCATTCCTCCATCCAGGGCCGGCTTCAGCGCAGGTGGCACCTGGTGAACATTCATGTTTGAGACTCCCCCCTCCCCCTCCTCCTATGTCCTTCTTCTCCACGGATGTATTCCCTACCAGCCTCCAACAGTGCCCCCATCTCTACATGGCCCCTCTCTCACATGTATTTCATTTGTTTTATAGCGCTTCTCATACCGGTCTAGGGTATGAGAAGCCTATATATTCACCTATTTATCACTCAATGCATCATTCATTCACCAGCACCTACTAGATTTGTCTCAGCCAATAAGACTTAGCAATTTACAACCTTAACAATTTACAACAAAGGGAGATGAGTTGGCCTAACGGCTAGGGCGGTCGACCTCGAATCTGGGGAACTGGGTTTGAGTCTCAACAATGACGCTGAACTTCCTGTGATTCTGGGCAAATCACTTAATCTCCCCGTGCCTAACAAAAATGAATGTGTGTCCTCATGTAATGCAACTGGTGCTAAGTAAAGCGCTCTGATATCCAATTCGGGTCAAGTTCGCGCTAATTAAAACTCTGTAAAATAAACCTGAAAAAAAAATAGCAACTGGCGACCTGGCAGTTTATCCATTTTCCATGGTCAGGAACACAGAGTTGTGCCCTGTTCCTTATAATCATGAGTCTAATAAGTTATGTGGTAAGTGCCCCCTTCCACATGGCGGTGATCAGTGCTGTAGGGCAAATTGCCCTGCTTTCCTCTTACTAAGCAAGGCCTAATTGCTCTGTTTGCACTTGTCAACCGGTATTGGGGGATTCTGTTGCCAAAGCAGACGCCCACCCAGCCTCTACTTCCACAATTTCCACTCCAGCCTGCCTCTTGCGGAAACATGGCTGTCATCAAATGCTCATTTTACTACTATCATCTCCAAAACAACCCTTTCTATTCTCTTTCCTCCCCAGCTCACCACAAAGCTCATTTCACTACTATAATCTCCCAAACAGCCCTTTCTAAATTCTTCCCTCATGTATCCCTCCCTTGACTCACCCTAAACCTCTTTTTACTACTATGATCTCCTAAATCCCTTCCTACAGACTCTTCCCTCCTCCATCTCTCCTTTTTACTCATCCCTAACCTCATCTTACTGCTATGGCCTTACAAATAGCACTCGCTAGACTCTTCCCTCTCCTATCCCTTTATTATGTTATTCCATCCAACTAACAGACTCACATGTCCACCACCCACATTAGCTCCCATTTCCCTTTACTAATCCACCATTAATCCTTTTGGGGTCTGGAGTATAGGGGGTGAGGTGCATTATGATAGCAATTGGCATATGGTGTGTGTATGAATAGGTGCAGTTTCACATAAAATGGTGGACAGTATCATATACATTAAATGCTGTTGATGTAAATCACGGGGTTCACTAGGTGAATCCAAGTACGCCCAGGAGTGTCATAGACTCGAACTACTGGCGCACGGCTCAACCACCAATGGCGTAACTTATGAGACCGACCGGTTCTACACATTTCGTTGTTGTGGGATATATATAAAATGGCTTGAAGACATGCACCGGAGGAGTACAGAGTTTCTATGAAAACGTGAGTGCTTTTTGTATATGTAAATTAATCTAGCTGTACTTGATGCTGTGTAGCCTGTAATGCGAGACCTATTGCATTGCAAATGCTTGTTTTTTTAATATTTAGAGACGAATGCAACAGACAAGAATGATAAATAGCCGCTATTAAGCTTGTTTCTAAAACCAGAGGAGGGAGGGAGTTTTCCATGGCGAGCTTTTCATCGGGCGAAAAATTAGATTGAGCCAGGAGTTGCATTTCAAAGCAGAATAAACATAATGAAACATCACCGTTTTTACAGGCTGCTCCAAAGGGCATTCATGGCATTAATGGGGCTAAAGAAACTGGCCCAAAAAGTATTCTTTTTCCAAATAGTTCAAATAATCTGTTTATTAAAGGTGACACGGAAGGCTTATGAGTTTTTATAAAGTACAAGGAACCTTATTTTGTGTCAGTCTTCAACCTCTTTTAATTCATGTTTCCATTCTTCTCCTTCGAGGTAAGTTACTGACGTATAACATTAGAAAGAATCTACTTGAATATGGAAGGAGGGAAGCATGAAATATGACACAGGCTTCACAAACTCTGCAGAACTGTCACAAAAGTTGGGAATCTGTACAGGCTCAAAGAGCAGAGCAAGAAAACCAGGATCCTACAAGCTCAGACCCCAGAGCAGACGCTGATAGTGATGAAAAGGTCCTAAGACCCATCAGTATATCCTGAAATGCCTCCACGTGGCCTTGGCAACCAAAAGCAAGGAAAGGATGCCATAACCTGAGCAATACACGTTCCCAAATAACATTTAAATATCAGCTTGGCATATGTCGGCCACGCTCTCTGTTCAAAAATGTCAACATGTCTTTTCCCCAAATGCATTTCTTGTGCCCTCAAATACAATCTTTAATTTTCAATAAAGGTCTGCCAAATATTATAGCCAGAATGATCTGAAAATAAATACCCCAAAATAGAATGGGATAATATTCAAAACAAAAAGAGCAAGGAAGGAGAGATGGCTAGTGAAATAACAACACACTGGTCCTGATTCACAAAGGTAACTTTCACTTTTGAGTAGTTTGCACTTTTGAGTAAGTTTACTGCTTTTTGGCTACTCACAAAATCCGAATGGAAGTTACACTTTGGAGAAAATGTAGGGTTCGATTTTGTGAATTGTCATAGGGTAGTAAACTTACCCAAAAGTGTAAATTACTTAGATATAAGTTACCTTCTGAGGTCGTGAAGGTTACATTTATTGCCTTCCTCAGTGTATGGACTGGAGGTTGTTCAGTTCTTTTGTTTGCTTCACCCCATGCTCTCTGTGTTCTTTCCAACATGTGTTTCTCCTCCTACCTTGTGTTGCTCTCCCCCTCCTACACTGCTTGTCCTCTCCTAGTTTCAATCTTGTGCTTTCACGCAGAAAAAAATCGTCATTGTTTTATTTGGAGAGCCAAGTGGCCCACGCCATTTCAGATCAGTAAACACAAGAGCAAATCAAATGCCACCAGTACTATTCCACTAGAACACGCGTGCGTGGCAATGCACGTGCACCCCAGCAGAATGATGCAACCACAAGCAGAGTTTGGGGCATTGCATCTTTTCTTTTTGTTTTGCCAATGCCGCACAGCATCGGCAAAATGCTTTTGCCTTTCGCTTTTCCACCCGACGCTGTACCGCATTGTCAACAGCTATTTGCAAAGTGAATGCACCCTAAAGGCGAAACCTTTGCCATTTATTTTTCAGGTTCAACCTGACATTGATTTAATTCTATTTTTTATTCAATGTAATATTGAAATGTTTTTTTGAACTCCTCAATAAACTTATTATTATTATTACACAGAGAGCAGAGAAATAGGAAATGAAGTGACAAAAAAACTCTGTCAAGCTACGCAGAGTTCCGTGAGCAGTGGAGTGGGTTACCTCGTGCCATTCGCACTGATTCTTAGTGCCGGGTGTTTTCCCCGCGCTGTAAAATCAGCACAAACGGCATCTCAGACAGTTCAAGATGACACTGCTTCTTTCTGCCGTTCGAGCAGAAGTTCTACTCGATCGGCAGCTTCCTCATTGCAAACAGAAGATTTTTCAACGCGAACGGTGGCGACCATCCGCGACCTCCCGCTTTGAGAAATCTCATTGGGAAGAGGTCTTACGTTGGATTTCCCTCGCTCATGCTCGCAACTTACCGTTGGCGAATGAGCAAAAAACTCTACTCTGTTACGCCGAGTTTTTCAGAACTCCACGAGCTCCGCAGAGCAGAGAGTTAAAAAAACTCCACAAACTCTGTGAACGGAGCGCTGTTCACCCCCCAGGCTTACCCTTTTCCACATGTGTCAGTCTTTATTTATGTCACATCTCCCTCTTGTTCACAGATCCAATCTCTCCCACTTTCCCCTTAGTGTCACTTCTCATTCTTACCAAAGGCAGCTTCTCATCTCTCCCAGTGGCTTCTCACCAGTTCTGCCTTCAATGCAGTCCTGTTTAGTTTTTATGTGAAATGAAGGCACATTAGCAAGAGAACATTTTAAACTCAGGATTGGTCGTCAGTGTCGATTGAACAACATTTATATATTAATATGGGCAATAATTAAGAACTTTGATTTGACTACTAAGGCAAGCACATGTTTGGAAAGTACACAAAGCATGAGTTTATAAAGGTTGTATGACATTACAACGCATGCTTTTACCACGCATGCCTTTACATCGCAGTTTTTACAACGCATGCTGGTACAACGCATAGCGTTAAGGGGTGCTGGATAGTGAATAGTTTAATTTACTATTCCAACTCCAGTCCCCGTGGATAGTAGGGAAGGTGTTGGATAGTAAATTAAATATATTCCCTATCCTAGAGCGCCCCCCAGCGCTATGCATTGTAATGACATGCGTTGTAATAGTTGCGTCGTAAAGGCACAGCGTGGTAAAAGTTGCGTTGAAAAGGATGTTCCCCATTTATAAATAGGCAATCAGTATAAATACCACATATCTGAATTATCCAGAATACCACACTGAATGGCAATTCTGTGCAACAGAGATTTACTTTACAATTCCATACATTCATATCCCTTGATTCACTTGAAGACACCTCATGCAAATCCACTGAGACATGAGTGGTCCTCAGGGGAACAATTATGTTGCTACAGGGTCATTAATAACGCTATAGCCGGTGGAAAAGGTGTGGCGCAGTGGCCAGGGTGCCTGACTCCGGACTACGGGGTTCACAGTTCGGGCGCCAGCGCCAGGTTAGCCACTGGGCAATAGCTCGCTTAATCTTCCAGACGGCCCCCAGCGCCTTCACACCCTCGGGTAATTGTGCACTTTACAAATACTGGATTTCAATATATTTAGGGCAGACATTTTGGAGCACCCAAATAAGGAGAGCTATCACCTTCTTGGTTTTGATTTCACTCCCATTTGTTGTTTGTTGTGAGACACTGCCAGTCAAGGGCCTTTACCGGTTGTTATGGACTGCATTCTAAGAAACATGATTGACTGTCCTGCTCTCAACATGCTAATTAATAAGCCAACAATGTGAAAGCCTGTGATGCACAATGTGATGGGAACTGATCCAGTACAGTTGACCCGCATAGACTGAGTCTACTGTTAACATCCGCACCAATGGTTTATACGAGCCTGTGCACCACTTTTTACAAAATTGCCCTTGAGAGAGTGCTCAACATAGTTTGGGTGCTGTCCAAAGAGGGTACTTGCTCATTCTACATACAGAGGTGCAATAAAAGAAGTGTCCCTTTAGTCCTTTAGTTGATGTCAAATGTTTTCGATTGATTTGTATATATCCTGTTTTAGTCCAACAAAAGAAAATTAGATGGATTGGGCACAATGAGGGGCACTTTTTTCCAGAATAATGATTGTTCTTCTCTTTATATTTCAGGAAGCCTCAAAGATGGAATCCGCATTGCAACCAGGATCAAAAGAGCAAGGAGTTTGTTGAAGCTTCCCGTTCGTGATGGCGAAAGGCGCTGAGGAGATCCCTTTGCCACTTCCAGCAATGCTCGTTGATCTGTAGACATGTCCCCCAATTCCGCCACAATCCATCAAAGGGAGAGGAAACTCATGCTTGTCACCGAGACTCTGCCTTCATCCCCCCCGGATTCGTTAATACCTTGATGGTGCCACCTGTGCGTGAAATGATGAATCTGTTCTGCTGCTGCTTGGTCCTCCTGGGTTTCGCGGCATGGAACACAACTGCCTACGGTCCAAATCAAAGAGCACAGAAAAAAGGAGACATCATCCTTGGAGGCCTCTTCCCCATACATTTTGGAGTGGCTGCTAAAGACCAGGACCTGAAATCGAGGCCAGAATCCGTGGAGTGCATAAGGTAAGACGAACAACTTCATGTAAAGAGTTGCGTATACTGTATCCTAATCCTAATATATGTATACTATTGTGTGTATGCGTCCCTTTAAGTTTTTGCGCAGCAAGCAAATCGATAGGGTCTTTTCAGCCTTTCTACTAAAAACACGCCCGTATTGGACACACGCGTATTCAAATCCAATGTTTTGTGTATATAACCACGCGCTTAATCGGAACCAACGTTGTGTCAAAATTTCAAAGGAATCAGTGAATAACTTTCTGAGATTCAACTGTGTGTGTTGTGTGTGTGTGTGTGTGTGTGTGTGTTTTGTGTGTGTGTGGGTGTGTGTGCGCTTAATCAAATCCAATGTTGCGTCAAAATTTAAAAGCAATCGGTGAATAACTTAAGATTTTGAACTAACGCACATTGACATTTTAATGTTCTGTTCTGGCTTTCGATTAAAAACATGTGCGTATTCTACACGCACGTATTCGAATCCAATGTTAACAATAATAATAATAATAATAAAAGCCTCTTATATAGCGCCTGGTTACACTAGAGAACAGTGTGTCCCCGCGCTTTATGAACATGGACTGGGTTGTTTCCGGGAGAAAAGAGGGAAAAGACTGATGGGGGACGAAAGAAGGGGCTCATATCTTCGGGAACAGATAGGTTTTTAGTTTTTGGCGGAAAATTTTCTCTGATGGTTCCATCCTGAGTTCAGTGGGTAGTGAGTTGCATTGTTTGCTGGCCAAGTATTTAAAAGACCTACCGCCCATACGCGCCCGGAAGATTCTGGGCACTTGAAAGCGCATACAGCCTTGGGATCTTAAGAGTTGTTTGGGTTGATACTTGGTCTGTAGTTTTTGGAGGTATATTGGTCCTTTTTCTTGGGCAATGCGGTGAGTCATGCACATTGTTTTGAATACAATGCGCTCACGTATGGGCAGCCAGTGGAGGGTGGCTAAGGCACGTTTTCCTGAGGACCTTCTAGATAGGTTAAGTGCCAGTCGGGCAGCTGCGTTTTGAACGCATTGCAGACGCTGAAGACCTTTTTTGCTCAAGCCCATATACAGTGAGTTACTGTAATCAAGATGGGGTGTTACCAGAGCATGGATCAGAGTTTTCCTATTGGTTGCATGGAGGGAGTCCAGGGTTTTGCGTAGAGTCTTAAGGATCCCGTAACATTTGCCTGCAATCCCTCTAGTGTGGTGTTCAAGGGACAGGGTAGAGTCTAATCTGACCCCTAAGTTTTTCACCTGCTCGGAGGGCTTTGGTATGGCGCCCAGTTCAGATGGCCACCATGCAGACGACCAGATGGATAGAGTCTTCCCCAACACAAGAAGCTCTGTTTTATTTGCGTTAAGGCAGAGACAGTTGATATTCATCCATCTGGCTAGGTCACTGAGACATGCTGAGAAACTAGCCGAGGCTTCCTCGGGCGGTCGAGATAGTGTCACCACCAGCTGAGTGTCATCCGCATATGACACTATCTCGACCCCATATGCCTCGACTATCTTGGCCAGGGGTGCCATGTACAGGTTGAATAGTGTAGGGCTCAAAATTGAGTGCTCGAACTTCTGATTTGAAAGGAGGGCAATTGACTTGGAATTGCCTATTAGCCAGGAATGCACGCATCCATTCGTGAGCCTGGCCATCAATTCCAGCCTCGCTAAGACGTGAGAGTAGTATGGGATGGGAGACGGTGTCAAATGCCGCGCTGAGATCTAGTAGGAGGAGCGCAGCTGTCATTCCCTCATCTACTCTACCTCTTAATAGCTCTGTGGAGAAGAGGAGAGCTGATTCAGTAGAATGATACATTCTGAATCCTGACTGCGAGGGGTGGAGATGGTGACATTCTTCTAAGTGCTTTATCAGCTGGGCATTGACTATCTTTTCCACCACCTTAGCGCAGAAAGGTAGGAGTGATATAGGACGGTAGTTGTCTAGTTGGGTTATACTAAGATTGGCCTTTTTATTGATAGAGATAACCTGCGCTGTTTTCCAGTCTTGTGGTACTTGGCTCGTCTTGAAAGATAGTTTGGCCATATGGCTTATATGATTTACCAGTAGTTCAGCCTGGTTTTTGAAGATCTTGGGGCGAGCTACGTCTTTGGGGGAGCCTGATTGGATGCTACGAATGATTCTCAGCACCTCAGTGTTATCTGAAAATTGATTTAGATGACAGGTGTTAGTTGATTCAGTATTCGTAGCATGGTTAGTAGTCGGGCCGTCCATGACCTTCGGAAATGTTTTGTAGATATTCTCTACTTTTTGGACGAAGAAGTCCGCTATCGCTTCACAAGTTGCTGTAGAGTGAATATCTGGGGCTATAGTCCTATCAGATGAAGTGAGTTATTTGTAGATGACAAAGAGTTCTTTGGTAGCATTATCGGCTGATTCAATTCTTTCACTAAAAAAGTTTCTTTTGGCTATTCTAATCCTTTTATGATAATTTTTTATACTGATTTTGTTTTCAAATTTGGCTGTTTCGTCATATTTACTGCGCCAGATGCGCTCTAGCTTTTTGCATTTTGATTTGATAGCTTTTAAGTCAGCATCAAACCATTGTGCCGATTTAAGACATCTTACAGGTGTCTTAGTTGTCCAAGGTGCAGTAGCATCTAGCGCTCTTGTTAGCCAATTCTCATAGTCTGTCCAGGCTTCCTCTATATTTGTTGTGTATAGAAAAACACACGCGTATTCGAATCAAACGTTGTGTCAAACTTTTAAAGCAGTCAGTGAAGATCTTTCGGAGATTTACGATTTTGAACAAACGAACAATTTACATTTTTATATACATAGATAGTCAAGGAGATGGTTTGTGTTCCAAATTGTGTTTCCTGTGGATTCTAACCACCAGGCCATTTTCCCAGATCTCCAGTGGCAATCACCCCCATTGATGGTGCCCAGAGTTCTATTACTCTGGGTCTAACTCAAGGATTGGCAATGCTCTGGTGAGAGCCTATCCTTCTCTGGAGTTCTGATTTCACTTTTCTTGGGGTAGTGGGAGAAGAGGGGTGAGGTAGTTGGAATGCTTCTTTTTCCCAAACTTACTACAGACAGCAGTCTCAGGGTCAGCTAGCCCATCAGATTCAGAGATTACAGGAAAATTAAATTGCTAGAGTGTGCCTGGCATCAAGCTGCAGAAAGTTGATTCAGCCTCACATGTTTTGACTAGGCCACTTTGGCTGCTGGTGAAGAAAAGACTATTATCTAATATTGTAAGACTTACTTTTATGTATCTAAATTGGGGAGCTACTTTGTATCCGAGAGAGAAAATCCATCTGTACTTTACCAGATAACCTCTGATAGCCAGTGGCCATTGCCTGTAGAAAGTTCCAAAGTGCCCTTTAAAGAGGCCGATTAACTCAGCCCATGATCACAAGCTCTGGAATGAGCTTCACCAAACTTCTACCAACCTTGTTTAGTTCAGAAATCAGGACGCCTACTTAGAGGTCGGCGACTGTTTAGAAAATCAAATGATATTCAGAGATGAATAAAGTATATGCACATACAAAATGTAAAATATAAAGCTAAAAATGATAAAACAATGTTTAAATGTGAAGGAATTTTAAACTGGGCGATAAAAATTAAGTTGGTGTCTTTATCTTGATTTGCGGGAGGGACGATTGATAACCTTAAATGAAGCATTGGCATGCGCAGACAAAAAGACAGCGGGCCTGATTTACAAAGGTACACTTACATTTTCGTGTAAGTTTACGCTTTTTTTGGTATTCACAAACTACGACTTAATTGTAAGTTTACGACTGGAGGGACTCAGCAATTTGAGCAGAGAACTATGTACATGAAAAAGATAGGACAGGCCTATCTTTTTATTTATGGAATTCTTCATCTAGACTGTGGAGTCTCCGCAGTCGTACACTCACTATGAACTCATAGTTTCTGTATATAAAAAAAAAATCAACTTACACAAAGCGCCTAACTGTTTATGAACGGAGTTTTCTGCCCCAACTGCAGAGTCTCCGAGGTCATAAACTTACTATTAACTTGTAGCCTGTGAATGTAAAAAAAAGTCAGCTTACCCGAGATTACTGTTGTGAATCAGACTGTGCATGTGTTAGGAGTAAAAAACAGACAATGTGCTATTCTGGATTCTAGCATATCACTTTGTCTTTTAAAAAGTTAGTCCAAATTTTTAAAAGCTCCAAACTTCCAATTAATTTTTTTAAATGTTTTTATGCTTGTGAATTAAATAAAATATTTTGTAATTTCTTTAAAGTATACTTGTTTATTTATTTCTATGTATTGTTTTGAGGTTCAAATCATAGAAGTTGCTTATACAGCAGTCCTCCATTTCTAACAGTGATTTAGGAGGGGGATCCAAAGAAGTCAAAAGGTTAGGAACCGCTGCACTAGGTGGATTGTACCATACTGTTGTCACTTCTGAATTTCTTTATTGTTGTGACAACTCACTGTCTCAAGCAGTTTATATTGAATTAGGGTCATAGATCCAGTGGACATGCCAATATGAGATGTTCACATGCAATACAAAGTATATGCTGTTGGAGAGCTTGTAATTGTAATTGCGTTTATAAAGAGCTTTCTACCCCTGTCGAGGCACTGGAATTCTTTACGCTGGGCCGTACGCTGCTCCAGAACCCCTGGTTAATAGTTAGTCAAGTGTTTTTTGTTACTGCTGTGTTTTATGAGATTAGTTTTAGGTCCTCAAGCAAATCACTTCATGATTTCACTCCAGTTTCTTTGTGGTAGATTAAATTAATAGTAGTTAGGTGTCATCATTGGTGTGGGGAGGGGTAGCGCAGATGCTTGATCGGTTGCCAGAGTACGACCTTTATAATGGGAGGATTTGTGATCTTTGAAATGAATTTGTTGGCAAATTACACATGTGTATTTACAGAGATTAAGACTAACATGCAAGTGACCAAAAGAATACTGTGGCCAGGGAGAAAAGGCAGGCAGAGGATGGGAAAAGAAGAAGAGAGACATTTCAAAAGAAAGGAGAGGCGACAGTCAGAAATTATAAGTAAAAGATCAGTTTTTCATGCCAGATTTTATGACTGGAGAGGATGCTCTTTGAGACACCAGGCAATTTTAGGCTACAAGACTCTAGACCGAAACAACAGAAAAGACTTTTTATCATGTGAAGATAATGCTATATGCAGTTTCTTTGATAGACACTAAGGGGCATATTATCAACACAGTGGGATAATGATCACAAATGGCGCATAGCGCGTATATTCTTATCGCCGTCTATCGCTGGATTACATCGCTGTGTTAGCGGCGTATTAGCAGCACTTTGCTCAGAGGCGATGTAAAATCCAGCGATAGCTGTGAAAATCAGTAATAACATGAGAAATCCAGCGATAATTATACTGCACTGATGAAGAGCCTGCCAATAGGCAAGTGTGGACTTAACCTAACAATCCACCTCCCATTGACATTGATATAATCCATCATGTTCACGATGTGCCAAATAAGCCTGATCCTTCTTTAGGCTGTTAGGGATTCTTCACCCAAGAAATGTTGGCAAAATCAGACATCAAACAAATCACATAAGCAGTAAGTGTCGCAAACTCTGGGGGCATCTGCACAGATATTAATGGCTACGGTGCAGGCATGTTTGAAATGAGGAGGGTTTGGGAATTTTAGCAATTCCACCTCATTCAACCAGTGTAGTTTTACCATATGCAATCAATCAATCAATCGATCAATCAATCAATCAATCAATCAACCAACCAATCAATCAGGGGGCTTAAAGCATGCTACTCACCAGTGAGGGCCTCAAGGTGCCGGGGGTGGGGCGGGGGGGGAATTGTAGGGATGGGTGAGTAGCTTGAAGGTTACTCTATTGTCAACGGGGAGGCAGTGGAGGTCTCATAGGTGTTGGGTGATGTGCTTCTGCCTTGGGATGCCAAGAATGAGTCTGGCTGCGGTGTTCTGGATGGTATGGAGTTTGCCTAGCAGGGATTTGTTGATTCCTGCGTTGAGGTATGGCAAAATTAGTCAGAAGCAGTGTGCGTAGGAGTCTGAGCTGAGGTAGATGCAGCAACACATCACTTCCCCTCAAATGAAAAAGCTCCTTGCACTGGACCATGCACCAATCTTTCAATCAAATGCAGGCTTTTAGAAACCTGGATGTTCTGTGCTTAATTTCCATTGAATTTAAAGGTGTCATGGATGGAGTGTGAAATAAAACATGCTTTGAACTAGTTGGATGCGGTCTGCATAAGTTTGGTATTCGAGTTTGAAGACTCCCTGTTAAGCATATTTTTGCTGTAAGGAAGTACTGTGTGTAACTCTACATGTTGACACCGGGGCCTAGGGGCAAAACAGCTTGCTTTTAATATCTGCATGTTAGTACTGAGCAGTGAGTGTAACCAGCCCCCCACCCCCGGCACATCCTGCAACATTTCAAAGTTCAGTTTTCCATAATACAGCTGGATTTAGCTCATTTGCAAGAACTAAGCCCAAGAAACCCCTGGACTTCATGCACTATATATGTTGTTCATGTTTATCACTTCTAGTTTTTTTTTATTTCTAGTGTAATGCAGTTATAATAACAAAAAAGGCAAGTTGTGCATTGATTCTCATCCCTCTGTACAGGTAATGTTGGGAGTGATCTTGTGTCCTTCTGTCTGTGGGTCTTCTGTTCTCATGCTGTGTCATTCCCACATCCTACAGCTGTCCAAAGTTAGGTCTACACCAGAAGGAGCAGCAGATAAATAAACGTCTTATTTCCCTAAGCTCTGTTTTCTCCACATTGAAAGTACATGGAAGAAATCTCCATGGAGAGCCGAGCACCGCACAACATCCTGCTTAAATGTCCAACCATTAGGGTTGAAATAATTAATTTATTTATTTTGTGGTGTTTGCCAATCTGTGGAACAGCAACATATCTAGGAAAGAGGGTAAATGTGGCTTTGGGAAAATGGGAAACATTCTTAGGTGTAGGTATAACCAAATACGATTATAAGCAGGCCTCTCTGGAGACTAAGGGCCATATGTATCATAGTTCCATTTTGCGATTTCTAAATAGCGATTTTTAAGGAATTGCTATTTAGAAATCGCAAAACGGCACGTATGAAAAAAACTTTTTTTGCGATTCCTTAATCTTCCTTATTTGCGAATTCGCAAGTTGCGAATTCGCAAATAAGGAATAATTTCCCATTCATTCCTATGGGCCAGGAGGCCCATAGGAATGATTGTGAAATGCATTTCATTTTGCGATTCGCAATTTGCTAATCGCAAAATGAGATTGATATCAAGGGTGCAGGGGTTTCTCAAGGACACCCTGCTGCACCCCTGAAATCAGCATGTGTATGCATATGGCGCACATACATGCCCTATGGGCATGTCTGTGCGTCACATGCCACATTAAAAAATGCCAATTAGTGTATTTTGAAAAGAAATCGCAATTTAACACCAACTTAAAGTTGGTGGTAAATTGCGATTTCTTAAGCTAAATTCGCTACAGTAAAATGCTTCATACATAGCATTTAAGGAATCGCAAAATTGCGATTCCTTAAATGTTATAGCAAAATAAGGAATCGCAAATATTTGCGATTCATTAAGATGCGATTTTTTGATACATACCAAAAAATGCAAAACAGCCTTTTGCGATTCGCAAAGGCCGAAATTCGGCGAATTCCGGCCTTTGTGAATCAAAAAAGGCTTGATACATATGGCCCTAAGAAAGGGGATCGTCAGTCTTAAAATAAAGAAGGTTCCATGAGGGTTGATCATGTCTGTGTAAGAAGACATCTGCCACTGAGCCTCTTGTATTTAGTTTGATGGAGAAAGCCAGTCTGGGGTTATTAGTGCAAAACAAGCTTTGGGTATATTATCTTGGGCCGGGAAAATGCCAGAGTAGCACGCTTCCAAAACTTTATCGCCTCACTTCAGCCTCACCCACGCCTTCCACGCACAATCAGCAGTCCATGTTTTCTGCCATGCACAACTATCACACACTCTTCTCTCTCAGCTAATTATTTTGCTTACAACTTCTTCTAAAAAGTTACTTCAATCAATCAATCAATCAATCAATCAAACAATCATGGGTTTGTATAGCGTGCTACCCACCCTTGAGGGTCTCAAGGCACTGGGGGGGAGGAGAGGGAGCGGCTCCAGATTAGTTGAAGAGCCAGGTCTTGAGGTCCTTCCTGAACGTGTGCAGGGTCGGGAAGCATCTGATGTTCACAGGGAGCTTGTTCCAGGTCTTGGCTGCGATGTAGGAGAACGCTCTTCCGCCGGTTCTGTTTCTGCGGATGCGGAGGTCCCTCTTGGGTATGTGGGAAGATACTCTCTCGTTGAGGTATTTGGGTCAGATTTTGTTGAAGGATTTGTAGGTGTGGGTAAGGAGTTTGAAGGTGACCCTCTTCTCAATGGGGAGTGAGGACGAGTCTGGCTGCAGCGTTCTGGATGGTTTGGCGAGCAGAGAAGCACCGGCCTTGTTACTCACTCCTCTACCTCTTCTTGATACACCTCTCTATGACCCCTCAAAATCACTCTGCTGTCGTAATTCAACACCACTTCATCCACGGAACTTATCACCCATCCCCTCTCCTTCAAGTTCTAGTTCTCTCTTCTCAGTCACTCCTTTATACTCAGCACCTAACCAGAATGCTTCAAATATACAGAGGGCCTACCTTTACTAAACCAAACCACAGAAACCATTCCTCACCTTTCAATGGCTGTCCTGTACCCCTGGCTCCTTCTATCACTAAAATACTAGATAATCTTGTCTCCAGACACCTTACCTGGTCTCCTTCCTCTCATAACCTTCTCAGTCCCCTCCAGTCTACTTTTCGTGCTCTCCACACAACAGAAATGGATCCATCTCACATAACCAACATCACCTATCACAATCACTGTTTATTGATCCTGATTACACTTGATCTGTCGCATTGGATACGGCTGCTCATCCTGCATTTTCTCCTCGCTTAATGTCGTGGGAACCACCAGTTCAGCCTTAAATTGGTTTTCCTTTTATCTCTCGTGCGACTCCTTCTCAGCAGCTTGAGACTGTAAATTATGTCCTCTGAATTAGCTACCTCTCTGCGTCCCTTAAGTCTTTGTCATCAGCCTCTCCTTTTGTGTCTACACCAACTCCAGGTGATATTATTTTCTGATCATCATCTACACGCTGATGGCATGTAAATCTTGTAATTTCCAGCCTTCTCATCCCTCCATTACTGCCATTTGTACTTGGATTTTTCAATGGTCCCTCATGTTGAACTCATCTAAGACTAAGCTCCTGTACTTTCCTCCTTCAGACTTACCCATCCCTTTACCTAATTCAAGCCACTTTCCCCCTAACAATTGGATTTTCTCCTCCTCTGCTAGAAACCTTGTTCTTTTTAGCCCTTTTATGTGCATGGAAAATTGTGTCAACACCAAAGCTACTCATTGATTCCTAGCAAATTTCATTACCGCTATAATCGTTTACAAGAGGTCTTGACTCAGCATTCCTACTCCCCAATGGAAACCGTCTTAAAGTTTGTCATTAGAACTTTTTACAACCTCCCTAAGCACTCTCATACCTCATCCTATTCCACCCCATGCTTGCTGGCTCTCTGCCAAGAACAGGGCTCTTTAAAAGCCACTGATGCTAATATTTGAGCCTATGCATGCCAATTAGAGACCCCTGGGTTATAACGCGCTATACAAATTAAATAAATAAATAAAATAAATAAAATTTGAGACTTTGGGCTTGTTTTAGATCTCGGTGGACGGGATACCCATTCACAACAGTGACGGATATCCCATCCGCCGAAATATAAATCCCATTCTTTCCTATGGGATTTATATTTCGGCGGACAGGATATCCATCAAAATTGTGATGGAGTAACCTGTCTGACGTGATCTAACTCAGGTCCCTTTAGTCTTACTCAAGGCACCCTGGCAGAATCTAGGTTCCACCACCTTTGCCTTCTAGGTCCCCTCAATTGGAACCCACTCTGACTTCATCCAGTCAACCTGGCATGCATCTCATGCCAGGCTCTTGAGTATCTCCTGCTAATTGAGAAGTATCTGTCTAGCACTGCCCTCTAACTTCTGTAAACATTGTGCCATTGCTTATGTTTGTTCACATTCATATAGCAGGCGTTTGATACCTTCCACAATTGCTCATGCTTTTTTATTCACCACCCTAACCATCCTACCTGCTAACTGTAATATGTATCGGTCTTATCCTGTGTACAACATTCTTTCTCAAAATGTTTTTCCTGCAGTAAATAAAAGAAAGAAATAACTTTTAAAAAAACTAACTTGACATCTCAATGACAGGCAGCATGGTTGACTTAGTAGACATAGGTGTGCTTTTCCGGTGTTTTCAGGGTTGGACTAAATGAGGGTCCACTATTGCACAGCAGACACAGTTTGCCTGCTTTCAATGCAGGGATTGGGAGTCGACCTACTCAGCCAGACGGATGGAAGAGAAGAGCCCTCTGATCATGTGAGCACTTCCTAGTTTTCTCATTTTCCAAAGCAAATCCAGCCAGTTCCTCTGCATCTCGTAGTGCTGGACATGTTTCGGCCAGTCTGACCTGTTTTGTACTTCAGCGGGCCTATCTTCTAACTTTAGGTCGATTTGTCATTATTTGCATTGATGTTGAGGCCAATCTTAGGTGCTTTAAAGCTGAGGTTTGTCATCAGAGCCATGCATGTATTGAAGAGGGTCTCCTCGTGAGCCAGTGCCACGGTACTCCAAAGATGATGATGCTGAAGAGTTTCAGTTTGCCCTTATCTGCATGAACCAATGTAGCACTGCCTCTCCCCCGTCTGTTGATGTTGAGCTGCACGTCATAGACGGTCATTAAGCTAAAAGCACATGGTTATTCCTCATTTTGTGGGCTCTAACTCATAGTTGCACTCTACTGGCAGGGTAACACCGCAAGGTACCTGAAATTAACTAACCGAAATTGAACTACAGGAAAGACAGATCTCACTAGCAATTACCTGCCACATTTATCTTACCATTGTTATAATCATTACCTGAAAATTTCTGGGCCTGTAACAGTCAGTGCAGCTGGTGCACTGAGCACCAGGATAACATCAGGTGAGGTTTTGCTATACATAGAACATGAAATTAACCCTTGTAAGATATTTTAAAATGCTGACTGCTTGTGACCAATTAGGTAAGCCCGGACCTATTTTTGTCCTTGTTGGCAATTTCTTTACATCAGAGTTTTTTTTTTAAATAGATGTATGAGTTGAATGTCAGACTCTGCTTTTTATGATTCTATCCCTTGTGACTCCACCCACTTTCTGCTGCAGCCACATGTCCCAATTCATGGGGTCTCAGAGTAAATATTTCCCAGTAGTCGTTATGTTGACCTTTTGCCGGCCAAATATTTAAATACAGTGGATATAGCTTTTCTGTTGCAAAATTCACATAGATCTATTATGAGAATTCTCATTGCAGGGATTCTGCCCTTAACCCCTTCGCTGCGGGGATTATTTTCCCGCTATACTGTGGGGGAGGGGGGCGCGCACGGCACACGCGTGCTCATGATGAGCTGAGCTCATCATGAGGCACGGCGCTCCTGTGCTCATGACGAGCTCAGCTCGTCATGACCACACCTGTTCCCGTGGAACGCTCAGCACAGCAGGGGAATTATCCCCACATGCGAGCGTTCCACGGCTCATGACGAGCTGAGCTCGTCATGAGCACCGGAGCGCGGTGGCTCATGACGAGCTCAGCTCGTCATGAGCATGGAAGGAGTTAAGTGTGGTGACTCACCCACGACTGCGGGGCCTCCCCCACGAGTGCGGAGGCCCTTTGTGAATGAGGCCCAAAGTCATGAAGTTCTATGTGGTTTGGGCAGTAGTGTGAGAACAGGACTTTCACAACTATTTTTAAGCAAGTGTAGTGTGCTGTCTTTTCCCTCATCAGTGCTAATTACACAAAGGAAAAGCTATACAAGGAATTGTTTTAGCAGGCTTACCTTTTGAAGTCTTAAATCGCACAAACTTGACCCAAAGACATCAGACTGCTTTACATAAGCACCAGATTACATTATTCAAGGTCATGTTCACTTTTAGTTTTTTTGGGTCATTACCGGTGCAAAAACGTTTCCTAGTAGTCAGCGAGAAAAGGACCAAGCAGTGCTTAAGTTGAGTCGGTGGTTTCCGGTCCTCGGCACCAGCACTTAATTGACAGCACCGGGACTTATGACAGCTGCCACATGGTGGCGCTGTTTGTGTGATATAGAGAGGACCACAACAACAGTTGTTTATTAAGTAAATAGACATTAAAACAACTACAGCTTTTAGGGGACTCGAACACTCTGAATTTTCACACATGTAGCAGTGTGACAGCGAGTTGTTTGTAAGTACAGTCATTGGCAGGGTCTACAGTGGCAATGGGTGGTGCAAGCTGGGGTAGCCTCCTGACAGGGCCTTGGGACTTATGTTTTTTACAAATTAAGTACTGGGACCAGGTCTTTTCAGCACCAACTTGCAGCAAGAGTAAAATTATGCATGTAAATAAAGAAGAACTAGTTAGCTCAGTGTACATCGTAAAGGTAAACAACCAGGAAGTGTGCAAACTTTTCATCTGTAATGAAAACTTTCCACACTCTAGTTCTTAAAGAGTGGCTGAGTGGGGAGAAGGATGGGTGCGGTCTCTGCTGCATTCAGCTAGAGTGAGGAGTGAGAGCTGGCATAGGGAGCACCCAGGGTGCTGGTGAACATGGGCTTCTATTGGAATTCTCAACGGCATATTATCAAGATCATTATCACAGATTTAGCTGTAGTTTTCTGCCGCTAAAACGGTGATAATTGTAACGCTGTGCTTGGTAATATGCCCAAAAGTGATATGGTAAGCTCCAGCATGCCACTTAGACTTTTTATCTCCTGATGGGTGTTCTCTTTTTGTCCGCGCGTACCAGTGCTTCAATTGAGGCCACCAATCTGCGATGCAGGATTCTGTTTGCTGTACTTGTGCTGCTCCCATTTACAGAGCGAACTTTTCAGTGTTCCTTTTTAGGGACTCGTATTTTAGGAAGTTGTTGATATTATTTAGTTTTCTAAACAGTCATGGATCCCCTGAGTAGGCGTTGTGGACCCCCAGGGGCCCGCGGTGCAGACCACATGTTAAGAACCGCTGATTTATATGGTTCCCACACTCAGCAGCTGGGAGTGTGCGCAGAGGGTCTCAGCACACCAGGGACCTCTAGCAGCGGCCAGAGTGGCCTGCGGCGTGCAGCTGGCCAGCCTTCCCTCACCCCTGCTACTGGAACACAGGCAAGCCCGGGGTCAAGCCTCTCGGCTGTGCTTTGTCTCCCAGAGGTGCTTTGAACTCTGCAAAGGCAGCTGCTTCTGTTATGTCTCTGAAACGTTCAGAGCATCCACTGGAGGGATTTGGTGGTATCTGTGCTCAGCCAGATAACTCAGTGGGTTAATGCACTAATTAACTATTGCAACATGATGATGATGATGAGAGTGACTTGTATAATGAACAGCTACTCCTAGGATTGTCCCCGGGCCTTAGCACAGATCAAAAGAGGTGGAAGTCTTTACATTTATTCTTGCACAAAAAGCAAGGTTATCAGCCTTTTTTTAAACATTGCAACGGGAAACAGCGTTTACAATGCTGTCTCCACAACGCAACGCGGTCAGTACAACGACTGTGTTGTTAGTACGTAATACCATTACTTTGCAAGTCATTACTACAACTTGCTGTAGGGGGCGCACTGGTATTGGGTTTAAATTCCAACACCTTCCCTGTTGTTGCGCAAACTGGAGTAGGAGTAGTAAATAATACTATTCCTACGTCCAGCGCGCCCCCTACTGCAAGTCGTTGTAATGACTTGCGATGTAATGGCATCTGATCAAATCGCATGTGTTGTAAGTAGCTATATTCCACTGCAACGTTACCCAATGCACGACGCTCCAGGGTGAGCTGATTCCTCAAGGACAGTGAAAGTGGTGCCAGAGGGCAAACCATGGATGGGAGTTGCCCCAAGTTACCTTAAATTGATGTCATTTACATATTTTCATTACATTTTGGTGTATCAAATGTATTCATTAAAATTGCTTTGTAGTCATTGTGGCCACATAACCACTGTGGTCTGTTTATTAAAAAATATATTTCCGCTCTCTAAAAACATTTGTGGTTGTAATGCTACAGGTATCTCGGTGTGACCAATTGTTGACAATTCTAACCTGTTATTATTGTTGATAAAACGATGAATAAAGGTTTTTTTAAAAAGCGTGTGGTGGCAGCCGTCTTGGTCACAATAACACACGTCAGAATCTATATTTTGACTCTTGGACCGTCCACTGGTATTGCTTTTAACTAAGGCTCCATGTTTTCCGTTTTTACTGATCTTTACTGATAAATACAGACAAAAAAACATTTATTTTCCTCTTTGTATTTATTTTTAAATGTGGATAAAAACGGGAATTGGGTTGTTTTTTGAGTGATTCTGAATGCTGTCAATCATGACTGCATGGCCAAAAGCTGTGCAGATTGACAGGCAAGGGGATTACAAAAATAAATACATTTTTGTAAAGAGCCTTAAACAGCAGTAGATTTGCACAAACACAATACTAAAATTTGCATGTTTTACTATAAGAGTATATTTTATAATATATATATATATATATATATATATATCCCGTGGGGGCTGCGAGCAGTCACAGTCCTCATGAACCATCACTGAAAGAATTAATGCTGCTATTTGAACACAATGCTTGTCCATTTATTATTATTTTTCACTGTGCACGTTTTTTGCAACCAGGTTAAGAACCATTGAATTATAATGAAATGTATAGGCTCTTTTCCATTAGGTTGTTTGTTTATTTGTACTTTTGGATTAGTTTGGGTTTTGGGTTTCAGGCCCTTTGTGGGCCTGATCTATTTATTTTAACTCGTTCCAGCACTTGAAAAAAATCATTTTAAACATAGTAACATGTTGCATTCACACAGGAAGTTTTTAACATGGAATTGTTTGACTTTTGTAAATGAAAACTTACCCGCAAAGTATTGGAAGCCTTAACAAAACAGTATGCAAGAAATATTGTAAGAAAAAATGTAATTACTTCTCCCCTCTTGAGCAATGGTTTTCTTTGTAAACATATATTGTATATAAGTGAACTGGATCAGGAACTTGGTATTCTGTATTATGCGCATTTGCACTATGCTAATTTTGCACATATTGATGCACTTTTTGAAGCACTATTTGCACTTTAAAAAGAAAGCACACAGCACTTTATAGGGATTGAACTATTGTACCGAGGCTCCTGAGGCAGGAAGCAAAATCGAAAACTATGTTTACAGATATGTATATACAATGATTAGGGGTTTTACATATATATATTTTTAGTTTTGTAAATAGGGCTTTTAAAACGGGTTTGATCAATTAATATGTGTATTTTACAATAATACCCCCCCTTTTCTCTAGTCATTCAATTTATTTAATCTATTGTTAACCTTGTAAATATGATATGGTTATAAATGTATTTTACATTTATTAAGAAACATATAAATGCAATACAATGTTGAATGCGATGCAAAGTATGTTTTCTATGTTTATTACGAAGTTTGCACAGGTGATTTTATTTAACCACTCGCTTTCACTTTAAAAGGTGTACCTAACCAAGCAAACGCTGTCATGTGATCAAGGCTCCGCTGAGCCGAAACGTCGGTGACTCTTTCTGCTAAATAAAACCTTTTTATACACCTCGAGGTCCGTGTCCGGAGTCTGCTTGCTGTGTTGCACGAACGCGCGAGTTTGGAGACAAACGGTGTACAGGATATATATATATATATATATATATATATATATATATATATATATATATATATATATATATAATTGAAACCTGTCAGGAGAGCTGGACTTCTGCCTTCCCTCCTCACAGAGTAATACAGAAAGTCCAAGTTGAAAGGATAAGGGTATCCATGTTTTTAAAAGTATCTGTGTCCTTTATAAGTCCTCAAAACTTAATAATTCCTTGTGGGTTTCATTGGCGACAAGGACTCAAAAGCTAAAAGGTTTCTGTTGCATCGTTCACTTACATTTGCGTTAAATAAAAATGGATGTTTGCACAGATGTTAATAGGGCAGTATTTGAGTGACTAAGATAAAACTATATGAAATATGTCTCTGTGCAGAGTGAGTGCTGACTAACAAATTTCCTTAGTATGTAACTTCTTATATTGACAGCTGTGACGTCTGCCTCCTGTTTTTTAGGTATAACTTCCGAGGTTTCCGCTGGCTCCAAGCTATGATTTTTGCCATAGAGGAGATAAACAACACTACAACGCTTCTTCCCAACATGACCCTGGGGTACCGGATATTCGACACCTGCAACACCGTTTCCAAAGCCCTGGAGGCCACCCTGAGTTTTGTTGCTCAGAACAAGATTGACTCTTTGAACTTGGATGAGTTCTGTAACTGCTCGGAGCATATCCCTTCTACCATTGCCGTGGTGGGGGCCACCGGATCAGGGGTATCCACCGCAGTGGCCAACCTCTTGGGACTATTCTATATACCACAGGTAATGTATGGTTCCTCTTTCATAGGGTGAAGCGTCATCTAATTCAAAGGACTCCAAAAGCTTTCACTCAGTGAGTCAAGTTCATCCCTAGTATGCAGACCTGAGCAAAGAAATGGTAAGGCCCAACAGGGTAACATGTTCCTAGAGAGTGCCCATAGTTTATTTTGCATGAAGAAAACTAGTTTGCTTAACCAGTACCTAACCAGTACAAATACCTGTTCCATCAACTCTGCTACACGGATGACAGCTCTGTAATCATATGACTGTCTTTTCCTTCCACACCTTACAGTATCCTGCAAAGGCCCCAATCAGTAGTTGGCCAGATTATGTAAGTTGTTTTTCACACACAGTAGATACCAGTATTGCAGGTGGCACATTTACCATTTGTAACCACATCTAATAAAGAATTTTCAATGTTTCACCTTCCAAAATTCACCAGGAACAAATTGTGGGGGTTCGGTAATGACAACAAATCTCATAAATCCAATCTTAATTCCCACAGGGTACAAACATCTTGGGGTAATTAATTTGGGACATTAAAAAGATTGGATAACAAATCTGGTAGGAAACAAATAAAGTTCTTAGAGTTAAGAAAAAAGCTCACTGAAAGGATAAATGTTATGGAATATTGAAGTCAAGGTGAAAATAGATGACTAGGAGGACTCCATAAATAAAAATTTAAAAAAAAACAAATAAACTATCAATCAAAGAGCGCTAGAGGTAGGTATCAAGGGTAAATAAAAAATGGTAAAACACTGTCAGTAAAGGGAAAAATAATTATACACAAACAACGCAAGGAAGATAAAAATGTATAATTAAGGCTGCTCACCCTTTTACCACTTTCTACAAGTCCTTACAGATGGAAAACGATCTCTTGTCCTGTCTGACTTTATTTTTAAAAATGGATAAAAATAAAAATGTGATATACTGAGTATACAACCTGAATTATAGGTCTAAGGTGTGATGTCACAATTTAAGTCTTCTCCACTTATTGTATGCATGTACTGACAGTATTATACATCTTGCATGTAAATCAATTTTAATGTCTCATCAATCCCTTGGATATGTCAACTACTTATATTATGCTTCCTGCATGTAACACGAATATTGAGGTCTCATCCAACATCGCTTCTATATATTTACTCTTTGTATTACATTTCTTATATGTAATGTCATTGGTAACATTTCGTTAACATTCACACTTTGTATATGTTTGAACTGATCATAATATACTCTTCCGATGTAATATAATTGCCAATATCTTATCCAACTCTTGTACATGTATATGACTTGTTTTATAATTCCAGCTTGTAATATCACTGTTAATGTCTCTTCCACCCCTTGTATATATGTAGTACTTGTATCACACCGTTCCCGATTGTGGCAGGAAATATCAAAGGCAGAATATTGAAGGGTCACAATATAGTGACCAGAATACCTCTCAATATTTTATCCCTCAAAATTCTGGTCATGATATTGTGCCCCTTCAATATTCTGCCTTTGATATTCTGAACCCACACCACCTTTCATGTATAATATCATTATTAATTTCTCCCCCATCATCACCTCTTGTACATATGTTCTACTTCTTTCCCATAATGTTAATGTTACATCCCGTTCACAACCCCTTGTATATATTCACTACCAGTATCACACTTCTTGCATGTAATATCACTGTTAATGTCTCATGTACCAACACCTCTTGTCTATAGGTATGTCGTCTAGCATGTAATGCCACTCATTGTCTCATACACTATCATCTCTTGTTTATATGTACGACTTGCATTATACTTCTAGCATGTAATGTCACTGTTAATAGCTCATGCACTATCACCTTCTCTGTATATGTATGACTTCTTTCACGTAATGTCACTGTTAATGTATCATGCACCATCACCTCTTATGTATATGTATGACCTCTAGCATGCAATATTACTGTTAATGTCTCATGCATCAACAACTCTTCTGTATGTGTATAACTTCCAACATGTAATGTCACTGTTAATGTCTCATGTTAAGCATGGGAGAATTTTGCGAATCTGGCGTTCGCGAATTTTGCGAATTTGCGAACTCGCAATCCGCAAAATCCGCGAATTCTCGCGAATTTTTTTTTTTGTGTTCGCAAGGATTTCTGCCAGTTCGCAAGGATTTCTGACAGTTCGCGAGCGTTTTGTACCAGTTCGCAATTGCGAACTTACATGTCGGCTCGCAACGGTCACGATTATGTTGTTTCTACGTCTGGTTCATCATCAGAGGTTCCCAGCACCCTCTGTTTCACCCCTGCCACCCTCTGTTTCACCCATGCCACCCTCTGGTACATCAATGCCACCCTCTGGTTCATCATCACTGTAGATTATGGGGGGGGAAAAGCAAGCACACCTGCCTCCTTCAACTGACATGAATTAATTTGGGGTTGATTTATTAATGTGTCACTGTTTTAAAATTCCAGTCTGGCACCTGCTTCCTTATCTGAAATTTGCTTTCTGTTGCAGTGCAATTTTTTTTTCCAGGACCTTTGTGGCCTACTTGTAGTCAAGTCAAGTCAAGTCAAGAGATTTATATAGCGCGCTACATACCCATAGGGTCTCAAGGAGCTAGAGGAAGGGTGGGGAAATTACTTTTCAAATATCCAGGTTTTAAGTTGTTTTCTGAATGCTAGGTGGTTCTGACTAAGGCGAAGGTGAGTGGGAAGTGAGTTCCAGGTTTTAGCTGCCAAGTAAGAGAAGGATCTACCTCCCATGGTGGTTTTGTTGATGCGAGGTACAGTGGCAAGGGCTAGGTTGGAGGATCGCAGCTGACGGGAGGGGGTGTAGAAGGACAATCGTGTGTTGAGGCATTCGGGTCCAAGTTCGTAAAGTGCTTTGTGTGCGTGGGTTAGGAGGCGGAAAGTAATCCTCTTATTTACGGGGAGCCAGTGGAGATTTTTCAGGTAACCAGAGATGTGTTCTTTACGTGGGATGTCTAGTATGAGCCTGGCTGAAGCATTCTGGATGCGTTGTAGTTTTTTCTGGAGTTTTGCGGTGGTACCGGCGTATAGTGTGTTTCCGTAGTCCAGGCGGCTCGTGACCAGTGCGTGGGTGACCGTTTTTCTAGTTTCGGTGGGGATCCAGCGAAATGTTTTTTTGAGCATGCGAAGAATGTTGAAGCAAGATGATGAAACGGCGTTGACTTGTCTGGTCATCGAGAGTGAGGAGTCCAGGATGACGCCCAGGTTCCGTGCGTGGTCCGTCGGGATGGGTGCTTTTCCAAGGGCTTCTGGCCACCAAGAGTCATCCCAGGCAGAGGGGGAGGTGCCTAAGATGAGGACTTCTGTTTTGTCTGAGTTCAGTTTCAGACGGCTGTGTTTCATCCACTCGGCTACTTCTTTCATTCCTTCGTGTAGGTTGGTTTTGGCGGTGGTAGGGTCTTTGGTGAGTGATAGGATCAGTTGAGTGTCATCCGCGTAGGAGATGATGTTGAGATTGTGTTGGCGAGCGATGGCCGCAAGGGGGCTCATGTATACGTTGAAGAGGGTGGGGCTGAGTGACAATCCTTGTGGCACGCCGCAGATGACTGCAGAGGCCTCTGACTTGAATGGTGGGAGGCGGACTCTCTGTGTTCTTCCGGTGAGGAACGAGGTGATCCATTCCAGTGCTTTTCCTTGGATTCCTACGTCTCTGAGGCGCTGTAGAAGGGTGCTATGACAGACTGTGTCGAAGGCAGCGGAGAGGTCGAGGAGGATGAGGGCGACTGTGTCTCCATTGTCCAGTAGAGTTCGAATGTCGTCTGTTGCTGCGATGAGGGCGGTTTCAGTGCTGTGTTTGGCTCAGAAGCCGGACTGTGAGGAGTCGAGGGATTTGTTGGCTTCGAGGAAGGCGGCGAGCTGGTTGTTGACAGCTTTCTCAATGACTTTGGCCGGGAATGGAAGAAGCGAGATGGGGCGGTAGTTTTTGAGTTCGGTGGGGTCAGCTGTGGGTTTTTTCAGAAGGGCGCTGAGTTCTACGTGTTTCCAGCTTTCCGGGAAGGTGGCGGAGTTGAGGGAGCAGTTGATGACATCTCGGAGGTGTGGTGCTATGATGGAGTCTGCTTTGTTGAAGATGTGGTGAGGGCATGGGTCAGTTGGGGATCCTGAGTGGATGGAGTTCATCAGGCGGATGGTGTCCTCAGTGGAGATTGGGTTCCAGTCGTTAAGGATGTTCAAGGGGGGTGAAGGTCCTGCGGAAGGTTGGGTGGGTTGGTCTTCGGGTCGGTTGTTGAAGCTGTTGTGGATGTCTGCGATTTTGTTGTGGAAGAAGGAAGCTAGGGAGTCGCAGAGGGCTTGGAAGGGGGTGATGTCGTTGGAGTTGGCTGATGGGTTGGTAAATTCTTTGAAGATGTTGAATAATTCCTTGCTGTTGTGGGCGTTGTTATCTAGACGGTCTTTGAGTGCGGCTTTCTTGGCAGACCGGATAAGTTGGTGGTGTATGCGGGTAGCGTTTTTGAAGGCGTCCCTGGTGCTGGTGTTTGGGTCTTTTTTCCAGGCCTTCTCGAGGGAGCGACAGAGTTTCTTCGATTTCTTAAGGTCATCGTTGAACCAGGAGGCGTTTTTGCTGCCTCGTTTGCTTTGGCGTTTTTTCAGCGGTGCTAGGATGTCAGCGCGGTTGGATAGCCATTGGGTGAGGTTGATGGCTGCTGTGAGGGTCAGAGCAGGGTCATACAATTGTTGCAACTAGCAACTGAACTCTGGAGGGGCCCTTGTCAGGAAGCACTACAGGGAATGGTTACTAATGATGAGTTTGAACTTTTGAACCTGCTTTCACTTTTGCAAAACTCGTTTTTCTGCAGAACAGCATTACAGCAACTGTAATGCCCCAAACAAGCTTATATGAGAAAGTTGATTTCTAATCCAAAAGTTATCCAAAGAAAATCAAAAGGCCTCAAATCCAAAAAAGTGCAGGCAAATGTCAACCTGAGGAGTTATTCTGATAAAAATCATCATTTTCAGAAGGTCTATGCTGCTTGCTAGTAGATTTCTTGTGCAGAATTGCAATTTTTGTAATTTCGCGAGTGCGAGATTGTTGCTGCCCGCCGCACCTACATGTTCGCAATTGCGAACTTACACCGCACGCCGCAAAATTGTATCACCAAGAAAAAAAAATCCGCTGCGTGCGAATTTGCGGATTTTCGGTAAATTCGCGAGCGTTCGCGGATTGCGAATTTACCGAAAATCCGCAAAATCCGCGAGCGGAACGGATTTTCCGCCCATGCTTATCTCATGCACTATCACCTCTTGTGTGTATGTATAACTTCTAGCATGTAATGTCACTGTTAATGTCTCATTGTGTGTATGTATAACTTCTAGCATGTAATGTCACTGTTAATGTCTCATGCACTATCACCTCTTGTGTGTATGTATAACTTCTAGCATGTAATGTCACTGTTAATGTCTCATGCACTATCACCTCTTGTGTGTATGTATAACTTCTAGCATGTAATGTCACTGTTAATGTCTCATGCACTATCACGTCTTGTGTATGTGTATATCTTCTAGCATGCAATGTCACTGTTGATGTCTCATGCACCAACACCTCTTGTGTATATGTATGACTCGTATTATACTTCTAGCATGTATTGTCACTGTCAGTGTTTCATCCAACATTACCTCCTGTATATCTGCACTATTTTTATTATACTTTCTGCATGCAATGGTATTGTTATTGTGTCATTCACCACCGCTTGTCTACATGTATTGCATTTATTGCACTTCTCATATGTCATACTATTGTTAATCTCTCACCCATCCCTTGTACATAGAACCCACTAGTATTATACATCATGCATATAATGTCACTTTCAATGTCTCAGCCAACGCTTTTATAAAGTTAGGCCCACATTAAAGCCTCAGGAGTAATGTCCGTACAGTCAGTTTCCACCAAAATTACTAACACCTGTGATACAGTGCACTTAATTCTGGGATGCAAAATTACTCCAGGATTGCAGGTAACCCCCTTTTGGGTCCCCTATGGGATGGAAAATCATTTCAGAAATGAGTGTTCCAGCACTGATTTCCTCATGTTATCCCAGAGCTCATGGGCTTTGGCACAATCTAATCCACAAGGGCTGACCTGATGAATTTTTTCTCAGTGTCCCATGCATGTCTGGCCTTTGACAATGTCCACAAGAAGACCTAAGCAAATGGCCACAATCAACAACCCTCATCTGCGCACGCCTTCACATTCAAAGATGCCATCAGCGGCACCACCTACATGGACACCCCCACCAGCTACATGGAACACCTCACGTTCAAGATGCGCATCACAACCATCTTCTCCTTGGCCGGAACAGTTGCATACAGACCACCAGGACCATGGGCCAATTTTGCAAGTAACATAACAGACCTTGTTACACTACTGAGCATCCATGCCAGCACCTTCATCCTCCTCAGTTACCTTAACTTTCACTTAGAAGACAGCAGCAATGCAAGCTGGAAAACCTTGGAAATTTTAGCCTCACCCAGCACATTACAGAACCCACCCACACGTCCGACACCTATTGGACCGAAATTTTTCCTCACTCATCAACATCACAGTCAACAAGCCAGTTAGTATGACTTGGACAGACCACCCTCCTGTCAGATTCAGCATACACATTCTGAACCACCACAGACCTAGCACCACCGGAATCACCCACTGCAGGTGGAAAAGTATCACCGAAGAGAAGCAGGCTTCTCCCCTCTCCGTACACCGGCCTGAGCACACCAGCAACTTGCCAAAAGCCATCAAGAACCTCAACAGCTGGATAACCAACCGCATGCGTCGATAACCTTGCTCCCCTCCAACCCAAAAACCAAGAGCTCAGCCACAGGTCAGTTGGTTCACAGAGGAACTCAGGCAAAGAAAACGCCACTGTAAGTAACTGGAGAACAAATGGAGAACAAGTCAAAGAACAACAGATGGAGACATCGTCAAATCAACCCCATAACGCTACCACCAACAGATACGGAACACAAAACACACAGTTCTTGCAGATCACATCAATGCCTTCTGCCACCTCCAGCAAGATCACCCCCTCACACAACCTTTGCAAGCAGCTCCTAGAATTCCTCTGTAACAAAATCGCCTGTATATACAGCAACTTTGACCCGCAAACAGATACTGTAACCATAGCAACTCAACGCCCCATAATAGCCATAGAACAAACCCTGACCTCATGGCCAACCGTCACCACTATCAGAATCACTGCTACCTTGAAGACCATCCACTCAGGGACCTCATATGAACCTTGCTCCAACATGCCTTCACCAAAAGATTCCTACTGATCAGTGAAACACTAACACCCATCCTCAATGACTCCATCAAAGCAGCCACAGCGCGAGACACCAGTAAACATGCCACTATCATGCCAGAAACCATCCGCAGACCCCATCACACTTTACAACTTCAGACCTGGAAGGGCTTAGGGAAAATAAATCAACCGGCGCCTCAAAACCTCTCAGCAATCACCAGCTCCTCAACACCACGCAGACGAGATTCAGCACCAACCATAGTACAGAAACAGCACTCACTGCCACCACAGATGACGTCTGCATAGTCCTTGACAAAGGAGACATGGCAACACTCATTGTCCTGGACCTCTCTGCAGCATTTGACACAGTCTCTCACCCTATCCTCATGAGACACGTTCCCGAGATTGGCATCCAAGGAACAGCTCTTGCCTGGTTCTGCTCCTTCTTAACGATGTGGACACAAACCAGCAGCCTGGTACTTTCCTACTCGGAAGCCTGCAAATTCACCTGCGGAGTTCCTCAAGGTTTCTCGCTTACCCCCACCCTCTCAGACTCATATGTGATACTTCTGGCTAATGGCATTCACGTACATGACATCTACAGCCTCTCTTATGCCAATGACACCCAACTTATACTCCCCCTCTTGTACAAGACCCCATCACAAGGAACAAGTTCACAACCTACATGACCGTAGTGGTTAACTGTATGAAAGCCAACTGTCTCAAGCTCAACACTGACAAAACTGAAATAGGGATTTTTAGCAAAAGCACCTCAGCATTGGACTTCAACTGGTGGCCCGCCGAACTTGGACCCACACCCAGCACCCACGGCAGGAACCTCGGAGTAATCATCAACAGCAAACTGGACACGGCGGCACAAGTCAACGACGTCACTGCATCCTGCTCACACACCCTGAAGATGCTGCGGAAGATCTTCAAATGGCTCTCAAGCACACCAGAAAAACTGTCACTCACACTCTTGTCTCCAGCAAGTTGGGCTAAGGGAACACCCTCTATGCCGGGATCACCAAGCAACTCCCTAAAAGACTACAAACCATCCGGAAACTCAGCAGCCAGACTCATAAACAGACCCCAAGTCAAGCTAGACCACATGGAGCTCCACTCAATGTGCTCATTTCAAACTCCTCAACACGCATTCAATGCACTAAACAACGTAGGCCCCACATACCTTAACAGTTGCATCTCGTTCCATCAAGCACCCAGACACTTCCGCCCTGCAGGACTCTTCTTCACACACACCCCAGGCATACACAGAACCCGATCAGGAGGATAGGCGTTCTCTAACATTACTCCTAATGCATGGAACGGCCTCCCACTCCACATCAGAGCCTCCTCCCCTCTTCTTGAATTCCACAAGAAGCTGAAGCCCTGGCTTTTAAATGAACCAACCTACCAAGAGGCAGGGCTAGACACACACCTGCTCTGCGACAGGATGCCCTTGCAGGTGATAGTGCTCTTTACAAATACACATAACATAACTACATGCACTGCTAAATGCCGGTTAGTCAACCATAACATTTCACAAAATCACAGGTATTTTGGTATTGATTCAGTGCACCCCAGTCACTCCTCCCCGGTAAAATAGACTGCATGCCCTACTCCCCTGGCGTGCATCCATGCAGCACTATCTGCTGAGGAAAGTGCTGGGCTTACTACTGTTTCATTTTCATAGCAGTAACTTATGCCGGGAGTTTGTGAATACCTAAAAGTAGTAAACTTGTTCAAAAGTGTAAACTTACACTAAAGTGTAAGTTACCTTTGTGACTCAACCCTGCTATTTAGAAATATTCTTAGTCCTTGTTCAGACCTGTACTTTTTTCTTCCTCCACTGTTTTCTGCCACTTGTATTTGAAGTTATTTCCTGAGCTGATCAATGCTTATCAATGTTTTTATCTTTTTTTTCGTTCTTCCCACAGGTCAGTTATGCATCTTCCAGCCGACTTCTCAGCAACAAGAACCAATACAAGTCCTTTCTGCGCACTATTCCAAATGATGAGCACCAGGCCACAGCCATGGCTGACATCATTGAGTATTTCCGTTGGAACTGGGTCGGCACGATCGCGGCAGACGATGACTATGGCCGACCAGGAATTGAGAAGTTCAGGGAAGAAGCAGAAGAGCGAGATATCTGCATCGACTTCAGTGAACTCATATCTCAGTACTCAGAGGAGGAGGACATTCAGCATGTGGTGGATGTCATAGAGCACTCTAAAGCTAAGGTTATTGTTGTCTTTTCCAGTGGCCCCGATTTAGAGCCCCTTCTCAAGGAGATAGTGCGGCGCAATATTACTGGAAGGATATGGCTTGCTAGCGAGGCATGGGCAAGCTCCTCCTTGATTGCCATGCCAGAGTTCTTCCACGTGATTGGTGGCACCATAGGTTTCGCTTTAAGGGCAGGACAGATCCCTGGTTTACGAGAGTTCCTCCAGAACGTGCATCCTAAAAGATCTCCTGGCAATGGGTTTGTCAGGGAGTTCTGGGAGGAAACATTCAACTGCTACCTCCCAGAGCCTTCCAAGAACTCCCAGGCTCCAACCTCCCCTCCAAAGAGCCCAGATGAAGGGACAAGAGGTGGAAACAACACTATGGGATTCAGACCACCTTGTACAGGAGAGGAGAACCTTACTAGTGTGGAGACCCCTTATTTAGACTTCATCCACCTACGGATATCCTATAATGTGTATCTCGCAGTCTACTCCATTGCACATGCCCTACAGGAAATCTACACCTGTGTCCCAGGCAAGGGGCTCTTCACCAATGGGTCATGCGTAGACATCAAGAAAGTTGAGGCATGGCAGGTAAGTGGCCACATCAAATAACTTCTGTAGATTTACTGTTTTAGAGACTGTTTTCTGGTATATATATATATTTTATCAATTTGCTAATAATATTGAATTTTCTAAACAGTTGCCGAACCTCTGAGTAAGTGTTACGGACACCTGGGGTCTGTGAACCACAGGTTAAGAACTGCTGCTCTAGGCAAATCATACAAAGTGTAATGGAGTATATAAGCTGAAATAATATGAAGTTAACTCAATTTTAACTTCTGTTTCATACAATAGCCTCTAATGGATACTGTGTTAGAACATTGAAACCTTTGTCTGGCCTTTGAACCTAAAGAAGTGGCAACACTATCAGACCAACCTGTTGCGGCCATCTTACAACTGCATGACCCTTCCCATTATTCAGGGGCAGGAGACGCATTTTCTCCAATCCATTACAAGGTTTATCTTGTGAATCACAGCTTTTTCTGTCTTATTCAGGCAAAGACCTGAAGATTGGACTATAGGATGGTGAGATATGATCAGCTTTATAGTGGTATGCCCAAGATGTGTTGTTTGCTTTTAACCATCGTGGATTTAGGGTTCAAGAGAAAAGTTTAACGACCATCGAGGTAAAATCTCCCCCGTATAATTACAATTAACCACATACACTCACCTCGGGTCTTGGCAAAGCACTCTTAGGTATTATGCTAAGTGTCCAGCCTATTATACCGCTCAACTGAGATCACACAGATTCAAAACAAAACAAAAAAAACTATAATAACCAATAAGGGGAATTCATACCTTAAGGATTAGGACCCTCACTCAACTGTAGTGGACTTTTTTTGCTGCTGCTGATATATGTTAATAAAGAAAGATAAATATACTAAACCAGTATTCCTGTTTTCCTTTTTTACCAGGTAATACTTGAAGTATCTGCAGAAATCAAACAAAAGAGAGGACAACAAACAAAAGACCAATCATTTTTGATGCTTGCTATTAATTTTTTGTTTGTCAACAATATCAATAGCCTTACTCCTAATAGTCAGTAATGTTAGACTTACCCTCTATTGTAGGATAGTCAAACCTCACATCAACCTGGCAGGCCGCTCAGGAAAGGAGGCCCCGCGCTGTCGGGAATAAATTAAATAAATCAAAAGAATCACCACTACATTTGTAGGACTTCAAACAAATGCTGGTGACTTTTTATATATACTCCTAAGTACTTCCAGGATGCCTCAGCCTCCAAAGCATGGCCAAACAGCAGCAGCAAAAAAAGTTCACTATACTTGGTCCTGAAGAAAGCCATCGATACAGAGAACTGATCATTTGGTTGAAACATGTCGACCATGACTTAACAGTAGTTTTAAATCTATACTACCGTTTTGCATTGCTTTTTAACTCTGTGAGGTAGAGCACGAGAATAAAATTCACGGTTGTGCATCTATCCTAGACTGTTTTAACTCTCTTACACTTTTTAGATTGATTGTTTCTTTCCCCTTTTCTCCTGTTGTGCTGCACCCTCACTATCCCCAGCAGACTCACATATGGGATTTAGTATCCATCCTTGAGAAAGAAAACATCTCTGAGCTCCTTCATAAAGCACGGAAGTCGTAGCGCCCAGTAGCGACTAGGTTTTCCTTACTGGTAAGGAGGACCCACATGATGAAGCATATCACCTTTGGGTGACTGAGGGTTCTAGTCCTTAAGGGATGAATTCCCCTTATTGGTTATTATATATTTTTTTGTTTTGTTTTGTATCTGCGTGATCTCAGTTGAGCGGTAGAATAGGCTGGGCACTTAGCATAATACCTAAGAGTGCTCTGCCAAGACCCGAGGTGAGTGTATGTGGTTAATTGCTTTTAACCATCCTCTTATCTCTATTCGTTAGATGTTGCTGGCGGTTGAGGAATTCTTCACCACTGATGAGTTTAATGCCAATTACACTACATCTGAGTTTTTTTCCTGGTGGCAACTTTGTTGTGATGGTCCCTAAATGCCAACTTAATAGGTCTGACTGAATTCCAATAATTGAGTTTCAAATTACTCACAATAGGAGAGAGTTCAACAACAGGAATATACGACAAGCGGTTGCGGATATTACTGAGAAATTTGCAAGGGTGGGTAAATTTTTACCTAAAATGATGGGCCGAATTACTGTTTTCAAGGTGGTGGTGCTGCCCAACCTGATATGTCTTTTGTAAGCTCTCCCAATCACTTCACATGGCATATGTTTACAAATAATAATACATCCTGTATCTAGATTTGTGAACCTAAGCCTATATACAGACTGTATCTAGATTCGTAAACCTAAGCCTGTATACAGACTATATCTAGATATGTAAACATAGGCCTCTATATAGAGGGTATCTAGATTTGCAAACATAATCCTGTATAAAGACTGTATCTAGATTTGCATACATGATCCTGTATACAGGCTGTTTCTATATTTGTAAGCATAATCCTGTATAGACTTATCTAGATTTTTAAACAAAATCCTTTATACAGATTGTGACTAGATTTGTAAACATAATCATGTATACAGATGTTATCAAGATTTGTGAACATAATACTGTATAGAGACTGTTTCTAGATTTGGAAACACAATTCTGTATACAGACTCTATCTAGATTTGTGTAAACATAGTCTTGTATACAGACTATATCAAGATTTGTGAACATGATCCTATATAAAGACTGTATCTAGATTTATAAACATGATCATGTATACAGGTTGTATCTGGATCTGTAAACATACGCCTAGGGAAGTGGTGCTTGGGCAACATCACCATCTTGTAGACAGAATTCTGGCCATTATCTTAAGTGATAATTTACTGTTGAAAGGCTTTGTGTGGGGAACTAGGTTCCCACTGTGATAAAAGGATCATAAACGTTCTATAGCATTTTGGCCCAAATATGCTATAGTATTACTCAGGCCTATGTTGTGTGTTTTTTTTGTTGCAGAGTTTTATATAGTGATAACTTGACCCGAATCTGGTATCAGAGCGCTTTACACAGCAACAGTTACCAGTTACCAGTGTGCTTAAACCATTCTCACCCTGCAGACAATTTAGAAGATAGGCAGTTAGAGGGCTGGAATTGCTGGTCTCTCTGTCCTTGAAATAGGGTAGTGCAAACCAGTGGGTAACTCCCACAATAAAGTTACTGAATTTTTGGATGCATTTAACAGAATGACTAGCCACAAGTGGCCCATTCTACATTCTACATCCATGCATACTTTTGATTCTACATACACATTTGATGGATGGGGCATTCAGTTCTTTACAGATTGCATACAGGTTACACTGGGTGAAATTTTCATCAAAGAGATGTCTAACTGGCAGATGCATCAACGTAGACTTTTGCTATTCCTAAACAGCGATTTTTAAGGAATCGCTATTTAGGAATAGTAAAAGCCTATGCATGTAGGAGTCGCTATTAAAATAGCGATTCCTTAACATTCCTTAATTGCTACTCGCAAATTGCTAGTCGCAATTAAGGAATGCTGTCCCATTCATTCCTAAGGGCCTACAGACCCATAGGAATGTATTGGAGATTGCATGAGCAATTCGCGAGCACCAGTAGATACTCGCAAATTGCTCATGCAATTTCAAGGGTGCAAGGATGTCAAAATGACACCCTGTTGCACCCTTGAAATTGATCTATGCACATATGTTGCACACACACATGCCCTAAAGGCATGTGTGTGCGCAACATGAAACTTTGAAACATGCACAAAAGTGTTTTTTTCAAAGTTTAAGCAAATTACCATGAAGTCCAACTTCATGGTAATTTACTCCCCCTATTAGCGAATTCGCTATTTTTTTTACTTTCATGCATAGCATTTAAGGAATCTCAATTTGGGATTCCTTAAATGCAATCGCAATTTAAGGAATCTCAATTTAGAGATTCCTTAAATTGCGATTTTTGCAATTGGGATGATGCATCCCAAATGCAAAAATACCGGGAGCAAAGGGGCAGATTCTGAGAATCTGCCCATTTGCTCCCGGTATTTACTTTGATGCATATGCCTGTAAATCCCTTGTTGTATTAGGAGATGTGTGTGAATTTAACAAGACACACACATACATGGTCTTGTTGGATTGCCCGATGGACCACCCAATAGGGTGTTATGATAATAGCCAATCAATCAGGATTTATAAAGCGCTGCTAATCACCCGAAAGGGTATCCAGGTGCTTGCAGGTCTCAGAGGCTTATTCGAACAGCCCGGTCTTGATGGCCATTTGGAATTCCGGAATTGAGGTGATGGTCCGGAGGTTTTCAGGTTTTTGCTGTGATGGGGGGGAAAGAGCGTCCTCAACATCTGCTTTGGTAGATGCGGGCAGTAGTAAGTGGTAGTAGTCTTAAGAGGGAGAGTGCAGGACAATTGGCCATGCCACAGAACAACACATTGACTGCTTGATACTGCAGTTGGTCCGGAATATTGATAAAAAGATACCATCTCGAGGCTCCAACAGATGGTCCTACTGCTAGCCGAAGGTAGCACTGCACTTTGGTGGATGCACTCTCGTTCATGACTGATCTCAAGATGGGCAAACATTAAAGGTCAGATAAAAAAGAATGTGATTTGAGGGACACAAATACAATGAGAATGTGTGGCACAGAGCTCTCAACTTCTTTGTAAGCCATAGTTCAACTGATTTGAAAAAGGAGAGAGTATGTATTCCGTTATTATATATGTATTACGTTGAGGCTGAATCCTGTTGTCATAAATTAAAGATGCCATTCAAATGATTGGGTTGCTCCAGTTTAAAAAAGACAATCTTTATTAATGCAAATTCAAACATTGATAGCCGACACGTGTTTCGCCCTCTGTGGCGATTGGTTCCAGGGCTATTCCAATTTCATTTGTACATTCGTAACATTTCTCTGATTGTCATCATTATGTGCACCCGACATCAGAAGTTACTGGAGTTTTCAATTTGGAGGTAAATCTCCTACGGTATACGGTGTCTTCACTGAGGTGCCGTGTATGGCAGAAAGGTCCCGTTGTGGACTGATCCCTGCTGGTACTATATACCTAGGAGGCGTACTATTGAACCACTGAACCAGTGGAACATGATGTGCAACGTCTCTTACAAGAATCCCTCCAGCAAGAAACACAGTCAGAAATGATGCATGGCTGCACGTACACGTTTTTAAAATGTTTGCAATGCTCCATTGCAAAGAGCAACTGAAATGTTTGATATAGAACCATAGCAGCAGATGGAGGAAAATCAGTACAAGCAGGCATTCCCTTTCAAGCTGTTTTTTTGATAGAATGCAACTTGCCATGGATACAGTATTAAAATGCGCCCAAAAATATAAAGGTAAAGAAATTATCACTTTCCACATCTTACACATTCATGCCATTGCACTTTTGTTAACCTAATACAGTTAAGCCCATGCTATTGATATCAAATGAACACAGAGCCATTTCACATGTGCCTGGGGGTCTCCAAGCTGAGCGCTTCGGCCGGTACCTTTGTTTACACGTCTTGAGCTGTCACATTTCTTGGGCCTTCGAGATGGAGAGTCACAGGAAGCTCTCCGCTCCTAAGCAGTGTTTCGCTCTGGTTGACAGCAGTTTCGATGGTTATGGAACCCTCTGCAGGTTCTTTGCCGGCTGGATTTTGCCAAATTAAAAAACTTCGGGGCATATTATCAAGACCCGCGTTAAAATTATGCGGCAGGAAAAGCGTCGATAATAGGCTTCATAATATGCCCTTGTGAATTCTCATAGAAGCCCATGTTCTGGTGTGTCTGCTAAAGCGGCGATCATTTTTAACGCCATTCGTGATAATATGCCCCTTCCTGTCTGTTATCAGTCACACACGCCTGAGACCCTTTTCAAGGCTGGCTAGCAGAGAGGGCACAGCCTATGAGGTGCAGCGTGCACCACAAGATGCGGGCTACACACACTCTCTGCCTGCCGTGGGTGCCGCAACAAGAAAAAGAGTGTTTCATTTGATTTGCCAATAATCCAACACAAATTAGCCAGCCAGTACACACTGGCTGTTGCTTACAGCGGTGATGCGGACAGCCACATTCAAACGCGTTAGGCTAACGCCTGATGCATGGTACTCGGCAGGGCTGGATTCACAGAGGTAAACTTACGCTTTTGTGTCGATTTACGATTGTTTGCTATTCACAAAGGGGTTTACGAGTAGTATCTCTACAAGTGCAAAGTACCAACACTTAAAAAGATAGGTCTTTTTATGTGCAGAGACTCCACACTCGTAAAGATACTACTCGTAAAGCCCTTTGTGAATAGCAAACAATCGTAAATCAACACAAAAGCGTATAAGTTTACCTCTGTGAATCAGGCCCGTCGTCTTTATAATAGTTCCAAATCTGGAATCACAGCAGCTTCCATATATTTTTCACAGCCCACCAGACATGAGCGCGTGGGGTGGGCGGGTTGTTTTTGCTGGTGTCTGTTTCAGATGTCTGTATAACTCGTGCTGTGCTGATGTTGCACATTTTACCTTTCACTCACTGTCAACCAGACATTAGAGTACAGTTAGTTCTCTGGGTTCTTTATTTTATGTGAGTCGAGGCCGCTCCAACATATGAGGAGCCCTTATCTAAAAAAAAGCCAACAGTTGTTTTAGAATTTGTGGATGTCATACATTGCAACACTCATCTGCTGATATTTTCCTCTTTTTATACCAAAAACTAGTGAATACTGCAAAATTCTCACTTCATTGCCAAAATATAGACACTATAGGCCTAATACACAAACTGCACTATTGAGTAAGTTTACACTCTTGAATACATTTACTACTTTTCGGTATTCACAAGCAGCACCTTAGTAGTAATTTACACGTTTGTAGTAAGTTCACCACTACACCACTGGTACCGCAGCACTAGTCCATTGAAAATAATGGAGGAACCTATATGAAATAATGTTAAAGTAAAAGTAATTCTTTAAACAGCTAAAATATTTTTAAAAATAGAAAATGTTGCAGTGCATATTTATTATTTAATTATAAAAAATTATAAAATATTTAAGATATACATATTTAAAATGAAATAATAAATATGCATTCTTTTATATATTTTTTTAACTAATTTAGGATTTGCTAAACTTACTGGACTTTGATAGCCAGTTCACAATTGCGCCTATATCGCCAATACAATTTGACAACTACAGGCCTTGAGTTTTCCAAGTTGAGGTGTAAAAGTCAGTCTTGCATTCAGCCTGGGGGGTGGGTGCTTTCAACACAATATATAGAAACATTTCATTTGGACATGTGTGCACTCATATTCCTGCAGCTCTTTTCTGGGGTTAAAGACTCACTATCAAAGTACAAACAAATGATATTGTTATGCAAGTGTTTGATGAGTTCAATTTCATTAAATGAATCTAAAATGGGCCTTTTGTGCTTTGTAGACAGTGTGATCAGAGCTCTTCTTGAGTCATACTTCTTGCAAATACTTCTTGGCCCAGAGACCCCAGATCTGAAGCCTTGTTAATTCTGACCCTGACACCTCCCTGTGGAGTTAAAGGGAAACATGTAATAAAGACCAAGGAACAGAAATCCAACCTCTTTAGAGGATAACTAATTCTATTTAACTAAATCAGTGTCCAGTCTTATCTGCCCCCCATCTCCTGTCTCGCACTTGAAGAAGGCGCGTGTAGTTCAAGAATGCCCGCACCTGTCTCTGTCCCCATCATTGTGTTATGATACTGCTGCCTGCAGAGCTAACCCATTATGCAACCCATGTCTCATGTATGCACTTCTACCAGTCATGCACTTTTCGATGTAACCCACACCATGCTTACTGCAACAAGCCACGTCTTATGTTCTTTTTTCCACTTGGATTGTATGTATGTTCCTGCTCAATCCTATATATTTTCTTATTGTAATTATGTATTTGTTAGTAAGCATTGCTGCCAGAATCACTGTAACTAGCAACTATGTGGCACGGTAAATCAGACTGTTTTCGTAGATCAGCATTACAGGTGGATGGTGATGAGTGGGACAATACGCTGAGCTTGTAATGGTTTTACATTAAAATTTAATAATTAGCAAAATAGAGTGATTTGCCCGGAGTCCCACCATGTTTGATCAAGTGCCAAAGCTATGGTTCTGTGTACTGCAATATAGGCCCCAGAATACACCAATTTCTTTAGGGATAAAATTAGATAATTTACACATGCTCAATATAAAGTTTTAAAAAAACTACAAATGAGTGATTGTAGGAAGAGATTATAAAATATCTGAAATCTGGTCAATTCCATGGTTAGGTCAGTCCTACCAGACAGCACACCTGTCTCGTTGCAAACAACAGACTTTGGGCTTACCAAGAATATAGAGGAACTTGCATCCTGCCCATTACTTATCATCGATTGGCTTTACTGATTGGTTTTCTCGTTTGTCTGGTTCATAATAAATGGCTTGCCTTGTCCATGTTGTGCCTGTCCCTCCTCTCAACCATTTCCCCACATTACTTGCGTCCTTTCAATACTTAGTTTTAGAGAACTATTGGGCATATTACCAAGCAATAGCGATAATTATCGCTATTGCTTGGTTAGCGTGAAAAAATTATCGCCGAGCTGCGGCGATTTTTATCGCAGATAAACCTTGGTATTACCAAGGTTTATCGCAAATGCGATAAAAATCGGCCGCAATGCATGAATATCGCCGAAAAGTCCGCGATATTCATGCATTACCGAGCTAATGCTCTTAGCCATGTTATCCACCTCCCATTGGATAACATGGCTAAGAACTGCTCAGGGCAGGTGTTAGCTTTTGGAGATATTCGCGCTTAGCGCGAATATCTCCAAAAGTTGTAAATAGGAGATAGCGATGTTAGCGACTGTTTCCAGTCACTAACATCTTGGCACACCCACTTTGCATGTCATTAGTGATAAATATCACTGACATGCAAAGTGGGGCCCAAGATGGTCGCTATCTCCTACTAGCTGTCGCTAACTGGTGTTAGCGACAGCTAGGTAATAGGGAGATAATTTTATCTCCGCTTTCTTGGCTTTTAAAGCCAAAAAAGCGGAGATAAACCCCCTTGATAATATGCCCCTACATTTTTCTTTTTTATTAAGCATTCCACGAGAGAACATGTGTTTTCCAGCTGTCTCCTTGTGCTGCTATTCTTCTCCCTCTATGCTCCGTATTGCTTTCTCTTGCCCCCTCCATGATGGGCTTGCGGTGGTGTTGTCTCCACCAAGTGCTCCAGGTTGCTCTCTCTCGCCCTTTTCTCTGCCCTTTACCCGTGTCCTCCTTTTTGCTTTCCCCATCCGATCTCTGTGTGGCTTCCCTCGCCCCCTCGGTTTCTTCCTTCCACCAGTGCCCCTGTGTTGCTTCTGCCCCCCAACCCCTTTGTTGCTTCCGCACACCTATGTTGCTTCTCCCTAGATAACTTAAAAAAATGTCTTAGACTATTTGTTTTATTTATTGATCCAACTCGGATAGCTAAATAAAGAGACAAGAAGTGGACATGTCATTTTGTAGGCATGGGCATGTGTTGTGTGTGGCGCTATAAAATGAAGCAGGTAGGTGCATCAGAGGCAGTTCGTATTCTTCTTGAGCCATGCTGACATTGCTAAAACCATGGGCCGTGCTGATATGTGAACGAAATTGAGATCATTTCAAGTATAAACCAATAGTGTTTGCTACCTTGCATGCTTCAATCAGCATAAAATGGTTAATAAAATGTAAAGTTGTTCCATACAGGAGGCCCTAGAATATGACTTGCCAGGGCTCCAAACATCCTGTTAATATCCCATCTTTTTCAGGGCTCCTGAATCAAGTCTGCTCTATTTATTTCTTATGTGTAAATAGAACTCATACGATTTGTTTTCACCTATTTAAAGCGCCTACTTGCTGCAGGGCCTTTCTTGCAGAACCGTACCTGCCAACTCACACGGTGCCACCGTGCGACACACGATATCGGCTCCCGACACACGGTCACCCGGTGAGGAGCCGAAATCACACATTGGCAGCGAAAACGACCTGAAAACCACAATAAATAGTGTTTCCTTGACTTTGAACTGTCAATGTCCATTGAGGGGTGTGAAAACACCCCAGGACATTGGCAGCAGCCTTACCAAGCTTTTTTTAAGGTCGAGCCTGGGCAGTGCATCTTTTCAATTGGCTCCTGTTGCTGTCCTTACGAAATCGTTGCTTTTCATTTGTGAACAGGTTCAGTTGTCTCTCCATGGTACCGCCTTTTCTGCATTTGTAACCTCCCATAACGACTGGACTTTTTACCTGAGTTGTTAAACGGTCTGCTTTATAAGTCGATGAGCACTATTTTCCTTAGTGATCTTCCCTTATTCCACCCGCGAGAGTGCAGCAGGCCACCAGCTTTTATATTATCTGTTTTTTAAATTATAGCACGGTCCGCTTTAACTATAGAGGCCGCACGTATTTAATTATTTAATTTACAGCGTGGGCTGCTTTCAGTTTAGCGGTCGCACTTATTTAATTATTTAATTTGCAGCGCGGCCCGCTTTCACTTTAGCGCCCTGCGCTTATTTATTTATTTCATTACCAGCGCGGGCTGCTTTCACTTTAGCAGCTGCGCCACAGGACCTTTGAAATTATATTTAATTTTTTGGGGCTTTGTGTGGGAACGCACCATACGTGCTTTCACTTTCTTTAGACGCTGCTTGCTGTAACCTGCATATGGCAAGCAGAGTCTAAACAAGTGGGCGAGGCCACCATTAGAGTGGTCTCGCATTTGCGGGAGTTGGCGTTAGTGGCATTAAAAATGACAATGCCTTTTATACATGCGAGACCTGTCTTCTTTTTCCTTCTTGTTTTCCCTCTCCTCTTCTCCCTCTTTCTTTCCTTTTCTTTTTCTTTTTCCTTCTTCCTTCTTTACTGTCCTTTTCCCCCTTTTATCTTTTCTCATATACTTATTTTGATATGGTCATGGCTTTTCACATTACTTTCTTATGTATTTTTACCTAATTACTTTTGCCATGTTTCTATACTACTTTTAAACTGCCTAATAAAAATTTCCTGAACGAAAAAAAATACATGCGAGACCTGTTGCATTGAAAATTCTTGTTATTAATGGCTACTTAAGGAAAGTTATTTGCATTTTACGAATTTGTAAATTGGTGTTATATAATGTTTTTAAAGCTATTTTAAGTTAAATAAACTGATTATTAATTGATTGGTGGTTTGGCGGCTTTCTTGTCTGTCACGGTTGTCTGCTCTTCATGGCTTTTCTTCCTATTCCTGTCTTTGTTCTGCCCAAGGAACATTTCCATCTAACCGTGTTTTACTTGGATGACGTCAGAACCTTGCATTGCAGTGCATTAGGGTCTATTTTCTCTCCCACTCTCTCACTCTTCACTCTCACACACCCTTTTTTGCCCCCCCTTTATTCTAAATGTTGCTTGTACTTCAGCACCTACTTGTCCCCCCACTTCATCAGCCACCCATCAATAGGCTCTCTATGAACTAATAGTCATCTTTAAATGTTTTTTTTAATCTTCATGACCGCCACCATATGTTCGGCCAACTTGGATGGGTGCACTCACTTGTGCACTCAAGGTGAAATACTTTTTAATGTTCTTTTTTAATAGTGTGGGGGGCACGGATAAATTAAGTGATTTGCCCACAAAGACACAATATTGAGCCGAGGCTAAGATTTAACAGCCTGATTCATCATTCTCCCGTTTTGCGAGCCCCTAATAGGGATTCATAGCGAATCGCTATTAAGGACTCGCAAAACGTGATTCATGTAGAAATTGCAGAAAGAAATGCGATTCCTACATAATCCTTATTTGCGATTAGCAAATTGCTAATCGCAAATAAGGAATAACTCGCCATTCATTCCTATGGGCCAAAAGGCCCATAGGAAGGAATGGGGAGTATTCCTTATTTGCGATTAGCAATTAGCTAATCGCAAATAAGATAGCGATTTGAAGGGTGCCAGGGGTGTCCAAAGGACACCCTGTAGCACCACTCAAATGAAATTTTACACAGGTGTTGCAAACACACATGTCCAAAGGACGTGTGTGTGTAACATGCAACTCAGAAAAATGCATTTAAAAGCATTTTTCTGAGTTTTCGCAATTTACCACGAGGTCTGACCTCGTGGTAAATGGCGGCAAGAAATTGCGAATTCGCAAAACAACATTGGATGATGAATTGCATTTAAGGAATCTCAAATAGAGATTTCTTAAATGTAATTCCTCACAAAATTGCGAGATCGCAATTAGCGATTTTTGCATTTGGGATGATGAATCCCAAATGCAAAAATCGCACTCGCAAAGGGCCAGATTCTCAGAATCTGGCCCTTTGCGAGCCGATTTCGGCTTCATGAATAAGGCTGTAAGTTCCTCGAGTCCCAAAGTGGGCAGTTCTAGCCACTAAGCTACATCTCCTTCAAACATCTCCTTCAAAACACATTTCAGGATGCCCGCCATGTGTGTGTGTGCACATAGGAGGCTATCTTAATTTAATTTTTTCCCATAAACGATAACCCCACGTCACAAACGACACCTGTTGTCTTTGCCTGTGCTTGTTGTGTGTGCTGTGCTGTTCTGTTTCTGCTGCGTCAAGGTACAGGCCTGGAGACAGGGACTGAGAGAAGAAAAGAAAGCCTTTTAGATCAGTGATGCTGTCATGGCTTAAGGGCTACAGCAATCAGAGGTGTTTCAAAGTCCCAAGATCATAGGGTAAAAAGTGTCCTGTGTGACACGTGGCAGGGTCTGCCTATAAACCCCCTGACGTACTGTGGCCTCCTGTGAAGAAAGACTTCCACAAATCGCTGCACAATGCATCCGTCGTAGGCTCTGTTCCCCCATTAGAACCTTATTCACCAGCCTATGCAGAGCTGTAACTATTTATAAGTTAATAAGGTCGGCGTGGGTGACCTAGCGCCTAATAATAGCAGCGCCTGCAGGTGTGGGCGGGTGCACGCGCCATGACACGGAGGTCAGCGTGTGAGGAAAGGAGCGGGCGGTGTCCACGGTGAGCCCAGTACCAGCCGAGCCTGCGGCTGCATTTCAATCAGGGGCGAGGCTGAGCAGTTTAAAGGGCCCTGGCTGCAAAGTGGCGCCCTCCCCAGCCTGGGCTGAGGCCTGCTGGCGGCTGGACTCCCTTCAGCTTTGACACAGGCCTCTCCTGTGATACCCTGTAGACTGCAGGAATTACAGGACTGATGTCGTCATTTAGATTACGGGGCATCTTCTACAAAATGGAGGCTGTCCCGTTCACCCACTTCACTGAGGTGCCGACGACCAATCCGCTCCATCGAGGACAACCTGTTGGTGGCCCTAGATCCAATAGGAATGGCGACTGAGCGACCAGCCAGTTAAGGCCATCACCAATGATGTCATGGCCTCTGATGACTTCAGATAATGGTGGTCCCATTCAGAACAAGCATTGGCATAGCCAATAAGTCTCGCTTATACAAGAGCTAATGGCTTTGCCAATGTGTTCAGCCATGTCACATAAAAGCATGGCTGTTGTTCACTATGGCTAAAAGCTGGTGGCATAGAGGAGAGTGGCATGGAGTGGAGTGGCATAGCGTGTTGTAGAGTGGAGTGGCTTGAATTGGGGTAAAGTGGCAAAGAGTGGAGTAGAATGGTACAGAGTAGAGTAGATTGGCACAGAGTGGAATAGAGTGGCACAAAGAGGAATAGAGTGGCGTGGAGTAGAGTGTCGTAGAGTGGAGTGTCAGAGTATAATGGCATGGAGTAGAGTGGCGTGGAGTGGAGTGGCGTAGTTTGGAGTGTAGTAGAGTGGAGTGACACAGATTGGAGTGTCCTAGAGTGGCATGGAGTGGCGTAGAGTGGAGCAGATTGTTGTGAACTGGCATAAAGCAGCAAGCCATAGAGTGGATTACAGTGTTGTGGAGTGTCGTAGAGTGTAGTGGAGTAGAGAATCATAGAGTGGAATAAAGTGGTGTGGAGTGTCATAGAATGGAGTGCAGAGTTGTAGAGTGGAGTGTCATAGAGTGTCAGAATGAAGTAGCGCAGAGTGGGCTGAAGTAGAGCTGCATAGAGTAGAGCCAGTGGCATAACGAAACCTGAGAGGGGCCCCATTCGAAGTCCATGCAGGGGCCCCCCACACTCCAGACCCAGTCCAAAGCTCTCAGGCCAAGGGCCTGTCAGTGGTGGAGGGGGCCCCGGGAGGTAGGGTCAACCCTCGCATTGTGGGGGCTGCAGGGACGTTTGTTACTGGGAAGGTGTGGAGTGGCGAAGAGTGGAGTGGAGTGGGGTAAAGTGGCAGAGAGTGCAGTACAGTAGAGTGAAGTAGAGTAAAGTAGAGTGAAGTGGCATAGAATGGAGTACAGTGTTGTGGATTTTCACAAACACAAGTGTCGTAGAGTGGTGTGAAGTGGCATAGAGTAGAATAGAGTGGAGTGTCGTAGAGTGGAGTGTCGTAGAGTGGAGTGTCATAGAGTGGAGTAGAGTGGCACAGTGGAGTGGCTTAGAATGTCTTAGAGTGTAATAAAGTGGTATAGAGTGGAGTAGTGAAAAGTGGAGTAGAGTAAAGTGAAGTAGAATGGTGTAGTGTCACAGAGAGGAGTAGAGTGTCCTAAATGGAGTGGAGTAGAGTGGAGTGGCAAATGGTGGCATAAAGTGGAGTAAAGTGTTGTAGAGTGGAGTGGCATTGAGCGCTCTGTGGGCCTTGTATGGTTTGACATTGTATAGCCGAAGGTGACGTGCTGTGCATGTCTCTCCATTCTAACGAGGAGAACGGGTCATTTCCAAGCCCATGCCATCCTATGAAGCTGCACACCTGAGGGTCACAGAAAGTACAGCCCAATAAACAGCACGAGCTGGGGACTGGGGTAAGGGAAGCAAGTGTAGGGCAGTCGCGGCTCGCAAGACTCATGGGTGGGGGGGCGGGTGTGTTGCTCAAGCGGGGGTTCACGCTGGGGGGATTTAAACATTTTTTTACAACTTACCATTCCAGGTCCTGCGCCACCTCTGCTCCTGGCTGGGTCCCGCTTTTTATTGCTGCTTTCCTGCTCTCCTGCCTCTGGCAGGAACAGGAAGCAACAATCCTCCTTACCCTCCACTAAGCCAATCACATCACTGCAGTGGCAGCATTATGATTGGTGGGGACAGCGCCCAGTCAGCGCCTACGGGGTGGCCATTTTCTATATGTAGGCTGCATGCAGAGTGCGAATGACTGGTTTGGTTGGCCCAAAGGGCCGACCAAACAGTCAGGGCACACAGCATTGGTCAAGCCACTCATCCCCCCCGCCCACCCACCTGCCCCCAACCAGGCATTCCCTTCTGCTTTGTCGCAGAGCGAGAAGCAGAAGCATAAAATGGTATTTAAAATACCATTTTATATTTCTGCTTCTCACACTGCAACAAAGCAGTGGGACGCTGCTCCTCTGCCCTAATGGAGGAGCCACCCCTGGAGTAGGGTCAATCCAGTGCTTAATTTGAGTGGGTGGTTTAGTGCTCGGCACCAGCACTTAATTCTCAGTAGCAGCTCTTATGACAGTCTGCCACAAGGTGGTGCTGTTGTCTAATTTTGGAAAAGAGCAACACAACAGTAGTTTAATCAGTTTACATCAGAAATGGATATTACCAGCACCCACAGTGTTCTTATACCTTTGTGCTGCTGGAATAGTCTGAATTCTCACACTTGTATGAGTGTGGTGGTTAGTAGTTGGATATGGACTGTCATTGGCAGCACTGTCAGGGGTATTGAGGGGTCAAGATGCAGCGGCCTGGCCCTGGCTCTCACCTTGTCGCGTTCTAATCTAGGACCCCGATCAATACTGTGACCATATGCCCCTATACGGCTATAATCCATTTATTCCCCTATAATGGCATAAACGATCAAGAGTGATATTTCAGAAACTCGTCTCTGGCCTCACATGATCAGAGCCACATTTCAGAATCTCTTCCTCTGCAACTTCCTCTGCAACTCATTAGTGCAAATGACACAGCAGAAGCCACTATCTAAGATTCCTAGATTACACTCCGAGTTCTTCAACAAGATAAAACTCAGCAACCTGGGAAGTCCCCGCTTGCTATGTTTTGATTAGTAATAGAACTCTAATGAGCACTGAGAGACGATCACTTCCTAGTGACATCTTTATTGACGTCTTATGTCCAAAAACTTACGTCAAACCAGGCACCTTTCAGGTATAAATATTACCAACGTTGCCTTAACCCTTTCCATGCGGCCGTGATTCCCCTTGTGTGCTGTAAACAGCACGAACAGGGGCGGGCCGTGACTAACCCCAGCCGTCATCAGCACACGAGCACCGTAGTGCATGACGGCTGGGGTTCGTCATCAGCATGGAAGGGGTTAAGCAAGCGCTGCTGATGTTACTATTGCTGCTGCTGTCTCAACGACATCGATGATAGCAATGGTGTGGTGAACCTAGGAGCAGAACAGCTGTCCCCTGCAGAGCCCAGCAGATGCAAGCTGCCCACGGACGCTGCCCCTCCTCCTCCTCGACGTGCTGAGAGAGAAGCTGTCTTTTCTCTTGCAGAGAAAATCCAGCTCCAGCGTTTCCAACCTACTCTTGCGAGTGACTGGGATATCGAGTCCTGGAAGGAGATACAAGACCTCCAACATTCTATTTCAGAGGTATGGTGTTGACTAAACCCTTAGAGAGAATTCTTGAAGCAAACCTTGGCAAAACCAACTTAACTAAAACTGCTACTTACTTACTCCCTCCCAAGTATTAGGCTTAGGTCAGGTACACTGGGGTAGTTAGAAGCACCAGTTGAGTACGTTAGCCTAATGTATATATGAATGTATATATGTTTTATTCATTTTAAACCATTGTATGGCTAAGAAACCATATCAATGCTTTTACAGTATTATTTCGCAATCCTCATTTTACTGTACGCACTTTTTATAAAAACAAGTCTTGCAATTGTGGCAATTCATTTCTCTTGTATGAGAAGAAAGACTGTTCAATAAATAATACCTTTTTATTGAAAACGCCCGTCTCTCTATTCTCTGCATATTTGTGAAAGTAATGTGCACAAAACTGACTGAGTAAAATAACTGTCTATTGTTTCACACGACTCTAGAGATTGACTCTTATTCTAAGGAGCAAAGTTGTCATGTTTATGCGGTTGTTGGAAAACTGAATCCCTTCTTGTCCGTACCAGGGAAGCTGATCACTTCCTATTCAGTCAAGAAAGTTTCCAGTGACCTCTGAGCTAGTTGGTAACAAACCCAATTAAGTTTAGCATAGTCAGTGGAGACCTGGAAGATCCGCACTTCTACGTCCATACTACTGTTTATGTTATTCCAATGCGCAGGGCCTATTGGGAAAATAGGAACTACACTACATGGCGCCCAATGTTTAGTAAGGCGATAAAACTAACGCAAGACGTTAGAGTAACTCAGTCGTGCATTTTTCACACAGACCCCTTTCTACCGTAAATACTCCAATAGACGTCTGGAGTGGGTGAAAGGTTAAAATCCGCCCGACCTTAGTAGGAAGAGATTCCTATGTAAAGCTCTGGTTTATTCAACGTTGAAGGATACAGTGTTCTAAAATATTGTGCACCTAATCTTTGTCTCCTTGGAGACCTGCTCTGCAAAAACCTTTCTGACAATAAAATGTCAGACTTAGAGAACGGAACCACTGGAGGTGCAGTAAATGCGACTCAGCAGGGTCCCGATGAAACTAATGAACCGGGTGCGATAATCATCCCGGCACATTTAAGAAAATCTATAACGTCAAAACTTATAGAAAATGGACTGACCACGCAAGGTGGCACAGTCGTCTTCGTGATAGAGGCACACGAATATCGGCAGACAGAGGTATTCTATTCTTGGATAAAATTTCCAGCAGCAAACGCTGCAACACACGAGTTTCGCTATTACAAAATAGGGGATCCACCGGAAGAGTACGCTCCTTTCGAGGAGATTGAAATCCCATTAAAATTCCAAGAGCACCTGCTCTGGTTTAAAGGCGCCCTAAAACACAATGATCATATTACCAGGCTCGGTCCACTAGGTAGACCAGGAGCAACGTGGCCGGTTCTAGCCAGCTACACACCACATCCGGACATTGCAAAAATGTCTAGAGAAGAACTTTTAGCACAGCTAAAAACATTAATCAAAATACATAGGCAATTAGTCCAATATGTAATGCGGACTGCTACAGTCCAAACAGCTTTTAATATACCACAGCTGACCCCTCATCAGGGGAACACCAATAAAATTACACCACAGAACATACAGTCATGTCTTGGTAAAACACCCATAAAACGGGAACAAATTATTTTGTGGTTAGCGCAGAAAATTACTCAAATAGAGGCAGTATTTCCGAATACTACCCCTATTGAGAAACACAGGATCCTGACCATCTGCCTTCCAATGGGGGTCGCACCATATGTGGAGGACTGTGACACTTGGGGTACAGTCTTTGCTTCCATTTACACGAAAACACATGGTGTTCCGTCAATGGCGGTAATACCAGATGTGCTAAAACAGATTCAGAATGAATACGGTCCAGAATCTGCTTTAACTCTTGGTATGAAATTACTGAAAGACTTCAAGCAGGTCTCAGCTATGTTACTAGCCAATATAAAAGGAGAAGCAGCATCTGTGGCGATCCGCCAGAAATTGAAAGAAACAGATATAACAGATCAACCAATTGAGCTTGCCAGAATCATAGAAAAATGTTATGAAGAACTAGGTAGAGACAGCTTGGGTGGAAAACCAGTAAAGCCCCAACTGCTCGAAAATCCCGAAAAATTATTTATTAAAAATAATTCAAACACTCCTAAAAAGAGCTGGGATGGAAATAAACAATCCACTCCCAAGGAAAAAGTTTTCCAGTCCAGAGGAAGGTCTCCTCGACGGAGGGACAGAACTCCGACTCGAGAACACTAGTCTCCCCCAGAGGGAGCCCTCTGAGAAAAGATACAACCTTAGAAATAGGGATAATTTGAAGATGCCTGATAGATATCAAAGTATTGATACACGTCCCTCTCGATCTTTTTCGCAGAAATCGGAAAGAAGAGGACGGTCAGACCCAGGAGAGCACACCAAGTCCAAAGACAAGGAACCTGCTCAAAGTAAAAAATCTCAATTTCCAATAAAGAAGGTAGCCAGTATTAGAGTAATCGAACATGCCGAGAATACTGAGGACACAGTTGAAAAACGGGGAGTGGGTACAGACAATGCTAGACAGTGCAGCAGAAATCACCATAGCTCGCAAGATCCTGATGAGTCATCTGGAGACAGTGGACACGAATGAATACATTCAGGTTGAAACTGCCGACACCAGACTTAGCAAGCCCCATAAGATATACGAAATAGCATTGCGTATAGAGGGTGATAAGACTAGGAAAATAAGGGGTCTATTTTGGGATAAACTCTCAAAAGGCTATGATATTCTGTTAGCTGAAAAGGATTGGCCCCCAGAGTTTGTCAGGGAGTGCCCTCGTGGCGAAGAAATGATTATGCCTGCCTTCTCGAATCACATTCCGATTCACAAAAAATATACTTATGCAAGGAAATGGGCAGTAGCCCAGGCACCAGCATTATATAAAAATCATGTAGGATGGGATGAGGACTCTCCTCCTCACAAAATCCAGTTAAAAAGTCAACCAACTGCACAAAGGCAGTATCCCATTAAGCAAGAAGCTAAAAAACAAGTCAGGGAGATTTTAGATCAACTTGAATACCAAGGGGTGATTGAAACATGCACCTCTCAAATGAACAATCCTTTGTTTCCTGTCTCCAAACCAGACAATTCATATCGTCTAGTTTTAGATTACAGACACCTTAACGCATGTTGCAAAACATTTGCAGTACAAAATTCGCATAGTGCTGCACTAATGAATAACATAGTTAGGAAAAAATATAAAACGACATTAGACATATCTAATGGTTTCTTTTGTCAAAACATTGCACCAGAAAGCAGATACTTGACCGCTTTCTCAGTAATGGGGTCACAGAAAAATTTCTGTAGGCTCCCACAGGGATTCAAGAACAGCCCAGGACTATTCTCAGCCAGAGTAACAGAGTTACTACAAATGTATGATGATGAGGCATTATCTTACGTAGATGATATCTATCTCACAGACGACGACTTGGAGACTCACTTGAAAAGAGTGAACACCATTATACTTGGGTTCGCAGCGGAGGGTTACAAATTCAACTTTAAAAAGTCTCGAATTGCCCATCTGACAGTATTATTTTTAGGATACGAATTATCAAGTGAAGGAAAAAGCCTAGCGGACAACTTCTTAGAGAAGTGCGCTTTACTCCAAGCACCGAAAACGCTGAAGAATTTACAATCGATTCTAGGTTTCCTGAATTTCGGAAGAACTTACATTCTAAATTATGCGGAGAGGGTTAAACCTCTCTATGAACTAATTAAACCTGATTTTAAACCAATCACTTGGACTCAAAAACACACAGAAATTTGGAGATCATTGCAAACAGACATGTTAGCAAAAACAAAATTAGATACACGTGACAACACACGCAATCTTGTAATCCGAATCATCCCAGGAAGATGCGGATTCACGTACCTGACCTCTAATGAGGGAGAAAAGGTACCAATAGGTTACAAATCACATCTGTACACAAAGGCTGAAATAAAATTCAGTTCAACGGAGAAAATTCTAACTGCGGTTCAGACGGCTGTAGCAAAAGAAAGGGCCCTAGCACAAGGTAAACGAATAATAATCGTTACACCTATAGTCAAGTCAAGTCATGAAATTTGTATAGCGCACTACATACCCAGAGGGTTTCAAGGCGCTTATGGAGGGGAGGAGGATTATTTGTCAAATATCCATGTTTTAAGCTGCTTTCTGAACGCTAGGTGGTTCTGGGTGAGGCGAAGGTAAGCGGGGAGTGAGTTCCATGTTTTAGCAGCCAGGTAAGAAAAGGATCTGCCTCCCATGGTGGTCTTGTTGATGCGAGGTACAGTGGCGAAGGCTTGGCTGGAAGAACGTAGTTGGCGGGAGGGGGTGTAGAAGGATAGTCGAGAGTTGAGGCAATCTGGTCCGATGTCGTAGAGTGATTTGTGTGCGTGGGTAAGCAGTCGGAAAGTGATCCTTTTATTGATGGGTAGCCAGTGGAGGTCTTTAAGGTGACCCGAGATGTGTTTGTTGCGTGGGATGTCTAATATGAGCCTGGCTGAGGCGTTTTGGATTCGTTGGAGTTTCTTCTGGAGTTTAGCGGTGGTACCTGCGTAGAGGGTGTTTCCGTAGTCCAGTCGGCTCGTGACCAGAGCGTGGGTGACTGTTTTCCTTGTATCTGAGGGGATCCAGCGAAATGTTTTTCTGAGCATGCGAAGAATGTTGAAGCAGGAAGAGGATACGGCGCTGACTTGTCTGTTCATTGAGAGTGAAGAGTCCAGGATGACGCCAAGGTTCCGTGCGTGGTCTGTCGGGATGGGTGCTTTTCCGAGGGCTTCCGGCCACCAGGAGTCGTCCCAAGCAGAGGGGGATGTACCTAAGATGAGGACTTCTGTTTTGTCTGAGTTCAGTTTCAGACGGCTTTGTTTCATCCATTCGGCAACTTCTTTCATTCCTTCGTGTAGGTTAGTTTTGGCGGTGCTGGGGTCTTTGGTGAGAGAAAGGATCAGTTGAGTGTCGTCCGCGTAAGAGATGATGTTGAGGTTGTGTTGGCGTGCGATGGCCGCGAGGGGGCTCATGTATACGTTGAAAAGGGTGGGGCTGAGTGAGGATCCTTGAGGTACGCCGCAGATGAGTTCAGAGGCCTCGGACTTGAATGGAGGAAGGCGGACTCTCTGGGTTCTTCCGGTGAGGAACGAGGTGATCCATTCAAGTGCTTTTCCTTGGATTCCGATGTTATTGAGGCGTTGTAGAAGGGTGCTGTGGCAGACTGTATCGAATGCTGCAGAGAGGTCGAGGAGGATGAGGGCGACTGTGTCTCCATTGTCCAGTAGAGTTCGAATGTCGTCTGTTGCTGCGATGAGGGCGGTCTCAGTGCTGTGTTTGGCTCGGAAGCCGGACTGTGAGGAGTCGAGGGATTTGTTGGTTTCGAGGAATGCGGCGAGCTGGTTGTTGACAGCTTTCCGATGACTTTGGCCGGGAATGGAAGGAGCGAGATGGGGCGGTAGTTTTTGAGTTCGGTGGGGTCAGCTGTGGGTTTTTTCAGAAGGGCGCTGAGTTCGGCATGTTTCCAGCTTTCCGGGAAGGTGGCGGAGTTGAAGGAGCAGTTGATGACGTCTCGGAGGTGTGGTGCTATGATGGAGTCTCCTTTGTTGAAGATGTGGTGAGGGCATGGGTCTGTGGGGGATCCTGAGTGGATGGAGTTCATCAAGCGGATGGTGTCCTCAGTGGAGATTGGGTTCCAGGCGTTGAGGGTGTTCACGGGGGGAAGATGGTCAGCAGATGGTAGGGTGGGTTGGTTTCCGGGATGGTTGTCAAAGCTGTTGTGGATGTCTGCAATCTTGTTGTGGAAGAATGAAGCTAGGGAGTCGCAGAGGGCTTGAGAGGGGGTGATGTCGTTGGAGTTGGCCGAGGGGTTGGAAAATTCTTTGACGATGTTGAAAAGTTCCTTGCTGTTGTGGGCGTTGTTGTCAAGTCGATCCTTGAATGCTGTTTTCTTGGCTTTTCGGATCAGTTGGTGGTGAGTGCGGGTGGCGCTTTTGAAGGCGTCCTTGGTGCTGGTGGTTGGGTCTTTTTTCCAGGCCTTTTCAAGGGAGCGGCAGAGTTTCTTGGTCTTCTTGAGATCCTCGTTGAACCATGAGGCTTTCTTGCTGCCAGGTTTGCTTTGACGTTTTTTCAGTGGGGCTAATGAGTCGGCGGTGTTGGATAACCATAGGGTGAGGTTGGCGGCGGCTTCGTTGGCGTTAGAAGAGAGGGCTGGGGAGTTTCGAAGGAGCGATGCGGAGATTTGGTCCGTGGTGATTTTGTTCCAGTTTCTTTGGAAGGTAGGTTGGGAGTGGTTGATGGGTTTCGGCTTGTTGTAGGTGAAGTGAACGCAGCTGTGGTCGGTCCATAGGAGATCCGTAGTGTGGCTGAAGGAGACATGATTGTTGGATGTGAAGATGGGGTCGAGTGTGTGACCTGCGATGTGGGTGGGGGAAGTGACTAGTTGTTTAAGTCCGAGGTTGGCGAGGTTGTCCAAGAGGGTGGTGGTGTTGCGGTCGTTGATCTTTTCAAGGTGAAAGTTGAGGTCTCCCAGAAGAATATAGTCTTTGGAGGGGAGCGCGTGTGGCGAGATGAAGTCTGTGATGTCTTCACTGAACTTTGCGCGAGGTCCTGGTGGTCTGTAGAGGAGAGTGCCTCTGAGTGTTGTTTTGGGGTCGATGTGGATCTGGAAGTGGAGGTGTTCGGAGTTGGCGAGGTTGGCGTCAGAGCTAGTTGAGATGCGGATAGATTTCTTATGAACGATAGCGATTCCTCCTCCTGTGTGGCCGGTACGGTCTTTGCGGGTGATCTTATAGTCTTCAGGGATGGCAATGGTGATGTCTGGTGCGGAGGAAGCGTTCATCCATGTTTCTGTTAGGAAGGCGACGTCTGGAGAGAAGGAGTCTAGTAAGTTCCATAGGTCAATGGCGTGCCTGTGCACCGATCGGGTGTTGAGAAGGATGCATTGTAGGTGGTTGGGGTCGGGAATCTGTGGTGTGGTTGTAGCGGAGATGTTGTCGGTGCCGCTGAATTTGCAGGAGTAGCAGGAGAAAGGGCCATGGGTGTGTCCAGGAGCGGCTTGGACGCAGTTGGGGGCGCGACCGGGGTTAAGGGCTAGGAGGGAGGCGGCATCATAGGTAACGCGGGGGGCTGGGCAGCGCGAGGGGCAGGGGGTCTGGCGCTGGGCGCGGTCCAGGCGCGGACGGGCGTAGACGGGCTTACCTTTGGCGCACCTTCGGCGTGTACGTAGCGCGTGGACGCTGCGCGTGGGACCATCTGACATATGTGGACAGTGGAGGGGGCGGAGCGTGGGAGGGGCAGCAGGGAGGCGGTAGTGTGGCTGAGGGGCGGGCCTGGGGAGAACAACAACAACAAAATGGAGGGTCCGAGGGCAGAGGACACGGGGGTAGTAAATACAGAAAAACAGCGCATGAGCACAATGTTAACAAATCGCTGACAAAACTAAATGCCACAGCAAGCTATCGAGTGAGCAGCAATCCTGAAATGCAATGCGCAGACAAGCAATACAGATTTCAATAGCGCTGGAGGATGCTGATAATCTGCAGAAGCGCTATGCGTGTGAGGCGCCAAAATACACAGGCAGCAGCAGTTCAGCGAGTTATAACGATACCAGGAAGCGTCTAACTTGGGAAGCGTCACAGCGTCACAGCAGAAGCACAGGAGGAGAGTGGTGGAGCGGCCGTCCTGAAGCAGGTTTTTTTTTAGAAGCGGTAACTAAAGCAAGCATTCCTAATGCTAAGGATTTGCATCCGAGATGGATCCAGTGGGTTAATTCTCTTGCTGCAACAGACGTAGTTTACGAATTTGATCCTAACTTAAAGACACAGGAATTTTTACAATATAAATATGAATGTCCTCTGCCAATTGAAATACTGCCTCTAGAAGAGTACGGAAGTATTATATATACTGACGGATCAGCACAACCCGCAGTTGGGGGCAAACAAGCTTACAGTGCTGCGTGCGCGATTGTTAAAGGTCGTTGGCACAATGGAAAATTTAGACCAATGGTCACTAAAACACAATCTCTAGGAGATTGCTCAGCTCAACGAGCTGAATTGGTAGCATTTAAGATGGCGCTAGAAAATACTGATCGCGAATTCCCCACACTAATAGTGTGCGATTCTTATTATTGCGTACAATCTTATAATGAATACTTGCAGAATTGGGTGGAAAATGGTTACAAAGATGCGAAAGGTGGCACAATCAAGCATAAAATGCTTTGGGAACAAGTAGTTCTTTTACAGAAAGAACTACAAAAGACTCACGTGATACACACTCTGAGTCATCAACGTGATGGCGTTCACGTTGCAGGGAATTCATTGGCTGATGAAGCCGCGAAGGCAGCTGTGCAAACGGCTTCCGTAGCTGCGATTACTAGGTCACAAACAAAAATAGACAGCGACATTCTACAAGCTGTCAGTGCGTCAGTAAAAGATGATAAGAAAACACTCCCAAAAGGCTTTCCAGAAAAGTACTTATATTTAACAGATACGAATAATGTTCCTTTTGCTCGAATCCCTGGAATGGAGGATAGAGTAATTCCAAACATGGAACACAGGTTAGGACTAATCAAAGCGGCACACGAAGGGCTTGCTTCTGCACACGCTGGCGTTTCCGCAACAATATCACTATTAAAACAGACATATTGGTGGCCTCGCATAAGAATACAAACTAAGAAGTATGTATTCGAATGCGAAATATGCCAAAGAATGAAAGTATCAACATTAAAACGACCAGCGCAGACACCCCTTCTCATCTCAGATAAACCATTTGCATGTGTTTACCTGGACCACTGTGGTCCCCTACAGAGGGACGGCAACTATAAATATATCATGGTCACAGTGGACTCCTGTACGAGATTCATTTGGATGTGGCCCCAGCGCTCGGCTGACGCCAGAACGGTTATAAAAGATCTGCGAGTCTTTATCGGCACATACGCAATTGCCATGTTCCATTCTGACCAGGGTCCTGCTTTTAGCTCTCGAGCTTATAAGGAGGCCATGGCCAGCAAGGGCGTTGGCTTACGGTATTCTTGTCCGTCACACCCCGAAGGAAACAGTGTGGTAGAAAGAAAAAACCAGGACATAAAGCAATCTATAACAGCGAAGGTATTAGGTTCAGGTGCTGGGTGGGTCAAACATTTAATAAGTGTCCAGTTAAGCCTAAACAATTTGCCAAGAAATTCTCTAAAAGGTTTCAGCCCATATGAACTATTGTTCGGAACTAGAATGCGAATTCAGGACTTAGATAGTCAGGTATCAGTGATAGAAGATAAGAAAACAGACTTTGACATCAAAGACCGTTTGGCTGTTTTACAGGACTTGAATGAAACAAGAAAATCCTTAAGCAACATAAAGTTAAAGCAACAGCCAACTACCACTGATGAGGCACCACCAGCCCCAGCAAGGCCTGTCTGGATTCCAAAGATTGGGGATCTAGTCAGAGAAAAAATAGCGGTGAAGAAGGAATTTGGGCCTTCTTACAGAAAATCAGTACCTGTCTTAGCAATCAACGGAACAAGATCAGTAGTACTACCGCCCCTTGCTGGTAAAAAGGAGAACAGAGTTGTATCAATCGACCTGGTAAAATCACAAGCATGTGGCCTATAATCAACAGTAGGCCCAGTGGACTCCCGAGAAACAACAGAATACCCAAATTTGCAACAATTCAAGAGGTTCAAACTGAAAGACTAATCACATTTGATAAGCCTGCAGTGCACAGAGAGGGACTATATAATAATGCCATGGAACTCATGCCTCTTGAGACACAGATTGAAACAGTTTGTCAAGAAACACCAGTCTACAATGATGTAGCATCAGAATGTGCTACCGAAAGACAAATTGAAAGAACAATCCCAACAATTGACAGAACTGCCTCTGGCTACTTCATCAACTTCGATAACTTTTCTGAGGATCAAAGCAACCCCGAAGTGATGCCAGAAACAAAAAAGACTTTTAAAGAAAAAGCAACAGAACTCTTTCATCAACTCAAGGAAATTTACCTTATATCTTCATGGTTAGAGTTTTGGTTTGGACTAGGTGTATTTTTCCTCCTGCTTTGGCTCATCAGGGTACTTTGTTTGGGAAAATTCATTGAGGGAAAATATAATACAATGGTCACAGAAAGTCAGAACATCAACTTAGTCCTCAAACCACACAGATCATCCCACGTGAAGAAAAGAGAACTGTCAACAGTAAATGTCACAGCCATTCCAATACCCGGCGGGGTAGTATGGAACAAAACTGACTATGAAATATATGGTCCGGTCGAAATCCTGAAATATCCTCATCAATTCAAGGTTTCATTAAGTGACTTTGTAAAACGGAATTCATTTTCTGATGATTGGGATTTTAAAAGTATTAATAATATGATGTCTGATTTAGTGATGTCAGCTAAATTTACAGAACATGATTATTTACAAGGTTCGTCTAATTATGAAAACATGTATTGCTTCTCACATTATGGAGACCATTACTAACATAAATCTGCACAACCTAGAAATGTTTTTAAGTATAACCAATGGGAACATTGTGCTACACCACCTAAAAGCAGCTCTAAAACATTCTTTGAGAAATTCAAGTACTTCTCAGGGTTTAACACCAGTGATGCAGAAACGTTTTATTATAAACTGTTAGATAAAACAGGATTGAAAACAATGCTGACAAATACTAAATTGATATATTCAGCAGCATTTTATGAAAAAATGATGACATTTGGTTTTGATTATTGGAAAAATAACATTGAAACAAAAACAATCTGGGGTACAAAAGATTGGCAGGTACAAGGCCTATTAGCATTATTTCGAGCCTGCATGATCCCAGAACAAATGCTGTTTTTAAATGACACAATTCATCAAACATCCTGTCTTGGCCTAGCTAAGATCAAAGACCTTAACAAACCGTCTATTCCAAAGCCAATACCTGATAATGCAACAACAGATATTGAAATAGACGTATCAAAAATGTTACATCTAAACAGAACACATCCTGATTGGAAAAAATGGTTAATCTGGCCTACTGACACGAATAACTGTCAAGATAGATTCCTGAATAAAACACAGGGGTTAACAATGACCAGACCAGACCCTAGATACTCCCAGAGACAACATCCAGGGATAATAACAACATACAGTGTAGGGAAGCTGTGCCTTGAATGGCTAGAATCATCCACACTGGCTGAAATTAAGCAACACTTGTCTTTACTAAAAGATGGTGCTGATTTGCGCGATTTCATTCTGGGACCACGCAAACAGCGTCAAAAGCGTTTCATAGCGACCAGTATATATGCGGCTTATAACGAGGCTTGGAAAGTCACAAAAATTGAAACAGCTGAAAAAATACGAGAAATTGATCGTATTAATTTGGAAAAATCACTTTCTGTAGTGGACAATGGGTTAATGACTCTGTCTTCCAGAATATATTCACTGGACAGTATTGTATCATCTGCCATAGATATAATAGACAAAGACTTGCTAATGTTACAGCATGGCCAGTCACAATTGCGTTCTATTGTACAGTTAGGCTGGACGCTGCAAAATCTTCGTTCAGGCTATGTGCCTTGGCGTGTAATCAACACAACTTCATTGTTTTCCATCTTTAACCTTACTGATAAACAAATCAGCTTGGCACAGAAAGGAGCAGACTATACAATCCTGAGCATCGAAAAACCTGAGAGATTACCTTTGACAATGTCAGAAAGTCCTGTCGTTGAATGGATAATACACGGGATTATCACAATTCCGATAACAACTTTCCGATTTAAAAATTGCCTTGAATACATACCTACTGGCTAGTATTAACGATTGGGTAAAGGATACATTAAATCAGCATGGAAATGACCATACACACACACATGCTATAGTGACAGCAACAACAATGTATTTCTTAGTGGAAAAAACTGTAAACACTCACTAAGCGGTATACTTTTGTGCCAAGGTATTAATTTACACGGAGCCTGTGAAGGAAATTCGAACAACCTTTCATGCCACCAACATGTCACACCTGCAACGCAGATAGAGCCTTTCTTTATGCAACTTTCGCATGGGAGTTACATTCTGATAACGGTTCACAGCTGTTGTGGCCTTTTGCCAGGGAAAACATATCTCATACATGTGACTTCCATGGTCACTTGTTGTATGCAAGCATTGTTTCCAAACGGCCCTGGAGACACAGAGACTCCCATACGGCCTCGTCTGAATTTCTCTTCTATACGAATTGATACTTTAAGCAAAATGAAGTCTGTGCTTTTACAGACAACAGTGCCCATCACGTCATCAAAAGAGATGTATGAACTCCTAGTTGCAAGGACAACATCGGAGATTCATGACCTTTTATCAACAAATTGCCCCGTGCATGTCACAGAAATGCTTAGCCAACTTCTTAACATGTCTAGTGCCACAGGCATCCCAGGCATATTTAAGACGATTTTTACAGGACTGCTAACACCATTCAAAGCAATCCTGGGAATCTTTCCTAATTTTGTCCATTCAGTCTTTGGCGGCATACCCCTATTTTTGGGACTTGTAGCAGGTATTTTATTTTTGACCCTCCTGCTCCGATATGGCAAGCCAAAACTCAGACATGACTCCGGCAGGAATGGAAGAAACAATCCTAGCAGTGCGCTACCGGGACAGAATAACTAGAGTCCTTGGATTGGCGGGGCTGAGAGATCTAAACATGACCTAGTTCCTTTCATTCAGACCTATATGGCAATCCTGCATCTTACCTGTGCTTCGATGTATGCTATGCAGAGATGAGTGCGTGTTGGACACCTGTCTTGCACTTCCATCAGCAGTGCCAATGGATATCGATACTTTGCTAAGTCCGGTAACGGCTCACGCATTATGTTGTCCCCAGAGGCTACCAATCCTGATGACGGCATTCGTTGAGACTCCTTTGCTACGACTAGGTGGTGACAGTACGACCATCTGTGAGCATTGCTGATCCAGACTTTGATGATAGCAATCATTCTCACGCCTGCCAAGTTACAGCACTATCGAACTTGGTCGAACTGTCACCTGATTTTGTAGACCAATTCTTTGAGAGCCTGTCTGATATGATGTTTTCCCCCGAACAGAAACAATAACTTTAGAAAGCATTCCGACACACAGCGTTCCCATGAACTCTGAATTCGGCCTTCAGTTTTTATCAACAGAAACTGCTGAAAAGCGTTGGAACTCTATTCCCCGTTCAACAATATTTTTTTGAATTGAACACTTTAAAAAAATATTCACCTTTTTCTGGCACACACATTCTTTGCTTTAAGTAGACCTATTCATAAAGAACAGAAGCTTCTATTTTTAGGTAAATCTAGAGACATAATAACTTTACACCAGCCTCTAGCACATGTTACAGCAATTGCATTTATATGTGATGAAATTATCTCGCCCCTCTTTTCTGCATTAAGAGATATTTAATGTGTAATTTTTTAACAAAATAGTTCATTGATTGCATATGCTATAATTTTGAATGATTTCTATGCTTAAAAGCGTACAGTACATCCATGTATTTCGAATACGCCATTTCAAATGCAAATATGTATTTTGGGGTGGGTAATGTTACACATGCATCTTTTGCAATAGTTTTTAGTAAATTGATGGACATAAATTTGTGGAGTGGGTGTCGCGTTCTAATCTAGGACCCCGATCAATACTGTGACCTTATGCCCCTATACGGCTATAATCCATTTATTCCCCTATAATGGCATAAACGATCAAGAGTGATATTTCAGAAACTCGTCTCTGGCCTCACATGATCAGAGCCACATTTCAGAATCTCTTCCTCTGCAACTTCCTCTGCAACTCATTAGTGCAAATGACACAGCAGAAGCCACTATCTAAGATTCCTAGATTACACTCCGAGTTCTTCAATAAGATAAAACTCAGCAACCTGGGAAGTCCCCGCTTGCTATGTTTTGATTAGTAATAGAACTCTAATGAGCACTGAGAGACGATCACTTCCTAGTGACATCTTTATTGATGTCTTATGTCCAAAAATTTACGTTAAACCAGGCACCTTTCAGGTATAAATATTACCAACGTTGCCTTAAGCAAACGCTGCTGATGTTACTATTGCTGCTGCTGTCTCAACGACATTGATGATAGCAATGGTGTGGTGTACCTAGGAGCAGAACAGCTGTCCCCTGCAGAGCCCAGCAGATGCAAGCTGCCCACGGACGCTGCCCCTCCTCCTCCTCGACGCGCTGAGAAGAACGCTGTCTTTTCTCTTGCAGAGAAAATCCAGCTCCAGCGTTTCCAGCCTACTCTTGCGAGTGACTGGGATATCGAGTCCTGGAAGGAGATACAAGACCTCCAACATTCTATTTCAGAGGTATGGTGTTGACTAAACCCTTAGAGAGAATTCTTGAAGCAAACCTTGGCAAAACCAACTTAACTAAAACTGCTACTTACTTACTCCCTCCCAAGTATTAGGCTTAGGTCAGGTACACTGGGGCAGGCGTAGTTAGAAGCACCAGTTGAGTACGTTAGCCTAATGTATATATGAATGTATATATGTTTTATTCATTTTAAACCATTGTATGGCTAAGAAACCATATCAATGCTTTTACAGTATTATTGCGCAATTCTCATTTTACTGTACGCACTTTTTATAATAACAAGTCTTGCAATTGTGGCAATTCATTTCTCTTGTATTAGAAGAAAGACTGTTCAATAAATAATACCTTTTTATTGAAAACCCCCGTCTCTCTATTCTCTGCATATTTGTGAAAGTAATCTGCACAAAACTGACTGAGTAAAATAACTGTCTATTGTTTCACACGACTCTAGAGATTGACTCTTATTCTAAGGAGCAAAGTTGTCATGTTTATGTGGTTGTTGGAAAACTGAATCCCTTCTTGTCCGTACCAGGGAAGCTGACCACTTCCTATTCAGTCAAGAAAGTTTCCAGTGACCTCTGAGCTAGTTGGTAACAAACCCAATTAAGTTTAGCATAGTCAGTGGAGACCTGGAAGATCCTCACTTCTACGTCCATACTACTGTTTATGTTATTCCAATGCGCATTGCCTATTGGGAAAATAGGAACTACACTACAACCTTATTACAAATTAAGCACTGGGTCAATCATCCATAGTGACCGGGGCTAGATGAGAATAGACAAAGTGCTGATGAGGAGCTTGGAGGGGCTGTCTGATTATTTGGGGCCAGACTGATGTTTGTCAGGGGCCCGATTGATCTGGGAGCACTGTTTATTTTTCCAACCAAATGGAGGTAGGTAAGGGTTGTTTGAAATAAGTATGTTAAGAGCTGTATGGCAGATAGATTAGGGCATGGGGTGAGAGGATGTGGTGTTAAATCCAAAGTTACCATCAGGTTCGAGTCTCAGCATCAAAATCCTAACTTTACTATTACTAAATGCTTTCTGTGAATACCAAAACTAGTAAGTTTAGGATTTTGTCTAAAGTTAGTTCTGTGAATTGGGCCCTGAGATTTTGTGGCTGGCAAGATGAGGAAATAATTAGGTTCTATAAGGGAGTCTACTTCAGTTTGAGACTAACATTTTAGATTTGAAGAATCGTTTTGCTTTACAATGAATCAGGGAGAGTAACAAATGTCATGTTGTCAAACATTCATGATTTATGGCTAAACCAGAAACCAGAATGAGCTTTGTTTATGCTGTGTGGCACACAGGGGGGCCGATTAACAGAACTAACTTAAGACAAAATCCTAAACTTACTACTTTTGGTATTCACAGAAGTTAGACAAACTTAAGACATTCTTAAGACAGACTTAAGACAAAATCCTAACTTAAGTCTGTCTTAAGTCTGTCTTAAGACAAACTTAAGACAAAATCCTAACTTCTGTGAATACCAAAAGTAGTAAGTTTAGGATTTTGTCTTAAGTTAGTTCTGTGAATCAGGCCCAGGGACTTCAAAGTTGCTCCATACACAGGATCAATAAGGAAGGACAGTTATTGCTGGTGGCATGGAGTGTGCACTCACCGACTTGCAGGATGTTCCCCATACAGCCCGTTTCCAGCAGGAGTATGCCTTGACTGAAGAGTAGTCTGTTCCCAATGGTGTGTTACTGCGGTGATCCTGGAAGGGCTGTGGGTGCAGCAGCATGACGGCAGACTGCCAGAAACTGGGAGCAGTGTGGGGCATGGAGGAGCAGAAGTATTAACACAGCATGAAAAAATTAAAAATTACTGAGGGTGGTATGGGCATGCAACATGAGGTATGGGGTATGGAGGCAAGCAAGAGGAGGGTAGGAGGGGTACAGGGAAAGCAGCAGGAAGAAGGGTGCAATGGAGCAAGCAACTCAGGACTGTAAACAAATGCACCCCTTTGAACTACAACAACTAACAAGCATTTACAGTGCAATAGGTCTCGCATTAAGAAAGTTTGAGCTATTGGTCTTGTAAATGGCACATTTTTTATTTATGTGTTGGTTTTGAAAATAGCGAAATTAATAGCTTTGTCATTTACAATGCCAATACTTTTAACTTTTGCAAATGTGACACCTAGAGCATTTGTAATGCAACGTGTTTTGTATTTACGTGACTTAGATGTATTGATATTACAAATAACAATGGCTTTTAATTTTTTTAAATAATTAATACTTAAATAAAAGTTCTTGTAACTTATGATGGCAATAGCTTAAACTTTTGTAAATAACTTTTGTGAAGATTATGTTCAGGGTATTTTATTGTGACGAAAATCCAAGAACAGAAGTGAAATATTAAGATCTTTTTGTGACATTTGTAATAAAGCTTGAAACATTGAGAGAACATATTTGAACCAGTTGTTGTTGAATGGTTGCACAGATTGATGCTGTGGTGGTGCGGAGTGATGTTATGGTGGCGCGGAGTGATGTTGTGGTGGCATGGCAATGAGTGATGCTGTGGCATTCAGTGATGCTGTGGTAGCGCACAGTGATGTTGTGGTGCCCCTGAGTGATGCTGTGGTGCCCCTAAGTGATGCTGTGGTGGTGCGATAGATAGATAGAGTGAGGGTGATAGATAGCTAGAGGGAGGGCGAAAAGATAGAGTGAGGGCGATAGACAGATAAACAGAGTGAGGGCGATAGATAAATAAATAGAGTGAGGGCGATAGATAGATAGATAAACAGAGTTATGGCGATAGATAGATAGAGTGAGGGCGATCAATAGATAGAATGATGGCGAAAGAAAGAGTGAGGGCGATAGATAGACAGATAGATAGAGTGAGGGCAATAGATAGACAGATAGATAGAGTGAGGGCGATAGATAGACAGATAGATAGAGTGAGGGCGATAGATAGACAGAGTAAGGGCGATAGATAGATAGAGTAAGGGCGATAGATAGATAGACTGAGGGAGATAGATAGATAGATAGATAGATAGATAGATAGATAGATAGATAGATAGATAGATAGATAGATAGATAGATAGATAGATAGATAGATAGATAGTGATAGATAGATAGATAGATAGATAGATAGATAGATAGATAGATAGATAGTGAGGCAGATAGATAGATAGATAGATAGATAGATAGATAGATAGATAGATAGATAGATAGAAAGATAGATAGATAGATAGATAGATAGATAGATAGATAGATAGATAGATAGATAGATAGATAGATAGATAGATAGATAGATAGATAGATAGATAGATAGATAGATAGATAGATAGATAGATAGATAGATAGATAGATAGATAGATAGATAGATAGATAGATAGATAGATAGATAGATAGATAGATAGATAGAGAGTGAGGCAGATAGATAGATAGATAGATAGATAGATAGATAGATAGATAGATAGATAGATAGATAGATAGATAGATAGATAGATAGATAGATAGATAGATAGATAGATAGATAGATAGACAGACAGACAGACAGACAGACAGACAGACAGACAGACAGACAGACAGACAGACAGACAGACAGACAGACAGACAGACAGACAGATAGACAGATAGATAGATAGATAGATAGATAGAGTGAGGGCGATAGATAGAGTGGGGGCGATTGATCGAGTGAGGGCGATAGATAGAGAGAAGGCAATAGATAGAGTGAGGGCGATAAATAGAGTGAGGGCGATAGATAGAGTTAGGGCGATAGATAGAGTTAGGGCAATAGATAGATAGAGTGAGGGCGATAGATAGAGTGAGGGCGATGGATAGATAAAGTGAGGGCGATACATAGATAGAGTGAGGGCGATAGATAGATAGATAGATAGATAGATAGATAGATAGATAGATAGATAGATAGATAGATAGATAGATAGATAGATAGATAGATAGATAGATAGATAGATAGTGAGTGAGGCAGATAGATAGATAGATAGATAGATAGATAGATAGATAGATAGATAGATAGATAGATAGATAGATAGATAGATAGATAGATAGATAGATAGATAGATAGATAGATAGATAGATAGATTGATAGCTAGATAGAGAGTGAGGGCGATAGATAGAGTGAGGGTAATAGATAGATAGATAGAGTGAGGGCAATAGATAGAGTGAGGGCGATAGATAGATAGATAGATAGATAGATAGATAGATAGATAGATAGATAGATAGATAGATAGATAGATAGATAGATAGATAGATAGATAGATAGATAGATAGATAGATAGATAGATAGATAGATAGATAGATAGATAGATAGATAGATAGAGTGAGGGCAGCAGATAGATAGAGTGAGGGCGATAGATAGAGTTAGGGCAATAGATAGATGTGTGTGGTTGTGTGTGTGTGGTTGTGTGTGTGTGGTTGTGTGTTTGTGGCTGTGTGTGTGTGTGGTTGTGTGTGTGTGGTTGTGAGTGGTTGTGTGTGTGTGGTTGTATGTGTGTGTGGTTGTGTGTGTGGTTGTGTGTGGTTGGGTGTGGTTGTGTTTATGGTTGTGTTTGGTTGTGTGTGTATGGTTGTGTGTGTGTGGTTGTATGTGTGGCTGTGTGTGTGGTTGTGTGTGTGTGTGGTTGGGTGTGTGGTTGTGGTTGTGTGTGGGTATGTGTGGTTGTGTGTGTGTGGCTGTGTGTGGTTGTGTGTGTGGTTGTGTGTGTGTGATTGTATGTGTGGTGATGTGTGTGTTTGTGTGTGGGGTTGTGTGTGGAGTTGTGTGTGTGGTTGGGTGTGGTTGTGTGTTTGTGTGTTTGGTTGTATGTGTGGTTGGGTGTGATTGTGTGTGTGGGGTTGTGTGTGAGATTGTGTGTGTGGTATGGTTGTGTGTGTTTGTGTGGTTGTGTGTGTGTGGTTGTATGTGTGTATGTGCTTGGTTGCATGTATGTGTGTGTGCTGTTAGAGAAGGATGTATGTGGAAGAGAGCAGCAGATCAGCACAGCAGAAGAGAACTGGGAGTTAAAGAAGGAGGCGGGTGGAAGAGAGCAGCAGATCAGCACAGGAGAAGAGAACAGGGAGTTAGAGAAAGAGGTGGGTGGAAGAGAGCAGCAGATCAGCACAGGAGAAGAAAACAGGGAGGTAGATAAGGAGACGGTGGAAGGGAACAGCAGATCAGCACGGGAGAAGAGAACAGGGAGTTGGAGAAGGGGGCGGGTGGAAGAGAGCAGCAGATCAGCATGGGAGAACAGAACAGGAAGTTAAAGAAGGAGGTGGGTGGAAGAGAGCAGCAGATCAGCACAGGAGAAGAGAAGAGAACGGGGAGTTAAAGAAGGAGGTGGGGTGGAAGAGAGCAGCAGATTTCCACAGGAGAAGAGAACAGGGAGTTAAAGAAGGAAGCGGGAGGAAGAGAACAGCAGATCAGCACGGGAGAAAAGAACAGGGAGTTAAAGAAGGAGGCGGGGTGGAAGAGAGCTGCAGATCAGCATGGGAGAAAAGAACAGGGAGTTAAAGAAGGAGGGGGGGTGGAAGAGAGCAGCAGATCAGCACAGGAGAAAAGAACAGGGAGTTAAAGAAGGAGGCGGTGGAAGAGAACAGCAGATCGGCACAGGAGAAGAGGACTGGGAATTAGAGAAAGAGGCGGTGGAAGAGATCAGCAGATTAGCACAGGAGAAGAGAATAGGGTATTAAAGAAGGAGGCGGTGGAAGAGAGCAGCAGATAAGCACAGGATAAGAGAACAGGGAGTTAAAGAAGGAGGTGGGGTGGCAGAGAGCCTCAGATCAGCACTGGAGAAGAGAACAGGGAGTTAAAGAAGGAGGCGGGTGGAAGAGAGCAGCAGATCAGTATGGGAGAAGAGAAGAGAACAGGGAATTAGATAAGGAGGTGGGTGGAAGAGAGCAGCAGATCAACACAGCAAAAGAGAACAGGGAGTTAAAGAAGGAGGCGGGTGGAAGAGAGCAGCAGATTAGCACAAGAGAAGAGAACAGGGAGTTAACCCCTTGCGTGCGGGGCGTTTTCCCCGCCTGTGTTGACTCCGCCTTGCGCGGGCAGAGTCATGACGGAACGGTTCCGTCATCAGCACAGCTCAACCGACGCTGATGACGGAACCGTTCTGTCATCAGCATGCAAGGGGTTAAAGAAGGAGGCGGTGGAAGAGAGCAGCAGATCAACACAGGAGATGAGAACAGGGAGTTAGAGAACGAGGCGGGTGGAAGAGAACAGCAGATTAGCACAGGAGAAAAGAACAGGGAGTTAAAGAAGGAGGCGGGTGGAAGAGACCAGCAGATCAGCACGGGAGAAAAGAACAGGGAGTTAAAGAAGGAGGTTGGGTGGAAGAGAGCAGCACATCAGCACAGGAGAAGAGAAGAGAACAGGGAGTTAGAGAAGGAGGCAGGGTGGAAGAGAGCAGCAGATCAGCACGAGAGAAGAGAAGAGAACAGTGAGTTAGAGAAGGAGGTGGGTGGAAGAGAGGAACAGATCAGCACAGCAGAAGAGAACAGGGAGTTAAAGAAGGAGGTGGGGTGAAAGAGAGCAGCAGATCAGCACAGCAAGAGGAGAACAGGGAGTTAGAGAAGGAGGTGGGTGGAAGAGAGCAGCAGATCAGCACAGCAGAAGAGAACAGGGAGTTAAAGAAGGAGGTGGGTGGAAGAGAGGAAGAGATCAGCACAGCAGAAGAGAACAGGGAGTTAAAGAAGGAGGTGGGGTGAAAGAGAGCAGCAGATCAGCACTGGAGAAGAGAACAGGGAGTTAGAGAAGGAGGTGGGTGGAAGAGAGGAAGAGATCAGCACAGCAGAAGAGAACAGGGAGTTAAAGAAGGAGGTGGGGTGAAAGAGAGCAGCAGATCAGCACAGCAAGAGGCCAAATCTTCAGATGCTCCAATCTGGTACATGAAGAAGCATGAGAGTGCAACGATGATTCCTCTTGAGAAACAGTTGGTTCCACTGAAGAGTCCTGCTATAAACCAATAAGACTTAATGCCCCTTCTTCCTACTGGTCAACCACTGAAGAATTGCATTGCATGGACGGAGGACGGCAGAGGTCCTTAATGAGCTCACTTAAAGTCGAAAGCAATTAAAAACATTCTGTTCATTGGAAACAGGACTTCAGCAACAGGTTGTGATCACTTCTAAGAGGACTTCCTCTTAGCTTTCTTTTGTTTGTCTGAACACTAAGAAACCTTCACCAAAATCGTGCACCATTTTATTGCTTAAATTAGACGTTAGATGCAGGGCTGGTGCTGGATACCCCTGAGATTAGTGTCAAACCTATGTTATGGGTTCTGGAACATTAACATTATAAATATGGCGGTGCAAATGTAGTTTCGAGATTGACCCTGAAGTACTGCATGACTTGTTGGGACTGTGAAGTGGCTCAAGCACGAGGTGAAAGGTCATGAATCCTAAGTCTCAATATTGGTACCAGCTGAAATAGGGCTATAAGACTACTGAATAAAACCTCTAATAATGGTGAAGTTGCTTCCAGTAGAAGAGCACCCCACAAGGCACTCTAAGACAGGTTCCTAATAGGTCAGGCCCAATGGGCTCTGCAGTATGCAGTCAGGTAGAATTAAGCATGGTGACACTATTGAAATGTCTTTGAATGTCCAAGGCCCGAGGGAAACTCAGATGGAGCCAGATTTCAGATTATATTTGTCTGGAATCTTGTGGTACATATTTGTGCTGAAGGCTTCTCTGAAAAAAAGTAAGGTAAACTTAGGATGAGCATGCAACTTAGCTAACATTCTAGAACTGTTTAACCCAAAAGACACCAGAGAGCAGATGCCAGTAATAGGCCAGAGATGCCTATTTGGTTTGCCACAACAAATGGTGGAGCCAGGACCCAATGAGGTTTGGCTAGAAGACTTCCCTCAGATTGTCAGAACAAACTGGGAATAGCTCACCTGTTCAAGAGACTTGCTAGAATAAGGATCCACAAGGCTGAAGTCAACTAGGCCTCTTCTGTTTCCTTCCTACAAATTATTAAAGATTCCACATAGCAGCAATTCAAAATGTGGAAGGACTCTGGGGAATTCAGAGACCGAAAGAGATGAAAAAGGGAAAGAGAGAGTCGCGGAGGGTACATTAAACGTACTGATGGTGGGGCGTCAAGCACTGTAGGCCCAAACAATGTGGGTCTACTGAAGAGAGCTGTAGCTGGCATTGGCTTCATGTCTTTAAATCCATCTTAAGAGCCATGTGGCTGAATGAAACCAAATATGTGGCTCACTGTAAACGAGACCCACATACCAGGAGCTGCAGGAAAGGACTGATGGGTGTGGAGCAAGTGGGCACACAAGAGGCTAAGCCTCTCACATGCATTGCTGATCTATTCAAAAGCCTAATTTTGCAGTGGATTATTTGTTCTGATACTGCCACAAGGTGGCAGACAAGGAGGTGGCCATTTGGGAAATATCTCTCTTCTGATGCCACAGAGACAGACGGTAAACTTAAATATATCAAAATGGACCACAGTTGGCAACAAAAATCATAGTGTAATTGGGTAGATATTAAAGGCCCTTCTTACAGAGAACAGCCATGTACCTCGAGTGACCTCATGAAATGGGCTCATATACAGGATAAAAAGGCTCACCAGGTGAACGTTTGCAATTGTTCTTGGGAAAGCATTGCATCTGCACAAGAATTTACATGTCTCTAATATTATTTTACAAAGTGTAAATTCACAAAGGTGACAAACAGTACAGATCACCCATACACAGAAAGTACAGCAATTCCTCCTAGTATCTCTTAACCCCTTTGACGCTCATGACGAGCTCAGCTCGTCCTGAGTTACGCCTGTCGTACGCTCATGACGAGCTGAGCTCGTCATGAACCGCGAGTTTTCGCAAAAGTCAGCGCACAGCGAGAAAACGCGCAGCGCGCATGGTGGTAACCTCGGCCTTGGAGGTAGTGGATATTTGACTTTAAATTCTTGTGCTCAAGAAATATTCCAACATAAAAGATCATGAGAGTTATGAACACTGATCCACTTTTGCCCAAATACCTGTCACAAATTATTTAAACCTAACTCCTTCTCTTTTCAGAGTTATGCAGATCCTCGGCAGTAGCCAGACACATAATGACATAGTCATTGACAGTGATCAGTGGTAGCGAATCGCGAATGGCATAACAGGCAAGCCCCTTTTCACCCATGACACTGGCCTTGCCAGCCCTGGTTTCAAGGGCCAGGGGGCAGAAACAGGATTCTATGTCTGGTGTTTAAGTTCCTCTATTTTCCACATATTGATCTTTCCCTATCACCTCAACAGAGCACTGAAAGCGGTGGCAGGGCTAACAGTGAGATAGGGGGTGAACCCGTTACATTATCAGGACCTACTTGCGCCTGATTGTGCCCCCGATCTCGCCTGGTATCATCTGGAGACTGATATTGCCCTCAGCTCTGCTGCTTGATCTCTGATTGTGCCCCCGATCTCGCCTGTGATCGTATTGCTGTATCTGGTATCGTATTATTGTTGCTTTTCAGCTGTTCTGCCTTGCTTGGGCCTGGTTGTGCCCCCGATCCCCCCACTGCATTTTTTTACTGTGCCATTTGGTCCTTGCTCCCTGCCGCTGCTCCCCCGCTGCCCCACCCCCGTTCCCTCGAGCTTCCCTGGACATCGCCACCCCGCTCCCGCCTCCCAGCTGCTCCTCCCTCCCACTAACAAACAAATAGGTAGTCCCGCGAGCGGAAGCGCTGTGACCGTCCTGACCCAGTCAGCTACGGTCGCTCCACTCGCTCCCTGGACCTACTTGCGCCTGATTGTGCCCCCGATCTCGCCTGGTATCATCTGGAGACTGATATTGCCCTCAGCTCTGCTGCTTGATCTCTGATTGTGCCCCCGATCTCGCCTGTGATCGTATTGCTGTATCTGGTATCGTATTATTGTTGCTTTTCAGCTGTTCTGCCTTGCTTGGGCCTGGTTGTGCCCCCGATCCCCCCACTGCATTTTTTTACTGTGCCATTTGGTCCTTGCTCCCTGCCGCTGCTCCCCCGCTGCCCCACCCCCGTTCCCTCGAGCTTACCTGGACATCGCCACCCCGCTCCCGCCTCCCAGCTGCTCCTCCCTCCCACTAACAAACAAATAGGTAGTCCCGCGAGCGGAAGCGCTGTGACCGTCCTGACCCAGTCAGCTACGGTCGCTCCACTCGCTCCCTGGACCTACTTGCGTCTGATTGTGCCCCCGATCTCGCCTGGTATCATCTGGAGACTGATATTGCCCTCAGCTCTGCTGCTTGATCTCTGATTGTGCCCCCGATCTCGCCTGTGATCATATTGCTGTATCTGGTATTGTGTTATTGTTGCTTTTCAACTGTTCTGCCTTGCTTGCGCCTGGTTGTGCCCCCGATCCCCCCCACTGCATTTTGTACTGTGCCATTTGGTCCTAGCTCCATGCCGCTACTCCCCCGCGGCCCCACCCCCGTTCCCTCGAGCTTCCCTGGACATCGCCACCCCGCTCCCGCCTCCCAGCTGCTCCTCCCTCCCACTAACAAACAAATAGGTAGTCCCGCGAGCGGAAGCGCTGTGACCGTCCTGACCCAGTCAGCTACGGTCGCTCCACTCGCTCCCTGGACCTACGTGCGCCTGATTGTGCCCCCGATCTCGCCTGGTATCATCTGGAGACTGATATTGCCCTCAGCTCTGCTGCTTGATCTCTGATTGTGCCCCCGATCTCGCCTGTGATCGTATTGCTGTATCTGGTATCGTATTATTGTTGCTTTTCAACTGTTCTGCCTTGCTTGTGCCAGGTTGTGCCCCGATCCCCCCAATTGCATTTTGTACTGTGCCATTTGGTCCTAGCTCCCTGCCGCTGCTCCCCCGCGTCCCCACCCCCGTTCCCTCGAGCTTCACTGGACATCGCCACACCGCTCCCGCCTCCCAGCTGCTCCTCCCTCCCACTAACAAACAAATAGGTAGTCCCGCGAGCGGAAGCGCTGTGACCGTCCTGACCCAGTCAGCTACGGTCGCTCCACTCGCTCCCTGGACCTACTTGCGCCTGATTGTACCCCCGATCTCGCCTGGTATCATCTGGAGACTGATATTGCCCTCAGCTTTGCTGCTTGATCTCTGATTGTGCCCCCGATCTCGCCTGTGATCGTATTGCTGTATCTGGTATCGTATTATTGTTGCTTTTCAACTGTTCTGCCTTGCTTGCGCCTGGTTGTGCCCTCGATCCCCCCCCACTGCATTTTGTACTGTGCCATTTGGTCCTAGCTCCCTGCCGCTGCTCCCCCGCGGCCCCACCCCCGTTCCCTCGAGCTTCCCTGGGCATCGCCACCCCGCTCCCGCCTCCCAGCTGCTCCTCCCTCCCACTAACAAACAAATAGGTAGTCCCGCGAGCGGAAGCGCTGTGACCGTCCAGACCCAGTCAGCTACGGTCGCTCCACTCGCTCCCTGGACCTACTTGTGCCAGATTGTGCCCCGATCTCGCCTGGTATCATCTGGAGACTGAAATTGCCCTCAGCTCTGCTGCTTGATCTCTGATTGTGCCCCCGATCTCGCCTGTGATCGTATTGCTGTATCTGGTATTGTATTATTGTTGCTTTTCAACTGTTCTGCCTTGCTTGCGCCTGGTTGTGCCCCCGATCCCCCCTCTGCATTTTGTACTGTGCCATTTGGTCCTAGCTCCCTGCCCCTGCTCCCCGCGGCCCCACCCCCGTTCTTTCGAGCTTCCCTGGACATCGCCACCCCGCTCCCGCCTCCCAGCTGCTCCTCCCTCCCACTAACAAACAAATAGGTAGTCCCGCGAGCGGAAGCGCTGTGACCATCCTGACCCAGTCAGCTACGGTCGTTCCACTCGCTCCCTGGACCTACTTGCGCCTGATTGTGCCCCCGATCTCACCTGGTATCATCTGGAGACTGATATTGCCCTCAGCTCTGCTGCTTGATCTCTGATTGTGCCCCCGATCTCGCCTGTGATTATATTGCTGTATCTGGTATCGTATTATTGTTGCTTTTCAACTGTTCTGCCTTGCTTGCGCCTGGTTGTGCCCCCGATCCCCCCTACTACATTTTGTACAGTGCCATTTGGTCCTAGCTCCCTGCCGCTGCTCCCCCGCGGCCCCAGCCCCGTTCCTTCGAGCTTCCCTGGACAAGGTCACCCCGCTCCTGCCTCCCAGCTGCTCCTCCCTCGGTCCACCCCCCTCCACTCTCCACTTATGGCAGAGTCGCATATGCGCAGCATTCACGCGCAGCGGGCGCGGCCTAAGCGCGCCGAAGGCGCCCCAAACGTAAGCCCATCTACGCCCGTCCGCGCCTGGACCGCGCCCAGAGCCATACCCTCTGGCCCCCGCAAAAACCACTCCACCCGCCTAACGTACGACGCCGCGTCCCTCATTGCACTCAACACCGGCCGACTCCCCGACTGCCACCAAGCCGCCCCAGGACGCACCCACGGACCCTTCACCTGCCTAATCTGCAAGTTCTGCTACATCAGAACCCACACTGCATCCACAAACGCCAAGCAGAGCTCCAACAACAACCACCTGAAGTGCATCCTGCTCAACACCCGCTCGGTCCACAGACACGCCATTGAACTATGGAACCTACTTGATACCACAACTCCGGACGTCGTCTTTCTCACGGAAACATGAATGAAAGCCTCATCAGCGCCCGACATCGCCATAGCCATCCCGGACGGATACAAGATCATCCAAAAAGACCGCATCAACAAAACAGGAGGAGGTATCGCCATCGTTCACAAAAACACCATCCGCATCACGACCAGCACTGACGACACCTTCTTAGCCACTGAACACCTCCACTTCCAAATACAAACCAACCCCAAGACCACACTCAGAGGCACCCTCATCTATAGGCCCCCAGGACCACACAATTCAGCGAAGACATCGCTGACTTTGTCAGCCCGAAAGCCCTCCCCTCCGAGGACTATATTCTCCTAGGAGACCTCAACTTCCATCTGGAGAATAACAACGACAGCAACACCACCACCCTGCTGGACAACCTCACCAATCTCGGACTCAAACAATTGGTGAACACCCCCACCCACTACGCCGGACACACACTCGACCCAATCTTCACCTCCAGCAAGCACATCTCCTTCAATCACGCCACGGGACTCCACTGGACTGACCACAGCTGCGTCCACTTCAGCTTCAGAAAGACCACAACCCACCATCCGCAACAAGTTCCCCGAAGATACTGGAACAAAATTACCACCGACCAGCTCACCACATCTCTAAACCAAAACCCTCCCGCCAGATCAACGGAACCAAACCAAGCAGACATCAATCTCACACAATGGATCACCCACTACGCTGACAAACTAGCACCCTTGAAAAACCCTCCCAACAAGCCAGGAAGCAAAAAAGCCTCTTGGTTCAAAGACGACCTCAAGAACTCCAAAAAGAACTGCCGCACCCTCGAGAACGCATGGCGAAGAAACCCAACCACAAACAACATGACCGCCCTCAAGAACGCCACCCGCAAACACCACCAGCTGATCCGCACCACCAAAAAATCAGCATTCAAGGAGCGACTAGACAACAGCGCCCACAACAGCAAAGAACTCTACAGCATTGTCAAAGAGCTTATCAACCCCAACGCCGGCAACAACGACATCACTCTCTCTCAAGACCTCTGCGATTCTCTTGCCTCATTCTTCCACAGCAAGATCGCTGACATACATAACAGCTTCGGCGACCTGGCCACTCCCCCAACCACAGAACAGAAGCCCCCCCCCACCACCCTCCGCGCCTGGACCCCGATCAGCACCGAAGACACCATCCGCACGATGAACTCCATCCACTCCGGATCGCCAGCCGACCCATGCCCCCATCACATCTTCAACAAGGCCGACTCCATCATCGCCCCCCAACTCCGGGACATCATCAACTGCTCCTTCAACACCGCCACCTTCCCGGAAAGCTGGAAACATGCCAAACTTAGTGCCCTCCTGAAGAAACCTACAGCGGACCCCACCGAGCTTAAGAACTATCGTTCCATCTGGCTCCTCCCATTCCCCGCCAAAGTCATAGAGAAGACCGTCAACAGTCAGCTCGCCCCCTTCCTTGAATCTAACAATGCCCTTAGACCCCTCACAATCCGGTTTACGAGCCAACCACAGCACCGAGACCGCCCTCATTGCAGCTACAGACGACATCCGGACACTGCTCGACAACGGGGAAACAGTGGCCCTCATCCTCCTGGACCTCTCCGCTGCATTCGACACAGTCTGCCACCGCACCCTTGTACAACGACTCAGGAACGTCGGAATACAAGATAAGGCCTTGGACTGGATCATCTCATTCCTAGCCGAAAGAACCCTGAGAGTCCGCCTCCCCCTTTCAGATCAGATGCCACCGAAGTCATATGCGGTTCACCACAAGGATCTTCACTCAGCCCCAGCCTCTTCAACGTCTACATGAGTCCCCTCGCATCCATCGCACGCCAACACAATCTCAACATCATCTCCTGTGCAGACGACACCCAACTGATCCTCTCCCTCACCAACGACCCAACCACCGCCAAAACCAGCCTACACGAAGGGATGAAAGACGTAGCCGAGTGGATGAAGAACAGCCGCCTGAAACTGAACTCAGACAAGACGGAAGTGCTTATCCTAGGATCATCCCCCTCTGCCTAGGACAACTCTTGGTGGCCCTCGGCCCTAGGCAGAGCACCCAAACCAAAGGACCATGCTCGCAACTTGGGATTCATCCTAGACTCCTCCCTCTCGATGACCAGACAAGTCAACGCCGTCTCATCATCATGTTTCAACATCCTACACATGCTCCGAAAGATCTTCCGTTGGATCCCCACCGATACAAGGAAGACGGTCACCCAAGCACTTGTCACAAGCCGTCTGGACTACGGAAACACCCTCTACGCCGGAACCACAGCCAAATTACAGAAGAGACTTCAACGCATTCAGAACGCTTCCGCCAGACTCCTCGTAGACATACCTCACCACAACCACATATCTGGTCACCTGAGAGACCTGCACTGGCTCCCCGTCAACAAGAGAATCGCCTTCCGTCTCTTCACCCACACACACAAGGCCCTTCACGACCTAGGACCCAGATACCTCAACACTCGCCTGACCTTTTACACCTCCACCCGCCAACTACGATCGTCCAACCAAGCCCTCGCCACGATTCCACGCATCCGAAGAGCCACCATGGGAGGAAGATCCTTCTCCTACTTGGCGGACACGACCTGGAACTCCCTCCCCACCCACCTCCGTCTTACACTTACACAGAACGACCTCTCCTTCAGAAAACAACTCAAGACCTGGCTGTTCGATCAGTAGCGAACCCCTCTTCCCTTAAGCGCCTTAATACCCTCTGGGTGAGTAGCGCGCTATACAAATTTATGACTTGACTTGACTTGACTTCCGCTACCCACAGACTTTTGCTGACCCAACCATAACAGAGACACTATGCTTTTATTTACCATTTCTACTGGGGCATGCTTTCCATTTAAAGTACCATTTATTCCTCTAGCTACTCTTCCCATGTCGAGCTCAACAAAAAAAACAAGAAGGCGTGCGTATGTTACGAGCGAGGCATGGAATGCAGGCGAGAGAGGCGGGCTCTGCTTTGAGAGGCAGGAAAGTTCCTTGGAGCCTGCGAGGTTCCTGGAGATGCCCCACCTTTGTGCCAGGCTCGCGGTGACGTAACTCGTCCGGAGCGCGGCACCTTGGAGGCAGAGGGGTGTGGGTAGTGGAGAGCCCAGAAGAAAGCAGGGATTCCGGGAGTGCTGGGGTTCCTGGGAGAGAGCAGGCAAGGCATAACGGTGCAAGCGAGGAATGTCCTCCAACTCACAGACATCCCGTGGACAGGGTCGCCACGTAAGAGCCCGGTGAGTGGGGGGGAGTAGGGGGTGTGTGCGCGTGTGTGGGTGTAGCTGTGTGTGCGTGTGTGTAGCTGTGCATGTGTATGTGTGTGGCTGTGTGTCTGTGTGTGTGTGTGTGTCTCTGTGCGTGCGAGCGCGATTTTGAGAGGCTGACTTGCTGTGGGACTGGGACAGGAGATGTGCACGGCGCGTGGCTGTACGTGACCGTACACGTGATGAAATCGCTGCGCATGCCCATCCCCTGTCCAACATTCTCAGCAAGCGGATAACAAAAGGTCTTTAGCTGGATGCAGCTCTTCACGCTGTTAACACTAGCTCGACCTAAAAAGGAAGTACCCCTGGAAGACTCAGCCAGTGGAAGGACCCTGGTCATGGGCAGGAAGCTGTACTTGGTCCACGCTCCACTGGTTGGACTGAAAGGGAAAGATAAAGCGAAACGAGAGGAGCGTACAGATGAAAATAAATAAAATGAGAGTGATCCTCAAGCCAACCAATGGTAAGTAACGGGAAGGTTATAACCCCTATTTAAGTTTCCACAGTTTCACCTAGACAGCGCATATGGTGTCTCTGCAAGACATTTTGTAAAACAAACAGTGGGCTAACGGTCCGCCCATTGCTTACAATTGGTCGTCAGTTTTGTTCCAGTCATTTGCCTGCTTCTATAGGGTCTGCACTTGCTGGTGGCACTTTTTTATGGTCTGATTATCCCTCCCCTGGAGCATGGCCCAAGTACATGTGTCCATCCCGCTCCAGAGCAATATCAGTACTTCCTGGTCACTTACTTTTGTCGTGTCGCATGTTAGTGCTGAAAAGGCATGTGGTCGCGGCGAATGAGTTTACATATCTCTGAGGTGCTCAAGTGATGTGGCCCAACGGCGAGAGCTGCCGCCTTCATAATTAAAGAATCCAGGTGGGAATCCCAGCCTCAGCTCAATATTTCATGATGCTAGCTACAGCACTCAACACGCAGTGATAAACAGTTGAGAACATTTTTAAAATATCGTTTGCGCTTGCGTGATATCAGTGTAGTTGTGTTGCGAAACTATATGGCACCGCAGATTATATTCATAAACATTCCATGGGCCTCATTTATGAGGCCTTGTGTCAGTTTTGCGCTGCTGATGCGTCACTTTTTGTGACGCATCGGCGGCGTAAAACATGCGCCTTGTTGCGCCATATTTAAAAAGTGACGCATCTAGGTAGATGCGTCACTTTTTAAACCCCTGCGCCACATTATACCTGCGTCAGGTATAATGTATGCAGAGGGGGCGTTCACCCGCAAAAAGCCTCGTAATAGTGACGCAGTGAAATCTATGAGATTTCACTGCGTCACTTTTAGGACGCTGTTGCGTCAAAATCTTGCAACTGCCTCACAGCAGGCGTAAGACTGACGCAAGCCCTTTCACATGGGGCTTTCCCCGTGTGAAAGGACACATTGCTGGAGTTGCGTCACTTTTGTGACACACTCCAGCAATGCGTCACTTTTGCGCTTACAGATACGTCAGAAATACTGACGTATCTGTAACTCCTTGCGACATGATGCGTCATACATTAAATATGACGCATCATTGGTGTCGCAAGGAGTTCGCAGTGAAAAGTGACGCATCGCTGTTTTCATGCAGCGATGCGTCACTTTTCATAAATGAGGCCCCCAGTTTTCACAGAGCCAGAGCAGGTGGTCGCTCCTTCAAGGTCAAGGGTGCGCGCCTCTGGAACTCCCTTCCAATCCCATTTAGAGGACTTCAGAACCATCTGGCTTTTAGAAAGGCTATAAAGACCTGGGGCCTTATTTATGAAGTCCTTGCGTCAGTTTTGCGCCGCCGGTGCGTCACTTTTTGTGACGCACCAGCGGTGTAAAAAATGCGCCTCGTTGCGCCATATTTAAAAAGTGGCGCATCTAGGTAGATGCGTCACTTTTTAAACCCCTGCGCCACATTATACCTGCGTCAGGTATAATGTATGCAGAGGGGGCGTTCCACTGCAAAAAGCCTCGTAATAGTGACGCAGTGAAATCTATGAGATTTCACTGCGTCACTTTTAGGACGCTGTTGCGTCAAAATCTTGTGCCTGCCTCACAGCAGGCGTGAGCCTGACGCAAGCCCTTTCACATGGGGCTTGCCCCATGTGAAAGGACGCATTGCTGGAGTTGCGTCACTTTTGTGACACACTCCAGCAATGCGTCACTTTTGCGCTTACAGATACGTCAGAAATACTGACGTATCTGTAACTCCTTGCGACATGATGCGTCATACATTAAATATGACGCATCAGGAATGTTGTAAGGAGTGCGCAGTGAAAAGTGACGCATCGCTGTTTTGACGCAGCGATGCGTCACTTTTCATAAATGAGGCCCCATGTGTTTTTCTTTCTTAAAGCCACGGCGTAATTTCGGTCCCAGCTCTAGTTACAGTATTCAGTTGAACTGGAAAAGTATATATTATTGCCACACTCGGCCCTAGCAATGGGTCACAGGCATCTTATCTATTTTCTTATTGGCATGCAACATCGGCGTAAATCTCACAGGGGCGAGGAAGTGGCATTATGGTCAGAGCTGCCTACTTTAGAGCTAATGGACCAGATTCGAGTCTCAGCGTCGGCTCGCCATCCTGTGATTCTGGACAAATCACTTCATATCACCGTGCCTAAAATAAAAGGATATTTAATGTAACTCGTGCTCAAGTAAAGATCAATACTTCTGTCCTATTTGCAATGAATGCATTGAAGCACTTTATGCAGAAGAGGTTCAGTGCATGTATAGCTCCTCGAAGGCCCTAAACGCTGCACATGCCAGCCAGGGTTCAGAGCAGGCCTCCATGTATACAACAAACAAGGTCACAATAATTGTGTCTGGTTCTGCATGTTTGCAAGTTAAGAGAAGAAACTGGGCACTGATATTCAGTGTGTCTCAATTTACACTTCTAATACAGGCGCCGGGGGGGGGGGGGGGCCATGCAGAAGGAGAACCTCGGGTACCTTGAGAGTGAAGGGAAGAGCCCCTCATGGGCACACACTCGGATAGTTAATACATTGCAGAAGATGGTATAGTTTAAGCCATCCCCCCTCCAATGGCGCTCCTCGAGGGAGTGCTGTGGGGTGGAGGGGCGGGGCAGGGGAGGTGTAGGGTGAGGGGTTGTAAACTCCGGCATAAGGCCGAACACAGTTAAGTAAATAAATACATAAATAAAACAATTTACATAGTACGCGCTGCATCGCTGATTTGGCGTTGCAGCGTGCGCAATGTTTATGGGTACAATAATTCAAAAAAAGCATAATTCTGGCATGCAGCACTGAATTTAACATTGCCGGGCCCGATTCACAGAATGAATTTAAGACTCAATCCTAAACTTACTACTATTTTGGTATTCACAGAATGCCCTTACTACTTTTGGTATTCACAGAAGTTAGGATTTTGTCTTAAGTTTGTCTTAAGACAAACTTAAGACAGACTTCAGACAAACTTAAGACAAAATCCTAACTTCTGTGAATACCAAAAGTAGTAAGTGCATTCTGTGAATACCAAAATAGTAGTAAGTTCATTCTGTGAATGCCAAAAGTAGTAAGTGCATTCTGTGAATACCACAATAGTAGTAAGTTTAGGATTGAGTCTTAAATTCATTCTTTGAATCGAGCCCGAGGCCACCATATTGACCCACGTGAAAGCAATTTAAGGCTGAGGGCCCTTTCGGTGCCTCAATGAAGAGCGATTACGAAAAAATAGGTGGGGGGACATGCCTAGGGTACATTAAACGAAACAGCCTTTCCTTATTTGCCATTTGCATGAATAAATGATTAATACATGATTAAATGTTTATTAAATACTATCAATCTGCAATACAATCACAGAACTTTCCGTACCCTATGAGTAGCGCGTTAGGAGATTTACAATTGTTAATGACCCGGCAGCAAACTGCTGTGAGTGTTTATTACACTTGTTCGGATGATGGTACCATTAAATGGTCGATTGATTGCTCGGTCTGGGGCTCTGCTGCCCGGAGTGCGTTGTGTTGCCAAGGCATGTTGTTCTCCATTATAAATTAATGGGGTAACCCAATCATTGTCCACGGACCTGGGTATCATGTAGTATAGAGAACAAGTTGTCCTAGACTTATTTATTGCATACTGAATTAGATGTTTTTGATTTATAACAGAATTTAGCCATGTAAAAAGTCAGCTTATGGTACTAGATACAAGGTTTACTTGAAAATGCACAGTTTCAAGTAAACCTTGTATTTAGTACCTTATGCTGATATTTTTGCATGCCTAAATTCTTTTATAAAACATAAATATCTTCTAATTAAGTATACAATAAATACGTCTAGGATCACTTGTTCTCTATACCACATGGCATGTTGTTCTAGCCGGCTTCGGGGGAGTGCTTCTCTCGATGGATTCAGATTTTGATTGCAAAAGTTTCATTTTCATGTGACATTGCGTCCATTCGACATGGCCTCTCAGTCTTGTGACCATGTTTCATTCGCGGTGCAACACCATTTACTTTGAAATGTATATATGTTTGCCGTGCGGGCACAATGTGGTAAGGGTAAGCACCACTCTGCTAAAGTATATGCATTAAATAACCCCATCCGTTCCGGCATGTTAATTCCTCCACCTAACCCCCAGTAGAGCATCAAGCTACCAACCTGGTGGGCACACATGCCACCTTTGACATGCATCGCCGGACTGGGAACCAAAACCGGCCTTGGCAAACTGCTCGGCCGCCACCCCCTGGGGGGAAGTGGGGTGTGCAGTCGAGCTGTGTATTGGGGCCGGTTGCGGACGATATTGTAGCAGGGAGCCGTAATTACCGGCCCCGGTAACAAAAATGGCCCCAAGGGGCCCAAATCCTCCCCCCACCCTGGCAGCCCACCGGGGAAATGCCCAGTGCTCGCTAAGGCCAGTCCGGCCCTTTTGACATGGCACAGGAAGCCTCGGGCAAGCATAAAAATCCGACCCTCGCACACCATGAGGCTGGTGCACACTGTTGGGGTGGCTTTAAATCATTTTAAGAGCTGTTCGGTTTGTTTTATCACATTCATATTTTATGTACGGAAGATTAAGTGATGTGTCCAGAATCACAGGGTGTTCAGCCGAAGCCAAGACTCAAACCCACTTTTTCAGTACCAAAGTCTGCGCAGCTCTGCCCGTAATCACATCTCTCCGCTTCATCCTCGGAGCCAAAATCCTTGGGACAGTTTTACAGCTAGCAACATATGTGTTTTCATGTCTCCTTTGAAGCCAAAACAAATATCTCGTAAAATCAATTAAACTTATTTTTATTACAGTCAAGCTGCGAGCTACAAACAATACCGCTTAGAATAATTTCAAGATCACGGATAACAATCCAGAACACAGCACTGTACACACTAAATAATTGTAAAAGGAGGATATTGTCTGTTTAAAAACAAATTTACACAGCTAAAAGAAATTGGAAAAGCCAATAGCTCTCGCATAGGCAAGACCTATTGGCTTTGCCAATGCTTGTGTTTTTTTGAGGAACGATGGACTTGCAAGGACAGCGCATGCCCTGTCCAGGCAAGACCTAAAAAGTTATAAATGGCCCCTCCCCTGTCCTCCACGCACAAAATTCATAGCATGTGGGGAATATTTGCTGCGTGATAATAATGGGAGATGGACCCCCTCCCTCGCACTTCGAGACTTCTAGCGCCACAGGGGCGGCCTTAGGCATGTGCAAGCTGTGCACCTGCACAGGGCCACCGAACCCCAGGGGCCACCACGCCAATATATATCCTTAATGTAATAATCCTCTCAGGGTGGATACATATTTGCGTGGCGGCCCCAGTGGCAGGGATTTGGCGGCCTCCGTCTCTGTTCCACTTCCGAACACCCTGACTCCCCCCTCTTCACTGAGCTCCGCGCGCCGCCCCGCCCAGACCCTCTCTTCCGGGGCCCCCAACCTATGCTCCCTGCCCAGGGCCGCCATGAGCCTAGAGCCGCCCCTGAGCGCCAAGATGAGTTTGGATGGATAAGCACTTAGATGAATGAACTATCTTGTTGAGCAGGTCTACACCATTTGTTTGTCAGTCATACTGCAGGGCAGCAGTGATTCAAGAGACTATGAACATTTTCATTTACATGACATTGCTGGAAGGTGAGGCGGGGTCATGACGCTCTGGCCAGTATTTTCATTTATTAAAAGGTACCCATGCACCATTTACATGATACCCCAAGTTCATCCATCCAGGGCGTTGCTCTGGTACGAAGACACCTAGGTCCAAAGGGCTATGGAGCGCACCGAACTCGGATTATTGCTGTACACTGAATTCACAGAAAGCTGTGAGTAGGTGAGAAAAGTGGACCTTTACTGGACACCGGAACACTGTGCTGCCTCAGCCGGACGTCAACTGGCCCCCGCCTAGCCCAGCCCTCACCACAGCAGGCATTTATAAAGAAATTATGCTCTAGCCAATCAAAGATCTGGTGCTGCGTTAGTGCTTCGAAACAACTCGCCTCGACTGAGCTTGCAGTTAAATCATTCATTTATTAATTTATGAGCAATGGTCGCGGGGACGAAGGGTTATTTATTTATTTATTTAAAAGGTTTTATATAGCGCTACTGGACCCAAGAGTATCAGAGCGCTTTACAAGGATGGTGAACATAATGAGATAAAATTAACAATTAAGCGAAAAAGAGTTACAGTATGATAATGCATTCAACGGGGCTAAGGGGGCAAAGAAACAGAGAGATAACATTTAGTGGAAAGTGCATATTAAAAGTTAGGAGAGAGAGGTGGGTGAAGAGAGGGGGAGTGAGAAAATGAAGGGATTGAGAGGGGGTGGGAAGAGGAGCGGTTAAGGCTGATCAGTGGCTTCCGCACCACATGAAACACTGCTTAGTTCTAAGGGTAGGCGATATATTCCGGTCCACCCACGGGGTTCACAGAGTGGGCTAAAAACTCTTGTAATGCAGAGTTCTGAGAAAACTCTGAGTTTTGTCTTGCGCGAGGCTCACCAACTTTTTAAGTTGGCAAGCACAAATTGGCGTCCTCTAGCGTGATCAACAGGTGCGCGGGCAGCCCCTGGCGAGATTTTCTCAACGCGGGTGGTCATGGGTTGTCGCGATCATTCGTGGTTAGAAAGCTGCTACTGCAATAGAAAATCTACTTGAGCAGCAGCACAGAAGAATTACCCTCTGGCGTGCCACGTGGTGCTGTTCGCACAGATATTGCAGCATGAAACAAGCTCACGGCGCTAAAAATTAGCGCAACGTTTCAGTTCCGCTCACTTTACGGAACTCTGCAGAATTCCACAAAGTGAAACTCCGCGAGTTCCGCCCAGCCCTACTTAATTGTAGATTAGATGAGTCATTTTGCGGTGAGCTATTTTGAGGTTGCTCCCATTACTCATTGGCTGTAAAAGGCGTGCGCCATGGTTTCGTCACTTCCAACCTCAGTGTGAAAATGACAGGTGTGTTTCAGGCTCATGTGTGCATGGTTAGCTCCCAGGCCATGTTGTCCCCCAATGTCTTCTGCAGTGAGCAGTCATAATCAGGGGAGCACCAGCAGGGTCACCTCCTCACAGCATGTTTAGGATGCATACCATACGGCGTGGTCCCCCGCACCAGAAAGACCAGATCGTGAGGCCGCTCCTTCTCCTTCATTGCGGCCCGAGCCTGGAACGACCTGCCGCTCCACCTCAGACAGATAACATCGCTCCTTAAAAGCTGGCTCTTTGACAGACCCCCTCCTTGATGGACTAGAACCTGCGATCCCCCCACCCCCTAGCGCCTTGAGGCCCTTACGGGTGAGTAGTCGCGCTTAACAAACACCTGATTGATTGACCATGAGCCAGACACAGGGGTCCAAGTTTATAGTTCAGCAATTGTTCTCAGAGACTCTACAACAAAGGGTCGTCTACTGACTGTGTGCTTTGACTGCCACAGTGGTGCTGCACAGAAAGGTAAACAAGGCCACTCATCCCCTGCTGTACACAACCATGAACACAGGTGTTTGTACAACACACGCAGCCAAAGTCTATGCACAGTATCATACTTTCATGTGCAAGTACAGTTTGCACGTGCTTGTTTTGGGATGTGCCCAATCGAAATCTAACAGAACTTTATTTAATACAACCAGGTACTACCCCTAAGCAGTGCACCTTCCCAACCACATTTTTGCATTTCCAAGTGGAAATGCATCCAGTACCAAGCACTGATTAACATGAAAATATACGTATGTGACCTCTCGTGTTATTCTCCATCTATGTGAACTGAAGGGGGTGACACAGACACCCCCGCTGCTATAAATATACTGAACGGCATGCGACTGCATCAGAAGGAGCCTGTAGAATGAAGGCCTTCCCCCATTTCAGAGAGGCAAGGCTCTGATCTCGGGTGAGCTAATGCCCACGACGGGCATGCGAGGAAGGACCACAGTAAATATAATAAGGCTGATACTGGATGAAACAGAACACAGGCGGGCATCTGGTGTCATCCTCTGCTCTAAAAAACTCAGAGCATAACAGGAACCGGGATGAGAGACCAAATCACGCCCCTGTGAAACTTCAGAAGGTTATACAAATGTTTGGGGAATTTAAAACAAAGCTGGAAAATGTGTTGAGGCTAAAGCACAATGGCAAGAAGACACAATAAATATAATTGTGCATATACCTCTACAGGCCTGCCAACTCCCAGGCACTGCTGCAGTTCTGCCGACTCCCATACACTGCTGCAGGCCTGCCCACTCTCATACACTGCTACAGGCCTGCGAACTCTCATGCACTGCTGCAGGTCTGCCGACTCCCAGGCACTGCTGCTGGCCTGCCCACTCATGCCTTGCTGCAGGCATGTTAACTCTCACACACTGCTGCAGGCCTGCCCACTCTCATGCACTGCTGCAGGCCTGCCGACTCTCATGCACTGCTGCAGGCCTGCCGACTCTCATGCACTGCGGCAGGCTTGCCAACTCCCATGCACTGCTGCAGCCCTGCCGACTCTCATGCACTGCTGCAGGCCTGCCGACTCTCATGCACTGCGGCAGGCTTGCCAACTCCCATGCACTGCTGCAGGCCTGCCGACTCTCATGCACTGCTGCAGGCCTGCCCACTCTCATGCACTGCTGCAGGCCTGCCGACTCTCATGCACTGCTGCAGGCCTGCCGACTCTCATGCACTGCGGCAGGCTTGCCAACTCCCATGCACTGCTGCAGGCCTGCCGACTCTCATGCACTGCTGCAGGCCTGCCGACTCCCATGCACTGCTGCAGGCCTGCCCACTCTCATGCACTGCTGCAGGCCTGCCGACTCTCATGCACTGCTGCAGGCCTGCCGACTCTCATGCACTGCGGCAGGCTTGCCAACTCCTATGCACTGCTGCAGCCCTGCCGACTCTCATGCACTGCTGCAGGCTTGCCAACTCCCATGCACTGCTGCAGGCCTGCCGACTCCCAGGCACTGCTGCAGGCCTGCCACCTCTCATGCACTGCTGAAGGTCTGCTCACTCTCATGCACTGCTGCAGGCCTGCCGACTCTCATGCACTGCTGCAGGCCTGCCAACTCTCATGCACTGCTGCAGGCCTGCCGACTCTCATGCACTGCTGCAGGCTTGCCAACTCCCATGCACTGCTGCAGCCCTGCCGACTCTCATGCACTGCTGCAGGCTTGCCAACTCCTATGCACTGCTGCAGCCCTGCCGACTCTCATGCACTGCTGCAGGCTTGCCAACTCCCATGCACTGCTGCAGGCCTGCCGACTCCCAGGCACTGCTGCAGGCCTGCCACCTCTCATGCACTGCTGAAGGTCTGCTCACTCTCATGCACTGCTGCAGGCCTGCCGACTCTCATGCACTGCTGCAGGCCTGCCAACTCTCATGCACTGCTGCAGGCCTGCCGACTCTCATGCACTGCTGCAGGCTTGCCAACTCCCATGCACTGCTGCAGCCCTGCCGACTCTCATGCACTGCTGCAGGCTTGACAACTACCATGCACTGCTGCAGGCCTGCCGACTCTCATGCACAGCTGCAGGCTTGCCAACTCCCATGCACTGCTGCAGGCCTCCCGACTCCCATGCAGTTCTGCAGGCCTGCCGACTCCCAAGCACTGCTGCAGGCCTGCCAACTCTCATGCACTGCTGCAGGCCTGCCGACTCCCAGGCACTGCTGCAGGCCTGCCGACTCCCAGGCACTGCAGCAGGCCTGCCGACTCCCAGGCACTGCTGCAGCCCTGCAGACTCTCATACACTGCTGCAGTCCATCCCATTCTCATGCACTGCTGCAGGCCTCCCGACTCCCATGCCGTTCTGCAGGCCTGCCGACTCCCAAGCACTGCTGCAGGCCTGCCAACTCTCATGCACTGCTGCAGGCCTGCCGACTCCCAGGCACTGCTGCAGGCCTGCCGACTCCCAGGCACTGCTGCAGGCCTGCCAACTCCTATGCAGTGCTGCAGGCCTGCCGACTCCCAGGCACTGCTGCAGGCCTGCCGACTCCCAGGCACTGCTGCAGGCCTGCGAACTCTCATGCACTACTGCAGGCCTGCCGACTCGCAGGCACTGCTGCAGGCCTGCCAACTCCCAGGCACTGCTGCAGGCCTGCTGACTCCCATGCACTGCTGCAGGCCAGCCGACTCCCAGGCACTGCTGCCGGCCTGCTGACTCCCAGGCACTGCTGCAGGCCTGCCGACTCCCAGGCACTGATGCAGGCCAGCCGACTCCCAGGCACTGCTGCAGGCCTGCTGACTCCCAGGCACTGCTGCAGGCCTGCAAACTCTCATGCACTGCTGCAGGCCTGCCACCTCTCATGCACTGCTGCAGGTCTGCCGACTCCCATGCACTGCTGCAGGTCTGCCGACTCCCAGGCACTGCTTCAGGCCATCCGACTCCCAGGCACTGCTGCAGGCCAGCCTACTCCCAGGCACTGCTGCAGGCCTACCGACTCCCATGCACTGCTGCAGGCCAGCCGACTCCCAGGCAAAGCTGCCGGCCTGCTGACTCCCAGGCACTGCTGCAGGCCTGCTGACTCCCAGGCACTGATGCAGGCCAGCCGACTCCCAGGCACTGCTGCAGGCCAGCCGACTCCCAGGCACTGCTGCCGGCCTGCCGACTCCCATGCACTGCTGCAGGCCAACAGACACCCATGCACTGCTGCAGTCCTGCTAACTCCCAGGCACTGCTGCAGGCCTCCCGACTCCCATGCAGTGCTGCAGGTCTGCCACCTCTCATGCACTGCTGCAGGTCTGCCAACTCCCATGTACTGCTGCAGGCCTGCCGACTCCCAGGCAATGCTGCAGGCCAGCCGACTCCCAAGCACTGCTGCCGGACTGCCGACTCCCAGGCACTGCTGCAGGCCTGCCGACTCCCAGGCACTGCTGCAGGCCTGCAAACTCTCATGCACTGCTGCAGGCCTGCCACCTCTCATGCACTGCTGCAGGTCTGCCGACTCCCATGCACTGCTGCAGGTCTGCCGACTCCCAGGCACTGCTTCAGGCCAGCCGACTCCCAGGCACTGCTGCAGGCCAGCCTACTCCCAGGCACTGCTGCAGGCCTGCCGACTCCCATGCGCTGCTGCAGGCCAGCCGACTCCCAGGCAAAGCTGCCGGCCTGCTGACTCCCAGGCACTGCTGCAGGCCTGCCGACTCCCAGGCACTGATGCAGGCCAGCCGACTCCCAGGCACTGCTGCAGGCCAGCCGACTCCCAGGCACTGCTGCAGGCCTGCCGACTCCCATGCACTGCTGCAGACCAGCCGACTCCCAGGCACTGCTTCCGGCCTGCTGACTCCCAGGCACTGCTGCAGCCCAGTCAACTCCCATGCACTGCGGCAGGCCAACTGACTACCATGCACTGCTGCAGGCCTGCCAACTCCCATGCACTGCTGCAGGTCAACTGACACCCATGCAGTGCTGCAGGCCTGCCGACTCCTATGCACTGCTGCAGGCCTGCCCACTCCCATGCTCTGCTGCAGGCCGGCCGACTCCCATGCACTGCGGCAGGCCAACTGACACCCATGCACTGCTGCCGGTCTGCCAACTCCCAAGCAGTACTGCAGGTCTGCAGACTCTCATGCACTGCTGAAGGCCTGCCAACTCCTATGTGATGCTGCAAGCCTGCCAACTCCGATGCACTGCAGCAGGACTGGTGACTCCCAGGCACTGCTGCAGGCCTGCCGAATCCAATGCACTGCTGCAGCCCAGCCCACTCTCATGCACTCCTGCAGGCCTGCTGACTTCCATGAAGTGCTGCCGGCCTGCTGATTCCCAGGCACTGCTGCAGGCCTTCCACATCCCATGCACTGCTGCAGGCTTGCCAACTCTCATGCAGTGCTGCAGGCCTGCTACCTCCAATGCACTGCTGTAGGCCTGCCGACTCCCATGCACTGCTGAAGCCCATCCCACTTTCATGCACTGCTCCAGGCCAACTGACACCCATGCACTGCTGCAGACCTGCTAACTCACAGGCACTGCTGCAGGTCTGCAAAGTCCTATGCAGTGCTACAGGTTTGCTGACTCTCATGCACTGCTGCAGCCCAGCCCACTCTCGTGCACTGCTGCCGGCCTGCCGACTCCCATGCAGTGCTGCGGGCCTGCCGACCCCCATGTCATGCTGCAAGCCCGCCAACTCCTATGTCATGCTGCAAGCCTGCCAACTCCCATACACTGCTGCAGGCTGACTGACACCCATGCACTGCTGCCGGCCTACTGACTCCCAGGCACTGCTGCAGGCCCCCCAACTCCCATGCAGTGCTGCGGGCCTGCCAACTCCCATCTCATGCTGCAAGCCTGCCAACTCCTATGCAGTGCTGCAGTCCTGCCAACTCCCATGCACTGCTGCAGCCCAGCCCCCTCTCATGCGAAGCTGCCGGCCTGCCAACTCCCATGCACTGCTGCAGGCCAACTGACACCCATGCACTGCTGCAGTCCTGCCAACTCCTATGAGTGCTGCAGGCTTACCGACTCCCATGCACTGCTGCAGGCCTGCCCACTCTCATGCACTGCTGCAGGCCTGCCCACTCTCATGCACTGCTGCAGGCCTGCAGACACCTATGCACTGCTGCAGGCCTGCTGACTCCCATCCCCTGCTGCAGGCCTGCCGACTCCCATGTCATGCAGCACGCCTGCCAACTCCTATGTGATGCTGCAAGCCTGCCAACTCCAATGCACTGCTACATGCCTGCCACCTCCGATGCACTGCTGCAGCCCAGCCCACTTTCATGCACTGCTGCAGGCCTGCCGACTCCCATGCACTGCTGCCGACCTGCTGACTTCCAGGCACTGCTGCAGTCCTGCCGACTCCCATGCACTGCTGCCGGCCTGCTGACTTCCAGGCACTGCTGCAGGCCTGCCAACTCTCATGCAGTGATGCAGGCCAGCCGACTTCCAGGCACTGCTGCAGGCCTGCCAACTCTCATGCTTGATGCAGGCCAGCCGACTCCCAGGCACTGCTGCAGGCCTGCCAACTCTCATGCAGTGATGCAGGCCTGCCAACTTCCATGTCATGCTGCAAGCCTGCTACCTCCAATGCACAGCTGGAGGCCTGCCACCTCCCATGCACTGCTTCAGGCTTGCCAACTCTCATGCAGTTCTGCAGGCCTGCCGACTCCCATGCAGTGCTGCGGGCCTGCTAACTTCCATGTCATGCTGCAAGCCTGCCAACTCCTATGTCATGCTGCAAGCCTGCCAACTCCCATGCACTGCTGTAGGCCTGCCAACTCCCATGCACTGCTGCAGCCCAGCCAACTCTCATGCGAAGCTGCCGGCCTTCTGACTCCCAGGCACTGCTGCAGGCCTGCCAACTCCCATGCACTGCTGCAGGCCAACAGACACCCATGCACTGCTGCAGTCCTGCTAACTCCCATGCCCTGCTGTAGGCCTGCCGACTCCCATGTCATGCTGCATGCCTGCCAACTCCTATGTGATGCTGCAAGCCTGCCAACTCCAATGCACTGCTACATGCCTGCCACCTCCGATGCACTGCTGCAGCCTGCCAACTCCCATGCACTGCTGCAGCCCAGCCCACTCTCATGCACTGCTGCAGGCCTGCCGACACCCATGAAGTGCTGCAGGCCTACCGACTCCCATGCACTGCTGCCGGCCTGTTGATTCCCAGGCACTGCTGCAGGCCTGCCACCTCCCATGCACTGCTGCAGGCCTGCCAACTTCCATGTCATGCTGCAAGCATGCCAACTCTCATGCACTGCTGCAGGACTGCCACCTCCAATGCACAGCTAGAGGCCTGCCACCTCCCATGCACTGCTTCAGGCTTGCCAACTCTCATGCAGTGCTGCAGGCCTGCCGACTCCCATGCAGTGCTGCAGGCCAGCCAACTCCCATGTCATGCTGCAAGCCTGCCAACTCCCAAGTCATGCTGCAAGCCTGCCAACTCCCATGCACTGCTGCAGGCCTGCCAACTACCATGCACTGCAGCAGGCCTGCCGAACCCCATGCACTGCTGCAGCCCATCCCACTCTCATGCACTGCTGCAGGCCAACTGACACCCATGCACTGCTGCAGACCTGCTAACTCACAGGCACTGCTGCAGGTCTGCCAAGTCCTATGCAGTGCTACAGGTTTTGCCGACTCTCATGCACGGCTGCAGCCCAGCCCACTCTCATGCACTGCTGCCGGCCTGCCGACTCCCGGGCACTGCTGCAGGCCATCCAACTCCCATGCAGTGCTGCAGGCCTGCCAACTCCCATGTCATGCTGCAAGCCTGCCAACTCCCATGCACTGCTGCAGGCCAACTGACACCCATTCAGTGCTGCAGGCCTGCCAACTCCCATGCACTGCTGCAGGTCTGCCGACTCTCCTGCACTGCTGCAGACCAGACCACTCTCATGCACTGCTGCCGGCCTTCTGACTCCCAGGCACTGCTGTAGGCCTGCCAACCCCCATGCAGTGCTGCAGGCCTTCCAACTCCCATGTCATGCTGCAAGCCTGCCAACTCCCATGCACTTCTGCAGGCCTGCCAACTCCCATGTACTGCTGCAGGCCAACTGACACCCATGCACTGCTGCAGTCCTGCTAACTCCCAGGCACTGCTGCAGGCCTGCCAACTCCTATGTAGTGCTGCAGGCTTGCCGACTCCCATGCACTGCTGCAGGCCAGCCAACTCCCATGCACTGCTGCAGCCTACTGACACCCATTCACTGCTGCAGGCCTGCAGACTCCCATGCACTGCTGCAGGCCTACCGACACCCATGCAATGCTGCAGGCCTACCGACACCCATGCACTGCTGTTGTCCAGATTTGCTCCACGGAATCCGGCTGATGCTTATAAGGGTCCACCTCCAAACGTCACAAACCCTCTAGTACAAACACACAGAGAATTTGAGCCATTAGGTGAGGGATAAAAAGAACAGGGAAGGGAAAGGGAAGGGTCGGCAGGGAAGGGACATACCTGAAACGCGCAAATGTCCACAAACTCCTTCAAAACATCGTTAAGAAAATACTGAAATGCCGCCGGGGCGTTACAAAGCCCAAACGGCATTACAGTATATTCATATAATTCATAACGAGTCTTGAAGGCAGTTTTCCACTCATCCCCTTCTCTAACGTGCACCAAATGGTACGCTCCCCTGAAGTCCAAGCGGGTATATATCTGGGCATCCCTCACTTGATCCAGTAGGACCGGAATGAGGGGCAATGGGTACAGATTTCTTACCGTATTTTTGTTTAGAACTCGGTAGTCCACACAGGCTCCCAAGTCTCCATTTGATTTTTTGATGAAAAATAGAGGAGAGGCTGCTGGGGATCTAGAGGGTCTGATGAACCCAATATCAACATAGTGATCAAGGTATTCTTTTAGATGTGCAGTCTAGGAACCAAAAGTGCATAAACACGACATGTAGGTAACGTGGCTCCCTCCACTAGATCAATACGACAATCGTATATCCTGTGTTGGGGCAGCTGTTCCGCCTGACTTTCACTAAAGACATACTCAAATCTTTTGTATTCAGGGGGTAGGGGGACCTTTTTCTCTGCGGAAGTAGCCACTACCACAGGGAGAAACAACGCAGCTGCTCTCTGTGTCTCGAGAGCTGTCAGATGCTCCTTGCATTCCCCGGACAAGAACCGGACCTCTTTTGTTTTCCAATCGATCAATGGGTTGTGATAGCTCAGCCAAGGCATCCCCAGAATGACTTCGTATTGAGGGGCCTCTATTATATTCAACTTTAGTTCTTCTCTAAGCCTTGCACTGGATCATCTCATTCCTCGCTGGGAGAACTCAAAGAGTCCGACTTCCCCCATTCTACTCAGAGGCCACCGAACTCATCTGCGGCGTACCTCAAAGATCCTCACTCAGTCCCACCCTCTTCAACGTCTACATGAGTCCTCTCACCTCCATCGCGCGTCAACACAACCTCAACATCATCTCTTCCGTCGACGACACCCAGCTAATCTTTTCCCTCACCAAAGACCCCAACACAGCCAAAACCAATCTTCACAAAGGCATGAAAGAAGTAGCCGAATGGATGAAACAGAGCCGCCTAAAACTCAACTCAGACAAAACGGAGGTGCTCATCCTAGTATCCTCCCCCTCAGCTTGGGACGACTCTTGGTGGCCTTCTGCTCTGGGCACAGCACCCACACCCACAGACCATGCACGTAACCTTGGCTTCATTCTAGACTCCTCTCTCTCAATGTCCAGACAAGTCAACGCCGTCTCGTCCTGCTTCTGGGTGAGTAGTGCGCTATATAAATGCCCGAACTTGAACTTGAACTTTGGTAATGAGGCCAGATACCAGCGGTTTCCCGTCTACAGCCAATACCTCCTCAGGAGCCTCTCTTGTTACTCGGGCCAAGGACAAAGTGGATACTAGACTGCTATCAATGAAGTTCCCTGTGGCCCCGGAGTCAATCATGACCTTGACCTGGTGTATCTGTAACTGGCTCTCTAAGGTCATTGGGAGAACAATATGTGTCTCCGTTTCCTGCAAGGCCATGATGGTTAACGAAGGAATCTTTAAAGGCTGGGACTCCCTTTGTTGCACCGGAGAACACTCTGTCACAGTCTCGGGTGCACCAACAACGGATACTGCTATTCTTTTGCTTCTGTTCCATACCCCAGATGTTTTCGGTTTAGTGGGGCACTCTTTAACGTAATGCCCCTTTTTACCGCAGTAAAGACATAACCCTAGGGCTCTTCGGTTCTCTTTTTCTTCCCTAGACAAAGGTGCTGTTACGGCTCCGATCTCCATGGGTTCTGAACTTGTTTCGGAGGTAGGCATGGTTTTCCGGGAAGAAGCTTCGGACCCAAAAGAAGCCCTGTCCCACCTTCTTCTTTCTCCTCCCCTTTCACTTTGTCTACAGTCTAAACGCAAAGTTAGATTGATCATGTCTGCGCAAGTAACTGGTTGAGGGTCTATCTGGGCTATGATGTCCTTTAGTCCATCCCTCAGCCCTTTTTAAAAAAGTGACATCCTTTTCTCCTCAGGCCAGGAGGTCTCCGCCACTAACCTGTTGAAATCGGTCAGGTATGACACTAAATCTCTCCTACCCTGCCTAAGGGTGAGCAGTTCCCTGTCTGCGCTAAAAGTAGTAGCACGTCTGTCAAAGACTCTTTCAAATTCAGCACGGAAGGCTGTCCAATCTGACAAAATCGCGTCATCATTCCACACCAGAGGTACTGCCCAATTGGCAGCATCCCCGATCAAATAAGAAATGGCAAAAGCCACCCTTGAGTGATTGTTTGGAAAAGAGGCCGGCTTGCATGAGAAATTAAGCATGATCTGAGTTAAAAACACCTGCGTCTTGGTCGGGTCACCTGAGTAACGCTCCGGACTAGCTAAAGGAATGGGTGGTGGGACGGTGACCTGCACCTGCGAAGGGGATGCATCCGAGGGGTTTCTACTTAGTCGGTCTACCTTATCCCTCAAAGAGACTGCCTCTGTCTTGGAAGCAGCCAACTCCTGCTGGACCAATAATAAGGCCTGGAGTACATCCTTCATAGTAGCCATTACAAGCACAGCCGGACCGGGTAGAGCTATATTCGTGGGAGTGTAAATCTGTCCAGATTTGCTCCACGGAATCCGGCTGATGTTTATAAGGGTCCACCTCCAAACGTCACAAACCCTCTAGTACAAACACACAGAGGGTTTGAGACATTAGGTGAGGGATAAAAAGAACAGGGAAGGGAAAGGGAAGGGTCAGCAGGGAAGGGATATACCTGAAACGACAAAACATATACTTAGAAACACTCAACTGAAAAACAGGCCACTCTCATAAGGTCTCACTAAAGAAAACACCCAAGTACCTTGTGGTATGAAAGCAAACGGCCCTGACGATACTTCTCCTCACCCACCTCGAGTCACTGTATAAATCCTAGTGGGACACAAACATAGATCAAATAAAAACACACCCTCATGCGCACCTAGATCACAAACACCCACCCCTGTATTTGGCATACCATGACAAGAGGCAAGAGACTCGAAGAATTGGTTTCTGTTAATAAGCACAGCACCCTGCTGGAGTAGCCAAATGAAAGAAGAGTTCTCTGGGATAGAAGTGTAAACAACAGTTTCCTTATTACCAGAAACGGCAGTGCGTGGGAAGCAAGAACCACCACACTCCGCTCTGTATCGTCATAAGTACCAGCACTGTTATCAGCAATCCTTCCCAGTAGCAAGGAGTCACTACAATATATATCCTCGGTATATCCGAGCAGCTTGTAAGTCTCTCCGCTCTTTCTTAACTCCAGAAAGACGAAGAAGGCAGTTCACGGTAGCGTGTAGATTCCACCTCCACTATGCTCCGCGAACTGAATGTACTTGTTAATGATCCAGGAAATCAACAAAGGGCAAAGTCCCCTCACGGATCCTTCTTGAAAGAAAAGCTTAATACAAATGAAAAGAGACAGCAACGCGTGGCCGAATACCACCGCGCTCCGCTCTAGCACAAGGAGGAACAGGTACTGCGTAGGCAAATATCCGCCCGCCTGGAATAAGCGAGCAAGCTCCCCGCACTCACGATCCTACCTGGAGCTCTGGACAACGAAGGGGATTAAACTTGATCTCCGATACAGGACCGCCGAAACAGACCAGCGGTAACCAAACACTCCGGGCGATCCCGGAAATCAGACGAATTACACGCAACAGGAAGCGTGTTCGCGCTGCTCATGTAGTCCAACACACAGGGGAGTCTTGGAGTTGTAGTCTTTCACTACCGACCCGTTTTTCGTGGTCATTGTCCCAGCGCTTGCGCCGTATACTTTGCATTGCAGGCACAACCTGGGAATTCCTGACAGCTGCTGGCCTACCGACACCGATGCACTGCTGCAGGCCTACCGACTCCCATGCACTGCTGCAGGCCTACCGACACCCATGTACTTCTCCAGGCCTGAAGACTCCCAGGCACTGCTGCGGGCCTGCCAACTCCCATGCCCTGCTGCAGGCCTGCCAACTCCCATGCACTGCTGCAGGCCTCCCGACTCCCATGCAGTGCTGCAGGTCTGCCAACTCCCATGCACTGCTGCAGGCCTGCCGACTCCCATGCAGTGCTGGAGGCCTGCCCACTCCCATGCACTGCTGCAGGCCTGCCGACTCCCATGCACTGCTGCCGGCCTGCTAACTCCCATGCACTGCTGCAGGCCTACCGACATCCATGTACCTCTCCAGGCCTGACGACTCCCAGGCACTGCTGCAGGCCTGCCAACTCCCATGCCCTGCTGCAGGCCTGCCGACTCCCATGCAGTGCTGCAGGCCTGCCGACCCCCATGCACTGCTGCAGGCCTGCCGACTCCAATGCACTGCTGCAGGCCTGCTGACTCCCATGCACTGCTGCAGGCCTGCCGACTCCCATGCACTGCTGCAGGCCTACCGTTACCCATGTACTTCTCCAGGCCTGCTGACTCCCAGGCACTGCTGCAGGCCTGCCAACTCCCATGCCCTGCTGCAGGCCTGCCGACACCCATGCAGTGCTGCAGGCCTGCCGACTCCCATGCACTGCTGCAGGCCTGCCGACTCCCATGCACTGCTGCAGGCCTGCCGACTCCCATGCACTGCGGCAGGCCAACTGACTCCCATGCAGTGCTGCAGGCCTGCCAACCCCTCTGCACTGCTGCAGGCCTGCCGACCCCCATGCACTGCTGCAGGCCTGCCAACTCTCATTCAGTGCTGCAGGCCTGCCGACTCTCATGCACTGATGTAGACCTGCCCACTCACTCGCGCCGGCGCTTGTGTCACATTTTCAGCTCTCTTCAAAAGTTCACCCAATGAAGAGCCGATGCCACAAGGTGCCAGGTAAGGGAAGCTGAAAACTACTGCAAAGAGTGGATTTCCAGCTCATCTTTGGGTGCTGTAAGCAGCCAATGTCCATGAAAAGATGTTACAAGACCCTAGGACACGGCACACGTCTGCACCAGTCATTGGCTTCGACCCCGATGGGGGCAGGAGACTGGAGCAGACTGGCCTCTCAGGCAGTTATTTCTAATTTGGCAGGTCTACTGCTGCCTTTGAACAGGATGGCCACCGTTGACTTATTGCTGCTAGCAAAAAAGATGGCACCACAGTAGTCTATTCACTCAAATGGTTAGGAGACACCTACTGGCAAAATGAAGTAAAGCTCATTTCGTGAATCAATTAGAAACCTATCATCAATGAGTTTGTGATCAAACTGACACTGAAAATTAACGGCAGTAGAAGCTTTTTGGGTGGCAGGAAGTTCTGATTTGTACATGAGTATGTGAAGCGTGGTCATGTGCATAGAAATTACTGAATTATTACAAGATACTGAAAGTTGAGTGTTGTTGTAACGTCATGGGAGTAACTTGGCAATAAGCACATTGTGCCAGGAAGCCATCTTGGACCTTAGATAATTTTTTGGGCGGATGAACCACAGAGTGTGAAGTATTTGTGTTGTTAGCCAAAAAGGACTGCACAGCAGATGAAGTAGTAAATGAATGTAAATCTTGCGTGGCCAGTAGCAAGATCTGTAAGAAAGAAGTACCTTTTTCAAAACCAGTGACATCACCTTTGCACAATACAGCTATGCAATGTTTTGGGATAACATGCTGTGGATATTGTGGTCCTTGTTGACTCTGTCAGCCATAGGGTGGTCTTTCCCCCAACTTTTTGCCTTCTTCCTCAATTTATTCTCACCCTGTTTTTGCTTTGTCAGGACTCTGAGCATCTTACCACTGTTAACCAGTGCTAAAGTGAATGTCCTCTCCTCTAAACATGGTAATATTGGCTTATACCCAATTGACATATTAAATGTACTTATAAATCCCTAGTAAAGTCGTTCTAAATGTGCCAAGGACGGCCTGTGAATTAAATGCTACTAGTGGGCCTGCAACACTGATTGTGCCACCCACTTAAGTAGCCCTTTAAACATGTCTTAGACCTACCATTGCAGAGCCTGTGTGTGCAGCTTAAACTCCCATTTTGACCTGGCAAAATAAACCTTTTGTCAGGCCCAAAGTTTCCTTTTTAGTATATATAAGCCACCTTAGGATAGGCAGGGCACAGCCAGAGGGCAGGGTGCAGCGTATTTAAAAAGTAGAACATGTACTTTTATGTTTTACATGTCCTAGTATTAAAAAAATAAAAAAAATCTTTTTCACTATTGCAAGTCCTATCTCTCCCACAGGATAATATTGGGGTTGTCTTATTACATTTTATACATTTAATTTCCAAGCGGGAGCAGATACCCAGTTCAAGTTTGGTGTCTCTGGAATCACAATTTAAAATCCTAACTTATGGTGCAGTTGGATTTTAAATCGCCATTCTCCAAATGCCACCTTTAGGAAGCTGAAATGTTATGGCCTTAGCCATTTGGTGCCTAGCCTGTCTCTGGGTTACATGACTGAGTGTGGGTCGCAGTTGGGCTTGTGAATCTCTGATAGACAGCCCCACACAATAGGGAGCTTAGGCAGGCCTAGATTGACCATCACTGGCAGAATCAATCAATCAACCAGTTGTTGGTAAAGTGTGCTAATCACCCGCGAGGGTCTCAAGGCGCTGGTGGGAGGGAGGAGTGAGTGGCTCCGGATCAGTCGAAGAGCCAGGTCTTGAGGTCTTTCCTGAACGTGTGCAGGGTCAGGGCGTGCCTGATGTTCACGGGGAGCTTGTTCCAGGTCTTGGCTGCGATGTAGGAGAAGGCTCTACCGCTTGTTCTGTTTCTGTGGATGCGGGGGACCTCTGCCAGGGCGAGGTCGGTAGTGCGGAGGTTCCTTTTGGCTATGTGGAAGGATACTCTCTCGTTGAGGTATTTGGGTCCGATGTTGTTGAGGGATTTGTAGGCATGGGTGAGGAGTTTGAAGGTGACTCTTTTTTCGACGGGGAGTCAGTGGAAGTCTCGAAGGTGTTGGGTCATGTGCTCCTGGCATGGTGTTCCTAGGACGAGTCTTGCAGCGGCGTTCTGGATGGTTTGGAGTTTGTGAAGTAGAGCTCTGTTGATTCTGGCATATAAGGCGTTACCGTAGTCAATTCTGCATGTTATGAGTGTGTGGGTGACGGTCTTTCTGCAGTCTGTGGGGAATCCATTTAAAGGTCTTGCAGAGGATGCGCAGGCAGTAGAATCTGGTGGAGGCGACTGTGTTGATCTGGCGGTTCATGGAGAGGGTGGAGTCGAGGATTATGCCATGCTTTCGAGCATGGTCAGTCGGAGTGGGTGGATTCGGGAGGGTGGAGGGCCACCAAGTGTCATTCCAGGCAGAGGTACAGGGTCAGAGGATGAGGACCTCAGTGTTCTCTGAGTTGAGCTTCAGACAGCTGCCTTTCATCCAGGCTGCCATGTTCTTCATTCCTTCCTGGAAGCAGAGTCTGGTGTTTTCGGGGGGTTTTTGTGAGTGAAAGGATGAGCTGGGTGTCGTCGGCGTAGGATACAATTCTGAACCCCTGCTGTCTGATGATGGCAGTGAGGGGGGCCATGCAGATGTTGAAGAGCGTGGGGCTGAGTGAGGATCCTTGGGGTATGCCGCGGTCAATATCGGTGGATTCCGAAAGGAAGGGCGGAAGCCTGATCCTCTGGTTTCTGCTGGCGAGAAATAATTGGATCCAGTTGAGGGCGGTTCCCTGTATCCCTGTGTCGTGAAGTCTGGCTGCAAGCATGCGGTGAGAGATGGTGTCGAAGGCCACAGAAAGGTCTAGAAGGATGAGGGCCACGGTGTGTCCCTGGTCGAGTAGCATGTTGTCGGTGGCGGCAAGCAGGGTGGTCTCAGTGCTGTGATTGCTGTGGAATCTCGACTGGGAGACGTCTAGGATGGAGTTCTCTTCAATGAAATTGGTCTTCTGGGTGTTCACGAGTTTCTCTGTGACTTTGGCCGCGAAAGGAAGGAGGGAGATGGGCCGATAGTTTTTCAGGTCTGTGCGGTCGGGATGGGAGGGAGGAGCTGGGCACAGCCCCACCTATACTTAAATAGGCTGGGTCCTGCCTTCAGACAAAGGGCCTAAAGACCCTGCGTTTGTCTTTACATCCAGCTTGGAGCCAGGGCAGGGGAGCCATGAAATTCCATGCACTTTAAAGCCATAGTCTAGAAGCTTCTCCCACCTTCCAGAACCTTCAAACCAGTTTATATAAGAAGGACCTCAGACACCAATTCTACAGTACACTTCTGCCAGTTAGAAAGACTTCTGTGCTGCTAGAGGATTGCCACTCTGATGGACTCCTGCTTTGCTGTGCTGACCTGCTGCCCTTTTGCCTGGGTGAGAAGGACTGAATCAGCATCTCTTGAACCCAGAACCCAGAGTGACTCAAACGGCTAGTTGGCTGCCCTCCTGATCTGAAGCATCATGGACATACAAGGCTTACAAAAACCTTGCATCTGCACCTGGACTCTGCCATCTGTGAGTCTACCCTATCAAGTGGTGCCACCGCAGTCCTGGACCTTTGGAAGTGGGCCTAAGGTGCTTGCCAGCCTCTGTTGATCCATCAGAACTGATGCAAATCCTCTGCTGTGTAAAAAAGGGGGTGGTGATGGACGAAGCATCTGAATCAATCAAACACTCACACCCAGTCAAAAGATCTCGGTTTAATCCATCACCGTTCTTTTAGCCCACTCTGCCACCCCAGTTCAGACATGGCTATATGCAAAGCAGTCTGATCCTGTGCCTCATGGGAACAGTCCATCCCGAACTGCCAAGCCATGTCCGGTCCTCGGAATCTTGTTTCCGGTCCACGGAAGGAATGACTTGGCAGTTCGGGCTGCACTGTTCCCATGAGGTGGGGCAGGGTATGCTCAGACGTGAGTCCCTTGCTCACTTTGCCACTGGATTCAAGCAAGCCGGGCTCAACACGGCTGGTATGCCAGAAACCGGTCCTCAGAAGCTTGTTTCCGGTCCAGGGAAGGCATGGCTTGGCAGTTCGGGCTGCACTGTTCCCATGAGGCACAGGGTCAGACTGATTTGCATATAGCCATGTCTGAACTGGGGTGGCAGAGTGGGCTAAAGAACGGTGATGGATTAAACCCAGATCTTTTGACTGGGTGTGAGTGTTTGATTGGTTCAGATGCTCCATCCATTACCACCCCGTTTTGTACCGCTTTTGGCCGCCATAAGTGTGGCAGGGTATGCTCAGACGTGAGTCCCTTGCTCACTTTGCCACTGGATTCAAGCAAGCCGGGCTGACGACGGCTGGAATGCCAGAAACCGGTCCTCGGAAGCTTGTTTCCGGTCCAGGGAAGGCATGGCTTGGCAGTTCGGGCTGCACTGTTCCCATGAGGCACAGGGTCAGACTGATTTTCATATAGCCATGTCTGAACTGGGGTGGCAGAGTGGGCTAAAGAACGGTGATGGATTAAACCCAGCTCTTTTGACTGGGTGTGAGTGTTTGATTGGTTCAGATGCTCCGTCCATTATCACCCCGTTTTGTACCGCTTTTGGCAGCCATAAGTGTGGCAGGGTATGCTCAGATGTGAGTCCCTTGCTCACTTTGCCACTGGATTCAAGCAAGCCGGGCTGAAGACGGCTGGAATGCCAGAAACCGGTCCTCGGAAGCTGGTTTCCGGTCCAGGGAAGGCATGGCTTGGCAGTTCGGGCTGCACTGTTCCCATTAGGCACCGGGTCAGACTGATTTGCATATAGCCATGTCTGAACTGGGGTGGCAGAGTGGGCTAAAGAATGGTGATGGATTAAACCCAGATCGTTTGACTGGGTGTGAGTGTTTGATTGGTTCAGATGCTCCGTCCATTACCACCCCGTTTTGTACCGCTATCCTCTGCTGTGTGGCACAACCACAAGCAGAACAGACACCTCATTACCACTGTCTGGAATGGATCATCGAAAAGACCTGTATCATTGCTGCACTCCCTGGAACCGGCACATCCCCCTGAAGGCGCGACACATGTTTGGCATGGGCCCTTGCATCTGTCATCGACGGCAGCTTCGATGATGATGCCAGACTCCGCATTGCAGCCACGCATCCTAGACACCAGACTTTGTATCACAAGCCCTCGTTGATGGGATCCTCAATGACAGGGTAGGACCTTGCATTGCAGCCTTTCTGCATCTTAGAACCAATGCATGGCTGCAGGTGAGCGACGCATCTACGACTTGGATCCTCACAATGCTCGACCACCCATATTTACTTTCTTCGCCGGCCTAACTGGGTCCCCATAGACAGTCTGTGCTCCATTACAGTCAGCCTGAACTTGTGAGTTTGTCCCGCTTTGTGATTTTGGCACTATTTTCACTGAAATCTTAAAAAACTCATTACTCAGGTTCTACTGATTGGACTTTTGTTTTTTGTTGGTCTTGTAGCATTTATTAAAGTTTGCCCTATGTTCCTAAATCTGTTGTGGGCTCCATTTGTGGTGTGTTTTCGCTGTGTTACTGTTTGAAGTGTTGCACAGATGCTTTACTCATTGCCTGTAAATTAAGCCTGACTGCTCTGTGCCAAGCTACGAAGGGTTTGAGCACAGGTTAATTTGGAATTTGTTTGTGCCTTACCCTGACAGGGATTGGGTTTGCTACTTGACCAGAGCTCGCACTCCAGTCAACTTTTTTCAGGCTCGATATTTTTGTGTAAGTGTAAATGCATCCAATGTGGTGCTCGTGTGTTCTTAAGAAATTAGAGTTTTTAGACAATGGACTATAATTTATAAATGCACCACTTTGTAAAATCCCCATAGGAATGGGCCAAAAGGGATAAAAAGTGTGGTGAGAAGAACAGTAGATGATAACTAAGGATCTATATTGGAAGATGTCAGGGATTCTGGCAAGGACTGGTGGTAGAGTAGACTAAGTGAAAATATTGGGTACAGAGCTGTCCAAGATCACACAGACAATCAGGGAAGAAAAGGGATTGAATGGGATAGCTCTGCACAAGATAACATGAACTTAAAGCTCAGAAAGAATAGGCACTTGAAAGACAATTCAGTATTCAGAATACCATAACTAACACCCAATATGTGCAATCCATGCAGATAACAAGATTAACAATAAAGGGAATGTGGAATACAGCACTCAGGAGCTCCACATGGTAAGACTGAAGCTCACCCACAGTTGCTGTTACAGATACTGACAGCAAATACCCAAATATAGGATGTACATGCAAAGGCAGGATCTATGGAGCTGATAGCTTTGGTGATGTTATAAAGGTAACATAAAGACAATACTCACAGTGGACGAGAAAAACCACCTCGGTTGTCATCCGTGCCCACGAATTCTGGCATAGGATGAAGAATTAAAATACAGAGCCATGACAGACCAGAAACTACAGAGAACAATAGTGCTTGGCAGGAAAGAAGGGAAACAAATCGAGCACTTGACAGTAATCATGTAGCCAACCAGACTAGGACACTGGAAGCTAAGGCAGTAGAGATAAGAAGGAGGTAAACTAGAAACTTGATCTTAAGGAAAGAGAGACAGAAGCCAGGGGAAAGTTAACATCAGAAAGAGTGAAGGTTCAAGGATCAAGTGTGCACTACAATAGTGCTCGCTTAGAAACCACCGCAACCAGGAAGCACTGAAGGACAGTGCTACTTCAAGAAACAAGATTTTAGCTCTAGCTCAGAAATCTTCCAAAAACAAAGATTAACAATTGCTCAGGAACACTGAAAAAAAGAGAATGGTGAAGCAGGGACAATGCTACAAAGACCAACGCTGGACTGAAGGAAACTAAGGCTTAAAAGATCTCAGTATAATAACAAGCATCAGGTGTGAGCAGGGTAGCACCTGCCAACCACAAGTGTGATGGATTCCTCCACCCATCCTTGGCAACAGGGCCGGAGATGAAGCAGGGAATTTGAGGTAGTTGAGTTTTTAGCAAGAAAATCAGACTGGCTTCCACAAACCCTATCATGGATCTGGCATTAATAAGAATTTTGAAATAATGTACAAGAGTCTGGAAGTCAGTAAATGGGTAAAGCAGAACGTCTGGAAACTCGGTTCAACACAGGAAAGCCCCACAGGTAGCCCCCCCCCTACTGGAAGGCATGAGAGCGCAGGGAAGGACACACATTTTTCCCCAAGATCACAAGATCATTTGTCAATATATATTTGAACATTGGGGTAACAATGTTTAAACTTCAACCTTAGCACTGACTGTTCCCTATCAAGTGCCCATCAGGCAGAAAAAGTGTACATAAAACAAAGGTTTAAACAATAGGTATTTCCATATTGGTGGAAAGGTTAAATATTCTGAGAAAGTCATGTTTTGGTTGTTTACATGTTCCCACGCTGCACCACAAAAGTTTTGCCACAAATTACGGCCTAATTCTGCAACATGGCCGTAATATGTGGTAAGGTAAAGTGTTTTATGCGTATGTTACTTTAAGGAATGTTTAAGAATGTTGTAATCACTTATGTTCTTTGTAAGAATGCCATGTTATGGAATGTTAGTAGGCATCATTTGAAGACTGGGAGTGCATTACAGCACATCTCACAGCAACTGGTCGTGGGTCCTTTGATGAATAAACCTACTTGTTCAACCAGAATCTTGTTCTTGGATTTACTTCTGGGATTACTACTGGCGACTGGCGACGATCTTAAAGGAATTTGGGGCATATGTAGGTAGCCGGTTGCGATTCGTAAACGCCAAAATTCGGATCGCAAACGGCGTTTTGATATGTAGGTGCATATTAGCAAAATAAGGAATCGCAAAAATTGTGATTCCTTATTTTGCTCAAGCATTTAAGGAATCGCAATTTTGCGATTCCTTAAATGTTATGTAGGAGTCAATTAAAAAATGCGATTCAGACTTAAGGAATCGCAAAATACCACCTATTTCAAGTAGATGGTATTTTGCGATTTCCTTTAAAAATGCATTTTCAAAAAAAATTCAAAGTGTCATGTGGCGCACAGACATGTCCAAAGGGCATGTCTGTGCGCCACATGTACTTACAGGCACATTCCAGTGGTGCAACAGTTGTCCTTTGGACACCCTGGCACCCTTGGAATTGCGATTCTCAAATTGCGATTTTCTCATAGAAAATTGCAATTTGAGAATTTATCCCCCTTCATTCCTATGGGACTCTTGGCCCATAGGAATGAATGGGACACTCATTCCTTAATTGCGATTCGCAATTTGCTCATCGCAAGTAAGGAATATTAGGTAATCGCAAAAAAATTGCGAATTATTACCTACATTCCATTTTGCGATTCTCAAATAGCGATTCCTTAAAAATCGCTATTTCAGAATCGCAAAATGGAGATTACCTACATATGCCCCTTGGACCCACCGACAAAATTTGGAATATTGTGAGTTTTGACTATTTCATTACAATAACGTAAAACCTGGAAGATGTTGGTGTATTGGCACATCCTGTGGGAACAGCGTATATAGCTGAATTCGCACAATCATTGTAATCATCTAGCGATTCGCATTTGAACTGCTGCTGACAGTGATTTTACACATTGGGTGTACAGCTATTGGTATTTTGGAACATGCCAAAAGGAGTTCAATTTGGAACACGGACAGACGGAGGAGTTGTTTCGTGCCGCGAATGAGCTAGTTTCGACCGCAGAGATCGAGCGGTAGTGCGTTATTTTCGACCGCGGGAATCGTACGGTAAGCCGGAGTTGGTTAAGTATATCTTTTTTAAAGCAGCGAGTCCAAATTTATCACAACAAATGTAGCTTTATATTCCATAAATTCAGTGGATTACACAGGTGAGATTAAATTTTACTGGGGCCTAGTACAAAGTTGAGAATGGTAGCCAAGGTAGCACCCCACAGGGCTGTGATATTCCTTCGTAGTAGAGTCGCCTCTACTGACCCCCCTGTCCAAGCCCATAATATTTCGCCACCACTAGTGAACTGACTTTTCTTACTGTCTGTTTAAGGATTTTGGGACTCGTACGACTGTCAGGTTTTGTGACGTATAATTATCAAGGACCCCCTGAAGACATAGATATTATGATTCCTAGGTCAGGGATTAGTAAACAATTGGCATAAAACAACCTAGGCAATCAGTGTTTTCAACTTGTTAAGTGAGATATTAAAAGAGGAAAAGCTACCAATCTGGTCAGTTTCTACTGTTGATTAACATTTGTATTTAAAAACATCAATTACATGTCAAATAAAGTATATGGACAAATACATTAATCACAGTACATTAATGCAAATGGGTACAACAAAACAAAGTTGGATTAGAATAAAAAAAAAATTTAAGTAAAAGGTGGCACAATAATTCTCGACGCACGTTTCGGCGACCAGCGTCTTCTTCTGGAGGAGCCACGTATTTTCTATAAATTGAATTTATAAGAATAAAAGATAAAGGACAAAGGAAAAATACAATTAGGAATGAACAATTCAATTTTTGAAAGAACATAATAAAATAGACAAGTAGCCTTACATAGACCTCTTATATTGAGACAAGTTCACTAATAAAGTATTTTCAACATTCATTTCAATTCCTTGTATATTTCCAACCAGAAAGGATCAATTCTCAGGACAGCTGGGGGGGGGGGGGAAAGAAGAAGGAGAACAAGGGGCAGTGGGGAGTGTCTCAGGGGTAGAAGGACACAGATGACTAATTCTTTTATAGATTCTTCAATAAACCCTGTTATCTAAAGGGGAGTCATTAGCTATTTATGGATGAAAAACTCAAGGCTTATCTTAGTGAGTTCAAACATACTTACAGGTCAGGTTAGAGAAAGTCGTGATGTATTAAGGTCAGAGCTTGAATGGCTCGATTTCTTTCTTCACGGTAGTGTTCTAAATAGCAATTTAGAACACTACCGTGAAGAAAGAAACCTGACCTGTAAGTATCAAAGACATGGAATTAGGTCCCCCTAAATTAAGCATTAAACTTAGTTATAGACAGGCTTGAATTAATTGTTTTCTCCTTTTTATAAAAAAAATACTATCTTGACTTATGTTTGAACTCACTAAGATAAGCCTTGAGTTTTTCATCCATAAATAGTTAATGACTCCCCTTTAGATAACAGGGTTTATTGAAGAATCTATAAAAGAATTAGTCATCTGTGTCCTTCTTCCCCTGAGACACTCCCCACTGCCCCTTGTTCTCCTTCTTCTTCCCCCCCCCCCCCCCACCAGCTGTCCTGAGAATTGATCCTTTCTGGTTGGAAATATACAAGGAATTGAAATGAATGTTGAAAATACTTTATTAGTGAACTTGTCTCAATATAAGAGGTCTATGTAAGGCTACTTGTCTATCTTATTATGTTCTTCCAAAAATTGAATTGTTCATTCCTAATTGTATTTTTCCTTTGTCCTTTATCTTTTATTCTTATAAATTCAATTTATAGAAAATACGTGGCTCCTCCAGAAGAAGACGCTGGTCGCCGAAACGTGTGTCGAGAATTATTGTGCCACCTTTTACTTTAAAACATTTTTTTTATTCTAATCCAACTTTGTTTTGTTGCACCCATTTGCATTAATGTACTGTGATTAATTTATTTGTCCATATAATTTTTTTGACATGTAATTGATGTTTTTAAATACAAATGTTAATAAATATTAGAAACTGACCTGATTGGTAGCTTTTCCTCTTTTAGTATCTCACTCAACAAGTTCAAAACACTGATTGCTTAGGTTGTTTTATGCCAATTGTTCGACTGTCGAGTTTTGTCACTCACAAATTGCGATTTTTAGAGACTCGCAACTTGTAAAGTCACATACCCTGAGACACAGCTGTCGAGTTCCAAACAGGTCACAAGGGACCTGCCTCATTAATATTCATGAGGCAGGTCACAATTTATGACCCATTGGGAATGGCCGGCACTCACAGGGATGGTGGCCTGCTAGGGTCAGCAGACCATCATGTCTGTGCCTGCTTTTTAAATAAAGCAGTTTTAATGTTCTTTTAAATGCAGCATGTTTTCCTTAAAGGAAAATAGGATGTATTTAAAAAAGCAAAATGAAAAGATTAGTTTACATTTTTTTTTACAGTGGGCAGTGGTCTGTCGGACCACTGCTGCTCTGATAAAATGTTGGTGCCCTCCATTCACCTTGGGGAAGGGGTCCCTTGGGGACCCCTTCCTGTTTGCTAATGGCTTACCATCTATTTGAAATTGGTGGTAATCTGTGAATGTTTAGCAACCGCATCCCTGTCACAAACTATTCGTACATACCAGTGCGACTTGCTATCAGAAAAGGAAGCCCTTGGCACACCCCTTCCTAATAGCGACTCCTAAACCCTATTTTGTGAGTCTGTAATAGGCTACGGACTTGCAAAATAGGGTTGGTACATAGGAAAATGCCTTTTACCAGACTCAAGCGGCCCGATGGGGCGTTCGCGACCAGTAAAATGTGCAGTACCTTCGGCCCGGGATCTGGAAGCAGTGCTTAATTTGCTCGGGTTATGGAAGCAACATTCATTGTTGCAGACAAGGACAGGTTTTTCATTGTTATGGTTTGACCCAGAGCAAGAGAGAGAAAAGCAGAAAAGGAAAAAAAAGGGAGGAAGAGAAACAGGAAGACAGCGGCAGAGGTAGAACCTATGAGATTGAGATACAGAGACAGGAAGTGTCGGGTGGTGGAAGAAAAAAACACCGGGTGGAACCAAGCCTAAGCAGCCTCAGTATTCATGGGGAAAAAAGACAGCATGTGTAGGGTGGTGGAAGAAAGAGGCATGAGATGGAATCAAGACTAGACAGCCTTGGTATTCACCAAATAAAACACAGCAGTGGCCGCCGGCAGGGATCGTGGGTGGTTGGGTGGGGGAGAGGGGGTGTAAATAAAATTTTTTTTTAAATGAAACCACTTACTATATCGCCGCGACCCACATCTCTACTCCGTCTGACTTTGCTGAACCAGGAAGCCCTACCAGGCTCCCCTGACCAATCACAACGCTGCAGTGCAGCACTGTGATTGATAAGCACCCAGGCTCCCCTGGCCAATCACAATGATGCAATGCAGGGCTATGATTGGTCTGAGCGCCGTGGCTCGGCGCTCAGACAAGATCTGGGTGCCTGGTCATGTTCTCCACGCAGGGTGTAATGCAGCCGGCATGGAGGACATGCACAGGGCGAATGACGGTCTGGCCGGCCCGAAGGGGCCAGTAAAAGCGTCATTGCGCTCTTAGGAGTGAGCAAACCACTCCTCCCCTCCCCTGATCTGAGAGGAGAGCAGCCCCGCCCGCCCCACTGCTTGCAAAGCTGATGCACACAATAAAATGATAATAACATCATGTTATTATCATTTTATTGTTCCTTAGTTACGCAGTGGGGCAATGCTCCTCCGCCTTAGCTGAGGAACCGCCACTTAGACAGGGCATGAGGGAAATCAAAGAGAAAGGAATGAGGTGGAATCAAGACCAGACAGCCTTGGTATTCAGTAGCCCTGTTTATGAACACACCATAAGAGCCTGCTAGTCCTTCAAACCTCAATAGGAAGGTAAAAACAGAGCAGCATCTCCTACTCCCACAAGCCTCCGGGTGCTGGGCCCGCATTTATCTACATGATGAATGTGAGAGAGCGCAATTTGAATATATAGTATATAGTAACCATATCTAGATGTATATGTTATAAACGTAGGAATGAAACGCATATCGTAATGCAAAGTTGACAACTATAACGTAAAGGCCAACGAAGAGTGATAACATAATATAGGAAATGTAAGTGTATTCATATGTTAAACATGCATTAGATTTAGAAGGCCCGTATACCTGATGGGTAGATGTAGAAATGTGTATGAAATGTAGAACATGCACAGTAGAATTCGTGTATGTGTGTAACCTTAAATGTGTAACTTTACATTGGGAGAAGCGGCGAGAAGAAACGTGGATAAATGTATAAGAGAACTTACATAAAGATGTAACCAAGGAAAATGTATAGGTTATACTCTATACAGTCGTATTCTATGTAGTATATATTTGATGTAGAATGTTTAAGTATAACTAAGACTTTTTGTTAAAGTACGAATATATAAATGTATGCCAAAGGTTATACTGTGTAGAGGGCTTTTGTAGAAATGCTGGAAGAGTTTAGGTCATTTGTGTTTATAACCTAACTGGTCAAGAGTTCGAAGGAGCATAGTCACATGAATGTAATTTAGTGGTCTTGTGAAGGTCGTAAATAGCTTGATGTGGACATGAGAGCCGAGAAGTCTAGCACTTGTAAGAGTTAAGGTGACAATGCCGGACGGAGCTTATTGCTTGAACGTGAGGAGAGACACTTTGAATGTAGACTATGTTTTGACAAGACCATTCACAGGACCTAGCAGGGTCAAGTTAAGAGACATAGAGTTAAGGCCTTGCCTAAATTCACATGTTACACGATCTGAAAGAATCGATAAATGTCGACGATGAAATGATGAAGATGACATCCAAAGGAGAAGGGTCAACTTAACGGACGACGCACGGAGTGGACCAATGGAAGAAGCAGGAAGTTGACATCATCGGGGAAAGTCCGTGGTGGGCGTCAAGGGGCGTTCCACCCACATGGTGATTGTGTATTTTAGGGACAGCACCCCGGGGATAAGATAGCGAACAGCCCAGTAGGGAGCTCAGAGAGAGAAAGGCAAGGGTAGATGCCTTGAGCAGATGCGCTGAGAGATCAGAGCGCAAGGGAGCAGTAGGCCGAGGACCCTTAAAGAGCGGATGGGTAGGCAGATAGGGTACTGCTTCTGAAACTTAAGATTTCCTTTAGAGGCTAAAGAGAGTTTGAACTTCTTTGGAAGTCAAACTGCTGACACCTTTTCAGGGAAGAAACTTGCGAAGTAGGATTGTCACATAGCATAGAGTAGGGACAGATTAACTTGATGATATTTTTTATCTTACTGCAGATAACGCAGAAGGAACCACTTCACACCGAAGCTTAAGCAGCTGATATTTTAATTGATTTTGTAATTTGTATATTTTGAGATTTTATCCTGAGTGGATTGTATCGTATTCAAATTAATCTTTATATAAACTTTTGAAACTTCATCAGTTGTAAGTGGTTCTTCAGAGTGGCGTCAGTTAATGGGGTTTGTCTAACCAATGCGGGGGTGGTCCTTTCCTCAATGACAGATATAAGCGGTCCAAACAAGATGAATGAGATTCTTTATTAAATTTATCATAATCACAAATTGATATCAAAATCTCGTTCCCCGCAGTTGGTAGCAGAGTATGATGGTTATCTTCTTGAGGAAGACGACCTAGGCCAGGTTAGTTTACCCCAAGGTCCCTAGTCATCGTCGACCAGAAGAAGAATTGCAGCCGAAGACGGTGCTGATGGTGCGTCGAGAGAAAAACAGCAGAGTCGGTCGAGAGTGAGTATAAGGGTCATGCGTTGTAAGATTGCGGTGTTTTATGTTGTTCCTGTGTTGTAATGTCAAGCGGAGTTGAATGCCTGTAGTGTGATTGAGGGAAAGTTGTGAGCGCGCGCAACTGGATGAAATCTTATGTCCAGAGGACTTAAGTGGTTCAGGTGTATCGAACACCTAGAGTAATTTGTCTACCATTGAAAGGGGGTCATGAGGTACCATTGATTTCCCGACAGACCGATGATAGGGGGAGCGTATGTATGAGAGAATGAGTAGCGGACGCTGGTCGTACGTTTACTGTGTGTAAGTAACCTATCAGTTGAGGCAAGTGTCCGACCGTAAGAGGAAAGACGCTGTGCCAGTTGAGGTAGCAATTACAGTTAGACTGTGGCCGTACAGTCAGAGAAAAGTGATCGCTTGGACGGAAGTAGTCATTTTTCAAATGTATGAATGAAAACGCATGTGAGATCATGAGACGAGTTGAGAAACGAGGGAAGCTGCTGAAGAAGGGAGAAGTGACGTCAGCGTAGAGCCGCGCTGAGATTGGTCAGTCAGCATAGAACCGTGCTGGGATAGGCTGATTAGCGAGAGACGTACAGGGATTGGTGGTTGTTATCAAGACGTAAATAAGTAAGAAATATCGTACGTTATCAAAATGAAGTGTTTTAAGGGTTTAGGAAAAATCTTTAAAAAGAAAAGGAGAAATTTATATGCCGGAGAAGAAGCTCCACCAGAAGGCACACCTGCATATCATATGGCAGTCAATGTAGGCTTACACTCGATATTATGGATTTCCGAGTGGCATAGGCTAACAGAAGGGCAAAAAGAACTAGCGTTTCCAAGATTTGGAACGTTTAAATTAGAAGTGTTGAACCAACTGAAGGCGACAATGCTTTCAATGAGACCTCTACCGAGGCCAACACAATTTGAAGCTCTTGGTGTGTGGTTTAGAACAGCACACGAAAGGGGCGTAAAGAGGCGACAAGAAAGAGTGAGAAGATCGGTAAAAGCAGTGCAGGATGCTAAATGGGACGACGAAGCTAAGAAATGGAGGGTACAAAAGATAGAAGCGGACAAACTGTTCACCATGATAGAGGCTACGGGAGAAAGGAAACCTCTAGAACAGGAAGATGAGGAAAGTGAGTCGGAGGAGGATCTAATAGACAGGTTGTTAACAGACAGACCACCTCCATATAGCGGTGAACTTGCGAGTCCCATATTACCGCAAGTAGACGGAACTAGGTGGGGAGAGTATAAGTCGATCCCGGTATCAGAGTGGGACGCTACTAAGACCGTAGAAATACCCCAAGCTAGTCCTGAACAGAGAGTGGTGGGAAGATTTGTGGTCCAGAAGGTGCCGGAGACGCAATGCGCTAGGTCATACCAAATGCCGGATGCTTTGCAGGTCCCGGTTACCATAGGCCCTATTGTGTCAATCTATAACCCAGAAGGGGTCCAGCAGGAGGAACAGGCACGATGGGACCATGAAAGAGCAGAAGGGGAGAATAGGAATGCCACGATGAATTCCCACAGGCAGATACGAGCACCAATAAGTCGGAGTACCCCATTTGATTCCGCAGCAGGTCCCAGGGTAGAACAGGGAGGTCGAAGAGGACCAATGGACTTAAGGGGACCAAAACCGAAAACCCATAAGGAATTAAGGGAATACCTGAGAGAATGGGATGCTGCCGAAGAGGCTCGGAATAAAAGTTTAGAAACAGGATCAGAGTGGAGAGAGCAGGATAACAGGATTCTCTCTCATTGTGGAGCTGGCGAAAGCAGCCCCGAGTGGGAGGGAGGAAGCCAAGAGAGCAGAAGAGATACATATCCTACTGAGAACAGCAATAGGCTAATGTGCGAAGACAGAAGTGCAGGGTGTGGCGAAGTGCCTCGTGTCACCTTTAGTGAAGGGGAACATAGGACACAGGAGTACCGGAATACCTTCAGGTGCACACACCATGCCCCAGGTGAGAATGCGAGACATTGGAGTCACGGAAATATGGAGAGCCGCGAAGCGTCTCGACATACATCCGGGGACAGTGGAAGGAGTCATGGGAATTTGGAGAGTCGCGAAACATCTCGCCATGCATCCGGTGATCACGAAAGAGATCACGGGAACACGGAAGACCGGCGAGGGCCTTTCATTTTGTTAAGTGATACCAGACAACAAGCAAGTTATAATGGATTAGAACTGAACGGTGGATCCTATCTCACATCTGGAGAAACCGAGTCGAAAAATCGGAACGTAGGGTTGGGGGACGGAGCCTTATTCCACCATACCCCACGTGGAGATGGAAAGGCTTGGGATCTAGAGGGGTGGGAACGAAGAGATGGAAGGAAGACTCCTCATAACTCACCTGTGCTCAGGCGTAGGGCGCATAGTGGAGGTGAGAGGGATATGAGGGAGGAACATAGAACTGAAATGCTGAAAGCCGAAATAAAAGCGAAACGGCTTGATGTGATGAGTTTGAAGGCAGATCTGGATGAATTGATTGATGGTACAGTGTCATTAGAGAGATTAGCCTCGTATACACCAGATGAGATACTGTTCCTATCCAAAGATATTACTCGAAGAGCGAGGTCAGTTCATGAGAACTTATCTAATTTAGCAAACAGGTACATGGTAGACCTGTCACGAACTAAGGCTTTACAGAGTAACCACAGGCTAACTTGCACAGATCAGGATTTGGATGACCGCAGAACGATCGCGCTGAAAGTACACATAAGGGAATTGATCGTAAGTATCAGAATATGGAGAGATCTAGATAGATGGGAGGAAAGATGGTCCAGAAAGGGCTCCGTTAGACGGAGTGTACTTGAGGGTTCCCAGGACACAGGCTTGATGCGAATGGAAGCTTTCCCTTTGCGAGAAATCGCGAACGGAAGTTACGTTCATGTGCCTTGGACTAGGGGGGATTTGGCGGCATTCACCAATTCCTTCCCAAAGCTTAGAGATAATCCTGTCGAGTGGTATAAGCAGGTAGAAAGATTCGTGAAGATTTCAAAGGTACTGTGGGTCGATTTGAACACACTGTTCGATATCGTAGTACCCGGAGACCTATGGACGGCGTGCAAGCTTAGTGTTGAATGGCCCACTCGAGAGCCATCAAGGGATACCCGGACGAATGGTCCATCTGATAGGGTCATGGAAAAGTACGAGAGAGTAATAACATGGCTAAAAGAAAAAGTGCCGGTACAAGACATAGACTGGGTAAAGATAGATCGGACTACCCAAGAGCCGAAAGAGACAGTGCATGAGTTTTACGAAAGATTGCTGAAAGCATTCAAGCAATACAGCGGGTTAGATGTGATGGATCCCAAGGACATAGGACAGTTTGTTTCAAAGTTTGTCCTCGGATTAAGACCAGAAATATGCCTAATGATCCAACAGCATCTGATCTGTTGGCAGAACAAACCTTTAGATGAAATTCTGAGGTATGCAAGGTACTGTAGTGACGAGATAGACTCTAAGACAAAGAAGCTTAAAGAAAAGTTAATGCTAGTGCAAATGCAAGCTGCTGGAAAGGATAAACCACGGCAGCAGGGAACAGGAACGCAGGCCAAGAAACAGAATAATCAGAGCAGAGACGAGGAAGAAAGACCGAGACCGAGAATGGATATCGCGACACTGAAAAAGACGACGAGATGCCATCAGTGTAATGAGGTGGGACACTGGCGACGCGAGTGTCCTTACAATGTTGAGTCAGGGGAATTAGAGCAGGAGGAGGAAGAGGTCCAGAACAACGTGGTTAAGGGAGCCGTAGTCCCGAAGGGCAGGCTTGTCAAAGGGGGGACTCAGACTCCTCGAGCCCCGTTTCCTCAACCACCTCGCATCACGAACGGAGGGAAAACCTACAGACAGATGCCATTGTTTGTAGGAGGAGAGGAATGTTACTACGTTGATCCTCTTACAGGGCAGTGGGCGAGTAGGGACGAAGACTGTACTCTAGGAGCCGCCTTGGAAGTAGATCAGAGAGGACCATACGTAGAGGCTGAAATAGCGGGATGTCCTACAACCTTTTTGGTGGATACAGGGGCCACTCGATCTACGTTGAGATCTGTGGTAGTCCCGGGTCTGCCAATGTCAGGAGAAACGGTACAGGTGGTAGGAGTTGCGAACAAAAGGATGACAAATCCCTTGACCGAACCAGTGTCAGTAAGAATAGGGAATTACAGTGACGAACATCAGTTTGTGATCTGCGACTCTAGTCCTGTGTGCTTATTAGGGAGAGATTTGCTGTGCAAACTGAATTGCACGATACATTGCACACCTGAGGGAGTAGAAGTGCAGACCAATGATGAGGACGCAGATTTCAAAGTTGTAAACTCAAGGGAATGTGTGGAACTTTATCCTACCTTAACAGTGGAGGAACTTCCGCAAGACCTAAGAGAGAAAGTCTCAGCTGAGGTATGGGATTTTACTGGGAAAGAAATTGGATTGATCAAAGGAGTAGACCCGGTAAAAATCTTGGTAAGACCCCATGCTGAGTACCCAAGAACCCCACAGTATAAGCTAACGCCAGAGACGATTGCGGGGATCAAACCTGTGATCGAATCTATGATTAAGCAGGGAATACTGAAGGAGATCGTGGGCAGTCCGTGTAACTCCCCGATCATGGGTTTGCAGAAACCTAGTGGAAAATACAGAATAGTGCAAGATCTTCGGAAGATTAATAACATTGTTGTCTCATGTTGTCCAGTGGTACCGAATCCATCAGTCATATTGTTTCAGATACCGTTCCAAGCTGAATGGTTCACGGTGATAGATTTGTGTCAGGCTTTCTTTTCGATACCATTAGATGAAGAGAGCCAATATCTTTTCGCTTTCAAGCTGGAAGATCGCGTCCTAACATGGTGTCGTATCCCTCAGGGGTATACAGAGAGCCCATCGATCTTTAACCAGTTATTGAAACGGAATCTTGAGAGTCTAGTACTGCCCAAGAATTCAGTTCTGGTCCAGTACATAGACGACCTCCTAGTTGCGTCAGAAACTGAGGAGGCTTGCAGAGAAGACACCATCACCTTGTTAAATCACTTGGCCGAGAACGGACACAAGGTGTCTCCAAGTAAGTTGCAATATTGTAAGACTGAGGTGCAATACTTGGGCCATAGGATTGAAAAGGGAAAGCGGAAGGTGTCTCCAGACAGAATAGAGGCGATTATGAAAATGAACGCGCCTACGACACAAAGAGAAGTCAGGATGTTTCTAGGCATGGTCGGTTATTGTCGACAGTGGATAGCAAACTTTTCGCTGAAGGCAAAACCGTTATTACAACTGACGCACAAAGGAGTAAGTGATCCGGTACCATGGGACAAGGATTGTTTGATGGCGTTTTTGCAGCTGAGGGAGGACTTATGTCGTGCCCCGGCTTTGGGAATGCCAGATTACACCAAACCATTTTTGCTTTACTGCTGCGAAAGAGAGGGATGCGCTTTAGCGGTATTAGCACAGGTCCATGGAGATGCGCGCAGGCCAGTGGCGTACTTTTCGGCTACATTAGATCCAGTAGCCGCAGCGTTGCCCGGATGTCTCAAATCCGTAGCTGCAACGGGTGTCAGCATTGAACGATCTGAAAGCGTAGTTATGGGTCATCCGTTAGAAGTGTATGTACCACATTCTGTAGAACTGTTAATGACAAGGACGAAGACTCAGCATCTGACGAACAGCAGGCTCACACGCTACGAGCAAGTCATACTGGCTGCCGAGAATGTGACCCTAAAGAGATGCTCTGTCTTGAATCCTGCAACCTTGATGCCACTACCGAATGAAGTGGACGACGAAAATTGTACAGAACATGACTGCCTCGATGTGACTGAACTATGTACCAAACCGAGACCTGATATCGTAGATGAGCCATTGACAGACCCAGACGAAATTTTCTTCGTTGATGGTTCATGCGTAAGAAACGATGTCGGTCAGCTGAGAGCAGCTTATGCAGTATGCACGATTACCAGAGTTATAGAAGCCGCTTGCCTGGAAGGAGTACACTCCGCACAGGTAGCTGAAATTGTGGCTTTGACTCGTGCTTGCTTAGCAGGCGATAGACTTCGAGTCACTATATACACCGATAGTCAGTATGGTTTCGGCGTAGTTCACGATTATGGGCAGTTGTGGTCTCAAAGAGGTTACATGACCTCCTCGGGTTCTCCTATTAGGAATGGAGAATTCGTGAAACTACTGTTAGAGGCTTTGCAAAAACCAATGGCCATAGCTGTGGTCAAATGTGTAGCTCATACCAAAAACACGGATTTTGTATCACTAGGAAATAAATATGCAGATGAGGTAGCGCGTTATTGCGCAGAGCAGGGATATTCTCACACTGATACAAAAGTGGGGGGAATCCAGGAAATGACTGAATTGACCATGTTGTTAGACACGGTGGATACGTGGGATGAACTGAGAGCAGTACAGGACAATGCACCAGATGATGAGAAAAAGGGCTGGGAAACAGCAGGGTGCGAAAAGAGTGAGATGAATTTCTGGGTGTCCGCCGATGGAAGGGCAGTTTTACCAAATGAACTAATTAGTCCAATGGCAAGGAAATTGCATGGATCAGCACACATAGGAAGAGATGCTATGGTGAGAGTATTCAGACAGACGTGGTTTAACCCTAAATTTAGAGTAGCGGCAGAAGCAGTGTGTCAGCGATGTACAATCTGTCAGCAACTAAATGTGGGAAAGAGAACACCAGTTACCTTGAGTCACATAGGAAGGTCTGGGGGGCCTTTCAATAGGATGCAGATTGACTTCATAGAGATGCCTCCATGCAACAGACTCAGATACGTGCTAGTGATTGTTTGTATATTTTCTAGATGGGTTGAGGCTTACCCTACACGTAGGTGCGATACACTTACAGTAGCAAAATTGTTACTTAGAGAGTTGATACCAAGATTTGGGGTGCCATCCTCTTTGGAATCAGACAGAGGAACTCATTTCAATAGCGAAGTGGTGAAGATGCTATGTTCAGCTTTAAATATCGATCAGAAGTTACACTGCAGCTATCGACCGGAAGCTTCAGGGATCGTAGAGCAAATTAACAGTACTATCAAGTCCAGACTGGCTAAAGTTTGTTCGTCGACATCCCTGAGTTGGCCAGACGCACTTCCAGTAGTTCTTATGAGTATACGTAGCACACCGGATAGAAGAACAGGCCTCTCTCCACATGAAGTGCTAATGGGGAGAGCTATGAGATTGCCATCGGTTCCGACTGCAGCGCTAGTGAACATCACAGATGATTTGATCTTGGACTACTGCAAGGGACTATCTGATGCCGTTAATTCTGTGTCCCTCCAGGTTCAGGCTGCAGAGGTTCCATCAGTACAAGACTTGTGCCATGACCTGAGTCCAGGAGACTGGGTCCTGGTGAAGAAGCATGTCAGGAAGAACTGCTTAGACGTGCGTTGGCGAGGGCCGTTTCAAGTCATACTTGTAACGAATACTGCAGTGAAGTGTGGAGGTCTGCCAAACTGGATACATGCCTCACACACCCGAAAAGTGCAAACACCTCCAGAAGACACAGCTCCTCTCTCGGATGAAAATCCGGCGGGAAGCGGAGAAGCCATAGAGGGGGAAAGCCAAGCTGTAGAGGTGATCGAAGAAGCTGAAACTGTGTTGGAACAGGGCGACGAAGGTCAGGACACGAGCGGGACCGAAGTTGCCTCAGGAGAAGAAAGTAATTGGGAATCCGACACAGATATCAGACAAACTGAGAGTGACCAAGAGATAGGTCCTGGAACAAGGAGCGGAAAGACGGAAAGCAACGAAGCCAGTTGGCCGGAAAGAAGGAAAAGGCCAAGTTCGGAAAGGAAGAAGGAAAGAACTCTTGCCCCGATCGCTGAAGAATCGGATCAGGAGGACGAGACGACAGATTCAGGAACTGAGAGTCCACGAAGATCGAGAAGGGTACGTGTGCCCTGCAGAAGGTACGCCACCCCAGAGTGGACTTATCTAGCAGATGTATTGGGGACAGAAATCTGGGAGAGTGAAGAGTGTGAAAGTAACCACTCTCAATCCAGTCGTGACAGTGGAGATATGGATGTTGGCGCCTGGGCTTGAGACTGAGGGGTTACTGACTTTCACACTTCCCCGACCCCCACGTTTGAGTAAAATTCAAGATTTAGTGTTAAAAAGACTACAATTTCCAACAGTTGGTCAGCAAATGACCGAAGAAGAAGAAAAAGTTATTCGTTTTGAACTGTTAATTATTGTTGTGAAAGCTGCAGGTCCAAAAATAATTGTTGATGCATAAAAGACTTTTTGTACATATGTTATAAAAGAGAAGATAACCTAGCGCCGAGTGGAAAGAAGAATAAAATTAGGGATTACATTTAGAGGACGGAGAAGGGCTAGGGTTGTCTGCTGCTAAGAAGAGAAAAGATATTGTGGTGAAAAAGATACCTGTTGATAAAAAGCACTTTAAAAGACTGTAAAAGCAAACAAGCAACCAAAGATTGGAAAGAGAACTTTGCTAGAGAACGAGGTACGCTGTTTGGAGGACATGGAGAACGGCAACCCAAACAGAAAAGCTAGATGTATAATAGGTACACTTATAGCAATAGTGATATTTCTCATAATCATAGTAGTAACGATATCTTACATAACCGGACATGAGAATGATAAAAGAGAAGTGAATGTAAAAATTGTAACGACCTTGAAACCTGCTCTTGTGGGAAAGAAGGAGGAGAGCACTGTTATACGTGAAAAGGCGTTACTTACAGATGAAGCTCGTAGATTACACATAGACGAGTCACAGGGAAACTTTAGGTCAAATGCATATGCCAAATTATTGTATGAATATATCGATGCCATGGAGGCCAAAGATTGCTACGTTTGTATGCAATTGCCGGCTTCTGTAGACGAAGGCATTAGGTATCACCATCTCCCATTGACTTATGGGATCACATGTAGTTTACTGCTTAGTATTTTTTATGGTAGAGAAGGGTTTGAGTACTACTTTTCAAATTATGATTCGGTACTGCCTGAAGTTCCGAATTATAAGCAAATGAATAAGTGGGACTACTACAAAAAGGAAGATAGACTAGCTAAATTCTTTCTTCCTTGGGATACATTAGATACATCATATGCACGTAGAAATAATCTGACTTGCACAGTATCGGAAGTAGAGAAAAGGTTTATAGCACAAGTAGATGATCGATGCAGACGGCAGAAGATTCTAAAAATGTCAGGACAATGGAAAATAGACTGGACAGAAGAAGAGAAGGCACACAGAAAGAAAGGTAGCAATGGTCCAATAGCATTGGATAAAACGCAGAAAGGAAAGTTATGTTTAACTCGAAGCAAAACGTATTATGAGAGTGAATTTGTAGGTGAAGTTAGTTGTGAGCACTCTTTTAGACTGGAGTACTACACGAAAGATTTTATGAAAGGGATGCAAGCTATTCCGAATGTGTATTTTGTATGTGGGAGAAATGCCTATGTAAAGCTTCCAGACAATTGGTATGGTTCGTGTTACTTGGCAATTGTCTTCCCCAAAATATATCATGCAAAGGATTTAGCGATCATAGAAGGAAAGGCTTCGAGGAGAACGAAAAGGGAAGTAGGAGATGCAGAAGTAGTAGGAGATGTATTTGGAGCAATGTTTCCATTGTTAGGTTTGATTCTTAACGATGTTAAGATTAGAAGGTTAGCGACAGTCGTGGATAGATTGTCTGCCAGCACTGCAAGATCATTAATGTTAGTTGAGGGTGAGATGCAGTCGATTAGAGCTATGGTTTTACAGAACAGACTTGCTTTAGATGTGATATTAGCAAAAGAAGGCGGAGTTTGTAAAGCTCTGAAGGTTCAGGAATGTTGTACATATATTCCTGATAATTCAAAACCACTTGAGAAAGTCATACAGAACATTACACAGATTCATCAAGAAATTGAAGATTTATCAAAAGTAAATGTTTGGGAAAAAGTAGGAAATGGAGTGGGAAAGGTTGGAAGTTGGTTTGCTAATATAGGCAAAAGTATAGTTTGGTATATTTTAAAGCCTGTATTAATAGTATTAATTTGCATAATTACATTATTAGGATTAGTAAAATTATATAAATGGTATAGGTCGAACCAGTTACAAAGATCGATGAGAGACCAAGAAAGGAGACTAGCTGTTCTACAAGATCAACAGTATAAAAGTCTGAGAACACTTGAATCGATAAAAAGAGGAACTGATGTAACTAGTTCGGTATAAGAGATGTATTCAAATTGCTTTTAGTGATGACTCCTAAAAGTCATCAAAGGGGGGAACTGAGAGAGCGCAATTTGAATATATAGTATATAGTAACCATATCTAGATGTATATGTTATAAACGTAGGAATGAAACGCATATCGTAATGCAAAGTTGACAACTATAACGTAAAGGCCAACGAAGAGTGATAACATAATATAGGAAATGTAAGTGTATTCATATGTTAAACATGCATTAGATTTAGAAGGCCCGTATACCTGATGGGTAGATGTAGAAATGTGTATGAAATGTAGAACATGCACAGTAGAATTCGTGTATGTGTGTAACCTTAAATGTGTAACTTTACATTGGGAGAAGCGGCGAGAAGAAACGTGGATAAATGTATAAGAGAACTTACATAAAGATGTAACCAAGGAAAATGTATAGGTTATACTCTATACAGTCGTATTCTATGTAGTATATATTTGATGTAGAATGTTTAAGTATAACTAAGACTTTTTGTTAAAGTACGAATATATAAATGTATGCCAAAGGTTATACTGTGTAGAGGGCTTTTGTAGAAATGCTGGAAGAGTTTAGGTCATTTGTGTTTATAACCTAACTGGTCAAGAGTTCGAAGGAGCATAGTCACATGAATGTAATTTAGTGGTCTTGTGAAGGTCGTAAATAGCTTGATGTGGACATGAGAGCCGAGAAGTCTAGCACTTGTAAGAGTTAAGGTGACAATGCCGGACGGAGCTTATTGCTTGAACGTGAGGAGAGACACTTTGAATGTAGACTATGTTTTGACAAGACCATTCACAGGACCTAGCAGGGTCAAGTTAAGAGACATAGAGTTAAGGCCTTGCCTAAATTCACATGTTACACGATCTGAAAGAATCGATAAATGTCGACGATGAAATGATGAAGATGACATCCAAAGGAGAAGGGTCAACTTAACGGACGACGCACGGAGTGGACCAATGGAAGAAGCAGGAAGTTGACATCATCGGGGAAAGTCCGTGGTGGGCGTCAAGGGGCGTTCCACCCACATGGTGATTGTGTATTTTAGGGACAGCACCCCGGGGATAAGATAGCGAACAGCCCAGTAGGGAGCTCAGAGAGAGAAAGGCAAGGGTAGATGCCTTGAGCAGATGCGCTGAGAGATCAGAGCGCAAGGGAGCAGTAGGCCGAGGACCCTTAAAGAGCGGATGGGTAGGCAGATAGGGTACTGCTTCTGAAACTTAAGATTTCCTTTAGAGGCTAAAGAGAGTTTGAACTTCTTTGGAAGTCAAACTGCTGACACCTTTTCAGGGAAGAAACTTGCGAAGTAGGATTGTCACATAGCATAGAGTAGGGACAGATTAACTTGATGATATTTTTTATCTTACTGCAGATAACGCAGAAGGAACCACTTCACACCGAAGCTTAAGCAGCTGATATTTTAATTGATTTTGTAATTTGTATATTTTGAGATTTTATCCTGAGTGGATTGTATCGTATTCAAATTAATCTTTATATAAACTTTTGAAACTTCATCAGTTGTAAGTGGTTCTTCAGAGTGGCGTCAGTTAATGGGGTTTGTCTAACCAATGCGGGGGTGGTCCTTTCCTCAATGACAGATATAAGCGGTCCAAACAAGATGAATGAGATTCTTTATTAAATTTATCATAATCACAAATTGATATCAAAATCTCGTTCCCCGCAAATGCAGCAGTGAAAAGAACTGGCTTCAAGGGTTTTTCAAAAGCAAGAAATCACATTAGGAGCCACAGAGAGAAAAGGTTAGAGAGAGATCACCCTCGCTAATGAGATTGTTGTTCTTACAAGTGATTGGGGAATTAATTTAAATTATCCGGGTAGTTCTGCTGCTGTAAGACCCCCTCCCTCCCGCCCTAACATCCTTCCTGTGAAACCACAAACTCGCACAGTTAGCTATTTCCTCTTAAATGGCGGGTTGAGGGGCTGGATATCCGCGCCCCCGCGCTGCATGCACCACTTGTGGCTGCATTACAGCCATCACCGAACTCGTTGCCTCGATTACAGGAAAGCACGTGCCAATTACACATCTGCCAGAAAGTCTGCAGATGGTCTGGAAATGGCCCCAACTGCTCTGAGATTTGATTTACAATAAGAGTCAGATCTCACATTTCCAGGTTTCATATTTGTCACCAGCCTCGCCATGACCAGAGCAGCGGCCAATAAACACAGCGTACCGCAGCACTAAGTGCTGTCAGGCAGCGGCGGAGCAAGGTCAGGTGGTATCCGGTGCGGAATATTTCTTTATACCTCCCCCCCCCCCCTCCCCTCCCACCGGGAGTACAAACTGCAGAGACAGACTTTGGTGGAAAGAAACACCCCTTCCCTTCCTTATCCATACTCTCTCCACCATTTTGTCATCCCCCTCTGTGATGACACCCAGGGCGGCCTGCACCCCCCTTCCTACGCCGCTGCTGTCAGGGGGGTTGTGAACCCCCAACCTTAGCAGCTACAGCGGGGTAGGGTTCTTGACGGGCCTCTTCTGTCTGCAACTCAGTAGACAAAGGGCGTGAAAGGATGGATGGGAGAGTGAAAGGTGGATGGATGGGTCTGTGAGCCGGTGGATGGATGGGTGTGTAAAAGGGTGGGTGGATGGGTGAGCGAAAGGATGGTTGATGGGTAGATGGATGGATGAATGGGTCCCTTGCCTGTCACTCACACTTGATGTGGCTTATTTAGTTTTTTTAAATTACGCCCACGGTGCGGAGCACTTTGCAGAGAACAGTTATATTAGCAATAAAATGGGACACTTCATGTAGAGAATTATTGTGGGTTAATGGCCAAGTTTAGACAGGATCACAGAGACATCAAGTTGCAACCAGGACCAGCTGAACTGAGAACGAGGAAAGAGGGCTATATTTATATAAAACATGATACAAACTATACGAACCTTTCACTTCAGCTAAAAGTCCTGCCAAAGAAGTCTTTGCTCTCTTTAATAGTCGGGCCCATCCTACCTCAGTGTCTCCATCGGCCCCACCTCCTCAACAGCTGTGCTCCTGGCTTCAGGATTTCTCCCAGGAGAGGAGACAGTTGTTCATCCGCTCAGCTCTTACCCAAGCGAGATTCTTACCAAATCCATGAGGTGCTCTGAATTCATCTCTAGAATTATGGGTAACTCATGCAGTCCCGCCAAGTGTCCCAGGGCCAGACTAGCCGCTCCAGTCCAGGATTTTTCATTGCGTTCTGGGACTTGCAGGCTAATTTGTCCCATTATGAAAACCAGTGCTATAAGTCTCAGAAGGCAAAAAAAAACCTGGACTGGACCAGCTATCCATGCATGGACACAGGAAGCTTGGGGGATAGGACCCTGGCTGGCTTCTTTGGCTCCTGGGAGTCAGGAAGTGGTTGGCATCAGCCTCCAGTCCATGAGTGCAGCTCTCCGGGACCCTTGCTCCAGCAGAGTTGGTAAGGCCTGTACCCTCTCTGCCTCCCACCCTTATGGCTTTCTTTAACTCCTCTTTCAGTTCTGGCACAGGACCTGAGATCATGGAAAGCTTTGTCAATTGCCAACTTTCCAGGTACATTGAAAAACACACATTTCTGAACCTTTTCAATCAGGGTCCCCACTTGTGAAGTTTTGCTGCCTCAGCATGTAATGGCAGTCGTATGCCTCTTGCCTCAGGAGGAGCAGGGGCCCTGGTCTTACCGGGTCCCTCTGCAGCCTTGGACAGGATCCCCATGCCATCTTTTTGCACTGGCTCTGGAGTAATGCAGTCAGAGGCCTGGGCCACGCCGGACTAGCTTCGGGGCATATTAGCAAGGGTTTGCAATATAATTATCGCCGCTTTAGCATCCGTTTATTTTATTTATTTTTATTTATTTATTTTAGCTGTTTTATAACGCGCTCTGTTACTACCAGAGTAGCCTGGCGCGAAAGAAAAAAACAAGCAGGTGGCCAAAGGGAAACAGAAGAAATTTAAAATAATCTAATAAGCAAATCTAAAAAGATGAGTTTTCAGTGCCTTCTTAAAAGGTACAAAATTCTGAATTGATCTTAAGAACAAAGGCAGAGTGTTCCAGGCCGAAGCTGCAAGGACAGCAATTGACTGGCCTCCAAGGCGCACTCGCCGAAAGCGGGGTACGCAAATTACAATCAGCTGAGCGTAGAGATCGAGTGGGGGTGTAGCGGCTAAATCTTTTCTTCAAATACGAAGGCCCCAGGTCATTGACTGCTTTAAATGCTAGTGTCAGGATTTTAAAAGTAATCCTTTGAGTTACTGGAAGCCAGTGTAGTTCTTTCAGCTGGATTTGTGCACTCTCTCTACTGGGCACATTGCAGAGAAGTCTCGCCGTCGCTATTTGGATGATCTGTAATCTGGCGACTAGGAAGGCTGGGGTTCCACTAAGAAGAGAGTTGGCATAGTCGAGCCGTGATAGTGTTAAAGCCCTCGCGACCGACTTTCTTGCCGAAGATGGGAGATATGGAAAGAACTTTCTCATAGCCTTAAGAGATCCGAAGCACACCCCTGTAAATTTATGGGTGAAAAGCGGTGATTATTATATTGCAATATCATCAAGGACACGCTAGCGCGTGTTTCCTTGATGTAGAGCCGTTTTTTTCACAGCCTCGCATTACTATGGAGATGCAAAGAAGGCGTTGCTGTGAAAACACACATGTTAATATCATGAAGGCAGCTTCGCGATATTAACAAGGAGGTGCCGCGATAAAAATAATCACGCTACCTCAGCCTTAACTCAGGAATTTAACGTCTGCTAAATTCCAGATTAAGGCATACTTTTAATGCCAGATGGATTTTGCTGAAACGACCACAGGGTGGTATCAGCAATGTTATCGCTGTTTTCAATACAACATTGCTGGAAAACCAGCGATGTTCCATTGAAAACACCGCTATCGCTGAAATATTATTGCCACAGCGCTGTGTGTTGTAAATATAGCGTTATCATGGCGATAATATTCTGCGATAGCCAGCGATAATATTTCTATCGCTATGTATGGCCGTTGATAATATGTCCCTTCATTTCTTGAGATCTACACACAGGCAGTGTCTCTGCACCCTTTCTGCTCTGGTTACAGGATCAGTTCCTGGGTTCTGCAGGGGTCCCCCCTCACCCCTGAGTTGCACATTGCTGAACATATGAGAGACCCCGCTGGCCGAGTCCATAGTGTCTCATAGCCTCAAGTTTTTAGGCTGTGCCAAGAACACACTGGTCATTCTTAGCTCAATAGTGGCCTGGAGTCTCTTTAAAACCAATTACAAAACACAGAACCCCGTTGGTGGGCACCAGCCCCCCCAGGTTCAACACTGACAAGACGGAGGTGTTTCTTTAGGAAATCCATCGATCTGGTCCCTGCACCCGTCCCTCCTTCAGCTCACAATTTAGGCATGATTTTTGACCATCAGCAAAATTTCGAAACTCACATCAACAAACTTACATTGCTTGCTTTTTAATGATGAAAGTGACCAGGAATTTTTTTTGTTTTCTCATTCGCGCAGCTAGAAAACCTTTCCTTCAATCTCTAATCTAATCCAGGTTAGACTACTGTAATTCCCTCTTCGTACACCTGCCTGGACACTTTCTAAAGAGACGTACTCCATTTTTAAAGAAATAATTGCCAAGGCCCTTGTCGGGAGAACACTGTAGCTTGCACCACCCGTTGCACTACTAATGACAATTCAGACTTTTTATACATTAAAAATGGCTACTACCTGCCGCCAAAACTATATGGATAACTTGGGTGGCTGGTATTAGTAATTTCTAATTTATATAGAATTATTAAACACCTGCTGTTGAGTTTATTTACCAAGATTGGACAAACAGCGCTAAGATGTGGTTGGCTGTCATAAATCCCGGTGTTGACAGTTAAGTGCCGGTGCCGAGCACGACAAGCATTGGCATAGCCAATAGGTCTTGCTTTTTGAACCTTATAAGTATTTAGTTATGTAGCACAATATCCTTGGTACAACAACATCAACTGTTGCATGGCTAAAACAATTATAAGGTCCCAAAGGCGAGACCTATTGGCTATGCCAATGCTTGTTTCCATTCTGTGCCCATCCGGGTTTATCGTTCGGAAAATCTGGTAACTCCAACTAACTCCAACTCTGGTAATTCCTATTCACACTGGGCATTCAACGTTTTTAACTCATTCTTAGACCAGCTATGGAATTTTTCATGCTCGTTCTTACAGCAGGTATTACAGCACAAATCCATTCAACAAACTTTTGTGTCGATGTTGGAAGCATGTATAGATAAGAGGCCAGGGTTTATTATGAAGTTCGCCTTATTAGGATACATAAGAAAGGCACTTACCCAACCTGCACGCAAATGAGGAACATGAGTAGTTCCGATTGGAAATAATGGAAAAACTGAGTAATATGGAGTGCTCCCCAAAACCCCCCATGTAGTCATTAACATTGTAAACCCGACTTGGGGAAGCACCCGCGAAAAAACCGATGAACTATTGAAAACGAAGGAACGCAAAAGATCTGACCACACACACGGAGTAAAGACCTGGGTTCTTTGATGAAACTGAGTTACATAGAACCTTGACATTGGAAGTATTTATTTATTTTGGAATACTGTGGCATTATGAAACATCGTAACATAGCATTTGCTTGTAGAGTACATAGTAAACTTTTTTATGGTGGAATGTTGGATTGTGGGTTTAGTAGTTAAGGAGGAACAAGAAAACACACTAACACCGCCCCCACGGCTAGGCAACAATTAGAACCGTAATGAAGAGGAGTGGTTTAGAAAGGGAGGGGTTCAAATAAGGGTGGTTTCACTAGATTGTTAGAGAATCGAAGCTGTCGATTGCAGCGGTGAGAACGTTTAGAACAGGTATGCAGTGCTAGTGCCTTGGTTTAAAAACGTAAGCGATTATAGTGCAATACGATGCTTGTGAAACTTTTCACTTGAAGGTCAACATGCAAGCAAGTGCATAATGGAGAAGGAAATGGGCGTTTCAGCGAGAGAATTTGAGCTGCTTTTAATTTTTTCGAGTTATGAGTGAAAAAGGGAAATGATAGGCACAGGTGATAAAAAATAAAGGGAATGGAATGATCGGCGGACGCACTGAGCGACACTGCTACCCTGTTTTCACGATCACCGACTGCAGTCGTACCCGACTGTTCCTTCTATCCAATTTATCCTGGTACACCAAGTACGCGGACTACCATATACAATACGATTACTCAACCCTACCAGTACTTTAATCCATCATGCCACTCACAGCCCTGATGATTCACAGGCTTCGTCCTGCTTGATGAAACACGTGTCGGCTGGCGTCTGTATACTCCCTAAAGAGAATTACATAAAGCTTTCATCAAATCAACAGCTTCATTTTCGTTTGTCCAACAGTACATGTATACCAAATTATTTACCTGACGTGTGCACAGTTACTGTTTGTATGGCCCTTGGGGCATGTATGTGTGCCACATGTGTACATATGTACATGTCAGGGGTGCAACAGGGTGTCCAATTTGAATGAATGTCCTTTTGACCCCCTGGCACCCTTGAAATCGCATTCTCAATTTGTAATTCTCCAATTGAGAATCACAAATTGAGAATGTCTTCCCATTCATTCCTATGGGCCTCTAGGCCCATAGAAGAGAATGAGACATTCTCAATTTGAATGAATGGGGGAGGTATTCCTTAATTGCGAATTGCAATTTGCGATTCGCAATTAAGGAATATGTAGGACTTGCAAAATTATTTTGCGATTCTCAAATAACAATTCTCTAAAAATCGCTATTTTAGAATCGCAAACCCAAAGTTACATACATATGGCCCTATGTCTGACTTGTAGCTCTCACTGATTTTCATTGTTTGAACGTAGAATGGGAGACTGCATCTGAGCATTAATTTGTGTAGTCTCAAAGTAGACATATATTGGGACTGCAGTCCACTTCTGAGCACATAGAAATGAATTTCCAGGCAGATGAACACATTGTTTTTACAGCTCCTTCAATCCTTTGGGGTCAGTTTCACAATTAGACGGCAATCCAGCTACATCAAACTCCTCACACATACATTCAAGGCACTACACAACTAAGGCCCTACCTACCTGAAGAGTCACACCTCCTTACATCAACCACCCAAACGTCTCCGCTCCACAGGACTCCTACTCGCACACATCCCATGCATACACAGAATGAGATCAAGAGGATGAGAGTTCTTTTACATTGCTCCCAAAAAGTGGAATGGTCTCCCACTCAAAATCAGAGCTTCCTTCTCTATTCTTGAATTCTGCGAAATTCCGAAGACCTGGCTTATCAATGAACTAATCTACCCTAGGCAGGCTAGGCACATGCACCGGTGATAGCCCACTTTACAAATACACATAACACGTAGATGTAGATGAGTACAGACACCCTGCCCTTTAATAAATGGAAATTGGATTCCTTCTCATTACTCCTAAACTGAACTTAAAATAGATATGTTTTATACACCACAGAGGTAAGGCTCACCCTCTTTAATGTAACTCTTGATTACTACAAGCCATACAAACATGGAACATGCCAGTCATTACTATAACTCATCGTAGGCCTCATTTCGAGTCTTAGGGAATTGCATCTTTTTCCCAGGTACAAAATTACCACACAATTCTGAATTTGTGAAATTTAAACAAGAGTTTATCTGTGCAGACCATTGACACCCTACTACCACTTCCCAACCTAATTTTCCAGAACAAATTTCCAAGTTAATGAGATTAGAGTGAGAGGAACCTACCTGATCTTACCTGAGAGGACCCTTTAACCACATTTCATCCGTTTTTTCCCCGAGCAATTTAACCAGATGTTACATTGACATTGTAAAATTGTAGATATGGGAAACTTAGCACAATGTTTTTACATATTTTTATTGATTTGAAAACAAAGCATCATATACAGGATAAACATTTCCGGAAGCATATGATAATGAGTATCTGATTCTAGACATAACCAGCGAAGCGGTCAACTATTAGTTATACATATACATCTTGTTATCATTTAGGATTTGTAAAACCTTCCAATCACTTTTCTCTTCTGATATCCGCCCTCATAAGGTACCTCTTCAGGTCATAATCTCCAAGGGCCTGATTCACAGAATGAATTGAAGACTCAATCCTAAACTTACTAATATTTTGGTATTCACAGAATGCACTTACTACTTTTGGAATTCACAGAATGAATTTACTACTTTTGGTTTTCACAGAAGTTAGGATTTTGTCTTAAGACAAACAAGACAGATTTAAGACAAAATCCTAACTTGAGTCTGTCTTAAGTCTGTCTTAAGTTTGTCTTAAGACAAACTTAAGACAAAATCCTAACTTCTGTGAATACCAAAAGTAGTGAGTTCATTCTGTGAATGCCAAAAGGAGTAAGTGCATTCTGTGAATACCAAAATAGTAGTAAATTTAGGATTGAGTCTTAAGTTCATTCTGTGAATGACAAAAGTAGTAAGTGCATTCTGTGAATACCAAAATAGTAGTAAATTTAGGATTGAGTCTTAAGTTCATTCTGTGAAACGGGCCCCAAATGTCAAATGACAAATCTATAGAAATGAACAAGAAACATTCGTCCCTCCCCCCACCCTTAACAAAATGTCCCCTCCCTTCCATGTGTGTTTGTATGCCTCACATATCTCACTTTCATTTCCCCACGTCTGCAGTGGGGCACTGACTAGGGTATCCGAGATAAGTATCTTGCTATTGCTGTTAATCCCCGTCTGATTATTCTCAGCATCCTCACTTCTGGGTGTACCAAGGTATTCTTCACTTGAAAATCTCTCAGCATTGCCCTCCATGCTTGTAAACTTTGCACAATTCATAATACCAATCTTTTTTTAAAAGAATTTGCTCTTGATTCGTTGTGAGTGCCATAATATTTCTTATTTTTCATCCTTGAACATACGGAACTCTTAGTGGCATGCCAGGGCTCAGTCTTGTGTTCTTCGTGTTACAAAAGACTCTGCAGTGTGGGGCATATTTACCAGCCCCTTGTATCTCCAGGACGTCACTTTTTCTGATGCACCGCCGGCGGATTAGGCTGCCCCATATTTACAAGGACACATGAAGCCACCCTGTGTAGAATTTAGGGTCCTTCTAAATATGGCCCCTTTTATGCAGCACTTTGCATGGAAAAGACGTGCCACAGGTGTTACTGTGGGTTTCCTCATGCAACACCCATGCCTTCTGCCGCATTCCCAAATTTTCAACCTTTCGTAAACCTGGGAATACATCACAATACTACGCCTCCCCATGGGAGGCACAGGGAGGCGCAACGAGGAGAAATGTCTTCATTTCTCATCTTTTTTTCCTCTTTCAATGCGTGCTGCATTCTGCAGCACACATAGAAAGAGGAAATACCTCTCATGAGTGTTTTTGTGCAGGAAGGTGCCCCTTCCTTCACAAAAACAATCTCTCTAAAACGCAGACACCCTTGCACAATGGTGCAAGGGCGCCTGTGTTGACGCATGCCAGCCAATTGTGCAACTGCACAGTCGAGAGCTCACAAATTCAAAATATAATTGTAAGCATCCCTATGGTTTGAAAGTGGCTCAGTACATTGTAACCAAATGGCTTGGGGTGCTGCGCTGCGTCACTTTCATGTAGATAAGGCCCTGTGTGTTTAGTTAGTGCAGTGACTCATTTTAATTATTCGAGTGCAATCGACCCTGATTACTGAGCTGTGTTCATCTTGTCAGATTTCTCTTTTCATACGGCTAGAGTGTATAGGGAACATCTGTATAGCAGGAGACCAGAATGACTACAAACGGATGTACGTCAGTACAACACAATTTTTTAGATCGCAGTACTTTACAACGCTGCCATTACAACGCAAGTCGTTACAACGACTTGCGTTGGTGTGCGCGTATTGAGGAATATTATAATTTTATATTCCAACACCAGTCCACGTAACAGTAGGGAAGGTGTTGGAATATAAAATTACAATATTCCTTATCCAACAGCGCCATCCAGCGCAAGTCGTAGTAACGACTTGCGTTGTAATGGTATCGTTGTAAAGGTACTGCGGTGTAAACACTGCGTTCTAAACGATGTTCCCCTACAAACCCCCTCCAGGAGGCGAGTTGCCCACACCCTCTCACCCGCTTCCAACAAACTGCATTCACATTAACCCTTAAATCACCACTGACAAAGTGCTTCGGTGCCTTAAAAGGTTGCAGTTTATTCAACATCACATGTTCATACTTTTTTCAAAATTCATGGTCAACTGCTCGCCTAATGTCCATGCTACACATTCACATTTCCTGGTCTTTGCAATCGTTTTTGCTCGCTGTATGGACCCAGCCTCCTCAATTCCCAGTGAAGGGAGGGGCCCCTTGTCTGGGCTTCCGATTCACGGGTCTAGGTTTCAACTTGCTACCAACATGGAGGGTGTCCGTCAGGACCTGCCCGGGCTGCAAGTGCCGTCCCGCTAGCTCTGGTCCTTTTCTGGGCCCTCCCTGCTCCCAGGGGTCCCTGCGTGTGGCATCCCAAGAACCTTACTTGAGCATCTACTCTACCTTTCCTGAGGCTGAGTTCTTGCATTTTGCTCCCTCAGTATCCCTGCCCTGAGGCATCCCAGGGGTCCTGCGGAAGCATCACATCATCTCTTTCCATGGTGGCACGCCTTCCTTGGCTCCCTCAGTGCCCCTGCAGTGAGGCATCCCAAGGACTCTGTGTGAGTCTTCCATCTACCTTTTAGTAAGTTTTCTCTTTTTTTTACCTTCCTTGTGTCCTTTTCGCTTCACCTCTACCCTTGCAGCTGCGATTCCTGCTTCTTTCGATGATGGTGAGAGGGATTCTTCTGCTCTCTCTGCGAGGGGTGGTGGTTGTGCCTCTCCTGGGCCTATTGCCCATATTTATCCCCCCCTCACTCTACCTGGCTCGCCCCCAGATTGACGGTGCCCGAGCTGGCCCTGGGGTGACTAATCCTGGTCGCCCCCCCTTCTAGCGGGCATGTAAATGCGGTGAGGAGGCGCTTCCCACCTTCGGATGGCGTTTGTCCTGGGCTCCTGCTGGGTCCGGCTTCGCCTTCCCGGGTTAACTTACAACTGTCTTGCTGTAACTGTGAAACAGAATGTGAACCTCAATAACTTTTTTTATATAGTCCTTTATTGTTTATGTTGTGTGTGTCGTGAGTGCCTTCACTTTAAAAAGTTCAGCAGTCGTCGCTGCATTTGCAGTCATTTGAACGCCATGAAATTACCTGATTTCTGGGATAAGGACTCACAACTGAACTTGCTTATTTTGCTCTTGTGTCCCTGTAAAAAACTCTAAAGATAGAGAGAGTAAACTTGGGAGAGTGCGAGTGGGGTATTTTAATGGGGTTGTTTAGTTTACCACCTCCACCCTCACTGCCAATGCCCCTGTCACTGCTAGGGCCTCCCAAATTGCTGTTAACTCAAATGGTAACACACTTACCCACCCTACGGATTTAAGAGGCGGGCTACTGAAAACTAGGCCTTGGCGGTAAATTCCGTTCTGCTCGCAGAACCTGCAGAATTTGGGTAATTTCGCGTTCCTCGGAGAATGCGAAATTGCCCAAAAAGCTGTGTTCCGCGACTTTGCCAAATTTTTGCTTGTTCCCATTCTCAAATGCGTGTTCGCAAGATATTTCTTCCCGAGCACGCAAACAGCGATTGCGAACCGTAAAAAAGCATTGCCAACAAGCAGTTCTGCGTGTTTACGGAATTTCTGCGTGTTCGCAGAGATTTTTTACCATTTTGCAGAGATTTGCGTAACGCGATTACCCAAATTCGTCCCACCCCTACTGAAAACACACAGCCTGTGCATTTCACACCATCATCTGCTGCTGCTTTTGGGGAACCTGCAGATTGAACCTGTGGGGCCCCATTAGAAGACGAGATCTCCAACAAGTCTTTGGAAGTCACTTACTGCTCTGAAAAGTGATTTCCTGTGATGGCGTCTTCAGGCCAAAGGGTTATGATGTCATTCCTCATGGCAGCGGCGTAGGGTTGGGGAAAGGGTTTCTGGGACAAGTTGGCAGGTCAGTTGCCTCCTGTACCCGTCTGGTCCACAAGTCAACTTTAGATCTCTCCAATGTACAATGGCCGTCCATGAGCAGCCAATTCATACTCTCGCCTAGGCTTCTGGGATTTGTAGTCCTTATTTTATAATGGGATAAACAGGAATAGAAGTCCCAGAACGCAAAAAAGGAGCGTTTAAACTCCCCAAGCATGCAAGGCGCTGCTGTATTTTTGCTATTAATTAACACTTTGTATGGAACTCGATGGAAACAGGTGTTATGGGGTTATTTACGGCTTGCTGTGATTTCTCTCGTTTCTACAGAATAGGAGACACCTTTCAGGAAACAATACTGGTGGAATCTTAGCCGTAAATTTAGCAGTGCTCTATAAAGTGCATGAAACATTTCTATCAGTTTTCCTGCGCGTTTTTAATTTAAATTGCCCTCAATAGGCACCACTTGCAATCTCGTAGTTTAGGGTCATTTCCTTTTATCTTTCGGTCTCTATTGCCACCTGGCGTCAAGTGGCAGCTACTACAACTATCTGTAATTTCAAACTTTTGAAGGGACTGTAATTGTCATAGAAAGTGCATTTATATAGTGTTTACTATCCCTGACGAGGAGTCAAAGCAAGTAATTGTGGCGTGGCCTTAAAAGTGAGAGCCCTATGTGGCCTGTGTAACTAAGGGCGTGGCCTTATGTAATCGAATTCAATTCCTCTGCTTGATGAATTCATTCTTTCTTAGTCCTCACCTCAGCTGATTGCCCGCATCCTGCACAGAACTTTTCCCGGAGAGAACAGGTAAATGTCTCTCTGAATCTGTAAGGCAAACCCTTCATGTGCATCTCTGGAGCACAAGGTTTCACCCCCTCACTTTCCTCTGTATCACACAAACATGGACAAAAAAATAGGTCCGGGTACCAAAATAAAAGTGACCTCCGTTAGCGAAGTAATTAGGTAAAAAAGTGGTGATATCACTGAAATAAACAGTGAAAACCGCCCCACACACTGCTAAAAAACCGGCCCACACACTGATCTGTCAGACCGGCCTGCCTTTTGGTTAAAGTTGAGTAATGCGTCCAAAAAGGCAAATTATGCAGCATAAGGTGGCATATTTTGTAATGGTAAGACTTCATTATTTTGTCATTTCTAAACTTGGTAACACTGGGCGCGATTCACAGAATGAACTTAAGACTCAATCCTAAACTTACTACTATTTTGGTATTCACAGAATGCACTTACTACTTTTGGCATTCACAGAATGAACTTACTACTTTTGGTATTCACAGAAGTTAGGATTTTGTCTTAAGTCTGTCTTAAGTTTGTCTTAAGTTTGTCTTAAGACAAACATAAGACAAAATCCTAACTTCTGTGAATACCAAAAGTAGTGAGTGCATTCTGTGGATACCAAAATAGTAGTAAGTTTAGGATTGAGTCTTAATTTCATTCTGTGAATCGGGCCCGTAGTCTGTGCATTGGTTGCCCCTCATTAGTACCATTTTAATATCCAAATATAGCAGTAAGCAACTGAAAGGTGACCAGTCCAGCTTTGCAAATGGGCCTTTCAGTGCGCAGCACCATGTGTCGCTGCATTTTTTGTAGCTGTTGAACCATTTGAGCTAAACTCTGCAAATTATGCAGCAGATGATGGATTATGTGGCAAATGCGGCAAATCCATAATTATGCGAAAGTCTCCTCAGCCGCACAATCGCATAATTCCAGTGGCCCTCCTTTTAGGGCAGTCGCACCCTGTGTGGATTCTCAGGGCCCAACTTGTGATGAGTGACATTGTCCCTGCCTGAGCGATACCAGAGCTCCCAGAATCGATAGCTGCGCGGCTGAGGGGATGATTCTCACTCCAGTCTCTGAAGAAAGAGATAGGCAGCAGGGAGTGCTTGGACCTCTCTTCGATGCTTCTCAGATGCTCACCCGTGCATCCCTGTTAAGGCCTAGAGGCATTTGTGGCTGGGATATTTATACATTTGGAGTGTGAGGCCAAGGGTGTCCCTCACCTTTATTCTGACTAGCTACAGGTGTAAACCTAAAATTTGATTGAATGTTCTGTGCCTCTTCTTGAAATTCCTGTGGAGATTTCAGAAGTGTGTCTCAAAATTTCGAAATTTGTGCTGCAGAATTTGTATAAAAGCATACATTTTTCTAATGCATTCAAAGCTTCTAAAAATGTCAAATTGTAATAAGTGTAATTGAAAATTAGACAAAGATGGAAATGAAATAGTGAAAGTGAATCCCTGCTTATTTTGTCTTCTTTTCTCCCTTAAATCTCCCTCTCTACAGGTCTTGAAGCATCTCCGGCACCTGAACTTCACCAACAACATGGGGGAACGAGTGGACTTTGATGAGTTTGGAGACTTGATTGGAAACTACTCAATAATCAACTGGCACCAGTCCCCTGAAGATGGCTCCATTGTCTTTGAGGAAATTGGTCATTACAACGTTTACGCCAAGAAAGGAGAAAGGCTGTTTATCCGCGAGGACAAGATCCTCTGGAGCGGCTTCTCCACTGAGGTGGGTGGGTGCGCGACCCTTATTCAATCTGGTGGGCCAGACAACCGCTTTACGTATGGTCAGGCATGCCAAGTGGGCACCTTAGATGTAGCCTCACTTTTGCACATGACCATTCAAACCTCTAATGAGTTTATGCACAAATGCCAAGCCATACTGATCATCTTGTGTGCCGTCATGCGGCACGACTGTGGTGCCCACGACTGCCGCTTGGCAGATAGAATAAAACATTGAGACAGTGGAAATTGTTTTTATGTTGTAGGTTTATACTTTACCAGACTGGAGAGAGGTGCTGCCATTCATTAACAAACTTTAATTCTGCCACTATAACCCCTTGCAAGACTACACCACGTTCTGAAATATGCTATCGCGGATAAATGCACATCGCAATGTCAGTAGGACAATGGATCAATTGATCATGCAGCTACCCAGGCCCAAGGACCTCTTTTCGCTCCAATACCTCAGGTGTAGGTGCCTTTATTTACGTTGGAAATATCCCTCGGGGGAGATGTAATTTGCAACTAACTTATCCCCTTAATATAATTGACTAATTGTACAAGGCTGAACTCCATAGGCATACTTTCCTACCCAAGCACTTGTCTATTCTAACACACCATGCTTGTGGACGGCCTGGACCTGAGATCTTGGAAAGCCTCCTTTGGCCACCTTTCGCTGATCTTTTGACCCACAATTCCACATGTCATACCTGCACGCATCCTCACATAGTGCATTGTCTCACTGAGATCCTCCTTACTGTCTTCACGCGTGTCTCTCCCCTGGTCAAGGGTTCACTTTCTACCGCATAATTTTTGAGTGGTACTGTGGTCTGCACTGACCTCAGCACACCATATAAGGAGGAGGACAGTTTCTATCCGGCTGGGCTGACATCAAGAGTTCAGTGACGGGCACTTTCCTATAGAGTACCGGTGCAATGCCGGAGCGAGTTTGCAGCACTGAAAGAGAACCGCTGAAGGCCATGGAAGGCGGGGCCTACTGTGGCGCCGAGCACCATGGGCCTGCACCGATCATGGGAGGCGGTGTGCTGAGAGGTCAGGTGAAGGAAAGCCTGCTATTGCTGCAGCCGCGTCTGTGCTAGTGGGACCACATTGCCTGCTGTTGGGGATGTGGCCACTTCTATCCACCGCCCCATCTGCTGGCTGCAAAGGACAGAGGCGCCCGTGTCTCAGGAGGTCCAAGCCTCAGGCCCATGATGGCGGCCTGCCTGCGGCCTTGTGGAGAGCTACCCCGGGACCGGCTAAAACCAAACTGCCCTGTTGCCTTGCCACGCCTGATTGTGGAACACTGCTGCAGCCTGGAGATCACACCTGTGCGGCCGCTACCCCCTGTGATGCCCATGCAGGGTGGCTCATAGTGCTGACATGAAGTGACACTCCTCTGCTCCCTCTCCTGTGTGAAGATCACAGAGCTCACATCAGCCGGCTGTGTCTGTGCCACACCCGGGGTCCCGAGGACTAGACCGCGAGCCTGTGGATGTGTGGCACCTACCTTGCTGCTATCAAGAGGCAAGACTGGTCTTTCAACAACCCAGACACTGTCATATTAAACCACTGATGAAGAAACTCCACTGGCTTCTGGTAGCTCAACGAACCATCTTCAAAACAGGTTGCATTATTTTTATGTCACTTCACAATAAAAGGCCGAAATTTATATCCTCAATAATCCAGTGCTATACCCCAAAGAAGCAATCTCCGATCGGTCCAAATGAACCTCTTAATGGTACCAAGATTCAAGTAAAAGAGGCTGGGAGGGGCAAGAAATTAGATTAACAGCAAATTACATGACCTTCAGGAAGCTCTTGAAAACTTAGCTATTCAAACAAGCATATTTCTTAAATCCTGGTTAGATGTTGCCTTTCTTCACCCCTGCTCCAAGAAATCTTATTGGTGTACTTGGGCTATACAAATACAGTATAACATAACATAACATCCTCCTGGTACTATCCTCCCTGCACCAGCAGGTATCACTGGTGGTCCTGAGAACACCCTGACTATACCTGGCCTGTGACGGTTGAGCAGTAGTGCCGGCAACTACCAGAGAGATGTGTCAATCTGGATGACCCCCATATTGCCATCTGCACCTCGGCCTGTTTGTGTTCCCCTGGGGGACCGGGGAGAAGTGGGTCCTGAATTTGCTTGGTGGTGTTGCCCACTCTGTGAGAGTTGGGGGCAAGAGTTTTTAGGAGCTTGAAAACCTGCCCCCAAGTGGTGGCTCATTTGCAATGGGGAAGATGGACAGATAGCAAACCATATTGCTTAAATCCTGGTTAGATGTTGCCTTTCTTTACCCCTGCTCTAAGAAATCTTATTGGTTTACTTGGGACATACAAATACAGTATAACATAACATCTCAGATCGGTCCAAATATACCTCTTAATGGTACCGAGATTCAAGCAAAAGAGGCTGGGAGGGGCAAGAAATTAGATCAGCAGCAAATTACATGACCTTCAGGAAGCTCTTGAAAACTTGGCTATTCACACAAGCATATTGCTTAAATCATGGTTAGATGTTGCCTTTATTTACCCCTACTCCAAGAAATGGTATTGGTGTACTTGGGCTATACAAATACAGTATAACATAACATAACATCCTCCTGGTACTATCCTCCCTGCACCAACAGGTATCACTGGTGGTCCTGAGCACACCCTGACTATACGTGGCCTGTGACGGTTGAGCAGTAGTGCCGGCAACTACCAGAGAGATGTGTCAATCTGGATGACCCCCATATTGCCATCTGCACCTCGGCCTGTTTGTGTTCCCCTGGGGGACCGGGGAGAAGTGGGACCTGAATTTGCTTGGTGGTGTTGCCCGCTCTGTGAGAGTTGGAGCAAGAGTTTCTAGGAGCTTGAAAACCTGCCCCCAAGTGGTGGCTCACTTGCAATGGGGAAGATGGACAGACACCAAACTAAACTGGTATTTGACAAAAAAGGTTCCCTAAACAACCCTGTAGAAATGCTAATGACAAACATGTAGCTGCCGGAATTTGTGATGACTGTGATGAGGGCATGGCCATCAAAGACCTCATAACTGATGTCCACATCACTTTACAAATGATCGACTCCAAAATTGATACACTCACTAACAAATTGGATCGCATGGGCAGCTGACTTGATAAACATGATGACAGAGTGTCTCTACTAGAACAGTAGGTGTCCAACTTGAAAGATGAAGCTCTGGTGAATACCAAATGGCTCCTGCAGATTCAAAAAGTTCTTGCCCTTATAAAAGGCAAGAACACAGATCGAGAGGCGCGCTTGAGGAAAAACAATGTTAGAATTTTGGGTCTATCTGAATCCACCGCCATGTCCACTGTCAAGGACTATGGGGCATATTATCAAGGACAGGTGTTAAAATGATCGCCGTTTTATCGGCAGGAAACTGCCGATAAAACGCCGATAATGGGCTTGATAATATGCCCTTGTTAATTCCCATAGAAGCCCATGTTCTGATGTTAACATGGGCTTCTATGGGAATTAACAAGGGCGTATTATCAAGCCCATTATTGCCGTTTTATCAGCAGTTTCCTGCCGATAAAACTGCGATAATTTTAACACTGGTCCTTGATAATATCCCCCTATGTTGAGACCCTTCTTCGTTCCCTTTTCGGGGACTGATTAACCACCCTGTTCTCCATGGAGCAAGGGCGGCTCAGGGTGTCATGATGTCCATCAATTTCATTGTATCCGGGTCAGAGCTCTCCTCCATATGGAAATTCAAATCACCGGCGAGGACACAGTGTTCTGCTCTGAGAATCAGCGTCGAAATTATCGACTGGAGCTCCTCAAAGAAGGACCCTACAGGACCAGGAGGCCTGTAAACTAGGAGCCCTTTAAAAGATTGTTGAGGTGTCAGTGATATGGAAAGGCAAGGGATTCAGAGCCCGTGATGACATGGCAGACCCTGAAGCAGAGGTCAGACCCGGGACCAGGGTTCAATTCCCGACGCGGCAGGGTCTTGAGCTCAAATGTCCATGGACTCGATAATTCTCGCTTCGGTGCCTGACCTAATCATGGGTTCACACTCTGCAACTCTGGGCATTAAGCTTGCTTAATCTCCACAACGGCCCCCCTGCGGCGGGATGCCTGGCTTTCACCTTGGGGATGCCCTGTAGGGGCTATCTCACAGGGAAAAGCCAGGACGGGTTCCCAAGGCAAGCACGGAGATACCCCTTCGGGGGTCGAATCTGGCGCTATATAAGAATATAATAATAATAATAATAATAATAATCCATAGGAATGATGGAACATGCAAAGGATTCATTAACCACGAGTGCTACACCCCCACCCCTTCCTTTCAATCTATCTTGCCTAAAAATGTTATATCCTGGGGGTATTGCTGTAACAATATCGGGATTGGATAACTCGCCTAACCAGGTCTCTGTCAGCATCAGACATGCTGGTTTTTCAGTAACAAGGAGATCGAAGATATCCTGGGGGTGCCTACGAACAGATCTGGTATTTAGAAGCAGGCAGAGGTGTTTTTCTCCACCCAGCTCCCTAGTTGATATGGAGGGGGGGCACTGGCCAGAGACCAGCCGCAACCCGGACATTTCCGCTTGCCCTTATACCGCCCATGAAAGACCCTATGACAGGCACAGGAGGCTTTTTGAAATGAGCGGAGCTCCTGGGGCGAATAACAAATCATGGCAGCACCAGGAAGGAAGAACGCTAAACCAATGGTCGAGTCTCGCCTGCCACTCCAGGCGCCTCCGGGACGCTGATGAGCGCAGACGGGCAGGACTCTGGCACGACTCCGGCGCAGATCCGGTGCGTCCACTGTACGTGTCCGCTGCGCGGAGTCGTGGACGTTCTTTTTATAGCGCTGCTAGAGCGCGTGAATGGCGTGGCCCACACCCAATATGGGCGCCAAAGCCAGATCCCAGCCCTCGGCGTCGATGCTCGGCCGATGGCGGTCCGGGGGTAGGGGAGGGGGGAAGTAACAGCAAAGCGCTAAGGAGCGCTGTGGAAGTCTCGGGTCTCTAATCTCTAGCGCCTATAAATCAAGCGCAGAGGAACACAAACATTAAAATGTCTCTGGCGCTTCTCAATCAAGCGCAAGAGGCAGCAAGTTAAAAGTGTCAAACACAAATTATTAAATGAGGAAAGAAGAGAGAGAGACCTCCCGGCATCCGCCTCAGGAGGGAAAAGGTCACAAAAGATGTTAATCCCTAGGCGATGTCTCAACTACCTTCTTATAGCGCTGTTAGAGCGCGTGAACGGCGTGGTCCACACCCATTATGGCCGCCAAAGCCAGATCCCAGCCCTCGGCGTCGATGCTCGGGCGAGGGCGGTCCGGGGGTAGGGGAGGGGGGGAAGTAACAGCGAAGCGCTAAGGAGCGCTGTGGAAGTCTTGGGTCCCTAATCTCTAGCGCCTATAAATCAAGCGCAGAGGAACACAAACATTAAAATGTCTCTGGCGCTTCTCAATCAAGCGCAAGAGGCAGCAAGTTAAAAGTGTCAAACACAAATTATTAAATGAGGAAAGAAGAGAGCGAGACCTCCCGGCTTCCGCCTCAGGAGGGAAAAGGTCACAAAAGATGTTAATCCCTAGGCGATGTCTCAACTACCTTCTTATAGCGCTGCTAGAGCGCGTGAACGGCGTGGTCCACACCCATTATGGCCGCCAAAGCCAGATCACAGCCCTCGGCGTCGATGCTCGGCCGAGGGTGGTCCGGGGGTAGGGGAGGGGGGAAGTAACAGCGAAGCGCTGTGGAAGTCTCTGGTCCCTAATCTCTAGCGCCTATAAATCAAGCGCAGAGGAACACAAACATTAAAATGTCTCTGGCGCTTCTCAATCAAGCGCAAGAGGCAGCAAGTTAAAAGTGTCAAACACAAATTATTAAATGAGGAAAGAAGAGAGCGAGACCTCCCGGCATCCGCCTCAGGAGGGAAAAGGTCACAAAAGATGTTAATGACATGACATGAACAGTTGCCTCCACAACAATGACTGATGCTCATGCTCTACTGTCCTACGACATTGTTATGTCTGGCCACCTACCCACTCAGAGGATAGGGAGAATGCCCACCTTACCATGATACCCCAGATTCTGTTTTGCTCTTGTGCACTGTGAGTCGGATACACTGTTCAACTGTTTGGGGTAGTTGAAGTGGGAGGGAAAGTAAGAGGACGTTGGGTTATCTTATATTGTTTGCCTGGTCCCACATACTGTTATTAACTGCGCAATTTAGTGATTACTCTGGTGTGCTCAACTAGACTTCTCATGACACACCCACAGGGTGGAGAGTCTGGTGAGATCTGACATTCAGGGCATGCCACAAAGATGTCCGCCGTGAGAGCTATCGCTCTCATATCCTGGAATGTATGTGGCCTGAATGACTCCTGTAAAGTTCAGCAAATGGCTGCATGCCTCCACTGACAGGCTGTGGAAGTTGTGATGCTGCAGGAACTCCATCTCAGGACGCATACCCAGCCCTGCCTGTAAGTGGGCTAGCGGATATGGGAGACCTATGTGTCTACCTACTCGCCTATGCGTGGGGAACAACAGTTCTTATACGACAGGGAGTCCAGTGGTGGATGCTGAAAGTACTTTAGACACTGACGGGCATTATGTCCTTGCCTATAGCCTTCTATTGGGCATGAATCTCACCCTTGTATGTGCTTATGGCTCCAGTGTGAAGTCCCCTGAGTTCTTATTTATTTGTGGGATCAGATTGTGGCCTTGGGCCATGCTACAGTGATTTGGGGGTGGCTTTAATGTGGTACTGGACCCTCATCTAGACAAATCCCCATCCAATGTCTGACCACATGCCTGAGCTACAGCCTATCGGCAGTCCCTCCTCACTGGCCATGCTCTGGTTGATTTCTGATGGGCCCACACTCACTTGCAATTGATGATACCTTGACTACTGGCTGGTTACTAGAGACATCCAGGATAAACCAAGAGTGCTGAACACTTATCACGCACATTTTCTGAATACGAGCCGGTGGCCCTTTCCCTTTTCTCATTTGGCTTGACTAGATGCGCCTTCACTTGGAGACTATATAAACACGCACTGCAAGGCCCTCCATTTAGGACTGAGGTACATGGTACTAATAGTTAAATTCTTCACACACAATATCCGAACTGTAAATTCCCCTGCCCTCCTTTGGGATGCATTTAAAGCTGATATGTGGGGCATTTGTGTATAAAAACACTCAGGCATGCTCTGCGATCTGCACAGGTGGCTACAGATGCTGGAATGTAAGATTTGCAATCTGGAGCTTCGCTATTTGGAGGCGTCAGATGTGCACTATCCTGAGGCGTCAGATGTGCACCCTTGCAACATAGTGCAAGGGTGCCTGTGTTGTGAGGAATGCTTGTTTGTGTGCAGGAAGGTGTCCCTTTCTGCACATAAACAATCTTTAATGGATATTTGTAACTTCTATGTGTGCTGCTTTGTGCATCAGCAAAACACACAAGGTGAGGGACGGAATGTTGCACAATGGCAAAACAATCACCCCCAGTCACAGATCTGGGTTTAATCCATTGTTATTTTTCTCACCAAGCCACCCCAGTTCAGACATGGCCATATGCAAATCAGTCTTGACCCTGTGCCTCATGGGAACAGTCCAGCCCGAACTGCCAAGCCATGTCTTCCCTGGACCGGAATTAAGCATCCTAGGACCTGTTTCTGGCTATCAGCCGTCTTCAGCCCGGACAGCTTGACTCCAGTGGCTTAGTGAGCACGGACCCACGTCTGGGCATACCCTTCCCACATAGGGTGAACAGCAAAACACACAAGATGATGGATGGAATGTTGCACAATGGCAAAACATTCACCCCCAGTCACAGATCTGGGTTTAATCCATCGTTATTTTGCTCACCAAGCCACCCCAGTTCAGACATGGTCATATGCAAATCAGTCTTGACCCTGTGCCTCATAGGAACAGTCCAGCCCAAACTGCCAAGCCATGTCTTCCCTGGACCGGAATCAAGCATCCTAGGACCGGTTTCTGGCTATCAGCCGTCTTCAGCCAGGATAGCTTGACTCCAGTGGCTTAGTGAGCACGGTACCCATGTCTGGGCATACCCTTCCCACATAGGGTGAACAGCAAAACACACAAGATGATGGACGGTATGTTGTACAATGGCAAAACATTCACCCTCAGTCACGGATCTGGGTTTAATCCATCGTTATTTTGCTCACCAAGCCACCCCAGTTCAGACATGGCCGTATGCAAATCAGTCTTGACCCTATGCCTCATGGGAACAGTACAGCCCGAACTGCCAAGCCATGTTTTCCCTAGACCGGAATCAAGCTTCCTAGGACCGGTTTCTGGCTATCAGATTCTTCAGCTAGGATAGCTTCCACGTCTGGACATACCCTTCCCACATAGGGTGAACAGCAAAACACACAAGATGATGGACGGAATGTTGCACAATGGCAAAACATTCACCCCCAGTCACAGATCTGGGTTTAATCCATCGTTATTTTGCTCACCAAAAAACCTCAGTTCAGACATGGCCATATGCAAATCAGTCTTGACCCTGTGCCTCATGTGAACAGTCCAGCCCGAACTGCCAAGCCATGTCTTCCCTGGACCGGAATTAAGCATCCTAGGACCGGTTTCTGGCTATCAGCCGTCTTCAGCCATGCTAGCTTGACTCCAGTGGCTTAGTGAGCACGGTACCCACGTCTGGGCATACCCTTCCCACATAGGGTGAACAGCAAAACACACAAGATGATGGACGGAATGTTGCACAATGGCAAAACATTCACCCCCAGTCACAGATCTGGGTTTAATCCATCTTTATTTTGCTCACCAAGCCACCCCAGTTCAGATATGGCCATATGCAAATCAGTCTTGACCCTGTGCCTCATGAGAACAGTCCAGCCCGAACTTCCAAGCCATGTCTTCCCTGGACCGGAAACAAGCTTCCTAGGACCGGTTTCTGGCTATCAGTCGTCTTCAGCTAGGATAGCTTCCACGTCTGGGCATACCCTTCCCACAGAGGGTGACAAGCAAAACACACAAGATGATGGACGGAATGTTGCACAATGGCAAAACATTCACCCCCAGCCACAGATCTGGGTTTAATCCATCGTTATTTTGCTCACCAAGCCACCCCTGTTCAGACATGGCCATATGCAAATCAGTCTTGACTCTGTGCCTCATGAGAATAGTCCAGCCTGAACTGCCAAGCCATGTCTTCCCTGGACCGGAATCAAGCATCCTAGGACCGGTTTCTGGCTATCAGATACCTACAGCCAGGATAGCTTGACTCCAGTGGCTTAGTGAGCACGGGACCCACGTCTGGGCATACCCTTCCCACATAGGGTGAATAGCAAAACACACAAGATGATGGACGGAATGTTGCACAATGGCAAAACATTCACCCCAGTCACAGATCTGGGTTTAATCCATCGTTATTGTGCTCACCAAGCCACCCCAGTTCAGACATGGCCATATGCAAATCAGTCTTGACCCTGTGCCTCATGGGAACAGTCCAGCCCGAACTGCCAAGCCTTGCCTTCCCTGGACCGGAATTAAGCATCCTAGGACCGGTTTCTGGCTATCAGCCAGGATAGCTTTACTCCAGTGGCTTAGTGAGCACGGGACCCACGTCTGGGCATACCTTCCCACTTAGGGTGAACAGCAAAACACACAAGATGATGGACGGAATGTTGCACAATGCCAAAACATTCACCCCCAGTCACAGATCTGGGTTTAATCCATCGTTATTTTGCTCACCAAGCCACCCCAGTTCAGACATGGCCATATGCAAATCAGTCTTGACCCTGTGCCTCATGGGAAAAGTCCAGCCCGAACTGCCAAGCCATGTCTTCCCTGGACCGGAATCAAGCATCCTAGGACCGGTTTCTGGCTATCAGCCGTCTTCAGCCAGGATAGCTTGACCTCAGTGGCTTAGGGCAAGATGTAGGTCGCCCAATACCGGTCGGTAACGGCCGAAATTACCGAATTTCGGCCGTTACCGACCGGTATTGGGCTTTTTAGATATAGGTGGCATTTTTTTAGGATTCAGTATTTTACCGAATCGGTAATTTAAGGATTCAGTAAAATACTGAATACTTAACATACCGATTTGGTAAATTACCGAATCCAGGATATAGGGAGCATTCAAGTTGGTGCATTCCTCAGTTAAGGATTTGTTATTTACCACCAACTACAAGTTGGTGGTAAATAATGAAAACCTTTGAAAAAGCATTTGTTTTGCTTTTCCAACAGTGCGATGTGGCAGACATACATGCCCTTAGGGCATGTATGTGTGCCACATGTGCACCCATACACAATTGAGGGGGGTGCAACAGAGTGTCAAAGTGACACCCTGCCACCCTTCAATGTTTCCCCCTCTTACCGAATCGGTATTTAGCGATTCGGTAATTACCGAAACTTACTGATTCAGTCATTTTTAACGAAAAATTACCTAAATACCATTTACCTATTCTTAAATACCGAATCGGTATGATTCGGTATTTAAGAACAGGTAAATTGAGATTACCTACATCTGGCCCTTAGTGAGCACGGGACCCACGTCTAGGCATACCCTTCCCACATAGGGTGAACAGTAAAACACACAAGATGGTGGACGGAATGTTGCACAATGGCAAAACATTCACCCCCCAGTCACAGATCTGGGTTTATTCCATCGTTATTTTGCTCACCAAGCCACCCCAGTTCAGACATGGCCATATGCAAATCAGTCTTGACCCTGTGCCTCATGGGAACAGTCCAGCCCGAACTGCCAAGCCATGTCTTCCCTGGACCGGAATCAAGCATCCTAGGACCAGTTTCTGGCTATCAACCGTCTTAAGCCAGGATAGCTTGACTCCAGTGGCTTAGTGAGCACGCTTTGTTAGGCATAAGTTGGCAGGGTATGCTCAGACGCAAGTCCCTTGCTCACTTTGCCACTGGATTCAAGCAAGCCTGGCTGAAGACAGCTGAAATGCCAGAAACCGGTCCTAGGAAGCTTGTTTCCGGTCCAGGGAAGGCATGGCTTGGCAGTTCGGGCTGGACTGTTCCCATGAGGCACAGGGTCAGACTGATTTGCATATGGCAATGTCTGAACTGGGGTGGCAGAGTGGACTAAAGAACGGTGATGGATTAAACCCAGATCTGTTGACTGGGTGTGAGTGTTTGATTGGTTCAGATGCTCCGTCTATCACCACCCCCTTTTGTACCGCTTTGTTCGCCATAAGTTGGCAGGGTATCCTCAGACGTGAGTCCCTTGCTCACTTTGCCACTGCATTCAAGCAAGCCGGGCTGAAGACAGCTGAAATGCCAGAAACCAGTTCTAGGAAGCTTGTTTCCAGTCCAGGGAAGGCATGTCTTGGCAGTTCGGGCTGGACTGTTCCGATGAGGCACAGGGTCAGACTGATTTGCATATGGCCATGTCTGAACTGGGGTGGCAGAGTGGGCTAAAGAACAGTGATGGATTTAACCCAGATCTGTTGGCTGGGTGTGAGTGGTTGATTGGTTCAGATGCTCCGTCTATCACCACCCCCTTTTGTACCACTTTGTGCATCAACCTAGTAAACCTTGCAACCTGTGTGATTCTTATTGCGCCCTTTCTATCTATCTATACTACTATTATAAAGAGAGAGCGGAAAACTTTGAGGCAGGTAAGCTCAAGAAGTACAGCACCAATCACAACACCCAATACAGCATTGTAAAGGGGAGTTGCAGTAGATGGACATAGGCTATACAGCAGCCCAACATATACTTTGTAAGGGGAAAAAACATTGTGGGGCAAAGTAGTCCGTAGGAGTGGCACCAGCTCAGAGGTGGGCGTGTGAAAATACATTATACGGCGTGCGAATAGCGTTTTGCGTGTCTCGTTTAGCGTTGTGGGTGTGTGCGGTCTGATACTCACGCCTGCAGCATCGGCGTCAGGATATCGTTCTATCACGTCGCGAATAGCGTTTTGAGCGTGTCGTTTAGCGTTGTGGGCTTGTGCGGTCTGATACTCACACCTGCAGCATCGGCGTCAGGATAGCGGTCTACCATGTCGCGGAGTTGGCGGGAACGGACACTGACGCGGTGTGTGGCGTGTAAGTGCCCGGACAGCGTCGGGACGGGCGGGAGCGAACACTGACGGGCTCTGTGGCATGTAAGTTCCCGGACAACGTCGGGATGGGCTGCTAGTGTTTAATATAGATAATAAAATCCTGGCGCACATATTTGTGACAAGATTACTGCTGCTGCCCCCTACCATAGCCAGCCCTGACCAGTCGTGCTACGCCCAGGGCGTTCCCCCTCCTACAACCATTGCACCCTTTTCTCTTTGCTGCATGCCCTTGATCCACAGCTACAAGGGGTGACGTTTTTTTAAAGACGTCACAAGGGCCTTCGTCTCATTGAAATGGGCATTCGTGTTTGCGCTACTACAGCACCGTGGTTCAAGCTCAACCTTCCTCAAGTGGATCGCACTCTCCACGGCTTGGCTGCTTGTCAGTGGTAAAGTATTGGACCTCACAGTGATCATCAGGGGTACGAGACAGGGGTGCCCACTCTTCACCGTCCTAGATTCTATTGCTATGGAACCTCTGGCTGCGCGCTTAAACAACATCATTCTGATCGTGGCCTCAGTTACTTAACCCAAAGACTGGTGGTATCTATGTATGCTGACAATGTTATCATCTATATCGGAGACCTGGCTCAAAACCTAGCTCCATACTACGTGACTTCATACACTTTGGTGCACTGACCGGGATCTCAGTTCGACAAAATCAGTAATCTTTCCCTGGTCGATGCAGTGAAGAGATTCCCAATGGAATTCATCTTAGTACGGGGGGGGGGGGGGGGGGGGGGGGGGGTGAGACCGTTCGATATCTGGGGATTCAGCTCAGCAGGGATCTGACACTTCTGTGGCGGGAGAACTATGTGAGGACTTTAAAGTGGCTGAAAGAGCAAAAATCTGCATGGACTTGCCTGCCTCTGTCCCTTGCTGGAATACTGGCAACTGCCAAAATGGTGGTCCTGCCCAAATCTGTTTGTGTTTTTGCTAATATCGCTATGCCCTTCACTGGAGCCTTCTTTAACCGTCCATGCTTCCTTATGATCCATTTGAAGTGTGTCGCCGACAGCCAAGACTCTCGAAGGGAGACCCTCACGCCCCCCCTGAGCAAGATGGACTAAGTATTCCTGACATGCACTGTTGTTTCGCTCAGGCTGAATGCTCCCATCACACATTGCATCCCACCCAATATCTGCCATATACTGAGGTGGAGGGTGACAACGCCCGCTATGTTTCTCTTCCACAGATCATGGAGTGCCTGTGGGGCTGCACACCCAAGATTCTCTTGAAAATCTGAGGCCCTTCATGTCTTGGACAGTGACCTCCATATCCCCTTTCGTTGGAAACTGATCACCTGGTGTATGTGACTATGCAAGAAAAGGTCTCAGTGGTCAGGCCCCAAGCATTTGAGAGATGGCATGGGACATTGGAATTGACCTCACAGGGGAAAAATTGAAAGATTTTTGCCATGGAATGAGCATGCTCTACCCTAACTACCACCTCCGCCTTTTGCATGTAAAATACCTCCATCGTAGCAACCATACTCCTGTTACGATGTCTTGAATGGGTCTCCTGCCGGACGCAAGGTTCTCGCGTTGTGGCTGTGGGGATGATGTCTTCCATCACTTGGCTTGGAATTGCCCAGGGATGGTAGGCTTTTGGTCTACTGCATCCTTCACGCACTAGAATAGCTGATGGTCTTCATGATCAGACATGGTCTCCTTCCCAGGACCATGCTCTACCTGCCCAGGCTGGGTATTCGTCAGGCACTAGAAGAGGTGATGGTCTTCATGATCTACACAGAGCAGCAAGAGGCACTGATTAAAGTGGCATCCGGCCCCTAATGAAAGTGTTACTACTGAGGGATGCTCCCGCTTGCGCTCCATTGCGAACAACTACACAGATGAAACTTGTAACACACACAAGTGTCTACACAGAAAATGGCAAGCCATATCATTATTTGTTATTTCACTTATCACATCAAACCACACACATTCCTTGAAGATTTGGTAATTAAACGGGAAAGGGAGTGTCACATGCCAGGGTTTGCTAGTCCTGAGGAAGGCCGGATCGACTACGACCAAGACGGTCGAAACATGTCGACATAGAGGCAATACAGGAGAAGAAGGGGATCCTAATTTCTCCTAGACATTCTTCGCCTCTTTACATTTTCACCATAACCAGGGAACCTAGAAATAAAATTTGATATAAGATATCTCTGAGTTCGTTTTTAGACTTGGCACTCCACTGTCTCTTGTTTACTGCACTGTTCCCAACACATTTATGTTTGTTTTGCCTTCCCCTCCCTTTGCTCCATCCCAGTCATTGGTGAGTGCAAGGATTTTGTAGCAGCCCTATCATGAAGCAGGTCACTACTTAGTGGGTGAAGGCAGTTTTGTTTAAAAGCCTTACGTTTTCCAACAAATGTTGTGAAGAGACAGGTCTTCGGCCACCTGTCTCTCCCTCCTTTCCTCGTTTTGTGGTTATAGTTTTATATTTACATGGAGGATGGAAAAGGAGTAGTACCTCTCTCCCCTTCTTTTTTTGTGTGTAAAGGTCTTCATGATCAGATAAGGTCTCCTTCCCTGGCCCGTGCTCTACCTGCCCAGGCTGGGTATCCTTCAGGCACTAGAATAGCTGATGATCTTTATGGTCAGACAAGGTTTCTTTCCCACCCTCACGCTCTACGTGCCCCAGCTGGGTAGTCCTCAGGCACAAGAATAACTGATGGTCTTTAGTAAAGAAATGCCTCCTGCCCAATTGCACCCTTTACCTGTTCAGGAGGTTGTACTTCCAGCACTTTAATAAACTGTTAAGCTGTATCCTCTGATGCTAAAGTGACTTCTCTCTTTTCAGGTACCTTTCTCAAACTGCAGCGAAGACTGTCAGGAGGGCACGCGCAAAGGCATCATTGAAGGGGAACCCACCTGCTGCTTTGAGTGCGTTGCCTGCCCAGATGGCGAGTACAGCGATGAAACAGGTAATATACAAAGTGGGTAGATAGACACAATCCATGTGCATCACTGGAGAAGTGTGGCTCACTGGATAGAGGAGGCATAACCTGAAGCAGAGGTCAGACCCGGGACCAGGGTTCGATTCCCGACGCGGCAGGGTCTTGAGCCCAATTGTCCACGGACTCGATAATTCTCGCTTCGGTGCCCACTCTAAGCACGAGTTCACACTATGCAGCTCTGGGCAATAAGCTTGCTTAATCTCCACAACGGCCCCCCCTGTGGCGGGATGCCTGGCTTTCACCTTGGGGATGCCCAGTATGGGTTATCTCACAGGGAAAAGCCAGGACGGGTTCCCAATGCAAGTGCCGAGATGCCCTAGGGTAAGTCGAGCGCTATATAAGAACATACATACATACATACACTTACATTCAGGGTAGCATGTGCATTCATTCATATGACTTCTACCAACAATTGTATTCTTTGTACCTTACATAATGTGTTGTGTACCATACGGCTGGTCAATATAGTGACAACACAACTTATTGATCTGCATTAAGTAACGCATTAAACTAAAGTGTCTGTATACTGTATACACAAGTACGCTAGGTAACCTTCCCTTAACAAACACAATGGAGCAATTCAAAAAGACATTTGTGGCCCTAAAGGAAGTTTAAAGCTGAACATACATCATTTTGCGCTTGCCAGGAATTTACAAATGGTTCCTGGCAGATGTAAAAATATTTACTATGTTGATTTCTTCACCACATGTCCAGAGAAAACCACAGTAATAAATCCCACTTGAGTGGCGGGGGGGACGTCCCACAGCATGGTTTGCCTTGAAAGTTTGAGAATGACCACAAACATGTACATTTCAATCTCTCTCTGTCCCCTTTCCACCAAGGGAATGCTCACATACAAAAAGATAGTAAATGCCTAATCATGGCTAAGATGTAGATCTCTGCCCGCCCTTTCACTTTCTTCTGGCCTAATGCTGCTTGTGCAACAGGTCAGATCTAAAACACATTTAAAGGACTGGAGGAACAGGGGACAGTGTTTACCAGTTCTTTTACACTGCTCCATTTAGGGCAGGGCCAAGACTGATTGCCATTTGGTCAGCCTCCTTCTATAATGGCATTCACAAGCTAGAAATGATGGAATGGGATGCTCAGAGGAGTTCAACCTCCTTTGACATTTTCAATCCAATGGATTAACTAAAAAAACTGTAGCACTTATATCATTTCTGAAATGCAGATCACTAATAAGACATACTACTAGCAAACTCAGGGCAATGTGGGAAACAGACCTGGGGCTGGTCTAAGACTCTGAATGGGAAGAAGCATTGAGGTGTCCCAGACAGCCAGAAGTTGGGATGAGGTTCATATTAGGATACCTGTTTGACCTGGCCCTTTCTGCAGGTTCCTCCACAAACTTTTAGACTTTTCCCTCCACTACCACTATTTTGCTGAATTAGTTCTTGCCAGCCACAGGACTCTGCACACCTTACCACTGCTAGCCAGTGCTAAAGTTCTTGCTCTCTCTTCTTAAAACATGGTAGCATTGGCTTACACCCAACTGGCATATTTGATGTATTTGTACGTCCCCAGTAAAGTGGCACTACATGTGCCCAGTGCATGTAAATTAAATGCTACTAGTGGGCTTGCAGCACTGGTTGTGCCACCCACTTAAGTAGCCCTTTAAACATGTCTCAGGCCTGCCACTGCAGAGCCGGTATTAGCAGTTTAAACTGTCACTTTGGCCTGGCAAAATAAACTTTTTGCCAGGTCCAAGCCTTCCTTTTTAATGCATATAAATCATCCCTAGGGTCGGCCCTGAACAACCCAGAGGGCAGAGTGCAATGTATTTAAAAAGTAGGGCATGTACTTTAAGATTTACATGTCCTGGTAGAGAAAAACTCCTATATTCGTTTTTCATTAGTGCAAGGGCTATATCTCCTATAGGATAACATTGGAGTTGCCTTATTACATTTTATAAGCATAATTTCCAATAATTCCTCAACTTTGGTGTGCACCTTCTGAGGTGGTTCCACCCAACAACCTGTTCAACAGTGAAAAAGAAAACTAGGACAAACAGTCTTAGACAGAACGTGCACTACCTTACGCACTCATCTGAGTGTCAAACCAATTTACAACAAAAAATTATTATAACAGTTCACATATTTATGCACAGAACGTGATCATTTCAAATTGTATCGAACAAATTAGCATGACAATGTCACATAAGTTCTTCTTATTCCTTCTTTATTCAAGGAGATGATTTTAGCGAAAATTCATGAATATCCAAAACTAAAAATATACAATTCAGGCGTGGATAACATCACTCCCAATGCAGTTTGGGTGTAAAACTTCACCCTTCGTCGGGGGAAATCTATAAATAATTCATACATGTAATGAATGTCTATATACACAAATATATAACATTGCATAGTTGACAGGCCTTGAAAATTCAGTGAGGTCTTGTGACAACATGAAGGACGTGCAGAACTACCTGCATTCATTGGTGGGAATCAGAATGTATGTTTTTTTCTTTGACCCAAGGCAAGAGAGAGAAAAAAACAAATAGGGAATAGGCAGAGGAGGACAAAGATAATAAAAACGAAAGGTGTGATGAAAAATAACCTGCAAGAGATAAAGAGGCAGAGATTGTCTGGTGGGGGCAGAAAGAAGCATCAGGTGTAATCAAGTCAGCCCAACCTTGGTGTTCCCATCCAGACATTCAGTAGCATAGGACGCAAACACCCGCACTTACGCTGTTACAAATTAAGAACAGATTAAACCCAGCTCCATCTCTTACCATTTAGAAAGGCTGGCGATGAGCTCTGTGTATAGGATTGTGAAAAGGTGGGTGCTTTCAAACATACCATCTGGGAATGTCCCAGACTGGCCACATTCTGGACAGGAGTCAGAACGCACCAGAAGCGGGGGCCATGACGCCAATGAGCAGAGGATCAAAACTATCAATAATGGGTTATTGAATGAAGATGTTTCATCCACATATATAAAAAAGTGTGTGTTATGGGTCTTGTAATTGCTCGTAAGATATTGCCAGACTTTGAAGTAGCCAGGAGCACCCAACTATGATAGAATAGCAGGCTAGTAAGAACTGGTGATTGTTCCAGAAAATCCGGAAGGTGCACTTATTGTGAAGTCAAGAATCAAAGTCTGTACCGAAATTACGTCTTTTTATTTGAATTCATCTTTAAAACTGGCACACAGCCAACGTGTTTCGTTCCAGATTTTTGCTAGAGGGAACTTCGTCAGGGCTGTAATTTCATGGACAAGACATAACTTTAGAACTACATTAACCAACATATAACAAACATTTAAAAACATTTAAAAAGACATTTAAAGAAACATCTCAAGATTAGTAATGACAAACGGCCCACTGGTTCATACTTTACAGCAACTCATATATGCAAAATACAACAGAAATAGACAATCAAACCCCAGTTGAATATAAATTGACCCCAAGTTTAAAGTGCATATGTCTAATACATAAATCTATTTACAGCTCACACAAAAAGACAGTGTAAATATCCTAAACTATCATGAAAAGTGCATATGTCTAATACATAGATCTATATACAGCTTTACAGAGAAAGACGGTTTAAATATCCTAAACTGTCAATACTGTGGAATAGCACCCTATTCTAGCAGATGTGAAAATGGACAACTCTATGCGATAAAATTCAATTTCCATTGCATAAAATCTAGATCACCCTATATGTGGTCATGTAAATAACCCCCTCTCTTTAAGGCCATTGCCTAGTTATAAACCAAGGAGTAGGTAGGATCCTAGAAAAAATTATACAAACTAAAATGGTAAACGATTTGTCAACTAGAGCAAGGGACTCCAGGTGAGTAAAAAACTAAAGGGAAGGACAACAAATGAGTAGAAAACATCCAAATTGAAGAACTACGAGGGAATGAACAGGTCTCACCTCTTTTGTTTAAGGCTGAACGGGGGCAATAACAGGTACTTTTACGAAGGTAGTACGTTGCGTTCACTAAAAACCAGCATCGAAGGGCGATAATCAATAAGGACAGTCGTTACCCCCTAAGTGATCACTATAGGGAGGTACATCCCAATAACAATACTTTCTGGTTCCATGGAATTGACCACATACCAGTGGGAAACAGAGGTGGGAATCGAGAACTGAGGCAAAATGGATTTGTCGACACCAAGTCACATTAAAGGGACACAACACTGATAGGGAGCTTCATTATTTCCTGTGTTAACACATGATCATGTAACCGGATTATTAGTTCCCCGCATGTGACTGTATGTTACATCTATATCTCACTTGTTGAGGGCGGCCCTTTAGTTATATCAAAAGGAATAATCACAGACAACTATATACATTTTGGAAATATACTTCTTGAGGCACTCTTTGTATATTTGCCATTTATTAGATGGCCTAGGAGTGTTACCCTCCACTTCCTATTTTCTGCCACTATAAAGATGGCTTTATCTAATCTGTAGTTTTTTGGCTTCACTCTGTGACCGTTAATTGTTTAACCTGACCATTTTCTTCTCTGGCTTTAAATGATGTTGACTGTCAGCACGGGCAAGTTTCTTTTTGCCGACTGAGTTGGTCAAGTAATTAATCATAGCACTTAGACTTTCCCATTTTTTCGCAATACACAGTCAATAAATCAATCAATCAGTCATTTGTTAAGCGCACTACATACCTGCGAGGGTCTCAAGGCGCTTCGGGGAAAGTTGGGGGCCGCTACTGATTGATAGAATTCTTGTCATTACAAGATGGCGACCTTTTGACCTCCAATTTATCGGTGGACCATGATGCTTTTCGGTCAGTCCGTTTTGCCACTATAAGATGGCCGCAGCCGGGTTCTGATTACATTTCAGATTTTTAGTTTTAGTCCGGCGGTGTTATCCTCTGGCTTTTGTTATGCTGACTGCCAGCTGGTGACAGTTCTTGCCTGTCGCCTGAGTTCTTGACCTATACCCATGGCATACATGCTTTTTCTCTTTCACAACTATTAAAAGACTGTTTCCAATAGAAGTTCTTGCCATTATAAGATGGCCGCTAGACCCTCACTCCAACTGGGCTTTTCTTCACACCGTCATCATCTTTCTACTTTTACGGTGTTATCCTCCTTCTTTAAATATGTCGACTGCCAGTAGGCGTAAGTTCTTGTCTGTCGTCTAAGTCTGTTAGCTACACTTACGGCATATATGCTTTTTTTCTTTTACAACTACTTAACATCGTTTTTAATAGGAATTTTTGCCATTCTAAGATGGCCGCTCCTAAACGCACACTCCATCAGGGTCTTTCTTTACAGATCACGTGACTGCCATCTGTCATGTTACACAGCGGGGTCTTTAAAAATGGTGCCAGCCAGCCTGGGGTATCCCTGCCGGTTATCAAGCCATCAAAGGATGAGACACTTTCTTACTAGGTGAGAGGAGAGGCCCCTATTTTTAGTATTTAGCAACCCCGGACTTTTCTTCCCTGTTGTGGGTATGTGTCATGGTCCCCTATTTGAGACAGCCCCTGGGGATCGGTATTTGATTATTAATGCAGTATGGGCCTGGTTGCGGGCATACATCATAGTCTCGTATCCGAGACAGCCCCTGGGGATCGGGATGCTCTTTTAACACAGTAGGAGTTTGGCCAATCTGTCTTCCCCTTACTATGTTTATGCCTGTTTTCTTCCCATTTCTCTGCTCAGTTACTATAAGAATAGCGGACTCTCTCGTCTTGCAGGTCCGGGTGTGTTATGAGAATTTCTTTTTCCCACCTTATCTTACACATTAAATTTAATGTGCATTCCCAGGTTTCCCCATTTGGAAAGGTTGCTAGATGGGACTAGGCCATTTTCTTGCTTTTGATAGATACTGGCATGAGGCTTGTCATTTTGAGATGCATATTTGCATTTGGGCTTGGGGTAATACTCGTCCTTTCTCGTTTAACAGTATATGCAGCATCTCGTTACTTGAAAATAGTCGCTTTACCGAACCGCGCCTATTGGATTTTCTTCTTCCTTTGACCCTTTAAGTACTAGGTGAGTCTTCTTCTGTTCTGATGTGGGTTTATATATAACACCTATTTAGTTTATTTTGTGCCTCTTTCCCCTATTAGTGGTTAAATACACAGCATTTCATTGGTGCCATGGGCACACATTCCATTGCACTTTGAGAGTTGGATATTATTACCGGCCTACCTGTGTTAAAATCGCCTTTATTCTTCTCTCTTTCACCATAGACTTCCCAACACATATTGTTACGGATGTGATTTCTTTCATTTGAGGTTCAACTAGATTCTAATTACCTGTTATTGCCCCCGTTCAGCCTTGTTCAAAAGAGGTGAGACCTGTCCATTCTCTTGTAGTTCTTCAATTTGGCTGTTTTCTACTCATTTGTAGTGCTTCCCTTTAGTTTTTTACTCACCTGGAGTCCCTTGCTCTAGTTGACAAATCGATTACCATTTTAGTTCGATAATTCTTTTATAGGTTCCTGCCTACTCCTTGGTTTATAACTAGGCTATGACCTTAAAGAGAGGGGGTTTTACATGACCACATATAGGGTGAACTAGATTTTATGCAATGGATATTGCATTTTATCGCATAGAGTTGTCCGTTTTCACATCTGCAAGAATAGGGTGCTGTTCCACAGTATTGATAGTTTAGGATATTTAAACCGTCTTTTTCTGTGAAGCTGTATATAGATTTATGTGTTAGACATATGCACTTTTCATGATAGTTTAGGTTATTTACATGGTCTTTTTTTGTGAGCTGTAAATAGATTTATGTATTAGATATATGCACTTTACATGTGGGGTCCCTTTATATTCAACTGGGGTTTGATTGTCTATTTCTGTTGTATTTTGCATATGTGAGTTGCTTTCAATGTATGAACCGGTGGGCTGTTTGTCATTACTAATCTTGAGATGTTTCTTTAAATGTCTTTTTAAATGTCTTTTTAAATGTTTGTTATATGTTGGTTAATGTAGTTCTAAAGTCATGTCTTTTGGGGAGTGGCTAAGATGGCGGCGAGGTAGGGAGCAACTTGCCGAGCTCCCGCCCGTCGTCCACCACATACAGCACTGTAACGACCGGATTCTCGAACTAGATGGGATCAGCTCCTGAGAGCCCCTCCAACCCAGTCGGAACGTAATCACCTCCCTCCTTAGAACGTATTTACAATGGGTATATGTATATGTATGTACATCTCGTACCTAAGGATGGGGAAAATAGCAATACACATGCATAGGTTTTCTACAATATTCCATTCATACCAGCTAGTCTCACGGCCACTTAGGCCCAGACTAATCTACCCTGGGGCAGTTCTGATTATGTACCATTACACACTGATCACCCTCAGTGCTCACTCGACACGCAATCCGGCGTGCCATACACACTGAGCTGCAGCCCCAGTGCTCTCTTTTTATCCGGTCCACAATCCGGCGGACCTAGACACTGGTTTCCCTCCCAGTGCTAGCTTACTTACCACCCGATCCGCAATCCGGCGGATTTACGCACCAGTCTCCCACCTGGTGTTCTCATTAACGCAGCTTACCAACGACGATCACTCTCCTATGAATACCTTGTAAAGGAATCTCTCATTGGCTACTCGGGATGATACTACAATAACATGAATTAGCACAACTTGCCAAATTGAATCATGTACCTTCTGCTCTCAGCATCAAATGGTCCCTCTCTCCCTCCTTATTCAGTCACCTCTTACCTGACCGGGATTTACATCCGTTCATGAAAACGATGTCTGACTAGAAGACCAGGTTACCCTGATTGAACAAGAATACAAGGCACATGTTGGTTAAGCATGGGCGAATTTTGCGAATCTCGCGTTCGCGAATTTTGCGGATTTGCGAACTCGCAATCCGCAAAATCCGCGAATTCTCGCGAATTTGCGGATTTTTTTTGTGTGTTCGCGCGGGTTTCTGCCAGTTCGCGAGGGTTTTGTACAATTTCGCAAACGCGAACTTACCTGTCGGGTCGCAAGTTTTGCGAACTTGTTGTTTCTACGTGTCCAGCCTGTTTGGGACACTCTTCTTCATCACTGCCACTCTCTGTCACCACTGCCACTCTCTGACTACTCATGCCACCCTCTGGCCCACCCATGCCACCCTCTGTTTCATCACAGCACCCTCTGGTTGTCCAGTCAGTGTACATTATTGTGGCAAAGCAAAGCACACCTTCCCTGCCTCAAGTGACCTGAATTAATTTGGGGCTGATTAATGTGTCACAGAATATTTTTTTAGCTGGCACCTGCTTCCTTAGTGCTTCCTGATTAGTGATCTTTTGCAGTTGCTAAGTGCTTTCATTGTTGCAAAATTAGTTACAACACCTGCCCTGCCCCAACTGACAATAATGAATTAGGGGCTGATTAATGGATTTGAACTTCCAGCCTGGCTCCTGCTTGTCTCCCTTAGCTGTAATTCAGGACCTTTGTGGCATATGTGTAACTATTCTGAGGTCAGAGCAGGGTCACATAATAGTTGCAACTGGCAACTGAACTCTGGAGGGGCCCCTCAGGAAGCACTACAGGAAATGGCTACTAATGATGAGCCTGAACTTTTGAACCTGGTAAGTAGTTTCAGTTTTGCTAAGATCGTATTTCTGCAATTTAGCGCTTATTCGCGGGGCGCGAAGTTGTACTGGGAAGCCGCGAACTCACGCGAACAGTGCGAGCAAGCCATAAAATCCGCTGCTCGCGGATTTGCGGATTTTGCGGGAGATTCGCGAATCTCGCGGATTGCGAATTTACCGAAAATCCGCAAAATCCGCGAGCGAAACGGATTTTCCACCCATGCTTAATGTTGGTTCACTAAGAACTGGGGTATTTTATTACAATGATTATAAACACAGCACTATACTATAACATATATCCTGCAAAGAAAAGTACAAGGTTAGAATGTGCACACTATAAGATATGGGCTGACGTCACCTTATGGACACGAAGTCGGGGTTGGGCAGTCATCTAGGTTCCCTTCTCGTCTGTGCCTTGGCTCGTCTCGGAATCACACCTCAGCAGTCACGAGTACACGTCTGCACCGCTATGCTCGATCGTCTCTACTTTCCTCCAAGTCACTGGAACCTTCCTCTTTATTAGCTGCTGTCTCTCTCTGTCTCCACTCGCTCTGCGCTACTTCTCCTTCTCCTTCAATCTTTCTATCAGCTTCATGATCTTTCTCGGACTTCAAAATGGCGACTGTCTGCCTGGAAATAATTAATGGCATTGATGCTAACGGCTAGCTGCCGCCTACAGACTGACTGACTCACTGCCTAACACTTTCACTAATATGGAAGCTTGTCCTTTCATGGAAAGTTACGGCCAGTAACCTGCCGCCCACCAAATTCTTGTACCTCCCCGTACCAAGGACACGTTCCCAGCCGGCCGGCCTGATGTTGTGTCTTCGGAGTGGAGAAAAATACAGTCTTTCGATAAGGGCCAGCCTGAGCCGGTTCTCTCCAAGCGAACAACACTTCGAAACTAAAACATTACACTTGGCCTAGAAGCATCTCGAGCTGCTGGGGCAGAAAGCAAGATGGAGTCTCTCCCGTTTGAGGCATACAAGGCCCGAAATAAGCATAACTCCATAGAAGGTATACTAACACTCTTACAAAAGGACGGATATCACTAATACTAATGAATCTATCCCCTAGCTTAAGTTTATAAGCCCTGATCTAAGGAAAAGGGTACGAAAGTGCATTACTGTGCCTTATGAATAGGCCCTGTTTATAGTTCTAATCCCTGCACTAGAGGAGTAATAGGCTGGAGTCACCTTCAATCACTCTCCCTCAAAAGAGGGCCGAAAAAGTCGGTCAGAACACTTCACCCTTGACTACAGTCTATTAATCACTCTCTATATGGAACTAACATCTGTGGAAGAATAATAGAAACAAAACTAACCGATCTATTTCTCTTGCCAAACCTACAGTATTGGAATAGAGAAGGAATGCACTGAATAAAGCAGCAAATAGCTACTAAAACACAAATAGAAATCATAATACCCCCTAATATCTGTCGTAGGGAATGCAAGTCAGGTAACCAATTGAAGAGCCAGTCAAACCAGCCTTGATCAATATGTTTTCTAACCTCTGCAGTCAAGTCATGGAGTTTGTCAATATGGGCCTGAACCGATTTGGTATGGTCGGACAAATTAAAGCAGCAAAGACCCTCAAAATCAGAACAATCATGTCCATGCTTTAACAGGAGATAGTTGATAGCTGCGCGGTTCTGCAGAATTGCTCTGCGTTCACCCTGGGCATCTAATAGCATATCAGATAAAATGGTAGAGGTTTGGTTAATCGATTTCACCATCCAACAGGCCATTTTCCCAATGGACTTCGCGTTGTAAACAGCTAATGCTGGGACACCAACAAGGCTAAGGTATTCGGATTTGGAATAGAGATGTAAGGAAGAATCACAGTCCTCATGTAACATCATAGAATCACGGACTACACGGGAATAGGTATTGGGATGTGAAGAAAACATTAATAAACTCAGTCTAGTGATGGCACACGGGCCTCCGGAAATATTTGCAGGAATATAGGGCCAAGAGGAGTTGCCACACGAAAAGAGCCAACCAGCAGGCAACAACATTGTACGGTAATGGCTAGGGGCAACTACTATACTTTTACAAGTCATATTATTTTTAACAGAGACACATGATTTTGGGGGTCTTCGTGAGCACAGCAATCGTTCATGAGCCGAAAAAGAAGTGGCGGCTCTCAATTTTAACTTTACACATTCAGTAATTGCACTAGGATCACAAGTCAAGAAAAAGCATAAATCACCCTGCGTGATATTATACGTGGTAATCTGAGAATGAATTGGGGGAATGGACTCCGAAAGAATAGTACATAAAGGACAAAATTCATGGGCCGCGAAATCGCCCAGAATAACATTAGGACGGGCATTTGATATATTGAAAATATTTTTAAGAGTCTCTAATGAGGCAGGAACAGCAACCAAACAGGTCGCTAAAATGTCAGTTACTGAGCGCATGGGTGTTAGGCAAAAATGCGGGGATTTAGTAACACGTTTAGCCAGAGAAGTCCAAAAGTTTGATGATGAATCCCATGCAGCGAAGGAAGGCGGTACTCGGGTTCTCGAATCAACCAAAGTCTGTGGGTTCCCTCCTTTCCCAACGTAGCAGACCAAAAGGAGTCCAACGCTGGCACATCCTGCAGCAGCAGTCCAAAGAATGATCTGAAAGAAAATCAAATACAGGCATTATTTATTCTCGTAGGTAACATTTGTCAGCCGGGACAGCTTCCCAGCTATCTTTCCCTGGTCTCATCACCAAAATGGTGTTGTCATGACCGGTTGCAATCATCTCAGCTTGTTCAGGGGGACTTTTAGGCGATTGCACCCATATTCTCGCTCCAGGATTATCAGTAGATCCAAAGCCTTTTTGGCCTCGCACAGTTAGTAAAGTTGGGGCAGTGCCTTTCTGAATCTCACCACTGAAAACAGGCATGATTAGCAATTGAGCAACTCGGTCAGTCTTTTGAATCGATAAATCAACCTCACTGCTATTTAGCAGGAGGACCTTAATCTCTCCCTGATAATCACTGTCAATCACTCCTCCGAGGACTTGAACACCTTTGAAGGCAAGGGCCGATCTAGGGGCAATCAGACCAAAACTTCCAGCTGGTATACAGACACCAACGCCGGTCTCGACAATGATTCGGTCTTTACTTTTAAGTACAGTGTCATTCATGGCATGGAGGTCCAAGCCTGCGGAACCTGGGGTTGCTCTGCATGGAGCCAAAGCTCCGGGGGAAATTTCCCAATACATTACAGTATTGCCAATGGTGTTTGGTTTTACATCGACATTTGGGGGAAACAAACGCATCAAAGGAGATTCAGCATGTAACAAGGGACGATTATTCAGAATTAACAATGCTTGAAATAAATAGTCCCGCCAATTTTTATATTTATCATCAGTTAATTTTCGCAACTGTTCTTTAAGCAAACCATTCATTCTCTCAATGAGACCTGATGCTTGCGGATAATAAGGAATGTGAAACACCCACTCTATATTATTTTCCACACAAAATTCCTGTACCAATCTTCCACGAAAGTGGGATGCATTGTCAGATTGAATTTGAAATAGAGTGCCATAATATAATATGATTAATTCCAATGTCCTAATGGTATTTACTTGGGTAGCTTGTTTGCAGGGAAAGGCCACCAAAAGGCCACTGTAAGTGTCGACAATTGTACAAACATATTGACAACTTTTGCTCATAGGGAGCGGACCCATATAATCGATCTGCCAAATTTGAGCGGGCAATTTTCTTCGATGTAAATGGCCTGTAACAATTTGTGGTATTTTTCGTTGTCTAGAATGTTGACATATAGGACAATGCAGAATAGCATCTTTAATGTAATTTAAAGGAATATAAATTCCTCGATCGGCGGCCCACCTGCTAGTGGCTCTCTCTCCAAAATGTCCTGATTTCTGGTGGGCCCATTTCGCCAATCCCGCCAAATCAGAATCTTGCATGTCCACCACTGCCTCAGCAATTTTAGATTTCTCATCTGCAATGTTATGAAAGAATTTGTCAAGGGAGTCTATTGGGGTATGAGCATCCACATGAAAGATTGTCACAGTACTCTGTGGGAGCATTTCCCAAATTTCTTGCCATAATTCTTTTCCCCATAATTCTTTTGAATGCAATTCCCAATTATGAGAATGCCAGGTTGGTAACCATACCGCCAGTCCATTAGCAGTGGACCAGGAATCAGTAAAAATATGACATGTGCCAGGTAACTCCTGTTTCAAAACTTGGTAAACTGCATATAATTCAGCAAACTGACTGCTCTTTCCTTCACCAGTTGTACTCAACAATTTTTGTGTGATCGGGTTATAGGACACTGCCTTCCAATGCCGTTTCTCTCCAATGAACTTCGCTGAGCTATCCGTAAACCACACATGTTTTCTGTCCTCCACGGACAAATCATCAAATGGCTTACCCCACTTAACAGGAGATTCCTGTACCATAGGTACGGAGCAATTACTTCCAGTCTCATCCGATGGCGCCTGCGCCACTTGCTCATGTAATGCTGCCACACCTTTCGGACCCGCACGTGCCCTGTCCTGAATGTACCATTTCCATTTAATCACACTCACCTCTTGAGCATGTCCAATTCGATGAGTTTTCGGCGAACTCAAAACCCACTGCATAATAGGGATTTCAGGTCTCAGAATCACATCATGACCTAAAGTCAATTGCTCGGTATCCACCAGAGCCCAATAACATGCAAGCAACTGTTTCTCAAAAGGTGTATAACGCTCACCAGCCTCAGGTAACTTCTTAGTCCAAAAACCTAATGGCACTTTTTGTCTACCTTGCTTTTGCAACAGACTCCAATTTGCATACAGACCTTGTACAGACACATTCAAATCCACATCACCCTCGCCCACAGGCCACAAATCCAAAGCATACTGAATCGCTTCTTTTGCGAAATTAAATGCATTCTGTTGTGGTTCACCCCATTCAAACGCATGCTTTTTGCGAGTGACTCAGTATAAAGTAGCCAATATCTGACACAAATGGGGAATATGTTGACGCCAAAAACCAAACAAGCCAATGAAGCTCTGAGCTTCTTTTCTATTCCTCGGAACTGCAAAATCTAAAAATTTTTGTTTAACCTGCGGGATCACCTCTCTGTGACCTTCATGCCAATTGATACCTAAAAACTTGACATTTTGGGATGGACCTTGTAGCTTGTCAGGATTAATTTCCCAACCTTTTTCAAGCAAGCAATCAAGGATTTGATCTAATTGGGTCTGAACTTGATCTTGCGTTTCGCCTTGAATTAAAATGTTGTCAATATAATGACACACTTGAATTTGCGGGTGTACAGTTACTTCGGACAAATGCTCCGCCACCAGCCGGTGACAGATCGTAGGACTATGTACATAACCTTGAGGAAGACTTCTAAACGTCATTTGACGTCCATTCCATGTAAAACTGATTTGTTCCTGACACTCGGGGGAAATCGGAATTGAAAAGAAAGCATTAGCAATATCAATAGACGCATACTATGTACCTGGATGCTTTTGGATTCTTTCAATTAAAGTAACAATATCTGGTACTGCAACAGTCAAAGGGGGTGTGTGTTTATTCAATTCTCGATAATCAACGGTCATGCGCCAAGAATTATCACTCTTGCGCACGGACCAAATGGGATTATTCCAAGCAGAAGTAACCGGAGTTATAACCCCTGCGTCAACCAAATCCTGAATTGTGGCACTAATCTCTTCATGGCCACCTGGAATACGATATTGTTTCTGAGAAACCACCTTTGTAGCTTGGGGAATTTTTATGGGGGGCATTCGTAAACGGCCAACCCGTACGGGTCTGGACGATATATAGTGTTTAGTTCCAAATTGATAACAACCGTCATCCAAATGCAAAGTCATTCCTTTTAAAATATCAATTCCAATTATATACTCAAAGAGTGGTACAACTAATACGGAATATTCTCTTCGGGGAATCCTACCTATTCTCATTTCAAGCGTAGTTTGCACTGCGGGAGTCTCCTTTCCACCTAAACCAGTAATTGTGAAAAATTGACCTTTGAATTTCTTTGATTTACCATGAATTAGAGTGACCTCCGCTCCTGTATCTACTAATGCTCGGGCCCTTTGGATATTACGATGTTTCCAAAAAATTTCAATATCTACATAGGGTCTATTGTCTTTGTGAGCCCACCTGCGTACTGGAGCTTGACCTATTTCCTAGTCATTTTTACTGCGTTCTGTCAACCAGGACAAATCAGGGTAAATGCTCTCATGTTTCTTGGGTATCAAAATATCCTGTTCATATCCATCTCCATTACGAAATGGATTTTTGTCATTTTCATAGAACTGTGAGTTACGATCAGAAAGCCTGTGACGATCCTCCCTTCTCCTCAACTCAGGGGACTGATCCCTTTCATCACTATATCTGTTATAGACACGATCATCTCTCCCCCTTTCTTTTTCCCCCTCTCTCTCCCTTACTTTCTCACGACGAGGGGAAACATCACGCTCATAGCGCCGTCCTTCATGACGATCAGAATCCACACGACGTCTGTCATCACCACTGTCATCAGAACAACCACGATCACAATCATTCTTTCGCACACGACGGGCACCCTCCTTTCGATCCAAACCACGCTTACGAAACATGTCCCATAAGCGATTGTTAGGTTCACCGTCAATGTCTTCCTTTTTCATACCATCAGCCAACAGTGCAAGAAACATATCACGTCTAGAGAATTTATAATCTCCAGCAGTACGACCCTCCGGTCTGGACTGTCTCTCAGGTTTAAACCAGTCACCCAACTCACCAAGCTGACGGACAGATTCAAGCACTATAGACAAATGATTGCCAGTTTGATTAATTAACAAAGTCATCATAACCTGCTTATAAGCAACAGGGGAAGAATGGATAATGCGATTCCGCACAGAAGATGTCAATAAGCCATCCAACAACCTGTCAGCAGTACTGAGAAAAATCGCAGTTTTCATCACCTCCTCTTTCAAACGCTGCGACGCATCGCGCAAAGTGTACCATGGCTTGTCATTGACAGGCCAATCAGACTCAGTAGGGTATTTGTGATTACAGCCATCAGTCGCTAGCAGGAGTAGACTAATTTGGCCGGCACCATTAAAATTTCGAAAATGGTCTTGTACAGTAGAATCAGAACTCAAAGAGCAAAAGCGTAAACAATCACCTGCATCTAGCATGATACCTGCAGCACCTAATTCATAAAGGCGCACCATCTACGTAAGCAAAGCCTCACCAGGCCGTTGATGAAATCGTTGCAAAATGTCACTAACTTCCTGTTGAGTAAAATCTTCAATACTATCCATATGAATACCATTAGGATTACCAGGAGCCTGTTGTAATTTCCGTCGAAAAACCGGGTGTGCAGAAATCTCCGGACGAGCCTCCGAAGAAGCCCGAGCCATAGATGTAGAGGAACAATCAGGAGTAGGTACGTCACCAGAACGGGAAGAGCGACGACGGTCGCTAGAACCATCGTCTTTATCACAAGAAGCAGATTTACAGTCACGACCAGAGCGAGAAGACTCGCGTCTGTCGGACTCCTCAGCCGAGGAGCCAGAATCGTTCGAGGGGTTGTCTCCTGAGGCGAAAAGCCGGGAGTAGACGCTCTTGCTGGGATTTTAAAGACTTGTTCACTTTTAAAACTGTATTTTCATCTTGCAAAGCACTATTGCACTTTAAGGGCATCACGGAGCAGATTTAGGCTCACGTGACCCCTTACACCGGCGTCCTTCGCCGCTGGCTACGCCCACCGCTAGGCCACGCCCCCTTCCCGCCCTACATAAGCGCCGATCCACGAGCGCTCGGTTGGGTTGTCTCCTGAGGCGAAAAGCCGGGAGTAGACGCTCTTGCTGTGATTTTAAAGACTTGTTCACTTTTAAAACTGTATTTTCATCTTGCAAAGCACTATTGCACTTTAAGGGCATCACGGAGCAGATTTAGGCTCACGTGACCCCTTACACCGGCGTCCTTCGCCGCTGGCCACGCCCACCGCTAGGCCACGCCCCCTTCCCGCCCTACATAAGCGCCGATCCACGAGCGCTCGGTTGGGTTGTCTCCTGAGGCGAAAAGCCGGGAGTAGATGCTCTTGCTGTGATTTTAAAGACTTGTTCACTTTTAAAACTGTATTTTCATCTTGCAAAGCACTATTGCACTTTAAGGGCATCACGGAGCAGATTTAGGCTCACGTGACCCCTTACACCGGCGTCCTTCGCCGCTGGCCACGCCCACCGCTAGGCCACGCCCCCTTCCCGCCCTACATAAGCGCCGATCCACGAGCGCTCGGTTGGGTTGTCTCCTGAGGCGAAAAGCCGGGAGTAGACGCTCTTGCTGTGATTTTAAAGACTTGTTCACTTTTAAAACTGTATTTTCATCTTGCAAAGCACTATTGCACTTTAAGGGCATCACGGAGCAGATTTAGGCTCACGTGACCCCTTACACCGGTGTCCTTCGCCGCTGGCCACGCCCACCGCTAGGCCACGCCCCCTTCCCGCCCTACATAAGCGCCGATCCACGAGCGCTCGGTTGGGTTGTCTCCTGAGGCGAAAAGCCGGGAGTAGACGCTCTTGCTGTGATTTTAAAGACTTGTTCACTTTTAAAACTGTATTTTCATCTTGCAAAGCACTATTGCACTTTAAGGGCATCACGGAGCAGATTTAGGCTCACGTGACCCCTTACACCGGCGTCCTTCGCCGCTAGGCCACGCCCCCTTCCCGCCCTTGAGGCCTCCTATATCAAATGTGCATTTACAGAACGCGCAGCGGACGTGCGCAGCGGGCGCGCCGTTTGCGCGCCGAAGGCGCGTCTAAGGCAAGCCCGTCTGCGCCCGTCCGCGGCCAGACGGGGCTAGGGGCACGACCCCATGCCAATTTTATCTCATACTCCTCTGAGGAGCTTACTACCCTCCAAGGCCATTGGCCACTCTCGAACTCTGTCCGTAGGCGCATTATATCACTAGGGCTTGTACCTTCGCCCACTCCTGCTCTGCCGCTCTCTCCGCCCGCCTCTTCTCCACAATGCCCTCTCCCACCCGACCCCCTTCCTCCTACTCCGTCACTATCCATTCTCTTACTCAACACCAGATCAGCGGTCAAGCACCATCATGAGCTCTTTGTCTTGCTCGATTGCGAAAAGCCTGACCTACTGCTCTTGACCGAAACCTGGTTTTGCGATTCTTCCCTTCCCGCTCTCTTGGCTACCCTCCCCTCATCCTACGTGGCCCTACGCGCTGACCGTCCGGCAGGTAGGGTTGGCGGTGGTGTGGCAATAATCGCTCGGTCGGAACTGAACTTTCATACCATCTCCTCTCCCCCCATTCTTTCCACTGAATTCCTTACAGTTCGCTCCCTCGCCTTCTCCCCCCCCATCACCTGTCTCCTAATGTACCGTCCTCCCCAGTCTTCGCCTCAGTTCTTGCCGGCTTTCCAAGACCTACTTGCCAACATGGTGGTCAACTATGCATCGGTATTGGTTCTAGGGGATTTCAATTATTGGCCCTCGGACCCCTCTGAGTGCTCAGCCTCGAAAGAATTTACTGAGTCTCTCACATCTTTAAACTTTATGTCACACATTTCTGTCCCCACTCACTCTCATGGTCACATACTTGACCAGGTCTGGTCCCTCAATCTTCCAGTCTCCCCAGTGACGGTGTCCCCCTGTCCTTGGTCCGATCATGCCCTTATTGCCTTCTCCATCTCTCTCAACCCGGTACCCAAAGTCCTCCATGCCCAAAATACCTGGGCGCGGAATTGGAACAGAGTTGACTTTCCCACTCTGACGTCTTACCTTCGGAACTCTATCCCGTCCCTCTCTGGTCTTCCGTCCGACTCTCAAGCCAACACCATTAATACCTGGTTGGCTAGAGGCTGTGACTCAGTGGCTCCCCTGCGTCGCATCTCCGTTCGGCGACCTAAGGAGTCTAATAGGTGGTTTAATGACCACCTAAAAGAACTAAAACTGTCCGTTCGACAGGCAGAAAGACACTGGAGGAAAAATTACTGTCCCTCACTTAAAACCCTCTATCTGACATCACTCGCCGACTACAAGACCGCAATCCTTGCCGCCAAAACCTCTTATTTCTCAACCAAAATAATGTCTGCGGAGAATAAACCTAGGGAGATCTTCGGCATAGTGCAGGACCTGGCCTACTCTGACAGGGCTTCACCCCAAACCCCCCTATCTCAGCCTCTATGCAACCAACTAAACACCTACTTCCTTGATAAGATCGCTACCATTAAGGCCAACATCCCCCTCCCCTCGTCTGCCTTTGTTGATCCTTCTCCTCCTACTATTCAAAACCTTCTCACCTCCATCCCTCCCCTCACCGAAGAGGTATTTCTGGAGATACTCCCCAAAGTTAAATCAGGTTCTCCGGCAGACATCTGTCCGGCGCGAATCTTCCAACAAATCTACTCCTCTTGTCCTGAACCCCCCATTGCCTTCCTTAACAGCTCCCTAGCGCAGGGAGTAGTGACCCCTACGCTCAAATTAGCCACCATAGTGCCCATTCTAAAGAAGCCCGGCGCTGACCCATCCATCTCAGCCAATTACCGCCCCATTTCCCTGCTGCCCTACCTGGGCAAAGTGCTGGAGCGCTATGTCACCGCGGTCTTCAGCACCCACGTAGAGGCCAATGGGGGACTGGCTTCCCGCCAGGCTGGCTTCCGACCTAGGCACTCGACTGAATCAGTCGTGGTATCAGTACTGGACAACCTCAGGAAGGGTATGGATCACAACAAACACCAGGCGCTGGTACTCCTCGATCTCTCCGCCGCATTTGACACGGTAGACCATACCATCTTACTGTCCCGTGTCAAGGCGGCCGGAATTGAGGGATCAGCCCTGGTGTGGCTTTCCTCCTTCCTGAGGGACCGCACCCAGGCGGTCCGGCTAGGTGACTTCACAACCACCTCACTCCCCGTCACGTGTGGTGTCCCCCAGGGTTCTTCTTTGTCTCCCCTACTATTTAATCTTTACATCTTTCCCCTCATCTTCGCTCTCCAGCAGCTGGAGGTCACCGTGTATAATTACGCGGATGACCTCCAGCTCATCTTTGACCTATCCTCCTCTCCCCTCTCTGTCTCCAGCTTCCAGCACACCATGACATTCATCAGGGACTGGATGAACCACAACCATCTTAAGTTGAATCCGGACAAAACCGAGTTGGTTCTTACCGGAGGTTCTTCCAGTCCCTGGAACTCTCTCTTCTGGCCCTCAACCCTTGGTCCCGCCCCCACTCCTTCTACCACGGTCAAAACACTGGGGGTTAAAATGAATAACCAGCTCACCCTTCACTCTCAAATCAGTTCTGTGGTCTCCTCCTGCTTCCTCACCCTCCGAACTATCCGCACTGTTGCTCGTTTCTTCTCCCCCCAGGCACTCAAAATGATCATGGCCGCTCTAGTGATATCACGACTGGATTATGCCAATGCTCTCTATAATGGCATACCAGCATACAGTCTAAGGAGGCTACAATTAGTCCAAAACCAAGCTGCCCGGCTGGTCTTTGGTCTCCCACGCTATCACCACTCCACACCACTCCTCAGGGAGCTCCATTGGCTCCCCGTCAAGCAGTGGCGGCTGGTGACATTTCAAAGTGGTGAGGCGTAAAATGGTAGTCATACTGCACTGTAGCGAGCGAGCGTAGCGAGCGAGCCCGAACCCCCCAAGGAGGGTTCGGGGGGAATTCCCCCCGCGAAAATTTTGAAAAAATAGTGGAAAAATTGTGCATTTTCAAGCAAATTTGAGGAAGCAGGAAGGTTAATAAAGGTAATCTATGGGTCCAGCAGGCAGGTGGGCGTTGGACTTGCTTTTGTGACTGGTGGCCTGCTTCTATACTCCTCCTTACTCACTGCAGGGGCCTGATGGGAGCATGTAGGCTTTACTGCTTGTTGCAGATTGGTGATCATATGGACTAACAGTTAAGGAGCAGTGGGAAACGGTGGGGGGAATATGAATTTTGTGGCACAGAAGACAATTGTGGTCAATGAAAAATGAAGTGGAACAGAAGTAGGAAACCTAGTGAAGCGGAGGGCAGGATATATGAGAAAAGAGACAAGAGCAAGACAGAGAGAGTGTTGGAGACGGAGCACACCACACACCAGAGACAGACACATACTCTATGGCAAGTACACACACCAGAGGTGCAGCACACACCTGGGACACACACTGCCAAGCACAAACACAGGCACAGCACACAGCAGGGACAGACACGCTCTCTGCCAAGTACACACCGGGGACAGACAGACACTGACACACATACACACTGCAAAGCACACACATCAGAGGAGTAGCACACACCAGGGACAGTTACAAACTCTCTGCCAAGTACACACATCAGACATGCAGCACACACACACTGCCAAGCATACACACAGGTGCAGTACACACCAGGGACAGACACACACACACGCTCTGCCAAGCACACATCAGGCCCAGACACACACACCTAGTACTCTGCCAAGCACACACATCAGAGACGTAGCAGTAGCACACACCAGGGACAGACACACACTCTTCTCTCTGCCAAGTACAGACATCAGAGGCGCAGCACACACCGGGGACAGACGCACACTGCCAAGTACACACACACACATTAGAGGCGCGCAGGACACCCCAGGGACAGGCACACACACTGGGTTCCCCAGCGGTATACAGCGCCGGGACGTCGCTTTGCTGGGGCAGCTGTGCGCTTTACAAGTATACAACATACATTCTCTGCCAAGTGCACCCAGGGACAGACACACACACACTCTGCACTTATATCCCTACACTGCCCCAGGACAGAGACCCGGGGCGCTGCGGCCTGGGGCAGACAAGAGGGCTCTGTCCCTGGCATAGGGAGCGATTCACCAATCACCAGCTCCGGGGTCCCAAGACTCTTAAGGGCCCTTGTCGGGGCCGAATACCACATTTACAGGTCACAAAGGCCGCTGCGCCCTATAAACACCCCACTTCCAGCAAAGGCTGGATGAGGCAAAGGGCAAAGGCTGCAATTAAGGGTGATGCGTCAGATGGCCGGATGCCTTGGGTTGTAGAGGGCATTCATTTGTACTGGCTGTTCTGCATGGACCAACTCTCCTGTAAGGCATCAGGAAAGCAGGAAGAAAAGCCATGGGGTTAGCAGAGTAATCAAGAGGCTGCACTTGTGTGATATTAATAATACATGGGCCTGTTGTTCATGAATGGATGGATGCACAGGGCCCCTTAACAGAACAAGCTCCTCCCCATGGGGAGCTCGGTTTACCAAAGGCACAAAACATCGGATGGTTTCCAAAGACTACTCCACACACAGCCTCATAAGAAAGATTTAAAGTACATAAGAGAAAAGGAGCGAGAAAGTAAACACACATCAAGTAAGACTGAAGGAAAGAAACTTTATTAAGGCTCCGCATGGGTGCTCGCGTACCGCAGAGTGTCGCAAGCAGCACAAAGCATTGCACCAATAAACTAACTTACCCTTCTAAAAACCTGCAGATGCAGCGCAAAACTGGACAGTGACACACAAGCGCCCGCACCGCTCTAGTAAATAACTGGTCTAGCAACAATAATAGGTAAAACCATTTTAAGGGACCGATTTGACAAAGCCTCCTTCAGCTGAGCCCATATTCCATGATTTAAACATACATTCTGGAATGTGGAGCCCTCCGCTCCGGAGAGAGAATTAGAGCAATACAACAGAATTTATTGTGCACACTACACATTCCCATATGATAGTGAATAGAAGCACGGACAACTAGGTTTGGAAAAAAATCAGCACACAATTGCCAGATAATTGTCCTATAATGCAAACTGTAGCTACAGTAAACAATAACATTACAAAGAAAAATATATATTGGAATACAGAGTGGACGCACCGCCACTGCTCAGTAGGTTCTTCTTTGGATGTGTGTCTGGAGCTTTTCCCTCACCCACAAATAAGACAAAAACATGTCAGTGAAGCCTGGGCTGCGTACATTGCATGCGTTAATGCATATACTATGTATTTATGAATGGGTGGCAAAATATTTTATTCTCTCTGACAACTCATACCATTTCGTATTATTCCAAGGTGCCGTTCACTGCTCTGATTGTACACTGTGAAGCCACCCCGTATTTACATCATTAGCTCTCTGAACTGGTACTATCAGACGCAACTTTAAAATGCCTTTAGGCAAAACCAATAACCCTAAAACTTTAACGTTCCTAAATGGCACGTCTGTCTTGCTTTCAATCTGCTGTTTTCTTATGCGCCCATGCATAAGCCTAATCTGAACAAATAAATAAATAGAGCATAAACTTATAGAGGAGGTAAACTAATGTTAATTTAAAAATGCACGTCCTTGAAGTGTTGGGTGCACTATAGATTCACGGCCGTTTCTGATGAACAAACGATCTCCTTTGAAGGGGTTTCACACCTGACCTGACCCTGGAACACTGCATCAAATCCTTGTCAGTATTCAGTGAATGTCCCTGGCGGCTTCGTCGCCAACGCTTTACTGCTGAGGCAGGTTTTAAACCAGTTAGCCGGTGCATGTGAGGGCCGAGAAACTGGCAGGTTTTACAGAAGTAAGAGGTTGCTGATTGAATATAAAAGCTTTTGTGCAGTCAATACAAATTGTGCCAGTGAACGGACCTCGGCGCGTGAAACTCGTGACATCATTAACATTTAGTGACCTTCGATTCAGCAGTAATTGAAGATTTGTGATCTAACATTTGACCAGTGTGATGACCTTCGATTCTGGCCCTGCCTGGTAATGAGCCACCTGTTTAATAACCAGCAGCTGGTGTCATCTCTGACTTTGCTAAGTGCACTGGCAGACGTACTGCCTGCAACTCTGACTGCTATGAATGAATTCATATCCAAAGGCCTCATCGCCCCTTTAAACACATACCTTTGGCTTGAAAACATATAAAGCAGAACAATAAATGCAGCATAAATAAAACCCATCAGAGATGTGTTTGAGCATTAGGCTATGAAAACATATTGAGAAGGTTCATTATTGTTTTCCGGACTTTCTTGGATATAGCGCCAACTGGCCACTGGAGGATTTGAGGCCATTGCAAAAGTCATGTTTCTCCAATACACAGAAATTATGAAGGAGCATGTTTTTTTTTAAGTTCAATACGCACAGATAAACGTGTCAACCCTGTGCTGCTTCAGGCATTTTTTCATTTGATGGTTTTATCAGGCCGCTTGCGAAGTTACACTATGTCTATTTGTTTCTAATTAATATGTAGATTTTCTTACTTTCCAAAACCAGGAAGCACTGCAAACTAACTGAAGTGGAACAATCGATACACCTCTGCAAAATCTTGCCAAAACCTTTCCATTGGATACCCCTGGAAGGCCAGGTGTTTCATTTAGAGCCGGAGTCCAGAGAGATACTCCACTCATTGAGCCTTAAAGAGCGACCCTCAGCGAGAACAAACATATACGGGTGCCGCTGAGAAGCAATGCTGAAAGATGCTGGCCATAGCAAGTATTGACCCAAAGGTGTCAGCACTGTCTGACTGACGAGGAACGATGAGGAAGCTAAGCTAGCCTAGATTAGCACTGACTGTGACTGGTTAACTTAGGGATGGCACTGGCACTGGCAGTCCAGGCAAGTATCACGCATCAGACGTGACTCTAACGCATTTCAGTGTGGTGATCCGCATCACCGCACTGAAATGCATTGTCACGCATTTGCATAGTGTCTGTGCACCAGCTAAGCACTGCCTGAAACGGTAAAATTACGAGTGAGCTACAGCACCCCGAGCCTGCCGGCTTCGGGGTGCTGTAGCTGAGCTAAGGCTGCTGTTAGGCAGCTCACTGGCTGCTACAATGTATCATAAATGTCCGCTGCGCGGCTCTCAGCTCTCGCAAGGTAGTTAAGTGCGGCTGCGCAAAAGTTACGAATATCACATGGCGCCGCCGGGTGACATCACCTCCTGTTGTTTAAGGCGGGCAGTTTGTTTTGGGAAGCGCGATGGAACTAAGGAGTACTTGCTGAAAATCATCATGGTCGCGGGGCCGGCAGCGCTGCCTGCTCTCACCCGCCGCCAGCCGCCGCTCCGACAACACGCAGGGCAGGAAATGTGCAAACATGGGGCCCTCGTGTTGTGCTGAATAAAGGCCTAGAAGCTGCAGCCAGAGCGATCGGTAAGTGAGTTTTGCCTTGAATTTATTCGTAATCGCAGGGAGAACTCCAAATGCTTCCCCAGCACAGGCAGCGAATGCTCCATCGCTCCCACCCCCCTGATGCCAGTGTGATACTTGGCAGGACTGCCTTTGTCACCGTGTGCCTCAGCTATCTGTGTGAGGAGCTGAACAACTGCTGTAAATGTGACTCCCAGCCGCCGCCGCGAATTTAATTGCTGAGAGGAACTGGCTGGCTGGGAAACTCGGGTACACTCTCACTGAAATGTAAAAAGTGAATGGCATGTGCCAGTGAGGGGCCCTTCGAGAGGACGCGGAGTTTCTACCAACCGACCTTGGTGGTAAACTACTCCAGCCTTTAAAAATGATGCATCCAGATATACAGCCTAAAAGCAGCACAAAGAGAATTTAGTCTAGGCTGTGTCTCTAATAGGCTTAGCGAGTTAAGGGACAGTCTGTTACTCGTTAGAAAAGACTGACGTGTGAGTGAGTCATCCCCAGCCCTACCTGTTTTTCAGGGATACATGCATCCAGTGAAATCTGCAAATTTCCTTATGAACCACTCCACCTCCGGATGCCTGTGAAATGTGGGTGGAATTTATTTTTTAGCTGTGCACGTGTGATTTTAATACCTCATGGCAACTTCGAGCGTTCAGTACTACAGTGTCCTTGGTCACTATTGTGGGCGCTCAGGTCATTCAGTAATTTGTTCTTCAGCAAAACGAAAGCTGCTCAGTAACAGCATTAAAGGGAAATGATTTTTTTTTATGGATGGCACATGCATCACGTGGGCTCTCATGTGAGATCATAAACTGTGCTGCCTGAATTATGCAGAACTTCTCAATAAATTATGTGACAAGACAAATTATGCAACATAATGCAGCTCTTTCTCTGCCAATAGTATTATTTGGAAATGTTAACACTCTAATACTGATTAAGGAAGAATGTTAACGGATTAGTACCAATTTAACACTTAAGTTCAGCAACTGACCAGTGATCAATTATTTTTTTTGCAAAGGCTTCGCTACTTAAAGATATGAAAAACCGTTTTTAAAAAAAAATTATTCAAAATGTTGGGACGAGTTATGGTAAAATACGTACATTTTGTGAAGTACAATTTGTGTGGAGCTTTCTAAGCTAAACAGTGCAGTGCTTAGAGCTCCAGTCTTCTTGTTCATGTTTGCGGACTTGTAGTTATATGTTTGTAATTTAAAATATAGACCGTGAACAATAAATCATTAAAAGATGTACTCACACATCAGTCATTGCGGCCATGCCCTGCCAGTTGCTGCCGGTTCGCCTGGCAAAGAGTAAGAGCCAGAGTGACAGGTATCTCCAAAGCTAGATGAGTTGCTAATGCTAATATAGAGTTTCTTGTTGCGGAAATGGCACAGTAAAAAACTTACGTGGGTCGCTGTGGTGGTGATGACCGTGACGTCGAGACTTCTCTCTCGTCTCTGGTGATCTGCTCCGAGTCCTCGATGTCTGTCTTCCGTTCCGACCGACGCAGCAGCAGTAGACAGGACACAGGAGGACTCACACAAAGCACCAGGCGGTCCGGACCGTCCATAGTAGATGTAGGCAGCAGGCAGGCAGGCACACAATAACAGCGACGACGACTGATCACTACTTTCTTCTGCTTTCAATTTCGCTCTTGTTGTGCAGCACGTCACCATCCTGCTGCAGCAGCCAATCCTGGCGCAGCGTTAACAGCGCCACTGCGCCAGGATTGGCTAACGAGCAGCCTACTATCTGCCCATATTGTGCCCGGGACCCCGGGTCCCTGCCTGTGTCTCTGGGTGACATGGAGGGGGGTGGGGGGAAGGTGTACCAGTGTACGCATGCGCGGGCAAGTATGAATATTGCCTTCTCCTGGATTTCACTTGCGCAGTGTTTGTGAGTGTCATACGATATTCTGGCTGCCTGTGCGTCGCAGCCCCGCCCCCCCCTCCTTCCCCCGGCCCACTTCCTTAAAGATGCCCGATTCTATCGGGCCGGTAGTGCGCTTGAGTCAGTGCGCGCCGCTATTAAAAAAAAAACAACTTTTTTTAATGCATGTTGGCACTGCAGTGCGGTCGTCCATGGCTAGTGGGGCAACGCCCCAACGCCCCCAATGGACGCACCGCCACTGCCGTCAAGGAACGTTCTCTGTTCAAAACCGCCTGCATGGTTTTCCAGGCCCGTCAAGGCACCGCCCCCGCCTTCATTTCCTCATTAATAAATGAATACGTTCCCCCCAGAGAACTACGTTCCTCCATCAAATCCCTCCTTCAAATCCCACGCTTCAGGCGCAAAAAGTGGGGTGGGTCCAACTTTTCCACCTTGGCCCCCACGTTCTGGAACTCCCTCCCAGACCATCTACGTGCGGCCACCCATTATGTATCCTTCTGTAAGGAACTAAAAACGTTTCTTTTTAAACAGGCATTCCCTGTTTAATCCTCCCTTATCGGCTCTACCACCGGTTCTCACCTTTGCCTCTGTAGTCAATACACTACACTAGCGCCAAGAAACCGTTCGGTGCACGCTGCGCTTTATAAATGTTTTAAATTAGAAATTAGAAATTAGAAATTAGAGTCCCAGATATTACCATCCCACTCGTCAGGATTCCAATCCAGTCCGGCTTTCGCCACGACCAGACGCACTTTCCGTTTAGAAACACGACCGCGACGGTTTCTATATTTGTATTTCGCAATTCGGACCGCAGCCCTTTCGGCTATAGTCTGATAAGTTTCAAGTTTGTCGGCAAGCAATTTATTTTAACACCGCAAAAGAGTATGCGCATTCTGCACTTCAACAAACTTTTCCTCCATATCCACAAATCGCTTCTGTAATTTCAAAAATTTCTCATGAAGTATTCTGTAAGCAGTCAACACAATCCAACCTCTGCGTCCTAAAATAGGAAGCTCATCACCCTTCACTACCGGAGCCTTTTGCAAGCAAGAGACCAAATCAGCAGGCTCCGCCTGCTCCAAACAAGAAGACCAATTCTCACTCAAACAAGTAGAATTGGCCCACTCACGGGCCAAGGCCTCGTAAGGCGTTGATTCCCAGCCGGGAATTTCAACAGGCAATTTGAAAGTAGATTTCGACTTTCGCGAAAACATTTTGACACACAAAAAATATATACAAAATTATCAACAAAAAAAAAAAAATTACGTACGAGCCGAGCGCAAACCAACAAGATCAAAACAATACAGCGCACACAGGCTTCGTAAACAGTTTGTGACGCCAGATGTAACGACCGGATTCTCGAACTAGATGGGATCAGCTCCTGAGAGCCCCTCCAACCCAGTCGGAATGTAATCACCTCCCTCCCTAGAACGTATTTACAATGGGTATATGTATATGTATGTACATCTCGTACCTAAGGATGGGGAAAATAGCAATACACATGCATAGGTTTTCTACAATATTCCATTCATACCAGCTAGTCTCACGGCCACTTAGGCCCAGACTAATCTACCCTGGGGCAGTTCTGATTATGTACCATTACACACTGATCACCCTCAGTGCTCACTCGACACGCAATCCGGCGTGCCATACACACTGAGCTGCAGCCCCAGTGCTCTCTTTTTATCCGGTCCACAATCCGGCGGACCTAGACACTGGTTTCCCTCCCAGTGCTCGCTTACTTACCACCCGATCCGCAATCCGGCGGATCTACGCACCAGTCTCCCACCTGGTGTTCTCATTAACGCCGCTTACCAACGACGATCACTCTCCTATGAATACCTTTTAAAGGAATCTCTCATTGGCTACTCGGGATGATACTACAATAACATGAATTAGCACAACTTGCCAAATTGAATCATGTACCTTCTGCTCTCAGCATCAAATGGTCCCTCTCTCCCTCCTTATTCAGTCACCTCTTACCTGACCGGGATTTACATCCGTTCATGAAAACGATGTCTGACTAGAAGACCAGGTTACCCTGATTGAACAAGAATACAAGGCACATGTTGGTTCACTAAGAACTGGGGTATTTTATTACAATGATTATAAACACAGCACTATACTATAACATATATCCTGCAAAGAAAAGTACAAGGTTAGAATGTGCACACTATAAGATATGGGCTGACGTCACCTTATGGACACGAAGTCGGGGTTCGACAGTCATCTAGGTTCCCTTCTCGTCTGTGCCTTGGCTCGTCTCGGAATCACACCTCAGCAGTCACGAGTACACGTCTGCACCGCTATGCTCGATCGTCTCTACTTTCCTCCAAGTCACTGGAACCTTCCTCTTTATTAGCTGCTGTCTCTCTCTGTCTCCACTCGCTCTGTACTACTTCTCCTTCTCCTTCAATCTTTCTCAGAGAGTATCAGCTTCATGATCTTTCTCGCACTTCAAAATGGCGACTGTCTGCCTGGAAATAATTAATGGCATTGATGCTAACGGCTAGCTGCCGCCTACAGACTGACTGACTCACTGCCTAACACTTTCACTAATATGGAAGCTTGTCCTTTCATGGAAAGTTACGGCCAGTAACCTGCCGCCCACCAAATTCTTGTACCTCCCCGTACCAAGGACACGTTCCCAGCCGGTAGACAGTCAAAATATCGAGTTGGAAATATCGACCTACCATAATATCGAGTCTGAAATATCGAAGGAGCATAATATCGAAGGCAAGAATATCGTAGGACAGAATATCGACCCAAGGTAAGTAATATCGAAATACTTAATATCGATGTAAGTAATATCGAAGTTAGTAATATCGATAGCATATATATCGATGTTAATAATTTCGATGACACTAATATCGATATTTGTATTATTTTATAGTTTTTTATTATGTATGTGTTATATGTTTAATTTAAGTATTTAAAATAATTACTATTATATGTGTATACATTTTCTATAATAATATAGAAATTTATAAGGAAATTTGATGTTTTAGTACCGGAGCGGGTTGTGGGTTTATAGGGGAATAGGGTGGGAAGTAATTTAATTATGGTAAGTTGATTAATAATTAGTAGGATTAATTAATTAATTATAATTATTTGCTAATTAATATTGATTAATTGGGAAATAATTAATTGATTAATTGATATATATTTTCTGTAGCGGGATGTGGGTTTATAGGGGAATAGGGTGGGGAGTAATTTAATAATAATTAATTAATTAATATATGTTTTTAAATATTTATAACTAATTAATTGGCAAATAATTAATATTAATTAGTTAATTAATTAATATAATTTGGTACATATTTTAAATTAGTAATTAATTGGTAATTAAATAATATTAGTTAGTTAATTACATTATTAGAGTAATTTATTTATATATATAATATTTAGTTACTGTTAATTAATTAATTGGGGAAAAATTATATTAATTATTAAATTATATTAATTACAGCTTATGTGCTAATATATTTACTTTATTGTTATTGTTAATTAATTATTAATTGCTAATTAAATAATATTATTTAACTTTGGGTTAAGGAGTATTTTTAGGGTTCAGGGCCATTTTTGGGTTTTTGGGTAAAGGGGTATTTTTAGGGTTCAGGGTCCGTTTTCTTTTTTTGGGTAAAGGGGTATTTTTAGGGTTCAGGGTCAGTTTTCAGTTCATGGGTAAATGGGTATTTTTAGTGTTCAGGGTCAGTTTTCAGTTCATGGGTAAAGGGGTATTTTTAGGGTTCAGGGTCAGTTTTCAGTTCATGGGTAAAGGGGTATTTTTAGGGTTCAGGGTCAGTTTTCAGTTTTTGGGTAAAGGGGTATTTTTAGGGTTCAGGGTCAGTTTTCAGTTCATGGGTAAAGGGGTATTTTTAGGGTTCAGGGTCAGTTTTCAGTTCATGGGTAAAGGGGTATTTTTAGGGTTCAGGGTCAGTTTTCAGTTCATGGGGAAAGGGGTATTTTTAGGGTTCAGGGTCAGTTTTCAGTTCATGGGTAAAGGGGTATTTTTAGGGTTCAGGGTCAGTTTTCAGTTTTTGGGTAAAGGGGTATTTTTTGGGTTCAGGGTCAGTTTTCAGTTCTTGGGTAAAGGGGTATTTTTAGGGTTCAGGGTCAGTTTTCAGTTTTTGGGTAAAGGGGTATTTTTAGGGTTCAGGGTCAGTTTTCAGTTCTTGGGTAAAGGGGTATTTTTAGGGTTCAGGGTCAGTTTTCAGTTTTTGGGTAAAGGGGTATTTTTAGGTTTCAGGGTCAGTTTTCAGTTTTTGGGTAAAGGGGTATTTTTAGGGTTCAGGGTCAGTTTTCAGTTCGTGGGTAAAGGGGTGGTTTTTGGGTTCAGGGTCAGTTTTCTCGACTGTTGCACTCTCTGGAGTGGGAATAGTAATTTTATCCCTATGCTATCAAACGCTTTATATAATTAATTGTTAAAATATCACATGTTTATTTTATTTTTTATATTACTTACATTTTATGTATGTTATTGTTTTATGTTTGTACATGTATTAGTAAATTAGAATATATTTCATTAATTTAGAAATTAGTAAATTAATTATTAATACTTATTGTTCAGTACATATATATTATATCTTTACTGTATATATTTAATTAATGTATTATTAATATATATGTTTTATTTATTAATTTTAAACATTATTAGATACTTTTAAATATGTATATTTTATTTATTAGTGTTATATACTTACTTTTACATTTATATATATTAAAAAAAAATCGATATTTTTAACATCGATATTTTTTACAACGATATTATTTTTTCGATATTTTTGTACTTACCATGTTGTAGATAGGATGTCGATATTTTTGCCCTCGATATTGTTGACTCGATATTCTTGTAGGTCGATATTTTTGTAGTCGATATTCTGTCATAGATCCGTTCCCAGCCGGCCGGCCTGATGTTGTGTCTTCCGAGTGGAGAAAAATACAGTCTTTCGATAAGGGCCAGCCTGAGCCGGTTCTCTCCAAGCGAACAACACTTCGAAACTAAAACATTACACTTGGCCTAGAAGCATCTCGAGCTGCCGGGGCAGAAAGCAAGATGGAGTCTCTCCCGTTTGAGGCCTACAAGGCCCGAAATAAGCATATCTCCATAGAAGGTATACTAACACTCTAACAAAATGACGGATTATCACTAATACTAATGAATCTATCCCCTAGCTTAAGTTTATAAGCCCTGATCTAAGGAAAAGGGTACGAAAGTGCATTACTGTGCCTTATGAATAGGCCCTGTTTATAGTTCTAATCCCTGCACTAGAGGAGTAATAGGCTGGAGTCACCTTCAATCATTCTCCCTCAAAAGAGGGCCGAAAAAGTCGGTCAGAACAAGCACCGAATAGCCTCCAAGAGTGCCGCCGACTGCCCGGAACAGCGGAGGGGTGAGCTCCAGAGATCCCCTGCCGCAGAGGTAGCCGGGGGCACAGTAGATTGAACCCTGCGGGCGCTGGGAGTTTCTCGGCTCCCGGGAACCAAGTAGGCCCCGTAGATAGGGGCGGGCCATAAACAAGCCCGCCGAGGCAAGCAGCCCAAGTGCGAGCCTCAACTTCAACGATCACCGGGGCTTCGCAGACCCGTGGAAAAGCCGAGACCAGCGAGGCATAGCTGGCCCCCGCTCCTCCTGGAGGCGGAAGACGACTAGACAGCGGGCGCAACGGTGGGGGCTGCCCACGGAGCACAGAGTGCGAGGCTGTGACTGCGCTGGCAGAGGAGGCTGTGGCCCGGCAACTGGGGATGAAGAGGTGAGGCGGCTGCAGGGGAGCAGACCTCAGAGGGCGGCTGATCCCCGGGAGTGACATTCGGAAGCCAGCGCAGAGTCCGGGGAAAACCAGCCAGCACCCCCGGACATTAGCACGACAAGAGTGGCACGTGGCGAGCCCCGCCGGCATCACAGGGAATAGCCAGGAGTTCAGTGAGAGACCCCAGAGCCGGGAGACCGAGGGCCCCCACAGAGGCCCGGCACCCAGATGACACAGCACTGGTCAGAAGAGGTGAGGAGCGAGGCGGAGGCACTGGGGGCACGAACGATCACGGGGCAACCAGGACTTGGCAAGAGCACGGGGTGACGGAGACCTACGGTGTTGAATGCGTGGGCCCTGAACCGAGGTGGGAGCCACCGCCGAATCTCCGGGGGCCTAGTGGAGAGGGGGAACTGGATGAGAGTACCTGGGGTCACCTGACTTGGCACCAGAGGTAGCGGTGAAGACCATAGTGGACGGTGCACAACCTGACGTTCCCGCCTGGCACACGGGGAGTCCCCCCGGTAGAAGCGAGGGTCCGGCACATTGAGGGATTTAGCTTACCTGCAGACTTGGAGGAGCCCCCCCTGGATCTATAGGGAACCTGTTGTAAGCGGCCAGCTTGTCGCAGAGGAGACCGGAAGATCAACACCGCACCCCTAATATAGCACAGGCTCCCTGAAGAGTATGTCCACAGCCAGGACACGAAAGCAAAAGTCAATCAAGGATCTCTTGAGCAGACCTCCTCCTCCACAGGGGCGCCGAACCTGCCAGCCCCAATGGCGTCTATGTAACCCTGCTCGGAAGGGGGTGAAGCCCCCATCACTAAATCATTTATGGAATCACTCTTCAACACACTCCGGTCTGACATACAATCGGTAACAACGGAACTGGCTGCTGAAATGAAGGAAATCCGCAGAGATGTAGACAGTGAGGGCGAACGGGTGACCACACTGGAAGGAAGAAGCTATGAGACGACAACGGAGCCGAACACTCTACAGCAAGAAGTGATATGCCTGCAGGATCAGCATCTGGACATGCAAATCCACCTGGAGGACTTGGAGAACCTGTTCCAGCGGCACAACATCAGGATCCGAGGGGGGAAGACATCGGACGAGACCAGGGATCTCTTTGCCTTCACGGAGGGCCTATTCAGACACATCCTGGGGGGCCCACAGACTCTCCTATCGTCCTGGACAGAGCACACAGGGTTGGCCCACCCGAGCACCTAACGCCCCACCGCAGATATTCTGGTCTGCCTACAAGACTTTAAAACAAAGGAAGCAATATTGGCCAAGGCACGCACAATGTACCCCATAGCTTATCAAGGTTGTTCCCCGGTGCTATATCAGGACCTTGCTTTAGTCACGCTGCAACGCAGAAGGCAGTTCCGCCCGGTCGCAGAACACCTGCGACAACAGAACATTACATACTCATGGGGACACCCGTTTCAGCTTATCTTTTGCTTTCAGGACAGACTGCACCAAATGCGATCCCTTACTGAGGCCTGTCAGCTGTTGGGTATAGCGATGCCCCAGGAGGAGGAGGAACTGGGGGAACGCAACGCGGAGCAAGGGCCTTCACCATCAGGATGGCAGAATCCCCAGAGACGGCGCAGATTCCGGACACCGAATCGGTAGGTCATAGAGCAGGGACGACAGGAAGCGCTGGCTACCGCCGCTGATGCCCTGGCTGGGCCTACCTCTGATATTGAGTGACTGGGTAAAGCGAAGTCCCCCTCTCGCCCTTTGGTCGGCGGCTGACGGATTAGTGGTGAATGACGGGTGATCCCAGACCGCCACTTTGACCCACATTCAGAGTCTCACCATGACGACTTCCCCGAATCTAGGGGAAGACGAACATTGTACTGTGAACTGTTTATTCTTCCCTCAGTTTGGAATAGTTTTTGGTTCCTAGTTTTGTTTATGGCTCAGGTTTTGGGGTTACGGGGTTTTTCTTTTAGGGTAGGGGCCCCTCGTCCACTTCTCCCTGGCCCTTGTCCTTGGCGCTCCCGCCTTGCATTCACAGTGAGACGGCCCCTTCTTTCGCCATCCACGGTAAGGGGTGGTGGGTATAGCTGTTGGCTGCCCCCCCACCCCATTGATGACAGGTGACACATTGAAGGTCTTGACACTTAATGTGAAAGGCATGAACAACCCGATCAAACGAAGAGCAGTACTCCATTACCTGGAGCATTCCAAGGCAGATATCTGCCTCCTTCAGGAGACACATCTTCTCAGCAAAGATCACCATAGGTTGAGATCCAAGTATTTCCCCACACAGCTATTCTCCTCTAGCACATCTAAATCGGCAGGAGTAGCCATCCTTGTTTCCCGCTCTTTCCCCGGTAAGGTGACTCAGAGGGAGACCGAGATCAGGTGTCGTCTCCTCACATGCCAGTTCTCAGTGGGGGGCTTAACTTTAGTCATAGGCTCCATCTACGCCCCAATGAGGGACAAGTCAAATTTGTACGTACATCGTCAGACTCTTCCTGCCAACGGAGGACTCAAGTCGGGGCTCTCCCAAGGGCAGACCAAACTCACATGACAGAACTAGGGCTCGTAGACCTGTGGAGACACTTTCACCCACGCACACATAGTTACACCTTTTTCTCTGGGGCTCACAAGACGTATGCAAGACTTGATTACTTTCTTTGCTCTACACCCCTTCAGGCCTCCGCCACTGACGCTGCAATCCTGACGGCGTCACTGTCGGACCACTCCCTGGTCTTGGCCACCTTCTGTCTTCCACGAGCCGCTCACCTCCTGAGGCAGTGGCGGCTACGCGACACCCTTTTACACCAGCAGGCTGTAGTTGAGCAGATTCAGAAGGCGGTATCCCACTTTTTATCGCATAACGCTAACCCGGACACCTCCTTAGCAACTCAGGCGGTCCTTAGGGGTGAATTCATAGCGATCTCCTCTGCGCAGAATAGAGAACGGAGCCTAAAGAAGGCAGAACTAACACAGAGAGTGAAAGAGCTTGAGCAGCTACACCAGCGCACCGGGGCCCACCGGGCGTGGAGACAGTTGTGCACCAAACGGAAGCAACTAGCAGCGTTTGACCAGGATAGGGCGGAGTACGCGGCCCTCAGGCTCAGACACTCCTATACTGGGGGGGACAAATGTGGCCGCGTTCTGGCCAACAAGCTTAAGGAGAAAAGGCAGCACCAGAGAGTGCAGGGCATACGCGACATGGGAGGTGGAATGGTGGTGGACGATGCAGCCATTGCGGAGAAGTTTAGAGATTTCTATGCAGCACTATATATGGGGGACAGTCTGGACGCTCAGCACAGTGCCACTTACCTGGCAGCAGCCGGAATGCCCACTCTTACTGAATCAAAGGCCGATTTCCTGGATAGGCCCATACAAGCGGAAGAGGTTATATCGGCGATCTCCCGCCTCAAGCTTGGAAAGTCGCCCGGTCCCGATGGGTACAAGGCCGCTTTCATAAATCATTCTGCTCTCAAATAGCCCCCATTTTAACACAACTGTTCATCACATTCGAGCACACCGGCAATATCCCGGGGGAAATGCTGGAGGCGGCGATCGTTGTCATCCCCAAATCAGGAAAGGACGCAACAGCTTGTGGTGCATATCGGCCGATTTCCCTTTTAAACATCGACTTGAAACTATACACGAGCATCCTAGTGAATCGGTTGGCGCCATACATGACTCAACTAATCTAACCTGACCAGGCGGGATTTATATCACAAAGGCAAACTAGAGATAATACGAAAAGAGTACTCCACTTGATAGAGAAAGCTTCTCGTACCCAGGATGAATTTATGCTCCTACCCATTGACGCCAAGAAGGCATTTGATAGGGTGCACTGGCCCTACCTGGAAATGGTCCTCATGGCCGCTGGGTTCGGAGAGAAATTTTGGACCCGGATCCTGAATTGCTATAGGCTACCCAAGGCGACGGTTCGTGTAAATGGCTGCTTGTCCTCCCGTTTCCCTATCAGCAGGGGCACGCAGCAGGGATGCCCACTATCGCCGCTTCTCTTCGCGCTTTATATGGAGCCACTCGCGCTCAGAGTCCGGAAACACCCTCTCATTACTGGAATCAAATTCGGCGGGGACATCCACACTATCAGTCTCTATGCGGACGATATCCTTATCTCCCTGTCTGAGCCGATCACGGCTCTTTGGGCCCTTATGATCGAGCTAGACGCGTTTGCCAAGGGGTCCGGGTTTAAGATTAATGTTGAGAAGTCTATGGCACTATACCTCTCTCTTTCCAAACAGACACTGAATTTTCTGATGGAGGAATTGCCAGTGCACTGGGCGGCCAAGACAGTCCCATACTTGGGCATCCATCTAGCACCGACCCTTAGAGATATTGCAGATACAAATTACTCACTCCTCCGCACGCGCATATGCGCTGAGCTCAGACCGTGGAAACATTGCACGCTGTCATGTTTGGGTCGGATTGCGGCCACTAAAATGACGATCCTCCCACAGATCTTGTACCTTTTCCAGACCTTACCTCTTCGGCCTCCGACGGGATGGATTCAACAGACACAGTCAGAGCTTTTGCGTTTTATATGGAACGGCCGTAAGCCCCGGTTTCGACATCAAATTGTGGTTCTGCCACCAGAGCAGGGCGGAGTAGGGGTGCCCGACCTTCAGACCTATTTCTATGCTGCTCAATTACCATACTTGGTAGAATGGCAGAGGTTGGAGTCAGAGAAACACTGGCTCTTCCAAGACCAGGCTGTAGCGGGCAGGCCCCTACAGGGAGTTCCCTTCCTGCGCAAAGCACTCCGCCCCCTCAATTTATATGCTTCCTACATCACAAGCACCATCATGGATGCTTGGGACCACACCTCTGTCTCGGCACAGTTGACTACCTTTCCCTCTCCGATGACCCCATTATGTGACAACCCTGACTTCCGTCCTGGCACGGACACCCGGGCATTCCTTGCATGGCACGCCTCTCCTTGCAGGTCGTTAGGACATCTTTTCGATCTCAAAGGCATTCTTTCCTTTCCACAGATCAGGAAACACTACGACATTCCTGAAAGGGCCCGCTTAGAATATCTACAATTACGCCACTGGGCCCTTCACCCCACGATTAAACCACATGCACAGCGCTTGTTGACCCCTACGAAAAGTGGATGGTAACCCGCACATCCGACAAGAAAATTATCTCATACCTGTACAAACAGCTGCTTACTCACACCGCACTTACATACAATGCAGGTCGAGCGTGATGGGAGCGGGATTTGGGAAGATCCTTGACACACAAAGAATGAGAGGGCATTTGTTATAGGGCACGACACTCAGCATATCACACAGGCCTTACCGAAACATTGACTAAAATTGTCACCTATTGGTATTACACACCTGAGAGATTGCACCGGTTTAACACACGCCGAAGCGACCTCTGTTGGAGGGGTTGTGGGGAGGTAGGCACCTTAGTGCATGTCCTGTGGGTAGCAATCTCCTGCGACCCTACTGGACTCAGATACTGGACGAGGTGGATCACCATCTTGACACACAACTACTGCGATTCCCCATCCTATATCCTAATTGGTTTACCTAACCCTTTGATGTACCCACTTAAATCTCAGAGAGGCAGATTGATTGCCATAGCCTTGGGGCAGCCACACAAAACATTTTGGCTCATTGGAGGTCAGCCCAACCCCCCTTCATGTAGGCTGGCTCCAGAGACTTTGTATGGTGTTGGGTATGGAGAAGCTCACATTGACTCTAGCTGGTAGAGGGTCAGAATTTCCCGAACTATGGAGACCATTCTTGACATTATTGACATCAGAGTTCAAAGAACTGACCTGCCCCCGATACTTGTGATTGCTTCGCCTCTCTGACACTCCGATTCCTGCTGTCACTAAGGGAGAGTCTCGTGGACCTCACCTCTGAGTGCTGTCTCGTTTCCCAGTGTTTCCCCTTCCTTTTCCTTTCCAAGTGGACGAGGGGGTGGGTGAGTTATGGAGGGATGGGGTGGGGAGGGGTGGAGATCTTTCCTTTTCCACATTGTCTTAGCTCCTCATTGGAAGGCCCGCTCCATGCTTTTTGCTGTTGGCAACACTGTACTGGATACATATTGTTTCTTCGCTTGCTGTTGGGAGTTGAGGGTCTGGAATTTTGTTTGTCATATTTTCAATATTTTCAATAAAAAGATTTAAACCATAAAGTCATGTCTTGTCTATGAAATTACAGCCCTGACTAAGGTCACTCTGGCAAAAATCGGGAACGAAATGCGTTGGATGTGTGACAGTTTTAAAGATTAATTTAAGTATAAACAAATCATTTTGGAACAGACTTTGATTCTTGTGTCTTGACTTCACAAAGAGTGCACCTTCTGTATTTTCTGAAAAAATCAGCGGTTTCCGACACCTCTGGACGGCGGGTGTGGGAAGTGATTACACCACTTTTAAATTCATTATACATGTGGACTGGACGTGCAGGACCTTGGTCGGCCGTTTGCTTTTTCTTTGTCAGTAAGAACTGGTGTATGCCCGCGGAAAAGAGCTTCTACAAAAGTAGAAGTTGCCCCAAAAGTACAAAAATATCAAGGATGAGTGGAAAAACTATTTGGGATCTATCTATAGGACAGACTAAATTGACCAGACACAGCAATGCATGCAGCCAGACAAATCAGATTGGATACGGCCCAGGCCACCCAGCAGTGGAGAAGTGTGGCTCAAATGGTTAGAGTTTATAGGCCACAATGTGCGCTATAATAGCAAAAAAAGTCCAGCCGGACTTGCAATTTTATTCAATAATTCAATAACCAATTTAAAGAGAACAATAAAACAGTGGGACACAGTCCTGTATCCACAACGCTTACACAAACTTGGAGACAATACAAACATATAGGATGTATCAGGCATGTGAACAAAAATGGAGCAAGAAGGGGAACTCTATAATACGCTTGCTTCACATATGTGGGGAACAAAACACGGCGCGATCGTGCACCGGGACGTCTCTGGCCGTTCTACCAAGAACGAAGGAACCTACTCAGCCCATCTAATAGCTGACCATACGGCTCCCCAATTTTCTTGGACCACCACCGGCTCCAATTTCCCTACAAGCGACCTTGCCTCAATTCCACAAGCGTCGCTATCCTGGTCACTCTAAGACCCACGCCGCTACTCCCATGAGACCTCACCTCCAGCTGTAGCAATTCTAGGATCCCCGCACAGCTGTCCCAATACCAATACCTCAGACTAACTGCAACTACGGTGCCGAGTCTACTGCTTCAATCCTTGCAACTACGGTGCCGAGTCTACTGCTTCAATCCTTTCCAGGGCACTCAGCTTTTATTCAGGCAGACAATGGTTGTCCTGATGATGATCCACTATCCCTGAATGGATCGAAACGCCGTCGACATGATATGTGGGCTTAACACTAGTTCACTATTATGTGCATAATCTGTTTTGTTCCCCACATATGTGAAGCAAGCGTATTATAGAGTTCCCCTTCTTGCTCCATTTTTGTTCACATGCCTGATACATCCTATATGTTTGTATTGTCTCCAAGTTTGTGTAAGCGTTGTGGATACAGGACTGTGTCCCACTGTTTTATTGTTCTCTTTAAATTGGTTATTGAATTATTGAATAAAATTGCAAGTCCGGCTGCACTTTTTTTGCTATTATAGCGCACATTGTGGCCTATAATTATTATAATGTTCTATTTTTTTTTTTGTCAAGGGCCATTGTTTTTCGTAAAATTGATACCCCAGGTCCTTGCCTACCTAGCGGGTTCCCTTGTTCTTTATAGTCAAATGGTTAGAGTGGCAGACCCTGATGCAGAGGTGTGGTCCGGGACCAGGGTTCAATGACCGCCTCGGCGGGTCTTGGGCTCAATTTCCTCGGACCTGATAATTCTTGCCTCGGTGCCAATTCCAATCATGGGTCCCACTCTGCAACTCTGGGCAATAGCTTGCTCAATCTCCACAATGGCCCCAACAGGGCTGGGATACCTGGCCTCACCTTGGGGGTGCCCCGGAGTGGACATTCCACAGGGAAAAACCAGAAAGGGTTCCCAAGTGGTTTATGGACAGCGCCGGGACACCTCCGTTGGAGGTAGCTGTGCGCTTTACAAATGGCATTTACATATATAACGAAATGAGGTGAGCCGGTAAACCCCATGTGATTGCTCAATTATAGAGTAATACAGTACTGTTTAATAACAAAGTTCTCTTGTGAGAATACACTATAATACACCTATGGGCCACAAACAGATATCTATTTCTATGTCAAAAATGCAAAACTGCTATTTTATTCATGTCTGGAAAAATAATATTTACTAAATGTTTATAATAAAAAACAACTTGAATCCATCACATTTTTGTTGCACAACTAATGTCTAATGCAGTGAGTCCAGTTATATGTGGGAGTCCACCACATACAGTGTGAGTTGAGCCCAAATAGGCGATCGGCCTGCTCTTGGAAGAGTATTAATTGAAACGGTAAAGGGGCTCCTAACAACCTCCTGGGCTGCAAACCGTGTCATGGTATATCAGCCTTTTTGTCAGGCTGCCCCAGGCTAATCAGGACAGCAAAACACGTTAAGGCTGCCAGGTCAAAGGGCACCTAATTACCAGGTTGTTACAGCCGTTCTGGGCAGCAACCTGATGCAAATTCAAAATTTGTCCCGGTCAGCCTGATCAGCTTCTGGCCAGCCAACTAGCTGTCCCGGTCAATCTGAATGGCTCCTACGCCGCCAATTAGAATTGCTAGCATATCCAGAACATTCCTGGATCATTTTTAGGTCTTAGAATGTGTGGGTTTTCCCGTGATGGAGATTAGTGCCAATATCGGCAAAAACACAGACCTTTCTTCATACAACGCACCCTTCCACCAATAATCAACACAACACAATTTGATGGAGAAAGTTGTTGCAGTTTTATTAGCATAAACATTATGCCAACATGTTGGGTTATCTTACGGGTGATCCAGAGCAAGCCGCCTCTCGCGACCCGCCCACCTGATGAGCTATAACCCCCGCGGTGTTAACCATGGGGGCGTTGTCAGTTTTGGGGGGAAGGTCTAACCCCTCCCCCGGCGAACCCCTCGTCCGCCCATTACTCACGCCCTTCCCCCCTCGGGGGGGGGGCGGAGCGTTGGCAACCCCCGGTTGCTCAGGTACACAACCGCCCAAAGGACTAACGGGGCGCCGTCGGTCCTCCCGGATCCATCGTGGATCTCCCTGGGGGATAATTCGCTCACGCACCCTTCCGGTGCTCATGTAGAGGGTACCCTTCTGTACCTTCCTGTATTGGATCGCCCTGTAACTCCGCCAAGGCTCTGGGTGCAGCAGCCGCCGTCCCAGAGTCCCCCCACACCTTATCTCTCCTCTATTTACAACCCGCTGCTCCCATAGCTTCTGATAGGTCAAGGAGGAAAATGGCCATCCCCACCTCTGATAGATGAACGCCGTCCTCATCGAAGCAGCCCGTACATTTGGTATGTAACAAACTGTGCCTTATGAAACTGAATCCCCTTTGTTCGGTGAATTTGCGCATGGCCCTGTTCACTCGTCTACGGGAAGTCTCAAGCCCCCCTGATCTAGCGTTTTTCCAATGCAGTCTGGGAGTGATTTCAGACCACCATAGTTCACAAGGCCCCAAGAGGTTGCTCAAATCGCACTGCGTGCTCCTCATTGTCTGTAGCAAGAACCTGCGCTCCAGGTGGACCAACTCCTCGCCCCCCAGATGTAAAATTAATAAGTCTGGTGGAGAATCACCCCTGTCCAATAACTGCTGAAATACACGCCTCACGCTACTCCAGTGTAGGTCGCCGACACTATCCACCTGATCTTTGTTGTTGAGAAACCATGCTTCCATTGTCCGCTCCCAGCCCACCGGGCTACATTTAGGATTCTCGCATTTCCTGCCACCCAAACAGATTTACCTACCAATAAAAGATGCATATGCTTAAAACCATGTTTATTAACAATACACAAGTTATACACTGCAAACCATAACACTGACTGAACGTCACACGCATGGTATTCAAAATTAAAACAAAACTTCCAAAAGGCCACTCCCGTTCTAACCCACTCAGGAGCGAATGTATCGTTTATAACAGTTAGACTCCCAGCGCCCCACCTGTTTTATATTTTCCACTGGCAAACTTGCCTGAAATGCTGTGGTCGCAGCTCCTATCCTAAATGAATGGGGACAAAACCTTTTCCCCTGTCTTTTGCTGCCGGATAAGTCTAAACAAGTGTCCATGTGTCCAGTTGGTACTTGGTCAGGGGGGTTTCGTCTGCGTGGATCAGCAGGTAACCGTCCACAGGGGGGCGCTGTGCAAGGTAAGTCTCGACCAGCTGTACGGGACAGTACCTGGCAATTCCCAATTTGTTCAGGACAATTACCCTGCCCTCACCTCCTTGCTCTGTTTTGGATTGTCTCAACCTTATTGACAAGCAGTCCCCAACCAATGTAGCATCCTGCCTACACAGGGCTGTGCTTGATTTGTCATTCTTCGAGGTGGCCACAATCTCCCCTATTCTGAAGGCACCAAAGAAGGCAAGTGCAAAGGTTGCGGAAAATAGAGATGCCTCGAACGCTGAACTGGTGGCCCTTTCTGTGTTGTCCAGCATCCCCTTCAAAGTCGCAAAGTCAATCGCTGCCCTGTTGTCCGGAGCACGGGGCTCACTTCTAGACCAACCCTTCAGTGCTGACTTCATTAAAAAGGAGTTGGTTGGGTCAGGCTGTCCCCTCAGTCTAGCACGGTGACTAACGGCCGACAAATGCCCCGCCACCCAAGATTGTGACTTGCCCTCATCTTTCGCCCACATGATAAAGTCCTGAGTCCTGGACTCCAAAGTAGGAATCTCTTGTTCCCAGTCCCCGGTGACAGCACAGAATTTCTCCACTCCTGCCCTGTAATGCTTAACTGTTCGTGGAGCCAAAGCCAGCTCACCTAGACCTCTCAGTCACTTCTCAGATTCAAGATGAACCACAGGTGCTCTGGGAATCTTGTCATTTCTTCCTTTGCTCTCCGCCACGCCTCCCGAAACCTGTGCCACTGGAAGCGAGAAAGAGCGTCAGCAGCTGTATTCTGGACCCCTTGGATATGTCTCGCTCTACATTCTACATTGCAAACCAGACAAAACCTCATCAACTCTCTGAGTAGGCATAAAACTAAAGGGCAAGAGGCAGACTGCGAATTGATGGCCTGTACCACAGCTAGATTATATGACCACATCAAGACTCTACGAGCAGCTAGCTTGGCTGGCCACAGATGAAAAGCTACTACGATAGGAAACAATTCTAGCACCGTGATGTTGGAAGTAACTCTCTTCTTCCGCCATACGTTGGGCCATCTCTGGGCGCACCAGTCAGTGTCAAGGATAACACCAAATCCTTCCCTACCAGATGCATCTGTGAACAGGTACACAGTCAAAATATCGAGTTGTAAATATCAACCTACCAAAATATCGTGTTAGAAATTTCGAAGGTATAGAATATCGATGTCAAGAATATCGTTGGACAGAATATCGACCCTAAGGTAAGTAATATCGAAATTATTTATATCGATGTAAGTAATATCGAAGTTAGTAATATCGATAGCATATATATCGATTTCACAAATTTCGATGACACTAATATCGATATTTGCATGATTTTTTAGTTTTTTATTATGTATGTGTTATATGTGTTACTTAAGTATTTAAAATAAATAAAATTATATGTGTATTAATTTTATATATTAATACATTTATTTATAAGCAAATTATATATATATATATATTATAGTTTTAGTCCCGGAGCGGGTAGTGGGTTTATAGGGGAATAGGGTGGGAAGTAATTTAATTATGTTTAATTAATTAATAATTAGTAGGAGCTATAAAATAATTTTAATTAATTGATAATTAATTTTAATTAATTGGAAATTAATTTGACTTAATTGATAAATATGTTCTGTAGCGGGTTGTGGGTTTATAGGGGAATAGGGTGGGAAGTAATTTAATTATGTTTAAATAATAATTAATTAGTAGGAGTTATAAATTAATTTTTATTAATTGCTAATTAATTTTAAATAATTGGAAATTAATTTTAATTAATTGATTAATTGATGAATATGTTTTGTAGCGGGTTGTGGGTTTATAGGGTAATAGGGTGGGAAGTAATTTAATTATGTTTAATTAATTATTAATTAGTAGGAGTAATATATTAATTTTAATTCATTGCTAATTAATTTTAATTAATTGGAAATTAATTTTAATTAATTGATAAATATGTTATGTAGTGGGTTGTGGGTTAATAGGGGAATAGGGTGAGAAGTAATTTAATTATGTTTAATTATTTATTAATTTGTAGGAGTTATAAATTAATTTTTATTATTTGCTAATTAATTTTAATTAATTGGAAATAAAATTTAATTAATTGATTAATTGATAAATATGTTTTGTAGCGGGTTGTGGGTTTATAGGGGAATAGGGTGGGAAGTAATTTAATTATGTTTAATTATTTATTAATTAGTTGGAATTATAAATTAATTTGAAATAATTGCTAAATAAATTTAATTAATTGATTATTTATTTTAATTAATTGGTAAATAATTTTCAATAATTCATAAATAGATAAATGTGTTCTGTTGCGGGTAGTGGAATAATAGGGGAATATGGTGGGAAGTAATTTAAATATAATTAAGTAATAATGTATTTAAATTAATTGTTTTGTTAATAATATAATTGATAATTAATTATTAATTGGTCATTAAATAAAATAAATTGGTATTTTTTAATATTTAATTTGGGCTAAATATATGTTGATAATCATGTCTTTAATATTTATGTATAGGTATTGTTTATGGTTTATATTTATTTAATAGTTTAAATTTTAATTACTAAAACAATCTTTTTTTTTATAAGTATGTTATTTTAACCCCTAACGCTTCTCCAACACTTTCCCTACTGTTGCACTCTCTGGAGTGGGAATAGTAATTTTTACCCCTATGCTATCCAACGCTTTCCCTACTGTTGCACTCTCTGGAGTGGGAATAGTAATTTTTACCCCTACACTATCCAACGCTTTCCCTACTGTTGCACTCGCTGGAGTGGGAATAGTAATGTCTACCCCTACGCTATCCAACGCTTTCCCTACTGTTGCACTCTCTGTAGTGGGAATAGTAAATTGTACCCCTACGCTATCCAACGCTTTCCCTACTGTTGCACTCTCTGGAGTTGGAATAGTAATTGTTACCCCTACGCTATCCAACACTTTCCCTACTGCTGCACTCTCTGGAGTGGGAATAGTAATTGTTACCCCTACGCTATCCAACACTTTACCTACTGTTGCACTCTCTGGAGTGGGAATAGTAATTTTTACTCCTACGCTATCCAACGCTTTCCCTACTGTTGCACTTTCTGGAGTGGGAATAGTAATTTTTACTCCTACGCTATCCAACGCTTTCCCTACTGTAGCACTCTCTGGAGTGGGAATAGTAATTTTTACCTACGCTATCCAACACTTTCCCTACTGTTGCACTCTCTGGAGTTGGAATAGTAATTGTTACCCCTACGCTATCCAACACTTTCCCTACTGTTGCACTCTCTGGAGTGGGAATAGCAATTTTTACTCCTATGCTATCCAACGCTTTTCCTACTGTTGCACTCTCTGGAGTGGGAATAGTCATTTTTACCCCTACACTATCCAACGCTTTTTCTACTGTTGCACTCTCTGGAGTGGGAATAGTAAATTTTATCCCTACGCTATCCAACGCTTTCCCTACTGTTGCACTCTCTGGAGTTGGAATAGTAATTGTTACCCCTTCGCTATCCAACACTTTCCCTACTGTTGCACTCTCTGGAGTGGGAATAGTAATTGTTACCCCTACGCTATCCAACACTTTCCCTACTGTTGCACTCTCTGGAGTGGGAATAGTAATTTTTACTCCTACGCTATCCAACGCTTTCCCTACTGTTGCACTCTCTGGAGTGGGAATAGTAATTTTTACTCCTACGCTATCCAACGCTTTCCCTACTGTTGCACTCTCTGGAGTGGGAATAGTAATTTTTACTCCTACGCTATCCAACGCTTTCCCTACTGTTGCACTCTCTGGAGTGGGAATAGTAATTTTTACCCCTACGCTATTCAACGCTTTCCCTGCTGTTGCACTCTCAGGAGTGGGAATAGTAATTTTTACCCCTACGCTATCCAACGCTTTCCCTACTGTTGCACTCTCTGGAGTGGGAATAGTAATTTTTACCCCTACGCTATCCAACGCTTTCCCTACTGTTGCACTCTCTGGAGTGGGAATAGTAATTTATACTCCTACGCTATCCAACGCTTTCCCTACAGTTGCACTCTCTAGAGTGGGAATAGTAATTATTACCCTTACGCTATCCAACGTTTTAAATAATTAATGTTATAAATATTAAAAGAATATTTAATTATTTATATTTTTTACATTTTATTTATGTTATTGTTTTATGTTTGTAAATGCATTAGTAAATTATAATATTTTATTAAATTATAAATTAGTAAAATAATTATTACTATTTATTGTTCAGTACATATATATTATATATTTACTGTATATATTTAATTATTATATTATTAAATATGTATTATTTATTAATTTTAAACATTATTAGATACTTTTAAATATGTACATTTTATTTATTAGTGTTATTTACTTTATTTTACATTTATATTTTAAAAGAAAAAAAATGATATTTTTAACATCTATATTATTTTTTCGATATTTTTGTACTTACCATGTTGTAGATAGGATGTCGATATTCTTGCCCTCGATATTTTTGACTCGATATTCCTGTAGGTCGATATTTTGTAGGTCGATATTTTGTCAGTGATCCCTGTGAACATAGCCAGTTCAGGAGACCCTGCCCAAGGAGCCCTCCAAATTACAGAGCCGTTGAAATCAGCAAGGAATGTAGCCCACATCTTCAGATCTTCTTTCATGCCTTTACTAAGTCTCACCAAATGATAACTCTTACTGACTTTAGCGGACGCCCTTGCCAACCTGGGCGCAAAGACTCTTCCTGCAGGGATGATTCTGGCGGCAACGTTGAGTTTCCCCAGCAGACCTTGCAAGAAACCTAGCGTCACCTTGTGCTGACCAAGAGCCAAAACAATGGACTGCGCCAGGTCCCGAACCTTGTCTGCTGGTAACCTACACTCCCCTTTCACCTTGTCGATCTCTATCCCTAAAAAGGTCAAAACCTGCGCAGGCCCAACTGTTTTACCAGGCGCTAAGGGGACCCCTAAAGTAGTAGTGAGTTCTTGAAACTTCCGCAATGTCTCGCTGCACTCTCTAGACCCCTGTCTCCCTACAAAAAGGAAGTTGTTGAGGTAATGAGACACCCCACTGATCCCATAGCGGAATGGCAACGCCCACTGCAGGAAGCTGCTGAATGCTTCAAATTATGCGCAAGACACTGAGCAACCCATCGGCATGCAACGATCGTAGTAATACTTTCCATCCAATTTGAAACCTAGCAGGTGTTGACTACTAGGGTGCACCGGCAACAACCTAAAGGCAGATTCTATGTCCGCTTTGGCCAGCCACGCCCCTGCACCTGCTCTTCTCACCAGATCCAAAGCCACACCCAGCATGCAGTAAGAGACCGAGCAAGACCCTTCCTCTAGCCCATCGTTAACTGACGCTCCTTCAGGGTGAGAGAGATTGTGAATAAGCCTGAAAGCCCCTGGCTCCTTCTTAGGGACAACCCCCAGTGGTGACACCATAAAGTTTTTGAAAGGTGGGCTGGAAAAGGGGCCAGCTACTCTACCTAGTAATCTCTCCTTCTCTACTTTGGATTTGACCACCAGAGGCAACTCCCTAGCTGATCTTAAATTTTCCGCCTCTCTGGGGGCCTCGCTGCCCACGTAGGGTATCTTAAAACCTTCACTAAAACCAGATAGCAGCAGGAGCCTGTCGCATGAGAGCGGGTCATTTTGCAAGAGGGGTAACATATTACTCAAGATCACCGGCAAGGGCCCCTTACTAACGCTTGCTGAACCTGGAAGTTCACCAAGGACCAAATCAGGGAGGGGGTGGTTGACATGAGAAGATAAGGTGCTGGGGCTATTGCTTGCTACTGGATTCTTTTGTGGGTTTGGAGGCTCCCCCTTGCTGAATGGTGCAAGATCCTGCTGAATGGGAGCCCCCACATTTGTTGCAGGAATGGGCAAATTTACAAGTCTTCCCCCATGCGCATTGACCTGTGTTGAAAGAGAGACAGATTGCTGGGGATGACCTCCTGAAGGACCCTCTGTTTCCCCCTCTATTCCTGTAACCACTCCGAAAGGACTGCCTATCCTGCTGCTGTTCGCTACGCTGTGTGTAATTGCTACAGTCCTTACTTCCTTGTTTCTTGTCCAAGGCCCCCCCATTGCGAAGCAGATTAGAGCCCATGTGGTCCAGCCAGAGCTGAACCTCTTTCTGGTCCCATCTCATCTCAGGACACAAAGACATCCTTCTCCGAAATTCTAAGTCGTATGTCACCCAGCCTTGACCACCCCAACGAGCGGCTTCTTTTCTTATCAGGGTACTGTACTGGACGAGCGCCTGTGCCTGCTCCGGTTGTTAGGTCGAGTGAAACTCGGACCTATTATTGTCAAACCAAAAGCTGACTTTTTACGAGCGGTTTTTACAAAGTTCACGTGAAATCACGTGACCACAAGCTCCTTCGTGCACGAGCTTGCATTTAACCCACAGGCTTCCCCTACCAGCAGCATTTGCCATCACGGCCGCAGGCCGTGACTTCAAAGGGTTCCGCTGCCCCGCCTCCTGCTTCACGGCCATCTGTATCCCAGCACCTCCCCTCTCTCTCCACTAATTATTCACTGCTGGCCGGCCCATCTAGTTTTGCACAGCTTTCGTTTTCCGCTTGTTTTTTTTGATGCCCAGCATGCATCTGCACGGAGCTCTCACGAGTGCTACGCTGTTAGTTTTACATAATCAGCACGGCGCTCGTCATGATGCAATTTTATACACATTAGGTTGTATTTTTGTTATTTATTTAATTATATTTGTTTTCGTATGCGTCTGGTGTTTAATCAAATTAATGATGCCTGCTCTTTTAAATCCTGGCTTGCGTTCAGCAGCTGCTGTACTTTCACCCCGCCCTCTTCCCCCCTTTCCATGCTGGATTTGTCCAGGCCCCAGAAGCATCAGCTCCTCGTCCTCCCTGCGGCCATTGAACATGTGGGACTCCTGTGACCCACATCACTCTTTATCGTATTTTTCATTGTTACTTTCCACTGCAACAGGGGTGCCTTGCTTAATATTTGAGCAGGCGCCTACTACACTTGCTGAGTTTGCCAATGCCTTTTTTCATACCTTTCCTTTAAGGGTCTGACTCCCGATCCATGGCCGGGATTGGGTTATCATTTGTACAGCTTGGTCCGTCTCCCAGTGCACACCATCTTCCCCCGAATGCTCCGATTACTGGCAGCGGCTCGTCTTACACGGCTTCATGTGAAACGATCTCTATGCTGGGACCTTTGAAGCTTGGCAGCCATGCAGATGAGCATGTTTCTGGTCCTCGGCCTTCGAACTTCTTGCTGATACGGGGTCTGAGGCCCAGTACAAACTCCTCTTTTCCTGGCTGATTTCATCCCTCCCTCCCTGGCCTCTCCTGTTCCACACAGCGCTTTGAGGCAGCATATATATACGGGTAAACACTATGCAAACACTAGCACAGCAGGCATTCTGTTCCTTCGCTTCTTTAACCATACCCACCCCGTCCCTTCCCTCTACAGTCCCCTTATTGCTTCTCATTCGCAGAGCACCGGCACTTCTCAGAAACAAGCAGGGGCTCTAGTTTTCTCTCTGTCTGCGAAACAGACGCAACTATTCTTCCATTGTGCATTTTCAGTTGTCCTGGCTACGTTGTGATCACTTTTAACTCTACAATGCCAACTTGAGGTATCAGTAACGTTGTTTCCCTGCAATTGTGGTTTGGTTATGCGTGTATGTGCGTTGCTTTGTGTGTGGAAGTGTGTTTTAGTGGTGTTTAGTTGATGTATGTCTGTACCTGCATAATATACGCGTTAGATAAGCCATTGTGTGTGTGGGATTTCGAGGTTGTGTGTGTTTGTAGGACGGAGGAAGCACCGCCCTGATGTTACAAACAAGAGGAAACTGAGAGCGTGGTCAGGCTCAGTCTGTCTTGTTGCGGATATCCGTCTTTAATGTGCATATTCACGGTAATTGTGGCACTGGGCAACACAGGAAGCTAGGGGCGTACTTTGGTTTGTTGATGCATGTCTTTATTTCTCGGTGCCTGCTTATGTGTTTGTCGTATGCTTGTGTTTATGTGTGTTTGGGCAGGGACAAGAATGTGTAAACACTCACGTTCCCATGTTTAATTTAACGTATTCATTTCTATTGCACATCATAATAGGTTAACATTTGACTAGTCTGAGTAAGACAGGGAGTGAAAGTGATGGCGCAGGAAGTTACCCTGCTTTTCTGTACACTCTTTACCCTGTGACGGAGATATAACATCATTTGAAAGGGATAGAATTATTTGCAAGAGTATGCACTATTCGTCTGCGATCGGGCAGAATTTGTATGCTTTATTAGTGGCATTAGTTATTCTACTCAAAAGGAAATCTTTGTTTGAGAACAAAACTTGTTCTGTTCAGTCACAAAATGTGTATGTCGTTTGCATGATTCATACATCACAGCTGCAAGTCGTGAATCTGTTTCAACAAAGAGGGTACTGTAGAGACAGGAATGCCCCCGCATGGTGTATAGTCATGTACCTAGTGCTTAATTTGTGCTGGTGTTCACAACTGCTTGGCCCGACACTTATTTCTTTACACATATTTATGTCAGACCACCACATGGTGACACTGTCAGTCTATTTTTAAAAGAGCACATAAGGGAGAGTGTTCAACAGTCCTATTACAAATAAGATAAGCCCACGGAGCTTCAAAGTGAGCGCTCTCACCTTCCGGATTGGTGTTGAGCCCTCCCCCACCCTCCGAGCACGAATGCAACGTTTCCCTCAACCCACCCTTCCCGGTGCATAGAGTGCGCAGCCATCCATGTCCTTACCTAGAAGAGGGGAAACTTTTAAGCCCTTCTGTGGCATCATTGACCAGCTTGTAACACGCACTCATTAAGCTGGACAGGACGCTTTGCAATCAAACTTTTTTAGATGAATATTTATTTTATTGATAAAGTACCCTGAGCAAAGTTGTATTTGCTATCTATCACTCTATACTGCATTTGCAGCTTTTATCTCTCCTCCTCTGCGAGCTTTCCAATCGTTCCTGCCCCCCCTCCCCCATTTAATTTGTTTCCTGTCTCTTCATTGCTTGCCCGCCCGTCCCCCAAACCCTGTGCCTTGCTACGGTTTTCAGACTGCCGATTCTGTTGTGAAACCACTGTTTTGCCCTGCCTGTGTTTATGCTGCATGAGTTGTTTCTAACCCTGTAACAACCTTAATTGCTGGGGGTTATATACAAGGGTATGGTCGGTGCTTAGGGGCTACATGTCTGTGGCCAGCTCACCATGATTAAAAAAATAAATATTCATTAAAAGGGAAATCACCCACGCAAGCCCACTATCGCCCACGCAACACCACACTCACCCACGCAACGCCACTCACCAAAGCAACCCCACTCATCCACGCAACCCCACTCATCCACGCAACCCCACTCATCCACGCAACCCCACTCATCCACGCTACCCCACTCATCCACGCAACCCCACTCACCCACGCAACGCCACTCACCCACGCAACGCCACTCACCCACGCAACGCCACTCACCCACGCAACGCCACTCACCCACGCAACGCCACTCACACACGCAACGCCACTCACACACGCAACGCCACTCACACACGCAACGCCACTCACACATGCAACACCACTCACGTTGCCAATAGGTCTCGCAGTAGGAAAGTTGGAACCATTACAATTGCAAATAACAATGCCTTTTATTTTTTTTTTCATTTTAAAAACATAAAGGGCTTTGTCATTTACAAAACCAATAGCTCCAACTTTCCTACTGCGAGACCTATTGGCAACGCCAGTGCTTGTTTTTCTAATATCACCCCCTGTAAAATAGCAAATGCATCTAGCCAATTTTCTATAGTCTTTTCTTGCCACTGTTGGTATTTGGTCTTCTTATCCTCCTCTTTTACCCCAGCCTTCCTGACATCGTTCCCTTCCTGACCTAACAACAGTAGCGAAAATATATCAATCAATTCCCGCCTCCATATCATTTCCTTTGCTGCTAATGGGACTTGCCATGCCAGGTGACAGTGACCTGACAATAGGGGTGCGGCCGCTACTTGGGGCCTCAGGGTTAGGAGTGGAAGGTGATGCTGACAAGGGGACTAAGCCAGCAGCGCTTCCTGTAGACGAAATGGTATTAGATGACACAGATGATACCACAGCACCATTACCCAATGTAGGAGCCACAGACGTACCGGAGGTTAGAACGGGAGTGACCACCCCAGTGGCCACTGGGGTCACAGTATCGCTGATGATGGCAGGCGCCGGTAACGCCGTAGGAGCGGACGCCTGAAGAGGGGTTGGTGACACAATGCTTCCGCTCGTCAGCGGCGTGGGAGGGCTCGCCAATGCAGCAGGGGTGTTGAGCACTTGCGGGAGAGATGAAGTGGAAGGTAAAACAGCCGCCGGCGGAGCGCCCCACACAGAAGCCGCCGCCTTTGCTCCCCCTAAATTGTTCTCAGGACTACTCATCGTCATGGCGGACGGGGCCTGAGGGACCTTGGCTCCAATGAGCTCTCTCATAAAGTCTTTTAGGGAATCTGACAATAGACCAAGGTCCTCCCGAGTGGCATAAATGGGCTGAACAGGGACATGGTCCTGGGGAGCAGCTGTTGAAACAGAAGGCAAGGCGTGTCTTGGCGGGGGCTCGATTTGTGCGATCACTGTTTTGCTTTTGCCTGCTGGAGCGACTGTTGACACACAAGGCAGAGCGTGTCTTGGCGGGGGCTCAATTTGTGCGATCGCCGATCATTTTTAGGTCTTAGAATGTGCGGGTTTTCCCGTGATGGAGATGAGGTGAGGGACTGTCGGTAGGGTGACCAGATTTTTAAACAAAATACCGAGACTGCGACTGACATAGAAATAGGACTACAATCTATATATACATACACAAAACTAATTATATGTATGGTATACCCAAACTCTGTTGCATGACATTTAAACACTCCTTCCCCCTATGCTTTGTCCTGAGAGCCGGCTTGTTATCCCAGCCTTGGATGATGGGCGTTGTAGGTGCCGATTCACCCCTCACTTACTCCTACTGTGCTGATTGGTTGACAGCAGGCAGGCAGCACAAGAGACACTGCTCAAGTAAACTCTGTCTCTCCTGTGATGAGAGGGTTGTGTAAACTTGAGTCTGCTCAGCCCTGAGAAAGTGTGCGTGCAAACCCTACACTCTATCAAAACCAGGACATGAATTTATTATTGAAAAAGTGTGTTGGAACGCCGGGACAATACTTGAAAAACCTCGACGGTCTGGGCAAATCCAGGAGGTCTGGTCACCCTACCTGTCAGGCAGTGGGAATCCTGCAGCCAGCCTTGACCCTCACTGGGACTCCTCCTACTTTTACCCTCCATTTCCCCCTGCCACGTATGCGGCGTATGAAAAATGGTGCTCTCCAGGAATTGGAATTGCAATTGCATTTCAACTGGTGCTATGTAAATCGCTCTGATATCCAATTCGGGTCAAGTTTGCGCTATATAAAACTCTTTAAAATAAAAATTTAAATAAATATAGTGCTTACTGCCCCTAACAAAGCATTGAAGCCCATTTCGGCAAGTAGCACGCTACTCCGGAATCCAAAATGAGTAGAGGTGAAATAATATAGGGAAATGTGAAATTCATTTGAGTGGTGGACATGTGAGTCTGTTAGTTGAAAAAGATAACAGAAGGTTGGAAGAGAGAAGGGTCAATTAAGTGTTTATTATAGCAGAAGGAGAAGGTATGGGATGAGTAATAATGGATATGTGAACAAGGAAATAGGTGTTGCATTCACCTGTATATGTCAGTATTACAGATAAATTCATCACAGCAGCATCTGTTTCCCGGAAGAGGGTCTTTATTCCATTCTTTTTCTAAAATTCAATTTGCGATTACTTCCTCCAGAAGATATAGTTGAGGAGTTAGGATCCAATGAAGGTTTATGAGGCTAGAGCCGCAGAGAGTCTAGCATAGCTGCTTCTGTTTCGGGAAAATTCCCCAGAAAACAAATTTAAGAGGTTTGGCCATAATAGATTCTTGAGTGCCTAATGCCCCTGACCAGAGTAATCCTGTGGGAAATGTAAGGATTGATGTTGCGGAGAGGTCGGAGCAGCTGGTGGGATGATTAAACCACTTGTACGATCCATAACATCAACCTCATATCAACCTGGGTCACCAGATCATCTACCACATCCGTTCCAAAGAGAAGTGAAAAACATAGTGTAAAAGTATTTTATTGCTCATTGCCATGCAAATCATATATCTGTAGAACGAATTTCACCGCATAGTGTTACTGTACTGTTTGCTGTTAAAATTACAAAATGTTGATGTTTGTTATTATTTTAACTAATTGTGTTCTATGAATGTCATCCTTACAGATGCGAGTGCTTGTGAAAAATGCCCCGATAATTTCTGGTCCAATGAAAACCACACGGCCTGCATTGCGAAGCAAATCGAGTTCCTCTCCTGGACGGAGCCCTTCGGCATTGCCCTCACTCTCTTCGCCATCTTGGGAATTGTTCTGACATCCTTTGTCCTGGGAGTTTTTATCAAGTTTCGCAACACCCCTATCGTCAAGGCCACCAACAGAGAGCTCTCATACCTCCTCCTCTTCTCCCTAATCTGCTGCTTCACCAGCTCTCTTTTCTTCATAGGGGAGCCCCAGGACTGGACGTGCCGCTTGCGTCAGCCGACCTTCGGGATCAGCTTTGTGCTCTGCATCTCATGCATCCTGGTGAAGACCAATCGGGTCCTTCTTGTCTTTGAGGCTAAAATCCCCACCAGTTTCCACCGCAAGTGGTGGGGACTCAACCTCCAGTTCCTGTTGGTGTTTCTGTGCACCTTTGTGCAGATCATCATATGTGTGATTTGGCTCTACACAACACCGCCCTCGAGCTATCGAAATCATGAGATGGAAGATGAGATCATATTTATTACGTGTAATGAGGGCTCCTTGATGGCGTTGGGCTTTTTAATTGGCTACACTTGCCTGCTGGCTGCAGTCTGCTTCTTCTTTGCCTTCAAGTCCAGGAAACTTCCAGAAAACTTCAATGAAGCCAAATTTATTACCTTCAGCATGCTCATCTTCTTCATCGTCTGGATTTCCTTCATCCCAGCCTACGCTAGCACCTACGGAAAATTTGTCTCGGCAGTTGAAGTCATTGCAATCCTAGCTTCCAGCTTTGGGCTACTGGCCTGCATTTTCTTCAACAAAATCTACATCATATTATTCAAGCCCTCAAGAAACACCATTGAAGAGGTCCGGTGCAGCACGGCGGCCCATGCATTCAAGGTGGCAGCCAGGGCCACGTTGAGACGCAGCAATGTGTCTCACAAGAGATCCAATAGTCTTGGCGGTTCATCCGGCTCGACCCCATCATCCTCTATTAGCAGTAAGAGTAACCAGGATGAGCCATTTTCCTGCAATGAGAAGCAAAGACCATGCAAGCACAAAGTGAGCTTTGGCAGCGGAACAGTCACTTTGTCCCTGGGTTTCGAGGAGCCTCAGCAGAATGCCGTCGGCAACAAAATACCCAACAGGAGGAATTCCCTGGAAGGCAAACACAGCGACGACAGCCTGCTCCGGCATCGAGCCCTTCTACCTCTGCAAAACAGCGATGCAGGGAGCGAGTCCAGCTTCAAGACAGCCTCCAACAAGGACGTGTCAGGGTCGCAGGAATCTGTCATCCACACCAAGATCGAAACTCAACACACACTTGATGAGACCTCTGTTCCGACAACAAATTCAAAGAATTATATTGGCAGTACTATCACAGAAAATGCAATAAACTCTTAACAAGACTTGCAAAACTATGATATTAGACTTTAAATAGAGAGGGTGAAGTTCACAAACGGAGAGGTGAAAGACCTCTGGTTGGACTATACCACAAAGTACGTCGAAACCACTCAAGGAGCGTCTGTGTCCTGCATGTCCAAGCACTGATGAAGCCTGCAGAACCATGCTCAACAAGCTGAAGGCCACTTTGTTGTCCTGTTTTGTTTAAGTAATAATCCCTACCAAACAGATTAGAGTTGCAGGACTATGATTTATCGGTTGAGTAATGTTGCTTCAGGTCATCCATCAGTCCATTCCGATACATGGGGACATGCCTTGTACTGTACATTCACAAAAACTTATTTGAGCTGATTACCACCTCCCCCTAGGAGAAACCTGCAACTTGGGATTTCCATACCCAGTCTTACCTTACTGCTAGTCCTGTAGTTGCAAAGATGAGATGCCCTTGTAGTGCGACTGTCGATAGTGCATATTCTTAGAAACATAGACCTGTATATCGTATTTATGAAGTCTTGAAACATTTAAGCATGCTTACCATGGGCTGGAGCAGTTTCCTTAGATACTCTGAAACTACTCAAGTGCTCGTCAACGTATTGGTCAATTTTGTATTCAAAACTCAGAGCCAGCATGATCTAGAAGTGATATCGTTGGGTCTTGCAGAAACTGAAGGTTGTCCGCAAGCGCATTACTTAGTAGTTTAACGCATGGTATCCGTGTTCTTGGAAGGTCTTGGCTCCAATGTGTTGCTTCAATGTAAGTGGACGAAAAATATATATTATGCGTGGACGTTTCAGTCATTTTACACTTACTTCATGAGGGTGGACAGGAAAGATGTAGGTTAGCATCTCAAATCACTAATGACCCAAAAGGACTCTAGTACTTTCTCATGGCCAACAACTTCTGTGCATGCACACACGCTTCTTGAGAAGCGGAGCCATTTACACTACTGTTTTTGAAAGACAAGTAGTTTTTTAGTTAACTTTTCAGAACTTTCTAATTTTCTCCCTCTTATTTGTACAGGCACAAAGTAGTAAAGTTGTATGCAGGCAATTCTTCCTTGAGGAATGCTCATCTTTTTGTTCTCGCTCTTGTTTGAATAGTTTTTTAGCTTGTGTGTATCTGTCTAGTTTACTCCACAAAGGTCTCTCACTCAGGAATATCAGACAATTTGTCCTCTCTTCGGAACTCGTCAGTGTGAAGTAGCCGACCTTGTGTTTCTGAAGTAAAGACGAGGTATCAGCAAGCCACAGAAAGCATCTATGGATAAAAACACAGAAAATGCCAATTCATTCTTTAGTGTACAATAGTCATTGTATTTCCTGCAATCACTCAACACGTCTTACAAAAAGAGTAAGGGTGGAATGGGGGAGTGTGATCTTAATTTAAACCCTCTTTTTCAAAACTTTCAATACATGAACCAACCATGGCCTTTTCAGGTTTCCAGGAATCCAGAAAAGTGGACTTATATACATGGTTCAGTGAGGAAACCTAAAGAAATCACACCCACTTTGTCTACTACCAGACGCTCCAGATCTATAGAAGGCTATAGCGTTCGAGCCGGAGGGCCACAGTTTAGTGAACCAGATGGCGAACATATACAACCGTTGCCACTAAAAGTTCTACAGAAGGAATTGAGTACAGGCGTTACCAGAAAATTTTACTTGAGAGAGATTCTTTGAAATCTACCTAAGATGGCTGCTCGCACCTCCCATTTACAGGCCAGGACACTAATATTGCAGAGAAGTAAACAGAAAGAGTAACATGATCTCTGCTCAGGCTTGTCCAGAAACAAAGGAAGCTGCAGAGAAATATAAATACTTTGATCTCTGTTGGGATGAGAAAAGACTAGAAGGGATTTATGCCAGGGTGTTCTGTCAAGTACTGGTATGCTGTTTCCAGATAAATGCTCTGTGGCTAGTGCCATGGATGCTGTACACATGCACAATTTTGGGAGGGTGTTGTACAGAAAGGGAAGCATCTGCAGACACACACAGCAAGAGGGTGTTGCAGGCTCACACCCACAGGCCTTGCTGTGCAGTTCACAGTGACCCTCATTAGACTTTCCCACAAAGACCAAGAGCAGCCACTTATCTCAACCCCCACCCAATCTATTACGACAACCTGTCTATATAAAGTTAGAAGCCAAGTTATCACATTCACAGGAGAGCAATGCAGTATGGGAAAGGGTAGAAAACAGGAAACTGTGCCAAGCAGTGGGCGACAAGCAGGCAGACAGGTTACCAAAACAACATAACAAAAGATAATCTGGCGACGGGCATGGGGTATTTTACTTTCAACTGGAAGGAAATAAAAAAGAAGTCTAAGTCGAGGCATGCGTGTTGGGGTTCTATGGCGCCACCATCAGGTGACAGTTGTCGTTACAAGTAGTAAAATGTGCCCTTGTGCCAGGGTAGGAGGCAGAAAATACCAAGCAACCCACTCTGACCACCACATATTTTAGGGCCCAATTAAAAAATATTCAGTACTAAAATGAAGAGTGAAAAATGTAGAGTTCAAAAATATAAACCATATATAGATATACACATATATATGTGTACATATATATGTATCTGTATATATAATTATATATATATATATGTATATATATATATATATATATATATATATATATATATATATATATATATATATATAACACTTGCCCCCAAATAACTGCAGTTATAATTCATAAAGGTTTCCTTAAATATTCACATATTTCTTTAAACAAAGTTTGCAAAGTGTAAAATAAAAGAAGCAGGGGAAGAGCCTTTGAAAACTAGATTTTGCAGGAGTGAACACTCAAAAAAGTACACTTTTAGCATGGAATTCTGAAGCAAAAACCTTTCTGTGACAGAAAAGATTATGTGCGGGCAAATGTATGTGTGGATCACAACTCAATGAAGTGAAAAAAGTGTGAACATTGTACAACTTTGCTAACAAATTTCTAAATCTGAATCCTCTTAAACAATAGGTGCCACTGGTGGTAATTTCTTGAAGCTGGTACTTCATTCCAGACCTCCTTGAAACAGGGTGCCTGGAATCAACCAAAAAATCTAGGGGCGGAACCGTCCTGGAGTGGGAGGAGCTTTTATACTCATGTCTTTGAACTAACTTGGGATAGCCACTGGTGCAGTCTGTGCCAAATCATGCACCAATGCCTCTGAGATCTGTTTCTTGAAAGAACTGGCTTTCTTGCTGCAATTATTTTTAGAAAACCTTACTGTGAGGGACATTTGTCTGTGACAATAGTTAACTTCAACCCATCCTCTTTTTTGAAGAGTGGACAAAAATAAATTCTACGCCTCTTAAAGGCAAGTGGAGACATGTTCTAAGGTTCCTCAGATAGCTAAAAAAAATGCTGACATTTAAACACCTATTTGGGATGTACAATATTATAATTTCAAGGTGACAAACTACAATATCAAAAATTTGCACCCATTATTGCCTTCACAAAACACCTGGAAGGTGTCATTTCCTTCATACTAAAGATTTTGCAGACATTTTTCCACAACATTTTTCAGGAAAGCTACTTTGCAAAGGATTTTGCGTGGCAAACCTCCAGGATACTAAAAAACCTACTTTGTCTTGGACGAGCACTTACTGTTTTATTTTTATTTCTCCACCTTTGCGATTTGGACAAGGTGTTTGAAAACACATCACTAAGCTGTTAAAAAAAAGTCAGCTGTGCACATTTTACATGTTCTTGAAGCTTTTTTTTCACTTTTACTGCGGAAAAAACTGCAAATAGATTTTTGCAGAAGTTTTGTGAAAAAACCCATAATTTTTCAAGTTACATAATTGGAAAACCAAAACTCATAACTTTACAATCACATGACATTGTAGAACTCTAAACTTCTCCATGGAATTATTTGTGCACCTTAGTGAGTATACAGGGCCATTTTGAGGACAGTATCGTTGCTGTGAAAACAGTGTCATTGATTTTGTGCTGTACAGTACACTCCATTTTGTCCATTCTCTTGCTCTCCAAAAATACATATTTTGAAAAAATAACAGGAACCACAGCAGTAAAAGAATAAGTAGAATGGCGCCCACCACTGAAAGCATACAAGTCTGAGAAATGCTGCTGTGTTTGTTTTATCAACATGTATCTTTTGTAATCTTACATTCATCAAAATAAAAAAAAGACTGTCTTGGTAATCATGCTATTTCTTGCTTCACTTTCTGTTTTTGGGTCAGTCCAGCCTACTCCCTGCTGCTCAAGATCTCAGCAATGTCCAGTAGAAAAAGCATATATGGAATGTGATGAGGAAAGGAAATGCCTTCTCAGGAAATAATTTTGGCATGGCATTTGAGAAAAGAGGAAATTGCATGTAATTCAAGTCTCACATCATCTTTCTGACATGCTTCCATGACCCATAGGTTGACCTCATATATATTTGAAATTAATAAAGTTACTGTAAATCTGAATATTATCTAAAGTCAAATACAGAGAAACACATAGGAGTAATATGCTTTAAATTCGGCATCTACAACCACTAGGAAAATGGACAGCCCTGGACAACAGGCTGGAAGGCTTCCGTGAAACCAGGAGCAATGACCGACCCACATTCTCGATTCCACTAGGCTATTGTAGAGCAACCGTTTGGTTTATGCCTATAACCACAAATATTTTCTCTGCCTGCAGGCTCTTTATTACCTACTCTGACCAAGAGGACTTTCATAGTTGCACTCAAACCTCTTGTGTTTTAGTTAAAGGGCATATTCCCACCAGAAGGCAGCCACACTAGTTTGAGGAGTGAGTTTACTTTTTTTTAGACTGGCCTTCTGCTGCCTTCACATGTTGGTCTATGTGTAAAAGGTTCAGATGATTGTAGGTACATTAGTATTATGGGGAAACCTGTTTTATTTAGCCAAAATGTACATTATTTATGCACAAAGGAACCTGGCTAATATTTCTCCCGTGTCACAGTTTGTCTCTGTGCTGTGGCTCTAGCGTGCCTGGAAAGCGTAAGTCCTCTCACCACACCTCTGATCTGTGTGCCAAAGCATATGCAGGGGAATAAAGAAGAAGCAGCTGATGATGGGATGGGATGGGAAGGCCCCCTTTGTTAGTAGTTTGAAAAATGGGGAAAAAGGAGAAAACCCTGTAAAAAAAAAAAAAAACACAGAATAAAAAGGGAGGTAGTCGGCACACGAGTGGTAGAGTTCACAAATCGAAAACCTCGAGGTTGCGGCTCGCCCCATCTAAGGCAGTGTCCACCTTTACAAACCACTATCATAAAAAAAGAGAGATGCAAAAGTGTGGTTCTTAATGTTTAAAGAAGAGGGTATTCATTTTCTGGAACTTATACAGAATGCTTTCTTAGATTTGGGATCCCTACACCCTTTTGCAGTGCAGACCATGGGGCTGATTGAATTTGTGGGTCAGGGTGAAAAAGTAAATTACTCTACTACTGACTAGGTACCCGCCTGCCAAATTTAGAAATGTCCATCAGTCCGATTGACATTTCTACCGTTCAGTGGAACCACTTTCAAGGCAGTTACTGTGAATATATTGGAACTTTGCCATACAACCCCGTGAAACATGATGGAGCTGTATGGTAAAGTTTCAATACTCTTTTTATATTCAAAAACAAATCTCCAAAGTGAGCTTTTGTTTTGAGAATAAGAAAGAACAATGCCTCCCTCACCTTGGCAGTCATGGGTATTTTACATCGTTTACAGCCCCTTGTCACCCATTGTAAAAGTTTGGCCACGGCAGAAATAGCGGTACAAAAGGGGGTGGTGATGGACGGAGCATCTGAACCAATCAAACACTCACACCCAGTCAACAGATCTGGGATTAATCCATCACCGTTCTTTAGCCCACTCTGCCACCCCAGTACAGACATAGCCATATGCAAATCAGTCTGAAACCGTACCTCATGGGAACAGTCTAGCCCGAACTGCCAAGCCATGCCTTCCCTGGACCGGATTCAAGCTTCCTAGGACCGGTTTCTGGCATTCCAGCCGGTTTCTGGCATTACAGCCACAGCAGAAATAGAGTAATCTCTGACGTTGCCAAATAATGGCCACCCGCATATAAATTTAGTGGGTGGACCATTATATTGGCAGTAAGCATATTCTGTAGCCACTGTGCCAGAGTATGCTTACCGACAGAATATAAACCAGGCTGGTAAGCAAAATGCCAACTTGAGACACAAAGCCTGATGGACTGTAACCCACAAACTGCTTGTCCATTACACGAGGATGATTTTAGGCAACTATCAGTCTTGTGAGACTCACAGAAGTATTTGTTATTAGATTTCAATGCTTCTTTTACTAATAATATACATACTGAAGAATACACACTCAATGACTTATGACTTTTATTAAAATCGAAATTCTATCCTAGGGCCCGATTCACAGAATGATTTTAAGACTCAATCCTAAACTTACTACTATTTTGGTATTCACAGAATGCACTTACTACTTTTGGCATTCACAGAATGAACTTACTACTTTTGGCATTCACAGAATGAACTTACTACTTTTGGCATTCACAGAATGAACTTACTACTTTTGGCATTCACAGAATGAACGTACTACTTTTGGTATTCACAGAAGTTAGGATTTTGTCTTAAGTTTGTCTTAAGACAAACTTAAGACAAACATAAGACAGACTTAAGACAAAATCCTAACTTCTGTGAATACCAAAAGTAGTAAGTTCATTCTGTGAATGCCAAAAGTAGTAAGTGCATTCTGTGAATACCAAAATAGTAGTAAGTTTAGGATTGAGTCTTAAGTTCATTCTGTGAACCGGGCCCCTAGTGCTTATAGCCTGTTTAATTGTAGCTGTAAAAACAAACAGAATAGTGTCAACCATAGAGGTGCATAAACAGAATATTGGAAAGCAAAGCAACCTTATTTCAGTGATCTTTCCTACATAGTAAAGATGGAACCAGTCATTGTTCTCCAACCTCTCTCTTTTTCCCTCTAGTTAAACTATCTTAGCACAAAAAGGGGCTTTTATAAGTTTGGTAGGTGGCCCACATGCCTTAATGGAACAATGGAGAAAGTGTTCCATGCGAACAGAACAAGCCGATAAGGCCTGTCTGGCAGCACCATGGTGCCTGCTGGTGGCTTTCAAAAAGGTGTTTACAAGTTTTGTCTGCAAAAGTCCAAGCTCCCTGCCCTAAGCAACCTGAAAGTGTAAAGATTCCTCTCTCCCTAACACTTGTGTGTATTTAGTTTTAATACTATTTTCAGAATGTTTTGAAATAAATGGGTTTCTTATTGATTGTTACCAAAAACAGCTATCAACATGCACCTTCACCTACTTTTGTTTCAATGAAACATTTTTGGCAATTTGAATTTCATATGTAAATAATTGCTAAAACAAACATTAAACAATATGAAACATTACCGACTGTTTGATTTACATGCATTAAACAATTGTTGTACTAAGAAATGAGGATGAAACAAAAAATAAACATTATTTGTGTGGTAACAATACTAAATTCAATGTGCATTTACAATTGAAAAATGTACACTCATTTAAATGAATATATGAATTGCAATGGGGGATACATAAGCAGAGAAATGTGAAGATGGCATCAGAGGTAATCAACCAGAAAACAAAAGCCTACAGAGGGAAGCTCAGCAAGGGAAGCTGTAAAGCAGGAATGTTGCTGTGGAACAAAAAAAAACCAGTGCTAAACAAGCATTGGTAAATGTGCCGCAGTAAAACGTTCTGGAACCCTCCTCAACATGCTGGTAATGTTAAGCCACCCCAGTAAACCTACAATTGAATAACTTCATAACGGCAGCTTGGAGTCAGATACTTTGCAAGGCATTCAGAGAAAGGTTGATGAAACCCCTATAATTGTATCTTTTACTTTTCCCCAAAAAATTAGTTTTTCTAAGGATAACAAATATTCACTTTTATCATCCATCAAATTACCACCTTGTTTGTGTGGCTAGCTGGGAAATCTAATCTGAACATATGTATGGCCTTTTGAAACTCCAGAATTCAATCCACTGTTACAGCATATAAAATAAAAACAACACGCCGGAAAGCCAAAAGTCGAACGTGCGCTCAATGCAAGAATAGTGAGCAGCAAAGCAGAAAGTCAGGAGACAATTGTCATTCCAACCGCCTTCAGCTCTCACCCAAAATTGCAGTTGGAGCATGGAATACTAAAATGCATACAGGTTTTTTGCTCTGTGCAAACCTATGGAACGCAAACATACAAGAGAAACTTGTTACTTTCAACAAAACATATCTAATGAGCAGATGGCAGATCTTTCTCACAGAAAAATATGGGGTGTCCATGAAACTGAAATACAATACATGAGCACTCTGCTGACTTCATTAATTTCTTAAAATCGGATTTCTGGTGGCAAATATAAAAAGCAAGGCTTAGGTTTACTATGGAACTGGTACTATGGAATTACTACAGAAAATGTACAAATATACTACTCTGAATAAAAACACTGCTAGGCCCAGTAGCGTCATTAAACTTAACAAGTAGACTGAGGCTAAAGCGTACTTCAAACAACAGAAAACAACATCCATATTTGAATATTAAATATATTCATACAAACTGTGATATACAGGTGCAAGGGGACATTGGCGTTAAAGCGATAGTAATACCAGTTTATGGGCCCGATGTAGGTAAATGGCATTTGCAGATTCGTAAATACCGAATTTTACAGATTCAGTATTTACAAATCGGTAAATGCTATGTAGGTATTTTTACAGATTTTTTTACAGAATCTGTAACATTCGGTAATTACCGAATCGGTATTTACCGATTCTGTAATTGCCATTGATTCCTATGGGCCTTGAGGCCCATAGGAACCAATCTCAATTACTGAATCGGTAAATACCGATTCGGTAAAATTGCCGAATTTACAAGGGGGACAGGGTGTCACTTTGATACCCTGTTGCACCCCTGATTCTGGCTTGTGTGCCTCAGGGCATTTATGTGTGCCACATGGCACAGGTGTACATGCACAGATGTGCATGTACACAGGAATTCGTTATTTACCATGCAATAGTATTACATGGTAAATCCATTGCCACCTACATGTAGATTTACCGATTCGGTAAATTTACTGAATCAGTATTTTACAGAATCTGTAAATTTACCGAATCAGTAAATTTACAGATTCTGTAAAATAAAGGCCCCCTGCAATCACCAAATACCGGTCGGTAACGGCCGAAATCGTCAGTTACCGACCGGTATTTGGTGACCTACATCTGGCCCTATGTTTCCACATGCAGAAGAACGTCGGGCCTTTGTCCTTGAGAGAAAGCACAGCAGACACTGTCACCAGCAAGGGGGAGGGTCAGTGAATGCTGTGTAACTTCTGTGTCTGACACTGTTGAAGTGCGTCTGCTGGTAGGGCAAAGGGTTCAACGAGTAGATTCAGAAGATGGGTGATCTATTCCATTTTAGTAAAGCAGTAAGTGAGGCATAAGAATTAGGAAGCAAGAAAGAAAGTGTCTCATGTCACACTGCTGACAAAGGTGACCGGGCGTCCACCAGGGACAAGCTCATATTGCATAGACTAAGGTCTTGAAAATCCCTAACAAATCAAAAGTCAAGACTATTGTACATAATGACAAACTGTGCAGGTAGGAAGACTTTACATAGAGGCCAATTTATCATAGAGTGATTAGGCCTTATTGCAGGTCTTACAGGTGTAATACATCGCATATCACCTTGCCCACAGGTTTCCATTACCCTCCTTTTCTCGGTCATGTCCAGTCCCAGCTGCAGGCTCCCCCTTCTTTCCTGGTACACCCATCCTCAAGCAGGGTCTTCTCAGGAGAAGCATGGTTAGACAAGACACTACAGTACAGAGGATTGTGTGAGGTCATGAGCCAGTCACAGGTAATTGCTGAGTTGCATAAAGTATGTCTCTGTCTAGCCCAAACGGATCTGAAATGACTTAAAGAAGCACTACACCTGATGCCTCACACAGGCAGACCCCTCACAAAGATTAAAAAGTTGCCCTTTAGTGTCTGAATGCTGAAGTCAGAAAACAGAATTTACAACGCATGCTTTAGTTCGCATGCCATTACAACGCGGTCGTTACAATGACCACGTTGTTACAATGCAAACCATTGCATCGCAAGTCGTTGTAAAGAGATATATTCCTGAATTCAGGTATTAAAGTGATACTAATGAAATGAAATCTTTGTTTAGACAGTATTAATATATGCTGAAATGACGAAACAGTGAAATTATATTGCAAAGGAATGTGCCGCATTGTACCTCATAATATAAATTTTCATGCTGCATAATGTACTCAACCGTGTCATACAACTTGGCCCATCATTACTGCATAATTCCAGTAGCCCAGATTATAAACACATACTGCTCATAAGAAAAACAACAATGGGCAGATTTACAAGGAACTAACTCATCTGCATAGATGCGTCAGTTTCCTTGCGCCAGTGGCAAATGTCCTTACGCCACCATGGATGCACAACCAGTGCTCCATGGCGCAAGGATTGACAGATGTGTCAGAAATACTAACGCATCTGTTGGCACACAAGTGACATACCGCTGGAGTTGCTCATTGAATTGATGCAACTCCAGCAATGTGCCACAACAGATAGGTGAGTCCCAGACAAAAAGCCCTGCAGCATGCCTTACGCCTGGTCTGAGCAGGCATAGCAATGTTGACGCAGTGAAGACGGAGAGTGACAAAGTGAAATGATGTACATTTCACTGCTTCACTTTGACATGGCTTTTTGCGTGGGAACGCCTACTCTGCATTCATTATACCTGGTGCAGGTATAATGTGACGCAGGGCTTCACAATGGAACGCATCTCCCTGGATGGGTCACTTTATAAATTGGCCTCATTGTTAGCGACTCTATTGCGTCAAAAAAAGTGATGCAATGGTGGTGCGCGGAGGCGCAAAGGGTTTGGAAATCTGCACCCAAGAGTTTTGGACTACACAGATCAGGACAAAAACACCCCTGTTCTAGCTGCACTGCAAAATGTATTACTACGAGACCTATGAATGTGCTGTATTTCTACTTACTTTAGCACTGCCTTTCTGAGACAGTTCAGCGCCTAGGGTGTTATTTAGGGGCTGAAGTGCCGTCCATTGGTTGCTACAGGTGCCTAAATCTTGCTTCTACAGCTAGCGTAGGCTAGCTGATCTTAGAGCATTCTGGGGCATATTACCAACGAATAGCGATATTTATCGCTAAATGCACTTAGCGCATTTTTTATTATCGCTGGATATGTTAGTGGAGAAAACATGCTATTAGCAACGTTTTTCTCCATTGTGCTAAAATATCCAGCGATAACGGCGAAATGCATGAATATCTCAGAGAATACAGCGATATTTACGCATTAGCGACGAAATGCTCTTAGCTATGTTATCAACCTCCCATTGGATAACATGGCTAAGAACTGGTCTGGGCAGGTGTTAGTATCTGGAGATATTCGCGCTTAGCGCAAATATTTTCATCGCTAAGCCTGCCTTGCTAATAGGCTATAGCAACGTTAGCGACTGCTTTCAGTCGCTAACTGGTTGGGTATGCCCACTTTGCATGTCATTAGCGATAAACATTGCTGACATGCAAAGCGGGCCCCAAACCGCTCGCTATCGACTAAAAGCTGTCGCTAAGATTGGTTAGCGACAGCTTGCTAATAGGGCGATAGAATTATCACTACTTAGCGGCCCAAAACGGCCGCTAAAGTGGCGATAATTGCCTATCGGCCTGCTTGATAATATGCCCCTCTTTCCTAGCACACGTGCACCCTTGCATTTCTTTTTCGCGCACAAAAAGTAAAGGTCAATTCACCAAAAACATGTGTAGAAAAACTGCAATGCATGCCAGTTATCAAAATTGGCCTCTGTCCCAATGACTTCATTCTTGCATGTTCTCTCAGGTCAGTGGCTGGGATTGTTTTCATTCTTCTCCCGTTCTTTTTCCTACTGAACTCAGAAAATGTGTATGTGAGAGAGAGAGAGAGTGTCTGTGTGTCTGAAGGCGGACATTTCCCTATCAAAAATATGGCAACTTTATCCATAGATTAAGGGGCCGAAACTGATTGTTCACAGAAGTGAAAAAAAGACATCCACCAACAATGATAGTTATCTTCGCATGATCATTTGTGTTTGCTGTTAACACCTTAGCTGCGTGTAAACATTTCTCCCCAGTGCTGCGCTGTCCATTAGAACTAGTGCTGAATGGACGTTCAATGGTCGTGCGCAGCACTGGGGAGGTAGCGCTGCTGACGACCATTGGCCGTCAGCAGCACTTAAGGGGTTAAAACGGTACCTAGTTACCACTGTCCACCACTTGGTGGTGCTGCTTGTCTACTTTTAAACTCAGCCAACGATAAAAAAAATCAATAAAGATTTTTTTTTTTTATGCCAGCGAGTCAAGCTCATTCAAACAACTCTGGGTGGCCAAGGACAATCCAGATTGTCACATTTACAGGAATGTGATCAGGGCTCGGGTCGGGGTACCACGCAGGTGGACGGCGTCCCCCCACTTATTTTACCGGGGGGACGCCATCAGGCCGTTGCGGGCACCGGGCAATCCCCCGGTGTGCTGCAAGAGTGGGGGCCGGTTTTCGGCCCCTGGGGGCCGTTTTTGTTACAGGGCCGATTTTGCAGCATAGCTGCAAAATCGGCCCTGTAACAAAATTGGCCGAAAACCAGCCAAAGAGCTCGGTTGAACCCCCAACCTCCCCCCGGGGGGCCGGCCGAGCACTTTTTTGTTCCCAGTCCGGCCCTGGATGCCATCCCCCCTGCCAAACATCTGGACTTCGCTCTTTGGCCTCTCTGGGACGAGGAGCTCAGCTCCTTTCGTTACGTCACTTTCTGTCGTGACGTCACTTCCGGTGACAGCGTCCCCCCACTTCTTTTTTTACGACTTGTGCCCTGAATGTGATGGTGAAGCTGTGGCACCGTTCTGGCTTTAACAGAGCTGGCAGGAACAGTGGGAAGTGTAAGCTGCAGAGGTTAATTTTTTACAGAGTAAGCAGCCTTAAAATCACACATCACACTCTGGAATGGTGGATTTGTGTGTGTGTGCGTTGACAAAACTATTGCTGCATATTTACCAAGTGGCCAAATTATCTAGTGAGTTGCGCATGTAAAGGCTTGTTCACCTGGGACTGCTGTGTACAGTGGGATTACCAGTACGGAGACCATCACCAAGTGAAATTGACGAGCTTTGTTTAAATATTGTATCTGCTCTTCTAACATTTACTGAGCTTTTAATCTATTTCCAATTCGGCTTTATGGAGCGGTGAGCAGGAAAAATTCTCAACAGAGGTATTTTTCTGGGGCTGTGGAGGATGGGGATTTCTGTCTGTAGACCATGGGGCATATTAGCAACAAATAGCGATATTTATCGCTAAATGCGCTTAGAGCATTTTCTTTTTATCACCGCCTATTGCCGATATTATCGCAGAGATAACGTGCTATTAGCAACGTTTATCTCTAAAGCGATAAAATATCCGTCGATAGCGGCTCAATGCGTGAATATCGCTGGAAATCCAGCGATATTCAGGCATTGTTGGACAGGGCCTCATGGCGTGGCCCCGCTCCTTCCGCATGACGGGTCCCAGACTACCTTGACCCCTGTTCTACGACCAAGAGCGGCACCATCCACCTTCCACGAGGGCCGCCCCTCCGGGCCGCCCCCAGCTCTCCCCCGACGGAACTCGACCCCATCGCTTTAACTCCCCCGGCTGGCCCGGACCATTTCCCGGACCATCGTCTCCGGCCCAGCCGCCATCTTGGACCCTCCACGACCAGGCCTCATGGCCTCGGCCCGACCCCAGCCGCAGGCCCAGCAACGCCCCGACATCGAGGCACCGCATTCCGACCAGGGGGTAAAGAGACCACTTGGCGAGACAATGGGGAAGGAGTTTCGATGGACCCCCATCCGCCTAGTTTCGATCGCCCTCAGCCTCCCTGGGCGTGGGCTCCACCCCTCTGCTGGGTGTCTGGACTCCCTCATCCCGGACCCCCCGACCTCCAAGTGCGAGGGTCCGGACATCAAAGGGCACCAGACCTATAACTGGGGCAGCTCCGGAGCAGGAAGGCAGTTGTATCCTGGAGTCGAGAGACACCGAGACAAACTCCTCCTTGAAGGCCTGCTGGCGCTGCCGCGGCCCATCTTCGTGAACCATCCTTGAAGCCCTGCTGGCGCTGCCACGGCTCATCTTCGTGAACCATCCTTGGAGTCCTGCTGGCGCTGCCGCGGCTCACCTTCATGAACCATCCTTGGAGTCCTGCTGGCGCTGCCGCGGCTCATCTTCGTGAACCATCCTTGAAGCCCTGCTGGCGCTGCCGCGGCCCATCTTCGTGAACCATCCTTGAAGCCCTGCTGGCGCTGCCACGGCTCATCTTCGTGAATCATCTTGGAGTCCTGCTGGCGCTTCCGCGGCCCATACCAGAGATCCCCGTACCAGACCGGTACCAAGACTGTCCCGCTACCCCCTTCCCACAGAGACTAAGCTTGAAGGGATCCCAGCATCCCGTTCCTTCTGTATCATTGAGATAATCTGCCTAAAGAATACCGATAAAAGTGTTGAGAACCTATCTTTGTGTGGCGTCCATCTGTGCGGGGGGGTGGTTGCTCGTCCGTACGATCTGAGGAGAGGGCCCCGCCAGGAGGCCTCTCCCCCTTGCTCGGCTGACCCTCAGGTTTCCCGTCTAACATTGGTGGCCAGAGGCACGATTCGAGCAGACGCTAATCGTACGGAGAGTAACTCGCCCCACTACAAACACACAGCGACCATGACAACGAAAGAAACCGGAACAACCGCAAAATTCCAGATGGAACGGCTGGAAGATTACAGTCACAAGGAATTGAAGCAATTCTGTATAGACTTGGGTATCGCTACCACGGGACTAAGCACCAAAAACGATCTCAAGCACGCTTTGCAGACTTGGATGGAGACGGGAGCGTCGCCACCCCAAAACAAAAACATTGCAACCACGGAAACCATTGCAACCCCCGAGGAGGAGAGAAGCACGGGCCTCTCTCCCGAGGAGGCCCGAGAACGAGAGAGGAGCCGGCTCCACGAGTTGGAACTGGCTAGGCTCCGCTTAGATGGGGAACTGAAACTAGCGGAAAAGAAGATAGCCCTTGAACACCTTCGATTACAGGGAGAACGGGAAGAGGAAAAAAGCCAGAGGGAGCTGGAGGAGAAGAAGCTCGCGTACGAACACGAGCGAGGTTTGAAGGAACTAGAAATTAGAAGACAAAACAAGGACAACGGCGTCTCCGAGAACCAGAGCTCCACTCCCCCCGCGGACACCAAGGTCCACATCCCCAAAGATGTCGTCCGAGAGTACTACAAGAATGACGACATCCAGCAATGGTTTATGGCCTACGAGGTAGCCATGACCTTCCGGTCCCGCGAAAAGACTGGGGGGCCGGGTTATGGGGGAGATTCGTCAACGAAGGGAGAGATGCCCTGCTACAGCTTCCCGACGCTGAGATGACCTCCTATGAGCATATGAAAGCTGCCCTCCTCACTCGCTATGGGCTCACCCCCGAGATGTACCGGCAGCGATTCCGAGACTGCAAGAGGATTCCCGGTACCACCTGGGTAGAATATGGGAACTTTTTTAGCCGAGCCCTAGAAGGATGGATCAAGGGCAGCCAGGTCACCACCTACGAACAATTGGTTGATCTCATCGTATGGGAACACCTCTCCAATAACTGTTTCATCGAACTAAGGCAGCATCTCCTCGACAGTAAACTGACCGAACCCCGGAAACTCGCCATTGAAGCGGATCGATGGGAGAGCACCCGGGTCCCCCGGAACTGGGCGGGAGACCAAGGCCGAGCCTCCCAAGGGTCCCACCGTCCGCGAGGAGGAGGAGGAGGCCAGGGCCGGGGCCGGGACACCACCACGGTGCCCCCCACCAGCACTCCCCCGTCCCCGGCCGGGAGAGGAAGCCCCCCGGCCCGGCCGGGATACTTCCCCAACATTGTCTGCCACAAATGCCAGTGACGAGGTCATTACGCCAATGATCCCAACTGCCCAAGAAACCAACCACCTAATGCCGGGTCCGCTAAACCGCCAGATCACCTCCGTCGCCCTCGGGGAGGAACAAGGCGAGGAAGAAGCCGAAGACTGTGAACAATACCAGACAGAGTGGGAACCCGCAGCCATGTCCTTGGTATGTTTAGGGGAAAAAGACATGGTCCCACGGGCCCCCATCCCGGCCAACACGCAGAAGTACAGCCAGTGGGTCACCATTAATGGACACATGGGGCCGAAGCTCTCCGCGACACGGGAGCCAGCATGACGGCCGTCCGTTGCCATCTGGTGACCCCAGATCAAATCTTGCCCAATGTGCTATGCCCAGTACGGTCTGCGGACAACTCTGAGAGCCTGTGCCAGATGGCCCGCGTCCCCTTTGAATGGGGGGGAGTGTCGGGCATGCTGAAAGTGACCGTCCGAGACGATGCCCCCGTAGACTGCCTCCTGGGGAACGACCTCGAGAGCTCCCCCTGGAATGCTGTTGAACGAAGGGAGCACCTGGGGATGCTTGGCCTCCCTGAATTGGTCTGTGCGATGACCCGATCCATGGCCGCCCGCGCCATCCCCTCCACTGAAGAACCCGAGTGGCCCGAACCTCCACCGCCCGTCATCACGGAAGACACCACCCCCGAGCCCGGTCCACCGGGGCCCAACGACGAAGCCTCCGACCCACTCCGCGACCTCCCGGAGCTGGCCCAGTGGCGCCAGGAAGGTGGCCCCACTCAAGAACAGTTCCGCCAAGAACAAAAAACGTGTCCCTCCCTCGAGGGGCTCCGATAGCAAGCCGCAGCCCAGAGCACAAGGGATGCCTCGGGGCTCACTGGGTCTATTGGGACAATGAGCTTCTCTACAGCGAACAGAAGATTGCCGAGCTAGGGGCCAGCCGGGTGCTGGTAGTCCCCCTCCGATTCAGAGACTTCCTCCTGAACCTATCTCAGGATGTACCTCTCGCTGGGCACCTGGGGCAGGACAAAACTTACAGCCGCCTGGTGACCCATTTCTACTGGCCCAAGATGAGGAACGATGTGATCAGCCACTGCCGAGCCTGCCCCACCTGCCAGGCCAGCGGGAAGAGCGGCAGAACCCTTTCCAATCGTCAACACTCCCTTTGAGCGGGTAGGGATTGACATTGTGGGGCCCCTGGAGCCTCGGACCTCGCAAGGTCACCAGTTCATACTCGTCCTGGTGGACCATGCCACCCGCTATCCCGAAGCCATACCTCTCCGGACCGTGACAGCGCCCGTGGTGGGCCGAGCCCTGATGGGGATCTTCTCGCGGGTGGGCTTCCCCCGAGAAGTCGTCAGTGATCGGGGCACGAACTTCATCTCCTGATACATGAAGTCCCTATGGCAACAGTGCGGGGTCACCTACAAATTTACGACCCCCTACCACCCGCAAGGGAACGGACTAGCAGAACGCTTCAATCGCACCCTCAGGGGTATGATAATGGGCCTGGAGGAGCCCTTACGACGCCAATGGGACGTGCTGCTGCCCTGCCTCCTATTTGCCTACCGGGAGGTCCCACAGAAGTCCCTGGGATTCAGCCCCTTCGAACTATTGTATGGGCACCCCGTCCGGGGTCCCCTGAGTCTGGTCAAAGAAGGATGGGAGGTGGCCACCCAGAATGCTCCTCCTGATGTGTACCGGTATCTCCTGACCCTCCGGAACCAGACTCGGCAGTTCAGGGAACTTGCCAAGGCCAAGGCCAACCTCGAAGCCAGCCAAGAAGACATGAAGAGGTGGTATGATCAAAACGCCTCGTCCATCGAGTTCGAGCCGGCACAACAGGTCTGGGTCATGTCCCCGGTCGAACCATGCGCCCTACAGGACAAGTGGACGGGGCCCTTCAAAGTGGTGGAGCGCAAGGGGCCTGTCACCTACCTGGTGGACATGGAGTCCCCCAGGAACCCCCTCTGGGTCCTCCATGCCAACCGACTTAAGCCTCACTTTGTTCGCTCAGAACTTAGCCTCCTGATGGCTACCGACAGCGGGGCTGAAGAGGACTCCGAGCCATTGCCCGACCTCCTGAAGACCCTCGAAAAAGACGGCTCCGTGGAAGGTGTCAACCTCTCTTTCACCCTGACCCCCGCACAACGCCAAAGCTGCCAAAACCTATTACAACAATTTGCCGATCTGTTCTCTCTCAACCCCGGGGTCACCCCCTGGTGCCTCCACGATGTCGACACCGGGGATAGCCCACCTATACGACACCGGGCCTACCGCGTTCCCGATCGGGTACGCGCCTGCATCCAGTCGGAAGTATCCAAGATGCTGGCTCTAGGAGTGATCGAGCCCTCCGACAGCCCATGGGCCAGCCCGGTCATGCTGGTCCCCAAGGCCGCCGCCCCTGGCGTCGCCCCTGGACTCAGATTTTGTGTGGACTACCGGAGATTGAACGCCGTCGCCCGAACCGACGCTCACCCCATCCCTCGGGCTGATGAACTGATTGACCGCCTGGGGGCCGCCCGCTACCTAAGCACCTTCGACCTAACTGCGGGCTACTGGCAGATCGGCCTCACCCCGGGCGCCCAGGAGCGATCCGCCTTCTACACTCCGGATGGCCACTACCACTTCAAGGTGATGCCCTACGGGATGAAAAACGCCCCCGCCACGTTTCAGAGACTAGTGAATAAGGTGCTGGCGGGGCTCGAGGAGTTCAGCGCTGCCTACCTAGACGATATTGCGGTGTACAGTCTCCACTGGGCCGAACACCTCCAACACCTCCATGAGGTCTTGGCCGCCCTCCGACGGGCAGGACTAACAATAAAAGCCAGCAAGTGCCAAATCGGCCAAGGGTCCGTGACCTTCCTGGGGCACCAGGTGGGTAGTGGCCAGGTGGCCCCCCTCCAACCCAAGATCGCCGCCATCCGGGCCTGGGAACCCCCGGTCACCCAAACGGAGGTCCGACCCTTCCTGGGGCTCACAGGATATTACCGGCGCTTTGTGAAAGACTATGGCAGCATTGTGGGCCCCCTCACAGAACTCACGTCAAAGAAACACCCACCGAAGGTACACTGGACACCCGAGTGTCAGGCTGCCTTTAAGACCCTCAAGACAGCAATGTGCACCGCCCCGTGCTCCAGTTGGGAATTCATAGTACAGACCGATGCCTCCGATCACGGCGTCGGAGCAGTCCTCTCCCAAATCAACGCAGAGGAAATTGACCAGCCAGTAGCCTTCATTAGCCGACGTCTGCTGGCCCGAGAACAGCGCTGGAGCACCATTGAGCGGGAGGCCTTCACCGTGGTGTGGGCCCTCAAAAAGCGAAAACGAGGGTTCGGTTGGGTCGGCTGCGACCCTGTTGGAGGCATTCAATGCCGTTTTAAGGGGCGAGGCATTTGCCTTAATAGCAGAGGCCCGTAGGAATAGAGATGCCGACCTCCTTTGCATCGAGGAAGAGATTTTAAACCTCGATGCCCAGTTGGACTCCGAACCTGCCCCAGACCTCCTCCATGCGCTCTCTCTAAAGCAACTGGAATATCGAGATCTTGCTACGAATGCCGCCCAGACCTTGGCTAGGGAACAACAAGGCCGTATCTATGACGTGGGTGACAAGGCTGGCAAGCTGTTGGCCTGGTTGGACAGGAGGGAGATGGCCAGTCGTGTGGTACCCGAGATCCTGGGGGTAGACGGGAACCCTCTCACTGACCCCAGTGCCATTGCCGAGTCCTTCGCCGACTATTTCAGAGGTGTTTACACCTCCACATCTGACTGCTCCGATGCTGACTCGGCAGAGCTTCTCTCGACCGTAGATCTTCCCTGTCTCTCTGAGGCGGACCGCGATGATTTGGACAGAGACATATCTGCTGACGAGATCGCCCTCGCGATCCGCTCTTTGAGATCTGGCAAGGCGCCGGGCCCCAACGGCATCCCGGCTGAGCTCTACAAGATACGACCTGATGTGGTCTCCCCGCACCTCCGTACTATGTTCCTGGAGGCGCGAGACGCCGGCGTTCTTCCCCTTGACCAAAGGCTGGCCACCATTGTGGTCATCCACAAAGAAGGTAAACCGAGGGATGTGTGTCGGTCATATCGGCCCATTTCCCTCCTGAACGCCGAGCCCAAGGTACTCGCCAAATTGCTAGCCAACCGACTGGTTGGGGTCGTTGGCGACTTGGTGCACCCGGATCAGTCGGGCTTTATTCCACACCGCAACACTGCCCTCAATTTGAGAAGACTCCACGGCGCCCTAGCCAGGGTGCACACTCTTGCGGAGCCGGCAGTGCTGGCATCTCTTGATGCCACTATGGCGTTTGACTCCCTCGAGTGGAATTACCTCTGGGCAGTGTTAGCTAAGCTCGGATTTGCTCCGGTCTTTCTTAGTTGGGTAAAACTTCTCTACGCTAGCCCAATGGCCAATGTATCAGTTAACGGTCGTCTGTCGACGTCCTTTGCCCTTCACAGAGGCACCAGGCAGGGCTGCCCCCTGTCACCTCTCCTTTTTGCACTGGCTCTCGAACCTCTTGCGGCCACGCTGCGATTCCACCCCGACCTCCATGGCATCACCTGGGCACCTGACTTCGAGGACCGTATCTCCCTGTACGCTGACGACATCCTCCTTTACCTGACTTCCCCGTTCAAGTCTCTTATTGTTGTCTGTGACGTTCTTAGACAATTTGGGAGATACTCTGGCCTGATTATCAACTGGGCCAAGTCCTCCCTCTACGTCTTGAAAGGGGACACGCCGCGCCTCCCCAGAGGCTGCAATATTCAGGTGGCCACACAGGGCTTCAAGTACCTAGGGATCTACATCTCTGGGGACCCGAAGGTTCGATACGACCAGAACTTGCTCCCCCCACTACAGCGTCTTCGACGTGATGTGGAGGGCTGGCGTAAGCTCCCGCTCTCCCTGCTTGTCCGAGCGGCCCTGTTTAAAATGATGTCCTTGCCCAGGTTCCTATACGCCTTACAAAACACCCAAGACCCGGTACCGGCCCGATATTTTAGGGAAATTGAGGGTCTCCAGGGGGCCCTGCTCTGGGATGGTCGCCCCCGGGTGGCGGTCACGAAGCTTACGCTCCCGTGGTATGACGGGGGCATAGCACTGCCGGATGTACGCAGGTATTACTGGGCCTCCCAGCTTGCAGCCCTCAATCACGGATTTTATGGCCCGGTAATTAGCCCCGGCTACGCCATGGACAGGTGGCTCTTAGGTGGTGGTAATTACTACCGTGCACTGTACTCAAGATCCCTTGATCGGCGTATGTCTGGTCCTACGAGGACGGCAGTCTCTATTTGGCGTACGATCACCACGGCGCAGGGATGGCAGGGCAGACTGACCAGATTCACTCCTTTGTATTAGTCCGACATTTTGGGCAGACTATGGCACACCAAGGGCTTTGACAAATGGGACCTCATTGGCATCTCTAGAGTTGATGACATGATTTCCAAAGGGACTATCAAGACCTTCCCCCAGTTACAGGCTGAGTACCAGCTGGGTGGCTCGGAGTTCTTCCGGTATGCCCAACTGAGACACGCTTTGCTTTCGGCCATGCCTTCTGGGGAGGCTATTCCGGAGAGCTCACCGTTGGAGGACAGAGTGCTGGACGGCCATATGCCTGACAGCGCTATTTCATTGTCCTACAAAAAACTAATTAATGTCCGCACTGACCTTCTCCTTGGGTTGCGTGACCAGTGGGTGAGGGATGGCCTGGAAATCGACGAGGAGGACTGGCAGAGCGCAGTGTCCTCTCCTAAGGAGGTTGCCATTTCTTCTCGTCTTCGATTGGTCCAATTTAAGATCCTACACAGGGTATACGTCACTGGCCCCCGCCTTGTACACATGGGTTATTCGCCCGACGGACTTTGCCGTCGAGGCTGTGGCGCCCTCGCCACCTTCTTGCACATCCTGTGGGAATGCCCTGCCATAGCTTCCTATTGGAGAAGAATTCACAGGGTCATGAGTGAAGTGTCTGGAGTAGAGACCACGGCGGAGGCTCGTAGGTGTCTCCTCAACATTTGGGAGCCGACTGATCACAACACGGCCCAGACCCAGTGGGTGACCTTAGGCAATATGGTGGCCAAGAGAGACATTGCTCAGAGGTGGGGTGCCACTACGGCGCCCCTTGTGGTACAATGGAAAGCCAACATGGATTGGTGTATGTTCCGGGAGAAGACGGTTTATGTTGCCAGGGGCAAACCTAACAAATGGAATAAGGTGTGGGGTGCCTGGAACTCCTACCGAGGGGATGTATGTCTGCCGCCTGAGCCTGTTTCTTTGGACGAACATTTGTCACCATAACCTATGACACCGACTATGTACGATAACTGATTGATCCTGTTCTTCCTCCCCCCTCCTATCATCCGCCACTCTTCTGTATCTCTGAGCCGCTGTTCTCTCTCTCCTCCCGGCTTCCTACTCCTTGCTGCACTTTCCATCCCATTGCTACTTTTCGGCGCCAGTTGGCGTCCTCTTTCTTTCTTTATTGTTATAAAATAATAAAACAAACCTGTATTTTCCTGACGTAACTGTTTTGGACTACTATGCTCCGATTAACATGCTGCCTTGCCTCCGGGATGTTAGGCTGAATAGCTGTGTGCTTTTTTTGAAATAAAGGTTTTCAAAAAATAAAATTAAAAAATTTAAAAAAAACATGTTCACTACTCAAATTTCATATTTCACTATATAAATTCACCACTAATCCTTTATGGCTTACAGAGTACTGTGCTACTCGCCAAAAAAGCGCTTAAAAACCCATCAGGGGTAGTAAGCGCTACCCTTCTCTATCCAAATAATTGAATAACATATCCACCACTCAAATTACTTTTCATATTTCACTATACTAATTCACCACTAATCCTTTATGAGCTTCCGGAGTAGCGTGCTACTTGTAAAAAAATAAAACCGCTTCAACGCCCCATCAGGGGTAACAAGCACTATATAAATACAAACTTTTTTCCCTCTTCTAGCCTTCCGCTATCCTTCTGAATCTAAATATTTGACTATCCTAGCCACCACTTTTATATTTCACTATACTAATTCAACTCTAATCCTTTATGGGTTCCGGAGTAGCGTGTTACTCACCGAAAAAGTGCTTTGACACCTCATCAGAGGTAGTAAGCGCTATATAAATGCAATTACAATACAATTACAATGTCTTGTCCGCTTGTTTCCTCCTTTAACGATGATGAGCCATGTGAGAGGCACACAAGAAGCTGTTGTGTTCCACAAAAAGGTGAATAGAGTGTAAAAAAAGTAGCATGCAGGACATCAATTCACTAAAGTGCCAGGAGTTGTGGTAGTGGTCTCTGACTTCCCATGACCTTACAGGAAGGGAAGGGATATCATGTGATCTCACACCCTCATGGCACCAGGGGATTTGTTTTCTTAAACCTTTGACCTAATGTTTGGGCAGACTCTACTGAAGTTAATAACAAATCTTAAATACGTAAATTAATATAATAAACAAGCATTGGCAACGGTAATATTTCTCGCCTATAACAGCTATTGGTTTTGGGAATTTTAAAAAATAGCACTATGACGAGGCTAACTATTATCAAAGACAAGATGTGCATTAGCACTGCCATGTAATAGAGGTTTTAAAAAAATAGCTGGGTGCTCCCCCAACCCCTCTTGCCAATCCTCTCCCCTACACACTTTCTTTTCATTTGTGGCGTGGCATAAGGGATGGGGCAACACGGAGGGAGGCTGGGAGAGAAGAATATGGTGGTTGGAGAGGAGAGGAGAGTCGAGGCGAGGGGAAATGGAGGAGCACATGGACAACGGAGGACAGGTGGGAAGGGCTGTGGCAAGCACATGGACAACAGAGGGTGAGTCGGAGGGGCTGAGGCAAGCACACGGACATCAGAGGGTGGGAAAGAGGGGAACTGGGGAGGAACATGGAGAAGTCCACAAGGGAGACAGCTCGAAAACACACACTCTCCTAGACTACTTACACAAAAAGAAAAAAGTAGTGCCTGAAAAAAGCAAACATTTGAGGGACACAGTAATACACCAGTGCTCCAGGGGAGGGACAAACAAAAGAAGAGGAAGGGAAACCTTTGGAAGCTGATGAATAAGAAGCAACCAAAAGAGAGTGGCAATGAAGCCAACCAATGGAAAGCAATGGGCGGCCTCTAAACCCATTGTAAGACAATAAAAGGCAAATAAAAATCTACTTAAGTGCCATCCATATATTTACTCTGGTGCTATTTATATATGCCAGTGATGACGATGAATCATACCTGTATTCACGGCATCTCCTTCATGGGCAATGTGCTACATAGCTAATTACAATCTCAAATGCTGCAGCATCAGTACCAACATCTACAGACAAAGGGCACAATTTTCTCAACTGCCAATCGCAGCCCATATTGCATAAGCAGGAATCTGAATGTGCAGTCAGTCTCACATATCCAGGTGCAGCCCCAAAATACTAGTGAACAATCCCACCTGCCCAACGAGAGTCCGAATTGCCCAGGCCAAACATAGCCCAAAAATCAAGATACATCTCTCACATGCAGAGGCAACGCCTCATTATGCTTAGATATAGTCTCAAGTGCATAGTGCAGCTTCAGAATGTGCTGTTTTAGTCTCTGCTCGCCTCTGTGTTGACCTGCTTAGTGTCTAATGTGCTGTCTCCTCAAGGCACGTGCAGCCACAAAATGCCCAGTGGTGTATAACCATGAACAGATTTGGAATTAAATGCCTGGCACAGCACCGCCATGCAGGAGTGTACACTTCACATGGAAGGCTGCATGGACATGTGACTCTAAACCTGTGCATGGAAGCAGCACTACGGATCAGCAGCATTACATGTCCATGGAGAAATGTGTGGGAATGCGTAGCTGAGGCTAAACTTGCACTTGTGCACCCTTTGCATCAGATGACCAGAGCAGCTGCCCTATGCACGGGAGCACAAGGTGTCCACTGCAGCATTGCAACCTGCAGAGCCTGTGATGAGCTGTGCAGTTCATAAAGCCCAGCATCCCTTCTCTCTGTACAGAACCACTCTTACCTTAGAACTAGGATCCTGACCCAGCCCGAGGACATGAGGGTAAGCTGGAAGAGGTGGACGCGGACTGCAGCCCAAGGCATAGTGGTTTGCAAGTGACAGGAACCGTGGGGCATGCACCCCCCCCCCCCCCACACTGCTTCTTCCATGCACCCACACTTCCTGTTTGCAGGTGGAATGCCACCTAAATATTGACGAGAGAATATCATGGTATGGAAATATCATGAACAAAACATCAAAACTGAACTATTGAAAGGTAAGAATTTACTTTAAATACCTAATTCCACATATATGCACTTTGACAATGTATATCTCTTCATATATGTGGAGTTAGGAAAAGTAAATATAATACTTCCTCTACATTCACTTAGCTTTCAATATTTTGGTTCTCGAAATTTTGTCCAAGATGCTCTGACATCATCATATTTCAAGGTTCAATATTCAGTAGTACAATCTTGCAGTGTTAAAATCTAGTTTGCGACATCAATATTATCGGCGCCATCTTGTCCCTTTTCAGGCTCATATGTGCGCGTAAGCAGCAGCCATTTTGAATGTCATGGCCTCTCTGCCCACTGCCGATAGCCAGCGCGTCTTTCTCTCTCTCCCTCTAACCTTGCAAGCATCCCCCCGCATGCTGACAGCCCCCGCTCTCACATGCTTGGGCCATAAACCTCCCTCTCAGCGCGACCCTGCCTCGGAGTCACATCCCGTACCCAGCCAACACCTCCCTTCATCCCTTTCATGATCATACATCCTTTGATGAACCCCCCTTTCCTCTGTGCCCGATTGTCCTGCTCGTTCCCAGGCCACCACCTGGCCCTGCGGATACAGTTTATTGCCCCCATACAGTAGGAAGCTTCCCTCTTCAAAGCATCTACAACTGATCAAAGCCCCCACCCCATGAGATCCGATCAACCGCACACATTCCGGGAACCGGCGGAATGTCCAGCTGCGCAACAGTCATCACCTACTGAGATCGGGGTGGGGACTTCTACTGTAAATGTGTGTGGGAACGGGCTTGAAGCGGGGATTCCGAGGATGTCTTTCCGTACTTCAAAGTATTTGCAGGAATGTGCCACATGTAATAAACTGTAATAAAGACCATAAACCTGTGCATAAGAGGCCGGGCCTCAGAGATGCTGTTAGAGCACCTCGAGAAGATACCCTGTTGCCTGATTTGACGTGTTCTGCTCCGTCGGAATAAACTCCTGTTTCCTGCCTTCCAGTCTCCAGCGCCTGCCTCTTTGTTTGATAAATTCGAGTGGTATGAGAGGCGGCTAATGCCGGGCAATACTTAAAGGTTCTTGGTCGACATCGGCCCTACCTTTCAACAATTGGCGTCCCAAACGTGGGGCCCATCAGCGACACGTGGATCCAGTGGGAGAGGTCCTGACGACAGAGTGAACGACTGCAACGATCGGGAAGTGCACCTGCCCGATAGACCCTCGTCTGGCAGCCGATCATCCGAACTTCACCGGTTCCGAGCAAACCTCTCTCGAGTGATCTACGGTCCTGACTGGGAACCATCAGGAGTGCCGCAACAGTTACGGAGAATAGAGGACGATAGGGCGCTGGAAGCGGAAGACGAGAAACTGTCCATGCAGTCCGGGTAAGGTCGTGTAGCACGACAAATTGCGAAACGATTGTTTGATTGTTTGGAAAATACTAGTATTACTCTTCGATTGTTCGTTCTTTTGAGATATTCTCTGCCTGCAAACGGGGAAGAATAGAAATATTCTCTCTTCCTTTGCAGATAGTGAAGGGTAGGTAACATGGACTTTTGTCCCCCGTTGTAATCTGTCGTGCCTATTTTTCTCCCCACTGATTGATTGATTGTCCGAACATTGATTGTTCGAAGTTGGTTCTTTGAGATATTCTCTGTTTGCACATAACGTAGAATAGAAATATTCTGTCTAGTCTTTGCAAGTAATGAAAGATAGGTAGTGCGGACCTTTGTCCCCCGTTGTAATCTGTCATACCTACCTTCTCCCCACTGATTGGTAGTTGGTTCAGCCCGGACCGCTTATTAGAAATGAACCATCCAGCTCCACTGGAAGGCACCCATAATAAAGATATGTTCATGAAGCATGGACTAGTCGCTATAGCCTATAGCAAGCTATGGCACAAATATACGAGAAAGGATCAGGAAAGTCAGTGGCCACTGATTGGATCCTTCGATGACGATAAAATAAACGCGCTGGAAACAGCCCTTCGTAACAATAAGACAACGCCCACTATGCTTGATAGTCTCGGCATGTGGCGCAAAGAAGCAGAACAACGAAAAAAGAGAAACAAAGTCAGATTAGAGAAAGAGCTACGAAAAGCAGCTCACCTAGCTGCCAGAAAGTTAGAGGAAGAGATAAAGGAGAGAGAGGAAGCCAAACTGAAACAAGAGTCCGAAACATCGAGTCAGTGTCCCGTTAGAACACCCTCTACGCTCTACCCCGAGTTACCCTCGAAACAGCGAGCGAATGATGATCTATTACTAGGTCCTCCAATCATCTACATGCCCCCTCCATATGCCCCTTCCCAACCCTTAGTACAGCACCCGCAGCCCCCAAGCACAGATGAGAATAGTGCCAGGGCCTCGGTCCTCATGGCATCCGCGCCGGCCGAACCCCTCGTACTCAGCGCAACGCAAGCAGTAGCATTAGACAACCCTGAGACCCGAAAGAAAGATTCCACTAGGATGAACAGGTTGAGCAAGGATGAGCGAGCAGGGATCAATAAGATAGTAAAGACACTGGTGGAACGGAAAGAGAGCGAGGGATACGTAATGGATATGTACAATTCAACAGACGACACTTTGTCGTGCGATTTTGTTACCACACCCTCAATGCTTATGAGGACCGATACCGAGACAAAGGTCCCGAGGCCTAACAACTCTATATAGAAAAGTTGACATTGGGGATGAGGGCGAGTGTGACGTGACGGACCTCTTCACGCGTACGCTTGAAGTTTTCCGCCACCTCACTGAACAGAGGATGGAAGCTAAAACCACGACTCCTATAGCGACCGAACCTCGAATAGAACAAACTAGTGCAATGATGCCTATAAGGGAGGCCACTCCTTACTGGGTCCCCCCACGAGGACAGGGAACACATGATGACGTTAACCATCAAGATGCGAGAGGGAGGGTAGTTTACAACTGTGTCTACCAACCATGGGATCGACAAGATATCCTGACGTTCCGAAAATCCCTACCCGATTTACGAAAAAACCCCACTGCCTTTTACACTGAATTAGGTACAGCCCTAGGTTCAACGATTATGACCCTAGCTAACATCGATTTGTTTTTCGGGTTATGTCTGCCAGCTGATGTGTGGAAGCAGAATCCGGAAAGTCAACCACCTTGAGCTGTTCGGACATACCTGGTCACAACTCGATGGCATAGACAGACAACGAGAGCCTGGACAGAAACCTTTGTAATCCTTTTTAGAACTCCCAGACAAGATCATGCAGAAATTGAAAACCCTGATCCCAGAGAAAAAGGTGGACTGGTCGATAGTAACGGCCTGCCGCCAGAAACCCCAGGAAGACGTATCAGAATACTTCTCCCGATTTGAAACAGTGTTTTCCGATTACAGCGGCCAAGACATGACCACTGCAACCGGACATAATCTGTTTGTCCAGAACTATGTTAAAGGTCTGTCACAGGAGGTCTCTCAGAAACTACAGGCTAGTGAGAGTAGTTGGGCGGCCTCCAAGCCTGCGGCTATCCTTCAGAGGGCCCAGTATTATGAGCATCAGAAGAGCGTGAATGATAGGGCGACTGAGAAAAAGAAAAAGGACCTGAAAGAAAGGGTGATGATTGCACAGTTGCAGGGGTGACTATAGGAAGAGAGCAGTACAAGGGAAATTACCAGTCAAATGCTCCTAGAAATCCACCCCCTAAAGACTGTACACCCGCACCCTATGCTGGACGTAAAGACATTGAGGAGAACCAATGTGCATTTTGCAGGGGATTTGGCCATTGGAAATCCCAGTGTCCGGTCTTGTTAGAAATGAATAAGAATAGTGACACAAGAGACGTAGCGGGTGGGCCTAGAAATAGAGGACAGGGACGAGGGTACACGAACGACACCAATAACGACAAGCCAAGCAGACCGAACACATTTGACCGTCCCCGACAGAACCAGTACCAGCAGTCTGACTGCGACGACACCCATGACTTCGCATAGGACTGCCAAGGGCAAGGGAGGGATCCAGTCGAGCTCTATGTTGACCAGCAAGGTCCTTATGTCACCGCTAAGGTCCTGGGTACAAAGTCTACATTTTTGGTAGACACTGGAGCAAAACATAGCGCGTTATCTAAATGACTGATTCCAAGGGCACCCTTGTCTGGCTCACTTGTAACATCGATAGGTTTCGATGGAACGCCCTCCACTAATCCCTTGTCCACACCGATCTCCTTTGACTTGGAAAATAACACCACTGACACAACGTTTTTGCTCTCATCCAACACCCCTGATGCCATTATGGGACTCGACTTACTGAAGCATTTCCGAGCTACTACTAGGTGTTCGCAAGACGGAGTTCGAGTCTTTTTGTATGATAACCCGACTCTGCTCATACTTTGTCCCACCCGACGCATGTTTTCCATCACCAATGCTGACTTGTCCCTACTTGACTCTCTACCTCCATATCTGTGGGTCAAAACCGACTCGGACGTATGACGCATGATGATCGACCCAGTGCACATAACTGTTTGACAGGACGCAATACTCCCGAAACTTCCACAATATCGGATATTGCCCGAGGGCGAGAAGGCATTGGTAAAGATTATCCAGTCCCTGATAGATGCAGGAGTGGTAGAGGAAGTAGTTAGCAACATTTGTAACAGCCCTATCCTACCCATTGTAAAGAAGCTAGGTGAGGGAGATGAGAAAGCGTACCGCTTCATCATCGACCTACGAGAGGTTAACAAAGTAGTTGTACCTCAGTACCCCGTAGTCTCAGACATCACCACTATTCTGACTCTGATTCCTCCCACTGCCACCACCTTCACCGTCATTGACCTCAAGAATGCTTTCTTCTCTATCCCCATCCACCCAGACAGCCGATACCTCTTCGGCTTCCCCCTAAAAGCCTGCTCATAAAGATTCTGTCGAGCACCCCAAGGCTACACTGAAAGTCCCAGCATCTTTAGCCAGGCCCTCAGGAGACAACTGGACGCAGTCCAGTTACCGGATGGAGTGGTGTTGATTCAGTATGTCGATTATATCCTTTTGGCGGCCGACACCACTCCACTTGCAGTCACAGCCACCATCCAACTCCTGCACTTCCTCGCGGAAAATGGCCACAAGGTCTCCAAAAAGAAGTTGCAATTCTGCTTACCCCAGGTCACTTATCTAGGCCACCTCTTGTCCAAAGACGGGAGAAAGCTTACACCCGATCGAATTCAGACCATTCTAGAGACCCCTGTCCCAAAGACTCAGAAACAAGTCCGTTCCCTGCTAGGCCTCACCTCCTTTTGCCGACAATGGTTGCCGAATTTCAGCCTCATTGTAAAACCACTGCTTTCCTTACTGGCTAAAGATGTCCCCTTCCCGCTCCCTTGGACCCCTGAATGCCAATCCTCCTTCAAAGAACTATGAGATGCCCTCTGCTCGGCCCCCGTCCTAGGAACCCCCGATTACACAAACCCTTCTCCCTCTACTCTCACGAAAGGGAGGGGTGCGCTTTGTCTGTCCTGACTCAGTCCATCGGCCCCAAGCAACGCCCATGCACTTACTTCTCTGCCACTCTTGACCCCGTAGCCAGAGCTTTGCCTGCCTGCCTTTGAGCTGTAGCCGCCGCTGCTATCTCTATCCGACAAAGTGAGGGGATCGTGCTCTCGAACCCCCTCACGGTGTTAGTACCCCATGCGGTCGACACCCTCCTGAACCAGACCAAGACGCAACATCTGACTAGTGCACTACTGACTGGGTACGAACTGACTCTGCTTGCACCCCACATCACATTGAAAAGATGTACCACACTCAATCCAGCCACTTTGTTGCCCCTACCTGAGAACGACCCCATTGTGTCCCCTATACATGACTGCATGACCCTCACGGATGAACAGACTAGGAGTAAGGTTGACCTCCGAGACACTGCCTTCCCAGACCCTGACGGAGAGCTGTGGGTGGATGGCTCTTGCATCAAGCTCCCCGATGGCACCACCTCAGCTGCCTATGCGGTTACCACAGCCCGAACTGTAGTAGAGACAGCCCGCATCAGACAACGATCTGCACAGGCAGCAGCACTGATTGCCCTCACACAAGCATGTATCCTAGCAGCAGGAACCACAGCAAACATTTACACTGACAGCCAGTATGCCTTCGGGGTGGTTCATCATTTTGGGCTCCTGTGGAAGGAGAGGGGATTCCTGACCTCACACGGCACACCCATCCTACATGGAGATCTAGTCTCTGCCCTGACTGAAGCGGTCCTCCTTCCCAAGCAACTTGCAGTAATCAAGTGCCAGGCACACAAAAAGGTGACAGATATCATCGGGCAGGGGAATGCACTGGCCGACATCACTGCCAGAACCACAGCTGAGAATACGACAACAACACAGATGTATGTGACCAGGTCACAAGCAGAAAAATGGACGGACGCTAGGGAGACTATTAGGGACATCCAGATGGCCGGCTCACCACACGATTTGACTGAATGGGCATGGGTGGGATTGAAAGACGATGAAGGCTGCTGGCGGACAAAGGACTCAAACAAATGGTTGCTACCCAACTCATACCTGATGCCCATACTGACCATGGCACACTCCCCAGCACACATAGGATGTGCGCATTTAACAAGTGGGTGGAAGCCTATCCAACTCGCGACAACACTGCCATTGCCACTGCAAAGGTACTACTGAAAGAATTCTTCCCTCGCTACAGCCTTTGTAGAATTTTGTGGAGCGACAATGGCCCCCACTTCGTAGCCGAGGTTATCCAACTCATCTTGAAAGGGTTGGGTGTAAAACAAAAATTTCATGCAGTCTTCCACCCCCAATCTGCTGGACTAGTTGAGCGACATAACGCCACACTGAAGCTCAAACTAGCTAAGATAGTGGCTACCACGGGACTGAAATGGCCAGACGCCCTCCCACTGCCATTCCTATCAATGCGTTCCACTCCCACCAAACACCATTTGACCCCTTACGAAGGGGTTTTCGGGCGACCAATGAGCATTTGGTCCGCACGGAAACCCACATCCATTCACGACGTCCCGGACGTCCTAATGTCTGACTATTTGTACAATCTGACTAAGACACTGTCTGTTATCCATCAACAGGTGCTGAATGCCATTCCTGATGCTTCCAGGGTCCCCGGATACGATATCCAACCCGGTGATTACGTTTTGATACGTAATTTCCAGCGTGCAAAGAGTCTGGATCCTCGGTGGACGGGCCCCTGGCAAGTTTTGATCACCACCCGTACAGCTCTTCGAGTGGAAGGTAAACGGAACTGGCTACATGCGCACCACTGCAAAAAGATCCCCTCAACCCTGACGACGACCGAAGACGTGGGCATCCAAGAAGAGCTCCTGAACAAAGATCGACCATCCCTGAGCTGTTACCCTGATAAAGAGACACTTGAACTGACAGAATTTCCCGATCCCACTGTGCCATCCAGAGAAGGGTACGTATAAGCATGGGCGAATTTTGCGAATCTCGCGTTCGCGAATTTTGCAGATTTGCGAATTCGCAATCCGCAAAATCCGCGAATTCCCGCGAATTTGCGGATTTTTTTTTTGTGTTCGCCCGTGTTTCTGCCAGTTCGCGAGGGTTTTTACAATTTCGCAATTTGCGAACTTACCTGTCGGGTCGCAAGTTTTGCGAACTTGTTGTTTCTACGTGTCCAGCCTGTTTGGGACACTCTTCTTCATCACTGCCACTCTCTGTCACCACTGCCACTCTCTGACTACTCATGCCACCCTCTGGCCCACCCATGCCACCCTCTGTTTCATCACCACACCCTCTGGTTGTCCAGTGTACATTATTTTCGGCAAAGCAAAGCACACCTTCCCTGCCTCAAGTGACCTGAATTAATTTGGGGCTGATTAATGTGTCACAGAATATTTTTTTAGCTGGCACCTGCTTCCTTAGTGCGCCCTGATTAGTGATCTTTTGCACTTGCTAAGTGCTTTCATTGTTGCAAAATTAGTTACAACACCTGCCCTGCCCCAACTGACAATAATGAATTAGGGGCTGATTAATGGATTTTAACTTCCAGCCTGGCTCCTGCTTGTCTCCCTTAGCTGTAATTCAGGACCTTTGTGGCATATGTGTAACTATTCTGAGGTTCAGAGCAGGGTCACATAATAGTTGCAACTGGCAACTGAACTCTGGAGGGGCCCCTCAGGAAGCACTACAGGAAATGGCTACTAATGATGAGCCTGAACTTTTGAACCTGGTAAGTAGTTTCAGTTTTGCTAAGATCGTATTTCTGCAATTTAGCACTTATTCGCGGGGCGCGAAGTTGTACTGGGAAGCCGCGAACTCACGCGAACAGTGCGAGCAAAATCCGCTGCTCGCGGATTTGCGGATTTTGCGGGAGTTTCGCGAATCTCGCGGATTGCGAATTTCCCGAAAATCCGCAAAATCCGCGAGCGAAACGGATTTTCCGCCCATGCTTACGTATAACCTGCGACGAAAGGAGGGAGCTTCGGCTAAGCAGACCACTGACTAAGTTACAATTCTCAGAGCGGTGGCCTAACACTACTAAGGCTGCCAGGAGAGAAACCAAACAAAGTTTGTGGTTCTGCCCGCTACCGAGCCCCTTGAAGATGATGGAAGCGCCCAATATGAAGATGATGGAAGCCCCCGACACGAAGATGATGGAAGCAACTGGAAATCCGAATACCCGCTACAGAAACCCAAAGACTGACAAAATACACAGCTCAAAGACTATTGTACTCTTTATCGCTCTTCTCTTCTGCCTCCTCCTCATGACCACCCTTTGGATCGTGGAAGAGAGCGCACCAGCTCATAAGACATTTCAAACTACCGTACAGCCTACCACAATGAAAGAACACTACCTGGTCTCTCTTTCACCACAACTCCGAGAAAGACGTAAGGAGTTTTGGAACAACTCCTTCGTGCAGTTGCTGCACCAGCACAACCTTGCCGCCAATGCCACAAACTGCTGGATCTGTGGGTTGTTACCCCACGCCACTGGACATTCTATCCCTTTCATTCCTTCACCTTTTTCCGTTCACGGCTCCTGCCTTGCTTGGCTGATCCTCTTGCAAGAAAGCTACAGGGATAATGCCACTTCCAGCAGAACTATGGCACACTTCTATCATGGGGTCTGGCAGAACAAAACAGGAAGAACTTCTGCCCCCTTTTGCCCTCTGACATCCAACGACTCTATTCATTTGGACATCCCTGCCAAAGAACGGATTGAAATGCAGGTGTTCAACAACCCAGCCAGATCCACCTTCTCCTACATCCGAAAACGAACAGCTGCCACCCTGACTGTGGCCCTATCTGTCGTCAATGTCTCGGGCCTTGTATGCATCGAAGGCCTTGGGACACAGCTGGTAGGACACAGTGCTTGCCGCATCACCAGAACTTTGGACACAACTAATCCACCCTCTTTTGTCACTTCTCCTAATATGTACTTTGTTTGTGGTACGAAAGCCTACACTTGGCTCCCCAAAGGCTGGGGGGGTACCTGTTACATTGCCTTCATCCTTCCTCTGACCTATGTGGCTCCAGCAAACCATCACCGACAAAAGCGAGCAAAGGACAGTGAGCAAGCCGACTCCACAGGAGGACAGTTCCTGGACGCAATGAAGGGACTTGTTCCACTCTGGGGTCCGATGGCGAACAGCCGTGCCATGCGACACTTGACCCAGGCAGTTGAAACGACAATGAACATTACAGCTGGCATCCTCACAAACAATACAGCTGAGCTTCAGGCGGTCTGCCTGGTGGCTCTTCAGAACCGCCTTGTTCTAGATGTGGTTCTAGCGGATCGTGGAGGAGCATGCCGTGTCATTGGGTCCAGCTGTTGCATCTTCATACCGGACAATTCACCCTCAGTGTACAAAGCCATTGAACACCTCCACAGACTTTCCTCAGAAGTTCACCAGGAACAAGAAGAATGGTCGCTTGGGAGTTGGTTCTGGAGTACTGTAAGGAACTGGGGTGGAGGTTGTTTATGATCGTATTAATACCAATTGTCTTAATATGTGGATTCTGCCTGGGTGTTCAATGCTTGCCACCCCTGTGCTCACTTTGCGCTAACTGTATCTGCCCCAAGACTTTGGACTTTGAAGCCGAGCGCATGAGAGCTATGTAGGAAGTAGAAGTATGAAAAATAATGGGGATCGACATAGATTGACAAGCTGGCTAGATATGTTGAAAAGGGAGGACTGTTAAAATCTAGTTTGCGGCATCAACATTATCGGCGCCATCTTGTCCCTTTTCAGGCTCATATGTGCGCGTAAGCAGCAGCCATTTTGAATGTCATGGCCTCTCTGCCCACTGCCGATAGCCAGCGCGTCTTTCTCTCTCTCCCTCTAACCTTGCAAGCATCCCCCCGCACGCTGACAGCCCCCGCTCTCACATGCTTTGGCCATAAACCTCCCTCTCAGCGCGACCCTGCCTCGGAGTCACATCCCGTACCCAGCCAACACCTCCCTCCATCCCTTTCATGATCATACATCCTTTGATGAACCCCCCTTTCCTCTGTGCCCGATTGTCCTGCTTGTTCCCAGGCCACCACCTGGCCCTGCGGATACAGTTTATTGCCCCCATACAGTAGGAAGCTTCCCTCTTCTAAGGATCTACAACTGATCAAAGCCCCCACCCCATGAGATCCGATCAACCGCACACATTCCGGGAACCGGCGAAATGTCCAGCTGCGCGACAGTCATCACCTACTGAGATCGGGGTGGGGACTTCTACTGTAAATGTGTGTGGGAACGGGCTTGAAGCGGGGATTCCGAGGATGTCTTTCCGTACTTCAAAGTATTTGCAGGAATGTGCCACATGTAATAAAGACCATAAACCTGTGTATAAGAGGCCAGGCCTCAGAGATGCTGTTAGAGCACCTCGAGAAGATACCCTGTTGTCTGATTTGACGTGTTCTGCTCCGTCGGAATAAACTCTTGTTTCCTGCCTTCCAGTCTCCAGCGCCTGCCTCTTTGTTTGATAAATTCGAGTGGTATGAGAGGCGGCTAACGCCGGGCAATACTTAAAGGTTCTTGGTCGACATCGGCCCTACCTTTCAACAGCAGGAGAGTTAGGAAAAGTGGAAGAAATAAAGCACAAGTCTAAGGGGCTGATTCACAGAACTAACTTAAGACAAAATCCTAAACTTACTACTTTTGGTATTCACAGAAGTTAGGATTTTGTCTTAAGACAGACTTAAGACAGACTTAAGAGAAAATCCTAACTTCTATGAATACCAAAAGTATTAAGTTTAGGATTTTGTCTTAAGTTAGTTCTGTGAATCAGGCCCTAAGTTTGTGCTAAGGTGAACAGATAATCAATGCTCCCACTATGAACAGCTTGTAAAAACATAGGGCCTTATTTAAAATATTTAGATGCTCGGCAGCACAGCAAGCCTTCATGCTGCACTGCTGTGTGTCAAAAGAAAAGGGCCGGAATGCACTGTATCTGCAAGTTATGATGCATTTCTGTCCTTTTCCCCTACGCTTGCGCACCATGGGCTGCCACGCACCAATGAAGGTACCTTTGCGCCATGGTGCAAGGGTGTCTGCGTAGTGGAGGTGATTGTTTTTGTGCAGGAAGGAACACTTTCCTGTACAAAAACAATCACAAGAGGCGTTTTCCTCTTTCTTTGTACTGCAGAATGCAGCACGTATAGAACACAGACAAATTCGGAGAAACAGCAGTATTTCTCCTTGTTGTGCCTCCCTTACGCCTCACCTGGTGAGCCGTAGGATTCCGGCACGTTCCCAGGTTTACAAAACCTTGTAAATCTCAGAATGCATCAGGTTCCATAGATTTTGCATGGGAACACCCACAGCAATACCCGTGGAACACCCCTTTCACACAGAGTAATGTGTGAAAGGAGTCCATATTTAGAAGGCCACTAAAATCCACGCAGGTTGGCTTTATGTGTCCTTGTAAATATGGGCAGGCACACTGCGCCGCAGGTGCATCAAAAAAAGTGACTCAACAGTGGCGCAATGGGCTTGTAAATAAACCCCTGAAGACATTGAAGAGGGTTTGCCATCAGCATTGAAGACTGACTACAAATGCTCCAGTAATATAGAAGGTGTACAGAAAATATCTCAAATCTCCATTTAAAAACATCTCAGCTACTTTCAATGCTGCTCCATGCAGAGCCATGAATGCTGGCCGCATTTACTTAGCAATAGCCTGGCTTCTTTCCCAAAATCATCAGGTTGGATGGCATTGCAAGTTAAATGCCAGGACCTGCAGGTGATGACCATAATCCTGGCAGGGCCAACTCAGCTTCCCATCCTTTTGAGGCCAGTAAACAGTAATACTTGTTATTTACAGAACCGGGAAACAAATGAAGTGCTGCATGGAGCGCTATATAAACTCACCCATTAGGATCATAATTAGGCTTTCCTGTTTTCAGTTTCTATTTTTGGTATATTCTGGTGTTTTTAAAAAAAGTTTTTTCCATACCTTAAAAAACAGTGGTTAACAGTGGTCATACATTTTTGCGCCATTAAAAGTAACAGGAACAGTGTTTTTCTGGTGTTAATGGAACTTTTTGCTTTTATTATTGCTTGTTTTCTGCACTGATAGTGCAAGTTATATAGACAGTGTACGTACAGTGTATATGAGGTCCAAATTAATTTTTACAAATCAAACTTATCGTAGTACACCATACAATATCTCTTAAGTGGGTCATGCACAGTCGCTCTTTCCTTCCCATGTAAACTTTTATCTGTATAAAAGCCCTCTCAAAATTGACACTTGAGACAGGCAACGCCAAAATAGCCAGTACACAATTTGCTAACTCTGGCCACTGACATAGCTTTCCATGCCAATAAGGGTGCACCTGAGGATTGTGATTCTTGGCGACAGGTTCTGCAACATATACGTTGAACTTGGCGCATATGCCCTCAGAGTTATTGAAGCAGTCAAAAATGTAGCAGCACTTTTGAAACCCTGGAGAAAATTTCCCTTTACGGAAGGGATCTATACCTTGTGCAGAGTACCAAAGTGAGGCTTCATTGACTTCAAATGCCATGGTTGCTGAAGGGCTATTTCTCATATATTGTCAAATAAAAGTTCCTGAATTGCTACTCAACATTTCTTGCTTACCAAGTGGCAAACACTCTAACATGGAACATGTTGCAGTTCCAAAGTCACGAAAAATGTCTCCCAGCCTACTCTCATGGAGATGTTTCACATCTACACAAATTATGCTGAACACTTGGTAAGTGTTAGACCTGGCACCTTGGCGTGAGTCTCCCTTCCACTTTTTGCTGATGTGCCTCCGATGTTTTGCTGGTTTTCCGATACTCAGGGCACTGCGCCACGGCTGACCCGTGCCGCAGTGCAAGTGCTCCCTACTGTAAATTGTACCTGCAATTGGTATCCATGATTGGTGCATTGGATTTACTGTCAGTCCCTAGTAGTGCGCACTAAAGGTTGCCGGGGCTTGTAGATGCCAATACTGCTGGTGGGCCTGCAGCGCTGGTTGCGCCACCCACCGAAGCAGCCGTAAAAATGTGTCTGGGAACTGCGACCGCAGAACCCGCGTGCGGTCTCGTACTGCCACGCTAGCTGGGCGAGTGCACCCACTTGCCAGCCTCGAACCTTCCCTTGACTACATATTAGTCACCCCTATGGTAGGCCTGCGGGCAGGGTGCGTTGTAGGTGTAAGGTAGGACAAGCCCTGATGTGTGTGGCATGTCCTAGTAGTGACTTACAACCAAAACCGTATCTCACTATTGAAGGCTACCTGCTCCATTAGGCCAGACTGAGCTGCTGGAATTATTACACCCTATAATCCCAGCAGGCTCAAGGAGCATGGTAGCGAGTCGTGTTTAGTATGCCTGAACTCAGGATGATAAAATATTTCTTGTAGTCAAGTTCATTTTAGTATCCTTAGTTTGCAAATGCTACTTTTAGAAAGTTGACAGAAGTGTTGCACGTGTGCGCGCCCCTCCCGTCGCACTGCGAGTGTGGGAAAACTTCCCTCATTTTTAATCACATATTCCAACTTCTTCAATGGTAATCTTGTTTATCCATAGTAATCAGACTTTTAAACGTAGTTTTCCATGTTTCATTAACACACCGCTGAGACAGCATACTTTCACTTCCCATTTTATTTTTCATTTTTTAGCGTCTTTCAATGTGTACTGAGTGCCATAGGCTTTTTCACAGCAACATACTCAATAAAAGGTGAAGCAGAGTGAGCTCATCAATATTTTACCCAATGCATTTCGAGCCTCGTGGGCTCTTCGTCAGGGGTTCCTATAAAATAAGAAACAATTCAGACAGTTGTTCCCTGTTAACCTTCACTGTTCAGTTTGCAATCAGAAACAAGAAAAGACTTATCATCCTAAAGTCCTTCTGTGATCCCCACCTCCCTATCTAACGTATCATCCCAGTGCTAAACCATATGGCCGTGTTATCCTCTAAGGGTGTAAAATAAAAATACAAATAAACCAACATTCAAACCCTTCCCCTCCTCTGTAACAGTGTAACGATGTCTTTAACTAAAAACCATGATTTATTACTATTTCCCCTTCTCCCAGAGCAATTCTCAATACCTTGGAGAAGGGGAAATAGTAATAAATCATGGTTTTTAGTTAAAGACATCGTTTTTTTGAGCACTTGGGTCGGGAATGTGATATAAATTCAGTTGTTTGCTTAATTTATTGAGAGATGGGATGCACTGTTACAGAGGAGGGGAAGGGTTTGAATGTTGGTTTATTTGTATTTTTATTTTACACCCTTAGAGGATAACACGGCCATATGGTTTAGCACTGGGATGATACGTTAGATAGGGAGGTGGGGATCACAGAAGGACTTTAGGATGATAAGTCTTTTCTTGTTTCTGATTGCAAACTGAACAGTGAAGGTTAACAGGGAACAACTGTCTGAATTGTTTCTTATTTTATAGGAACCCCTGACGAAGAGCCCACGAGGCTCGAAATGCATTGGGTAAAATATTGATGAGCTCACTCTGCTTCACCTTTTATTGAGTATGTTGCTGTGAAAAAGCCTATGGCACTCAGTACACATTGAAAGACGCTAAAAAATGAAAAATAAAATGGGAAGTGAAAGTATGCTGTCTCAGCGGTGTGTTAATGAAACATGGAAAACTACGTTTAAAAGTCTGATTACTATGGATAAACAAGATTACCATTGAAGAAGTTGGAATATGTGATTAAAAATGAGGGAAGTTTTCCCACACTCGCAGTGCGACGGGAGGGGCGCGCACACGTGCAACACTTCTGTCGATTTGAATCTAAGGCTGTGCCGTGGGACGGTACACAGCACCCGTTCGCACGCAATTATAAATGGAGGACACAAGTAAAAAATGAAAACTACAAGGGAAGGAGTGCATTCTCGAACACTGAACTTTTTACTTTTAGAAAGTTAGCATTTGCTTGCTTAACCATTTCAGCCCGCCTCTGCTGGTATGTGTATCCGACTGTCTGGGACGTGTGAGTGACAGGGCTGGGAGGGTGACAGGTGGGGAATGCGCAGATTACACCTTAGTGGGAGGTAGAAGTGCCTCTTGACTCGAACTGTAGCTGTGCTCGGCCACCACAATGCTGGCTCCACCCTCCTGGGGAGCGGCGGATGACTCGGCCGGCACCTGGCCCAGGAAGAGCGAAGCCCCCATCAACAAGGTACTCTGGCCGCCCCTGTCCGCACAATGCTGGCTCCACCTCCTGTGGGGCGTCTGATGCGCCTGCCCCTCACTCTGAAAGCAGAAGCCGGAGTACACCCACCGGGGTACTCAAGGACTGAGAGTGGCTATGCAAAGGCCCCCCTGGCCTGCGAGAACAAAAGAATTGGCCTATAAAAGAAGGAGCCCTGCTCCTTGAAAAGTAGATCCTGTTTGGGCCACAGAAGGACTCTGCCCTACGAGAAGGACCGTGAGAGACAAGGAAGGGTGCTGACTCTTGCCTGTGTCTGGTGCCTTGCTGCCGAAGGAGAGGAAGAAGAAAAGACTACGAGAAGACTTTTGCTTTACTTTGTGCCAAACTCTGTTAAAGAGATCTCCAAGGGCTTGCTGTGAACTTGCCCCCTGACCAGCGCCCCAGGACCAGTGGGCGCTACCCCCTGAAAGAAAGCGACTGCGGGTGCTGGCCATCGCTGCAGTACCGACGGAGGAATCTCCTCCAAGGCAACGACATCCACCTGACCACCGTGACCGGGTCCCAAAGCAACAGCGAGAGCAACGTGAGGTCCAGCCGCCGCTGGCCCGAACACCGTGACCGCAACTGCACCGGGAGCCCGAGAGCAAAGTAAAGGAGGACCCGTCCGGTCTGAGCTCTCGAGTTGACTGCGCAACAAGCAGCCACTCCCCTGCAAAGACGGACAGTTGCCCTGTGAGAATTCGCAAGGTCGGTAGCCTGCCCGACAGCCCAGCTGTGAGCGCACAGCTGCACCGGCCTTTGGCTGGGTACGTCCTGCACTTGGGGACCGTACTGCCACTTGCCGCCACCGCACAGCCGCCGCCTCCAGGGTTGGGGCGGACGACGAGAAGAGGACCCTGCCGCCACAGAACACCGCTGCCCCGGATGACCCGTGAACTGCTCGGCTGAGAGCCGCAACGAACAGCGACCCCAGGAAGGCAACGCGACGTGGGACAGATCCCCTGGAAGCCGCCTGCTCCACAAGAACTTTTGTTGACATCGGCCTGAGGGCCCTAAGAGAACGCTTAAAACGGCTAGAAAGAACTGTGGTAACCTGAACTGAGTAACTTGCAACCGTTATCATAAAGTACGTTGACTGTATTCACAAGCCTGCTTAAAATCTATATAAAGATATATATTTTTACAGAATACAGTCTGGTCTCGTTGTGTGGTGGGTTGGTTGTAAAGGTGTACTATTTCAAGTGTGTAACCTATATGCCCCAAAGATTAGCCTACGACTGCTTAAGCCACACTACCTAGAGGGTAAGCAGAGGTTGTCTGGAAGGTAACCCTCAGCCCTGACGAGGAAGAGGAGAGTCCCTGCTTGTCGCTAGTGTTGCACTGCGCCAACTAGAGACTCCCCCTTCCTACATTGGACGCAGCGGTGAGGATTTCGAATTTACACTTGCGATATCTATACCTGAGCTTCTGACCACTACACAAGGATTACGGTCCGGTTACTTAGCCACAGACTTTGCTTTTGAATTTTGCCGAAAAGAAGATTCCGAGTGTGAAAGCCATGCCGGGCACGAAGAACCTGGATGGAGCGGAGTCCACGACCTCTGAGGTGTTGGAGGTGGAGTGGGACGCCGCAAAGCTGGATAAATACACCAGAGCTGAACTGAAGTTTTTTTGCAAGAAACTCAAGGTTCCGCACGTTGGCTGCAAGAACAAGCCAGAGCTCTACAAGGCCCTGAAAGCCTGGATAGAGTCCAGAAAGGCCCCGGAGGATCAAGATGCCCTCGCGGAGCAAGATGCAACGGAGGAGCAGAATGCACTTGGGGATCTGGTGGATCTCGAACGACAAGACAGCGTGCACAGCTTTGGTAAAGGCCTGTCGCCAGAGGAGCTGGCGGACAGGAAGGAAACGAGGAATCACGAAAGATAGCTTGCAGAATTGAAAATCCAACTGGAGCTTGAAACGAAAAGAATGGCGCTGGAAGAGCGAAAGCACCAGATGGATTATGAAGTGAAAATGAGGGAGATAAGTCTCAAGGAGAGAGACTTGGATCGTCCTCCCTCTGGTGGCAGCACATCACCAGTGCAGGTAGAGTCAAGAGTGCACATCCCGAAGGACGTAGTTAAGGAGTTCTTTAAGGGGGATGACATAGGACAGTGGTTTAGGGCATACGAGGTAGCCATGTCCTCCCACCGGGTCCCTGACAAGGATTGGGGAGCGGGGTTGTGGGGAAGGTTCCTTAGCGAAGGGAGAGATACCTTGCTAGATTTGCCCGTTGAAAATCAGAGATCCTATTCCCACATGAAAGAAGCTTTAATGAACAGGTACGGGCTTACCCCTGAAATGTATAGACAGAAGTTTAGGGGATGTACTAAGCGGCCTGGGAATACGTATGTGGAGTATGTGACTTACTTTTGCAGAGCACTGGATGGTTGGGTGAAGGGTAGCAAAGTTAATGATTTTCAAGGTCTCTTTGATTTGATTGCATGGGAGCACTTGTCTGATCACTGTTTTCCTGAGTTACGCCAACACCTGATCGATAGCAAGCTGTCCAACCCGAGGAAGCTTGCTGAGGAGGCGGACCGCTGGCTCAGCACCAGGGTCCACAAGGGTCCCGTGGGAGACTCCGCCAAGAGTGGGCAGGGTCCCCAGCAGAAGAGTGGGGGGGGACAAGGGGGGAAAACAGAAAGGGTTCCAAAAAGGCCCCCAAAGTAGTTCCCAGGGGAGCCCGCAGCAGGGTTCTCAGCCTCCCCCACCCCCGAAGCAGAATGGAGCCCCGACAGGTAAACCTGTTCCAAAGGGGCCCTTCAATTGTTTCAAATGTGGCGAGCCTGGGCACATATCCAGTGATCCCAAGTGTCGCCTGTTTGGAAAACCCGCACCCACTGGTGCTCCGCCCCGTCAAGTGACTAGCGTTCACCTGGGAGAAGAAATGATGGTCCCTGGGGGTGGAGATCCCGTTCACATGACCCTGGTCTCGCTAGGAGACAGTGAGATGATCCCTACGAACTACCTGCCCTCTAACACTAAGAAATATGGGCAGGTGGTGATCATCAATGGTAAGGAAGCTGAGGCTCTTAGAGATACAGGAGCCAGTGTGACTGCAGTGAGGCAGCACCTGGTGTCTCAAGAGCAGGTTGTACCCCATGCCTACTGTAGGGTTATCAACGCTGATAATTCTGAGAGTCAGTGTCCGATGGCTCAAGTTCCCTTCGAGTGGGGGGGGGTCTCTGGTACTCTGCAGGTCTGTGTGAGAAAAACCATGCCTGTTGACTGTTTGCTAGGGAACGACTTGGAGCACTCCCCTTGGGAAAAGGTGGAGAAGACGACTCACCTGCGGATGGTGGGTCTGCCTGACTGGGCGTGCGTGACCACCCGGTCGATGGCAGCCAGTAGGGGTGATCGAGAGTTCCTGGGGCCTGAAGGAAAGGCCCAGGAACCGGCCGTAGGGAGAAGGCGCAGGGGCGCGGGAAACCGGCCCCTGAAGTTCCCACGGTCCAGGAGGAAGCAGACCTTGAGGGGGATGCCCTGGAGCCTACAGGGGAACAGATCCCCGAACTGGGGGACCTGCCTGAGCTTACCCATTGGCAGCAAGAAGGAGGACCCTCCAGGGAGGAATTCTGCAAGGAGCAGAAAGAATGCCCTTCTCTCGTGGGTATGCGGCAGCAGGCTGCAGACCAGGCCAATGGTGTTCAGGCCAAAACACATTACGTGTACTGGGAGAACGACCTCCTGTATTCGGAGCCTAAGGCTGCTGAACCTGGGTCAGCCCGTGTGCTGGAGGTACCCCAGAAGTTCAGAGCCTTCCTACTGGGTCTGGCTCATGATGTACCTTTAGCAGGACATTTGGGGATGGACAAGACCTATGACAGGCTTGCCACCCACTTTTACTGGCCCCAAATGCATAAGAGTTCAGATGCTCATTGCAGAACCTGTCCGACTTGCCAGGCAAGTGGGAAGACGGGAGGGAAGAACAAGGCTCCCCTCCAACCCTTCCCTGTGGTCGGTACGCCATTCCAGTGAGTGGGTATTGACATCGTTGGGCCTCTGGACCCCAAGACAGCCATGGGCAACAGGTTTATCCTGGTCTTGGTGGATCATGCCACCCGGTACCCTGAAGCCATCCCTCTGAGGACAGTGACGGCCCCCGTGGTGGGACGTGCACTGATGGGAATTTTCTCACGAGTGGGATTCCCTCTAGAGGTGGTGAGCGACAGGGGGACAAATTTCATATCCAAGTATATGAAGTCCCTTTGGCAAGAGTGTGGCGTAACGTATAAGTTCACCACGCCTTACCATCCCCAAGGTACCGGGTTGGTTGAGAGATTCAACCGAACCCTGAAAGGCATGATCATGGGCCTAGAAGGTCCGATGAGGCGTAAGTGGGACGTCCTCTTACCATGCCTGCTCTTTGCATATCGCGAGGTGCCACAGAAGTCCCTAGGGTTCAGCCCCTTTGAACTACTGTACGGTCACCCCGTGAGAGGACCGCTGAGTTTGGTAAAGGAAGGCTGGGAGCAATCTCCCAGGAAACCTCCCCAGAATGTATATAGCTACATGCTGGCCTTCAGAAACCAGACCAGACGCTTCAGACAACTTGCCGAGGCAAATCTGGAAGCAAGCCAGGAGGAAATGAAGCGGTGGTACGATCAGAATGCCACTCTGGTCGAGCTTCAACCTGGACAAGAGGTGTATGTCCTGGCCCCAGTGGAGCCCTGTGCCCTTCAAGATAAGTGGACAGGCCCATTTGAGGTTGTGGAGCGCAAGAGCCCCGTGACATACTTGGTGGACATGAAGACGCCCAGGAACCCTTTGCGGGTCCTACATGTCAACCGCCTCAAGCCCCACTTGCGAAGGTCCGAAGTGGGCATGTTGTTGGCAACTGATGACGGAATGGAGGAGGAGTCGGAGCCTCTTCCTGACCTCTTGGTGGCCTGTGAGAAAGATGGGTCAGTGGATGGAGTTAACCTCTCACCCACCCTGACCGCCGAACAACAGGAGGACTGCCGCCAGCTGCTGGGGCAGTTTCCAGACCTGTTCTCCCTGGTTCCGAGTGTCACAGATTGGTGCGTCCATGATGTGGACACTGGAGACAGCTTACCTGTGTAGCATAAGGCTTACAGGGTGACTGACAGGGTCCGGGCCTGCATCAAGGAGGAGGTCTCCAAGATGCTTGCCCTCGGGGTGATTGAGTCTTCCAGCAGTCCTTGGTCCAGCCCCGTGGTCTTGGTTCCGAAGGCTGCTGCGCCGGGAGCCACACCCGAACTCCGGTTCTGTGTGGACTACAGAGGACTCAATTCAGTCACGAAGACTGACGAGCACCCCATCCCCAGAGCTGACGAGCTCATTGATCGGCTAGGGGCTGCCCCGTTCCTCAGCACGTTTGATTTAACGTCTGGGTACTGGCAGATCGCCTTGACCGATGGGGCAAAGGAGAGGTCGGCATTCTCTACACCAGATGGGCATTTCCAGTTCCGGGTTATGCCATTTGGAATGAAGAATGCCCCTGCCACCTTTCAGAGATTGGTCAACCAGGTGTTGGCTGGACTGGACGAGTTCAGTGCCGCCTACCTGGATGACATCGCGGTGTTCAGTGGCACCTGGCCCGAACACCTGCGACACCTCTGGGAAGTGTTGATGGCCCTGCGCAGAGCAGGCCTCACAATCAAGGCAAGCAAGTGCCAGATTGGGCAGGGTTCAGTGGTGTACTTGGGACACCAAGTGGGGAGTGGCAAGGTAGCACCCTTGCAACCCAAAATCGAGACCATCCTGGCTTGGGAACCCCCCAAGACCCAGACTGCAGTGAGAGCCTTCCTGGGGCTCACTGGGTATTACAGGAGGTTTGTCAAGGGCTATGGCATGATTGTGACCCCCTTAACAGAGCTGACTTCGAAGAAGCAGCCCAGGAATGTGATTTGGACTGACACCTGTCAGAAGGCTTTTGACACCCTGAAGACTGCCATGTGCACGGCGCCCGTGCTCCTGGCTCCTGATTTCTCCAAGGAATTCATAGTGCAAACAGACGCTTCAGAGCATGGTGTAGGGGCTGTTCTTTCACAGATGACTGAGGAGGGCTTTGACCAACCCGTAGCCTTCATAAGTAGGAGGTTACTTCCACGGGAAAGTAGGTGGAGTGCAATAGAGCGTGAAGCATTTGCTGTGGTCTGGGCGCTGAAGAAGCTAAGACCCTACTTGTTTGGGTCTCACTTCCGAGTTCAGACGGACCACAGGCCCCTCAGATGGTTGATGCAAATGAGGGGTGAGAACCCGAAACTGTTGAGGTGGTCCATTTCTCTACAGAGTATGGACTTTACGGTGGAACACCGCCCTGGCACCGATCACGCCAACGCTGACGGTCTGTCCAGATTTTTCCGCCTTAGTGATGTGGAACTCCCTGGGGAAGGGTAGTTCCCCCCACATTTCAGCTGGAGGGGACACACATGTTAGACCTGGCACCTTGGCGTGAGTCTCCCTTCCACTTTTTGCTGATGTGCCTCCGATGTTTTGCTGGTTTTCCGATACTCAGGGCACTGCGCCACGGCTGACCCGTGCCGCAGTGCAAGTGCTCCCTACTGTAAATTGTACCTGCAATTGGTATCCATGATTGGTGCATTGGATTTACTGTCAGTCCCTAGTAGTGCGCACAAAAGAGTGCCGGGGCTTGTAGATGCCAATACTGCTGGTGGGCCTGCAGCGCTGGTTGCGCCACCCACCGAAGCAGCCGTAAAAATGTGTCTGGGAACTGCGACCGCAGAACCCGCGTGCGGTCTCGTACTGCCACGCTAGCTGGGCGAGTGCACCCACTTGCCAGCCTCAAACCTTCCCTTGACTACATATTAGTCACCCCTATGGTAGGCCTGCGGGCAGGGTGCGTTGTAGGTGTAAGGTAGGACAAGCCCTGATGTGTGTGGCATGTCCTAGTAGTGACTTACAACCAAAACCGTATCTCACTATTGAAGGCTACCTGCTCCATTAGGCCAGACTGAGCTGCTGGAATTATTACACCCTATAATCCCAGCAGGCTCAAGGAGCATGGTAGCGAGTCGTGTTTAGTATGCCTGAACTCAGGATGATAAAATATTTCTTGTAGTCAAGTTCATTTTAGTATCCTGGGTTTGCAAATGCTACTTTTAGAAAGTTAGCATTTGCTTGCTTAACCATTTCAGCCCGCCTCTGCTGGTATGTGTATCCGACTGTCTGGGACGTGTGAGTGACAGGGCTGGGAGGGTGACAGGTGGGGAATGCGCAGATTACACCTTAGTGGGAGGTAGAAGTGCCTCTTGACTCGAACTGTAGCTGTGCTCGGCCACCACAATGCTGGCTCCACCCTCCTGGGGAGCGGCGGATGACTCGGCCGGCACCTGGCCCAGGAAGAGCGAAGCCCCCATCAACAAGGTACTCTGGCCGCCCCTGTCCGCACAATGCTGGCTCCACCTCCTGTGGGGCGTCTGATGCGCCTGCCCCTCACTCTGAAAGCAGAAGCCGGAGTACACCCACCGGGGTACTCAAGGACTGAGAGTGGCTATGCAAAGGCCCCCCTGGCCTGCGAGAACAAAAGAATTGGCCTATAAAAGAAGGAGCCATGCTCCTTGAAAAGTAGATCCTGTTTGGGCCACAGAAGGACTCTGCCCTACGAGAAGGACCGTGAGAGACAAGGAAGGGTGCTGACTCTTGCCTGTGTCTGGTGCCTTGCTGCCGAAGGAGAGGAAGAAGAAAAGACTACGAGAAGACTTTTGCTTTACTTTGTGCCAAACTCTGTTAAAGAGATCTCCAAGGGCTTGCTGTGAACTTGCCCCCTGACCAGCGCCCCAGGACCAGTGGGCGCTACCCCCTGAAAGAAAGCGACTGCGGGTGCTGGCCATCGCTGCAGTACCGACGGAGGAATCTCCTCCAAGGCAACGACATCCACCTGACCACCGTGACCGGGGCCCAAAGCAACAGCGAGAGCAACGTGAGGTCCAGCCGCCGCTGGCCCGAACACCGTGACCGCAACTGCACCGGGAGCCCGAGAGCAAAGTAAAGGAGGACCCGTCCGGTCCGAGCTCTCGAGTTGACTGCGCAACAAGCAGCCACTCCCCTGCAAAGACGGACAGTTGCCCTGTGAGAATCCGCAAGGTCGGTAGCCTGCCCGACAGCCCAGCTGTGAGCGCACAGCTGCACCGGCACTTGGCTGGGTACGTCCTGCACTTGGGGACCGTACTGCCACTTGCCGCCACCGCACAGCCGCCGCCTCCAGGGTCGGAGCGGACGACGAGAAGAGGACCCTGCCGCCACAGAACACCGCTGCCCCGGATGACCCGTGAACTGCTCGGCTGAGAGCCGCAACGAACAGCGACCCCGGGAAGGCAACGCGACGGGAAGGCAACGCGACGTGGGACAGATCCCCTGGAAGCCGCCTGCTCCACAAGAACTTTTGTTGACATCGGCCTGAGGGCCCTAAGAGAACGCTTAAAACGGCTAGAAAGAACTGTGGTAACCTGAACTGAGTAACTTGCAACCGTTATCATAAAGTACGTTGACTGTATTCACAAGCCTGCTTAAAATCTATATAAAGATATATATTTTTACAGAATACAGTCTGGTCTCGTTGTGTGGTGGGTTGGTTGTAAAGGTGTACTATTGCAAGTGTTTAACCTATATGCCCCAAAGATTAGCCTACGACTGCTTAAGCCACACTACCTAGAGGGTAAGCAGAGGTTGTCTGGAAGGTAACCCTCAGCCCTGACGAGGAAGAGGAGAGTCCCTGCTTGTCGCTAGTGTTGCACTGCGCCAACTAGAGACTCCCCCTTCCTACAGTAAGCAAGGGTGTTTTCAGATGCTAGTATTTAGGTCTCGCCTACACAGTGCGCATGCGCTGCTTAGGAGGAGAGCATTAGTAATAGATTCGCTTTTTGCCCCAAAAACATGGCCGCATTGCTTTCAATGGCAACACGTGCACGTTTGGCGATTCCCTTGCGGGAGCAAGCTTTGAAACCATCTGTTTGTAATTAACAGATGGTTTTAAAGCTCGCTCCCGCAAGGAAAACAGGAGCAGGCTCCCTCCTCTCTCCCATCCCCCTGCTATCTCCTCCTTTGCTTGTCAGCGCGAGGCGCGCGCGCTTGTCTTCTTTGTGTAGGGATATATAACCCTTCCTCCTCATTGCATTCCAATGTGGCTCTGGACCCAACCACTGCTAGGCCCTGCAGTGCCTATCCAATCAGACTGCACCACACCTATGCCCCAGCATAAACGCTCAGCTCAGACTGGCCTCCTGCATGAAAAACGGCGCTGCCCATCCTCTTCTCCCAGGCTACCTGTCAGCTCAGCCACAGCTGCTCCTCATGCTTCCAACCCCCTCCTTCTCCATCACAGTGCCCTGCACTGGAAGCCACAGACAGCAGACTGGCGTGCTCGACGGCCGTCAACCGAGCTGCGGGCTACTGGGAAGGAAACGGCCATCTTGAACTAGTCTTTTTCATGTCCAGACAGTCCGACACAATATTAATCACGGTTTCAACTACACATGGAATTTTATACAAATTGAGAGTTTACTTCAAGACTATACCTTTATACGTTTTAGCTATGTAGTTCTTTTATTTGTCCTCTTTGCTTATAATATTAAGGGCAACAGAGTTAAATATTGCATAGAAATTTTCAAATGTTGCTGTCAGGAGATGTTAATACTTATGGGTTGCCATGGTATATTCCATTTTACCAACAGACCATGCACAACCCATAGAATGCTTTAAGATGATCACCTCGCCGTTGTGCCTCTGCGTGCAGAACCAAATTTAACAAAGGGTGCACGTGAGACAGATGAGGCACGAGGAATGCTGGCTGCTGGCTGCTGTTTGTGGGCAGCGGGTGCTGCAGAGCACATCACACTCAAAATACGAGGCTCACGCATTGCAGAAGAGATAACGCAAACCTGCGCAGAACCTATACACATGCTAAGGGCGAACTTGGTACGAATAAAATTTAACGTTTTAACAGAAGTGAAAAAAGTGTGTTCAACACTGGTTTCTTTTATGTCAATCAATCAATCAAGATACTTGTAAATCGTGCTACATACCCGTGAGGGTCTCAAGGCGCTCTGGGGGATGGGGGGGGGGGGAGGTTGCTGCTACTGATCAAAGAGCTAGGTCTTGAGCAGTCTTCTGAAGGCCAGTAGGTCTTGGGACTGCTGTAGTTTGGTGGGGAGGGTGTTCCAGGTCTTGGCGGCGAGGGAAGAGAAGGATCTGCCTCCGGCTGCCGTTCTTCGAATGCGGGGGACAGTGTCGAGGGCGAAGTCAGCAGAGCGGAGCTTGCGGGTGGGGGTGTAGAAGTTGAGTTGTCTGTTGAGGTACGCTGGGCCGGTGACTTGGAGGGCTTTGTGTGCGTGGATGAGGAGCTTGAAGTTTATCCTCTTGCTGACGGGGAGCCAGTGTAGGTCTCTCAGGTGGGGAGTGATGTGGCTGCGGTGGGGGATGTCGAGGATCAGACGTGCCGAGGCGTTCTGGATGCGTTGCAGCCATCTCAGGAGCTTGGCCGATGCCCCTGCGTAGAGTGCGTTACCGTAGTCCAGCCTGCTGGTGACGAGGGCCTGGGTGACTGTTCTTCTTGTTTCAGTGGGGATCCACTTGAAGATCCTACGTAGCATTCGGTGACCTTAGCCGGAAATGAGAGCAGGGAGATGGGCCGGAAGTTCTTGAGGTCCTTGGGACCCGCCTTTGGTTTCTTGAGTAAGGCGTTGATCTCGGCGTGTTTCGAGCTTTCCGGGAAGGTTGCTGTCTCGAAGGAGATGTAGATGGCTTTGCTGAGATGGGTAGCGATGGATGCGCTGGCTTTGTTGAAGATGTGGTGGGGGCATGGGTCTAGCGGTGAGCCGGAGTGGATGGTCTTCATGGTCTCGCTGGTGTCCTTGTCGTTGACGCTTGTCCTAGAGAGTAGGTGGTTGGTGCGTGCAGTGATGGTGGGGGTGGTGGTCATCGGGCGGACGTGGCATTGAAGCTGTCATGGATGTCGGTGATCTTGCAGTGAAGGAAGGTAGCCAGTGAGTCGCATAGGTCTTGCGAAGGCGGTATTTTGTTGGCGTTGGAGCTGGGGTTGAAGAGTTCCTTCACGATGTTGAAGAGCTCCTTGCTATTGTGTGCATTGTTGTCGAGGGTTTCTTGAATGAGGCCCTCTTGGAGGCTCTAATGAGTTGGTGGTGTCTGCGGGTGGCGTTCTTGTGGGCTGTGTAGCTATCCGGTGATCGTTCGAGGAGCCAGTTCTTCTCCAGTTTTCGGCATGTTCTTTTGGCGACCTGGAGGTCTTCGGTGAACGAGGTGGTTTTCTTGCTGGTGTGGTGGTTCGAAGGTGTCTTGAGTGGGGCGAGGGTGTAGGCGCAGCCGTCGATCCATTGTCTGAGGTTGCGGGTGGCGGTGTCGGGGTCGGCGGGTGGGCTCTGGGCGAGGGTGGTGGTGAGCTGGTCATCGGTGACTTTGCTTCAGCATCATCGAGGCAGCAGTTGGGTGCGGTGGTGCGTGGTGGGTTTCCTGAAGGTGAAGTGGACGCAGTGGTAGTCAGTCCAGTGGGGTTCGGTGGTGTGGTTGAAGGACACGTGGGGGCTTGCGGTGAAGATGGGGTTGAGCGTGTGGCCAGCGGTGTGGCTGGGTGTTGTCATGAGCTGTCTGAGTCTGCGGTTGGCGAGGTTGGCGAGCAGGGTGATGGAGTTGGTGTTGTTGTTGTTCTCGAGATGGAAGTTCAGGTCTCCTAGGAGGATGTAGTCTGTGGAGGCGAGGGTGTGCGTGCTGACGATGTCAGCGATGGAGTCGCTGAACTGTGGTCGAGGTCCGGGGGGGTCTGTAGATGAAGTTTCCTCTGAGGGTGGTGTTGGGATCGCTGTGGATCTGGAAGTGCATGTGTTCGGCGGTGTTGAGGGTGTCGTCGGTGTTGGTCCATACTCTGAGGGTGTTCCTGTGGACGATGACGATTCCTCCTCCTGTTCCGTTGGTGCGGTCCCTGCGAGCGATCTTGTATCCTTCCGGGATGGCAATGGCGATGTCGGGTGTGGAGGCAGGGTTAACCAAGTCAGGAAGGCGACGTCAGGGAAGGTAGAGTCAAGGAGGTCCCAGAGCTCGACGGCGTGTTTGCAGGCGGAGCGGGTGTTGAGGAGGATGCATCTGAGGTAGTTGGGTTCCTTGGTGGGCGGTTTGGCTGGCCGGATGCTGGTGAAGTTGCAGTTCCGGCAGGTGAAGGGTCCTTAGGTGTGTTTGCGGGGTTGCCCGGTAGCAGGTGTGTTCTCGACCGGGGTTGAGTGTCTGGAGGGTGCTGGCATCGTAGTGCAGGCGGGCGACATTGCATCTCCAGGGTCCAGGGGTTCCGGCACTGGGTGCGGTCCAGGCGCGGATGGGCGCAGACGGTCTTGCCCTTGGCGCGCCTTCGGCGCGCCAAACGCGCGACGGCGCAGTGGTCTGCATTTGAAGGGGAAGGGAGGGGCGCTCAGCTGGGAGGCGGGAAGCCGGGCGGGAGAATAGGCTCAGGGAGAGGGGAGAGGCCGGGAGAGCAGAGCAAGGGGTTATTTATTTATTTATTTATGCATTTTTATATAGCGCGGACTTTACCCGAAGGCGTCAGAGCGCTTCACATTAGGAACAGAAATGAAACATAATGAGAAACATTACAAAAGAGCAGATTACTAAAACATACGTTACTTACATAAGGTAATAGTGACAATTGTGAGCAAACAAAAAAACATGAGGTAGTAAAAATTGTGAGCAACCAAAAATACATGAGGTAATAAAGGTAATAATGGGGTGTGGGCGGCGAGAGGGTCAGAGACCAGAGGGAGACAATGGCGTCAGGCAGAGAAAAGGCAGAAATAAGCAATAACGGGCACACAAAACAGTCAGCAGAAATACAATGCAAACCCGAGCAAGAATGGCAGAGGCTCACAGCAACCTCGAACCTACGAGGCAAGGACCAGGGGCAGTGGCGGCTCGCAGGAGCTGTCAGGGGAGTGCGGGCCTGTGACCGAGGTCACTAGTTTAATAAGTATGCTCTATTGAGGTAAGCCAATACTAACTATTTAGGTGGCAGTCTCTTGATTTAGACAGCGACAGAGTGCTTTGTTTAAAGTTTCTCTCATAGAACTTCGTCCAAGCCAATTCAAGTTAATAGGAAAATGAATAAAGATATACCCTGGGATCACATGAAGGAGTGGAAGCAGAAAGGGGTATTATTGCAAATTCTAGAGTCATGAAGAGTCAGAAGCTATAGTGAGGCATTTGCTAAATCAGTTTGCAGATTTTTGTAAAAAGGTATTTCGTTTTCTATTTGGCTCTGCGGTTATAGAAATATGGGCACTAGATTAGAATTTCTATTAGTTTGAAGATGTAGGCATTACACATGAGCACCGCATTCAACCAGTGCACTTTACCCTCCATACTGCACCCTGTAAAGGGCAAAAGTACTATCCGAAGGACAGCACCGTATCGTGTTTTTACAAGACGTGTGATGCACCATTTACATGCTGAATGCTTTCATGGCTCGACTCGTACTATTTTCTGTACACCTTCTATATTACTGGAGCATTTGAAAACAAGTTACTTAGCTGTAACTTCAGTTATCCAGTATTGGTATCTTTCATAGATTCACATGCCTGAATCATTCCCCGTCGTCGAGGCGGGAGTCCCACGGTAAATAAAAAAGCAGTGCCAAAAGCACTTTGTAGTAGTAGGCCCTAGAAAAGGCCAGAGGCATAGAATATAGTAGCCTATCTACATCATTATGCTAAAAAGACCAAAGTATTTGCTCCAACCAATCAGCTTACAGCACCCTCTAGAACCTTCCCTGCAGAGCCAGCTTTCCTCAGATTTTCGTAGCACAAGTGGGAAGAAGTATCCCGAATTTAGAGAACTGACTCTCCGGGGAGGAGGGTGGGTGCATGTGAATCTATGAAAGATGCCAATACTGGTTAACTGAAGTTACAGGTAAGTAACTTGTTTTCTTATCCAGTATTGAGGTATCTTTCATAGATTCACATGCCTGAATCAGAATAGCAAGCAGTAAGCCAGGCAAAGGCGGTTGCGGATGGTGGGAGACTTATTATAGTGCACCCCCATGAATGTATAATTAACAACCAACAATCGCCTAGAAACTAATCTATTAATAAATCATGTTCAGATTCAACATAGAAATTGTGCAATTTCCTTCTGGAAAGGAACTTTAAGCATTATAAAAAAACACACAATATGTTAACATATGTCTGCATATTATAAGCAATCTATAGAATTGTATGTACTTTATATGAATAAACCAACATTAGTACCTGAATATACTCCTTAAGGAAACAAGTGACTTAAAAAACAGGTTGGCCCACTGCCGCATCATCCAGACTTGCTGATTGCAGGCAGTAGTGTCTTGTAAACGTGTGGACATTCTTCCATGTCGCAGCACGGCAAATGCTCTCAAGCGGCACTCCAGCAAATAAAGCTGCAGACGCTGCCACAGCTCTTGTGGAATGAGATCCAACAGACCTTGTCAATGGTCGATTAGCCTTGACGTGACAGAACTGAATAGCGGATGCTATCCATCTTGAAATTGTGGCTTTAGTGACCGCTTTCCCCAATGTAGTCTGGCCATAAGCTACAAACAGTTGATCTGACTTTCTCAAAGTCTTGGTTCTCTGAAGATAGAACTTTAAGCAACGTTTGATGTCTAAAGATTGCAATGTTCTTTCAGCCGGTGTTGACGGATTTGGAAAGAAAACTTTCAGCTTGACGGGTTCATTTAGATGAAACTGGGAAGGCACTTTCGGTATGAATGTTGGATTCGTCCGCAAAGTGACATAGTCCTGGGAGAAATGCAAAAAGGGCTCCTTTATAGTGAAGGCTTGAATTTCTCCCACTCTTCTGGCGGAGGTTAGCGCCAATAACAAAGCAACCTTCCATGTCAAGAACTTTAGGTCAGCTCTATGGATGGGTTTGAACGGGTGCTTCTTCAGCTGTGAGAGAACAGTGTTGAGCTCCCATTCCGGTGGTGAGGGTTTTACTGGAGAATAAGCCCGGAAAAGACCCCTCATAAAATGTTTGATTAGCGATGAAGAGCAGAGTGATTGAGTGTTAGCCATCTTTCTGTACCTGGATAAGGCCGCTAAGTGGACCTTTACTGACGAAAAAGAAAGACCAGATTGTGTCAAATGCAATAAATAGGGTAGCATTTCCTCTGCTGGCACCTCTATAGGGTGTAAAGCACTGAAGGTGCACCATGCGCAGAAACGCTTCCACTTGAGACGATACGTTTTTAATGTACTCTGGGCTCTTGCTTTCTTTAAAATGTCTCGGCAGTCCTGAGGAATTTGGAGATGTTCGAATTCTAGGAAGTTAGGAGCCATGCGTGAAATTTCAGCGATTGAGGATCTGGGTGAAGTACCTGACCCTCGTTGCGTGACAGTAGTGTTGGGGTTACCAACAGTCTGATCGGTGGTTCCTGAGAAAGTAGCATGAGTTCCTGAAACCAATACTGGCGAGGTCACCTGGGAGCAATTAGGAGAAGGCGACAACTCTCCAACTTCATCTTGCGCACCACTCGTGGAATCAAAGGGATCGGAGGAAAAGCGTATGCATAGGTCCCTGACCATCGCATCGAAAGGGCATTCCCCCTGGACCCCTGTTGAGGGTATCTGCTGGCGTTGTACCGGCATTTCTTGTTCTCTTGGGTTGCAAATAAATCCAACTTCGGCTTGCCCCATCTCTGAAACACATAGTTTAACTGGTTGTTGTCCAGTTCCCACTCGTGGCAATCTGACAAGGACCTGCTCAGTTTGTCTGCCAATGTGTTGTAGAGGCCTCTGACGTGTTCCGCCTTGAGAGTTATGTTGTGAACTGTTAACCATTGCCATAACTCTTGGACTTCCCTGGATAACGTTGCTGATCTCGTTCCCCCTTGCTTGTTTATATAAAACATGCTTGTAGTGTTGTCCGTTCTGACCAGGACTGAGGATCCTGCTATCCTGGGGAGAAACGCTTGAAGAGACAGACAAATGGCTTTCAACTCCAGACTGTTGATGTGGCATTTTTTGTGCTGTTGAGACCATTTTCCTTGCACCTGCAAGTCCTGGAGATGACCGCCCCAGCCCTCCATGGACGCATCCGTCGTCAGAATAAAATCTGGAGGAGTCTGCAAGAATGAGAGCCCCTGTTTCCTGATTGCTGAGCTGAGACCACCATTGAAGTGCATGCACCATCCTGTTGGTGACTGTGATGGTGTCCTCGAAAGAACCTGTCGCTTGATGCCATTGACGATGTAGATCTTCCTCCTGTAATGGCCGCATCTTTAGACGCGCCAATGGAATGAGGTTGATGGCCGAAGAACACATCCCCAGAAGTGATGCAAATAGGCGAACTGAAAGTGACCTTTTTCTTGACAGCTTTATGGCCAAAGCCTGCAGTCGGAGTTGTCTCTCTCGAGACAAGAATGACTTGCATTCCACTGTGTCCAGACAAGCTCCTAGGAATAACAGGTTTTGTCTTGGATCCAATTGAGATTTGCTCTTGTTGACTGTGAGGCCTAGCGATGTGAAGAGATTGCGGCATATTGTAATGTCTGATTTTTTACTTTGGCTTCTGATGGACCTTTGACTAGCCAGTCGTCCAAATACGGGAAGACCTGTACCTTTGCTGCCCGAAGAGCAGCTGCCACAGGAGCCAGGCACTTCGTGAAAATCCTTGGGGCCGACTTGAGGCCAAATGGGAGAACTTTGAACTGATAATGGGTGCCAGCAACAGTGAAACTGAGGTACTTTCGATGTTTTGGGTGGATTGGGATGTGGAAGTATGCATCTTCCATGTCCAAGGAAGCCATGTAATCTCCCTCGTTGAGGCAAATGAGAATGTCCGAGAGGGTGACCATTCGAAATCCCTGCTTCTTGAGATATCTGTTCAGATTGCGCAGGCTAGGATCGGTCGCCATTCTCCTGATTTCTTTTTTATGAGGAAAGAACGGGAATAGAAACATGCCCCTCTCTGATGGTTTGGAACCTTCTATACTGCGTTCTTGAGAAGCATAGCTTGCACTTCCTTGAACAATAAGTGAAGACGAGGGGGAGGGGGACCCCTGGGCGGAGTTGTTGGAGGTTTGGTGATGAACTCTAGGGTGTGACCATGCTGGACCAAGTCTAACACTTACCGATCCGTTGTTATATGATGCCATTGCTGTTGGAAGGCAGATATCTTCGCGCCCACGGGAAGGTAGGGAACTGAAGGTGGCGCCCAATTGACCTCACTGTTTCTTGTGATTGTCTCGTCCTTGATTGTTTGTGCGCCTTCTTCCTCCTTGGCGAGAGAAACCAGCCGATCCAGATTGTCGATACGAGGGCTGATAATTCTGGCGGTATTGCTGCTGATATTGCCTGCCTTGCTGGTAATAACTTCCTCTGGACGAATAACCTCATCCTCTTGCTCCTCTGAACAATCCTCTTTTATACTGCAATGACCCTAGCAACTTTGCCGTATCTGTATCTGTTTTAATCGCTTGGAGAGCCTCATCGACATGCTTCCCTAAGAGGGACTCTCCGTCATATGCCATGTCCAGTACTTTCAATTGAACTTCTGGACGAAAGGTAGTGGCTTTCAACCACCCTGGACGTCTCAGGACAGCTGCCCCTGCTAACTGTCTGAAATTTGTGTTTGCAATATCTAGTGCGCAGTCAATGGATTCCTCGCTGCGCGCTCTCCTTCCATTAGAATTTTTCGGGCTTCTTGTCTCTTATCCTCTGATATCAGCTCTATGAAGCCAGCCATTTCGGACCACATTTGGCGATCATAGCGCCCAATAATCGCCAAAGAATTTGCTGCTCTGATGGATGCTGCAGCCATGGTGGAAAACTTTTTCCCAATAAGGTTTAAGCGTCACCCCTCTTTATCAGGTGGAGTAGAAATAGGGGTAGCAGGGTTCTTCGACCTTTGTTGTGCTGCCTGAGAGATTACTGAATCCGGGCGTGGATGACCAATAAGGCACGCCGGACTAGTGAGCGGAGCACGATACTTCTTTTCAATTCTTGGCAACACAGCAGGCACAGATGCAGGGTTTTTCATTATCTTTATGCCTTCCTTCCAAATATAGTCAATGATAGGAATGGCTCTAGGCACCTTCCTTGTTTCCTCTTTAAAATCATGGAGAAAACACTCCGTTTGTTCCACTGTCACCGGGAGCTTAAATCTGTTTGATGCTCTCTGCATCAGGTTGTGAAACCCACCTACATCTTCAGGCGGTGAATCCGAAGGCTGTGGAGTCGGAAGGGATGGCAAGGGGATAACGTATTCATCCCATGGGTCTGATGAAGGTACGTTAGGCAACTCTCCATCTTCTACTTCCTCTTCCGATGACGTGTCCGGAGTTTGCGGAGGCAATACCGGTGGCTGGGTTTCCACGACTGGAGATATCGGTGGATTTTGTGGAGGAGGAACAGTAGTACTAGGTTGAGGCATTTGTGGCGGAAAACGTTGCTTATAATCCGCCAGCATAGGCTGTAAGTCTTGTATCAAGGTAGGTGGTAACTGAGTGACTTCTGAGACCCTAGGCCGTCTCTGATGTTCCAATGTATGAGGCACTATGATGTCCTCCTGGTAGTAATGCTCAGCGTAGGATTCGTCTTCATCATCATCCTGGCACTTGATGATTAGGTCAGATGGGAGACGCGCCACACCAAAAGCACCTTCATTATCATCGTCCTCAAAATCTTCCTCTTCATCATCGGCATAAGATTCTAGAAGGTGAGAGGGCATAAGTGGCGATATATATGAACCTTGTTGCCTCTTGTAAGACACAAGTTGAAAGTTCTTTGTTGAAATTGGCGTACAAAAAGCCTGATTCCCAGCGATCAGTTTTGATGGCACCGGTGACAAAGGTGCATCCACCTGCTGAACAGATGCCATTGTCGACGGGTTTATCGTCGAAGAAGGCATCGTCGTCGATGGTTTTACCGTCGACGGGACCGTCGTCGATGGGCTAGACGCCGACGGGACCGTCGTCGATGGATTCGACGTCGATGGAGCCACCGTCGACGGGACTGTCGTCGACGGGATCGTCGTCGACTGAGTAACTGAAGACAGGCTCGTAGTCGACGGGATAGCCGTCGATGCTTTCTTCGTCGACGAGACAGTCGTCGACGGCGGCGTCAATGACTTCGTCGACGGGCTCTTTTTAGACGACGAATGTTTCGTTGACGATGATGTCTTCGTCGACGAGTCGTCTACGAGAGTTCTTTTTGCCACAATACAAATCTTTGTAGACACAATAGGAGCAGTAATAGATGCAGTGGATATCATATCCATAGAAGAAGAGGTTAAAGTAGAGACAGTAGTTACTGGAGAGGAGACAGTAGAAGTCTTACTCACAGATTTCTTTGAAGGATCGTTGGTGGCTGAGGCTCCAGAGACAGAATGTTGGGATCTCTGTGAAGAGCCTAAAGTGGAGTGGGAGGTTTTAGCATGCTTTCTCCCCTCACTTGCCTTATCCTCTTGAGACCTTGCCCTCTTGCTAGAGGTAGAAGCTCTATCATCATCATCCATGGAAGAGGATTTAAGCCACAAAAGGACTCTGGCCTCCCTATCCCTTAAGGTCTTAGAAGGGAAGGTACGGCAGATCTTACAGTTTTTTGCCTCATGTTTGGGATAAAGGCAATAAATGCAGTCCTTATGCTTGTCATCCACATGGTCCCTCTTCTTCTCGCAGGTTCTGCAAGGGCTAAATAAGGCCTTCTTATCAGACATCTTGAAGCTCTGAAGAAAAAACTGAGTCAAGACTCAGGGAGACTCCCTTCCACACGACGTGCGGTGAAAATCTGAGGAAAGCTGGCTCTGCAGGGAAGGATCTAGAGGGTGCTGTAAGCTGATTGGTTGGAGCAAAGACTTTGGTCTTTTAGCATAATGATGTAGATAGGCTACTATAATCTAGGCCTCAGGCCTTTTCTAGGGCCTACTACTACAAAGTGCTTTTGGCACTGCTTTTTATTTACCGTGGGACTCCCGCCTCGACGACGGGGAATGATTCAGGCATGTGAATCTATGAAAGATACCCCAATACTGGATAAGTAGACAGTCTTCAATGCTGATGGCAAACCCTCTTCGGTGCCTTCGGGGGTTTTCCATCTATTTCACTATATCCGTTAGACAGCCTTTAGATTTAAGAAAGGCAGCTGCTCAGTGATCTCAGAACGAGAACACAGGCTGCATGTAGTCTGCGTAGGAGACTACGTCACTCCCCAGGATTCAACAAGAGTGGACAAGAGTGCTGGGTGTGAGAAGTTGGCCTGATATGCAGTGCTCACTATTCTAGTGATCACTATGTATCAGTCCAAACAACCCTTATTGATGATTGGTTGTAAGTCAACCGTAGACCAGCTATCCTAGTAGCATGGACAAGAGCAGTCTTTAGGCTAGACTCTAGAGGGCGTGTTAAGCCAGCTGTTATACCATCACATATACTCCTTGAACACTAAGTGAAAGGACACCACACAAGTTGTTATGAAAATAAAAGGATATTTATTTAGAACACAACAACCCTGGACTCTTTATGAGGACAGGGTGCTAAGCACAATACAAAGCTCTTACGAAAATACTCAAAGTCGCACACTTTACACAAATGCCCGAGGGGCACGAAAAACCATATACTCTAAAAGTGGAATGCGAAATTACTAGCAGGTAAGTACTACTCGAATAGGCTTTAGGATCGCTAGGACTGGACTACTGAACCTTCAGATTACTAGCAGGAGGCCTAGGGAGATCGGGTGCAGAGTGTGCACTCTCACGCGGGATGCGGGACAAAGTCTATGGATGCTAGATTTCGTAAAGTTAGCGTTATCGGACGAATCCGACTAGGTAGAGCTGAAACGAAAAAGGATCTGGACACGTAGATAGTTAAGCTATGCTGGAGCACCGAAATGCTCAGGTTACCTAGCCCAGGGGCTGCGGATGCATAGGTCTGAAAAGACGTCGGGAATCCTCGTTGCAGTCTATGGAGCCTGAAAGAAGAAGTTGCCGGCAGGCGACCAGTGATGAAGTTCGAAGTGATCCAAGCCAGGATCGAAGATGGAAGACACCTGTAAGCAGAGGGGACCAAGTTCTGAATCACTAGTCCGTGATTAGATGGGCACCAGGATGGCACCGGATGGAGTCACCTCGACCAGGTGAGTGGGCGACGCTGGGCTCTGCAGTCTCACGGACCAGGAGGCGTTGTCGGCGACCAGGATGGAGGTTGGAGCTGTCCCACGAAGGTATCTGCTTTCGACGTCGCTGGATCCAGGATTGGGGCAACAAGTCTTGGCAAATGCAAGCCCACGCGGTGGACTTAAAATGGCGTCTGGAGTGGACCAGGAGGGTCCGGGGTGCTCCTCTGTTGGAGGGGAGCAAGGGCCAGTCTGGAGCAACCAGACCAGCAGTGTTGTCGTCGTGGTGCGTCGTCAAGAGGGCCACAAGCCAGCAGGCAAGTAGCCGGACAACGCGGTGAGCAGCAAAGAGCAGAAGGGCCCCACGCAGATCTGGTGGATGCTGGGGGGCTGGACTTCGGTGCTGGAGCTGCTCAGGGTTAGGGCTTCTCGAACCCCAAAGCACTTACTCGAGGATCCCTCGGCGGTCGTGCTGGATAAGCGTCGTGCAGTTCTGAAGATGGCCGGTCCCTCGAGGTCTCGTAACACCCACGGATCTCAGCTGGGCTGATGATGTAGGTAGAGGTCACAGGTGCCAGGGAAGCCGGGTCTTGTCGTGCTGGTCGGTCGGATTCCGGAGGAAGGACGTGCAGCAACCCGCAGTGTTCTTAGATGGTGCCTGCGGGTGCAGGGTGACTACTCCTTAGTCACAAGGGAGAAATCTTGAGAAGAAGTCTTGAGTTCCTTTCGTAGAAAGTAGTTTCAGGATTCAAAGATGATCTAATTTGGAAGGGTCCCCGCTCCCACCTTTATACTAAAGAAAGGGGCTGGTACCAGACTAGGTCCTGCCCATGGGTGGGACCAGGAAGGGGGGTGGTTACACTCCTCTCCCATGCCGGACTTTCCCCAGCTCAGGGGCTGGTGTGCCCCTGGAACTGGTTCTAGCCGGCCTATGTGTAGTGAGCACCGGGGTGCCACTTGCAGTCACCTTCCTATTCAGCCCTGCCTACCCAGGATACACAAAACCCTGTGTCGGATGGTGCTAGCACCGCCCCTGACAGGAAACCCTTTGTCCCAGCTCTCCTCGCTGGAAGGACTCCCAGCTGCAGGGGGTCAGACTTGTGTCTGTGGTGGCAGCATCTATTTTGTGATGCTGAGGCTCGAGTTAACTTTAACCGGGGTTCACAGTTACATACATGTCGTGTCCCTCTAGAAGGGTGGAATGCTAACCCCGTCGCCAGAATTGGCGAGGGGTTAGTATTCCAATTCGTATGACACCTTACTCAACATGTTTTGATAAAGCGATACCAGAGTTGGCATATAACCGCGAGGATTATAATGCACTTAAGAGTATATGGTATGCGTTATCATGGAACAGCTATTAGGACTTGGTTCCGCAAGCTGCAAATGGGCTCAGCTCATGCCAGAGCACCATCTCACATGATTCCAAGCACTCTGCCTTCAGGATTGTTAAGGCCTGCCATAGGAGTGACTGATAGGAATCTATGTGTCCATTTTAGGGTTAGATATAGGTATACTATATCTAAAGCAAAGGGTGATTACACCACCTTGCCCCAGCTGTCGTGCAGCCAGTTGTGTCAGATTTAGATGGCCAGCCAGGAGTGGCATAATACATGCTGCAGCCCCTGGTAGGCCCTGGGTACACCTATGCCCTGAGTTACAGGGTCTGATAAGGTGGCCCAGTACCAATTGGTTAATGCACCTAAGGTACATGGAATCCATTTTACAGAGAGAGCAGTAGGCCTGGGGTCCTGATTGGCAGGGTCCCAGGCCAACTATGTCAGAAACCCTCTAAAACACAGGGCAAAAAGTTGGGGGCAACCATAGTCAGGATCTACCTTCCTACATAACCCCCTCCCCCCCCAACGAAAGGAGATAAGGCTATCCTTGTCCAGGTAAGCCTCTATTGCCTAAGTGGCCATATAAGGAAGGACCAGCTCTGGCTTGGTTTCCCCCTGTGTCATGGTCCACTAAGCAACCCCTCACCCTAAGGGTATATGAGGGTCTCCACCATAGGGAATCTCTGTCTCTGGTGTGTCTTGGGAAAGTAAAAGGCTGATGTTGGGATGGAGTACTGAAGTGAGGCTCCTCTACCTTTGGGCTCAACTTCCTCCAATCACCATCCATCATGTGTGCCTTTCTTTCTGTAGCTGAGATGCACTGTGCTCTCAGGGTCAGCCTCTGGCTACCTAAAGCTGGAGACTGGGTCCCTCTGTTTGGCGTACTGGAGGGACAGGTCAGGTTTGGGGTTTTTAGGCCCCAGGTTTGGCTGTGTCCAACAGTGTCCAGCTGTGGGAGGTCCCTAACTAAGTTTAAGGGGGATCCCTCAGGAGTCTGTTTTATTTTCACTTGGCTAGGTCTACTAGCTTCAGTGGCCCTAATCTGTTGATTGGGGAGTTCTTTTGGACAGGGGGCCCGTTGGGGTCCACCACTGGCCTCCCTGACCTTCTCAGCCCTGGGCTGACTGAGGCAGGGTAGAGAGGGGCAGGTTACCTGCTCCAGATTGGGTCCCACCTTGGAAGGGTCCACTGACATCAGGGGCTCAGCCAGGCTAGGGCTGACTACCTCTGGGGCAGTTCCTTCATAAGGGGTCAGATCAGTTCCCTGAGGAGGCTGATCCTTTCCTAGAGTCTGGTGGGAGGGAGATTTCTCTTCCTCCTCAATGCTCTCTGTCTGAGTGGAGTGATCCATAGTTTCAGGCTTCACAACACTATCTGTTTGAGTAGAGGCTGAGACCATTACAGCCTTACCAACCTTTTCAGGAAGGCACTCACTTTGTGTTTGGGCTGTGACTGTCACAGCCCTCCTATCCTGTTCCGGAAAGTCTGTCTGAGCATGGGTAGTGGCTACCACTGCCCTTCCAACCTTTTCAGGGAGGAATGGTGTTTGGACTGGGGTTGTAGCTATTACTGCCCCACTAACCTTTCTGGGTAGGCCTATCATCCTGGAGTGGGTTTCTTGCTCCACCTCAGCCCATGCTGAGAGTTCCAGGTCATTCCCCAGTAAGCAATGTACAGGTAGGTTGTCTGTCACTGCCACTCTCATGGGCCCTGTGACATTAGCCCAACTGAGCTCGACTACTGCCATGGGATGCCTTCTTTTCACTCCATGAATATCTGTCACCTGATAACTAAAACCAGGGGTCAGTTGAGCAGAGGGGACCAGATGGTCAATCACCATGGTGATGCTGGCCCCTGTGTCTCTGAATGCCTCAACTTTCTGACCATTGATAAGGGGCTCTTGTCTATACTTTCCCAAAGTGTGGGAACCAGTAGTGAAGTTGGCAAACCCCATGCCAGTCTCACAGACAAGAGTTGTGTTAGGGGATCTGGCTAGGCCATGATCCCCCTGGTTTCCCAAGGTAATGCCCACCACATTCTTGGGAGGCACTCCCACCACCTGGGGGATTACCACTAGTGGTAACAGGAGGTCTGGGAGTAGTACCTGGGGGTATGTTCTCCTTATTGTTGTTGGCCTTTGGGCAACTGCTGTCACTTTTGTAATGGCCTACCTGTTTGCAGGTATGACAATAAGGTTTCTTTTGGGTGTTGGGAGAAGTTTGGGACCTACCCTTTTCAGAGGATTTTTGGGGCCCTGTGGTTTGATCAGAAGATTTATTCCCACCCTTCTCTTGAGGCTTGGTTGATTCCTTCTTTTGGTCACCACCCTGGTTTTTAGGCCTAATCCTGGTTCTGACCCATTTGTCTGCCCTCTTACCCAATTCTTGTGGAGAGGTCAGATCAGAGTCTACCAGGTGCTGGTGTAATAACTGGTTCTGACAATTACTTAAGATTTGCTCTCTCATAATTAGATTGTACAATCCTTTAAAATCAGTAACCTTACTTCCCAGTAGCCAGCCTTCAAGACCCTTAGTGGCACAATCAACAAAGTCAGCCCAATCCTGAGACTGAGTTTTCTGGGTGTCTCTGAACATCAACCTGTACTGTTCAGTGGTTAAACCAAACCCATCAACCAGTGTATTCTTCAGGACTTGGTAATTGTTAGCATCCTCAACTCTAGTAGTGAGGAGCTTATCTCTACCTTTGCCTTCAAAGGAGAGCCACAAGATATCTGCCCACTGACTCTGGGGGACACACTGGACAGTGCAGGCCCTCTCCAAAGCAGTTATCCATTTGTGGATATCATCCCCTTGTTTAAAGGGGGCACTATCTTACTCAGGTGTCTAGTGTCTAAACTCCTGTCCTTTTCTCTAGGTAAAATGCTGCCACCAGTGGGATCTAGCCCACACAATTTCTGCTCTCTAGCAAGGGCAAGTCTTTCTTTGGCCAGGGCAAGTTCTTCCCTTTCAATCCTCAGATTGACTTCCCTCATCTTAGCTTCATGCTCTCTTCTCTGAGGAGATGTCATCCCTCTGTGAGAAGAGGTCTGAGAGCCATTGGTTCGAATGGATCTGTTAGAGCCTCTGGATAGAGACCTAACTCGTCCACTCCCAATGTTAAGCCTGCCTGAGAGTGGCCCTGGGGGTCCCCCAAATCCATTCTCATGCCTGCTTAAGTTGGTCCTGGTTAGTCTACTGACTTCTACCTGACCTTTGTCAGCCTCATCCTCTGACAACTCCTGATCCTCCTCCTCTCCTGCACAAACTGTTCCATTGAGTTGGAGGTCAGGGTCCCCAAGGGTTCCCTCTAAGGGGGGCATGTTCCCATCTGGATGAGAAGGGTCTGTGTTAGCAGTCCTCCTAGCATCATAAGTCTCTAAGAGACCAATCAGAAAGGGAATGGTAGGGTTAGAACCCTGTTTTAGCTTCCTGGATGTACAGATTTGTCTCATCTCCTGGAAGCTAAGAGCAGCATATCGTGAAGTGACCTGTGGAGGGTCCACTGACACAAGGGGGGCTTCTGAGTTCCCTCCTTTGTCCGACATGCGTCTAGTGTGGTGTAAGTGATGCACCTACCTACACTATTTGTTTGCCTACTGATCCCTTGCTAAGAGTTGTAGTCAGGGTGTGCTAAGCCCTGTTGAACTACAACAGCTGGTTCAGTAGAACTCAGAGTATTCTAAGCTAAGTTATATGTACCTTGGTACTTATGTGATCTTTCAAATGATATTCTTAGGATACGTGTGGTAAAACAACAGCAAGCTCAAATCCCAACCGCTGCTCACCAATGTGAGAAGTTGGCCTGATATGCAGTGCTCACTATTCTAGTGATCACTATGTATCAGTCCAAACAACCCTTATTGATGATTGGTTGTAAGTCAACCATAGACCAGCTATCCTAGTAGCATGGACTAGAGCAGTCTTTAGGCTAGACTCTAGAGGGCGTGTTAAGCCAGCTGTTATACCATCACATATACCCCTTGAACACCAAGTGAAAGGACACCACACACGTTGTTATGAAAATAAAAGGATATTTATTTAGAACACAACAACCCTGGACTCTTTATGAGGACAGGGTGCTAAGCACAATACAAAGCTTTTACGAAAATACTCAAAGTCGCACAATTTACACAAATGTCCGAGGGGCACGAAAAACCATATACTCTAAAAGTGGAATGCGAAATTACTAGCAGGCAAGTACTACTCTAATAGGCTTTAGGATCGCTAGGACTGGACTACTGAACCTTCAGATTACTAGCAGGAGGCCTAGGGAGATCGGGTGCAGAGTGTGCACTCTCACGCGTGATGCGGGACAAAGTCTATGGATGCTAGATTTCCTAAAGTTAGTGTTATCGGACGAATCCGACTAGGTAGAGCTGAAACGAAAAAGGATCTGGACACTTAGATAGTTAAGCTATGCTGGAGCACCGAAATGCACAGGTTACCTAGCCCAGGGGCTGTGAATGCATAGGTCTGAAAAGACGTCGGGAATCCTCGTTGCAGTCTATGGAGCCTGAAAGAAGAAGTTGCTGGCAGGCGACCAGTGATGAAGTTCGAAGTGATCCAAGCCTGGATTGAAGATGGAAGACACCTGTAACCAGAGGGGACCAAGTTCTGAATCACTAGCCAGTGATTAGATGGGCACCAGAATGGCACCGGATGGAGTCACCTCGACCAGGTGAGTGGGCGACGCTGGGCTCTGCAGTCTCACGGACCAGGAGGCGTTGTCGGCGACCAGGATGGAGGTGCGAGCTGTCCCACGAAGGTATCTGCTGTCGACGTCGCTGGACCCAGGATTGGGGCAACAAGTCTTGGCAAATGCAAGCCCACGCGGTGGACTTAAAATGGCGTCTGGAGTAGACCAGGAGGGTCCGGGGTGCTCCTCTGTTGGAGGGGAGCAAGGGCCAGTCTGGAGCAACCAGACCAGCGGTGTTGTCGTCGTGGTGCGTCGTCAAGAGGGCCACAAGCCAGCAGGCAAGTAGCCGGACAACGCGGTGAGCAGCAAAGAGCAGAAGGGCCCCACGCAGATCTGGTGGATGCTGGGGGGCTGGACTTCGGTGCTGGAGCTGCTCAGGGTTAGGGCTTCTCGAACTCCAAAGCACTCACTCGAGGATCCCTCAGCGGTTGTGCTGGATAAGCGTTGTGCAGTTCTGAAGATGGCCGGTCCCTCGAGGTCTCGTCACACCCACGGATCTCAGCTGGGCTGATGATGTAGGTAGAGGTCAGAGGTGCCAGGGAAGCCGGGTATCGTCGTGCTGGTCGGTCGGATTCCGGAGGAAGGACGTGCAGCAAACCGCAGTGTTCTTAGATGGTGCCTGCGGGTGCAGGGTAACTACTCCTTAGTCACAAGGGAGAAATCTTGAGAAGAAGTCTTGAGTTCCTTTCGTAGAAAGTAGTTTCAGGATTCAAAGATGATCTAATTTGGAAGGGTCCCCGCTCCCACCTTTATACTAAAGAAAGGGGCTGGTACAGGACTAGGTCCTGCCCATGGGTGGGACCAGGAAGGGGGGTGGTTACACCCCTCTCCCATGCCGGACTTTCCCCAGCTCAGGGGCTGGTGTGCCCCTGGAACTGGTTCTAGTCGGCCTATGCGTAGTGAGCACCGGGGTGCCACTTGCAGTCACCTTCCTATTCAGCCCTGCCTACCCAGGATACACAAAACCCTGTCTGGGATGGTGCTAGCACCGCCCCTGACAGGAAACCCTTTGTCCCAGCTCTCCTCGCTGGAAGGACTCCCAGCAGCAGGAGGTCAGACTTGTGTCTGTGGTGGCAGCATCCATTTTGTGATGCTGAGGCTCGAGTTAACTTTAACCGGGGTTCACAGTTACATACATGTCGTGTCCCTCTAGAAGGGTGGAATGCTAACCCCGGTCACCAGAATTGGCGAGGGGTTAGTATTCCAATTCGTATGACACCTTACTCGACATGTTTTGATAAAGCGATACCAGAGTTGGCATATAACCGCGAGGATTATAATGCACTTAAGAGTATATGGTATGCGTTATCATGGAACAGCTATTAGGACTTGGTTCCGCAAGCTGCAAATGGGCTCAGCTCATGCCAGAGCACCATCTCACATGATTCCAAGCACTCTGCCTTTAGGATTGTTAAGGCCTGCCATAGGAGTGACTGATAGGGATCTATGTGTCCATTTTAGGGTTAGATATAGGTATACTATATCTAAAGCAAAGGGTGATTACACCACCTTGCCCCAGCTGTCGTGCAGCCAGTTGTGTCAGATTTAGATGGCCAGCCAGGGGTGGCATAATACATGCTGCAGCCCCTGGTAGGCCCTGGGTACACCTATGCCCTGAGTTACAGGGTCTGATAAGGTGGCCCAGTACCAATTGGTTAATGCACCTAAGGTACATGGAATCCATTTTACAGAGAGAGCAGTAGGCCTGGGGTCCTGATTGGCAGGATCCCAGGCCAACTATGTCAGAAACCAGCTAAAACACAGGGCAAAAAGTTGGGGGCAACCATAGTCAGGATCTACCTTCCTACACTGGGTCGCGGTTGAAGAGTAACTGGCTAAGTGCAAAGCCCTGGTGGACCCCACAGACCAGGGATTTGGAATTGGAAGAGAAAGGGTGGAGGAAAACCCCGACATCTCTCATTCAGAAAGGATCTGATCGAGGACAGAACAGTGCCCTGAAAGCCAAGTCAGCTGAGGCTATTCAACAGGGTGGACTGTGCCACCATGTCAAACGCTGCCGACAGGTCTAACAAAACCACCATGGCAGAGAAACCGCAATCCGCCATTTTTCCAACAAACTCTGAAACTTTCAGTAAGGCAGTCTCTGTGCTATATCCAGAGCGGAAGCCCGACTAAGGGCCCGATGTAGGTAAATCTCATTTACCGACTCTAGAATACCGAATTTTACCGATTCAGTATTCTAGATTCGGTAAATGAGATGTAGGAAATAATTCGGTAATTTTGACAAGGGGGACAGGGTGTCACTTTGACACCCTGTTGCACCCCTGATTCTGGCTTGTGTGCCATGTGACACACATACATGCCCTTAGGCCATGTATGTGTGACACATGGCACAGGTGTACATGCACAGATGTGCATGTATACTGGAATTCGTTATTTACCACAAAATATTATTTCGTGGTAAATAACAAATTCTTAAGGGTCGATTCTGTAAAATTTAAGGACCCTACATATCAAAAACCAAATACCGGTCGGTAGCGGCCAAAATCAGCCGTTACCGACCGGTATTTGGTGTCCTACATCAGGCCCGGGTGTCATGTACCAGACCATTGCCTCGACGAGGGAAGATAGTTGGTGATTTGTCAACTTCTCCAGGATCTTTGCGGGGAAGGCAGTAGGGAGATGGACCTATAGTTGCTGAGTTCGCTCGGATCCGCATTGGCTCTTTTTACGAGACGTACTGACATAGACCACTTGTCAGGTATGTTTCAAAACGTCACAAAGTCATTTAAAGTACTTCAACATCAACTTATTTCACGCAAAATCAAAAGTAAACTCTGTTTACATATTTTTGAGGGTTCACTCTTTCATTCACATCATACATTAAAATGAGCATTGGCAATGCAAATTGTATTCAATTGTGTGTAATAAAAGTAATATAAACAGCTTCACAACACAATAAAGATACAACATGGAGAGCAGCAGTGCAACATTTCCTAATGTAAAGAATAGTAAAGGGCAGGAAAAACATCACACAATTCTTTCACTCATACAGGACAAGTCCAACACAAGAAGCAAACACACTAGAGAAGCTGTGAGAGGAGGTGTTAAAGTACTGTTGTACACTCTCCATACCACACATACACAAACAAGAAACGCAACACGTGTGGAAGAAAGAGACAGACCTGTAATAGAATGACCTATATTCATATTGGATGATGAAATCCACTTGCCAAGAGGTATGAATAATCTGTGGGTCTGCCACTGTGAAAATCCAAGAGTATTACAGTTTACTGGTTGTACATTTTCCTAGTTAATCATTCACATTAGGTAGGGTTATGTCTCTTGCATCAACATTTAAGTTCTATATTTGTGAAACTCTCTGCTCTATATTAAAATTGTGTGTGGGTGAGCGAAAAATGTTTTTTTACTGGTCCATCCCTCCCACAAGATTAAAAATGGAGTGTAGAGCAGCAACCCCTGCCCTTTTTTTCATCAACATGTTTTGGCGCTTGAGTATTGCCTCATTGGGCGGCAAGAACTTCCTCAGGAATAGAGGCATCTCACATCAATGTATAAAAGCCCCTGTTCATTTGGCGTGCAATGCAAGGGCATTCTATATATTCCTTTTGTCTTCATAAGAAATGGAAACATCTTCATTCTGCAGTGTAAACCCCCCTTTATCTTAGACCAGCCAGGCTTACTTCCTGCTACAGTGTAAGATTTTCCCATCATGTGACACATACACATCTGAGAGCAGCAGTGCATGTTTTGCTTCCTGGCAGAATTGGTACAGGATTGACAACGCAAGCTTCACACTCTCACAGGAGGCAGCAAGTGCAATCTTTCATTGCCAGCAGAACAAACTAGTACAAGATCTGACTGAGAACATGTAAAGTTGAGGCAAGAATGGCATATAGGTAAGAGACAGATCTCTGGGGAAGGTAGTTAACTCACTGAGGGGATGCATAGGTGGATGAGTGAGTAAATACGCAAGTTCTGACACCATTAAATGATATTCCACATCAACATCCTAAAAGTCCCAAGTTGTCCACCTATGGTGACGTAGACGTTAAATCGTAGGTCATCACTATTTGGAACAGCCACAACTGTGCTCTATACAGGCACACATGTGGCAATCTTTACAATGCGCATGCTGTGTCAAGACTGATTTGTATATGGCTGGGTCCAAACTGGAATGGCATGGTGAGCAAAAAAACGATGGATTTAGGCCCAGATCTCTGTACTGGGGTGAATGTACGACATTGTTCTGCATTCTGTCCATCAACAGTTCTTTTTGCATTGGAATGCGCATGCACCAGGCGCTGTGGAATTCCAGTCTTGCTGCTGCACCTCTTCAAAATGTTGAGTGCCTTCAGTGTGCAGAAGGTAAACATGGCTCTGGCAGCCATGTTTACTTTCTTGTGTGGCTTTTATCTGCAACCTCAGTCCGGGGTCACAGTTAAGCTGCCAAGGATAGCAAGGGGATGACTAAGGGGTGCAGCTGCTACCGTCAAATGGCGGTCCTAGTAATGTGCTATTTGTTAAGGATTATTTGCTGCTACTCTCACAATGCTGGTAAACATTACCCTGTTGATTCATGGGGAGCTTGGTTGCTTGAGTAATGGGGGTGTTGCACTGAAGTTTCCAGAGAGCAGGGGCCTGAAATGATGGCCCTCGGCAGAGTTGTGTATGTCCACCCTGAAAGGACACTGGCAGGCCTGCTCTCACACTTACCGGCCAGTTGCAAACAGTAGACAGCAATATTGTAGCCCTTGCACTGTCAGTCGCACTTTCATGATGACCGCAGGGCCTGCCATCCAACGAGCTGTGGCAACTGGAGTTGAGTGGGTGACCCCAGTGCGGGCCAAGTAAGGGATTAAAAGCGAGAAAGGACTAGAGGACAAGGAAACAAGTTATTTAATGTTGTGGGGCCGGTGGTGTGAGTTCTTTCATGTGGGGCTGTGTATGTGAATATGAGTGTTTGTGTCTGTGTCTTCACGCCAGCCTGTGTGTGTGTGTGTTTGTGGGCTGGTGTATGCATGTGCGTGTGTACTTGGGATTGCATTTGAAGTTGTAGTGTGCCTTAAAAAAAGTGATCTGATGACCAAGTCTGCTGTGGTAGACCAGGATGATTTACATTCACTGGAAGTAACTCTCGTTATATAAGAGGTTGCTAGACCAGACAACACCATACACCAGTGTTCCAATCTCACCTATGAATGGTGGTGCTTGTAGAGCACAGGCTAGAGGAACCCTTCCATCTTAAAGTGCACAAATTCTAACAAGCTGTGAGTAAAAGGTGTGGCTACATCAACGGTACTAGTACACACCACACATACAGACTAGCAACACACAGATGAATCTATCATGCAACATTTCCTGCATACTCATGAACAACATCACAACGCGAGACATCAACTTGGATTGTGATGCACTGCTAGGAAACACCAACTCCCGCACTGGAGAGAACACACCCATCCACACACACAAGTATCCCAAAATATCTTCCAAGATGAAGCAGCTTTACTTTCAAACTAACTGATACAAAATGTCTCAAAAGTTAACAGAGAACAAACGCACTACTAACCGCACACAACCGAACACCAACAAAACAACTCGTGAAAGGGCTCCCAGGTCATGTGCTGTGCTGGCTATTTACAAATGCAACGTAGCATAACACTAAGACCCCCATTAGGAGCTCAGGGACCAACTCTGAGTCCTGTCCAAACGTGTTTACACAGCGATTGGAATTACGAGTTGTGTGATAATCATGACACCCTCGCAGTTTTCTGCTGATAAAGTCCAGCAAGTCAAAGTAGCTTAACTTTATTAGGAGAAAAGGCACAGAAAAGGGCAAAACATGGGATTTGGATTATTAAAATCTGATTCTGCTTGCTATGCCTCCATTTTCCTGTTGAAAGCTCAGAACAGGAGGTATTTATAACACATGGTAAAGACCTCATCCTGAGGTACTTTTAAAGGGGGCCTAAATGTTGCAGATACATGGAGGGGAGGGCACACAGGACATCAAACACTCGCTGACAGCTCTCCTGTTACCGCCTCCTCAAAGTGAGGCAGCATATACAGGTGCAGATTTACAACCCCCCGGCGCCACCAGTATGTCACTTTTCGTGACGTACTGGTGGCGCAGGGGGCTCCTCCATATTTACAAGGAGAGGAAAAGCCATCCTGCGTGACTTTTCCCCTCCCTGTAAATACGGCCCCTTAACACGCAGCACTTTGCGTTGAGGGGGCGTTCCATGGGTGTTGCTGTGGGTATACCCACGCAACACCCATGGAACAAGACACATCTCCAGATTTACGAGAAATCGTAAATCTGGAGATGGCTCTGAATGCTACGCCACCCTAGAGGTGGCGTAGCGAGGCGCAACGAGGAGAAACATTTCAATTTCTCCTCGTTTTTAGGTTTCGCCTGGCGTCCGCTGCGCAGCAGCGTTCGCGCAGGCGAAATCTTTTGAGAAGCAGTATGTGGCTTTGTCCCGCCTCTCTCTTCCATTGGCTAGCTCCATAAATGGAGGCTAGCCATTGGAAGAGAGATATGTCTGTCATTATCCGAGGCGATTCGTGGGCATACCGGCGATTTTCTCCCTCTCCGCCCCTTTTAAAACGTGGGCTTTTATTTTTTCCCCCCCCCGTGATGTTTTGGTCTTTTTCGAAGTGTCTTTTGCCGGAGCGGTGGCGGGCTGCGGTAGGCTAGTCCTCAAGATATGCAAGGTCCAGGGCGCATGCTACTGGGACATCCTTCCTGTACACAGTGTGACCGGGTACTGCTTCTACTGTGGGCCTGGTCACTAGAGCTTAGTCGGCTCCGGCTTTGTTGGCTCTGTCACGCGTGGCCGTCTAAGCCCAGCCAGGTCGGCCCCCCTGCCGATGCCCAGGCGCAGGTAGACAAAGACACCCGGGGTCTAAAGGGCTCTTGGGCCTTGGGGTGGGTTTACAAGAGCCGGTAACGTTGTTGATGCCCTCGGGGGGGGGGAGCGCGTGCAGGCTGGCACAGGTTCAGCGTTCTCCTTGGACAGCCTATGATAGCGCAGCTCTCTCCGGTAGCACCAGCATTTTGGCGGTTCGAGCCCCTAGGCAGGCACAGCATTACCCTGACACCAAGCACATGTTTAAGGTAGACAAACAGGGAGCACCCAGGCACAGCTGCTAGAAAGATAATCAAGCATCGGATCTTGCACCATGTTTGAGATATAATATGGGGCATTCTGCGGGCAGGGAGAACGAAGGTCATTTTCTTTGTGCTCCAGTTTTGAGATGGTTGCACGTGTGCCTGCGCGAGTTGTGGTGGGATGGTTCGCGTGATGTCACACAGCCGCAATGGCTTCAAAGCAGGGAATGCATGGCCGGGCATGCTCTCTCGCGCCTACCCGCTCACAGCTACCTGCCCCCGGGAAATGCGTGTTTATCCAAAGGGGAACAGCTCCCACCGGTGAGGCCTGCGCCATGAGGAGGCTGCTTTTCTCTTTGAGCTTATGCCCCCTATCCCGGTGATGACTAGAAACGATTTGGCCCTGGCAAAGGCTGATCGCACCCCGGCGAGCCTCGGAGCCTCCCCGCTTCCATGGAGGCCAGGTATAGCAGTCTGGGAATCCTTTCTGAGCACATCGGGCGGTCGGACCCCGTGTCCCCACGGGTCCAACGCCTATAGCAGCCCCCTGCATGAATAAAACCCAGCAGCTCGGCCGAATTACAGGAAGCAGAGAGCCGGGGCTCGACCCTGGAGCCCCAGCTCAAGATCAGTCGGCAGCACTGGCTGTTAAGCCACACCTCTCACCCTCACGCCAACCGAGGCAGCGTCTGGAAGTATGGCAAGCTGCCTGTGCCCACAGGCATACCTTTAATTTATTTAGGTGCTGCGGGGGGCAGGAAGACACGCAAAGCTGATGTCCCATTCAGCGAGCCAGCATTTGCAGGGAGGGTGCCTCGAGATACCTTGGGCCCTCTCCGCGCCATGGGCAGGCTGCGTCCGCCCCAGCTTCGAGCACGCTGGGGCGGCTTTGGAAGTGCGGGGTGTGCGGTTCGGTGAACCGCTGCAACCTCGGTTGATCACTCACGGCATCGCGGGTGGCAAAGTTGAGGCAGCTGTGTGATATTAACGCCCACTAAGCCTATGGCGACGGGCATGTCACGAGTGGATCACAACGGGGCCTATTCAGACCCTCATCTGAGCAGGGCTGTACATAGACTATTTTAGGTAACCGTTACATACCGGAATTAGCCCCTGCCGGTGTGGTGCAGCGAGCCCGGCTGCAGGTCTGACGCGCCGGGAATTCAGACAAAATGTACGGTAACGGTGAGGCACACATTGCTGGCTGCGACCGACCCCTGGTACATTAGCTAATACCGTGCTGCTCGCCTGAGAGCTTGCGTTGCGAGTTTGGGGGTCAGAGCCTTGATATCTTGCGGGCACATGGCTGCTCGCAGTTCAACAGAGGCACGAGGCTCCTCCAGACTGCCTGTTACGTTGGCAAAGGTGCGGGGCACGACACTGAGAGGCCCACACCAGCTGCCTCAAGCTGACCGGCAACCGTGATAGAACACGGCACAGTGCATTTTACAGTAACAATTTAAGAACGTTGTTCTCCGGTGCTAACGGCTATTCGAAACATTGTATAATGTTGCTTTCTATGTTCTCACATACGGAGGTCTATTTAAACTGAGTATTGGTTGCATCTTGCTTATGAGGTAGCTCAAGCGGTTTGAGTATGGCACTTAGAACAACAAGGTTGGCGGTTCGAACCGCGGGTGGGTCCTGTAGGGCTATGAGACTAGGTTTTTATTGTGATGTTCTTAAAGTCTTCAAGTCGCTTATATATCATCCGACCCACATTTCTTTTCCATCTAAGGGGTGCCCCCTCTCTTCCAACCTTATGTCCCTGCTTGCTCAAGGTAAGCCCGTGGTAAATACTGCACACAGTGAATTCTCCGACAATGTAGAGTATGCGAACTGGCCGGTGAGTAAGCACACAATCCACCCGCCCTCCCAAAACTAGAAAACGGGCTCGCGAGTGGGTGAGGCAAAGGAAGTATTATGTGACAAAATGAGGTGCTTTGGAATGAATGTATCAGACGCGGCAGGCACCATAGAGGCAAAGGTGCGCGGGAGCTCCCGATGCCGTCCCACCCCCCACGCACAACGCGTTAGGACCCCCCCACAGCAGAGTCTCACACACTGATCCAGCGGGTCCTTGTGATTAATGTAATGATGTCCGTGCACAGCAGCAGATTTAAATGCACTACGGTCTGGATGCGTCCATTCTAAATGCACATGATCCTACAACCCAGACTCGGTGCACACCCTGCGTGGGGTGCACACCCTGCGTGCAGTGGCTTAGGCAGCAAATTAACAGCTGGGCGGCACACTTTGCTAAGCTCGGAATTGCTGCGTTTGTGTTTTAGGCCACGCCCATAACCACATCGGCCACACCACTTTGGGAGACCACCCAGTTCTCCATCCCAACTAAAGACCCAACGAGCACAGGTTACACCTCTCGGGGTGTAGCAGACAAAGATTCTACTACTGGTCTGAAATGGAAAAGGGGGCTGGCGACCAAGGAGAGAAGATGGCTGGATACTATTTACCATTGGGAAGGCAGGAAATCCCCCCCCCCTTTTCCCCTCCATATTGTTAATGAAGCAAGCAGCTTTAGAACAACAACTCTACCTAGCGGGGGACTGTAGGAAGGTAGATACCTGACTATGGTTACCCCCGACTTTTTTCGCCTGGTGTTTTGCTGGTTTTCCGACTTAGTTGGCCTGGGACCCTGCCAATCAGGACCCCAGGCCTACTGCTCTCTCTCTAAAATGGATTCCATGTACCTTAGGTACATTTCCAATTGGTACTGGGCCACCTTGTCAGACCCTGTAACTCAGGGCATCGGTGTACCCAGGGCCTACCAGGGGCTGAAGCATGTATTATGCCACCCCCGGATGGCCATCTAAATCTGACACAACTGGCTGCACGACAGCTGGGGCAAGGCGGCGTACTCGCCCTTTGCTTTAGGTATAGTATACCTATATCTAACCCTAAAATGGACACCCAAATTCCTATCAGCCACTCCTATGGCAGGCCTTGACAATCCTGAAGGCAGAGTGCGTGGAATCCTGTGAATTGGGCTCTGGCACGAGCCGAGCCCGGTTGCAGCTTGCGGAACCAAGACCCAATGGCTGCTCCATGATAACGCGTACCATATCGATAACATCGGTATCGCGTTATCAAGACATGTCGAGTAAGGTGTCATACGAATCGGGATGCTGACCCCTCACCAATGCTGGCGACGAGGTTAGCATTACGCCCTTCTAGAGGGAAACGACATGTACGTAACTGTGAACCCCGGTTAAAGTTAACTGAAGCCTCAGCTCCACAAAATGGATGCTGCCACCACAGACACGAGTCTGACCTCCTGCTGCTGGGAGTCCTTCCAGCGAGGAGACCTTGGACAAAGGGTTTCCTGTCCGGGGCGGTGTTCGCACCATCCCAGACAGGGTTTTGTGTATCCTGGGTAGGCAGGGCTTTACAAGAAGGTGACTGCGGAGTGGCACCCCGGTGCTCACTACGCATCTGCCGGCTAGAACCAGTTCCAGGGGCGCCCAGCCCCTGACCTGGGGAAAGTCTGGCAGGGGAGAGGGGTGTAACTACCCCCATTCCTGGTCCCACCCCTAGGGCAGGACCTAGTCACGTACCCACCCCTTTCTTTAGGATAAAGGCAGGAGAGGGGACCCTTCCAAATTAGATCATCTTTGAATCAAGAATACTTTCTACGAAAGGAACTCTCGACTCTTCTCAAGATTTCTCCCTTGTGGCTAAGGAGTAGTCACCCTGCATCCGCAGGCACCATCTAAGAACTCTGCGGTTTGCTGCAAGTCCTTCCTCAGGAATCCGACTGCCCAGCTCGACGAGAACTGGCTTCCCTGGCACCTCTGACCTCTACCCACGTCGTCAGCTCAGCTGAGATCTGTGGGTGCGACGAGACCTCGAGGGACCGGCCATCTTCAAAACCTGCACGCTTTCTTAAACCAGCACGACCGCCGAGGGATCCTCTGGTGAGTGCTTTGGGGTCCGAGAAGCCCCGACCCTGAGCAGCTCCAGCACCGAAGTGCAGCCTCCCAGCATCTCCACGATCTGCGTGGGGCCCTCCTGCTCTTGCCGCTCAAACCGTTGTCTGGTTACTAGCCGCTGGCTTGTGACCTTCTTGACGACATCCGACAACCAACGCTGCTGGTCTGGTTGCTCCAGACTGGCCTTTGCTCCCTTCTGAGAGAGGAGCACCCCGGACCCTCCTGGTCCACTCACGACGCCATTTCAGGCCCACCACGTGGCCCTGAATTTGCCAAGGCTTGTTGCCCCAATCCTGGGCCCAGCGACGCCGACAGCATCAACCTTCGTGGGACAGCTCGCACCTCCATCCTGGTCACCGACAACGCCTCCTGGTCCGTGAGACTGCAGAGCCTAGCGTCGCCCACTAACCTAGTCGAGGTGACGATCATCCGGTGCCCTCCTGGTACCCTCTGACTACTGGCTAGTAGTACGAACTTGGTCCCCTCTGCTTTCAGGTGTCATCCATCTCTGATCCAGGCTTGGATCTCTACGAACTATTTCCCCTGGTCGCCGGCCAGCAACTCCTTCCTTCCGGCTCCTGGCTCGTCAGCGAAGACTCCCGACGTCTGTAAAGACTTGTGCAGCCGCAGCCCCTGGGGCTAGGTAACTTCGGCATTTCGGTGCCCGCATAGCCTCCTTATTTAAGGGTCCCGAGTCCTTATCGCTTCCGACTTGCCTTATCGGGTCCGCCCGAGACCACTAAACTTTCCGTGCCCTCGGGCACTTGTATTGATTGTGCACTTGAAGTATTTTCTTAAGAGTTTCGTTGTGTGCTTAGTACCCTGTCCTCATAAAGAGTACAGGGCTGTTGCGATTCTAATAAATACACTGTTTATTTTCATAACAGCTGGCTTAACACGCCCTCTAGAGTTTAGCCCGAAGACTGCTCGTATCCACGCTACTAGGTAGCTGGTCTAAGGTTGACTTACAACCAATCACCATAAGGGTCGTTTGGACCGATGCATAGTGATCACTAGAATAGTGAGCACTGCATATCGGGCCAACTTCTCACATTGGTGAGCAGCGGTTGGGATTTGAGCTTGCTGTTGTTTTACCACGCGTATCCTAAGAAAATCTTGTGAAAGATCGCATAAGTACTCCAGGTACATATAACTTAGCTTAGAATACTCTGAGTTCTACTGAACCAGCTGTTGTAGCTCCTCAAGGCTTAGCACACCTTGGCTGCAACTCTTAGCAAGGGATCAGTAGGAAAACATACAGTGTAGGTAGGTGCATCACTTACACCACACTAGAAGCAGCATGTCAGACAAAGGAGGAAACTCTGAGTCTCCCCTTGTGTCAGTCGACCCTCCACAGGTCACTTCCAGATATGCTGCACATAGCTTCCAAGAGATGCGACAAATCTGTACATCTCGGAAGCTAAAACAGGGTGCAAACCCTACCATTCCGTTTCTGATTGGTCTCTTGGAGACTTATGATGCTAGGAGGGCGGGTAACACCGACCCTTCTCATCCAGAAGGGAATATGCCCCCCTCGAGGGAACCGCAGGTGACCCTGACCTTATCCATCTCTCCGCAGAAGGTGAAGAGGAGGATGAGGATCTAGAGACATCTGGGGACGAGGCAGACAAAGGTCCAGTAGTAGTTAGCCAGCTAACTAGGGACAACTTAAGCAGGCACAAGAGTGGTACTAGGAGACCCCTGGGGCCCCTCTCAGGCCAGCTTAACATTGGGAATGGACGAGTTAGGTCTCTGTCGAGAGGCTCTAATAGATCCATTCGAATCAATGGCTCTCGAGGCTCTTCTCGGAGAGGGATGACATCCCCTCAGAGGAGAGTGTACGAAGCTAAAGAGCGGGAAGTCAATCTGAGGATCGAAAGGGAAGAACTTGCCCTGGCCAAAGAAAGACTCGCCTTTGCTAGAGAGCAAGAATTGAGTGGGACAAACCCCACTGGTGGCAGCATTCCCCCAAGGGAAAACAGGAGTTTAGATACTAGGCACCTGAGTAAGATAGTGCCCCCCTTCAAGCAAGGGGATGATATCCACAAATGGATTACTGCTTTGGAGAGGGCCTGCACTGTACAGTGCGTCCCCAGAGTCAGTGGGCAGCTATCTTGTGGCTCTCCTTTGAAGGTAAAGGTAGAGATAAGCTTCTCACTACTAGAGCTGAGGACGCTAACGATTACCAGGTCCTGAAGAACACACTGATTGATGGGTTCGGCCTAACCACTGAGCAGTACAGGTTGATGTTCAGAGATACCCAGAAAACTCAGTCTCAGGATTGGACTGACTTTGTTGATTGTGCCACTAAGGCTTTCGAAGGCTGGCTACTGGGAAGTAAGGTTACTGATTTTAAAGGATTGTACAATCTAATTATGAGAGAGCAAATCTTAAGTAATTGTCAGAACCAGTTATTACACCAACACCTGGTAGACTCTGATCTGACCTCTCCACAAGAATTGGGTAAGAGGGCAGACAAATGGGTCAGAACCAGGGTCAGGCCGAAGAACCAGGGTGGTGACCAAAAGAAGGAATCAACCAAGCCTCAAGAGAAGGGTGGGAATAAATCTTCTGATCAAACCACAGGGCCCCAAAATTCCTCTGAAAAGGGTGGGTCCCCAACTTCTCCCAAAACCCAAAAGAAACCTTATTGTCACACCTGCAAACAGGTGGGCCATTACAAAACTGACAGCAGTTGTCCCAAGGCCAACAACAATAAGGAGAACATACCCCCAAATAAAGCTTCCCAGCCTCCTGTTACTACTAGTAGTAATCCCCCAGGTGGTGGGAGTGCCCCCCAGAATCTGGGTGCATTTTTTTGGGAGTGCCTGGGGACTCTGGCCTAACCAGGTCCCCTGACTTAGATACTCTTGTCTGTGAGACTGGCATGGGGTTTGCCAACTTCACAGCCTGTCCCAACACTTTGGGCAGGTACAGACAGGAGCCCCTCCTCAATGGTTCTAAAGTTGAGGCCTACAGAGACACAGGGGCTAGCATCACCATGGTGGCTGAGAGCCTAGTCCCCTCAAGGCAACTTATGCCTGTTGCCACATACCAGGTAGTGAACATTGATGGAGTGCAGAGAGATCATCCCATAGCAGTGGTAAATCTCAGCTGGGGAGGTGTCACTGGTCACAAGAGAGTGGCAGTGTCACCAAACTTACCTGTAGATTGCCTACTGGGGAATGATTTAGAGACCTCAGCCTGGGCTGAGGTAGAGCAAGAACCCCATTTTAAAATGGTAAACCTCCATGGTAAGGTTAGTGGGGCAGTGATAGCCACAGCCCCAGTCCCAGAAGTCCTCCCTGAACAGGTCAGGAGGGCTGTGCCAGTCACAGCCCTATCCCAGAAAGATGCCTTTCCTGAACAGGTTGGCAAGGCTGTGATGGTCACAGCCCAAACCCAAACTGAGTCCCTTCCTGAAAAGGTTGGTGGAGTTGTGATGGCCACAGCTCAAACTCAGACAGATAACAGTGTTGTGAAGCCTGAAACTATGGATCACTCCACTCAGACAGAGAGCGTTGAGGAGGAAGAAAAGTCTTCCCCCTCCCAGACACTAGGTGAGAGCCAGCCTCCTCAGGGAACTGACTCTACCCCTGGTGAAGGAACTGCCCCAGAGGTAGTCAGGCCTAGCCTGGCAGAGCCCCTGATGACAGTGGAACCTTCCCAGGTGGGACCCAGTCTGGAGCAGGTAACCTGCCCCTCTCTACCCTGCCTCAATCAGCCCAGGGCTGTAGAGGTCAGGGAGGCCAGCGGTGGACCCCAAAGGGCCCCCTGTCCAAAAGAACTTCCCAATCAGCAGATTAGGATCACTGAAGTTAGTAGTCCTAGCCAAGTGAAAATAAAACAAACTCCTGAGGGATCCCCCTTAAACTTAGTTAGGGAACTCCCACAGCTGGACACTGTTGGACACAGCCAAACCTGCGGCCTAAAAACCCCAAACCTGACCTGTCCCTCCAGTAAGCCAAACAGAGGGACTCAGCCTCCAGCTTTAGGTAGCCAGAGGTTGACCCTGAGAGCTCATAGCAACTCAGTACTGGAAAGAAAGGCACATATGGTGGATAGTGATTGGAGGAAGTTGAGCCCAACAGTAGTGGAGTCTCACTTCAGTACTCCATTCCCACACCAGCCTTTTACTTTGCCAAAGCACACCACAGGTAGTGATTCCCTATGGTGGAGACCCTCAGATACCCTTAGGGTGAGGGGTTGCTTAGTGGACCATGATACAGGGGCTAACCATGCCAGTGCATGTACCACCTCATATGGCCACTCAGGCAATATAGGCTTACATGGCCAAGGATAGCCTTATCTCCTTTCGTTTGGGGGGGGGATTGTGTAGGAAGGTAGATACCTGACTATGGTTACCCCCGACTTTTTTCGCCTGGTGTTTTGCTGGTTTTCCGACTTAGTTGGCCTGGGACCCTGCCAATCAGGACCCCAGGCCTACTGCTCTCTCTCTAAAATGGATTCCATGTACCTTAGGTACATTTCCAATTGGTACTGGGCCACCTTGTCAGACCCTGTAACTCAGGGCATCGGTGTACCCAGGGCCTACCAGGGGCTGAAGCATGTATTATGCCACCCCCGGATGGCCATCTAAATCTGACACAACTGGCTGCACGACAGCTGGGGCAAGGCGGCGTACTCGCCCTTTGCTTTAGGTATAGTATACCTATATCTAACCCTAAAATGGACACCTGAATTCCTATCAGCCACTCCTATGGCAGGCCTTGACAATCCTGAAGGCAGAGTGCGTGGAATCGTGTGAATTGGGCTCTGGCACGAGCCGAGCCCGGTTGCAGCTTGCGGAACCAAGACCCAATGGCTGCTCCATGATAACGCGTACCATATCGATAACTTCGGTATCGCTTTATCAAGACATGTCGAGTAAGGTGTCATACGAATCGGGATGCTGACCCCTCACCAATGCTGGCGACGAGGTTAGCATTCCGCCCTTCTAGAGGGACACGACATGTACGTAACTGTTAACCCCGGTTAAAGTTAACTGAAGCCTCAGCTCCACAAAATGGATGCTGCCACCCCAGACATGAGTCTGACCTCCTGCTGCTGGGAGTCCTTCCAGCGAGGAGAGCTTGGACAAAGGGTTTCCTGTCCGGGGCGGTGTTCGCACCATCCCAGACAGGGTTTTGTGTATCCTGGGTAGGCAGGGCTTTACAAGAAAGTGACTGCGGAGTGGCACCCCGGTGCTCACTACGCATCTGCCGGCTAGAACCAGTTCCAGGGGCGCCCAGCCCCTGACCTGGGGAATGTCCGGCAGGGGAGAGGGGTGTAACTACCCCCCTTCCTGGTCCCACCCCTAGGGCAGGACCTAGTCACGTACCCACCCCTTTCTTTAGGATAAAGGCAGGAGAGGGGACCCTTCCAAATTAGATCATCTTTGAATCAAGAATACTTTCTACGAAAGGAACTCTCGACTCTTCTCAAGATTTCTCCCTTGTGGCTAAGGAGTAGTCACCCTGCATCCGCAGGCACCATCTAAGAACTCTGCGGTTTGCTGCAAGTCCTTCCTCAGGAATCCGACTGCCCAGCTCGACGAGAACCGGCTTCCCTGGCACCTCTGACCTCTACCCACGTTGTCAGCTCAGCTGAGATCTGTGGGTGCGACGAGACCTCGAGGGACTGGCCATCTTCAAAACCTGCACGCTTTCTTAAACCAGCACGACCGCCGAGGGATCCTCTGGTGAGTGCTTTGGGGTCCGAGAAGACCCGACCCTGAGCAGCTCCAGCACCGAAGTGCAGCCTCCCAGCATCTCCACGATCTGCGTGGGGCCCTTCTGCTCTTGCCGCTCAAACCGTTGTCTGATTACTAGCCGCTGGCTTGTGACCTTCTTGACGACATCCGACAACCAACGCTGCTGGTCTGGTTGCTCCAGACTGGCCTTTGCTCCCTTCTGAGAGAGGAGCACCCCGGACCCTCCTGGTCCACTCACAACGCCATTTCAGGCCCACCACGTGGCCCTGAATTTGCCAAGGCTTGTTGCCCCAATCCTGGGCCCAGCGACGCCGACAGCATCAACCTTTGTGGGACAGCTCGCACCTCCATCCTGGTCGCCGACAACGCCTCCTGGTCCGTGAGACTGCAGAGCCTAGCGTCGCCCACTCACCTAGTCGAGGTGACGATCATCCGGTGCCCTCCTGGTACCCTCTGACTACTGGCTAGTAGTACGAACTTGGTCCCCTCTGCTTTCAGGTGTCATCCATCTCTGATCCAGGCTTGGATCTCTATGAACTATTTCCCCTGGTCGCCGGCCAGCAACTCCTTCCTTCCGGCTCCTGGCTCGTCAGCGAATACTCCTGACGTCTGTAAAGACTTGTGCAGCCGCAGCCCCTGGGGCTAGGTAACTTCGGCATTTCGGTGCCCGCATAGCCTCCTTATTTAAGGGTCCCGAGTCCTTATCGCTTCCGACTTGCCTTATCGGGTCCGCCCGAGACCACTAAACTTTCCGTGCCCTCGGGCACTTGTATTGATTGTGCACTTGAAGGATTTTCTTAAGAGTTTCGTTGTGTGCTTAGTACCCTGTCCTCATAAAGAGTACAGGGCTGTTGTGATTCTAATAAATACACTGTTTATTTTCATAACACTTGTGTGGTGTCCTTTCACTGGGTGTTCAAGGGGTATGTGATGGTATAACAGCTGGCTTAACACGCCCTCTAGAGTTTAGCCCGAAGACTGCTCATATCCACGCTACTAGGATAGCTGGTCTAAGGTTGACTTACAACCAATCACCATAAGGGTCGTTTGGACCGATGCATAGTGATCACTAGAATAGTGAGCACTGCATATCAGGCCAACTTCTCACAGGGACGGCCCGATAAATTAAAAGGGGGAGTCAAGCGAGAGGCGAGCCAAGGATCAGCACTGGCTATTAGCCCGAGCACGTGCAAAGTTTTGGAAATATTTGGCATGCAAATCATGCAACAAAGTCATGCTCTAATGTATTAAAGTGTCTTCAAAATTCAAGTATATTGCTTTAACACGCTTAAGCGTTTCACCTAGTACGCCAGATTATATCTCTGCAGTTAGAAGGAGTAGGTAGAAGTGAGAGTGCTAAAACAGGCATGGGGGAAATATGGGTGGAAGGACAAGGCAATGACAAAACGGGCAGTTCTGCAGAGCTCGCAGACTCTCCACTTTCCCCAAAGCGGTTTAGGGACCGGCCAGTCTGGGTGCGGGCGCCCTTACCCCCGGTCCAGCACAGAGATCTGCCGAGGCCAAGGAAGGTGTGACCATATTCAGGGCGTTTAGGTGTAATATGCAAGGGGGAGTCATTTACTTCAGTTGACCTAATTCAACAAACAATCCTAAAACAGGTTGCCAAAGCTAAGTCCAAGACTTAACACTGGTCCTTGGCGCATCAGGTAACCATATCATGCATCTATATACATTAAAATAACGCTTTATTTATTATTATATTTTGCAGATTTATATAGCGCAAACATGACCCTAAAGGATTGTCGCACCACATGGGCAACAGTTGCGTTGCTCTAGGACACATTCATATGTGTGGTAGGCACGGGGAGATTGAGGATTTGTCCAGAACCACAGTTGCTGTCTGCTGAGCTCGTCCGTAGGGTACAATAGGTCTCACATTTGCGAGAGATTAAGCTATTGGCAATGTAAATGACAATGCCATTTATTTATCTGTTTTCAAAACCAACACATAAATACTAATTTTGTCATTTACAATGCCAATAGCTCTAACTTTTCCAAAGGCGAAACCGTTGCATTGTAAATGCTTGTTTCCTCTTTCAATGCATGCTGCATTCTACAGCACGCATTGAAGGAGGAAAAAAGCCTTAAGTGATTGTTTTTGTGCAGGAAGGTGTCCCTTCCCGCACACAACCAATCTCCCCATGGCACAGGCATCCTTGCACCATGGTGCAAGGGTGCCTGCGCCGGCGCTTGGCAGCTGTTTGTGCGCCAGCGCAAGGGGAGAGCACAGGAATGCGACATATTCTTGTAAATATGTTGCATTCCTGTGCTCTGAAAGAGCTGCAGCGTGGCGCAGCCAAAGGGCTTGCAGTGCCGCGCTGCGGCACTTTCTTGTAGATCTGCCCCACAGTCTTTCTACTTCTGGGGGTGCAGACGCTGAATTTGCAATGCATTGGCTAAATCAATCCGGAAGGTCTGTGGAAACCATGCAGGTAGAAATAGAAGGCATCCAAGCATCGAAGCATCCATGCAACAACATGAAAGTGGATGTCCCCTTTCACCCCAGAGCGCGCGCCCTCAGCACAGGAAGCAGCTGAGTCAGATGACTGTGGGGCCACGCGGAGGAAGTGCCCAGTCACGTGGGAGCAACGAGTGGCAGTCAGCAAGAGGAAAGGGTGCCATAAACAAACGTCTGTAACCATGGCAACGCAGGGAGCGGGCTCAGATGAGATGCAGAGCACCCAGCGGAAGGTCTAGGATTGAAGGGTTTGTGATGACACACGTCACGAGGACACAAGGTTGCCACTTCACGTGACACCCTGTCATGTCCTCTTAGTCACAAGATCTTAAGCTGGCACAGTATTGTGGCTTTGACCAAAAAAAGTACTGGTTCATGTCAAAATAAGCGCTAGCGTTCCTTGGATTGAAATAGCTGTAGTGTAGAGTACCACACCACTATGTGAACTATCACAACACATCCCACCATCACCCTTCTCAGAGTGGTAAACATTAATCGGATTTCCTCAAGCCTCTCTGGGTCGCACAGCGGGGTGTTACACAAGTAAGACTTCAGGAAAAACCTGCCCATCTCTTCAAAACAACCTACAACATGTTTGAAATATGGGGGCAGATTTACAAGCCCCTTGCGCCACTTTTGCGTCACTTTTCCCATGTTAAAAAAATGACACAAAAGTGGTCCAATGGGCTTAGAAATCTGCTCCATGGAGTTGAACTTCTTGTTCTTGGAGTGAACAAACAACAGTGAGGGTCAGGTCTTCACGGGGGTCTGACCCTGCCCCAGCCTGAACAATCAGAGGCCTGAGTCTAGAAGGGAACCTCTCATTTCCTCTAGAAGTAGCACTTGTGAGCACAACAGTGAGTGAAGGGATGTATGGTTTAATTAATTAATTAAAAATAAATTTTGTTAATTCATCCATTCCCCCTTTCTCTATGTGTAGCAACTGTGAGGAAGACAGTTAAATGAATGAATGAATGAATGAATGAATTAATTAATTAATTAACGAATGCCTTTAATGAATTCATTGATTCCTCTTCTTTCTATGTGCAGTTCCTGTGATGACGCCGGTTGAATGTTGGAGCTGGGCTGCGGTGAGAGGGAATGCTCAAAAGTTGAGACTGGAGGCAGAGAGAGTAGGAGAAGAGGTGTAGGCCAGGAGTTGCAGCCTTCATGCAGGTAGTCCAAAGAATGTATTTTTTGGGAGGTTCGGAGGCAGAGAGTAGCAGAAGGGGTGGGGTCCAGGGCCTGTGTTACTTATCACCTGACCAGGTCACTTTCAGTGGGCGGAGTCGGGAGTCGAGCGGACGCTGATCGTCTCGGCTCCCGGCCCATGAGATGCTCTGACCCGGCCCTGGGCAGATACAGCCCTTCATTTCTACCGCTCTTTTTTCCAGCACGAAGCGGAGCGAGTGGGGCAGGTGCGGAGAGGCAGCGATCGCTTTGAGGGTGGCAGACAGGCTCGATCTCCCGAGGTGAAGGAGGAGAGGGCAGAGGCGCTCAAGATGGCGGGCGGCACTGCGCCGTGGACTCCGCTGACTGCAGCCGCCACTGGGAGGTAGGATTTCATCCTGCGCTACCCTGGCTTGTAGAGACTCTCGCCGCAGCAGCTGGCCTAATTACCACCAGCTTCACTTCGGTGGAGACCCCCACCAAGGGAATCCTCCCAGCGCCTGCCTGACTCTAAGATGGCGGCCGGCGGCGACTTCTGGATGGCGATCGCCGCTTCCACTGGCTCGCCCCAACTTCTCCCCGGCCTCCTGCTAATCCTGAGGCCCTCTCTTGGACTTTTGGCCTGCCTCCCGACCTGCTGCCAGTCTGGGGCCACTGCCAGTATGCCCTGTGGCCCTGCAACTCGGGCCGGATCTCCAGACCACTCACCCCCCCCCCCCACATGGTTCTGATTGTGCCGCTGCTCCCGGAGTCCACACTGCTTGCGGGTGATTCCACACACAACCCACCGGCAGCCGTGCAGCGCCCCATGGCCAACGTGTGACCGTACCAACAGCATCAACATGGCCCTCACCACCTGGCGCACTCCATCCCCCACCGAGACGGCTGACTGCAAGCTCTCCAAGATGGTGACGCGCCTGCGGCTGGCCTCCAGCTTCATCTCCCACATTCACTCCTGGACTTCCTGACTTTTTGTTTTGTCCTGACCATCACTTTGCTGCTGTTTTCGGACAGTTTCGCTGGACTCTAGCCCTCCTCCCTCGTCCGTTAACCCTTTTTCCCGTGGATGATCCTCAAATGTTCCCTCCCTTTTCCGCTTCCCCTTCTCTCCATACCCTTGCACCCCTCCCGCCCTCCCTTTGTTCTCTGACGGCATCCACACTCATGGAACTCTGCTCTTTGACGTATTGTATTAACTCTAATCAATGGTATTTGCTTTAGACCTTGCACCATATACCTTGCCTATGTGACTCTTAGAGTATATCCAGTCTTATCCCCTCCCTATGTATATAGAGATAACTCTAATCACTAGTGTATGCAGTAGACCTTTGTACTCTCTACCATTCCTATGTGTCCATTAGAGTATATCCGGTCTTATCCCTTCCTATGTATATAGAGATAACTCTAATGACTAGTCTCCTATGTGACTTTTAGAGTATATCCATGTGTATCCCTTCCCTTTGTATATAGAGATAACTCTAATCACTAGGACATGCAGTAGTCCGCTTTGCTCTCTTCCATTCCTATGTGACTTTTAGAGTATATCCAGTCTTACCCCTTCCCTATGTATATAGAGATAACTCTAATCACTAGTTTATGCAGGAGTCCGCTGTGCTCTCTACCATTCCTCTGTGACTCTTAGAGTATATCCATGTGTATCCCCTCCCTAAGTAGATAGAGATATCACTAGTATATGCCTAGAGTTTATCCATTTGTATCTCCTCCTTGTGTGATTTTATCTCTTGTACATTTGCAATTTTTTCTGTTTGTACCTTTTTTATAACGCATGTAATCCTAAGTCCGTTTGTTTTCAACTGGTTCTTATGTAAGTCAAAAATTTGCAAATCTGTTTTTCCGATTGTAACCATCAGTCCTTATGGTTGAAACTGGGTCCTATGTAAAGCGCTCTGACGCCTTCGGGTAAAGTTCGCGCTATATAAAATCGCATAAATAAAATAAAATAAATAAAAAGGTACAAACAGGGACAGTGCACTCTATTACAATGAATGCGCTGCCCCAGGGTTGCCGTGAGCTTTCCCTGCCCCAGGGGCGCCACATTCAGGGAACTATGGAGCGGCTGCTTCAAAGCACCCCAGTGTTTTTTGTGCAGGTGCCAACCCACCTGCACTATTAAAAGGTGTTATAGATCTTCTTTCAGGTGGGTGCAGTGAGTGAGTGAACTTACCTTCACGGGGGTGTCTGGGGATACATGGAACCCCCTTTATCCCCTCTAAGGGGCTTCCCTCATGGTGCGCACTGACAGTGCTCCTCCTTTTGGTAGGGAACTTTTAGTGCAACTCCTGAGGGCCAATGTGTCTCTGGGCCGGCATCCCTAATATGGAGTGGTGCAAACGCAAAGTGATTCCCTCATTTGCATAGGATCACGCTGCCATGCAAAAGGTGGGAACGCCCTCTGAAAATAGCATTGACGCTACATGTGCAACACACCACATACCTCTTCTCGTTAAAAGGAAGAAAACAAATTAGATGAATCATACACTTGTAACCAGCACATTCACAAATGGCAGCAGATCACACACCTCTCCTTTTTAAAAGGAAGAAAACAAACGTGAAAAACCATACACCTGTATACAATACAAGCACAAGCAGCAGCACACCACATACCTCGTCTCTTTATAAAGAACAAAATAAGGGAGAATAACAATACACCTGTATTCAATCTACATACAAGTGGCAGCACACCACATACCTCTCCCCTTTAAAGGAAGAAAACAAAAAGAAGAACCATACAACTGTAAACAATGTATACATATGTGGCAGCACACCATAAGAAAACAAATGAGACAAACCATACACCAGTAAACAATATATACACAAGTGGCAGCACACTACCACTTCTTCTGTTTCCAAAGAAGAAAACAGAGGAGAACAACCATACACTTGAAAACAATATATACACAAGTGGCAGCACACCACATACCTCTCCTCTTTTAAAGGATGTGTACAAAGGAGAAGAACCATAAACCTGTAAACAATATGTAGACAATTGGCAGCACACCACATACCTCTTCTGTTCACAAGGAAGAAGCAAAGGAGAAGAACCACACAACAATATACACACAAGTTGCAGCACACCACTTACCTCTTCTCTTTGCAAAGATGAAAACAAAGGAGAAGAACCATACATCGTAAGCAATATATGCACAAGTGGCAGCACACCACATACCTCTCTCCTTTAAAAAGATGAAAACAAAGGTGAGGAACCATAAACCTGTACACAATATATACACAAGTGGCAGCACACCACATACTTCTCCTCTTTACAAGAAAGTAAGCAAAGGAGAAAAAACATATAACTATATATACAATACATGCACAAGTGCCAGCACACCACATACCCCTTCTCTTTACAAAGAAGAAAACAAGTAGAAAAACAGTTCATCTTTAAACAATACATGCACCAGTGGCAGCACACCACAAACCTCTTCTTACAACTAAGAAAACAAAGGAGAAGAACCATTCACCTGTAAACAATATATACACAAGTGGCAGCACACCACATACTTCTCCTCTTTACAAGAAAGAAAACAAACTGAGAAAAAGCATATACCTGTATACAATACATGCACCAGTAGCAGCACACCACAAACCTCTTCTTATAACTAAGAAAACAAAGGAGAAGAACCATTCACCTGTAAACAATATATACACAAATGGCAACACACCACATACTTCTCCTCTTTACAAGAAAGAAAACAAACTGAGAAAAAGCATATACCTGCACACAATACATGCACCGGTAGCAGCACACCAGAAACCTCTTCTTACAACTAAGAAAACAAAGGAGAAGAACCATTCACCTGTAAACAATATATACACAAGTGGCAGCACACCACATACTTCTCCTCTTTACAAGAAAGAAAACAAACTGAGAAAAAGCATATACCTGTATACAATACATGCACCAGTAGCAGCACACCACAAACCTCTTCTTACAACTAAGAAAACAAAGGAGAAGAACCATTCACCTGTAAACAATATATACACAAATGGCAACACACCACATACTTCTCCTCTTTACAAGAAAGTAAGCAAAGGAGAAAAAACATATAACTATATACAATACATGCACAAGTGCCAGCACACCACATTCCCCTTCTCTTTACAAAGAAGAAAACAAGTAGAAAAACAGTTCATCTTTAAACAATACATGCACCAGTGGCAGCACACCACAAACCTCTTCTTACAACTAAGAAAACAAAGGAGAAGAACCATTCACCTGTAAACAATATATACACAAGTGGCAGCACACCACATACTTCTCCTCTTTACAAGAAAGAAAACAAACTGAGAAAAAGCATATACCTGTATACAATACATGCACCAGTAGCAGCACACCACAAACCTCTTCTTACAACTAAGAAAACAAAGGAGAAGAACCATTCACCTGTAAACAATATATACACAAATGGCAACACACCACATACTTCTCCTCTTTACAAGAAAGAAAACAAACTGAGAAAAAGCATATACCTGCACACAATACATGCACCAGTAGCAGCACACCACAAACCTCTTCTTACAACTAAGAAAACAAAGGAGAAGAACCATTCACCTGTAAACAATATATACACAAGTGGCAGCACACCACATACTTCTCCTCTTTACAAGAAAGAAAACAAACTGAGAAAAAGCATATACCTGTATACAATACATGCACCAGTAGCAGCACACCACAAACCTCTTCTTACAACTAAGAAAACAAAGGAGAAGAACCATTCACCTGTAAACAATATATACACAAGTGGCAACACACCACATACTTCTCCTTACAAGAAAGAAAACAAACTGAGAAAAAGCATATACCTGCACACAATACATGCACCAGTAGCAGCACACCACAAACCTCTTCTCTTTACAAAGAAGAAAACAAAGGAAAATAACCACACACCTATAAACAATATATGCACACATTGCAGCACACCACATACTTCTCCACTTTGAAAGGAAGAAAAAACAAAGGATAAGAACCAAGAACCTTTAACTTCACCGAGGTCGCGGACACAGATCGCAGGTCCTGATGAGCATCAGATTCTATCTTAACTGAAGAAGACAAACGCAAGACCGCCAGGGGCTCTGTGAAGCATTCCATTCTGCCTTCACAAACTGGTGCCTTGAATGTGTGATCGCACATACGCAATCTCCTAGCTCTCGGCTTTGTGCTCGAAATAGCTTACAAACTATCCCAAACGGATAACAAACCTCAGGCTTATTATGTATTCATCTGCTAGAAGCAGCATAGCATAGCACTTATAGATAGCACAGAGAGGGTTTAAGGACTTAAAATTGTGATGTTATGATGTTTAACTTTTTTCACTGTTATTGAAAAGTTTAGCTGCTTTTTATTATCTTCTGTGCTATTATTATTATTATTATGTGCACTAGGTTCCGGCATTTTAAAAGTGCTATTTTAAAATAAATATGTTGAAATGCATATTCCGTTTCTGGTGAACTTGAGGGTGTAAATCAATCATTCAGACTAACACTGCTTCCTGTCAGGAACCCAAAGCATTGACACTACCTTCTTTTAGTATTGGGTGAGGTTCTTCGGGGCTACAATACCTTGTCTTTCCCCTCCACTGCTAGTGCATGGTACTAAGTTTACTCATGTCACCCACAGGTGTGAAAACAAACCTTGTAGAGCTGAGCCAGAGCCTCCGTTTTAGCAACATTGGCGCCTAAGATAGGGCAGTCGGATTTTCTGGACTTTTTAATTGTTTCTAATTATACACACGAAAGACCAGTTTTATGCTTACAAATTTATATGTCCGGACCATCCAGCGTAATAATAGTGTTACCTCCTCCTTGTTAAATAGGGAGCACCATTTAACGTAGATTTGCTAAGTGCTTGGTTGATTGAAGGTTATTCCCCATTTGACTTCTGAGTATGAATATCATGTTTATTGAATCTGTTTACTAACTAGGTGCAAGTAGCTTCTATTGTGATAGGAGTCCTTTCAGGGTGCACACACACACATATATCTTTGCTAAATGGGTTCCTAACAAGTAGAGAGGGAGAATACATATGCTGCACACTGCTTTGATATAGTTGTAGATGCATTTGCTGCAGTTCTCTTATATATATTTCACGTATGGGAGAAGGTTTGGAGTTTGATGCCATGGGCCCCCAAACTGGGGGTATTTAGACATACAGACCTACACAGTTTGTAGTTAAATAGGTACTCTACTGAGACCCAGAGGCCTCTTGGAGACAGCATGAACAATACACATGGTTTGGTGTTCGATTGCTCTATACACCACAGAATGTTAGTAGGGATTTATTTTTCTCATGTTTTCTCAAAGACATTGGATAAAAACACACATAGTTATATAACATGTCAACATAACAAAATTTGGCAACTGGTTACTTTATTTGTTTACATAGTTCAAGGAGGCCCAATCTAGCTTGTTGTTAACAGCCCAACCCCCTTTTTCATATCAACTTTCTAAAAGTGTCATTTTCAAAATTGTAATTTAAAATCCAACTTTACTATAAGATAGAATTTTCAATTACAATCCCAAAGACAACAAACACAAACTATTTAATGTTCCCATTTAGAAGTGACAACTTATTAAATGCAATAAGGTAGATCCAATATTATCCCACAGGAGAGGTAGGCCTTGAAGTAGTTAAAAATGAATTTAAGGGGTTTTCACTACCAGGGCATGTAAAACTTAAAAGTATTTAAATGTACTGCACTCTGCCCTCTGTGGTTGTCCAGGGTCTATGCCTCTTTATTGAGTTTCATAACAGTACTATAGCACTAGTCACATTTAATTTACAGGCCCTGGGCACAGGTAGAGCCACTTTCATGGGATCTCACAAGTAAATTGAATGTGCCACACGGTTATATGCCAATTGTACCAAGTTTTAAGGAGAAAGAACATGCAATTTATCATCGATTAGCAGTGGTATAGTGCCCAGAGCCCTAAAGCGAATAAAAAAGAGAGATCAGCAAAAAATGGAGGTGAAAAGCGAAATCTCTGGGGATGAACCTGCAGAAAGGACCAAGTCTAACATTGTGATAGAAGGTACATGGACTGTAATCCTGCTTCCGCTGCATGATACAAAGACCAACAACAAAGTATCCCTCACTCACATTAAAAGCATCATGTGTCCAATTCCCTTCAACAGACTTTCTTTTGACACCAAAGTGCCTTCAGAGTGGAACCTCTCAGTCTCTTCCTACTGTGGAAGAACTACCCCAGGAAGAGTACAGCGATGCTGGTATCCCAAGTCCCAATCCAATGACTGCAGAGCTTACTGTGTCTCCAGCTTTACACCAAGTTCCAGATTCCACAGAGGACCCTGATGCTGTAATTTCAGCAATTCTACTCTCTCAACTACAGCTCTGGTCTACCTTGAACCCCAGCATGAGTCAACATTGACATCAATAATGCCTTTTTGAGCTACAACACTTTTAAAATGAATCTGAATTCTACACAGAGGTCTTTTTTATCACAATCCATAGTCACTCTATGCCACTAATTTCTTCTTGCTTATTATTGGTATTTGTACAGGTACTTGATACTCATTTGATCGTGTATTTGGGTGGCTACAGGAGTGTTTCTTTTCATCATGTGGCTGACAACGTTGACCGTCATTCCACTGCTACTGAATGGACATTACATCCCTGAAAGAACTGTTCCACAAAACGTACTTCAACTGCTTAATCTCGCATCCTATAGAGCTCGACAAGATCTATATGCTGCCAACATTACAGAGTGTCCGGTGTCTCAGGGCATAGTTTGGGAAAGGGTTTCTAATTAAGTTATGGGATCCACTCAGAATTTGCAATTGGCCTATATGTTGAAAGTTGTAATTATTCCTTTTTTCCTTTTCAGGTCTATGCAACTTTGATACTGGACAACAAATTACTGATTTATTTGTCTGTATATGCTACCTTTGAAAATTAAGGTTCATGTTTTCATGTCATAAATTACAAAGAAATGTACTGTTTTCATAATTGTGGTTATTATGAACTTCACAAAAGCATTATATCCTGAGAAGGTACAATTATACACATTAAACACAATAGGAACACTGCAAGGCCTTGCACATACATGAACAGAAAACTTTCAGAGAACGTTCTGTTATTCACTAGCGCTGATGTGTTAGGCACAACTGCTTTTTCCAACACGCAAAAAACAGAGAACCTTCATAGAAATCTAATTAAACGTAACATTCATAAACTTAATTACACTGCACATTTTGTTGAAACTCTTTGTGTCCAAGAATATGAGAATTGGAAAGAAAGCATTACTGATAGTAATTTAACTGAAGCAATTCAGAATTGCATTTTCAGTTTGACTGTATTCAGAATGGTATTTTAAAATTGACTGTAAGTGATTTTAATGTAAAGTCTTATGGCTTGAAGATACATACATATGCTTCTAGGCAACGATTCATGTCTTATTATGCCTACATGTTAACTGTGCAAAGACAAAAGAAAACACTGTGGTATTATTTTACTTTTTCCTATGAAAAAGATAGTTTTGAAAGGGTGACTTGGTAGAAAAATGGATTTGATAGATTATGTGTATTGCAAAATTAAAAAGAGCTTTTTACAACCTAACTTCCAAAAGAGGTATTTTAACATTAAGCACAATAAAATAGTTTTTCCATGCAAAGGTCTTGCGTTTTTGGGTCTGAGGCTTAAAGGCTTTCAAAGACTGGATTTTCTACTGACTTGGGTGCCCTGTTGCACCACAACAACTTCTATTTGTTAAACAATCAATGTGAAATACAGTTATCTACAGAGAAGCAGTGCCATAAAAGTGAAATTTTAGTTTAGTTTAACAACCATTTGTAACCACTTGACTTTTGTCAATCTGCAAGCTAAGGAATTGTTTCTAACCAATAGTTGCACTAAGGGAGGGGGGGCGCTAGAGGGGACACGGCAAGATGGCCGCACTTCAGTGAGGCTCTGCCTGACCGAGCCATCATCCTATCAATATCTGCTGCATCCATAAGTTACTTCATTGAATATTGGTGGTTGCGATCTGCTGGAGCATTGAGGAGCGACATAGAGCGGTTTGCGGGCTCTGGGGACGCTGAGTGCAGGACATTGCTGACCTGCTGAGTGGGCCGCGCGGCTCCTGTACAATGGCGGCCTAGTGGGAGATGGAGGACGGAGGACGGTGCTCGCCTGCCTGTATACTGCCGAGATCCCGGTTGACTAAAGCGCTGGCTGGAGAGTTGCTGGACCTGCGGTGGGGTCGCGATCGGGAGCGGACCCCCTGAGCACTCGGTGGCAGGTGGGGACGGAGGCTGCGGTGCGTGGAGGCCTGATCGGGGCTCGGCGGCAGGTGAGGACGGAGGCTGCAGCTGGGCCTCGGAGGGCAGTGGTAAATGGAGACCTGAGCGGAGCCGCGGGAGCCCTGGTGGCAGAGAAGGCATTGCGGTGAAAGCGGAATATCCGGCGGCCTGATATACAGGGGACGGCCGGTGGTGCGGAGCTTCCGAACTGGCTGGGGGCTGCGGGCCTGCTCTGAGACCGGCGGCGGACCCTGCTTGCCTTCCCCCCGGAGCTGTTGGAGGCGGAGACGGATCCCTGCCTTCCCTGCTGCTGCCGGCTGTGGTAAGTTGGGCTGGGGTCCTGGGGACCATCGGGATCGCGGAGGCGGTTTCGTGCTGGACTCGGGGACGTGGCCCTGCGCGCTGTAGCCGGGGAGAGGAGAAAGAGCAGCGAAGACTTAGGTGAGCAGCATCGGTGTAGAGGAGTTGGCAGGCCTACGCAGCGAGGAAGACGTGGGGGAGCTTGCGGTAGGCCGCATTTCCCTGGGCTGTCCTGGCAGTGGAGGGATCTTGGGCCTGATGCTGGTGTGTTCCTGGGCCCTTTGGAAGAGGAGAGATATATGACTGGCATGATTAAGTAAAATACGCCTCTGCATCCTAAGACTCATCTTTCAGGGACTTGCTGTTGGTGTAAACCGGAGACCGCACTTGTCTGGCGCTGGGGGGCGCTGGGGGCATGCGGGGTCTGCTCGCGCTGGACTGCTCCATCTGCCGCATTTTGAACGGTCGCTGGGCCTGGTGGAGCGATTACTCTCTGCTGACCGGGACCTTGGGCCCCCTGCGGGGTGTGTTACCATGGGCCATAATGATAGAACGCAGCAGAAACTATCATTTGAGGCTAGGCGGCAGCCATCATCCTCACAGCAGGCGGCAGCGGAACCAGAAACAGCAGAGGTGGCGGGCACCTCCCCGACGTTAGAGGCCACGCTAACTGCCATGCAAAGAACGCTGCAGTCCATCAAGGGCACGATGGCTGCGGTTAACCACAGGCTAGATCACATGTCCAACCAACTGGAGCACCAAAACGCGCGGATGGGAGAGGTGGAGCAGAGGGTGTCTGCCGCGGAAGATGGTCTGACCACGGTATCAGATAAAGCGCTTAACATGGAGCGGGTTCTATCGCTTATTCAGGCGTGCAATGAGGATTTGGAGGCGCAGTCCCGGCGCAATAATATCCGCGTTACAGGACTACCGGAATCCACCAATGTGGGCAGAATAGAAGAATACATGGAGTGGCTTATAACAGATATCTTTGGCGTAGAACAGTTGTCCCGCATGTTTATAGTGGAGCGCGCTCACCGCTCTTTAGCTGCCAGGCCAGTCCCGGGTGCCCCTCCGCGCCCTATAATAGCACGCATACTGAATTACAGAGACAGGGATGTCATCTTGAGACTGGCGCGGGAAAAGGGCACTATTGATTACAAGGGAACCGACTGGCCTTCTTTCCGGATTTCACTGTGGCAGTACAGGCGGCGCGACGAGAATTCGCCAATATGAAACAATTTCTTCGTAAAGAGGAAGTTCCTTACGCCATGTTGTACCCAGCCCGGCTGCGCATTGGTGCAGCTGCCGAAAACAAGATCTTCACTTCTCCAAAGGCTGCACTGGAATATGCGAAAAAATTGAACGGCGTAAGAGAGACTCTGCTGGCGATCCTGAGGAAGACATGCTGGAAACTGCGGAGAGCTAGGTGTTTTGGGTCCTTTATTTGTCGAACTCCTTGTTTGCCACGTAGATTATAGTGTTCCGTTGTGCAATGTTTGTAAACGTCAATTGGGGGTTGGGGGGGATGTGAGGGTATATACCCGCTATGCAAAACTGGATGGTCTGAACTGCTTGGACTGCACCCCCCCCCTCGGCTGTTGTGCTCTATTTTGGTCCTGGACTCAGTGCCGTAGCTCTGTGCAGGTGAAAGCGAACTGTGCCAATACACTATGCTTTTTGCTATGCTACAGGTGGGACAAAAAGGCTGTAGCCCTTCTGATGGGAAGCTTTGATTGTTGCTTACAATGGAGGTATGACAACTATACTGTGTTGTGATGTTTGGATGCTACCCTATTGTTGCTTGGTCACCTCCTAGGGAATGGGAGGCTTACGCATCTACGCCCCCCTGAATGGGAAAACCCCGAATACGGCAGAATGTTGGTTGTGGGGGGAGGGTGGGAGTGGGATGGGATCAGCTTTGGCAGGTTGGGGGTGCTAAAGTGGAAGGGGGTGGGCTCGTAGGGAAGCTGGGTGGAGGGGATCACTGACAGAATATCGACAGTCAAAATATCGACTTGCCAAAATATCGAGGTAAAAATATAGAATGCCAGAATATCGACTTCCTATCTACAAATAGGTAAGTACAAAAATATCGACTCCAAAATATCTATAGGAAAAAATATACATTCAAAATATCGAATTTTTTAAATATCTTATAAGTAATTTTAAAGTAATATAATAATAAATATAATTAATTTAAACATACTTAAAATACTTAAATAAACGTAAAATTAATAAATAATTAATGTAACTTAATTTTTTTTTTAAACATATATATATATATATATATATGTATATATATATATATATATATATATATATATATATATATACATATTATTAACAAAACATATACAATATTTTTTCCGTAGGATAGCAAGAGGGTTAAATTTACTATTCACACTCCAGAGAGTGCAACAGTAGGGAAAGCGTTGGATAGCGTAGGGGTAAAAATTACTATTCCCACTCCGTGAGCTCAACAGTAGGGAAAGCGTTGGATAGCGTAGGGGTAAAAATTACTATTCACACTCCAGAGAGTGCAACAGTAGGGCAAGCGTTGGATAGTGAGAGGGTAAAAATTACTATTCCCACTCCAGTGAGCGCAACAGTAGGGAAAGCGTTGGATAGCGTAGGGGTAAAAATTACTATTCCCACTCCAGTGAGTGCAACAGTAGAGAAAGCGTTGGATAGCGTAGGGGTAAGAATTACTATTCCAACTCCAGAGAGTGCAACAGTAGGGAAAGTGTTGGATAGCGTAGTAGTAAAAATTACTATTCCCACTCCAGAGGTGAGGCATTTGTCTAAGAGGACAAGAGCCCAATATTATGGGGAGGGGGGCAGGCCGGGTCGTGGGTTGGCAGACAAAATCAAAGACCCTTGGGCTAAATATTGTGGGGTGCAAGAAATCAGAGATGGCGGTACTGTCGTGACTGAGGCCGCGGGTATTTTAGACTACTTCGTCCAATTCTATACACAGATGTATGCTCATAGGGAGACCGCAAATATTGAGGACATAGCACGTTATCTTGATGATGTGGCCCTAGTCTGGTTATCGAAGGCACAGCAACATTTTTCTAAGGTAATATATCATGGAAGGGGTAATTAGGGACGCCATTGCTGCCCTACCGAATGGAAAGGCTGCGTGCTCTGATGAGCTCCGGTCAGAATTTTATAAAGAATATGTGGATCTGGTCATACCTCACCTCACGACGATGTTTGCGGAGGCACTGGATCAGGGACGGCTGGCGGTATCGTTGCGGGAGGCACTTATTGTGACACTGCCGAAGCCGGTGAAGCCCTTGGATGGTGAACAACCTTTACAACGCAACTTTTACAACACACTACCATTACAACGAAACTTTTACAACGCAAGTGGATTTACAACACATGCTTTTACAACACATGCTTTTACAAAGCAAGTACCTTTACAACGCAAATACTTTTACAACACAATTGTTATGTTTTTTATTTAATATTATTTAAAAATAAATAAGTTATGTTTGTTATTTAATATATTTATTGTTGTTAAAAATATTTTTAATAAGTGAAGTTGTTTAATTAATTTATACAATTATTTAATTTTAAAAATACTCCAGTATGTAAAAATAATACTAGTATTATTTATTTCAAAAAGAGTATTAATATTGAGAAGTATATTGCAAGTGTTATTTTTTTAAATATATAGTTTTAAGAGTGAGGAAATAATATATTTTATAAACTCAGGTATTAAATATTAATAAATGGTATAAATACTCCAGTATATTGAATTAATACTTTAGTATTATTGGAAGTGTTATTTTTTAAAACATATAGTTTTAAGAGTGAGGAAATAATATTGATATAAAACTCAGGTATTAAATATTATTAAATGTTACAAATACTTCAGTATAATGAATTAATACTTTAGTATTACTATTTAAAAAAAGAGTATTAATATTGAAATTTTAAATTAAAAGTATTTTTTTTTGTTACAAATTGTTTTAAGAGTGAGTAAAAATATATTAGGAATATTTATAAAAACATCAGGTATTAAAAATAAATAAGTCTTTTTTTAAAATATTTATCTTGCAGAAATTAACAAATTTAAGAATTAATACTCTAGTATTTTTATTAAAAAATATATTGGGTAAATATATACATTTATTATTAATGTGGGAATAATAATTTATTGTATATGTTAAAGAAAAAAAGGTAGTGTAAAGGTATTATTTAAATATTTTTAAATTAAAAAAAATCTATATATATATTTTTTTAAATTATTAAAATAATTATTACAATTTTTTAAAAGTGAAATGTAAAATATATATATTTTTATATTAATTTATTAGTTGATAAATTAATTTTAACTCATTTTTATAAAAAAGTTCCCACGATTTTGCATTGTTTCCAATGGGAAAAATTGTCCTTTATTTATTTTCATAGATGAAGCTGGTTGTCCCGCGGAAATGAAAAGGAAGGTGTAAAAGAAGAAGAAAGGGGATCTTTTGAAAAGAAATGGAATAAGCAGCCAGGTAAGGATAATATTACATTATTAATCAAGTAATTTCTTATTAAAAAGATGTATAGATTAAATAAATACATTAATAAAAATACAGATAGCATAGTTTCGTTATTTTATTTTTTTTATTTCAAAAATATAGAAATAAAGCATTTTTTTAGAAATGTTTACATATTTTATTGTATTTTAATGTAATATATTATTTATAATAAAAAATAATTCATTCAAAAAATAATGTAATAAAATAGTCCTTTTTCAATCTTTGAAGCTTTCGATGACGTAAGGACGTAAACGTGAACGTAAGCGGCCATCTTGAAGAGCATCGATTGAGGAAGCAGCTGGAAGCTGATTTACGTCCAGGTAGGAAACAATTTAAATTTAATTTATACATGTTAAGTTAAAAAAGTATACATATATTGTAAAGAAAGGATAAGGAGAGGTTGCATATAAAGTATGTAATGTTAATATTGTAAAACAGCATGTCGCCGATCGTGTTATTAGAGTATGCCTATGTCGGGTCGCACAAAAATAAAGAGAAAAGTTATTTGTGATTAGAATTTATTGCTTTAAAAAGGTTAAGGAATGTGATATAAATGTTTTATTCAACTAATTTGTTTACGGAAAGCTGAATTTAAAAATGCATTTATTAGAAAATATCTTGCTGTTTTTGCTAAAAAAAACATTTGATATGTGGTTATTCAACTTTTGAAAAAAGCTTCTTTGATTTATTAATGGTATTTTGGTTACAAACACTTCTTGGATAAATAATTTTGTTTGTTTGCGTTGTTTAACAAAAGTATTATACTGACATAGTGACAGTATGATTTGGTAGGAGGAAATAATTGTTTATTTTGGCTTGGTTGGTAAGACAAAATAAAAAATACATTATAATTTAAATAGGAAACTAGTAGAGGTTGAGATAGGGTTGAATATGCTTTCTTTGGAGGTAGATTTGTATCTATTTAAAAATAATTGAAGCTGATTTTAGCATTTAATTGGTTAATAGCTAGGGTGACATAGTGAGGAAATGCTCCACTAGGAGGTAGTACTTTATTTTGGTTTCCAATATAGTACTGTCATATTTTTGGACTATGTTTTCGAAAAATCAAGAAGATGGATCAACATATTCAAACAAGTAGGAGTGCTAAAGAGTTTGATTTTTCTTTATCGTGGTCTTCATCTGGATGTTTATTGAGAAGGATTATTTTTGGGTTTCAGCAAACAGAAGAAAAATTTTGTTTTTGGATTTTTTCGTCTTATTCGTATGGAGATGAAAAATTTCAAAAAAAGAGAAATAAATTGATTGAAAAAAGGTATTGGTTGTTAAGATATTTTTGGATTTAAAAGAAGTTCACCTTTTTCAAAAAAATTGTGCTTATAACCAAAATGTTATAGAAAAATTAATGGTTTTTTTAAAGAAGCTTTTTAAAGATATTTTCTTTTGAAAAAAGAATAAAAGATAATATTTATTTAAAAAATGCATTTTTTCTACAAAAATTAAGCTTTCAGATGGTTGTAAAATTGGAATGGATTTTCAGTTTATGTAAAAAAAATAAAAATGTTGTGTCCTTTATACTTTGGATTCTTTGGGGATTTTTGATGTTGCAAAAATTGGTTTTATAAAGGTGGGAAAAGAAGAAGCAAAAGACATAAGGCAAAAAAAATGTAGGCTGACCCGACGTAAATTTAATAAAAATGTTTAGGAAAAATGTTATTGTCAATTGAAATTAGTGTTTGATTCAATTTAGGGCAAAGCAGGAAAGTAAGGTGTAAAAGTTATTTAGAAGCTTAGAATGTTAGCAACATTTTCAAGGTAGTCTAGAGCCACAGACAACGAAAACTGTTGCATTATACCCAATAGTCTCTCAGACATTTCCTTTGTTTTTTGTGTAACTCGTGGGTTTAGACTACCAGCTAATGTTTGTGAAAGTCACTTTTCCTGAAAACTTTGCTCCTTCTTCAAAGTTTCCAAAAAAGAGTAGAAATTAGGGTGTGGTTTTTCAATTGTATGGTTGAAGGAGTTATGCCATCCCTCAATGGCATTATTTGTTTTAGCTTCTCCCTCTAAACAGCTTGTGTAACAGTTCCACCACTCCACATGGAAACGTGGCTTCCTCCTGCGACCCGATCTGCTTAGGTGCGCAATCCATCTGTCTTCAAAATAATTTAGGATGGGTGCCAATTTGTCTTCATTTACAATGTAATAATTTCATTCTGTAATGGCAGTGTAGTATTCATTTACACTTTCGGGAGGAACAAAACAAAGTGCTGTTAATTTTTTTAACTCAACTTGTAGTTTTCTGTCTGTTGAGTATTCTGCAACCAGGGTTGTTTTCTGTAACTTACGCCAGAATGCCTGGGAAAAATGGAAAAAACACCCCTGAATTTGGGTATCCGTGTATGTTTTACTGATCACATTGATCATGCTCAATTCAAATTCGACAATTATTTTCCTAGGACTTTTTGTTGTTGTATTTTTAATAACTGATAAAAGTTCAGTGTAGGTTTCAGAAGACTTATCAGGTAGAAAACTATATACTAAGGGGATCACATTATGGTTAATTTAGGGTGTATAGTGTAAATTTGGGTGAAAGGATGGGGTGTACTTTTAAACGTCCCATCCATCATCCAAATTTCACTATTTTCTAATTTAACAAGGTTGCGGGGTGTACTAAAAATTAGAATACGTTTTTGAGGGTTTTCGTTGTCATGGAGAAGGAAGGATTCATCAGCAAAAGAAATAGTAAGTTCATGTGGAATAACAATGTCAGAAAAGGTATGAGGTGTTGTTGTTTGTGTTTTACTTGCCTGCTTATGTCTTTGTATAATTCGCCTCAGATTAGGAATTATAGGCATATTACTAGCAACCTGACTGGGGACATGCTGTGCAACCTCTCTTAAAATGGATCCTGTAGAATCATTGGAGGTGCTTGCAAGTTCTTTCATCTCATTTAAGGTTTCCCTTACATCAATCTCCATTGCAGAGGCAGAGTGGTTATGATCAGTTGTTTTAATAATGATATCTTCTAGGGTAACCGCTCTGCCGCTGCAATGGGATGAGTAGTATTGCACACACCTCCAATGATTTCTTGGAAAACCTATCCTTTCTTTACAATATATGTATCCTGCATGCTTAAGTAATTTGTTTCCTTTTCTGGATTTTATGTAGGAAGCTGTTTCCTGAGCACACATTATCTGTGAAGATTTTTTTTTTAATTTTACTATCTAGATTAAAATGAAAAATAAGAGAACAATAATTTACATTTTCAAAACTGTTGTATTTTCTTGGGTTTAGAATAGTAAATGCTGGGCTTACACTATCCTCCACTTTCCTACTGTTCCACCTCTATTGTGTTAGAATAGTACATTCTGCCCCTACACTATCCCACACTTTCCCTTTTGCTTTATATTCCTGGAGTTAGAATAGTAATTTTTACCCCTACAGTATCCAACACTTTTACTACTGTTGTAAATTCCTGGAGTTACAATAGTAATTGATACCCCTACACTATTCAATAGTTTCCCTACTGCTGCAACTTACTGGATTTAGAATAGTAATTGTTTCCCCTACACTATCCCACACTTTTCCTACTGCTGCACCTTCCTGGAGTTTGAATAGTAATTGGTTCACTTTTCATCATCCAACACTTGTTCTGCTACTGCTCTTTCTTGGAGAAAGAATAGGAATTGATACCCCTCTACCATCCTATACTTTCCCTATTGTTGTTCCAACCTGGAGATAGATTGGTAATTGTTATCCCTACACTATCCCTTACTTTCTGTTAAGTTAAAGTTTTCCAAAATATTTTATTTGAAATTTTGCCTTTTGTTTTTTTTTCTTTGGAGTGTTACATGTAAATACCTTTTGATTTAGGTGCTTGCTTCTTGGTCTGGTTTCTGGTTTGGTTTCTTGTTATTTGCTGTTCTTTTTTGTAGTTTGTTCTTCTGGGATTTTCCTTTTGATTTGGTGTTGTGAAGATTTATGTGAGTATCTGAAAAAATGAGAAAGAAAAGGAAATTAATTTTTTATTTCAATGTTTGTGATACAGTCAAAAATGTCTACATTTCTGTGCAGTTGACTACACTTTCCCTACTGCACCTTCTTGGAGTTAGATTAGTTATTGTTACCCCTACAGTATCCCACACTTTCCCTACTGCTGCACCTTCCTGGAGTTAGAATAGTAATTCTTACCCCTACACTATCCCACACTTTCCCTACTACTGCACCTTCATGGAGTAAGAAAAGTAATTGTTACCCCTACACTATCCCACACTTTCCCTACTGCTGAACCTTCCTGGAGTTAGAATAGTAATTCTTACCCCTACACTGTCCCACACTTTCTCTTCTGCTGCACCTTCATGGAGTTAGAATAGTAATTGTTACCCCTACACTATCCCACATTTTCCCTCCAGCTTTTTTATTTCAATGTTTGAGTTACAGTCAAAAATGTCAATATTTCTGTGCTTAAGTTTCATTTTACTTTACAGTTACTACCAACTTGACTAGATTTTCCCTGCCACTGCATCTTTCTGGAGTTAGAATAGTAATTGTTATCCCTACACCATCCCACACTTTCCCTACTGCTGCACCTTCCTGGAGTTAGAATAGTAATTGTTATCCCTACACCATCCCACACTTTCCCTACTGCTGCACCTTCCTGGAGTTAGAATAGTAATTCTTACCCCTACACTATCCCACACTTTCCCTACTGCTGCACCTTTCTGGAGTTAGAATAGTAATTGTTACCCCTGCACTATCCCACACTTTCCCTACTGCTGCACCTTCATGGAGTTAGAATAGTAATTGTTACCTCTACACTATCCCACACTTTCCCTACTGCTGCACCTTCATGGAGTTAGAGTAGTAATTGTTACCCCTACACCATCCCACACTTTCCCTACTGTTGCACCTTTCTGAAGTTAGAATAGTAATTTTTACCCCTATACTATCCTACACTTTCCCTAATGCTGCACTTTTCTGGAGTTAGAATAGCTATTGATACCTCTGTACCATCCTACACTTTCCCTATTGTTGCACCAACCTGGAGATAGATTACTAATTGTTACCCATACACTATACCACACTTTATGTGCTGATGCTGCTTTCTTGAATATGTTTTTTGTAGTTTTGCCTATTGAATTTGTTTCCTATTTTTGAGTTTTCTTTTAAAATACCTTTTGATTTAGGTGTTATTTTTGTGGTCTGGTTTCTGGTCTTGTTTCTCGTTTTTTGCTGGTCTTTTTTGTTGTTTGGTCTTCTGGGATTTGTCTTTTGATTTGATATTGAGAAGATTTAATGAGTATCTGAAAAAATGACAAAGAAATGGAAATGTAATTTTTTATTTCAATGTTTGTGATACAGTCAAAAATGTCAACATTTTTGTGAATAAGTTACATTTTACTTTACTGTACCTACATACTATATTACATTTTCCCTGGCACTGCACCTTCATAGAGTTAGAATAGTAATTGTTACCCCTACACCATCCCACAATTACACTGCTGCTGCGCCTTCCTGGAGTTTGAAAAGGAATTGTTACCCCTACACTATCCCACACTTTCTCTACTGCTACATCTTACTTGACTTAGAATAGTAATTGTTACCCCTACACTATCCCACACTTTCCCTACTGCTGCACCTTCCTGGAGTTAGAATAGTAAAAAGTATCCCTACACTACCCCACACTTTCACTATTGCTGCTCCTTCATGGACTTAGAATAGTAATTGTTACCCCTACACTATCCCATACTTTCCTTACTGCTGCACCTTCATGGAGTTTGAATAGTCATTGATACCTCTACAGTTTACCACATTTTCCCTTCTATTGCACCTTCCTGGAGTTTAAATAGTAAATGATACCCCTATACTATACTATACTTTTCCTACTGCTGCAACTTTTTGGAGCTAGAATAGTAATTGATATCTCTACACCATCCTACACTTTCCCTGCTGCTGCACCTTCCTGGAGTTAGAATAGTAATTGATACCTCTACAGTTTCCCACATTTTCCCTACTGCTGCACCTTCATGGAGTTCTCTAAATTATTTTTATCTCTACACGTTCTTATTCTTTTACAATCTTTTCTTCATTAATGAAGGCAGTTTAAAAATGATGTTATGTTAATAATAACATATTTACCTTCTTTAAAAATCGACGTTTCAATTTTCAAAGATGAAAATATTTAATTTTTTTCCGTTATTGAATTTCTCTGTGAAAATCAGAGTAAATATGTGTGGATTAGAAAATGTTTTTCCGTTTCATTAATTTAGAATTGTGATTTCTAAAATTTAGAAAAGTACCTTTAAATTATTCTTGAGGAGGAGTGTGGCTCCTGTAGCAAAATTGAATTTTTTAAAACTTGGCTTTTTCGTCACACTTTACAGAAGTTCTACTATAGAAAAAATTGTAACATTTTGTGATGTTTGAAAAATAACATATGTTTATTTCATTGAAAATAATTTTAAATAAATAAACATTTTTATTTAGATTTTAGTCAGCTTTAAATATGTATGGCTTTACATTTATTGATATATGTATCCATAATTATAGTAATATCTTGGTGCTATATTATTTCCTTTAAATTTGAAAATCAAACTTATTAGGGGCAGCATTTTAAATGTTTCTAGAAAACATTTCTGTCATTATTTTTAGAAACTCAATTGTATGATGATAAATAATGCTTCTTAAATCGATTTGGGTCTTATCTTGTTGAAGAGGTCAGAGGGTCAGCTTTTGGTGTCTGGTCACTCTGGGAGTTGAGAATCAACTGATTTAAAAATGGTGTCTTGCTCGTATTTATAAGTTTTAGTCAGTGTCATTGTTATTTTTAAGAAACACAGCGTTGGTATTATTTTTTTTAATACAAATTATTACTGTGGAAAGTTATAATTTAAAAAATCATCTAATGATGTGTTGTTTTCACTTTTTCGTTCCGTTTTGGCATCCTTTTTGAAAGTAGTGTTGTGGTATTATTTTTATGGAAAGAGTTGTAGGACATATTCAGGAACTACACAGTTTAAAATGGCGACTCTGTGTATGTATTTTGTTTGTATTTACGAATAAATATTTTCTTTCATAGTAATATATTGTAAGTTTATTATATTTTATAATTCGTTGCCTGTGTAAAATTTTCGACAGTTACGATTACATGAGTATTTATTTTTTAATACTCGGGTATTAATTGTAATACTCGGGTATTAATTGTAATACATGCTTCGCATTTCTTTTAATTAACGTTCAGTTTTTCTCTACATTTTAAAACACTTCCCCACCCAAAACCCCCTAATTTCCCTGCATCTCGTGCCAGGTTTTATTTTACAAAAAAAATAAAAATATCGTTATTTATGCGTTGTAAAGGTATGCGTTGTCATTGATTTCGTTGTAAGAGCACTTTACTACTAATACCACTATCTCGCGTTGTAACAGTATTCGTTGTAAAAACATGCATTGTAAAAGTATTTGCGTTGTAAAAAATGCGTTCTAAAGCCATGCGTTGTAATAGTATGCATTGTAACGTCATACATCCCCCTTGGATAGTTGCGAATCGTACCGGCCATTGTCGTTAATGAACACAGATGTGAAAATACTTGCAAAAGTCCTGGTGACGCGCTTGCGCTTGCTGCTTCCAGTAATGGTATTACCGGACCAATCGGGATTTGTCCCGGCGCGTTCGACGGCTCACAACTTACGGTCACTGTTTGAGGTGCTTCATCTGCTCAAACCTGAATTGGCGGCGGCAGCGGTATTATTGGACGCTGCCAAAGCGTTTGATTCTATAGCATGGCGTTACATGTTTGCGGTGCTGGATCGCATGGGGGTACCTATTATATTTACGTTGTGGATTAAGCTGCTGTATACGGCCCAATGGCACGTGTGCGGGTTAATGGGCGGATATCTGCTGCATTTCCCATACAAAGGGGCACCCGACAGGGGTGCCCACTCTCGCCAATGCTTTTTTCCCTCATACTAGAACCGTTGGCGTGAATCCTGAGACAGCGACATGCTGCTTCAGCGCTTAGATTTCATCTCAGACCAATGGCAGTGTCAATTTACGCTGATGATATGGTGTTGTATGTAAGAGAACCAGAGAGATATCTGGAAAGGTTGATTAGGGAATACGTCCGTTTTAAACGGTTTTCTGGCCTTGCTATTAATTGGGACAAGTCCATAGTTTTGCCCCTGACGGATGTCACTAAAACATTTGAGCTGGAGTTTCCATTGGCATGGCCTACCGAACCTGTTCGGTACTTGGGGGTGTGGATCCATAGAGACTGCCACGAAGTAATTCGAGCTAACTATGGGGTAGCCATATCTAAACTTGAGGACCAGGTGGTCCGCTGGACGCGTCTGCCATTGGCATTCGCAGACCGGGTCGCGCTGATTAAAATGATGGTACTACCCACGTTTTTATATTTATTTGTGAATATACCGTTGGCCCTGATGTCTCATTCTTTTGCGTCTCTTAAATCACTGCTGATCACGTTGGCCTGGGGCGGTAAGAAACCGAGGGTAGGGTGGGACACGTTGACTAAACCGTATGAACTGGACGGATTCGCAGTTCCGGACATGCGCCTCTATTATCTATGCGCCCAGGCACACTTTGCTTCCTATTGGATTGCGGCCTCGCCAAACACGCCGCATGTGGCGATTGAGGCGGGTGCGGTCCACCCGATGCCTCTTAAGGCTATGATTGTGAATCCTCACTCGGTTCTTGAGAAAGGCAAAGTGGACACAGTGCAGTGTACTGCTAGTGCTTTGGCCGAGCTGGGTAGGTGTGCGGTGCGGCTGCCGCTATATGCACCCGCTATGCCGCTGCTGCATCATGCCAACATATCGGTTTCGACTGAATTGGGGGCACTTCAGTTGTTGCACGCTGCTGGGCTGCGGACTATGGGGGATATGTTCCCTGGGGGCACTTTTCTCACGACGCAAGCTATGTTAGAATCTGGAGGTAACGCTGCTATGGCCACGTTCACATATGTCAGGTTGCGGGCCGCGGTGCGCAGTCTGTATCCATCCTTCCCTGATGAACCGGTCACCTTGGGGGCGTTGCAGTTGCTGTATGCGATGAACACACGTGTAAAATTGGTTTCTAGGCTATACCGAGCCTCGCAGGTAGACGAAGGTGCTGCGAATGTGTCCTCTAGAGGTAAATGGGATGACTGTCTCTTGGTATCTTTGACAGATGACGAATGGACTGAATGTTGCTCGATGACTGGAGGGTTCACCATCAATGGCAATTTTAAACTTATACACTATAAGTATCTACATCAGTGGTATTACACACCCGCGCAACTGCATGAATACGGGCTGCGTGACTCTGAGTGCTGCGTGCGGTGTGGGATGGATGATGCCGATTTTATGCATGGTGCTTGGGCTTGCTCACGGGTTGCTACGTTCTGGGCGGAAGTAACTAAGGAACTGTCTGACATGACGACTGTTGCTGTTCCTTGTGACCCGAGGGTGTGTTTATTAGGGATTGTGTCAGGTATACCAGCGGGGATGCGAAAATTAGTAGCTCTATCTTTAAAGCTTGCGAAGCGCAGAGTAGCCATGTGTTGGGGGGGAGACGAGCGCAGGATATTAAGAGTTGGCTACAGGACATGGCCTACTGCCGTGATCAGTTGACATGCTATTATGAGGAACCACCGTCTGCATCGAGACCGCAAGACTTTTGAGGCCCTTACACTACTTATATGTTAGCAAAGGTGGGTGAAGACTGAAATATGTTAGCGAATTTGTTATACTGTTTCATGGTGCTAACTCTGTAATTATGGATCATGCTCTATTCTGTTTGTGTTTTAACTGCTTTATCCTCCAGGTAGCCATACCAACTCGGACTTGCCTATGATTACTGCCTTGAATGCCATAGCTGTGTTTTTTCTAAGTTATGTATCATCGATATAATGTCTGCTTCTGGTATTATTTTTGAGAAGGCTGTGGCGCACACATCCCGGCTGCACACAGGATTTTTGACTGTCTGTTATTTTGAAACTGACAAATAAATAAAAATTAAAAATTTTTAAAAAACAATATTTGCACTAACTGATTATGTATGTCAAGACGTTCCTAAGGTAATGTTGGAAATTTCATCTTAGAAAAGAGATAGTAAGAAAGGACTGCGACTTAACCACTTGTCAGGAGAGAAACTTCACCCAGGTCACAGGTGCATTTCGTAGAGCTAGATGAGCACAGCACCAGATTCCATCTCGACTGAAAAAGCCTACGGCAACACTCCCCGAGGCTCTGCGAAGTGTTCCATTGCACCTTCACAAACTGGTGCCAGGATTGTGTTCTCTCATAGACACAGTTTCCTAGCTCTTGGCCTTGTGCTCGAAATAGCTGACATGGCATTCCAAACAGATAACAAACCCTGTTGTGCAGGTATGCGCACCACCTCCGAAACTCAGACTTATTATTCATTCATCTGCTAGAACTAGCATAACTCTGTGAGATAGCATAGTGAAGGTGTAAGCGCTAAAATTGTGTTGTTATATTTTTTCCTGTTTTCACTGGTATTGAAAAGCTAAGCTGCTTTTTAGGTCTCGCAACTGGCAACACAGCGCGAAGAGCTGTCGCCAGCGAGATCTATTGTTGCTGACTTACCTCGTTATTATCATCTGTGATGTTACCAATATAATGTGCACTAGATGCCGGCATTTTAAAATAATGATTTGAAATAAATATTATGTTTCTACTGATCTTAAGTGTGTAAATCATTAAGGAACAATTGTTTGGCTTACCACTGCACCCTGTTAGTAACCCATTGACACCACCTCATTTATGTACTGGGCTCTGTGGAGCTATAATAACCTGTTTTTATCATTAAACACATGTACTGAACTAAGTTTTCTTGTGTCAGCCGTAGGGGGAAAGCAAGCCTTGTGGAACTGAGCCAGAGACTCAGTTTACGCAACAACACCTGTAAACAATATATACACAAAAACAAAAACACTTTAAATCACTAGGGGGGGGGGGTTACATCAGGTCACAAGTCTATTTCACTCTTCTAATGTGCATTCTGGTAAATATGGTGCAAAGTAGTCTTGACTCACAGTATTTCGATTTTTGCATCTTGAAGCACAGCCAGTGCTGTGCAGCTCCTGACACAGGTGTGTGCTTTTGTTAACTCTTTAGAACGATAAATATTTTCTTCTAGGGGGTACATAACCTGCTCTCGCCATGCTACTGTCTTTTTTAAAAACAAAAAAGTTTCAGGAGCGTGGCCAAAACATTACACCCACTTTACAAGCACTGCTGCCTGCAAGGTAACCGCCTCACCGACAGGTGCTCTGAAGACATCCCCGTCAGGTGGTCGTCCACCAGGGAAGGGGAGGGGCATCTAGCCTCATGGGGGGGGGGGGCTGCCCGCCAGGCTCCCAATGAGCCTCAAGGTCGTCATCTCAAACAACATTACTTTGCTCATTGGTCCTTTCACCTTGGGGTTGGACGTGCTTCAGATGAAAGTACAGTCTTGAATTATCACCATTGTGCAATTGTTCAACCCTCAATCAAAGGAAAATGTAACTTATTTTTGGCACTGCCTTGCATTTGATAATGTTTGTCTTTCAGATGCTTACACTAAAAACTAGTCCAAACCAGTCCAGCATATGGCAGGGTGCAGGTGTTATCCTGCCAACCTTCCATTACTTTGAATCCTGCTGCTCTGATAATACATTTTCTGTAATCTGCACTAACATCTTTCAGCATCCCGAAACATATGTTCAAATGTTTGATGGAACGATGGCGCGATACAGATTCCGTGATTTTGGTGCTTCTGAGACACAGGATCGGATATACCAGTTTTATTTTAAAGCTTGCGATTCGCATAGTTAGCAGCTTTGCAGCTGGTTAATCAAAAATATACCTGCATGTTCAACATTTTTAGTGGTGCCGTCTTTTTGTAAAAAAAAATTACTGGGTATCCTGTGTATTTACACGTCCCTTTGTATATAAATTATTATTTCAACCTGATTCAGTCATCTCTTCTTTCCAGGGTAATGTCTTAGAAAACTTGCCTTGAGATCAGGCACAAGAAAAGAGTGGCAGGTGAACAACAGTGGTGGATCTTTACCAACTGTGAACAGAAGCCTCTCCTTCTTTGCAGATTCATGCCCTCTAGGCGCTATACTTCCAGTCCTGGGCTTTAGTTTGATGGTGTAATGTGTTCTGGGAGTAACAGTCCTGGGGTCTTCCATTGAACCCACACACTTGACAAGGGTGTCTCCAGCAGAACGTCCCAGGACTGGAACCAAGCTGTCCTCTAGACATATACCAAGGTGGCGACCCTGCTGGCCTTTGGACTTCCCTGGAGTCTCACTCATCCATGAAGGTCACTACAGAGTCACTCAGCCTCACACACACATATAGTTCAGAGCTGACTCACTCTACTCTCCTCACACGTAGATTTCAGTTGAGTTTCACTAGTCCACATACATCAGTGGATTCTTGCTCAGTCATATATTTCAGTGGCATCTAATTAATCTAGGCTTGAGTGGGTCCTGACTCAGCTACATACCTAAGTGGAGTCTCACTCAACCATAGGTTTCTGCTGACCAGTACAGGGTCACTCAAATCACAGTCACTCCCAGAGTTCAGTGGGTGGGTTACTCATTGACAGGTTTCTGTGGCGTCTCACCACCAGGCTTCTGAAACACATACAACACATTAAACAATAACAAGTACACTCTACTGACTGACAAGATAACCATTAAAGGTGACATACAAAAATATGAGGAGAAATTGTGAAAACACGCTGGGACGATTTACAAAGAGCCTCTGCACTCGTGGCAGCAGCTCCATAGTTGTGGCAGGATCTCCGCACTCATAGCAGGTTCTCCGCAATGAAAAACTGCAGTGCGGAGATCCCTCCACAAGTGCGGAGATCCTGCCAAGAGTGCAGAGATCTCACCACGAGTGCAGAGTTCAAACCAGGTGTGCAGAGATCCCACCAGGAGTGCAGAGGTCCCACCACGAGTGCGGAGCTCCCACCACAAGAGTGCGAAGATCCTGCCATGAGAGTATAAGTCCCACCATGACTGCAGAGGTCCCACCATGAGTGCAGTGATCCTACTACGAGTGCGGAGATCCCACCATGAGTGCAGAGGTCCTACCACGAGGGCAGCAATCCTACTATGAGTGCAGAGATCCCGCCATGAGTGCGGAGGTCCCACCACGAGTGCAGAGATCACACCACGAGTGCGGAGGTCCCACCACAAGAGTAGGAAGATCCTGCCACAAGTGCTGTGATCCCCCCATGAGTGCAGAAGTCCCACATCCCACCACAAGTCCAGAGACCCTACTACAAGTGCTGAGATTCCACCACAATTGTGGACATACCACCATGAGTATGAAGATCCCTCAATGAGTACAGAGATCCCACCACGAGTTCAGAGATCGCACTACAAGTGCAGAGGTCCCACCACGAGTGCGGAGATCGCACTACGAGTGCGGAGGTCCCACCACGAGTGCGGAGATCCCACCACGAGTGCAGAGATTGCACTAGGAGTGCAAAGGTCCCAGCACGAGTGCGGAGATCCCACCACAAGTGCAGAGGCCTCACAACAGGTTTGGGCATCCCACCACAACTGTGGATGCTCTTTGTGAATCAGGTCCTATGAGTCTGAAGTCTATTTGTTGAATCAATATTTCTAGTTCACTTATGTAAGATCAAAACCTCTCTCTACTGTTTGGTCATTTACCTTTGCGAACAGACATTTCTTTGTGTGGTTAGCAGCTAAGGGGACACAGAGGGATGTGTGGCACCTTAACCCAATCTTCACTTTTTAGCCAACATTATTTTACCATTCTGTTATTATTCAGCCATAAGGCACTTAGAAACTCAGCCAGCACACCCACTAGAGGCCAAAGAACAAACAGCATCTTTTCAACTATGAACACCCACAAACCTGCTGCAAAGAGGAGTGCTTAACAACTTTCCCACAGCTATGAAGGACTCTTCAAATATCGCATTGTAGGACCACACTAAATGCGCTTTAGGTGTCGCCACTGGAATGGAAAGTATAAACGCCATAAAGTATAATAATGCAAAAGGGAATTGGCTAAAAACCACAGCCTGGCTGAAGGTGTCTCGCACTGCTTGGGTCTACCTGGCATTTTTTGCACTTTGTGGGTTAGGTAAAATAGACATATTCTCACCATGATAATGTGGGAAAGGTTCACATGGTTATAGTTTTAAACACTCCATATTGTATTTGTGTGTGTCTTAGCCTGTAATATAGAGAGATTCTGTATTTGTCTGTAGGTATTTGACAGAATGTGTGACTATGTGCGCATTTTTTGCCTGCCTGTGGCTACCTGTAGGTGTGTTGTCCATTTCCTGTGAACAGGATCATTTCTAATGCTTGAACAGCCGTTCTGAAGTCATTTTCTGGAAGAAACATGTTACTCTTTCTCCAGAACAGAGAGTTGGTACCAGGCTGTCTTTGCTTTTTTGAAATGTGCTCCTTGATGGTGAGGTTGGTGTCCAGGGTGAGTGGCTAAGCATTTAGTGAAATGTGAGGTTGTAGTCATCAAGGTGCATGCCATTGAGCCAGGTCTCTACTGTTAATTGCTTGCTGTTCCTGTAAAATAGCAGGAAATCTGTTTTGGATGAGTTGAGCTTCAGATAGGCACTGGAAATTATGTTTTGTTGTGTTTAGTTGAGTTTAGTTAAATTTAGTTTTCTTTGATTTAGTTATGTTTAGTTTAGTTATGTCTTGTTATGCTATGTTGATCTGTATAGCGCACTAATCAAATGAGATGGTATCCAGGTACTTTGACAAGATGTGTAAGTGTATGCTTCCGCGCGCACATATGAAAAGCCAGGTCTTTCGCTTCTTGCAGAACTGAAGAAGTGAGTAGTAGGCTCTGGTGTGTTGAGGGAGGTACTTCCTTGTCTTGGGTGTGATGTAGGAGAATGAGCAACCTCCAGTTTTGCTTTTGCGGATGCTGGGAGTGTGTGCGAGTGAGGGTGAGGCAGAGCTTAGGTGTCTGGTGGATTAGTAAAAATGTCTACAGCTGTTCAGGTATTGTGATCTTTTTTGTGTAGAGCTTTGTATGTGTGTGTGAAATGTTTGAATTAACTCCACTTGTGATTTTGGGAATCAGTGAAGCTTCATGAGTTGCGGTGTGATGAGGGTGCTACATGGGAGGTCCAGCATGAGTCTTACAGCTGATTTTCGAATGGTCTGGAGTCTGTGTAGGAGATGTTGGGAGATTCCAGCGTGGAGAGTGTTGCCCTATTCCATCCTGCTGGTGATGATTGTTTGCGTGACAGTCCATTTGGTGTTCTGAAGCAACCATTCGAAGGTCTTTCGCAACATGCATAGGATGTAAAAAGCAGAAGGTTGCCTTGACTTGAGTCGTCATGTTGAGCTTATCATCTATGATGATCCCTAGACTTCTTGAGTGGTATGTGGGTGTGGGTATTGATCCTAGCTCCAATGGCCACCAGGAGAAATCTCATGGATGAATCCCATCTTGTTCCCAAAAGACCAGTGGTTCCATCTTGTCAGAGTTGAGCTTCATACAGTTAGTTCACACCCAGTCTCCTACCATGGTCATGTAGTTGGTGAAGTTCGTTCTGGTGGTGTTTGTATTGTCCATCAGGGGGAGGATGAGTTGGGTGTCTTCAACATAGGAGATGATGGTGATGTCTTGTGATTGCATGATGTTGGCGAGCTGGGTCATGAATATATGTTGAAAAGAGTGGGGCTGAGAGACAATCCCTGTGCGACACTGCATATCATTTTCTTGGTCTCTGATCTGAAGGGTGGCAGCCTGACACTTTAGGTTCTTCCAGTGAGGAAGGAACAGATCCATTTTACAGCATTTCATTGTATGCCAATCTCATGTAGTCTTTTGATGAGGATGTTGTGTGAGACAGTGTCAAAGGCTGCAGAGAGGTCTAGCAGGATGAAGGCTGGTGTTTCTCCTGGATCCAGGATGTTTCGAATGTTGTTGGTGCCTGCGATGAGTGCTGTTTTGGCACTGTGGTTCTTTCTGACTCCTAACTGTGTGTTGTCTAGAAGATGGTGAAGTTTGAGGTGAGTTATGAGTTGCTTGTTAATGTCCTTCTCCATCACTTTGGCTGCATAGAGGAACAGGGAAATGGGTTGAAAGTTGCTTAGTTGATTTGGGTCAGCTGTGGGCGTCTTGAGGAGGGCGTTGATTTCTGCAAGTTTCCATTCATCTGAGAAGTTGGCTGTCGTGATGTATGTGTTGATAATGTAGGTCAGGGGGTGTTGATTGGTGATGTTACCAGGTTGTAGATGTGGGGGGAGGCATGGGTCCATTGAGGCCCCTGAGTGGATGGTCTTCCTGATTGCCGCTGTGTTGTTTCTGGTGAGGGTTGTCCATTTGGTCAAGTGCCCATCTTGGTTGGTGGTGGGTAGGTTAGAAGTGAGTTCCCTCAGGCTGGGTTGGTGTAAGAAGTTGCTGTAGATGTTTAAGATTTTGCAGGCAGTGTTTGAGGTGTTCAATGTCTAAAGCGGAAGAGACTTTCTATGTTGAGTTGCGTACCATAAGCATATTGGTGAATCTTGATGCTGCTATCTGTGAGTAGAGAACCTAGTGGCTCAATGTAGAGGTTGAAGATGACAGGAAATAGTATAGGTACCTTGGGAGACTCACAGGTGATAGGGATCTTTTGGATTTGGAGCTGACAATATGAGCAAAGTGGTGTTTGTTGGAAAGGTAGAAGGAGAACTAGTAAAGGGCATCGTCTATTCAAGACTACAAGGAGCGTACTTGGGTTAGAAGGACGACTGTGTCAAATGTAAGGGGGGGCGGTGAACTCCGCCATAGGAGTTTGCGGAGTTTTGCCAACTTCGCATTAGGCTGGGAGCATGGAGTTCAGCAAAAAATCTGATCCTACTGCGTGGCGGAGCTTGCCCACACTGTCCACTCCAAGTCCTAACACAGAGTAAAGAAATAAATATTGGTGAGTAGAAATAAAGCTTATTTTCCAGCCTCCATTCTGTCATCGCAACAAACAGGATGTTTAGAGCATGTCAGTGTGCAGCATTGGTGGTATGCATTGAATGACAGGTGACTTCAACAATCTGCCCTTTCTACATCCTGCCCCTTCCACCAGCCTGGTGTGCAGGACACAGACCAACCGCGCAAGGTACAGGGAGTGAGAGCACAATGCTTTCAGCCCTGGAGACCGCTCGCAGGTGAGTGCCCAAAGTCACCTCCACAACAATGCTCAACAAATCTTACCAGCTCTCCAGGCGGTATCACCAACCGCCCTTTCCCCGGGGCATCTCTCCCCTGGGAAATGCCTCAGTTTCAGCCTCTGCTGGAGAAGTCCACAAGCCAGAGACATCATTCCAGCTAGAGTGCTGCAGCATCACACTGCATGGTGAGACCCATCAAGACGTTGCAGAGTACTTAACACTACCTCTTCGATAGGGTAGCGTCTGTTTACGAGTGCCAAGAAGCCACTTTCCCCAAGGAACTGAGATCATGCTGGTGAGCAGTCAACCACGTATGGGTGTGATTGCAGTAGATGTGTTACGGCTGGAAGAAGTCACAGTTGTAGTGCAGAGCTGAAGGAATGTTTGATATCCGAATTTAGGGAAGAGCAGAATTTCACTGACTTTTTCTGCAACTCCGTGGAAATCCGTGTAGTGTAGCACCGCAAACTCTGCCCACCCCTATTCAAATGCAGCAATATCTAGAGACAGAGGCCATCTTCATCTGTGGTCAAGAGGGCACCACATACAATGAATAAAGTAGCGGTCTCCGTGCTGCAGTGTGATCTGAAGCTAGATTAGTAGTCATTCAAGAGATGTTTAGCCTTGATGTGATTTTGGAGGTGAACAGACTGATTTTTCAATGAACTAGCCAATAAATGGTAGGTGAGTGATGTGCCGATAGTTGGCAAAGTCACAAGGGTCTAGTGTAGGTTTCTTTAGGAGTGAGTGGATCTGGCATGTCTTGAGAGCTTCTGGAAGGATGCCTTGAGTGAGGGTGGCTTTAAGAGAGGTGTGTAGTGGTGAAAGAGCATCCCAAAAGTGAGCTTTGATGCACGACAAGTGTAAGACGTCATCTTCATATTAAGTGGCTCTGAGGGAGTTATACAAAAGAGGGTGGTGATGGACGGAGTATCTGAATCAATCAAACACTCACACCCAGTCAAAATATCTAGGTTTAATCCATCACCGTTCTTTAGCCCACTCTGCCACCCCAGTTCAGACATGGCTATATGCAAATCAGTCTGGCCCTGTGCCTCATGGGAACAGTCCAGCCCGAACGGTCAAGCCATGTCTTCCCTGGACCGGAAACAAGCTTCCGAGAACCGGTTTCTGGCATTCCAGCCATCTTCAGCCCGGCTTGCTTGAATCCAGTGGCAAAGTGAGCAAGGGACTCACGTCTGAGCATACCCTGCCACACTTATGGCGGCCAAAAGCGGTACAAAAGGCCGCCATAAGTGTGGCAGGGTATGCTCAGATGTGAGTCCCTTGCTCACTTTGCCGCACAACAAGGTAACAGTAGCATTTTCAGCAAGCAATTAGAGATGTATTTAATAAATCAAAAGGTGGTAAGAAAGAAAAAAAATGGTGTTCAGAACCTCAGGTACCTTAGGGCTACATGTTTGAAGATTTCAAATAGAGTTTTCGTAATTGCAATTTCCTCCAAATTGCAATTAGGAAATCGCTATTTTAAATGTATGAAATTCTTTTTAGTTTAATTTCCGATTTCTGGTGCATCGTAAATACACATACCTCATGAATATTATTGAGGTACGTCGCAATTTGCGACCTATTAGGAATTGCAGTCATCACAGGAATGGTAGCCTGCTGGTGTCAGCAGACCACCATGTCTGTGGTTGCATTTAAATAAAGCAAATTATTTTTTTAAACGCAGCCCATCTTCCTTAAAAGGAAATGGAATCTGTTTAAGACAAAAAAAATGAAACCTCGAAGTTTCATCTTTTAAGTGTAGGCAGTGGTCCCTAGGACCACTGTCTGCTCTTAAAAAATATTTGTTTCCCATTCTCCAAGGGGAAGCGGTCCTTTGGGGATCCCTTCCCATTTGGGAATATGTTATCACCTTCGTCAAGGAGAAGGTAAAAAATATGAATGTTTTGCGACCTTAATTTGGTAGCAAAACATTCACACATCCCATTCAGATTCGGTATTTAGAAGGGATGCGCTAAACACACCTCTCCCAAATACCGAATCACAAACACAAAATGCGATTCGGTAACCTGTTACCAAATCATAAATTGTGCTTTGTACATAAGTAAAAGCATTTTGTCGGTCGGAAACCACCAAAATGCTTCGTACAGGTACATTTGGGGTCAGATGTACGACCATTTTTAGCAGTCGCAAACAGGAAATTGGGCCATTTACGACCACTAAAAAGGGTTGTAGCATGTACAAATCCAATTTTGTGAGTCAGTACCCTATTACCAATTCGTAAAATTGGGTTTGTGAGGCGCTATTAGGAAGGAGCGCGCCTAGGTTGTCCCTTCCTAATAGCGAGTCGCAGGGGATGTATGAATGTTTTGCGACTACAAATGTAGTCGCAAAACAATCACAGTTGCCACTAATTTCAGATTTGTGGTAAGTCACTCGTAAACAGGAACGGGTCGCCTGGAGACCCCTTCCCCTTTATGATTGGTGGCAAAAAAACACTGCCTGCCCTTAAAAAATGGAAGGAAAACTTTTAGTTTTTTTCTTTTAAACGCATCCCGTTTTACTTTAAGGAAAACAGACAGCATTTGAAAAAAAAACATTGCTTTATTTAAAAAGCAAGCACAGACATGGTGGTCTGCGGTCCCCAGCATGCTACCCTGCCTGTAATTGTAGCCATTCACATTTTGAGTCTCAAATTGGGACCTGCCTCATGAATATTGATAACGCAGGTCAGTGGCATCCCCATTGGGAATTGCTAAATGTGTCTGAGACACTTTAGTACATTCCATTTTACGAGTCGAAAAAAATCGCAGTTTGTGACCTGCAACACAGAATGGTCGTACAACTCGCCCATAGACCTTTACAATAATTAGGATTGCGCCCGGGAAATAATGATACATGTTGCAAAACTGTTAAAATATATTTGAGGGAAATGGTGGGAGAAAAAAGCAAACTCCTTATATGCCAGACTCGATGGAGCTCTGAAAAACAAACCCTTGCAGCCTGATTCATCATAGACCCGTTTTGCGAGTCTATAATAGCGACTCATAAGGAATCGCTATTACAGACTCGCAAAACAGGATTCATGTAGGAATCGCAAAAAGATTTGCGATTCCTACACAATCCTTATTTGCGATTAGCAATTTGCTAAAATAAGGAATAACTCCCCATTCATTCCTATGGGCCAAAAGGCCCATAGGAATGAATAGGGAGTATTCCTTATTTGCGATTAGCAATTAGATAATCGCAAATAAGATAGCGATTTAAAGGGTACCAGGGGTGTCCAAAGGACACCCTGTAGCACCCCTTAAATGCAAATTTAAACAGGTGTTGCGCACACACATGTCCAAAGAGCATGTGTGTGTGCAACATGCAACTTAGAAAAATGCTTTTAAAAGCATTTTTCTAAGTTTTCGCTATTTACCACGAGGTTTGACCTCGCGGTAAATAGCGGGCCGAAATTGCGAATTCGCAATTTTTAAATGGATGATGAATTGCATTTAAGGAATCTCAAATAGAGATTCCTTAAATGTAATTCCTCGCAAAATTGCGACATCGCTATTACCGATTTTTGCATTTGGGATGATGAATCCCAAATGCAAAAATAGCGCTCGCAAAGGGCCAGATTCTCAAAATCTGGCCCTTTGCGAGCCGATTTCGGCTTGATGAATCAGGCTGTTGGTTGCTTACGGGGTTGATAGGGGTGGGGGTAGAAACCTCTACAGACTGAAGGAAAAAATGAACCCAGAGACTACAGTCCGAAAAGTTAGATTTACGTCCCAGATATGTTCTTTTACCAGAGAATTGAATTGATATATTAGTGTTTGGAACCTGCAAACAAAATTCCCTAGGGGATGTTTCACTGCATGCATTTAGGAGTGGGAATACACTAAAATCGTCAGCATGTTCTGTCTTGTACTCACATTAATTGGAGCATCCAAGGACAGGCCCAGCACAGCTGCCAGGGGAACCGCAACAAACACCGCCCTTTATGCACAATAATTCTCTCTTTCCAGCAGCTTGTCTCACCACCTCTGTAAAAGAGCCAGGGAAGTAATCAGGCAGCTGCTCACTTTGGGTGTGAATTGATGCATGTCCCGGAAACAAACAAAAAATAATATTGAGATGAAAAGGACCGTAAGCAACGTGAACGTTTAGCATTAGTAGTGTTTTTTTTTAAGCCAGGAACAGATTTACCCCATTTCATGACCTACATTTGTGGTGTCTCATTTGAGGGGAGAATGGCCCATATGCCATTAACAAACTTGTTTGCCATGAAGGATGCTGGCATGCCCAAACTACCCATAGCACACATCTTATGCCAAATGTAACCAATGCAGCCACTTTGCTGTGGGTACTTTGGGCATGAGGAGCTCGACCATTGGTCCACAGCAGGATCCTGGCTGCGATGAGGGAGGAGTCATCCAAAGGTGAGGGGTGGGTGAAGGTGAGAGAAAGGCTGTGCGAAGGATGGTTAAGGCAAGGTTTCCTTGTCTGCAGGAATACAGGTAGGTGTGGCATAAGAGAAGAGGGGACACTCTGTAGGTACTGATTGATTTATGTGGTCAATTGATGCATCCTCTGCATAAGGGACATGGTGGCATGTCTGCCATGAAGCGGAAGGCTTGTGTAGATTTCTGGTGGCTCGGCATGGACCAGGAATTGGAGAGGTGTGTGAGGGGGAGTGTGGCATGTGCTTGAAATGACGAGTCACACATAGTGAACAAGAAACCACACAAGGTAGTGGTGGATATAGTGTTGCACTTCAAATAAGATGTAATCAGATACAGGTACAAGTTAAGTAACTTTAGATCTATGTTGTGGTTTGCCCGTCCGACAAAGAAAAAGGTCGGACACGGACTGCTGGGGTTGCCTTTCACACTTCTACAGGGTCTTATCACAGTACCCGAAATACTGGAATTTTCATGCTTCTTGATCTAACTAAGGAAAAGATTACTACTTCACGAATATCACAGGGCTTTACCATGATACATTAAAGATCTGGTCCTTTTTTCTTTGTCGGACGGGCAACCACAACATAGATCTGAACTTTTTTTTGGGTGAATTCTCCGCTAGCAACTTTACAATATGTCTGAAACCTGAGTTTTAAATTTACAAGACAAATCGAACTGGGAGAATCACAAGTAGATAGATTGTATCTGCTGCCCAACAAATCGACTTCAATCATCAGTGCCCAGGACAGAACAAGACACGAGAGGATCTGAAGCATTAGGAATAAGCTTCTTTAGTTTGTCCGTTATTAGTTCTGACAAAGGATTGTCATTAGTTCAAGATTTCTGAAGCCAGAATGAGAGCAAGTTCACAGGCTCCCATGACACTACAATACAAGCCTTGAGAAAGTCACGGAGGTGATGAAACGCGCGTCGGCTGTTTTGGTGCTACAAAGACAAGGAACTGGATTTCTATTTACATCACAGAATCTGTCTTTTGTAAATGTCAAGACTGTTTGAAAAACAATTTATGTGTTTCTGAGGAAATAAATCACTGTTTTGTATGCATAATTCCTGTGACAGAACGCTTCTCTCATTATCCTTTGGTGCTTTCATTGCTGTAATAATTTATCTTTAAACTGCACACAAAATATTTAGAGTGCCAGGTTTCTGTCTCTTGTGTAGTCACACATGGTGACTTCATGTAAAGAGTGGGAACTATGGAGCATATGAACAAGGAGTTAACGCCGCCGTTGCGTCAATTTGTTGATGTTATGGCAGTTTTTTTTAATCGCCGTATTTACAAGTTGCCGCCAACCTCAGTTAGCGGCAGTATTCTGGTGAAAACGTGCATTTTTAAGATCAACACTTCTGTTAGCTGGAGTTAACGAAAATGAGATGCAAGGTAGGTGTTCCCGTGCAAAAACTGCCTCTAATCCCACTTCACAATATTTACAAAGAGTTCCTTGTATGGTGTAAAACAAAATAAGCTGCCTCGAACTGCAGTTTTTTAAGACCAGAAAATAGCTGGTCTTTATAATGGTGCAAACACTTGGGGCCTCATTTCAGAAGGTTTTGGTGCTGGACAGAGCTGCAAGGAATGTTGCTGCGCTGCCCTGCGACAAAAATACAGGGCAGAATTTTGCACCATCAATAAGATTGGGCGTATTCCTGGGCCTCATTCATGAAAAATATTGCATCGCTGCGACTAAACAGCGATGCAACACTTTTCACTACGCCCTTCTTCCGACAGCATGGATGCTCTGCATTCACTGTATGGCGCTCCATGTCCCGGTTAATGACAGATACGTATGGAATCCTGACATATCTGTCAGTGCTGAATTCATGCATTGCTCCAGTTGTGTCACAAGCATGATGCAACTCTAGCAACGCATGGGGCCAGCCTATCCCTGTGGCACTGCGTCACCCTTACACCTGCAATGAGGCAGGCGTAAGCTACTGACGCAGTGGCATTGTACAATTGTTGCAGTGAAATCTGATGGATTTCACTGCGCCACTCCTATGAGGCTTTGTTGCGTGGGAACAACCACCCTGCATACATTATACCTGATGCAGATATAATGTGGCACAGGGCTTCACAAGGTCAAGCATATGTCTAGATGCTTCACCTTGCAAATACGGCACAACGTGGTGCAAGAATCATTACGTCACGAAAATGATTCACTGGCGGGGTGAAACTGTCATTAGAGGCTCATGAATAAGCCCCCCTGTCCTTTTCCCCTTTGCTGGTGCACAATGGCTGCCTTGAGCCAATGCAGGCACCCTTGCGCCATGGTGATTTGATTGATGTTGTGGTTCCATCACTTCTCGAGATATCTGCAGGTGGGACTATACTAGTGGAGGGTGGGAGTGAACCATTTGGCCTTCTTGGAGTGTTGTTTGCCTTGCCTTTTCTTGAGGGGTACCAGAGTGTTGGCGCAGTTGGAGATACGTAGGTGGAAGTTGTGCGCTGTGTGTTGTTGTCTGTAAGCATTGGCGGAGTGGTGGTGCTGAGGGAGTTGATGAGAAGTTCTTTGGTGGCCTTGATCCAGCTGCAAGGAGGGGGCGATGATGATGGTGTTGTACGGTGGGCATGGTGAAGACGTAATGTATACAATGATGGTCGTCCAGGAGAGTCCTGTGGTGTGGCTGTAGTTCAACTTCCCGCTGGCGGAGAAGACATGCTTGAGCGTGTGTCTGGCTTTGTGGGTCGTGCGGTGACTAGCTGCTTGAGTCCAATGTTGGCGATGTTCCCTGGGAAGGGAGTGGTGTTCTGGTCACAGGGGTTGTCCAGGTGGAACGTGAGGTCTCCGAGTGTGATGTAGTCACTGGATAGGAGAACCTGGGGTGCAATGAGGTCTACAATGGCATCGGTGAATGGGGGTCACCGATGCCGGGGGGCCTGCAGATGAAGGGGCTGCAGCGGATGGTGTTGGGTTTGGTCCGGATCTGGAAGTGGAGGTGTTCCATGGTCACCGTTGGGTCATTAGAGTGTGTGGTCAGTCGGAGTGTGCATTTGTAGACAAGGGCAATGCCTCCTCCTGGATAGTCGGGTGGTCATTGCGGCTGATTTAGTAGCCATCAGGGAGCAGAGGTTGGTCCAGTTTTCCGAGAAGATGGCAATGTCTGAAGAGGTGGCATTTGGAGGTCCCAGATATCAGTGGCGTATTTGTGGAGGGACCGCACATTGAGGAGGATGGAGTTGAGCCGGTCGGGTGTGCTGTTGATCGGCTGGGCTGCAACAGGCGTTGGTGTGCTGATGTGACAGAAGGTGCATTTGCAGTTACGACAGGCGCAGGGTGCTAGGGTATTCTTCGGTGATGCTAGATGGCAGGCGGCGTGGCATCCAGGGTTGAGGGCGAGGAGGGTGCTAGCGTCATAGTGGTGGAGTTTCCGAGAAGCAGGGTCCCTGGTGCTGTGCACGGTACAGGGCCGGACGGACACTGACCGGATTGCCTTTGGCTTTCCTTAGGCACACCAGTGGCATACCCGTTGCACATGGTTGCACAGCGTCTGCCATTAGGTAGTGCTGCAGGGGGGCTGAACAGCTGTGAGGTGGGAGAAACGGGAAAAGACACTAGAGGGGGCGTGGACACGGGTGATCACAGCAGCAACGAGGGAGAGGATAGGGAAAAAATAACTGCAAAAAAGCACAGGAAAAACAAATATAAATACAGCAAAGATTAACAAATGAAGTAAAAGGTAGGAAAGCAACGGAGAAGAGCAGAAAGATGAACAGGAACAGCAGACGTGAGGGACAGAAGGGCAGTCACGCTGCAGAAAAGTGACGCTCTACCACTGGACCACCAGGGATGAGGCGCAGGAGGGACTCAAACACCTGGCCTCTGTGTCAGAGGAACCAGCAGCAGCAGATGGGGACAGCAGGTGCAGCAACCAGATGGCGCAGCACTGTGGAAAGAGGAAGTTCACTAAGTCCCCTGTACACCCAACTACAAAATAACAGGAGGCAAAGAAAGGCAGCAGCACTGGGTTGCCTCTTCCAATCTGACAGTGGTGACCAGATTCCATGTTCCCCAGCGGGATCAAGCTGCATACCAAAGGGCCAGGGCTAGAACAGACCCCCGTACCCCTAGCACCCACTGCCACCAATTGCTGTTTTCAGCGAATTGAGAGAGTTATGTGGAGTCCCCCACCAGTCTTGTGCGGTGCCCTCGGTGGTGTAGGTCAGCCGCAGTGCAGGGATTTCTCAGGGGATTAGTGTGAGTCACCCACAGGCACTAGGCCTGGGCACAACTGGCCCCAGGGCCTCCTACGCTACGCGTCCCACCATCTCCTCACCTGGACATTGCCACCGGGGCTCAATGCACTGCACTCTCTCCAAATCTGCCAGCCAGCCATCAGGAGCCTCAGCCAGGTGGCATTTCACAAACCTGGGTACAGGAGTCGCCACCAAGTCCAATGGGGAACCAAGCGATGCAGGTGTGGCAACAGGGCCCCCTTAGGCGCAAAGTTGCAGCTCTCTCGCCACACAAATTTGGTACAACTCAGGGGCCTCACACTCCACAGCATCTGGCCAGCACAACATCCTACGGCATGTGATTCAGAGAGGCACGGTACACCGTTGATGATCTCCTCCGTGCACCCCGGGGTAGTGGTGGATTGTAGTATGCAATGCAGACCTCCCTTCGTTGGTGCGCAGGAGCGCCTCTACCGTGCACAGTTCCAAGGGGCACCAGGCGATCTTCTCACACAGGTGAGCAACGTGTCTGCATGTGACCTGCTAGATGTCACCACCAGGAAAGGGTGATCGCTGCACCTCAATGTCTACCGCCACGGCCCAGTGACTCCACAGCACCTCCTCATCCCACTCCGGTTCCCAGAAACTATGGTACTGAAAATTCTGGACCCTGTTATTGTGTGGTACCAAAGCTCTACACTCGTGTCAGAAATATCATCGTATCATGACGATTTTGGTATTGGCAGACCGGTAATGATTGGGATACTATACATAAGCATTTGTGTCATGATCGAGTGACAAAATCACTCTTAAATATGAGTTTTTGTCTTGAACCCTCGGGTTCCATTTTGTGAGCGGCATCCATTTTGTGATTGCCCTTACATAGTCAAATGACCAAGGCCGAATTCGATCTGAAAGGACACGTACACCTTTGCTGACTCCTCTGTGACCTGGGCGAGCTAACTCCACTGCCTCAAGCCAAACCTGTTCGTGCAGTTCCTCTCCCAGTGGCCGAATGAGATTAGTATCAAGGCACAACATGTCATAAACCGTTCATCGCATACAAGCCATGTTTTATCACACACACACCTGTCCCTGTTTCTTCTTTATGGTCTGTTTTACGAGGAGGAGGTACCCGATTTTATTGGGGGTCCGTCGATATCTGATGAAAGTTCTGGGCCTTGCCGGCTAATCTATCACGAACTGGGCAAACTGAAATGTGGACTTGTCATCATGACTCTGCTTTTTCTTTGTAGTAGAAATATTTATATGACCAACTGTAAACCGAGGAATTCTTGCCCGAAGTGTATTATTTTGTATAAAAAGAAGAGGCTGGTTCGGTAAAAACGAGCAGTCTCCTGAGAACATACATGCGCTACATGCTGTTGTACTTCTAGGATACCTGTTACTGGTTGCAGCCAATAAACTCGATCCTTGACACCACCTAGAAGACTCTGTGTTTCTGTGGTCTAGTAGCAGAGCTTCCTGGTAGGATTATTGCGTTTATGAAGACTTTAATGCCCGAATTGCGTGTGAATTGGGACAAGTTGTTGCGTGCAAACAGAAGAAAGATTAGACTGTGTCTGACTTTTTCACGCGGTTTGAAGAGACTTTCGTCGATCATAGTGGTCAGGATATGGCTACTGAGGGTGGCCAAAGATTTTTTGTTGACAAATTTGTACATATTTTGCTTCCTGCATTATGTAGTAAGTTGAAGGATTCTGAGAGTACTTGGGCTGTTTCCACGTCAGCGCAGATTTTAGCTACGGCCCAGTACTATGACAATAGGCACAAAGATGAGCTAGAGAAGGCAGATAAAAAGACTAAAGAATTGAAAACTAAAGTCCTTTTACAGCAAGCTTATCCACCTCGTACTGCTAGTCAGCGCGATTATCAGCAACCCCAGCAGTATTCGAGAAACTCGCAAAGAAACAAGCCTTCTCAACAACGTTTACTGTACGGTCCGAATCAGTGTGCGTACTGCAAGGAAGAGGGTCATTTCAAGAGTAGTTGTCCGGTTTTGTTACGGCGTTTGAATGGTGTTTCTGGTGCAAGAGGTCGAGGTGTTCAACAAGCCCCTAGAGGTAGGGGTCGTGGAAATTTCCCTCAGAATGCTCCTTCTTTCCCGCCTCAGAATTCTATGAATAGTTTTGACCAGCAGAATAACGCGTTTTCTAGGACAGCTCAGTACTATGCTGATGACTACTATGCAGAAAACGAGAATGAGGGTAATGATTGCTAGGACAGCCATGGACAAAGAGAGGGAGTTGTTTCAGTTCCAGTAGATCAGAATGGACCTTATATTGAGGTGATTACATCAGGTGTTGGATACTGGTGCTACGAAGAGTTCTATTATGCACTCAAAACTTCCTGGCGCACCTTTGTCTGGCAAAATGAACGTTTCAGTAGGTTTTTCTGGCGCCCCGGTTAGGAACCCGATCTCTAGTCCTATGTTCCTTTCTGTTGGGCCATGTGAATTAGAAGCACCCCTCATTCTTACAACAGGTTGTGGTGAAAACTTGTTGGGATTGGATCTGTTAAAAAGATTATATGCGACTTTGTACTGTTCTCCTTCGGGAGTACAACTTACACTGGGTAAGAAAGTGGTTTCTCCAATGTATTTGTCAAGGGAAAAAGTTCCAACAGAATTGTCTTCTCTTCCGGATATACTTTGGGCTACTGGCTCTAATGATGTGGGTCTTTTGGAAATAGCGCCATATGTTATAACATTGAAAGCCAATGTTAGGCTGCCACGTATTCCCCAATATAAGATCTCTAGCGAAGGCGAAAAGGCGTTGTTAGCAATCATTTATGATCTGATTGAGAAAGATGTCATTGAAGAGACAACAGGCAACATTTGTAACAGTCCTGTTCTGCCGGTTTTAAAGCGTACTGATCCTTCCCAACCGCCTGTCTATAGGTTCGTGATTGATCTTAGAGAAGTGAATAAGATTGATGTGCCACAGTTTCCAGTTGTTCCTGATATCACTGCCCTATTGACTATGATTCCAGCTTCAGCCACTTGGTTCACGGTGATTGACCTGAAGAATGCTTTCTTCAGCATCCCTATTGCCGAGGAGAGCAGGGATATTTTTGGCTTCAATTTAGGAGGCCAAAGTTTCCGCTTCAAACGCGCTCCTCAGGGCTTCTGTGAAAGTCCATCAATATTCAGTCAGGCTCTGAAATCACAGCTTGACACGATTGTCCTACCTAACGGCGCGACACTTATTCAGTACGTCGATGATTTGCTGGTCGCTGCAGATACTGAGGACATTTGTAAAGAAGCCACGTTGTCATTGTTGCGTCATTTGTGTGATCTGCACCACAAAGTCTCTCTTTCAAAGTTGCAATATTGTCGACAAGAAGTGACCAACTTAGGTCACCTCTTATCGAAGGAGGGAAGGAAGCTGACCCCAGAAATAATTCAGGCAATTGCAAAATTGAGTGTCCCAAGGACACAGAGAGAAGTGCGTGCTTTCTTGGGCATTACATCATATTGCAGACAATGGATACCGAATTTCTCCTTGTTGGCCAAACCTTTGGTGGCATTAACTTGCAAGGATACACCGAAACCCATTCCGTGGTCTGAAGAGTGTCAGAAAAGTTTTTACGAATTACGTGATGCATTGTGTTCGGCCCCTATGTTGGGCACCCCCGACTACAGTAAGCCTTTTACGTTGTATGTCCATGAGAAAGACGGTTGTGCATTATCAGTCCTGACACAATCTTTTGGGGACAAACAGCGTCCATGCGCGTACTTTTCAGCGACTTTAGATCCGGTAGCTAAGGCATTGCCAAGTTGCTTGAGAGCCACTGCGGCAGCAGCTGTCTGTATTCGACAGCCTGCTGGGATAGTAATGAATAATATGCTGATCGTCATGGTCCCACATGCAGTAGACATCCTGTTAAACAGAACAAGGACACAGCACTTAACTAGTGCTCGATTGTCAAGTTATGAGCTGACACTGTTAGCTAGTCATGTCCACATAAAGAGGTATGATACACTGAACCCAGCCACGTTATTGCCCATTCCAGTAGAGACAGATGAGGTCGAACAACATGACTGCTGTTTTAGGACAGAAGAAGAGAAAAGGGAGAGTAGATTTACAGGACACTCCTCTTCCTGAATGTGACGATGCTTTATGGGTTGATGGTTTGTGTTTCAAGTTGGCGAATGGTGATACGACTGGAGCATATGCCGTAACGACTTTGCATACGATTGTTGAAGCTGCACGTATCCCACACAACTCCGCACAAGCAGTAGAATTGATTGCACTTACAAGAGCGTGTGTGTTGGCGAAAGGAAAGCGAGTGAATGTGTACACGTACAGCCAATACGCCTTTGGCGTGGCTCACAGTTTTGGACGATTGTGGCGTGAACTTGGGTTCCTGACATCGCATGGTGCTAAGATCCAACATGGTCAGTTAGTAAATGAGCTTCTCGAGTTACTGACCTTGCCATCACAAGTTGCGATTGTGAAATGCAGTGTACACAAAAATGTGACTGATGATGTTGGTCGTGGGAACGCGTTTGCGGATGAAGTTGCAAAAGAAACTGCAAGGAATGTAATGAGTCGAATGTATGTTGCAGGCCCTGCGAGATGGATTGGTGATGTGGGTATGTGTGAAGTTACGATTGAGAGTGTGAAGTCCATCCAAGCTGAAGCCACAGAGAAAGAGGTGAACGAATGGAGAGAAAGAAAGGGTAGATTGGATGCGAATGGTTGTTGGGTCGAACTGTCAGAGCATCAGAGATGGTTGCTACCCGATGCGTATGTGCTTGCAGTGGTGACAATGGCTCATGGAATGGCTCACATCAGTGTGAAAGGGATCTGTAAGTTGTTGGCTCCAGTATGGCAGAATAGTGGAATCCCTAAGTGTGCAGAGAATGTGGTCAAGAACTGTATGGTGTGTCTAAAGTACAATCCTGGTAGGGGAACCCCAAATCCAGCTGGTCATTTTGCGCCTCCAACGTATCCATTCGAGGTTTTGCAGCTAGATTTCATCCACATGGAAAGGTGCAACAATCTGAAATACGTACTCGTTGTTGTTTGTGCCTTTTCCAGGTTGGTGGAAGCGTATCCCCTTAAGGACAACACTGCCTTATCCACAGCCAAAGCCCTTGTCAAAGAGTTCTTCCCTAGGTTTGGAATGCCTAGAATGGTCTGGAGTGATAATGGGAGTGAATTTGTGGGACGAGTGACGAAGAGAGTGTGTGAGGGGCTAGGCATACAACAGAAGTTCCACGCTGCAAATCACCCCCAATCAGCTGGACTAGTAGAGTGCTATAATGGCACGTTAAAATTGAAACTGGCCAAGATTCAAGCAAGCACAGGTCTTAAATGGCCAAGACAAGAATGACTGTTCACTCTAGAGTGGGACTTAGTCCACACGAAATCGTGTTCGGCCGCCCAGCCAACATATGGGGAGTGCCAAGGCCCACCAGGTTCAGTGAAATAGAGCACCCTGTACTGCTTGATTATCTGTATGAATTGACGGCTAAATTGCGTGTTTTACACCAACAGGTCCACGACAGTCTACCTCAGGCCTCTGAAGCTCCAGGACATCCTATCGACCCTGGATCCTACGTGCTGGTCAAGAACTTCCAGCGAACAAAGAATGACCAGCCCGGTGGACCGGCCCTCATCTAGTTCTTCTCTCGACCAGATCTGCCGTCCGAGTTGAAGGGAAAAAACATTGGGTTCACGGCAACCATTATAAGAGGGTCCCACTGCCTCTTCCGTATGACCGGTGGGTCCAGGAGGGAATTGCTGACTCTGAGGCTGAGACTGTGCCTCGGTTCCTACCCTTTAGTGATGCATGTTTAAAAGAAACAATTTCTGAAAAGGAAAGTGACGACATTCTGCAAGGATCTGTGCCACCGTCAATGCGATTGAACACTGCTGAGCCTGAACTCTTGTTTCTAGACCACACAGCACCTGGTCGAAATCGCTATAATTTGAGGCCAAGACCTATGACTATGGACAAATAAAAGTTTTTTCTTTTCGATTTTGCAGCTCTCTCATCCAAGAAACTTGCTCAATTTTGATTTTCGAACCGCCATCCGGTTCTGCTGCTGGGGTCGCGGTTGCCACAGTCTTTGGAGTGCAGCTGGAGACGGTTAGGTCGACAGTTCTGTTTGGTTCAAGGGAGTTACCCTGGATTGACAGAAGCACTCCTTAGCAGAAACAATCTCCCACCGCGGGCAGCAACTTAGAGGATGGAGTTTCCCAAGATGGAGAGACCTGCCAGATCAACGAACTTTGAAACCAGAATATGCACTGTGATGGCAAAAACACGATTTTTAATAATATGCATTTTCATGTTGTGTAGTATAATGATGTTTTTAATTTGCTATGCTTTATACACCTTTTGAGTTTCATTTGCACCCACTACACAACCCATACCTCCTCCTACTGTTTCCTCGCACTCTTTTCACCCTCTCCCTGAACACGAGTCTGCCAGAAGATTAGAATTCATAAATAACTCATTCGTTCAGCTCTTACACCAACACCAGTTTGTAATGAACACGACCAATTGTTGGGTGTGTGGACTTATGCCACATACGACAGATAAGGGTATCCCATATTTTGTCCAGCCATTTAGGTACTATGGTTCTCTGTGGGCATTTCAAACAGTGTTCCTATTCGCCATCGAACCATATCCCCCACGTTCCACAGGAAGCAACTCGAGCAACAAGGCACTAGTGGCGGGAATCAGGAATATGAGCAGAGATATTGGCACGTATAGAACGATTCCCAGAGATGAATTGGAGGCTTACAGTAGATGGAATATAACAAAATATGGAATTTCCTTGAGTGAGAGCCAGCAAGCAAAGAAGTCCTCCCCAATTTGGATAGTACCCCATCAGGGTCACCTATGTCTGCAGGGAAATGGCAAAAACCCTACAGCTCAGTTAGGGAAGAGTGTCTGTACTGAAACTTACGTCTTCCCGTCTCAGACCTCCCCTTCATTCTTAGCAGCTAAGGGTACCTACTTCGTCTGCCATGATAGAGCATATACATGGCTGCCCCCTGACTTTTCGGGCACATGTTTTATCTCGTTCCTGTTGCCACCCACCTACACGGCCGCGGCAGATTACCATAGGACAAGGACAGTTAGGGGTGTTGTGAGTAAAGACGACACCGCGGAACAGGAGTTTGGGGATTTCGCAAAAGGTTTTCTGCCGTTTTGGGGGCCTATGGTGAACAGCAGGAACATTCGCCAATTGACGAGGGTAGTTGAATCCGCCGTGATTGAAACGGCTGGTGCCCTTAGTAACTTGACTGCGGAACTCCAGTCGGACCGCCTTATGACTCTTCAGTACAGGGTTGCCCTAGATGTCATACTTGCAGACCGCGGTGGGGTATGTAAGGTGATCCAATCCAGTTGCTGCATTTTCATCCCCGATAACGCTCCGACAGTATACCAGGCCATCTCCAAACTGCATAAGATCTCTGAATCCATCCACGTGGATAAAGGGGACTGGTCCTTAATGGGGTGGTTCTGGGAACTGATATCTGCCTGGGGATGGACCCTTAAATATACGTTTTTGTCTTGAACCCTCGGGTTCCATTTTGTGAGCGGCATCCATTTTGTGATTGCCCTTACATAATCAAATGACCAAGGCCGAATTCGATCTGAAAGGACACGTACACCTTTGCTGACTCCTCTGTGACCTGGGCGAGCTAACTCCACTGCCTCAAGCCAAACCTGTTCGGGCAGTTCCTCTACCAGTGGCCGAATGAGATTAGTATCAAGGCACAACATGTCATAAACCGTTCATCGCATACAAGCCATGTTTTATCACACACACACCTGTCCCTGTTTCTTCTTTATGATCTGTTTAACAAGGAGGAGGTGCACGATTTTATTGGGGGTCCGTCGGTTTAGGAGGGTGTTGATCTGTGCTGCACTTAGCCCTGGCTGCTCCATTTTGCATTCCATTGATTTGATTTCCTATTTTTCATTGGAGGTGGACTTTAAGGCTATTTTTGCCTCTTGAGGCAAAAAACGTCACGTTGGACTGACTAATGTGAGGTTTTTGCCGCTAATGGGCCTTTCGTCAGTTTTTGCCCACTAACGTCAGAATTTGTATTGCCTTCACTCTATTGTTACAAACACAAATAACAATACGTTAGTGGAGGGCCTGAGGGATACTTATAGACCAGCCTAGGTTGTACCCCTCTACAAAGCTAAATGAACAACAAGGAAACCTAGGGGTCTATACCGGAAAATATTTTGGAAATTCCTATTTACTTAACCTGACGTCTAGCATAGTACATCAAGTTAAAGTCAAGACTAAATAGTTCTGACAAGAAACAAAAAACCTAAAGCAGGGGGCCACCAGTGATTGTAGATCAAAAACCTTTTATAGGATTCCCATCAAAAACGTGTGATGATCAATGTTATCATTTGGTCGTCCTTAGGGTCGTTTGTCTCTGGATCATTGAGACAAAGATCGTACCCCATGGTGGATTAGGGTTCCGACCCACAATCACTGTTGGACCATGTGGCATTGATCTGATGGAATCTGGTGCAGTGCAAAAAATAAAAAGTGGTGAATTAAAATAGGATAGAGAACCAAAAGAGGGAATTTTTAATAGGGAAGGTCTCTTCCTGTTAAAATCAAGAACAGCGCAATATCATAGAAGTTTAACCAAATATCTGCATGGGGGTCAACATGTTTCAGCCTAATGGGAAAAAGGGACCCAGGCTTTCTTCAGGGCCTCTGTTCAAAATAGTAATGCTACTGCATATAGTGCAAATAATGTGCCAAATCAAAATATAGTAAAACAATTGTGAGTGTCAATCTATAACAGCAAAGGATATATTTTCCCGACGTCTGTTAAATCTCCTCGGTGACACCTGGTGTGTTTGTTACATCCAGTGTGCCCGGGGAACAGACCTCACCTCTCCTGGACCTGGCTCAGGATATGTGAGACCCCGCTCTGTCCATCGTTGCCTCTGGCCGGCGCTGAGTCAGGGGGAGGCCCACTCTATTGTTACCAGCAGTTTTCAGCGCAGCTACTTCAAACTATTGCCATGTAGGGACGTATTGTAAATACATTGCTAACAGGGCAATAGCTTTTGGTGATAGGCCGCATAAAGAAAGCTGCCGCTAACTAGTGTTAGCGTTAGTTAGCGGCAGTTCTTGTAGAGGTTGCTGTTTTCTTCATATCTTAAACAAATCAAAGTTCCACAGTTTATTTTAGTGTCAGTAATGTTACCAATTAAAGTAAAAGAATGCTCCTTTCTTACTCCTCTTTGCCTAAGGTCCTTATTTCACTCCAGTGTCTGCTTCTCCCCTGTGGCTCCCACCAATACATTTTATTATATTCATATTGTATTGTCAGTTTATAGCTTAATAACAAAACAATTGCTTTGTACATTATTAGTATGTTAACATATTAGTCCATATCCACCCCATAATCCCAGTTCTAAATTGCTATAATGTCTACCCGAGTATCTGGCATGTTGCTTTGGGCTTCAACAAGGGTCCCAGTCCATAACAGTTCCACCATTTTTTCCAGATTTTATCATATTTGCCAGGACACCCCCATGCCTTGTATATCGTTTGTTCAAGCTGGAGGCATCAGTCCATGTCTTGTGTCTCGTCTCCAGGCCTCCATTGAGAGGGCTGTGGGGGAGGTCCAGTGTCGGGCTATACACCTCTTGGCAATTAACAGGCCCAGACCCACCAATGCTTTGTCCCCTCCACTGGACCCGCCCATATACCAAGTAGTACAATTTGTGGATGTACCTAGATTTGCATGCCTACTATGGCAGAAATTACAATAATAATGGCAGTTCAATAGGCCTGTATCTCTGGGTCATTACAGATAACGCAAAATAAATTCCCCATAGGGTCCTTACACCTGTGGTAGGCAGGAGACTTATTAATTCCCATCCTCCACATTCGGAAAGGTGGCATATGTGCTAGGTTCCAATACTTAAGTGTACGAAGCAGAGACTAGCAGGCATCATCAGTATTCAAAGGGCCATACAGGCGTCTCTCCAATCCGCTTTGTCCAATTCCCCCACCCAGGCCTTATATTTTTCCTTCAAAGAGTTCAGTGATGTGGGGGACTTATAGATCTGTGATACCGCTCCCTTACTTAAGGGGCCCATAAGAATGCTGCTTTCTAAGGGGCTATATTCAAGAATGTCCTCTAGTGCTTCTTGGTAAGAGTGCAGGGCGTGTCGGAGTTGCAAATAGCAGTAGAACTGGAAGCCGGCATGTAGAATTCTGCCTGGAGCGCCTGAAATGATATAATTTGGCCTCCGCCCCAGACATCTCCTATTTTTGAAATAGCAATTCCTTGAATCCCTCCAAGGAGGATACCTGAGTCAACCACCTGCACTCCCACAGCGGGTTTCTCTTGTCTGTCTGTCTGTGACTCCACCTACACCATTGGACGGAACCCCTCTCTGATCCATATGCCACTTGGTTAACCTCTGGGATTTAGTGACTATTTTTTTTAATTTAAAAAGTAAAGTTTTTTCTTCTCTCTTTCTCTCTACCACTCTGTCTTTTCTCTTTATTTGATATTTAGGTATTTATTATTCATTTTATTTTATTCCCCTTGCTACACTGTCCACTTTTCCTCTTACTACCCGTCAGTATAACCAGAGTGACCGTTTCTCAATTTCCGCCCCTTTTGGCCAAAGCCATCTCTTTCTTTCCTGTCAGGGGGTTCTGTATTGTCCTTCTCTTTTATTTGTCGGGCCTCTCTGTTTTGAGTTTAACAATGTTCACAACTGGGAGGGGGGAGAGGGGAGGGTGGCGGAGCTAGCTCTAGACCGCGATGGCCGCTTGAGCCCAAAGCTCCGCCGTATTATCGCACTATACTTCAATTATCCTGCAGCTAATGTGGCCCTGATCCTCCTAAACTGCGCCTTTGACATCGGAAGGTGTGGGGAAGCTGCTGATACGTTTAACACTGTGGCCCGCAGCTTGAAAAACGAGACGCTGCAGTGGGAGGGCAGGTAACGATTGGCCCGTGAATCCCCGACCCACAGTTGTGGCATACACAGAGGGACGTCGCTCGACGTGCGGCTACCGCCCAGCCTGCTGAGCCCGCACAGTGGAAGTCTGCCGCCTTGGTGCCCGGGAGTGCAGAGATTGATCCTGCAGCCGGCGTGAGAGCCCCGGAAGCCTGGGGAGCCTGGGTTGCGTCCTGCTGGGAGTAGCACTGAGGAGAGCGCGAGAGCGAAGGACGACGTGAGGCCTGGGCTGTGGGAAGCAGCGTCGTGCCTTGTACGGCGCCACCCGGCACTAGTCTGCAGCGGCGGAGATCGGAGCACAGGAGAGGTTGATTCCGGCACCCCCGCTGGGCTACACCTACTGTCAACGGAGGCTGGGGCCTGGTTGACGCGCGCCATACAGGCTTGGCATTGTGGCTGGAGGCAGCCGGGGTGTGGGGACTGGAGCACACACACCAATGATCTCCTCCACCTCGCCTGGCGTTTTGATATGCAGCATGTGGAGGTCTGCGGTCCGCACCCCCTCTTCATAGCCCTAACGTTAGCAGCGCTCACGCGATAGACGAGGTGCCTGCGGGATTGGCGTCCTACAGAGCGGTGTTTGAGGCAAGTGATCTGCGACCCGATGTGGGCCTTAGAGTGACTCTACGGCTCTACAGTCCATACGCTGGGTGTTGGTGGGGGACCGCTTTATTTTATTTTAGCAGTTTTCTGTAGCGCTGGCCCGACCCGAGGGTATCGGAGCGCTTCACAACAGGATGGGCCCGATTCACAGAATGAACTTAAGACTCAATCCTAAATTTACTACTATTTTGGCATTCACAGAATGAACTTACTACTTTTGGTATTCACAGAAGTTAGGATTTTGTCTTAAGTATGTCTTAAGTTTGTTAAGTTTCATTGCTTGTACTGGAACACTATTCTCATCATTCCAGTGGAGATTGAGGTCGCCAAAAATTATGTTGTTAGTGCTTCGGAGGGAGCAGTGGGCTATCAGGTCTGACAGGTGCTCCATGAACAAGGTGGTGTTGCCTGGTGGATGGTACAGGAGGTTACAGTGGAGTGGTGTGGCTCACTGGTTAGAGGCGGCAGACCCGGAAGCAGAGAACGGCCCGGGACCAGGGTTCAATTCCCGACGCGGCAGGGCCGTGGACCAGGGTCAACGGACATGATAATTCTCGCCTCGGTGCCTACTCTAACCAGGGATCACACTCGGCAACTCTGGGCATTAAGCTTGCCTCATCTCTACAACGGCCCCCCACAGACGCCGGGGATGCCTGGTTTCACCTTGGAGATACCCAGAAGGGACCATCTCACAGGGAAAGCCAGGACGGGTTCCCCAGCGGTCTTCAGCGCCAGGACACCCTGAGATGGGGTAAAAGTGCGCTTTACAAGTATCATCATTACATTTTTTACAATGTAGTACAATGTTTTTGGCGGTACTGATGTTGGTGGTTAGACATTCAAAGGAGTTGTGGTTAAAGGACTCTATTTCAGAAATCGATATGTTAATGTTGTGGATAATTGCCACGCCACCGCCTATTTGGTCCTTCCTATCCTTGTTGATGATAGAGAAGCCTGGGGGTACGAGCATATCCAGAATGGGAGGTGAACAGTTGTTTAGCCAGGTTTCGGTGATGAGGACTATGTCTATGTCATGGTTGAGAATGGTTTCTGCCAGCTCTGTGGCATGGTTCATGGCGGATCTGCAGTTAATGAGCATGCAGTTCGTGTTGGGTCTTCCTACTTTAGGTTCAATGGGGACGTTGATGAGGAAGGCTGGTGGTCTAGGGGGTTTCAGGAGGATTTGATCGCTTCTGAAGCCGGTGATTACCTGGATTGTAGATTGCTCGCCGCTAGGGGTGGTGTATGAGGAGGCCAGCTAGAGCGCTTTCTCTGGGGACATGGCTTCTGCGGTTCTACTTGGTCTCGTGGCATGGTGCGGGGAGGGGCAGGGTGCCTGGCTAGGGGGCGGGGTCTTTATGTGGCTATGGCGTGTGGTGGAAGAACGGTGGGAGTTTAGGGGGGTTGTGAAGCATCAAGAGGTTGGATAGGATGAGATTTAGTCACTGTATTATAAAGGCAACTTGATTTTCGATACGGACAAGACAACAGTCCGTCTCATCTTGAGTGGGGGGGGTTGCTTCTGGATGGGGTCACTGCAGCCTGTTGGTGAGTTGGTGGAGAAGTGTTGTCTTTTGGTGTTCATTAGGTTACCGGTTAGGGTACTGGAGTAGGTCGTATGGTGTGGGGGGTCAGGGTGTGGTGGTCGTTTAGAGTTGGAGAAGGGTTAAGACTGGGGATTGGGAGCCACAGAGGATGTATTGCGCTCATCTGGAGCAGGTAGGGGGATGTTAGGCTTTGTATGGTGTGGGGGATCAGGGTGTGGTGGTCGTTTGGTCTTGAAGAAGGGTCGAGGCTAGGGTTTGGGAGCCACGGGGGATGTATTGCGATTGTCTGGGGGAGATCAAGGGATGTTAATCCTAGGGGGAAGACCTGACGGAAGGCCTATACTAGGGGGCGTGGCCAGGTCCTCGGAGCTGCAGGGACAGGCGCGGTGCTCCCTCTGCATCTTTGAACTTAAGTAAACTGATTCAGTTTACTTAAGTTCAAAGACGCTGAAGGACAACTGACAATCATGTCAGTCAGCATGACGTCAGGACCGACAACCCCTTCAGAATCTGAAAGGAGTGGGCGGTCTGGCGTCATGTTGACTGACATGATTGTAAGACCAGTGGGGGGCAACAGGCAGCAGCACAACACAAGTGCGCATGAGTGGGGACGGAGTGCAAATTTTCGCACCGTGCCCACTCATGCGCACTTGTGTTTTGACTTGTTTGCGCATGCCCATTAGGAGCCCTTCGGGCTCCTAATGGGCGTGCGTCGGGCGAAGAATCGCCGTGCCCTAAGCCAATTCTGGCGCTGCTGGCAGAGCCAGGATTGGCTGAGAGGGGCTGTAGGTGCCAACGGACCTGGGGCGGCGCGGACCTGCTCAGGACCACCTCTCCTTCAGGAAGAAGCTGAAGACCTGGCTGTTCGAGCAGTAGCGGCCCCCCCCCCCCCCCCCCCCCAGCGCCTTGAGACCCTACGGGTATGTAGCGCGCTCTATAAGTGTCACTGATTGATTGATTGACCTCAGGTAGGATTTTAAAAATTTATTTTAATACCCCCCTCCCCTCACCCCCGCGTGACACCCCCCCCCTGCGACCCCCCACCCCCACAACATTCCACCCCCCACCCGCGAGCCGTGACTGAGTGGCGTAGGAGGCACAGGTGGCCCTAACCGAAGTCCTACTACCTGTAGTAGAGCACACATGCCCACAACACTGGAACAATTGATTGAGCATATAAGGGAGTCTGAGATGCATGGACACCTACGGAGGCCTTCGGGACAGAAACTTGGATTATGCAACTATTATTGTTGCCAGATGACCCTAATCACATTACTGAATATATAAGTTTACAGGTTTCAACGTTTAATAAATAACTATTGAGAATTTTTTTTTAAAGTAGGACCTATGGTCGAGCCAGACCAGGGCAGGCATCTTGCTCAAGCCAGGCTCGAACCTTCTCCGTCCCCATCCACATTACGCACACGTAGAAAAGGCCTGCATGAGTAGCCCTTTTGTGAATAACGCAGCTTACCCGACTCAAGTACACAGTATAACTTTCAACTGGTGCAAGTCTGACTTACTCCTACATTAAAGCTTTATTAATTGATGCAGAGTGTGAACGGGATTTTTGAGGTGGAGTTACCATAACAACAGTGCCCCTGTCATGGAGTGCGCCCCTTAATCTGCTGGGTCGACCTGCCAGGTGTTTCCTTCACCTCATGTTTTCTTGTTTTTCATACCGATGAGCCAGTGTGGACCCGGGGATGTAGCTAGGGGCATCTTAGAACAGCCCACCCTCCCCAGACACAAAGGCCGGAGTCACAGACCTACCCTGCTTGCCAAAGTGTCACTCTAATTTGCTAATTTGTAAATGTTATTTCGTGTGTGAGCCCAGCAGTTTTTACAAAGGGCAGCGCTTGCTGCACAAAGTTGTGCTTTGAATTTATGAAACGTTTGAGTTTGAACAGGCCTTTTGTCGGTGGTGGAAGCGCTTGTCAAATCATACCCGATTGTACCTTTCTTTTTTATACCTGTCTGAAGGCTTTACATGTTGCACATGGCAACATAGCATCCAATGTGGGCTTACATGGCATGGCATGTGTCCTAGCTCCGACTATCTACATTACATGCATGTCTATTTTGTGCGCACTTTAACAGGGCAGATGATTTCTCAATCAAATGGGCTTACTTTAAAAATGTTTGCATTTGATTTTATTGCAATGCTGTCTGTGTGATCCTGCAACCAATATCATGATGTCTGCCTAAATGTATTGCACATACCTACTAACAATGACTGATGATGCGCCAGCAATTGGGCAAGTCTGCTAAAGCCAACTTTTATAAATGGTTCATATAGGTGATAGTTCCATCAATTTCAATGGTCTCTGAGCTCGTCAACCCCCATCAATAGTTATAATTTATTGGAAATCATTACAACATGTACCGGGGTGAGGGGATGCACTTAGTAGGCCACCAGATCTACAAGTGAATTAATTTTGTAAGGTATGTCTGTTTCCTGTTTTCTGTTAGAAATTTGTATGCCTCTCTGTCAGGAATGACTGTGAGGGAGGTTATAAACACAGCCCGATTTAAAAGGTGCCATGAATTTGGTTTTGCTTGAGGCAGTATTTGGTTGTGACGCCATGCTGTTTTACAGTGCCTTATAGGAATATTTAACAAGAACTGCATCTTAAAGAATATAACTTCTGGGCCAATTGTTTGTGTATTCTGTGGCAAAAAGTACACCAATTTGCTCCTTCCCCCAACACTCACCTAGGAATAGTCAGGCTCACTCACTTCAGTTGGGGTATTTACACCCCACCATTTTAAAAATTCACCAGCCGCCCCTGTGCAGGGAGTCGGTAGGGTTTGGGGTTGAGCGTTGATGGCTGAGGATGCGGGGGTGAACTGGAGCTGCAAGGAGAGGGGAGGGTTTGGAGGGTTTGGGGTTGGGAATAGGTGGCTGAGGATGCGGGGGTGAGCTGGGCGTGGGGGCTGGTTGCCTGGTTGGGAGGAGGGCGTGGGGGAGAGGGGTGATGGTGGGGTTGGAATGAAGAGAGGGGAAGAGAAGATCAAAGGCTTCAAGACTGTCGTTGTTTGCTTGGATCAAGACGGTGCAGTTGGAGTAGATGGTCACCGAGGGGGTCCCGTGGCGTGGCTAGTGATTAAGGGGGTAGAATGAGAGTTTGCAGCTGTGGGTCGTGTTGGTGGTTTTGATGATTTAGCGTTTTGCTCTCAAGGTGGAGATCCAAAAGCCGGGTCTGGCTGTATGAAAGATGAGGTCCATTTTTACATGACCTTTCACGGCAGAGTGATAGATAGATGGATTCTGGGAATTGCCTGATCCGTTTATGTTTTTGAGGGATTTTTTTGATTTAGGTGTGAGGTTGGAGGGGAGGGACAACGAGAAGGAGTTTGGACCATGTCGCCTAATGTAGGGTGAGGAGAGGGGGTTGGGGGGGGTTGTCGTGAGTGAAGGCATTATGGTTAGGTGTCAGTTAGGATGATAACTTTATGGGGGGTTCTACTACTAACCTAGTGGACGAGGTGGGAGAGCTTCCCAGCAGGTTTAAGGGAGATTGATCTTTCTGTAACTGTAGTGTGTTGGAGGGAATAGAGACGTGATCGAGGGGAGCAGGGGAGATAGGAAGAGGGAGAGTTTAAGGTTCGATTAGAGTTAGCAGGTGAGACACGATCTAAGAGATCAGGGGGAGAAGGGGAAATGGGGATCTTGGGACTGCTTAGAGTCTGCAGGTGAGAAGCAATCTAGGAGACCAAGGGGAAATAGGGAAAGAGATTTCTAGGGTCCTCTAAAGATTACAGGGGAGTGGATTAATGGTGAAGACCAGTACGAATAGGGGTCGAGGTGTGCCTCCCCCTCCCCCAGACAGTGGATCGGCAGTGGGGCTGCGGAAGCTCTGAGGGGGAAGTGTTAGCTGGGTCAGATGGACAGATGGAAGCTATGCCGAGGGTCTGCGGTCTCTCCGCAGACGATGAGTGGTCACTGTGGAAGGTGCTCTTTATGAGACCAATTCGGGGCAGGAGGAGAGAGCCTTGGCGAAGGGAGGAGGTCCAATTTACTCTGAAAGCATCTAGTAGAGGGACCTAGGGGCAAGAGGTTGTCACCCGGTTTTATTTCAGGGAGTGACTCACCTGCACCTCCTTCAGTTCACCATCCGTTGCTCCCTTGCATAGGTTTCAAGGTGCGCACCGAGTGCTTGTCACCTAGAGTTTCATGGGGAGTTGTCACGATTGACCGCCATTTTGAGATCAGGCGGATCAGGGGGGGTTTGAGCAGGGTGCTCACGGCCTGGCTGTATGAATCTTGGAGAGATGACTGGGGCAGGAGGCCGTCTGGGTTCTTGTTCCAGGCGATGCTCCCCTGAGATTTGTTCAGAGTGCTCCTATTGAGCGTCCGGGTCTGAGTGTCTTGTCTAGTTGTCTCTAGGTTTCCGCCATTTTGAGGTTAGGCGGGACGGGGTGATCCGGACAGGGGCTCCGGTTTAGGTTGTGGCCTTTCCAGTGGGAGGCCAGAAGGCGGGAGAGAGAGCCTGGGTTCGTGTCTGGGCGTTGCCCCCCCCCTCCCACCCCAGCGCTCACTTCAGGTAGCCCTCAAGCGCTTCGGAGCATAGCATTACTGGCGGGCTGGGATGTTTAGACCACCATTGATAAGCCAGGCGGCATGGGGAGAGAAGGTGAAAGCTCCGTTTCTGCAAATGGATTCGGCCCAGTGAGAGGCCAGGGGAGGGAGCTAGTCCCCTGGCTTGTGGGCAGGAACGTAACCTTCTGCAACAGCTTCGGTATGCCCCAGGTGTGCTTACGGTCGTGGGTAACCACCGAACTGTCCTGACTGGGCTGCCATGTTAGGGTCAGGCGATGCAGGTTCGATCGCGTCCTACGATTGCTTCAACTCCGCGATCTCGTTGTAATTCCACCGGTGAGTCTAGTTGAGTTGCCGCCTGTGTCCGATGTCGGCTCGGAGCTCCAGCGGTTCCGGGCAAAGTAGCCTTTGATCAATGGAGGACAGGGAGGTGCCGTTCAACACGGAGGCAGCAGTTGGCGGCCAGCGAGAGAAGCGGCGTGGCTCCGCGTCGTCCAGGCTCAATTCAGGCTTGTCCTGTTCTGGAGGCTCTGGATGTTGGCGATATGCACTAAAGATGCACTAAAGAAAATAAATAATAAAAATAGTGGTTCCAAGCAGGTCTTTCACTGCAGAGACCCCCACAGACTGGGACTGGACAGCAGCAAGCACACGCTGATGGGCGGGTAGGCTCATAAAGGTTTTGTGACCCACCTGACCCTAGGAGCACTGCCGGACGCTGTGGGGGCTGTGGTGCCGGGGTCTTCGTTAGCAGTGCAGTAGGATTGAGTCGCCCCCCTGCAGTGGATTGAGCTCGACGGCCTAGATCAGGATTTACATACTTGCCAGGACGGGTGCAATTGGAACGTGTGAGCCCTTAACCTTCCGGCGGAGGTAGGGTTTCCCAGAAACTATGGGCAGAGGAGACAAGATCCAGACAAAACTGGCCTCCTACCAGAAGCAATCCAAGTCTCAATACCCTGCTCCGGGTGGGGATGACAGGATGCCGCCGCCAGTGCACGAAGATTTCGAAACAGACTTACGCAGCATCCTAAAATCAATGGAGAAATCTCTGCAAAGTGGCATCACCTCCCTGGGCACAAATATGATGCTCTCATGTACAGAATGGATAGAATGGCCGAACGCCTTGATAAACACGCAGAAAGACTGGATATGTCCGAAAGGCGCCTAACCGAAGTTGAAGAGGCCCACACTACTCTGGACGCTGATCATAAACAGGTTCTGCGTGTCCTGCAGGACAAGACAGAAGATATCGAGGCACGTTCCCGTCATTGCAAACTGTGTATTATTGGCCTTCCGGAAACGACGGCCACAGGAAAGATGGAACAGTTTGTTGAAAAACTACTTGTGACATTACTGGGTGACGGTGTTTTCTCTGCGATGTTTGTCGTGGAGAGAGGGCATTGAGCTCTGGGACCAAGACCCCCGCCGGGTGCTGCACCGCGTCCGATTATAGCGAAGCTACTTAACTACCGTGATCAATATGCTGCTCTCCGAGTTGCTAGAGAGAAGAAGTCCTTGAGATATGAGGGCTCGGAGCTCTCCTTATACCCGGATTTCACTGCGCGCGTGCAGGAGGCACGTAGACATTTCGTCCCGCTCAAGAGGCAGCTCCGGGATCTGGGTGTGGACTACGCTATGCTGTACCCAGTGAAGCTCCGGGTCAACAGGCAAGGGAGATCGCATATTTTCTCGGACCCCAAGGCATTGCAACAGGCCATCAAGAGCTGGACGAAGGAGTGGTGGGGTAGCCCGGAGCCATTGCTGCTGGATGAGGCGGCAGAAGGCTCGCTGGAAGACCAGGACTGACGAGTTGATCTGATGGATGTCAGGGCGGTGAGATGATCTGGGGGTTGTGGGGAGGGGGGGTTTTGGTTCGGGTCGGAGATGATGCTGGATGATCGATGTTGGTGTCTATTTATAGAGGGGTTTTCTACTGTGCTCCCCCTTGCTAACATTGTGTTGCTATGGCCAAGGGTATTCGGTCCTAAGTAGAATGCGGGTTTGCCTCGACTTGACTGAACACATTGCTATGGAACTGTGGCCTAGGATCCTGCTGCCTCCCTCTGGGGATGGGCTATGGTTTATTATTGAGGCGATTGGCGGGGTCCCGCTCATTTGGTGGTTGGGGGGAAGACGTTCTTGCCCACATGCTGAAAATATTGTTACGATGACATGTGGGAACTCGGGCTGGTTAGAATTGATGTTAGTATCTGTGGAAGCTCGGCACGAAGAGCTACCTCCGCTCACGTGTGCCTGGCACTGTTGTTGCTATTTGAAATGGGTTGGGGCTTTGGGGGGTATGGGGAGGAAGGAGAGTCTGTTTGGGATTCATGCGGCCATGTTGGGGAGGTATGCAGTGCGCAGGGGGAGGCGGGGAGAAGAGGGATGGTTTTCATGGAGGGTTGTTCAGGGGGCTGGTTGTTTGACATGGATATGGTACACTGCGCACTAGTACACATTGACACTCTTTACACAATATACCTTACCTACAATGTTAATGACACGTGATGCCCAAGTGACCCAGGGACAGATGGGCTGTATACGAGTAATGACCTGGAATGTCAGGGGACTTAATGATCACCGTAAGCTTAGGAAGGTACTGAACTATCTAAACCGACAAAATAAAAGTCTTGCAATTTCTAGGCACGAGAAGAGGCACCGCAGAGACTCGAACTCAGTTCCCCAAGGACAAAGTCAGCAACTCTACTCTAGTTGTTATGCCACATTCTTTCGTCAAAGTGCTGGGCTTTTTTTTGCTTATATCTCATTTTCTCCCACCTAGGGCTCCATAGAAGTAGCAACTCAAGTTTCTGGCCGTCTACATGGAAATCAGAAAGAGCGCACATGCTTTCGTCAAGCAAGGGGTCCTGTCAACCACTCCAAACACAAACCCGGCCAACTACACAAGTACGCCCCACTTCTCCAGGGATATCACTCAGCTCCCTCTCCACTCCCCCTAAAGAGATCATATAACAGGAGCAGCCGCCCGCTGCCTCCCATTTGCGGAGCAACTCCCACCATAGTTTATAGTGTGCTCCTTGTGTGTGAGTTTTTGTTGTCTACGTTTGTAACTTGTTCGAAGCCTAGAATGCTGTTTTTTTGCAGGAAGGAGACCCTCTGTGCATCTGAGCTTTCAGGGCTCTCCGTGGAGATGGCCCACAAGTTTTTAAGTTGTGGTTTCAATGGTACCTTCCGCCACGATCCCTTCGCTCAGAAACACCTCGTAATATCATTGTTCCCAGAATAAAAAAAGTAAAATGGGGCAGGAGAAGTTTCACTCCCGATGCTACATCCAAGTTGCAGACAGACTTTTTGTATTCCAGTAGTTCAGATCGGTGACCAGTTTTGGTTTTCTGATTTTCATGCAGACTGGTCCATGGTTTGAGCAGGGAGGTGGGGTTTTAGTGGGAGTCTCATCCCAGGAAAAGGTTAAAACGAGCATGCAGAAGACATGCCGACTGCCATACTCAGATCCCTGCTAACCCGTGGGTAGTAGCCTTCCCAGAGAGCAAAGGATCGGGAAGGGGCTAGGAGACACTCCCTGACTTCAAAGAGACCTACTGTCTCTTCTCCTAAAATTTCTGAAATTGTCTCCCTATTCACATAGGCTCTCTCGACTCTTGCCTTCCATCTGGATTTTGTAACACACAAAATGGAAGCCAGTAGTCAAGCTTACAAATGAGCGATTCATGTCCAACAAGAATGATGGGCAAAGGGCCCGGTTGCAGGTGACTGGCAGATAAATTCATTCTTCAGGGAGTTATGAATGATGCAGCTAGGCTCATATTAAAAAAACCTAGGACTGCCCACGCCTCTCCCCTGATGCAGGAGCTGCATTGGCTCCCAATACGTCAGCGAATTGTATTCAAGGGATTGTGTATTGCTCACAAGGCTCTGCACGGCAAAGCACCCAAATATTTGAAATCCCGAATATCCCCCTACACACCGGGTAGGACTTTGCGTTCGTCGGACGCCACTTTTCTGTCCCAATCTCGCTTCAAACTGACCACGGTGGGGGGCCGTGCGTTCTCCAACGTGCTTCCAGCTTTGTGGAATAAATTGGATTCAGATCTCAGGAAGGAAAGTAATTTACTTCCCTTCAGAAAAAAACTAAAAACTGTGTTGTACAAACAAGCATGGAGTAGCTCTTAGGTGCACAGCTGATTTCAAGTGAATGTAACATCTCATTACGTAACATCTTTCACGTAAATCTGGACAGACAGCGCTTAGAGACCCCTGTGGTTATAACGCGCCATACAAATTAAATAAATAAATAAATAAATAAAATAAATAAATTACAAAGTTGACATTTGTTTTTATTTAAGTTGAAACAAATGCAATAAAATAATGACAGCTATGAAGGGGGGGAGAAAGGAGGAGAGGGTGAAGGGATCAGTTGGGGAGCACCGTGTCACACAGATACATGACACAATGTCAATGAGAGAGAATATCCCCTCCACATTTGCCCAATCCAGCATTAACAATAGAACTTGCCCATCCTCAATGGATGATATATGTAACCCTCAAGGGTGAAGGAGAGGACGATGGCGAGGTGGACGGGGCATACTACTGTGTTCGCTGAGGCGAGTCACCAGGATACCTCATTGCAATCAGGGCTGTAAAGGCAGGGGAAACAGTGTGCGGGCGGCTATCCCGGGGGTTAGTCTCTAGCGACAGAGGTAAGGTGGAATCCCTGTGGCGCACGAAAGTGAGCAACGGTTCCCAAATAACATTGGGCCATGAGTGTACTGGCATCTATTGCCAAAATGTTTTAAATTGCTCCTGACAGTATGTTGCATCTTGTAACCATTATGCAGGTGTTTGGCATAGTAGGAGTATTGCATGCTGAGGACACCCAGCTGATTGTCTCTCTGTCCCAAGGCCACAATCAAGGCAACATGCAACTGGGTCCATGTCTAAACAAACTGTCCCGCTGGATGTCAAACTGCTACCTAAAATTGAACGGCGAAAAAAAAGAGCTTATGATTTTAGGCAACAAAGCGATTCCCAGGCCACTGAAAAACTGCCTGTCATGTATGGGCAATTCCTCTGGTCCTAAAATTATGGTATAAAATGTAGGCATTTGGCTGGACAGCTCTCTCTCAATGAGCCAACCCACCAACAAGCTATCTGGCATCTATTTTGGGCCTTTGAGAATGTTCAGAAAGATACTGGACCTTATACCGGAGCAGCTTAGGAGGACTGTTCTACAATCTCTGACAGTCTCACGTCTGGACTATAGGAAATCTCTCTACTTAGGTTCCCCCAAGTATGTGATAAAGAGGCTCCAGACGGGGCAGAATGCAAAAGCCAGGCTACTGCTCACCCTCCACAGACACACCTCAGCACGAGAAGCCCTAGAGCAACTACAATGGTTGCCAGTAGCGGCGAGAATAACGTTCAAATCCCTGTGCATCGCTCCAGGGCGGTAAATAATAAAGGCCCAGAAAAACTAAGACACCTAATCTCGGCGGATGTCCCCATAAGACCGCTCAGATCCTCTCATCTACACCTTCTCCGTCCCACCAGAATAAAAAAAATCTAGATGGGGAGGCAGATCCTTCCCATCAGAGTTGCAGAATGAAATGGCATTAAGAAAAAAACTTAAGACTTGGCTATTCTCCCCAAAACTCTAATGAGCTTCTATAATAATACAATTTATAAAGCGCATGGTTACGCCATCTCGGCGTGTCCCTGTGCTAAGTGAGAAAAGCAGGAGCAGAAGCGACAGCAAGTGCCATAGGCTAAGCTACAAACAGGTGGGACTTCAACAGCTTTCGGAACTTGGTTTCAGAACACTCCACCTCAGAGGAATCGGGAGTCTGTTCCAGTTCCGAGCCACTAGACACCGGAAGGAACGGCCACCCATCTTAGCCTTCTTTATTTTTGGAATAGCCAGCTGCCCCATTCCTCTGGATCTGAGACATCTACTCGGAGCATACTTGGTGACTAAATCCGTTAAATATGCCGGGACCTTGTCATAGACAATCCGGTGGCATATAACCAGAGTTTTAAACAGTACTCTTTTCTTGACAGGGAGCCAATGCAACGAGTCAAGTGCCTTTTTTGAAGGCGCTCGCCTGGGCTGCATAAGAGTCAGCCTAGCGGCGGCATTTTGTAGAACTTGCAGTCTACCAAGGCCCTTTGCAGTGGCCCCCAGGTAAAGTACATTCCCATAATCTAGGCAAAACACGATTAATGCGTGTATCAACGTCTTCCTAGCCCCTAATGGGAGAAGATACAGCGTTTTGCGCAGTTTAGTTAATACACCAAAACATTTCCCCACAACTCGTCGAATGTGACCCTCATACGAGAGGGTAGGATCCACCCAAATCCCCATATTTTTTGCCTCAGTGCAGGGGGTGGGGCCCAAACTCGGAGGCCACCATTCCGAGGTCCAGCTAGAGTTGTTACCTCCCACCACAAGCACCTCCGTCTTGCTTCCATTCAGTTTCAGGCAGTTCTTATCCATCCAGGAGGCAAGCTCCTGCATGCAGGCTCTGAAATTGGAAGCCGCCACTCCAGGTGCCTATGATAGGGAAATCAATAGCTGGGTATCATCGGCATAAGAAACTACAACTACTCTGAAGCCCTGCAAAATCTTCGCCAACGGCGACAAGTAAAGATTGAACAGGGAGGGACTGAGAGCAGAGCCCTGGAGGACTCCCTTCTCCAATCTCATATCTTCGGAGTAGTGTACCCCTGCCTAACCTGGAAACTGCGCCCAATTAAAAAAGATTTTAGCCATTTCAGGGCAGCACCTGAGACGCCGCCCTTGTTCAGACACTGTAGCAAGGTGTGATGTGCCACAGTGTTGAACGCGGCACTGAGATCAAGCATGATCAGTGCCATGGTGTGTCCCGCGTCGGCCCCTTGTCTAAGGGTTTCCGTTGCGCAAAGTAACGCCGTCTCTGTGGAATGGCCTACCCGAAATGTGGAATGGCCTACCCGAAATCCGGACTGTGAAGGGTGAAGGAGACAGGCAGCTTCCAAATGAGCCACCAATTGATGATTAACCACCTTCTCCGTCACTTTGGCCAAATACGGCAAAAGAGAAATCGGCCGCAGATTTTCTAATGTGTCCAGGCTTATATTCAGTTTTTTCCTGATAAGGAGGACCACCGCTCGTTTCCAGCTGTCAGGCAGCGTGTGCTGTGTAAATGAGATGGTTAATACATGCCTGATGTATGGGTCAAGGACGTCCAAGCTGGCCCCCATCACTTTGGGTAGAGCAGGGTCTCTTGGGGAACCAGATTTAACGCTCAAACAAATGCTCTTTAAGGACTCAGGTGGGGGGACCACAAAGTCATTCAGTCTCAACCATGAGCTACTGTCCTGCATCAGCTCAACAAAATCGGCCCCACTGACAAGGCTGCCTGAGAAGGATGAATAGATTTTTTCCACCTTCTCCGAAAAATACTCTGCTATCCGATTGCAATCTCCAACGGATCCACCGCTCGGCGCTGTGGCCAGAGACAATATTTCTTTAAAAATTTTAAAAAGTTCTTTGGTAGAATTCTCGGCCACCCCAATTCTATCTTTGTAGTGAGTGGCTTTTGCCCGTCTAAGCCTGGTTTGATAGCTCCTCTGCTCAAGCCTGTATAGCTGTCTGTCCTGGGTCTTAAAACCTTTCCTCCATTGCGTCTCCAGGTGCTTGCAGACCGCTTTGGCCTCCTGTAGGGCGGGAGTAAACCAGGGCGCAGTCTTTCGCCCTCTGCCCCCCATTCTACTAGGAAGCAGCGGCGCCACCTTATTAAGGGCCAGATTAATGCGCCTCTCCAGGTTTCCACATGCAGTGTTAATGTCAAACCCTCCCGCCGAGCCCCCCCTCGTCAGTTCTTTGCTGAAGTTATCCTGTGCAAAGTTTTTCCACTTTCTGCACTGGTTACCGCTAGGATTCACCTCCCGTCCGACCTTCACGGGTAGTGATATAGTAAATGGAACCAAAAAGTGGTCAGACCAGGGGATAGGGAGAGGGAGAGGAGTAGACACCTTGACTTCCTGCCAACTGGCAAACACCGGGTCGAGTAAATGACCCAGCTGATGATCCTCATGAGTTTTTATGACCGTTGTTTTATTTTTGCACCCTTGGAGTAAGGCGTGTGTGGTATTCATGAATTATGTACTGTATATAGCTTTTTAAATATCAATTGTAACTGTTTTACTGGATGTAATTACTCTATCTGCTTTTATGATTTTAATGTAAAATCGAATAAAGCTATCTTTGATTTGATTTGATTTGACCCAGCTGATGAGTAGGACAGCAGGATTTTAAGTCCAAGTGTAGCGCCTGTAAATCCTGACGCAGATCGACTGCCTCCTTATGTAAGGGGTTCTCCAAATGAAAATTCAAGTCACCTAAGACTAAGAGTTTACTGTGTCTTATGACTAAATGGGCAATATTTTCAAGCAAACTGGGCCTAAAACGAATAGAGGAACCTGGCGGCCTGTATAACAAGATCCCAGTCACCGAGCAATTGGAATTGATCTTTAATATAAAAAGACCCGCCTCACTGTCCAAGTAGGAAATAGGCTCCATACTGCACTCCAGGGGCGATCTAGTAATAATCGCAATCTCCCCCCCCCTCTGCCTACTGCTCTATCAATTCTGATCATGGAATACCCCGGTGGGAGTGCCTCTATGATATCCGGATCGGAGTCATCCCCCAGCCACGTTTCCGTAAGGAACAGGAGGTCTAGATTCGCGTCCGTGAGTAATTTCAGAATCTCAATTTTGTGTTTCCCCAAGGATCTACACTTGAGTAGGCCACACAAAAGAGACCCTCTTTCCTCCTGCCGAGTGTTCCCTGGGCTCCAGATGAAAGAGCATTGTTGACACATGCTAACTTGCATTGCTGACATACTGTGCCTGCAGGCAGGGTGCAACCGCGGACAAAAGTTTAATAATTCCTCCCTACCATAATGAGTTTTTACATGAAAATGGCCAGAAGTATTGGCCCCGGCCCCCGCACGTCCGCGGACGGGCACAGACGGACTTACCTTTGGCTTACCTTCGGCGCGCTCACGGCGCCCCTTTTATCCCTACTGCCTCCTGAGGGTCTGGCGACTGGAGCGCTAACCGTCCCCCGACCGGAAGTGGCTGTCTCTAGACCTTCCACGCCCTCCGCGCAACGGTGCTCTCACCGCGTCGGACCAGGGTGGAAGGAGAGAAATAGAGACCAGGCTTCCAAGTCCCAACAGTTGCGAGCCCCCAAGCAAGTAAGTGCCTGAAATTACAGTACCGCTAAAAAGAACACAAAGCGTGCTCCCATAAAGTGCAATTAAAAGTACTGTGCCGGTGATAATAGCTCCGGCACTACGCAGCCCAGGTTTAACAGCAATAACGCTCAGCAATAAGCAGCCCTGCCACTGCCCACTCACCTTCTCCTAGTCTCACAGCTCTCCTTGTCAGAACGAGAAAGCCTTGGGGTAAAAAACACAATATACTTAGGGCAGGGTCAGAGGCCAAAGTCACCTGGAATGGTGAGTTATGGGAATCCATACAATGTTTGTATATTCCATTAGAGTCTTGGTTAGTCAGAGCCTTTAGGTTCTTTTTCACTTGACCCTGGGGTACAAATTGTTTGTTTAAAGCCTTGGGGTAGCCATGCGCTATATAAATTAGGCCTGGGTGGTAAATTCCGTTCCGCTTGCGGAATTTGTGGAATTTGGTTAATTTCGCGTTCCGCGGAGAACGCGAAATTGCCCAAAATTCTGCGTTCCGCAACTTCGCAAAATGTTTTGCTTGTTCGCGTTCTCAAAATGCGTGTTTCCCCCCAAGCACGCAAACAGTTATTGCGAACAGGAAAAAAGCATCGCGAACAAGCAATTTCGCATGTTCGCTGTGATTTTTTACCATTTCGCGGAGATTTGTGTAACGCAATTCCGCAAATTCCACCCACCCCTAATATAAATCCACAAATCAAATCAAATCATGGGAGGGTGCCCACTCTGTGTCTCACTCATGTCAACAAAAAGGTTTCTGAGCACATGCGTGCTTGTCATGCTTGCCGAGGTGGGGGTTATACCATGATATCTTGCTAAGATGGCGGGTGTGGGTCTACAGGCCTGGGGGCACCATCCATCCTTTCTCCTCAGATTCAGAGGGCACATCTAGAGTTGAATTAGACAACCACAACTCTTTGGTTCTGGTTCAGAGCTCTGACTAATGCTGTTTATGGCCTCTGGTGGGGTTTGTGTTGATCAACATACACTGCCCAAGGGGTGGGGGGTCAAATGTTGCAACACTAACCTCTAGGGATGCAGAATTGAGCAAGAACGTCTCTCCCTTGAAAAGTTAATCCGTTTGACACCCTGGAAGGAATCTTCCAGAAAGGTGGGTCTCTGCCTGGGGCTCTGGTAGAACCAGTGGCACCAGACAGCAGACAGCAGGTTGGGACGTGAGAGGAAAGCTTCCGGGGAGAGTGCAGGGCCCGGAATGCGCCGAGAAGGGTTCGGTCCAGGTATATAAGAGCTGCGCCTTCCACACTCCAGCACCCCCAGCGTCTCTCCTATCCGTGCCTTCCCTGCTCAGCTTCCGCGCACCTCTTCGGCCCGAGACGAGATCGGCAGCCATGTTTCACATGCCAGGAGGGTTCTCGGACGAGCAGAAAGCTACACCTGAAATCCAAACCTACTGTAACCAGGTAAGACGCCAAACAATGACTTTTATTTCATTTCTTTATTGTGTGTAATGTTATATATAGAGAACTCGACCCGGAGGTATTGCAGCGCTTTACATGAGCATCTGTTACGTCACACAAGGACACATTCATTGTTTGAAGGCACGGGAGATTAGGTCATTTGCCCAGAATCACAGGATGTTGAGCCAAAGCCGAGATTCGAACCCGGTTCCCAGTTCCAAGGTCGGCAGCTCTGTTTGGTACGTCACATCCTCTCCCCTTTGTTTAACTTAATTGAATACTAGGGGTGTGCAAAGTTTTCTTTCTAAAGCAAAGTTTTGCACAGTTCCTAGTTTTCACCCTGAGTGATGCTTCCCCTTCGCCGCCTGAGCTGTTTTCTGCTCTCTCATTGCCAGGTCACTTTTCACCAGAGAGTGAGATACTTGCGGGTCTAGTTGGACTCGGACATTTTTCTCTGCAAGTTTACTCAGTCCAGAGCTCTCCTGTGCCGCTGGCAGATGTACGCAGGACATGTCTCTGCAGTTGTACCTTTGACGGAGCAATTGTTTTCTGCAAAGTATATTGTATGCAGAACCAATTTGTCAGTGTTGTATAAGTCTGTAGATCCAATTTAAATGGTCGCAGAAAGTGCCAATTGTTATACAAATATATGAAAGCCAAATATCATTGCAGTCTTTGTGAAGATGCAAAAATTTAAATAGAACAAACCAAAATAAATGTTTGCAATTTTGCACACCGCGAATAAAGGCTCCATATCTCTGTCAAAACAGTTTGGACCTGGGTGAAAGAACCTCTAATTATCTATTTTTACAGATGCGTTAGGAATGGGGCTTCTGAGCCTATATCAAGGGAAGTTCATCGTATCATTGTTATACTGTTTCCTTTTCTATGTTATGTGACGCTCCAGCAACTCATGTAACTATGTAACAATGTTCTGCAATAATGTCCTACCTCATGTAAAGCGCTCTGATACCTCCGGGTCTAGCCAGCGCTATATAAAACTTTTCAAATAAATAAATAAATCTCAAGCAAAAACAAAGGAACCCCACGTTTTACAATTTTTGCTAATTCCCTCATGAAGAACGGAGGAAGTAGATGTGCCTGGTCCGTATGACCTCGCCCACTCTCGCCTCCACCAGAGGAGCACAGATGTTGGCCAGCACCTCCTAAGTGAGAGCTCTACTCATGTCCTCTGAAGTGGGTTGAGGAGCCTTGACTCAAAGAACACAATGTTATTCAGTGAAGGGTGACCCCCCCCTCACAGCTCCACAGTAGTCTGTATAGAGGGTGCTCTGCTTGGGCACCGGGGCACCCACCTGTAATTAAACAAAGTGGCGGGCTCCAACATCTGGAGCCAGTCGGGCTGCTGGGATCTTGGGCTCCCTCCCAAACCCAACAGAAATGTGGTTGTGAGTGACCCAGATGGGCACCGGGGCACCCACTTAAGAAAAGCAAGCATTTGCAATAGGTCTTCCATTAGGAAAGTTTGAGCGATTGGTATTGTAAATGACACATTTTTTATTTATGTGTTTGTTTTGAAAATAGCGAAATTAATAGCTTTGTCATTTACAATGCCAATAGTTATAACTTTCGCAAATGTGACACCTATAGCATTTGTAATGCAATATGTGTTGTATTTACGTGACTTGGATGTATTGATATTGCAAATAACAATGGGTTTTAATTTTTTTAAATAATTAATACTTAAATAAAAGTTATTGTAATTTATAATGGTAATGGCTTAAACTTTTGTGAATAACTTTTTTGAAGATTAGCGTAGAAAATTGCCCCCCCCTGCAGAATGAGATGCGGACGGTCATCGGAGGCTCGCTTATTTCATAGATATTCATTAGCCTTAGGCTGAATGGGGGCTCCCTAAAGAGTTGGGGACCCTGAAGGGTTGGGCATACAATGCACCCGCAGGGGCCTCCGTAATGCCCACGGGTCTCCACTAGTGAGGGATAGACTCTGACAACAAGGGAAAGAGGAAGTCACTACTAGTGAGAATTAGACCCTGGCAATCAGGGACAGAGGCGGGCTTTGCCAATCAGGGACAGAGGCGGGCTCTGCCAATCAGGGACAGAGGCAGGCTCTGCTAATAAGGGACAGAGATACGTACTGCCAGTGAGGGACATACCATACCGCTAAGTGGACCCTGACAGTAGAGTCAGAGGTAGGCTTTGCCAGTTTGGGACACGCTCCTCCCCTGCCAATAATGGACATGCTGTAGGTGCGAGGGATAACTTTGCTGCCAGCAACGGACCGGGTCATTCGTTCCCTGTTAAAAAGGCTTGTGAGCGACTCTACCAGGAAGAACAAGAGGCAGCCTTTAGGACTGAGGAACATTTACTGCTAATGTGGGACAGACCCTTTGAGTGGGAGATAGACGCATGGGCTGCCAGTAAGGCGCATGCCTCCCACTGAGTAGTAGGTTCTACTACTGAGAGACAGAAGCTGACAGGACCTGCCACTGAGGGGCATCTTATTTCATTCGATCCATTGATGTACATGAAGATTTAGCTAGCGTGAAATAGACAACAGACACACATGTTGTTTTAATGAGACAGAGGCAGCCTCAGACAGGGACTTATCTCTGGCTGGCAGTAGTTTTCTTGGCCAGTAAGGGAGAAGGGGTTCTCTTGATAAGAGGGCTGAGACAGCCTCCTCCAGTATGAGACAGTGGGAACTCCTGGGTGGACAGCCACCCTCAGTAAATACTGGAGCTAGCCCCTGCTTTGTTGGACACAGATGCCTTACTAGTGAGAGTGACAGAGACAGCCCCCCTCCCATTGTGAATCACGGTGATCCCTCCATAGATAAAATGAGACAACCACTCTGTCTCCCAGGTGTGAGATTAAAGGAACTCTCATTTTAAAGAGTTCGTGTCAGCACCTTAAGCCTGCAATACAGGGGGCTCTGAGGAGGCAGGGGTATAGTCAGTTCACTCAATGCCAGAGAGGGGGACCCCTGAGGTCAGAGGAGGACAAAGAAAGCCTCCAATGCTGGCAGAGACCTCTCATGAGGTTTAAGGTATATACATATAGCTCCCAACTGGCTCCTGGTATGCTAGAGTTATTTATATACCTAATGGGGAGTGCGTGTAAATGTTTTTTTTAAGATTCAATTGCAAGGCCGTGGACTGACTAAGCTTATTTCTCTAATGGGGAACACGAAACTACAAGTCCTAAAATGCAAAGGGATGGCTTAAAAGCGAATATAGAACAGCTGAAGAGATCACACATAACAAAGACCCACTTGGGTCTAGATTGAGACGCCTCAAGCAGTGGAGGATTAAGAGACAGATCCTTGATACTAGGTGCACTACCATCATTAGCTAAATTGTGATGGGCTTGAAGGCGTCCTCCTGGAGGGAATGTTTCTTATGGAGACCAATGTAACACCGTCAGTCATTCTGGACTTCTGTTTAGCCAAAAAAGTACTCACTTCGCATACTGCTATACATGTATTACTTTTCATGGGAAACAGGAACATTGAAACTAAAAGTCTCAGCGTGCAAAGTAATGTTGTTTAAAAAGCCATCAATAACAAGCGGAAAAAACATGGTGTCTACAAATTAGTTATGTTGTTAGATTCGTAAACAGACATATCGGTCAATGTGTGCTCGTCAGTGAAGTTAAAACTCAGTGCGGGATGTGTGGCTTTGGCAAAGTAATAAACGTCACATCAGTGTGTGATCGTAAGCAGAATTAAAACTCAAGGCAACAAATGTGACTTTAAACAAAGTACTGAACATCGCGTGCCATTTCCGTCGGAATAAAGAACCGACAGAGGTCTTGTCTTACCGCGTATAGAATGCCAAAAGTCCTTCAATTCCTTAGTCCCGTAAGCAGTGGCGAGTTTTGTGACTGTTCAACAAAAGTCTGTTGGCCAGCTTGTAATGTCTAATGGTGGCGGTCCCTGCCTATTCGTAACGCTTATCAGCAGTGGAACTCGGTAAACAAGTCTGCGGGGGGCGGGGGAGCGGCTTCCTTTGAAGTCTGATGCCGAGGCTCAGACAAATGGTAATGGTGTGCGATGTGCGATGTGGCTGGGATGTGCACGCGCCTGGCTCACATGAACTGTACCCGATCCGCAGGCAGTTTGGGTAGACTTTTGAAAGCCTTACTAGAATCTCGACAAATATGCATTGCTAAAGCAATGCTGTAGGTCGAGACCTAACCATGACGACTCCCGCTGCTGGGAAGATGGCTGTGGCTGCAGGGCCCTAGCACTCTCCCCGTGGTCCCAACTAAAATTAAACATGTTGGTGTTGGTGTTGTTGCTGTTTCAGCTTGGGGATGTCCCTAGAAGAGGCAGAAACACCACCAAGCACTTTTAATGTTGCGGGGGTTTATCGACTTGACGCCACCATGCTGGGGGTTGTCAAATTGCACGTTCATGGGGCAGCTGTTTTGAAAGGGAGAGAGTGGGGCGCAAAATGAAAATGGCAGGAATGGTGTGCCTGCTGTTTAACAAAAATATTTATACAACTAAAGTTTGTTGAGATGCACATACCACAATTAAAGATCACCGCCGCTGCTTAAAATATTTTTTTTAAACTGCGATCTTAACCCTTAACGCTAACCCTTTCCTGGCGAGTGTGGCAAAAGATCTTGACACAACCAAAATATTTTGGGGATCGGGTGCTGTTTCCCCAGGGAAGGGCTAGCTTTAAGGAAGCATGCTTTCTCTATAAACTATTAACAGGCAGCAAAAGCAAGCAGTTGCTAAGGATAAAGCTCAGCTGTAGTTGCGCTGATAAGACACTACATTTTGTGTTTCTGTCCCTGACCAATGAGCGCTATCAGGGAGCCGAGCATGGTCCGGTTCACTGCTTCCTATTGAGGTACTGTTGTAATCCTGTGCAAGTTTTTGAGTTCTAGAAGCAATGAGATGTCAGCAATTACAAGGAATGTTTCTCTTTTTTCTTCTTTTAGGTAAAATCTGAAGTACAGAAGAAGGTGGGGATAAATTTCAGCACCTATAAAGCTGTCTCTTTCATCTGCCAAACTGTCGCTGGAACAAATTATATTGTGAAGGTAAAATCAGAGAAATGGGCATCACACACAAAGCCCTCAGATGTGTGACTTGGGTGAAGCTAGGGAAGCAGTGCCAAATGTAGGTCCTAGAGGAACCGGTCCATGCCAGAAATCAGGATACCATTGACTACGTAAATGATGTACATTTAGGTTAATTCTTCGCTAATTATCCTGTGTGGATATGCTCAAACTCTGGCGCGACTCTTGTGTGCCGCTGTTAGACACCCTCTCTAGGCAGTCATACAGCAGAATTCACTTCCTTTCGTATTCTTCCTAAAGTATATCTCCTGAGTCCATCAACTGGTGTCTTTGAAGACCACAGCTTTAAATGTAATCTGTAGCCTGATGGCCCCTGATCTCAGCTGCAAGCTCAGATCAATCTCAAGGTGCATGTCATTTTTGAGTTGTGTTACATCTCTCAATTGCAACTAAAATTAAGGTGAGCGGCAAATAGATGTTCACGTTTTAGACTTCTGAAGAAATTTCTGCTATTTGAAAGCATCAGCACCAAAATTATTGTCAGGCTTACGATACAATGTCAGTCTTCTCTCACCTTGATATGACAAAGCCTTATATATTACCTTTTACGGGGGGAACTTTTAAAAAATAAAAGTGGCTCTGATTCATGCAGCCAGTTTCCAGCTGAACTATATTCCAGCAGAAGACATGGACCTTCCTCCTATCCAAGGCCACACTCTTCATGCAGAACTCCCTTTCTTTCCTTAACCCGCGAGGTGGTAGCACTTCCTCACTTGAAGTGTGATAGCATCACCATATGCTGATCAAACTTCACTGGCTCCCACTTCAAGCATGCATATTCTTCAGGACAACAAACTGATGCTTCACGACGATGCAGAAGAATCCACCAATCAGGTTTCAGGAGTGGGGATGGTAGCAAGCTATGTTAAAATGACGTGCTACATATAATGGTCAATAGATATGCTTGACTGCTCATTGCTCTAGATTCTTCTGCAGCTTTTGATATGGTAGAACATGCCATCTTATGTGGAGCACTCAAATCCAGTGTGATTGTGCATTTAAAAATGGTTTAAGTATTATAGTAAGTGTTGGAAAGTGGATTACTAGTAGTGGCAGGTATGCATTTACCACTGGCAAAAATACCACTGACACAATATAGGGCTCAGAATAGGTCTTAGAAAATTATTCCCATGCTCAACCCTTGGTAGCTATTCTGTGAGCAGGCAGACTTAACTTCAAAGACAGGTATGTAAAGCCTTTAAAAACACCTATTTACTGAATATTTAAAATACACCACATACAATAAAAATCCGACACCAGTTTATAAAAATAGGAAATATGCTTATCTTTAAACTGACACCAAAATGAAAGAAATCCACTGTAGGGAACCAGAGATATGAATTATTAAAGATCCGTCACTTCTACTGCTTAAAAACCAATAGTGCCCCTTTTAGTCATTGTGTTGCCTCTGACAGGGACAAAGCCACATTTAGCAATTGTTCTGGAGGATCTCTCACCAGTCTTGTGCAGCCCCCTCCAGTAGGCTTAATTCCATTAGAACTCCTTTCTGAAGTTCCTCTTGCGGATCCCAAAGTGTCCAACACACAATCCAAGGTTATGGAATCTCCATGAGGGTCCTTAAAAGTGTGAGACTTCAATCCCCACAATCCACTTGAACAAAACCTTTACAAATCCACTGGTAGTACCCCAGGCTGGGGATTCATGTGGTGATGGTCCTGGTGAGCTCTGTTAACCTGTAGCTTGCAGGGAGTCCACTCTTTGGTCCTTTTGAAGCAGGTTTGACCCACAGAGCTGCCGTTTCAGAAGGTGCAAAAGGTGCAGGTGATCTGAAAGTAGACTTTGTCTTAAAGATCTGTAAAGAACCCGTATGAGCCAATGCCCTCTTGCATCAAATACGATCTGAACACGTATAGACTGCCGCAACATCTGCAACTGGCGCCATCTCAAGAGGCCCCAGCCCTATGGAACTCTATCCCTCTCATGGCACGCAGCACACACAACCACTGGGCATTTAGAAAACAGATCAAAACGTGGTTGTTTTCATCCATCTAGCGCACGCTATGCATGCATGCTGCACCCTTGTTCCCTGGTCTTTTAGAAACAGACTATACCTGGCTGTCTTTCCATCCTGCAAGCATCATTTTCCCTGGTCTCCTGCCCGCTAGCGCTAGGAAACCCCGATGTTGGGGTAGCCATGTGCTATATAAGTACAGCTAACGTAACATAACATAACATAACATACCTAACGTCTGCCATTTTATCTCCCACCCTTTCAATTGGGCCTGCCCTCTCTTCCTACCCCCTTATCCCAATCATTCACTGAATTCCCTTTCTCCTATTTTTTAAGCAGATCAACAAATATGCCCACTGTCTACAGCTACCTACCTGATATCCCTAATGATGTACACCCAATGACATTAGTAAAAGAATTTCTCATGCTATTTATGCCTGATTTTCCTACTCCTAAATTAACTGTGCCCCAGGGCTGTGTCTGCTGGTAACAGGACTAGCATCTCAACAGGACCAATATATGCAGGTGCCTAGCGCGCCACCCACAATGGTGCTCCAATCATGCCCTTTTTTAAATTTGCTTTTTAGGGCCTCCGCTGCTTTACTTACTATGGGATAGAATAGGCCCCACTTAAATGTGTCTGCCATTTAGCTTATGATTTGGAGGACTGGTGTTAGAGCTCAGCACTGGGATATATGCTTGTATGGTCCTGGGTAAGCAAGGCCATTGGAGTACCCGTCTCCAGGTCAAAGACCGGGATAGTTGCATAGCAGGACTTTGTGCAATGTTGTCTAGTTGCACAAGCGAAAGTCACTCCCAGGGCAAACCACACATTTCTTGTTGCTACTAAACTGAGAGTGACTGTGAGCTGAATAGTGGTTGCGGTCAGGCTTGTCCACGAAAAGGCCCCAATTTTAGACCTTTTCTCATTTAAGCCATTAGAAAATGATGGTTGGAGGGAGGGAAGGGGTTCTCTTTCAACTGTGTGCAATTGTTGGGCAGGAGGTCTCCTCAAAGCCACTAATCCCACACCACTGAGAGTATCATGTCTACCAGCACATGGAACTAGTCAAAGGCCTTGACCTTGTAGTGAGGTCAATGTACATCTTCCCGCTTTGAGGGAAGAATGGGGTTTTCCAAGGGCCAGTGATGAAATGCAGATCCAGGTACATACGCCTAGTGATTTAACATAGCTGTACATTCAGTGTGGCTTATATTCAAAGGGGAATGTTCTATTACCAGCACTTGCTGCTGGTGGTGAAAGAAAGCTACTGCTTGCTGTAATTATGCTTTAAAAAGTGTACATCATGTCGCTGCTTCAACATCTATTCAGATGTCGCCTTTTTCTCTAATCTTGCAGATCGATGTTGGTGACAAAAAATGCATACATGTGAAGATTTTTGTAGCACTACCTCACACGCATGCAGCACCTGCCATGAAGGGCTGTCAGCTGTCAAAGACCCTGAAAGACCCCATCGCCTCCTTCTGAATCATTATCTCCGTTCAGTCCATCTGGCGTGACACTCATCCACCTCGTGATCCACAACACTCAGAAGACAAAGGAATATTTTACGTTTTTGACTTTGTGTTTGTAATGTAAATATCAAATAAAAAGTACACTCTTTGATAGATACTTTGTGAAAAAACTTGAAAAAACGATTGTGTGTCTGAAATCCTGCATTGTGTACGTCCGAAACCCTACAAGGTGTGTCTTAAACCCTCCAGAAATATGCATGCTGCCCTTTGCTACAAATTTTGAATTTGGCTTTAGTATGCCTTACACCTGGCCTGCTGCAGGCAGGATCTTGGCTCACTTATGGGAGTGATCTGGGTATGGAAAGTTGCAAACAGGGAGAAGGGATGGAAGGAGAAAATCTATAAGAAAACTCCATTGTGAGCTGTATGGTATGTCTGGTGTGTAGATGAGATGTGGGCCTTTACTCAAATATGCTAAGAATACAAAATACCCAGGTCTAAATTTAGTAGCTGCTGCCACCGGAGTCATGCACTCGGGTAATATGTTGTCTGAGTGGTAGAAATGTCGGCTTCGACACTAGTAGAGCCTAATTCTCTCAAGAAGAATATATACCAGTATCCATGATATGTACAGCACTAATTATTAAGGCATCATGTTCTCATAATACGAAAGGATCACTTGGCGTTTTAGATCTGGTGAGCGGCATTGATGCGCCCTAGGGTGGCAGACATGAGGGTGGTACTTGCTGGTTCAACGTCAAAATATTACAACAAGTGCAATATCCTAGACAATAGTTCGCCATGTTTAGGCATCATCTAATTAATGTGCTTTAGAGGGGAAGGGGGGGAGTGAGGGGGTATTTTATCATATTACATGGATTTGCCTAGAAAAACTGGTCTTCTGGAAGAAAGTAGATAATTATTTTTATATAGGTAAGCACAGTATAAATACTGCTCCTGGGGTTGGTGCTTCTTGGGGGTGGGAGATGACCTTAAGGTTCCAAGATATATTAAGAGGTACTTAGTAGGTGAATGGACATTCCCCTTCTGCCGTGCCCTACCCTCTTTCTCATCAGCATCTGGGAAGGATACATCCTATTTGAATGGGCATTGCCCTTGTGCCGCATCCCACCATCTCTCTCTCATCAGCGGCTGTGAGGGGTACATCCCTGGTGAATGGGCATTACCTTTACACATGTCCCATCAGCATTTGGGAGGGGTACAACCCAGGTAAATGGGCATTCCCCTCGCGCCACACTCACCCTCTCTCTTCAGTGTGTGTGAGATACATCCCATTCCCCTTCTACCATGTTCTTCATTCAGAAATGCAGTAAAGTCAGTAGAAATCGCCTTTCGCCTTAGGCATCATTCTCTCATAGAAAGATCCATGTGTGGGTATTGGTTGCTTTATAGTAAACCTTGTTCAGTGAAGATGCTGCTGGAGTGGAGTGACGTAACATAACATGTGTATTTGTAAAGCGCACGTTCACCCTCTTGGTGCTGAAGAACAGATGTTTATTGCTACCCAACTCAATGGTACTCATTTTATCAACCTCAGAAAAGAAGAGTGGACCCACCGGGAATTGAACCTGTAACCATGAGGTCGAACACAGGCCCCTGCAGTGGATGCATTACTCCACTAGGCTACCCCGGCTAACCAGTGAAATGTATTTTACAAATAATGGTTTGTTTAAACCACTCTACCTTATTGTATCTGATATTTGTTCATACCAGTGCACTAAAGATGTGTGGGGCATTGACTATTGTGTGTCTGTGCCACAACATAAATGTACATATTTATATAAATATATATTTGTTCTATAGTTGGTATGTGATCTAAATGTAATCCATTTACAAAAGGGGGTGGTGATGAACAGAGTGTCTGAATTGAGCAGACCACTCTTACCCAGTCCAAAGATCAGGGCTTGATCCATCACCGTTATTTATCTCACTGCCCCATCCCAGCTCAGAACCTGGCTATATGCAAATCAGTCTGTCCCTGGCCCAGTGCATCATGGGAACAGGGCAGACTAAACTACCAAGCCAATTCTTTACCAGAAAGGAGACAAGCTACCGGGGACCGGTTTCTGGCATTTCAGCCTCTTCGGCCCGGCTTGCTTGAATCCTGATGGAGCAGTGAGAAAGGGACTCATGTCTGAGTATACCCTGCCACACCTATAGTGGCCAAAATCGATTTACAAAAGGGGGTGGTGATGAACAGAGTGTCTGAATTGAGCAGACCACTCTTACCCAGTCCAAAGATCAGGGCTTGATCCATCACCGTTATTTATCTCACTGCCCCATCCCAGCTCAGAACCTGGCTATATGCAAATCAGTCTGTCCCTGGCCCAGTGCATCATGGGAACAGGGCAGACTAAACTACCAAGCCAATTCTTTACCAGAAAGGAGACAAGCTACCGGGGACCGGTTTCTGGCATTTCAGCCTCTTCGGCCCGGCTTGCTTGAATCCTGATGGAGCAGTGAGAAAGGGACTCATGTCTGAGTATACCCTGCCACACCTATAGTGGCCAAAATCGATTTACAAAAGGGGGTGGTGATGAACAGAGTGTCTGAATTGAGCAGACCACTCTTACCCAGTCCAAAGATCAGGGCTTGATCCATCACCGTTATTTATCTCACTGCCCCATCCCAGCTCAGAACCTGGCTATATGCAAATCAGTCTGTCCCTGGCCCAGTGCATCATGGGAACAGGACAGACTAAACTACCAAGCCAATTCTTTACCAGAAAGGAGACAAGCTACCGGGGACCGGTTTCTGGCATTTCAGCCTCTTCGGCCCGGCTTGCTTGAATCCTGATGGAGCAGTGAGAAAGGGACTCATGTCTGAGTATACCCTCTCTGAAACTGGGATGGTGCAGTGAGCTAAAAAACGGTGTTGGATCTAGCCCTGATCTCTTGACTGGGTGAGAGTATTCTGTTTAATTCAGAGACTCTGTCCCTCACCACCCCTTGTTGTAAATATTTTTATCCACCCTAAGCGTGGAAGGGTATACTCAGATGTGAGTCCCTTGCTCATTGCACCATCAGGATTCAAGCAAGCCGGGCCGAAGAGGCTGAAATGCCATTAACCGGTCCCCGGTAGCTTGTTTCCTTCCCAGTGTAAGAATTGGCTTTTGTAGTTTGGTTTGCCCTGTTCCCATCATGCACTGGGACAGGAACAGACTAATTTGCATACAGCCAGGTTCTGAAACTGGGATGGTGCAGTGAGCTAAAAAACGGTGTTGGATCTAGCCCTGATCTCTTGACTGGGTGAGAGTATTCTGTTTAATTCAGAGACTCTGTCCCTCACCACCCCTTGTTGTAAATATTTTTGTCCACCCTAAGCGTGGAAGGGTATACTCAGATGTGAGTCCCTTGCTCATTGCACCATCAGGATTCAAGCAAGCCGAGCCGAAGAGGCTGAAATGCCAGAAACCGGTCCCCGGTAGCTTGTTTCCTTCCCAGTGTAAGAATTGGCTTTTGTAGTTTGGTTTGCCCTGTTCCCATCATGCACTGGGACAGGAACAGACTAATTTGCATACAGCCAGGTTCTGAAACTGGGATGGTGCAGTGAGCTAAAAAACGGTGTTGGATCTAGCCCTGATCTCTTGACTGGGTGAGAGTATTCTGTTTAATTCAGAGACTCTGTCCCTCACCACCCCTTGTTGTAAATATATCTAAATGTAATCCAGCACTGGATCTGACCACCTTACCTCTACTGATACCTGAGAAAGGCATTTCCACCCAACTTCAAGATCAAATTGTCAGTGTTTCGAGCTCTGCGCCCACAGCTATGGTGTTTCCAGCTCTCTGCATGCAGCTTAACCTCTTCCGTGCTCATGACGGCCATCATGATTCACGGTGGGCATGTGCGCACGACGGCCGGGGACCGTCCGAGCCATGCCCGAAATTAGAATGTCCCAGCACTGCGGCGGAATTCGCAACGCAGCGAAGGTGTTAAAAACTGGGACATTAAATACGGACTCCTTGAGCCGGCCAGCATGTGGATTACGATGGATGGCGGTCCCGAGACTTCCTTGATCCCACAGACTTGGCACACTTCCTTCCTGGACTTGTTGGATACCTCAGATATGGATACAATGGCACCCATATCTCAGCCAGATGACAGGGTCACACCTGGAGGGGCCTGGCAGTCCTGCTGGGGCCACTGTGCACAGACTGCACTGTAATCAATCCGAGAAGAACTCACTCAGGCCTACTTGAGGGACAAGTCACACTCACCACTGAATCCTCCTGTAGATGGAGGTGCTGACTCGCTTCATCGCCCAACCTCCTGACCATGGTGGGCTGACACATCTTTCAGGACGGAGGTGGCATTCATGGTTAGATACCATCATGGGTATAATATATGGGTTGCCTGCTTCTTTCTCCCTGCCAGAGATGTCCAGGGTAGTATTCTTGGTGTGGAGGTTGGTGCTGCGCTGTACTGGGCAGGATAGGAATATCACTTTTCAGACCCACCTCTGGAGGAGTGGATGGTTGGGGCAGCCCGCACGACTAATCTCTAGACAAGCATTTGCGATGCCAATAGCTCAAACTCTTGTAAATGCGAGACCTATTTCACTTCAAAGAAGAAGCCGCCATTGTACCGGGCGGCTTGGAAAGTGAAAGTGCCCATGGCTGCTGAAGGTTGCAGGAAAGCATGTTGTGCCTGTGGAAGGAGAAACTCATTAAAGAAAATAGTGTTTACAGTCTAAATAAGATGTACCGTGTAACAACCGAAGTAAACCGTCCAGTCCTCATGGGAGGTTACAAATGAACACAAGGCGGTACTAAGAAGGGACTAACAAGCCTATTAACGAATCAGAAGCCAGCATTTACAAAGGCCAATGACACAAGCCAATGAAAAATATGGGCGGAGAGGGGGCAGGGCTTCAAGTCCATACTCCAATACAGCATGGCTCACAGAGCAGTGCATGCGCTGTCCAGGCTCAACCTAACAAACCTAACAAGGGGGTGTACAGCAGGGATCACATTTGCGGTCCTTTCAGGAACTTCACGCGGACTTCAGTCTTCACCACTCCCAGGTTTATAAGTTTCTTGAACTTCGCCATGCCCTGAAGGGTGGTCCCCGAGTTCAGCCATATGGAAACCCACCTGGGGCATGGAAGCATTTCTTGCATTTATAAATCTTTAGTCATCAATTCACCAGAACTGATCACCCCAGTGAGGGCTAATTGGAACAAGCATTTACAATGCAATGGTCTCAGCATTTTTAATAGTAGAGATATTGGCATTGCTCATGACTTTTTTTTAAAATCATAAATAAATGGCATTGTCATTTACATTGCCAATAGCTTAATTGTTAAATAAATGACATTGTCTTTAGGCAACAGGCATCCTTGTACACATTTCATTTACTTCACGCCGGCATTCAACAGTATAAATATGTGCTACCTATACAAAAGTGCAAGCCTTATGGCCCCCTTCTAGCATCTTCTAGGGACTAATATTGAGCTCCGTACAAATATATGGGTAAATGTTCAGGTATAGATCAAGAGACCACACAAAACATATTATAACAAATAGAAGCCAAAAAAAAACCTGTGCCCTAGCCACTTTGTATTTTGTTTATACACATCTGATCTGGGTGATGATTTTCCACCTAGTTTAAGATACTCTCCTCTGTAAACAATGCAAGATGCACACCATTATAACCGTACTTAAGTGGGGTCTTCAAGTGTCTATATGTAACGAATAGTACGATTAAGTTGCTATCATGGCTACCTAGCTTGGATTTGACCTGGAACTAGTCATTCGCGGAATGCAATCAAAGTTCATCAAATGGGAGAGCAAATGTTGGGAAAGCAAAGGGCATGAGAACACTGCATTGGAGAGAGAACTGGACTAAAGAAAGTAGAAGATGGCAGTGGCGGCTGGTGACATTTGAAAGTGGCGTGGCGTAGTGCGCGTGCCCGGTAAACATCGTTAGATGGTTTATTATATAGAGGTTTCACAGAAGCGTGGGATACTTGGTTTGGATCGAAGAAGTCAGTGTAAGATCAGAAGGAAGATGCAGAACTAGTACATAACACAATCTTAGAAGAACCAGTCTAAATAAAAGAAATGAAAGGAAAGAAAAGTTAGGTGGAAGGAACGAGTAAACAGAAACAGGAGGGAATAATGAATGTTGAGGATGCTCCAGACCTCTGAACCTTGTACATGTTTATTTCAGCAAACCCTGTTTGTTGGGTCACGGGCCGGTGTGGCACAAGTGAAGCTGCACCATTGCGAGACTTATGGAACTGCATGTGCTGAATGCTGCCTGGCTAGGGACCCCTACTGCGCTTGGGAGTGTAACTCCTGCGCCCGTTTCCAACCCTCGAGTAAACGCTGCATCCACCGGCAAGATATACGGAATGGAAACCCAGCTCACCAGTGCTTAGACCAGAACCTCACACGTAAAAGTCATCTGTCTGGAGCATCGTTGCCCAGTTTCACAAAGCCCTCTGGCTCTGCCATGACTGCTTCTTATGGACTGGCCATTTTCTTATACCATATGTCTTCTATGTTCTTTCTTTGTCTCTTTTTTTATAACTGTTCTCTCTTACCATGGCTGCAAACATTCGGCACGGCATTCTCCCCCAACTAGTGCTAATAACTTTTCATCATGGCCACCCCTCTACAGTAGGCTGACATCTCGCCTCAATCGAGGTTATCACTTCGTCAATTCCAATTTGATATTATCTTGACTGACAACTATGTGCTATGACACCTGTAACTGGCCCTTCCAAATAAAGTAGAGCATGACTGGGAGCAAATCATTTAGAAAATATGGAACCAAACTTCTACTGCCACCAGTCATGAAAGCTCAAGTTACAATCAGTCGCGGCCGGCATTACGGGTGGGGGGGAAGAGGGATACATAAAATAAAATAAAAGTCAAACGTACCTTCTTCCCGCCTTCAAGTTCCAGCTCAGAGACTCCAGAATTCTGACTCCCGCCGTCGCTGCATTTGAATTCCTCTGGGCTGAGCTCGTCACGCAGGAAGGCTGTAGGCAGCGTCCCTCCCCTCCACCACAGCACAGCACTGTGATTGGTTCGGCCGGCTGCCCCAACCACGTCATTTCTCTCTGTATGCTGCAGCATACAGAGAGCAGGGAGAGTGGGAGGTGGTACTCGAGGGCAGGGGGGAGCGGCTTGCCCACTGTTCTTAATACAGTTAATACTGTCTGTTTGGACAGCCTCTCAGGCTGCCCAAACAGACAGTATTAACAACAGTGGGAAAGCCACTCCCCTCGCCCACTCTCTGAACCAGGAACTTCTGCTTTCTCGCCGTGCGAGAAGGCAGAAACACATGGTAGTTCTCTACTATTTGTTTCTGCCTTCTCGAACGGCGAAAAAGCAGTGGGGCGGCGCCCAAACGCCCCTATGGAAGAGCCGCAGCTGCAAGATGGACAAGAAAGCACACGTGAAAGCACCGGATGGAGAGCACGGTGAGGTGGTGTGGAGCTTTGCATGGGAGATAGAGGAATGGGGACACATATATGGAAGGACGTAAGTTGCTTCAGCACACAAAGGAGCCCTTAATAAGTAAGAACAGATTGGAAGAGGCTAGACTAAATGAGTAAATTGGAGGAGAACACACGATGGAGAAGCACAGAGGCTTGCACAGAGCACTAGATGGAGGAAAAGAGAAAGATAGACAGGGAGAGAGAGAGAGACACGCACCGAAGTAGTGAGCACAGGATAAACAAGAACAAGCTGTAGAAAGACAACACGTCCGGATGATATTACAGAGATAAACAGCACGGGCAAGCGCAGACAAAATCCATGTCATGTCATGTAAATGCACACATGCATCTTTCGGCACAAAACATACGTTGCCTAAGCAGAACATGAGTGCCAGTGCTGAAAGCTCTGAAGTCAAGTGCACAGCACTATATCCCATCTGTTAGAGCATGCCTGCCATCAATGCCAGCTCGACTCCTCTGTCCTGTACTTAGCCAAACAGGAAATTGCCTCTTTGGGGTGCGAGTGGACTCTGCCAAATGAAGGTGGGGGTAATGGGTTGTGCAGAAAGTTGCCTGGGCGCAGGGGACGGTAGCAATAACAGAAATATTACAATTAAAAAAGTTTGATCGCAAAGGTATGCCCTGTCGATTTGCCTGTAGAAAAGGGACTAAATGTTCCCCCTCTTCAAACAATGGCACGGATGGTGCCTCACTCCATGCACAGAGAAAGGGTGGCGTGACAGAAACACTACATTTGTGCTCTGTGGGTAGGGAGAGGGCTCAACATGAATCAGGAGGGTGAGAGCGGCCCACTTTGAAGCTCCGAGGTGGGCTCCTGTGGTGCCCACCTCGGCATTTGCATTGAAATAGGTCTTTCATTCACACGATTTTGAGCTATTGGCATTGTAAATGACAATGCCTTCTATTTATGTTTTGGGTTTTTAAAACATAAATACAAGGCATTGTTATTTACAATACCAACAGCTTGAAAAACGCAATAAACCTCACCATCATTCTATACCAAGAGAAAGGGCGCTTTAGATATATAAGGTGAAAGAGCAAACACAGATGAAAGCACCTCAGGATGCACCTGCTGTAGATCTATGTGTTTTAGCCTGCTGGTGACACGTTCAAATCCTATTGAGAAAGCTCAGTGGATTAACTCATCACTACAAAGATATCTGTAGCCACTTAATGCGTCACAGGTGCGAATTAGCTCCACGTCCTTGCAAGGTGATAACATAAGTATAATTGAATTGGTTTAATATTAAACTTGCTATTTAAAGGACCGAACTACCGTTCTTTCACATAAGCACATTTTTATTTTTATTTTAGTCACCAATGCGCCCTTTACGATTAAGGGGCGGCCCTCTGGGCGCTGCTTTACATTGAGATTGCCACTGCGATATTGGTCTGGTGTTGTAAATTGCATCCAAAGTTTGTTTTCAATAAAACATCAACATTAGGTTTCCATTGAAAATTTTCTATATTTATTTCATATCATTCCGTTTCAAATTGTAATGTTGTATGTCACATTCAACTTGCCCATTATTCAAAAATCACAAGGTCCCAATGCATTTCGTGCCATGAGGCACTTCATCAGGGGAATCTGAAAATCAATAGGTATAATGAGGACCCACACTCATATCATTAATATAGCAAACATCTAACAATAATACATCTCTAAAGGTGAAAGTCAGTACCACTCTTTAGTGTATGCATTAACCAACAAATCGCGTATATTAAGCATCGGTGATTTAAACTGTGGTGACAGTGAAGAAACCATAATGTGCATATTCATCATCATCAAAAATAGTATGCTGCTAAACGGTTAAGACCCCCTAAGGTCTTACAACAGCTCGTGGTGAGTATAAAGTGCTCGAGGAATTATTAAAGAGTGATCTGAGCGCCGACCAGTATTAACGCTGCTTTATCGAAGCGTGTGCGAGTTTAAGTCTATTGCGCGTGCCATTTCTATCAAAGCGATGCTATTGCTTTATGTTGTGCTGCCACGTTTATGCAAAAAGACTTGTAGACATTGAAATATGCCCCTACTTACCGGACTAGCCGCGAGGCTGTCTCGTAATGTGAATAACCACTCCGTTACACACTAACCATGTTGTCAGTGATCTTCCATTTAAAAATACGTGGTTTACGCACGTCTAGAAATAAATGATGTCACGCTTGAAAGAGTGAAAACCTCCGTGAAAGCGGCGGCCATCTTAAGATATGTGAATCAACTTAAAGTGTTTGAATGAACTATGCTTCTGATGACCTTATACTCAATAAATAAATGAATCAAAGGTGAAGAAACCAACAAGTGTAAGATTAATAATCCAACTGGAAAAACGTGGTTAGAGAAATATAAATGAAAACATCTATTGCACGCCCAACGATTCAAACTCCTACAGGTGGGCCTTTTTTAGAATTAGGCCAAAAAGATACCGTAGACCCAGGCGGGGCAAAAGGAGACGAACCGTCAACCTCGTTGATGAAGAAACCGGCAGTCAAGACCAAACGCAAAAACAGATAATGAAGGAGAATCAACTAGTGATCAATATTTCATCTCATCAACTTACCAAAAAAGAAATACAAACATTGCAGAAAGGAACATCTTTTGTTCCCACGCATAACGCAAACAAACTGGAATTTCACATCAGCCTTTTCAAACGGACACGTAATTTAGAATTACGTCATTTTTTTGAGAATGTGTTATCACCGAGTGATGATAGAGAACAAGATACTGAATTGAAACACCTTAGACCTAAAAGCACTTATCAAGCACCAATCAGCCATACGTCAATTGATACGTTTGAGTCTTTGGTTAGACATGACATAAACCGATTGGATTACAAACATGGCACCAAATTTCACAACCTATAAAAGAAAGAACTAAATGTTCTAAGAAACATCTCCAACAATCCCAAAATCACAGTCCAGAAAGTAGATAAAGGAGGGGCAATTGTCCTGATGGATACTGAGTTTTACATCACAGAAGTCGACGCTCACGTTATGGATCAAGAAACGTATGCCCCTTTAGAGTTTCATACTACAATCAAATTTCAGGAGTTCCTACAATTAATTTTGGAACAAGCATGTAAAGATGGAGTCATCATAGAAAAAACAAAAAAATTCCTTACAAAAATTCATCCCAGGACACCGACTATTTATATGCTCCCAAAGGTCCATAAGAACTTACAGCATCCACCTTTACGCCCCATTGTCAACACTAGGGACAGCATCCATGAACCAATAGGTCAGTTTTTGGATTATACCTTAAAGAATTCACAACCAATTTTTTTAATAAGTTGGCTCAAATTACACTATCCGAAAGTCAGGAAGTATGGCTATGCACCATAGACGTGAAAACGCTTTAGCCTCCATCCCACATGATTCAGGCATTGAAGCAGTAGAATCTATGTTATTACAGTCAGAACTTGATCATGATTTTCAAGTGTTTCTTATACAATTATTGAACTTTTCACTTTATCAAAGCTACTTTAAATGGAAGGACGATTTTTACCTTCAACTCACTGGAACCTCAATGGGTAATTGTGCAGCTCCCAGCTACGCAAATATCTTCATGACCAACTTTGAAACAAACCACATCCTGACTGGAGAACATTGGAAACAACATGCACGCATTTATTTACGATTCATCGACGACATTTTTGTGTTATGGCAGGGCCCGCATGATATTCTAATACAAGAATTAAACAATCTCAACAATATCAATGACCGGATACAATTCACTTACCAGGTGGATAAAACAACTATAGCATAATTTGATGTTTTACTGAAGATTGAACACAACAAAATCACTACCACACTATTCAAGAAACCAACCGATCGCAACAACCTGTTACATTACAACAGTTTCCACCAACTATCCCTGAGAAATATTCTTCCAATCTCTCAACTGTACAGGACCAAAAGGATAGTCTCTGACCCTGGCGAGTCCGAAAAACAAGTGAAGGTGATGTGGGAAAGATTCCAAGAATGGGGGTACCCTCCTGAGATCCTAAAAAAAGCAGAGGCAAAATGCTCAGCAAAAACACGGTCTGATTTACTACAAACTGTTCAGAAAGTGGAAACTAAACGCATGGTAGTTGTCTCAAAGTACTCTACAAAGAGCCATATTTTCAAACGCACAATACTCAAATACTGGCAGATTCTGGCGTTGGAACCAGATTTCAAAGGTATTTTTCAAGTGAATCCAAGATTTGCTTTCACCAGGAGCCGGAACATTTTGGATATACTAAAGACCACGAATAAAACAATGTCTGCCACCCAATACAAAGGGGCACAGCCTTGTCACAATTGTAATAATTGTAATGCCATTATAAAAGGAACCAAGATCAATCACCCACGTAGTGGGAGAGCCATTGAGCTGAAAGTAACGGCCACCTGCGATTCCAAGAACTTAGTGTACTTACTGAAATGCCCTCGTGGCCTGGTTTATGTTGGAAAAACTATCAGAAAAATCAAAACGAGGCTAGTTGAACATAAGAGTAGCATCAGAAGGAATGATGAAAAATCTACTGTGGCATCACACTTTAATAAACGCAGACACAACGTTTCACAACTACAATTCATGGTGTTAGAGACACTTGAGAACATTGAACACATTGATTTGAACCGCAAATTATTACAGAAAGAAAATGAATGGATTTTTAAGCTTGATGCTTTAAAGCCTTATGGGCTCAATGACCGCACAGAATTCTCATGTTACCTGTGATGGTGATGTAATTACTGTAGAATGTACTTTTATTAGGAGGGACCTTTCCTGAGGTCTCTCATTTCATGATTAAGCATATGTGATGCATTTTCATTTATATTTCTCTAACCACGTTTTTCCAGTTGGATTATTAATCTTACACTTGTTGTTTTCTTCACCTTTGATTCATTTATTTATTGAGTATAAGGTCATCAGAAGCATAGTTCATTCAAACACTTTAAGTTGATTTACATATCTTAAGATGGCCGCCGCTTTCACGGAGGTTTACACTCTTTCAAGCGTGACATCATTTATTTCTAGACGCGCGTAAACCACGTATTTTTAAATGGAAGATCCCCGACAACACGGTTAGTGTGTAACGGAGTGGTTATTCACATTACGAGACAGCCTCGCGGCTAGTCCGGTAAGTAGGGGCATATTTCAATGTCTACAAGTCTTTTTGCATAAACGTGGCAGCACAACGTAAAGCAATAGCATCGCTTTGATAGAAATGGCACGCGCAATAGACTTAAACTCGCACACGCTTCGATAAAGCAGCATTACTACTGGTCGGCGCTCAGATCACTCTTTAATAATTCCTGAGCACTTTATACCGTTTAGCAGCACGCTATTTTTGATGATGATGAATATGCACATTATGGTTTCTTCACTGACACCACAGTTTAAATCACTGATGCTTAATATACGCGATTTGTTGGTTAATGCATAAACTAAAGAGTGGTACTGACTTTCACCTTTAGAGATGTATTATTGTTAGATTTTTGCTATATTATTGATATGAGTGTGGGTCCTCATTATACATATTGATTTTCAGATTCCCCTGATGAAGTGCCTCATGGCACGAAATGCATTGGGACCTTGTGATTTTTGAATAATGGACAAGTTGAATGTGACATACAACATTACAATTTGAAACGGAATGATATGAAATAAATATAGAAAATTTTCAATGGAAACGTAATGTTGATGTTTTATTGAAAACAAACTTTGGATTGCAATTTACAACACCAGACCAATATCGCAGTGGCGATCTCAATTTAAAGCAGCGCCTAGAGGGCCGCCCCTTAATCGTAAAGGGCGCATTGGTGATTATTTTACTTGAACACCTCAAGAACGACGAGGTGATACCTCTGAGGCACGCTACATCCAGTTTAATTTATACACAAGCCTGTGCACAGTCTAAAAAAGTTTTTGAGTATTTTTATTTTAGAACACATGGACTAAATTGTGTTTCACTGGAGAGATAACCCTTTTGGTGCAGGTTCACACGCAAGGATCATGACGATTTTCAACCCCACCCTCTTTATAAGAGTGCATGGCACCCAAGAGACAAAGCCCCCCCCCCCCCGAGTAAGGCTAAAATCTAAGCCGGGATAGATTCACATCCATATCGTTCTGGGATTTGCAATGCTGCGTGAGCTCGTGATCTCTCGCAGGATTCTTAACTGTAGTGTGGGTTCAAACCACGAATTCTGCGCGGGAGCCAGGCACATCACGTGATCCTGGGCAAATCACCTGGTGCATGAAACGTGTTGCTGCTCATAACATAAGTGTAGCTGTAAAAGGCACATTCACCCCTTGCCTTGGGTTGTCTTTGTTGCTTAATAACAGAGGTGTATTGTTAACCCCTTCACATTGCTCATGTTATTGACCTTGGAATTATGAAAGGCTGAGTGGATCCGCCTGCATTCGTACTCAAGAGTAGTCCTCACCTTGTCCATCCCCGAGGACTCATCGGTACACATCCCAGAGCATCTTAAACAAGCCTGTGTGTGCCAAGGGAAGGGGGAGGTACACTTGTTCAATCAAACCATTTCCCACCGGATTCACAGAACTAAACGACTCGCACGTCTTCAGAATCTCAAAACTGATCTCTTGACCAGCCTCGCTCAGTAAGTAACGCAACACTGAGTGGCAGGTGCCCACGACTCCCTTATCTTGGAGTTGCACGGCCCAGAGGCAGAGCTCCATACCAATATTTAAGCAGAATTGACCCACATCCTACCATCCCAGACCACCTCAGAGGTGTCACAACTCTAGATATATCTGTTCCGCATGCGCTGTGTCTCTTAAAGCGCCTCGAAGCTGGGCACACCTCAGTGGGACATGGAAGCGCTGTAGCGATACCACACACCACCTCAGCTACTATATGAACTCCCTGTGCCTGGCTGATACCCCGTGTCAGTGGCTGGACCTCAGACACCAGCTGCGTCCTCGGGCCTGCGCCAAAAGCCATTATCGATTGCGGAAGCATCTAAGCCTGGGAGGGTTGCCAGCCAGGGCTCTCAGAATGAGGCTGCCGGGCCCTGGGCAGGCTGTCAGGGCCTGCTGCAGGGGGAGGTGCCCCAGGGAGACCCTTAGGGCTCGCTTAAGGGGGCTCTGGGTGCAACCTTGGCTAGAGGAACCCCGTGATCTGCTTGGGTCGCTCTGTAGGGGGTCTGGCTGTTGTGTTCTATCTAGGACCCCGATCAATATTATGACCTCATGCCCCTATACGGCTATAATCAATAGGTATCAATAGGTATCCCTATAATGGCATAAACGATCAGAGTCATATTTCAGTAACTCGTCTCTGCAGCTCATTAAAGTACATGACACAGCAGAAGCCACTTCCTAAAGATTCCTAGATAACACACCGAGTTCTTTCAACAGATAAAAACCACCAGCAACCTGGGAAAGCCCCGCTTGCTTTGTTTTGATTAGTAATAGAACTCTAACGAGCACTGTAAGAACGACCAGTTCTTAGTGACATCTTTATTGAAGTCTTATGTCCAAAAACTTACGTCAAACAAGGCACCTTTCAGGTATAAATAATACCAACGTTGCCTTAAGCAGACACAGCGGTGGTGGTGAATACAGGAGCAGAACAGCTGTCCTGCCGAGAAAATCCAGCTCCGGCGTTTCCAGCCTACCCTTGCGGGTGACTGGAATATCGAGTCCTGAGAGGAGATACCAGACCTCCAACATTCTATTTCAGAGGTAATTGTGGCAATTCATTTCTCTTGTACGAGAAGAAAGACTGTTCAATAAATAATACCTTTTATTGAAAACGCCCGTCTCTCTATTCTCTGCATAATGGTGAAAGTAATCTTGCACAACTGACTGAGTGAAATAACAGTCTATTGTTTCACACAACGCTAGAGATTGACTCTTATTCTGAGGAGCAAAGTTGTCATGTTAATGCGGTTGTTGGAAAACTGAATCCCTTCTTGTCTGAGCCAGGGAAGCTGATCACTTCCTATTCAGTCAAGAAAGTTTCCAGTGACCTCTGAGCTAGCTGGTACAAACCCAATTAAGTTTAATATAGTCAGTAGAGACCTAGAAGACCGCACTTCTACGCTACACTGCTGGTTATGTTATTCCAATGTGCAGGGCCTATAGGGAAAATAGGAACTACACTACATGGCGCCCAACGTTTGGTAAGGTGATAAAACTAACGCAAGACGTTAGAGTAACTCAGTCGTGCTCTTTCACACAGACCCTTTCTCCCGTAAATACTCCAATAGACGTCTGGAGTGGGTGAAAGTTTAAAATCCGCCCGAACTTAGTAGGAAGAGATTCCTATGTAGAGTTTATGGTTTATTTAACGTTGAAGGATACAGTGTTCCAAAATATTGTGCACCTAATCTTTGTCTCCTTGGAGACTTGCTCTGCAAACTTTCATTTATACAATGTCACTAGAAGACAACGGAACCGCTGATGCCGCAGTAAATGCGACTCAGCAGGGTCCCAATGTTACAGGGATTAATGAACCGGGTGCGATAAACATCCAGGTCAACATAAGAAAAACTATAACGTTAAAACTTATAGAAAATGGACTGACAACACAAGGTGACACAGTCGTCTTCGTGATAGAGGCACACGAATATCGGCAGACAGAGGCATTCTATTTTTGGATAAAATGTCCAGCTTCAAACGCTACAACACACAAGTTCCACTATTATAAAATAGAGGATCCAGCGGCTGAGTACGCTCCATTCGAGGAGATTGAAATCCCATTAAAATACCAAGAGCACCTGCTCTGGTTTAAAGGCGCCCTAAAACACAATGATCATATTACCAGGCTCGGTCCACTAGGTAGACCAGGAGCAACGTGGCCGGTTCTAGCCAGCTACACACCACATCTGGAAATTGAAAAAATGTCTAAAGAAGAGCTGTTAGTGCAGTTAAAACATTAATTAAAATACATAGACAGTTAGTCCAATATGTAATGCGGACTGCAACAGTCCAAACAACTGTTAATGTTCCACAGCTGACCCCTCATCAGGGGAACACAAATAAAATTACACCACAGAACATACAATCATGTCTTGGTAAAACACCCATAACGGGAACAAATTCCTTTCTGATTAGCGCAGAAAATTACTCAAATAGAGGCAGTATTTCCGAATACTACCCCTATTGAGAAACACAGAATTCTGACTATCTGCCTTCCAATGGGGGTCGCACCACACGTGGAGGACTGTGACACTTGGGGTACAGTCTTTGCTTCCATTTACACAAAAACACATGGTGTTCCGTCCATGGTGGTAATACCAGATGTGCTAAAACAGATTCAGAATGAATACGGTCCAGAACCTGCTTTAACTCTTGGTATGGAATTACTGAAAGACTTCAAACAGGTCTCGGCTATATTACTAGCCAACATAAAAGGAGAAGCAGCATCTGTGGCGATCCGCCAGAAATTGAAAGAAACAGATATAACAGATCAACCAATTGAGCTTCCAGAATTATAGAAAAATGCTATGAAGAATTAGGTAGAGACAGCTTGGGTGGGAAACCAGTAAAACCCCAACTACTCGAAAATCCTGAAAAATTATTTATTAAAAATAATCAAAATACTCCAAAGAAAAATTGGGATGGAAATAAACAGTCCACTCCCAAGGAAAAAGTTTTCCAGTCCAGAAGAAGGTCTCCTCGACGGAGGGAAAGAACTCCGACTCGAGAACACCAGTCTCCCCAGAGGGAGCACTCTGAGAAAAGATACAACCTTAGAAATAGGGATAACTTGAAAAAGCCTGATAGATATCAAAGTATTGATACACGTCCCTCTCGATCTTTTTCGCAGAAATCGGAAAGAAGAGGACTGTCAGAACCAGGAGAGCACACCAAGTCCAAAGACAAGGAACCTGCTCAAAGTAAAAAATTACAATTTCCAAGAAAGAAGGTAGCCAGCATTAGAGTAATCGAACATGCCGAGAATACTGAGGACACAGCTGAAAAACGGGGAGTGGCCACAGACAATGCTAGACAGTGCAGCAGAAATCACCATAGCTCGCAAGATCCTGATGAGTCATCTGGAGACAGTGGACACGAATGAATACATTCAAGTAGAAACTGCTGACACCAGAGTTAGCGAACCTCATAAGATATACGAAATAACACTGCGTATAGAGGGAGATAAGACTAGAAAAATACGGGGTCTGTTTTGAGATAACCTCTCAAAAGGCTATGACATCCTGTTAGCGGAAAAAGATTGGCCCCCGGAGTTTGTCAGGGAGTACCCTCGTGGCGAAGAAATGATTATGCCTGCCTTCTCGAATCACATTCCGATTCACACTAAATATATATATGCAAGGAAATGGGCAGTAGCCCAGGCACCAGCATTATATAAAAATCATGTAGGATGGGATGAGGACTCTCCTCCTCACAAAATCCAGTTAAAATGTCAACCTACTGCACAAAGACAGTACCCAGTTAAGCAAGAAGCTAAAAAACAGGTCAGGGAGATTTTAGATCAACTTGAATACCAGGGGGTGATTGAAACATGCACCTCTGAAATGAACAATCCTTTGTTTTCTGTCTCCAAACCGGACGATTCATATCGCCTAGTCTTGGACTACAGACACCTAAACTCATGTTGCAAAACATTTGCAGTACAAAATTCACATAGTGCGGCACTAATGAATAACATAGTTCGGAAAAAATATAAAACGACATTGGACATATCTAATGGGTTCTTTTGTCAAAATATTGCACCAGAAAGCAGGTTCTTGACCGCTTTCTCAATAATGGGGTCACAGAAAAATTTCTGTAGGCTCCCACAGGGATTCAAGAACAGCCCAGGACTATTCTCAGCCAGAGTAACAGAGTTACTACAAATATATGATGATGAGGCATTATCTTATGTGGATGATATCTATCTCACAGACTACGACTTGGATACTCACTTGAAAAGGGTGAACACCATAATACTTGGTTTCGCAGCAGAGGGTTACAAATTCAACTTTAAAAAGTCTCGAATTGCCCATCTTACAGTACTATTTTTAGGTTACGAATTATCAAGTGAAGGCAAGAGCCTAGCGGACAACTTCTTAGAGAAGTGCGCTGTACTCCAAGCACCGAAAACCCTGAAGAACTTACAATCGATTCTAGGCTTCCTGAATTTCGGAAGAACTTAAATTCTAAATTATGCAGAAAGGGTTAAACCTCTCTACGAATTAATTAAACCTGATTTCAAACCAATCAACTGGACTCAAAAACACACTGAAATTTTGAGATCACTGCAAACAGACATGTTAGCAAAAACAAAGTTAGAAACACGTGACAACACATGCGACCTTGTAATCCGAGTCATCCCAGGAAGATGCGGATTCACGTACCTGACCTCTAATGAGGGAGAAACGGTACCAATAGCTTACAAATCTCACTTGTACACACAAGAGGAGAAAACATTCAGTCTCACAGAAAATACTGTAAAAGCAGTACAGACTGCTATAGCTAAAGAACGAGAACTAGCAAAAGGAAAAAGGATCACTGTTCTCACAGCAGAATCCGCCTTCGAGGTACTATTCAGCCCAATAAACCTGCCTACAGTGTCACTGGATCCGAAATGGATACAGTAGGTAAATTCTCTTGCTGCGGAAGATATGAAATACTATTTTGCCCCGCACATGAAAAAACTGAATGATTTAAATTATGAAAAAGAATATCCTCTGCCAATCGAAATTCTTCCTCTACAACAGGGGTCTTCAAACTGTGGGGCGCGACCCCCATGGGGGCCGTGGAGTGGTGTGAAGGGGGTCGCGCATTCACAGTCACACGTCTGCCCTGGCCTCCAGGGCTTTAGCCCCCCTCTTCCCCCTCCTTTGTCTCAGCCCGGGCTGCTGCAGTGAAACTCCAGCTGCTGGGGGCTTGGCTGGGCAGTGGCTGGAGTTTTATGTCTGGCACGCCTGAGTTTTCACAGGTCTTTAAAGACCATTAGCATATTTACATGCCTTTGTAAACTGGTTTAAGAGGCTTAATGTTTTTTATGGTTCCAGTACCCCCTGGGCCCCCACTCTGCCTATTCCTTACATTTGTATTTTTACACTTCTTGCTGTATTGTGTGAATGCATTTAATGAAAAGGAATATAAAGTTGGGTTGCCAAAAGAAAAATGCCTGCTCTTGACACTAAATAGAGTTATAAATAAAAAAGTATGCATTAATTAGTTGTGACTTTTCTGTCTTTGTTCTCTTAAAATTTCAGTCATGGATCATTGAGGCAGCCCTAGAACACAATTAAAAGTGACACAATTAAAAGTGCTTTCTATTTATATTTGCTGTTCTAAGTATTCACAGATAAGTGCTAAAAATACAGCTTTTGGTGATTGCTTATTTCTGGGCCATCAAAATTATGAGCTCGTAACCCTAATAATAAGACTGGATGTTTGTTGCAGGATCAGCACATTATTTATTTCCTCCACCCTCAATCCCTAATTAATGCCATTATAGCAATAGTTTAACTTATATCTGAAACCCTAAGCTTCAAGTTTCTTGGAATGCACCCTGCCCTCAGACAACTCACTTCTCATTCTCGCCTTCACTTTCACGCTCACCCTGCACTCGCAGCGATCACCATGCACTCGCACTGATCACCATGCACTCACACTGATCACCATGCACTCACAACATTCCCCCGCTCACCCTGCTCTCAGTGATCACTCTGCTCTAAAAATGTGCTTGCATTGTTTACTCTGTACCTCACCCTGCAGTCACCAGAGCACACTTCTCATCCTGTACTCATGTGACACTTCAGTCACCTGTCCCTCCTCACTGCTCAATCGGTAGCTCACTCAAACAAGGCCATCACTAACCATGCACTAATTTGTTCCACTCTGCACTTACAGCTGAACCCAAATTCATATGGTCACCTCACTTAACCTGTAGTCACTCCTTTTACCCTACTCTCACACTATTGCTTTGCTCTCCGTGCAGTCACATGGGCACTCTTGTCACCCACACAGTGCAGAAGGTTAACGTTCCTGGTACACAGGAGATGTACCATTCACATCGCAGAAGTGCGTGTGAGTAAACTATGAGTATTTTGTCAGACAGGTGCTATAGAGAGATGAGGTGTATTGTTGGTGAGTGGTAGTGAGGGAATTCATGGAGAAGGTGGAAAGACTGTTGCACCGTGTGTGACTCGTGCTATGGCCAGCCCTGGCTGGGAGGGTTAAACCCCCCCCCCCACCCCCGAAGTTCGGGTCTAGTGGATCCCCTGCGTCTGCCTATTGTTATTTACATTTGTAGTGCGCTACTGTTACCAAAAGGAATCCTGGGGCTAATAACCATCTGCCTGCAATGTGAGAGAGGGATCCGGGGTTGGGGGAGAAGAGAGGGATGGAAGGAAGGGGGTGAGAGGAAAGGGGCATGGGTAAACTGCTTAACTCTGCACAAGACCGCCAGGGTTTGAAGGGACACTTGCTGCTCCCGGCCATGGCCAGGTGAGCTTCTAATGTGGCAGCGCGTATTCCTGCGGAGTGGGAGGCCCTTCACAAAGGTTGACTAGACATCTTTCTGATGTCAATTGCTGTATTTTGGTTATAAACTGGCACTGATGGGGTGAAATCTTTCCTCAGTGTTACTGTGCTTAAAAAATTTCAAAATAATAAAGCAATGCTATCCCAAAATACGCAGCATCACAGAACATTATTTAAATGTTCTACTCACGGTATACACCCGTTACAACGCATCTTTTACTCCGCACTACCATTACAACGCGACTTTTACAACGCATACCATTACAACGCATTGCGCTGGGGGGCGCTCTAGGATAGGGAATAAGTATAATTTACTATCCAACACCTTCCCTAGGGTCCACGGGGACTGGAGTTAGAATAGTAAATTATACTTACCACTATCCAGCACCTCAAAGCGCTATGCGCTGTAATGGTATGCATTGTAATGGTCGCGTTGTAACGGTAGGTAGTTGTAATAGTATGCGTTGTAACATGGTACATCCTCTACTCACACAATTTAGTCAAGCCTGTCGCATAATTTGGTACTCACCTGCCTCATAATTCTAGTAGCCCTGCCTAGAGGTTTAGAAATTTTTGTCAGGAGGGGGTCCTTACGCCTGTAAATGTTGACAGGGGGGTCTCGGCATCCAAAAGTTTGAAGACCTCTACTCTACAACAATACTCCTGTATAATCTATACAGACAGATTTGCACAGCATTACAATGTAGAAAATAAATCCTACGATGCAGCCTGTGCGATTGTTAAAGGTCGCTGGCTGTGCGGTAAATTCAGACCGAAAATAACAAAAACTGAATCATTGAGAAAATGTTCGGCTCAGCGAGCTGAAATCAGATCTTTAAAGATGGCACTTGAAAATGCCGAACGTGAATTCCCAACACTAATCGTGTGCGATTCGCATTTTTGTGTCAACTCATACAATAATGATTTACAGAGCTGGATTCAAAATGATTTCAAAGATGACACAGGTGCCACAATCAAGCATAAGATGCTTTGGAAACAAGTAGTTCTTTTACAGAAGGAACTACAAAAGACTCACGTGATACACACTCTGAGTCATCAACGTGATGGCGTTCACGTTGCAGGGAATTCATTGGCTAATACAGCCATAGCGGAAGCAACTAAACAGGCTTCTGTAGCCACAAAAAAGCGTTCAGAAAAATACATAGACGGGGAAACCATGCTGGCAGTAAAAACGTCCTTAAAAGGCGACTGTGCAGCACTACCCATGAACTATCCACTCAATTATGCATACGTAATTGATGCAAACTCCGTTCCTTTTGCTCGAATCCCTGGAGTGGGGGATAGGGTAATTCCAAACACGAATCGGAGAAAGTTATTAGTAGCAGACGCACACATGGGTGAAGGTCCAAGGCATAAACAGATGAGGGAATCTCTGACTAAATTACAATCAGTATACTGGTGGCCGGGGATGAGCCTGCACCACTATAAATATTTAAAGAACTGCCCGGACTGCGACAGAGATCGCAGTAGTGAACCGGTCCAGCCTGTTGCCCAGATACCATTTATGGACAGGGTAATGCTGTCTATATGCAATCCAGCATCCTATTAATTGTTTAAGACTACATTCACTTTAAAAATGTGGCCCCAGCGCTCGGCTGACGCCAAAACTGTTATAAAAGATCTGCGAGTCTTTATCGGCACATACGCAATTGCCATGTTCCATTCTGACCAGGGTCCTGCTTTCAGCTCTCGAGCTTATAAGGAGGCCATGGCCAGTATGGGCATTGGGTTGCGGTTCTCTTGTCCATTTTACCCTGAAGGAAACAGTGTAGTGGAAAGAAAAAACTGAGACATAAAGCAATCTATAACAGCAAAGGTATTAGGTTCGGGTGATGGGTGGGTCAAACATTTAATAAGTGTCCAACGTAGTCTCAATAATTTGCCAAGAAATTCTCTAAAACGTTTCAGCCCGTACGAACTATTGTTCGGTACTAGAATGCATGTTCAGGATCTTGATAGTCAGGCTACAGTGGTAAAATATGAAAATAAAGACTTTGACATCAAAGCTCGTTTGGCTATTTTACAGGACCTGAATAAAACAAGAAAATCCTTAAGCAACATAAAAATAAAGCAACAGCCAACTACCACTGAAGACACACCACCTGTCCCAGCAAGGCCTGTCTGGATTCCAAAGATTGGGGATCTGGTCAGAGAGAAAATAGCGGTGAAGAAGGAATTTGGGCCTTCTTACAGAAAAGCAGTACCTGTCTTAGCAATCAACGGAACAAGATGAGTAGTACTACCGCCCCTTGCTGGTAAAAAGGAGAACCGAGTTGTATCAATCGACCTGGTAAAACCACAAGCATGTGGCCTATAATCAACAGTAGGCCAAGTGGACTCCCAAGAAATAACAGAATACCCAAATTTGCAACAATCCAAGAGGTTCAAACTGAAAGACTAATCCCATTTGATAAACCTGCAGTGCACAGAGAAGGACTATGCAATAATGCCATGGAACGCGTGCCTCTTGAAACCCAGATTGAATCAGTTCATCGTGAAACACCAGTCTACCATGATGTGGCATCAGAATGTGCTAATGAAAGACAAATTGAGAAAACAATTCCAACAATTGACAGAACTGCCTCTGGTTACTTCATCAATTTCGATAACTTTTCTGAAGATCAAAGCAACCCTGATGTAACACCAGAAACAAAGACTTGTAAAGAAAAAACAACGGAACTCTTTAATCGAATCAAAGAAGTATATCTAGATGCACCATTGATTGAGCATTGGATTATTTCAGGGGTACTTATACTCCTACTATGCCTAATTTTAGTTTTAATTTTAGGAAAATTCATCACAGTTCAATGGACACAGCAAGTCAGAACATCAACTTAGTTCTGAAACCACACAGATCATCCCACGTGAAGAAAAGAGAACTATCATCAGTAAATGTCACAGCCATTTCAATACCCGGCGGGGTAGTTTGGGACAAGACTGACTATGAAATATATGGCCCGGTCGAGATCTTGAAATATCCACACCAGTTCAAGGTTTCATTAAGTGACTTTGTAAAACCAAGTACATTCTCTGATGATTGGGATTTTGAAAGTATAAATAATATGATGTCAGATTTAGTGTTGTCAGCAAAATTTACAGAACATGATTATTTGCAAGGTTCATCTAATTATGAACAGATGTACTGTTTCTCACATTACGCCGACCATTACTTACATAAATCTGCTCAACCTAGAAATGTTTTTAAATATAACCAATGGGAACATTGCGCTACTCCACCTAAAAGCAGTTCAAAAACGTTTTTTGAGAAATTCCAATACTTCTCAGGGTTCAACACAAGTAATGCAGAAACATTTTATTATAGACTGTTGGATAAAACAGGGACGAAAACCATGCTGACAAATACTAAATTGATATATTCAGAAGCATTTTATGAAAAAATGATGACATTTGGTTTTGATTTCTGGAAAAACAACATTGAAACAAAAACCATCTGGGGTACAAAAGATTGGCAGGTACAAGGCCTAGAAGCATTATTTCGAGCCTGCATGATCCCAGAACAAATAATGTTCTTAAATAACACAATTCACCAAACAACCTGTCTTGGCCAAGCTAAGAATATAGACCATAACAAACCGTCTATTCCGAAGCCAATCCCTGATAATGCAACCACAGATATTGAAATAGACGTATCAAAATTTTTACATCTAAACAGAACACATCCTGATTGGAAAAAGTGGTTAATCTGGTCTACTGACACGAATAACTGTCAAGATAGATTCCTGAATAAAACACAGGGGTTAGCAATGACCAGACCAGACCCTAGATACTCCCAGAGACAACATCCAGGGATAGTAACAACATACAGTGTAGGGAAACTCTGCCTCGAATGGCTAGAAACATCCACACTGGCAGAAATTAAGCAACACTTATCTTTACTTAAAGATGGTGCTGACTTGCGTGATTTCATTATGGGACCACGCAAACAGCGTCAAAAAAGTTTCATAGCGGCAAGTGTATATGCGGTTTACAACGAGGCTTGGAAAGTAGCACAAATTGAAACAGCAGAAAAAATACGAGAAATTGATCGTATTAATTTGGAAAAATCACTTTCTGTTGTGGACAATGGGTTAATGACTCTGTCCTCCAGAATATATTCACTGGACAGTATTGTATTATCTGCCATAGATATAATAGATAAAGACTTGCTAATGTTACAACATGGCCAGTCACAATTACGTTCTATTGTACAGTTAGGCTGGACGCTGCAAAACCTTCGTTCAGGCTATGTGCCATGGCGTTTAATCAACACAACGTCATTGTTTTCCATCTTTAACCTTACTGATAAACAAATAAGCTTGGCACAGAAAGGAGCAGACTATACAATCCTGAGCATCGAAAAACTTGAGAGATTACCATTGACAATGTCAGAAAGACCTGTCATTGAATGGATAATACACGGGATTATCACAATTCCGATAACAACTTTCCAATTTAAAAATTGCCTTGAGTATATACCGACTGACCAGTATGAACGATTAGGTAAAGGGTACATTAAGTCATCATGGAAATTATCATATACACACACATGCTACAGTGACAACAACAAAAATGTATTTCTTAGTGGTAATAACTGCAAACATTCACTAAGCGGTATACTTTTGTGCCAGGGTATTAATTTACATGGGGCCTGTGAAGGGACTTCAAACAACCTTTCATGCCACCAGCAAGTCACACCTGCAACGCAGATAGAGCCTTTCTTTAAGCAGCTCTCTAACGGGAGTTACATTCTAATAACGGATCACAGCTGTTGTGGCTTGGTGCCAGGGAAAGCATATCTCGTAAGCGTAACTTCCATGGTCACTTGCTGTATGCAAGCATTGTTTCCAAACGGCCCTGAAGATTCAGAGACGCAGATTTGGCCTTCTTTGAATGTCTCTTCTATACGAATTGATACTTTAAGCAAAATGAAGTCTGTGCTTTTACAGACAACAGTGCCCATCATGTCATCGAAAGAGACGTATGATATCCAAGTTGCAAGGACAGCATCGGAGATACATGACCTTTTATCAACAAATTGCCCCGTGCATTTCACAGAAATGCGTAGCCAGATCCTAAATATGTCGGATGCCGTAGGTATGTCAAACGTATTTAAGACCATTTTTTCAGGACTGTTAACACCCTTCAAAGCAGTCCTGGGCATAATTCCACATTTTGTCCATTCAGTCTTTGGCGGCATACCCCTAATTTTGGGACTTGTAGCAGGCATTTTATTTTTGACCCTCCTGCTCCGATATGGCATGCCAAAACACAGACATGACTCCGGCAAGGATGGAAGAAACGATCCAGCAGTACGCTACCGGGACCGCATAACTAGAGTCCTTGGATTGACCCGGCTGAGAGATCTGAACATGACCTGGTTTCTTTCATTCAGACCTATATGGCAGACCTGCATCTTACCTGTGCTTCGATGTATGCTATGCGGAGAAGAATGCGTGTTAGACACCTGTCTTGCACTACCATCAGCAGTACCAATGGATATCGATACTTTGTGAAGTCCTGTAACGGCTCATGCATCGTGTTGTCCCCAGCGGCTACCAATCCTGATGACGGCATTCGTTAAGACTTTTGCGCTACGATTTGGTGGCGGTAGTGAAGCGGTAAATGAAATCAACATCACCCAGGTATGGCCTTCTGAGAGCATTGCTGATCCAAACATCGATGATAGCAATCATTCTCACAACTGCCAGGTTACTGCGCTATCGAACCTGGTCGAACTGTCACCTGAATATGTAGGCCTATTTTTTAAGAGCCTGTCTGATATGATGTTCTCCCCTGAACAGCAACAATGATTTTTTGGAAAAAACATTCCGGCGCACAGCGTTCCCATGAACTCTGAATTTGGCCTTCAGTTTTGATCAACAAAAACTACTGAAAAGCGTTTGGAACTCTATTCCCCCGTTCACCACGAATTTTTTTTTTCTGAATTAAACATCTTTTTCACAATATTTACCCTATTTTTGGCACAAATGCTTTTGCTTAAAGTAGAACTATTCATAAAGAACAGAACTTCTATTTTTTGTAGATCTAGAGACAAAAACTTTACGTCAGCCTCTAGCACATTTTACAGCAATTGTATTTATATGTGATGAAATAGTCTCGTCCTTCTTTCTGTATTTAGAGACATTTCATGTGTAATTTTTTCGCAAAATCGTTCAACTGATTACATATGCGATATTTTTTTAATGATTACTATGCTTAAAAAACGTACAGGGCTCGATTCACAGAATTAACTTAAGACTCAATCCTAAACTTACTACTATTTTGGTAGTCACAGAATGCACTTACTACTTTTGGTATTCACAGAATGAACTTACCACTTTTGGTATTCACAGAAGTTAGGATTTTGTCTTAAGTCTGTCTTAAGTTAGTCTTAAAACAAACTTAAGACAAAATCCTAACTTCTTTGAATACGATAAGTAGTAAGTTCATTCTGTGAATGCCAAAAGTAGTAAGTGTATTATGTGAAACCAAAATAGTAGTGAGTTTAGGATTGAGTCTTAAGTTCATTCTGTGAATCGGGCCCACAGTACCTATGTTTTCATGTATTTCAAATATGCCATTTCAAATGCGAAATGTATTTTGGGGTGGGTAGGAATACACGCGCATCCTATTGCTTTAGTTTTTAGTAATTTGATGGACATACATTTGTGGAGTGGGTGTTGTGTTCTATCTAGGACCCCGATCAATATTATGACCTCATGCCCCTATACGGCTATAATCAATAGGTATCAATAGGTATCCCAATAATGGCATAAACGATCAGAGCCATATTTCAGTAACTTGTCTCTGCAGCTCATTAAAGTACATGACACAGCAGAAGCCACTTCCTAAAGATTCCTAGAAAACACACCGAGTTCTTTCAACAGATAAAAACCACCAGCAACCTGGGAAAGCCCCGCTTGCTTTGTTTTGATTAGTAATAGAACTCTAACGAGCACTGTAAGAACGACCAGTTCTTAGTGATATCTTTATTGACGTCTTATGTCCAAAAACGTACGTCAAACAAGGCACCTTTCAGGTATAAATAATACCAACGTTGCCTTAAGCAGACACAGCGGTGGTGGTGAATACAGGAGCAGAACAGCTGTCCCTTGCAGAGCCCAGCAGATGCGAGAAGCCCACGGATGCAGCCCCTCCTCCTCCTTGACGCGCTGAGGAAGACACTGTCTTTTCTCCTGCAGAGAAAATCCAGCTCCGGCGTTTCCAGCCTACCCTTGCGCGTGACTGGAATATCGAGTCATGAAAGGCGATACCAGACCTCCAACATTCTATTTCAGAGGTACTGTGCTGACTAAACCCTTAGAGAGAATTCTTGAAGCAAACCCTTGGCAAAACCAACTTAACTTAAACTGCTACTTACTTACTCCCTTCCACATATTAGGCTTAGGTCAGGTACACTGGGGTAGGCTTAGCTAGAAGCACCAGTTGAGTACGTTAGCCAAATGTATATATGAATGTATATATTTTATTCATTTTAACTATCATATGGCTAAGAAACCATATCCATGCTTTTACAGTATTATTTCGCAATACTCCTTTTACTGTACGCACTTTTCATAATTACAAGTCTTGCAATTGTGGCAATTCATTTCTCATATACGAGAAGAAAGACTGTTCAATAAATAATACCTTTTATTGAAAACGCCTGTCTCTCTATTCTCTGTATAATGGTGAAAGTAATCTTGCACAACTGACTGAGTGAAATAGCTGTCTATTGTTTCACACGACTCTAGAGATTGACTCTTATTCTGAGGAGCAAAGTTGTCATGTTAATGCGGTTGTTGGAAAACTGAATCCCTTCTTGTCTGAGCCAGGGAAGCTGATCACTTCCTATTCAGTCAAGAAAGTTTCCAGTGACCTCTGAGTTAGCTGGTACAAACCCAATTAAGTTTAATATAGTCAGTAGAGACCTAGAAGACCGCACTTCTACGCCTACACTGCTGGTTATGTTATTCCAATGTGCAGGGCCTATTGGGAAAATAGGAACTGCACTACATGGCCTGAGGCCACCCCGGGGGATCAAAACCCAATTACATTAATGTGTTTTATATAAGGGGCTGCGGGGCATCCAGATTGATATTCAACTTGATGAATGGTCTCCGAATGAAGACACTCAGAGAAGGAAAACCTAGACTGGAACACCCCGTCCCCTGGCAAGGATTCTGCGCAATGGTTTACCTACACCGAATGCATGCAAGTGCCCAGGGAACGCACACAACAGATATGGAACAGAAGCTCTGTTTAGGCGGTTGGGAAAAAAGAACACAACTCCACTAATTTAATATGACAAACCCAAGTGATGAATATACCTATGCAAATTTGCGATGTTTTTTCTCTCGCCCTCTCCCTCCGTGAAATTTAACTGTAAGTTAATGTTCCTCAGCGAAAGTAGAAGCCCACACTGGTCCGGTTAATGCCTTAGGTATTAGCTGGCCCTAACGAGGCATACAAACACACACGTCTATGTGGGCTGCGAGCAAGATTTATGGTGGAGGGGCCGGCTTGCTGGAGCAGTAAAAAAAAAGGCACAACTCGGCTGCTCTGCGGGACTGCCTACTTCAGGGGAGCTTTTAAAAACAATGCGAGGCAGCATGGCTGCTGGAGAGGGAGGGAGGGGTGGGGGCCCGGGGGAGCGGCAGAGCGCCATGGAGGAGAGCTGCGGCAGAGGGGGGGGGAGTCGAGAGCGCGACGGGGGAAGGCATAGGGAAGGGGGGGAAGCGAGCGGAGCCGAGCAGCTCCTGAAAGCAGAAGGGAAGGGAGGCGAGCAGCTCCGGAAACACCAACATGTTTCTCCGAGGCGAGGCGGAAATGCCTCAGAGAAACACACGGCCATTTTCGGATTCGGGGGCGTGTTTTTGCAGTGACGTCAAGATTAAATAAGATTAAAAAATTGCAAAAACACGCCCCCGAATCCGTTCAAGACGGGGCTTGAGCTGAGTGACGCCCCTGTCCTCCAATGGCTGGCCTCCATTTTGGAAGCCAACCAATGGAAGAGAGAGGCAGGTTCAAGCCCCAGTACTGTGAAACATAAAATCTCGGACTCCTCCCACTGCGTGGAACGCTAGTCCGAGACCTAAAAATGAGTGGGCACTCTGGAAGACAGCAAGTCAAGGTAAGCCCTTATGGTTCCAAGGGAGCTAGCGATCTCATCCTGGCTTTGGTGATTCAAATTACATTTCTGTACATCCCATGCCTGTTTCTGCAGTGGTGAGGAAGGTACTGACTTCTTTCCATTTGTCTGGTCCTGCCCTGTGATTGAGAACTACTTGCTGTCCATTTTCCGTTCCCTTGCACAGGTTTCGGAGCAACCCATTGACACATCACTATGTGTTGCTCTCCTGGACGTGTTGGAGGTTTTGAGAGGGAGTAGGGATGGAACATTCATTGGTTGGACTTGGAACACAGATTGCTGGAACTCAGCTACACTGACCTTGTTATTGTCCTGGTGCAAGGCAATGGTGCGCAAAACTGGAGAAGCCTGTATATGTTGTGCAGGGAAGCCCCCACAAACACAAGAACATTTTGGGCAAGTGGTGGGGCTATTCTCAGATGGAATTAATATTATGTTGCAAAGATGGTGAATTTTTCACAGGTGCTGTATTTGACTGCATGCGCTGATAGAGAGGCTGTTGGTTTTTCTAAACACAATCAGTACAATTTGGTTTATATAAAAAAAAGATGGCTAGCTTCTCTGAAGGTCAGAACCTAAAGCCACTGGAGGCAGACATTGTTCTCAAAGCACCACCCCAATAGGCACCTAATGAAGGTCTGGAACACATGGAATGTATTGGGTCACAGACTGTCTGTGGACTTCTCCAACATGAGGTTTAAGGTAAAGAGTGGTTGGATGAAGTTTGTATGGGTTCCAATACCAAGTATTCAAAACTATGAAGGAGCTAAATGTCTGGGGGCCTCTCTAGGCATGTCATGACTCACCACAACAGATGAAGATCTGTCTTCCTAAAATTCATGACAGCTGTGATTGCCAGAATGTCCACACACCTTCTTCTGTCAGTCTGGAGAACAGTTCGGAAATCAAGATACTCTACAGGGCCTAGACTCCACTCCTATCCAGTTTCAATGTTGAATAGAATAGGTAAAGCAGGCATATATGGGGAACCACCTGTGGTGTAGAGAATGCCATGTGTCCTAAAGTAAGCAAGGAAAATGTTAAACATTTAGGAGGGAAATCAGCCTGTACGAGCCACAGAGGGTCCGGTCCTTCCCTGGTTTCGGAATGACCGAGACCGTTGCTCTCAGTAGGTCCGGCGGAATAGCCCCCGGTGCAGAGAATGAGTTGAAAAGGCAGGCAAAGATAGGTGCCACAACCGGGCAAAAGGTCTTAAAAGGGACGTATAGCCCTACGGACCTGGGGCCTTTCCATGCTTGAGCCTGGAGATGGCGGCTATCACCTCCTCCACGTGAATACTACGTTCCAGGTGCTACGCCTGTGCCGGGTCCAGGGCCGGGAGGGCCACTGACTCCAGGTAGGCCGCTGTATCTTGCGGCAAAGGGGGCTCACCTGTGTAGAGGTCTTCATAGAACCTACGGAACACCTCCGCTACCGCTGCATCCTCAGAGACAGCCACCCCATCAGAATCCAACAGTTCCTTGACCGAGTTCCGCTGATGCGCCACCCGAAGCCTATTCGCCAGGAGTTTGCCGCACCTGTCCCCCCCGTGTAAAACGCGTGTTTCAGGCGCAGTGCCGCGTATTCTGCCCTATCCATATCTAACGCCGATAAGAGTTTTCTAGCAGCCTTCAGCTGTTTCCATATCCTAGGGGCTCCCGAACGGCGATGTACATGCTCCAGTTCTCTAACTTTGGAAGTCAACTCCTCCCTCTTGCGCTGTCTCTCTCTGTTCTCTGCCGAGGAAATAGAAATAAACTCCTCTCTCAGGACCGCCTTCAGCGCCGCCCACTGTGTCGCCAGTGAGGTGTCCGTGTTGCTGTTATGTGTTTGATACTCCCGGATCGACTCCTCAATGTGTTTCACTACAGTTTTCCTATGTAACAGGGTGTCCCTAAGACGCCAGACACCACGGGAGGGGGCGACCGGCGGCAGCACATAAGTACCCGCAACCGGCGCGTGGTCTGATAATGAGAGGACTCCTATGTCCGCCGCCGAAGCAGAGGCACACATTGGTCCGCTGACCAACAAGTGGTCCAGCCTCGCATACGTCTGATGCGCATGCGAATAATTAGAATAGTCCCTATCCGTGGGGTGCAGCGTGCGCAAAAGGTCATGCAGGTCCAGATCAGTGAGCCGAGCCTTTCCTGCCTGTGAAAGTTCCCCAGTTTGCGGGTTTCTCTGCGCGGATCAATCAAATGCGGAATCAAAAACCATGTTCAGATCCACCCCTAAAATGATGTGTCTGTCCGGGGAGGCCGTCACGTCCACCACCGCCGAGTCTAGAAAACGCTCCTGGTGTTCGTTCGGGCTATACAAGGAGCCAATGGAAAACGTCATGTCCCCCAGCTTGAGGCGGTACGCCAACAGCCTCCCCTTCTGTTCTGCGAGTTTGTACAGCACCTCCCCCCTGAAGGAACTTGCTATCAATATGGCTACCCCCGCCTTTTTAGAAGTAGTGGAGGAGAAGAACTGTGTGGGGAACTTGCGAGAACGCAGCCTATGACAGTCTTGTGCCAACAAGTGGGTTTCCTGCAGGAGACCTTATAAGAGCTTTAAACCGATATCTAACAACGTGGTCTAACAACGTGGTCACTGAGCTTTACAAGTGGTCACTGGAATAATGAAGATGTGATCAGGTTATGCAAGAAATGAGAGGAACATGTGGGAGAGCATATCAGGAAGCTCAAAGGTCAGGTCTAATATGAGGCTTTGGCAGTGAGGAGCTTAATTAATCCCAGGAGACTAAATTCCGGTCCACAAGGAAGTCCTTGTTGAGACTGATGGCCCCTCACTGGATAGAGTGTGAGTTTTAAGCCCCTAAATTACATTCCCCTATTTCAGTAACCTTGTTGGAGCAAAAGCACAGGACATAATACGTTACTTAAAGGGCTCGATAAAGATAGTGCTTGACCCAGGGCTGAGTTAGGTAAATGCAATTTTGAGAGATTACTTAAGGGATGGAAGAACTTGAATTATAAAGGATTTACAATGTGCTACAGCAAAAGGCTAAGGACCAAAACTGTAGATGCTCTCTCGGAATGAAGGCATATATTCTTTGAGATACAGTCTTCAAGGATGACTTTAAGCAGAAGCCCATAAAAGCTGAGTAGAACAAGTAGATTGTTTTACTCACTTTAGGCACTGGCCTAAATTCTATACCCTTTTACTTGGATCCCACGCGTTATGCCGCATAAAAAGAAAACAGTCGGGAAAATTCAGGCTTCATTTTGCTTATACGATTATGGGCAATCAGTGGTAATCCAGTGCTGGCCATCATTTAACTGTATTATGGACCAAGCATTTAGCTGGATGATAATTTTTTTGTGAGTAAGTATCTAACCGAGTATCCAGCCATAAAAGACTTCCTGATTGACAAATGTGGGACGAGGATTATCATAAGATAAGGAATAGCACCATTCACACTAAGCGAATGAAACAGAAGCACCCGTCTATCAGAAAAGAACAGTTTCTCATTCCAACCAATAAAAGATCAAAAGAAATCCAGATACCAAACTAACATTGGAAGAATAGTAGTAAAGCAAGACACACTTGAAGGGGATAGCCTGAAGGAAATGTTCAAATACCAGGCAGGGGTTCAAACTTTTCTAGACACACTGGACCATCCAGAGTCGAGCTACTGGCATTCTACACTCAAACGTACACAATGAATAGTAGGGCACTGTCTGCAGTGATGCATGTGGGTGAAAATCAAGAGATGCTGAGCACTGCTTCGCCGCTGGTATAAAAAAGCTGAATACCCTCATCAGGCTTCCTCGTAGCTTCTTCCCTCCTGGTAGCTTACTTCTTACACACCAAGGGCCGATGTACAAAGACCAGAACAGGTGATTTCCAAATAGCAATTCCATCTGAATCGCTATTTGGAAATCTCTATTCCTTATAAAGGAAAGTTTTGTTTCATACTTGCTATTCGTAGTGGGTCGTAAATTGACGTACCTCATAAATATTAATGAGATAGGTTGCAATTTGCGACCCATTGTAAATCACAGTCATCACAGGGATGGTGGCTTGTGGAAGGGTTGCCTCTGTGAAGGCGTGCAGGTGTAAGATACCAGTATGTTGCTATTTTAGTGGAGGCCGTGATGCTAGCTGGATTATGAGCTGCTTGGTGTGATTTATGATAAATCTTCTCCTACTCGATCTGTGCCAGCTGGCGCCCCAAAACTGGTTGCCACTGCCTTTGTCTTGCAGTCTTAGTCGGGTTAGCTTGTTTGAGTATTCCATACAGTTCGATAATGAGATGCTTATCGGACGCTTTCTTGACAAGCCATCGCTCAAATGTGGTAAGGACCTGCTAAGCACCCTGGCACATTATCGGATGGTGGAGCCAGTGTCTAACTTGTAGATAATGTATTTTCTCAGACTCTGGCAGAGAGTAGTCCTCCCTTACCAAGTCAAAGGGGAGAAAACCCTCCTCATCAAAAAGGTGACCAATAGAGCGTCATCCGCCGCTCTGCCACAACTGAAACTCTCTGTGGGTTAGTCCCGGCGTGAAATCCTAGTTGTTGAGGATCAGCGTTAACAGGGAGGGAAACAAAGACAGGCCCTAATTAGTAAGTCCCGATACCACACCTCGAACATGGCCTTAGTGATCGGTGAGCAGTATAAGCCCCAAAGTTGCTGCATCTTATGCAGAAACAAGACTTTCCACAAATGCAATCCTGCGAATTTCGTTCCGTGCCCTGCATCGCAAAATGCAATGCAGGGCACGCTACGAAATTCGTTTTATTAATTTAATTGTTTACTTACCTGTAATCATCCATATTCCGGTGTTTATCACTCCCCATCCTGCCCCTCCCCTGCCCCGCCTGCCTGCCCAACCGCAACTCCCTCCACGTGCTGCGGCTGTCCTCTATCCTGATAGGATGGTCCAGTCTAGTTGCCTACTCTAGCATCACGTTCAGTGTACTTGCATCCTCTGAGTAAAGGTCCTCATAAAAATCCCGAAAAGTAGATGCTATGGGGCCGTCTTCTACGACTGCCGTGTTGTTTTTAGTCATTAGGGGGTCCACACCTGTGGCCTACTGCTGCACCCGTAGTCTGCTACACAGAAGCCTCCCGCATCTATTCCCTCCTATGTAAAAGGAATGTCGAAGCTGCGTCAATGCATATTCAGCGTTGTCATTGTCTAGCCCTGCTACTTGCAATTGCGTCGCTTCTAGCTGCGGCCAAGCCCTCAGGGCACCTGTGCATTTGTGTATGCATTCTAGCTCCTGTACTTGGTTAAGAAGATGGTCCCTCTTGTCACAGCAGAGTTTGTTATCTGCTTCCAATATGGCTAACAGTTCTCCCCCTAATGACTGCCTTCAATGCTTCCCATAAAGTGGGGATCGAGGTGTCATTGATGTTGTTATTAGCTAAGTAATCTGTGATCGCTTGGGTACGTTTTGTCACTACCTCTGGTCTATGTAGTAAAGTCTCCCTCAGTCTCCATGCACGGGAAGTGCACCACATGGGGGGAAAGCTAACGGAAGGGTCATCGCTGCATGATATTTGATATTTGATATTTGATATTTGTGGGGTATTTATAGAGCGCGACGTTCGCTCCGAAGGGAGCATCTTGGCGCTAGTGAATGGGAGAAAGCTGGTCCAGGAGGAGTTTAGATTGGAGGAAATTAGATGGAAGCCTTAGAGTGTTCATCCGGGAGTTTGAAAATCCATGTTTTCAGGAGCTTTCTGAAGGGTTTTTCCTGGGTTTGATGTCTGAGGGTTTTGGGTAGTTTGTTCCACGCTTTGGTAGCAAGGAAGCTGAGGGTTTTTGCACCTTTCGTTTTCAGGTTGTATTTAGGGAGAATGATAAGATTGTCATCGCTTGAACGAAGGTGACGGCTGGGCAAATAGTGGGGAAAACGTCTTGTGAGGTATTTGGGGCCTGTTTTATTGTATGCACGAAAAGCCAAGATCAGGATTTTGAAAAGAATCCTCTTGTGGAGGGGGAGCCAATGAAGCGAACGGAGAGCTGCAGAAATAGAGGACCTGCGGGGGAGACCTAGGACTAGACGGGCGGCTGTGTGAAGTACGCTCTGCAGTTTAAGGATGGTGCTCTTCTTAGCTCCTGCGAGCAAGCCGTTGCAGTAATCCAGTCGCGAGATTATGAGTGCGACTGTCACCGTCTTTCTGGCATCGATGGGGAGAAGGTCGAAAAATTTCCTCAAGGATCTAATAGTTCCAAAGCATTTGCCAGCGACGGTTCTGGCATGCTGATCGAAGGAAAGTTCGGAGTCAAAAATTACACCGAGATTCCTAGCTGACGACACTGTCTGGGGGGGAGCAGCAGAGTCGTCAGGCCACCAAAGTGCTGGACAGAAGGTATTATTGGTGCCAATCGGGAGGATCTCCGTTTTACTTGAATTACATTTCAAGTGGTTATTTGTCATCCAGGAGAATACTTCGGTCAAGCAGAGTTTCAGGTTGAGTTCAGCTTTGGTAGATAGCTTGTCCAGGGGTACAATGAGTTGTGTATCATCGGCATACGAAGTGACAGGTATGCCGAATGATTCTATCAGATTAAGGAGAGGAATGAGATATATATTAAAGAGGAGAGGGCTTAGGATAGATCCCTGTGGGACACCTGAAAGGACGAGTTTGTCTTTGGAGTGAAAAGGACCAAGAGTGATGGATTGGGAACGGTCGGACAGGAAAGACGTAATCCAGGAAAGGGCGGAGTCGGAGATACCAATGTCCCTGAGTCTACCGATGAGGATGGTGTGGGAGACGGTGTCAAACGCCGCAGTGAGGTCGAGTAGGATTAGAATGGAGTTTTTTCTCTGGTCTTGTAGAGTTTTTATGGTGTCCGAGAGTTCGATGAGGGCAGTTTCTGTCGAGTGTTTCGAGCGGAAACCTGATTGTTGAGGGTGAAGAAGGTTGTGATCATCCAGATAGCGTTTTAGCTCGCAGTGTACCAGGTGTTCCGTAATTTTTCCCAAAGCCGGGAGCAACGAAATAGGGCGGAGATTGGTGAGTTCCGTCGGGGGTTTGTTGGCCTTCTTCATAAGGGGCTTAACAATGCCCTTTTTCCAGTGGCTGGGTACAGTCCCTGACCTGAGCGAGGAGTTGATCAAGTGGTTAATGATAGGGTTAACCTCATCAATTAATTGGTGAAGAATCTTGGGGGGGCAGGGGTCTGAGGGGGCGCCAGATCTGCAGGCCAGGATCGCTTTTTTCGACTGCTCCAGAGTGATAGATGGAAAGCAACTGAGCGTGCAGTCTGGGGGGGCCAATGAAGGGGGCGCTGTAGAGATGGTGGGGGAAGGGAAAGTGCTTTGGATAGAGGTGATTTTTTCCTCGAAATAGTCAGAGATTTGATCACAGAGCTTCTGGGAAGGGGGGATTTCAGGCTGGAGTGCTTTAGGATGCGTAAATGATTTGACAATCGTGAACAGGGCCTTCTGTTTTTGGCCTGCATTGTTTATAGCATTGACGTAATAGTTTTTTTTAGCAAGTTTGATTTTTGAAAGGTAGTTTTTCCTAATCGCGATGTAGGAGGTGCGGTTAGTGACTTCATAGGTCGTCCGCCATTTTCTTTCTGCCTTTTTGCATAGCAGATGCGCATTTGTAAGATCTGGAGTGAACCAGGGGGCATTGATTTTGGTTTTGCCTCGGGAGGTGCGGGGGCGCGAGGGCGGAATTCTGGATTTGATTTCTTGGGTGATCCAGTTGTGAAAAAGATCAACGTCAGTCTCGACGTTGCCGGAAAGGATGGGGGCTTCAGTTTGCATTGTAGGATTGAGGGTGAAGTTGTCCTGGATCTTTTTCCAATTAATGTAATTGTCAAGGTTTGAAACAGTTTTGTTGCGCCTGGATAAGTTTTCTCTTGGAATATGAAATGGGATCAGGAAGTGGTCAGACCAGATCTGAGGTAAGGGGGGTAGGGTGATCAGAAGGGGGGAATTTGTGCAGACACCATCGATGATCATGATCCGACAGTGAGCGCGGTTCTTTCTCTGTGGCAGAGGTTAGGAGTTTGAGCTCCCATGTACCCAGAAAGTGATCCAGGCGTGCACATGTTTTATAGGCGTGTGAGTAAAATGTATAACCTTGTGTCTGGGGGTGCTGTGCTCACCATAGGTCCCACAGTCCTTTCTCCTGCGACCATTGGGCCCCTGTGTGGCCTAAGCTCTGTGCCAAGCGGTCTATATCATTGTTGAATACTAAATTGGGATCCCCCAAAAGTACCAGTCTGTCCTGAGAGAACATGGCCACCGCCTGCCTCAAGAATTGCTCTTGACCCTCTTTAGGGGCATACAAGGTACCCAGAGTAAATGTGTGAGCCACCCCTTGATCTTGGAGATTTTAGAGTCCACCTTGCCTCAAAAATATTGAAACAATAATATGGCCACTCCTACTGCCATATATTGGCCGGAAAAGAAACACTGGCATGGGAAAGCGGGCAAGCACATACGATGCCACTCAGCGGGTACTAGGTGCAGCTCTCGCAACAGACAAAGGTCTGCCTCCATCCCCTTCAGGTATGACAGGCCGGCCCGGCGCTTAACAGTGTTGTTAAGCCCCTTTACATTAAGGGTAATCACCTTCATGGACAAGGCTAGAAAAGGAAAGCTAAGGGCCTCTTAGTAAATGGTGCCCCCACTCCTCGCTGGATCCTGTACCATCCCCAGCAATCTTGTATCTACCGGATCCGAAAGTGTAGTGCATCTCAATATGGTGTAAGTATCCCCCTGGAAAACAACAACACATGGAGAAGTGTGGCTCAGGGGTTAGAGGTGGCAGACCCGGAAGCTGAGATCGGTCCTGGACTAGGGTTCAATTCCCCGCCTTGGCGGGTCTTGGGCTAAAAATTTCTCGGACTCGATAATTCTCGATCCGGTGCCTTCTCGACTCACGGGTTCACACTCTGCGACTCTGGGCAATAGCTTGCTTAATCTCCACAACGGCCCCTCGCGGCGGGATGCCTGACTTTCACCTTGTGGATACCCTGCTGGGGCTATCACACAGGGGAATATCAGGACGGGTTCCCTAAGCAAGCGCCGGGAAACCCACTGCGGGTAGCTGTGCGCTATACAAGCTCAACTACATTTACATTTACATAAGAACAAAGTCATGACGTCTAGAAGACCTGAAGTCTGGTCGATACCAGAAATGTCCCTCTGGGAAATTGGGTTAAGGGGTCCGTACTGTGGTTCAAATGTCTCTCCTGCTCAACCCGTCCCTTGGCATAAACCCACCCACCCCTCCTTGCTGCCATCTGCATTCTGAACCTGGCTTGGTACTCATGTCTGCTCTGGAGAGTCTGCTTCTCTGGACATCGTCTCGAGCACCGCTTTGGGCTCCTGGGAGATGGCTCTGGATCCAGTCCGAGTCCCCTTGAACCTCTACTGCTAAGACATTTCCGAACTCTCTTTCCACAGGGACTAGTCACTTGATCGCCTTCTGCCAGCTCTTCGATATGCAGTGTGCGACAGGCCTTCACAAGGGATAGGATCTGGTGCAGCTTATCATCCCATTGGAGGATGATTCGCAAAGGGTGGCCCCAGGAGTTTGATACACCCGGTTCATGGAGATATGCAGTCACAGGCAGAAATCTCTTCTCTTTTGTAGCTTGAGAGTCGACAGAGCATCAGGTTGTGTCCCTTAAATTGCAAGGGATGCTGTTCTCTGGCTTTGAGAAGAATGATTTCTTTCAGCTGAAAGTCATGTACACAGTCCATTATGTCAGCTGGGGGAGAATTTCCAGGTCGCTGGTGGCCCGCTAGGTGTGCTCCGTCGAGCTTTATACCCCCCGGCGCAGTTCCCAGTATCTGTAGGAAGATTTCTTTGACATACCCTCCAACATCCGTGCCTTCTGCATTGGTTGGGGCCCCTCATATGCAGATGTTATTGTGCCGTGACCTGTTTACCAGGTCTTCCCTATGTGCTTGCATGTCAGTATGCTGGTCCCTAAGGTGAATGACCGCTTGCTGTAGCTCTTCTATCTCTTCATCATGGCTAGACTCATGATCTTCCAATGCAGAAACACTGTCTCCCACCTCCACCAGTTCCTGTCAGACTTCCTTCTGGTCCTGAGATAGATCCTTCTTGACTGTCTAGAGGTCATTCCTGACGGGGGCAAATAGGGCTTCTAGAAAAGAAAGTGTCACAGGAGCTTTTGCGTCCTTGATATTCGAGAGTGTACCTTGGTCAGTGGTCTGTCTCCTAATGGAGTGCCAGAGGGTTTCATTGGCATGTCTTTGAGGGTACACTCTCTCTTTGCTCATATCACCACAAGGTTCACTCATCGACCCAAAGGAATTTGGTGGGAAGATTGAGAATCACAAGGGCAGCGCAGGAAATGTAGCTCGGCCGCCAGGCTGAAATCTTAGTCTGCAGATCTTAGACGTGGATGAAGTCAGGGTTCATAGGCCCCTGCTTACCGAGAGCAAGAATCCCACCTAGTCCCTGTCTGTGTGCTTCACCATACCCCCCCCCCGTCAGGGCATCCTGGGAACAATCGCAGTCTCCACAGGGTCTTGCTGTGATGATCCTGCTTACATGTGCTCCTCACTCTGATGACCCAGTCGGCATGGCTGGTCCTCCTGGGTGATGCAGTCTCTCCAGCTGCTGTGTGCGATGAGTCACGCACCCTGCACCTCGTCCTCAAGATGGTGGATGGCTAGTGCTGGTGGCACCTCTGAGGCACACACCGGATCGAGAGACCCTGTGCCCCACCCCCTGCCAGTACCATGCCTCTGTATCCATTGCCATTCTCCCCAAGGACTCTGTCTGCGAGGTCCCAGAAGCCTGGGTGGTCACCCGTGCCCTGAGCTGTCGGGATTGTTATGCTCCCCTGCGTTGGCTCTCCAGGACCATGCCCTCCAGAGCTAGCTCGCTCGAGGTGGCTCCCCCAGTCAAGTTGCTCCCACTGCTCCGAAGTAGGAGGGTTAGCCCTAGCACTGGCAAAGTCATACCAGCTGTGACTTTATCACCATATTTGATATTTTGCACACCTGGTGGGGACACCGTGTAGTGTAGTTCCTAGTTTCCCACTAGGCCCTGCGCATTGGAATAACATAAACAGTAGTATCGACGTGGAACTACGGATATTCCAGGCCTCCACTGACTATGCTAAACTTAATTGGGTGTGTTACCAACTAGCTCAGAGGTCACTGGAAACTTTCTTCTCTGCATGGGAAGTGATCAGCTTCCTTGGCACAGACAAGAAGGGATTCAGCTTTCCAACAACCGTGCAACATGACAACTTTGCTCCTCAGATCAAGAGTCAATCTCTAGGGTCGTGTGAAACAATAGACATGTATTTCACTCAGTCAGTTTAGTGCAGTTTACTTTCACGAGATGTAGAGAATAGAGAGACGGGAGTTTGTCAATAAAGGGTTAACATTTATTGAACAGTCTTTCTTCTCGTACAAGAGAAATGTATTGCCACAATTGCAAGAATTGTTATTATAAAAAGTACGTACAGTAAGATAAGTATTGCGAAATAGAACTGTAAAAGCATTAATATGGTTTCTTAGCCATACAATGGTTTAAAAGTAATAAAACATATATACAGTCATATATACATTAGGCTAACATACTCAACTGGTGCTTCTAACTAAGCCTACCCCAGTGTGCCTGACCTAAGCCTAACACGTGGAAGGGGAGTAAGTAAGTAGCTTTAAGTTAAGTTGGTTTTGCCAAGGTTTGTTTCAAGAATTCTCGTCTAAGGGTTTAGTCAACACCATACCTCTGAATAGAATGATGGAGAATTGGTATCTCCTTCAGGGGTCACTCTCGATATCCCAGTCACCCGCGAGGGCAGACCGGAAACGCCGGAGCTGGATTTCTCTGCAGGAGAAAGGCAGCTGCTCTCTTCAGCGCGTCGAGGAAGGAGGGGGGACAGCGTCCGCGGGCAGCTGGAATCTGCTGGATGTCTTCACAGAGGGACGGCTGTTCAGCTCCTAAGCGTACTGCACCATCGTTCGCGCTTCAGCAGCGATAATGGTATCAGTAGCTTCACCACCAAGGGACAACAGGCTGCAGCGACAGGGTGCTAGATTCACCAACACGGGGTCTTGCAGGCAGCTAGCATCAGCAACAGTAGCTCATTGCTTAAGGCAACGTTGGTAATATTTATACCTGACAGGTGCCGGGTTTGACGCAAGTTTGCTGGACATAAGACGTCAATAAAAGATGTCACTAGGAAGTGATAGTTATCAGTTGCTCATTAGAGTTCCATTACTAATCAAAACACAGCAAGCGGGGATTTCCAGGTTTGCTGAGTTTTTATCTTGTTGAAGAACTCGGAGTGTTAATCTAGGAATATCAGATAGTGACTTCTGCTCTGTCATTGCACTAATTGGTCGCAAAGGAAGTGGCAGAGAGAAGAAATGCGTTACTTACCTGTAACGGCAGTTATCCAGTATTGGTATCTTTCATAGATTCACATGCCTGAATCATTCCCCGTCGTCGGGGTAGGAGTCCCCGGTAAATAACAATAGTAATGTCACATAGACATATACTTAGTACTAGGCCAGAGGCCTCACATTAGTAGCCTATCTAGGTCCTTATGTAAAAAGGACCAAACTTTGGCCAGGAGCCAATCAGCTACCATCACCCTTCTCACCTTCCTGGAAGGAGCCCTAGTCCCTCAGATTTTCGTAAGCACAGTGCTGAGTAGTACCTACTGAGAGGGGAAAGGTGAGCCCTTCCAGGGGAGGTGGGTGGGTTGCATGTGAATCTATGAAAGATACCAATACTGGATAACTGCCGTTACAGGTAAGTAACGCATTTCTTATCCAGTATTATGGGTATCTTTCATAGATTCTCATGCCTGAATCAGAATAGCAAGCAATAATGAGCACATTTCGCATAATACATTCGTAAAGACATAGTAATCTTATCATAAGTTGTTACACAGTTTACATGATACTCACAACCTGATAAGAAATGTGCGATAAATTACCTGGAAGGTGGGATGATAGGAAGAAGGCTCACCACTAATGAAATAGATGACGTAGGACAGCCTGCCCCACTGCTGCATCCTTCATAAGTTCAGAGTCCAAGCAGTAGTGCTTGGTGAACGTATGTGGTGTCTTCCATGTCGCCGCTCTGCAAATGTCGACAATGGATACCCCAGCAAAGAGCGCCATGGAGGTGAAAACCGCTCTAGTGGAGTGTGCTCGTACTTTTGAAGGCAGAGGGTGGCCCGCCTGTTGGTGACAGAAGGCGATGGCCGCTGAAATCCATCTGGAAATGCTCTGTTTTGTTAAAGCTAAGGCTTTCCTGGGTCTGCTAAATGCAACAAACAATTGGTTGGACTTTCGAAATTGCTCCGTCCTGTGAAGGTAAAATTTGAGACATCGTTTAAGGTCCAATGAGTGAAGAGATCTTTCAGCCGCAGATGATGGATTCGGGAAGAAAGATCGTAGGACAATAGGTTCGTTGAGATGGAAAGAGGACGGAACCTTCGGTATAAACTTAGGGTTAGTCCGTAGAATGACCCTGTCGTTCTTGAACTGGATGAAGGGGTCTTGCACAGAAAAAGCCTGCAGTTCACTCACTCTCCTTGCTGACGTGAGCGCCAGCAATAGAGCTGTTTTCCATGACAAATATTTTAGATCTGCTCTGTGGATTGGCTCAAACGGGTGTTTCATTAGTTGAGCTAGTACCACATTTAGTTGCCATGTAGGTGGAGGTGCTCTAACTGGAGGGAAAGATCTGAATAATCCCTTCAGAAACTGTTTGATTAGTCTGTTGGTCCATAAAGAAGCTCCACACGAAGATCGTCTGAACCTGGATATGGCCGCCAGGTGGACCTTTATTGAAGCGTGTGCCAGTCCAGAATTGGCTAAGTGGAGCAAGTAGGGCAGAATTTGTGCTGGAGTAGAAGTGAACGGATGCAAATTCTGAGCTCTACACCACAAACAGAACCTTTTCCACTTGAGGGAATACGTCTTATTAGTACTTTCAGCCCGAGCCCGGGCTAAGACGACCCTGCATTCCTGTGGAATATCTAAATCCTGGAACTCTCTGAACTCAGGAGCCAAGCTGTTAATTTTAGAGATGTTGGATCCGGATGCTGGACTTGTCCCTGGTTCATTGTGAGGAGATGTGGGCATGTCCTGAATAGAATTGGAGGTTCCAGCGATAGAAGGTGTAGCTCCGTATACCAGTGTTGGCGCGGCCACGCTGGGGCTATCAGGATCATGGTACAACTCTCTGCTTTTAGTTTCCGGAGAACCCTGGGGATCAGGGGAAACGGTGGAAAAGCGTAAGCAAAGACGTTGCACCATGTCATCGAAAAGGCATTCCCTAGGGACCTTTTCTGGGGAAGCCAGCTTGCGTAATGTTGGCATTTCGCGTTCACTTCCGTCGCAAAGAGATCCAGGTGAGGTTTGCCCCAATGGGAGAACACCGAGTCGAGCGTCTGCTGGTCGAGCTCCCACTCATGGCAAAGTGAACGCTGCCTGCTTAGCGAGTCTGCCAGGGTGTTGTATACTCCTGGGACATACTCTGCCCGCAGAGAAATGTCGTGTTGTACCAGCCAGATCCAAATTTGCTAAGATTCTCGAGACAACGTCCTGGATCAAGTACCCCCCTGCTTGTTCAGGTAGTGCATTGTGGTGGTGTTGTCCGTCCTCACAAGCACTGGGGAGTTCCTGATTCGGGGCAGAAATGCTCGAAGTGCCAGGCGCACTGCTCTCAACTTTAGCAGATTGATGTGGAGTTGTTTTTCTGCCACTGACCATTGACCGTGTACTTGCAGTTCCTGCAGGAACGCCCCCCATCCTTCCAGTGAAGCGTCTGTGGTTATCACATGAGGAGAGACTGGGAGAAGAAAAGGGAGACCCTTGTTTAAGTTGTCGCCCAGAAGCCACCATCTCAGAGCTTTCTTCATGACCTGAGTGATCCTGATCCAGTCGTCGAAAGACCCTGTAGATTGGATCCACTGATTTGTTAAGGCTTCCTGTAGAGGCCGCATGTGTAGGCGACAGTGAGGAATGAGAAAAATGTTGGAAGACATCATTCCTAGCAACGACTTGAATAGTCGAACTTTGACTCTCTGTTTGGCCTGAATGTGGACAGCCAGGGTCTTCAGCTTGACCTGACGTTCTCTGGAAGGGAAGGCTTTCTCTTGTTGTGTATCCAACGTTGCTCCCAGGAAATTGAGACGTTGTGACAGTTGGAGAGTTGACTTTTCCTGGTTGAGTGTTAGGCCGAGATTTTTGAATAGATGAAGGCAGGCCGAAGAGGACTTGGCTACGTCTGTCCGAGTCGGAGCTTTGATGAGCCAGTCGTCTAGGTAGGGAAAGACTTGGTGATGATGCTGGCGAAGGTATGCCGCTACCGGTGACAGACACTTCGTGAAGATGCGTGTAGCTGACTTCAGGCCGAATGGTAAAACTCTGCACTGGTAGTGCCTGCCTGCCACTGCAAACCTCAGAAATTGTTGATGACTCTTGTGAATGAGGACATGAAAATAGGCATCCTGGAGGTCTAAGGATACCATATAGTCTTTTGGATTGAGTAGGTGTAATACCTCCTGGAGGGTAACCATACGGAAGGACTGCTTCTTGAGGTATATATTTAGGTTTCTCAGATCCAGTATTGGTCTCCATTGCTTCTTCTCCTTTTTTCTGACCAGGAAGAATCGGGAATAGAATCCTCTCCCCTTCTGACCTCGAGGAACTCTCTCCACTGCTCTTTTCTGGAGCATTAGAGAGAGCTCCTGTTGAAGTAGGCGTAGATTCTTGTGCTGCATAGGACATGGTGGGTTCGGAGGAGGATGTTCCACAAACTCCAAAGTGTGTCCGAAGCGAACTAACTGCAGCACCCAACGATCTGTTGTAATTTGCTTCCAATTGTGAAGGAAGTTGGTAATTTTTCCTCCAACTGCGAATTGTGGAGAAGAGGTGGAGGCATGCTGGAGAAAGCAGTCATTGGCGTCTGTAATTATCCTTCTTTCCTCCTTTCCCTCGAAAGGACGACTTGTTGTAGGAAGCTCGTCCTTGTTGCTGTCTCTGCTGATATTGAGGCTTGTACTGCTGAGAAGAGTTATAAGCGGACTTGTAACCTTGATAGCTGCCTCGATTCTGCTGCCCTCTACCTCTGGATCCTCGAAAGGAATTAGTTTTGTATTGTAGGGTGCCTAGGGCTTTCGCCGTGTCGGTATCCTTCTTAATACCTTGCAGCATATCATCGATATGTTCACCGAAGAGCAGTTCTCCATCAAATGGCATGTCTAGAGCTTTGGCTTGCACATCAGGCCTGAATGCTGTGGCTTTAAGCCAGCCCTGGCGTCTCAAAACCGCTGCTCCTGCCAGTTGACGAAATCCTGTGGAAGCGATATCCAAGGCCACATCGATCATTTCTGAGGCAGAGCGTTCGCCTTCCAGCAAAATTTTCTTAACCTCTTCTTTCTGGTCTTCTGGGATTGCCTCTAGATATGGGGCTATATCTGCCCATATCTGTCGATTGTAGCGACCTAGTAATGCTAGAGAATTTGCAGCCCTGACTGATAGGGCGGACATAGAAGAAAATCTTTTGCCAATGGCATCAAGTTTTCTCCCCTCTTTATCAGGAGGCGCTGTAATTGCCGCTGACGGGTTGCTAGACTTCTGCTGAGCGGCCTGTGATATAACTGAGTCCGGTTTAGTCTGGCCAGTTAAACATGCGGGCGCAGTGTCTGGGGCTTTGTACTTCCTTTCAAGTCTAGCCGGCACTGGAATGAGAGAGGAAGGATTTTTCATAATTTTAAGTCCTTGCTCCCATATATAATCGATTACTGGGATGGATCGAACAGATCTTTTGAAGGATTCCTTAAAATCATGGAGGAAACAGTCCTGCGTTTCCGAAGCTATTTGGATGTTGAATCTTGCAGCCGCTCTCCCTACTATATTATGGAATCCCCCTAAATATTCAGGGGGTGAATCATCCTGTACTTGCTCTGGGGATGCCGGATCCAGGTTGGCGTTATCATCAGAATCCTCATCATGTATTTCACCTTCCTCATCTTGGACTTCATCATGTCTCATTTCTTCCTCATATTCATCCTCATCAGAAGAAATTTGAGGAGGCAATTTCTCTTGCTCCTGATGCACAACCAGCGGAGGTGGTCGCTGGCGACGTTGAGGAGTTGGAGCTTCCTGCTGTGCTGGCACTCCTGAAGCAGGAGCAGAAGACGGAAATCTTTGCTTATAGTCTGAAATCAGAAACTGTAGGTCAGAGACAATTGACGCCGGAAGGCATACCATAGGCTGAACAGTGGTATGCTGTCAAACTTCTTCTTGAATTGTCATCTCTTCAAGATCTTCACAGTCTGAACTCTCATGAACTTTGATGTTAAGATGAGAGGGACTGGATGCTATGGGAAACATGTTCTCCACGTCAGGATCTTCTGCTTCTAGAAACTGCGTTGGCAGCAGTTGCTGGACTTTGCTAGGTGAAGTCATCTCTGGTGTCACCATGCATGATGACATCTTAAAATGGGTATAGGAATACTTCAGTGATGGAGAGCCCTTCGATTGTAGATTCATTGTGGCGTCTGATGGAGCGTCTACAATTGTTGACATTTTATCATACATTTTCATCTTCGACTGCATCGACGTCGATGATGTCCTCGTCGACGTCGACGACAATGCCCTCGTCGACGGCGGCGTCAACACTGCAGAAGTCGACGACGATGGCTTCGTCGACGGTGTCGTCGTCGACGGGCTCGTCGACGATGGTGTCGTCGTCGACTGTGTCCTCGTCGACGGTGTCGTCGTCGACGGTGTCCTCGTCGACGGTGTCTTCGTCGACGGTGTCGTCGTCGACGGTGTCGTCGGCGGCGGTGTCCTCGTCGACGGTGCCTTCGTCGACGATGTAGTCTTCGTCGACGAGGAAGTCTTCGTCGACTGTCTCGACGTCGACAGGTTTGTAGACGAAGGTGTCGACGTCGACGGTGTTCTCGTCGACGGTGGCTTCGACGACGATGAAGTCTTCGTCGACGTTGAACTCGACGTCGACGATGGGATTTTCGTCGACGCTGGAAGCCTTGCCTTCGTCGACGATGAAGCAGACATCGACGGGAGCGTCGTCGACGGTTTTGTGAGAGGAATAACATAAGGTATTGACCTACCCATCGTCGACGACGTTGTAGCAGTTGAAGCCATGGAGAAAGTAGACGCCGTGGATGTCGAAATGGATACTGTCGACATCGTCACAGGCAGGCCAGAAGATACCACAGCAGGCTTTTTGAAGGCTGTCATCTGAAGAGAAGGCTTGACCTTAGGATGACCCTCCATGGATTTTGGCTTCTTGTGAGGAGGCACAGCAGACTGACCTGGAGATGTCTGTCGAGGCCTTTTAGGAGAGGAGTGGAAACTCCTGAAGGAACACTCACTCTCACCTGAGGAGACTTGGTCTTTGTCCTTCAGTCTCTGGAGCCACAGAAGCAGTCGCCCTTCCCTGTCTTTCAATGTCTTGACCGGGAGAGTGCGACAAATCTTACATTCCTTGGCAGAATGCTGAGGATAGAGGCAGTACAAACATTCCTCATGCTTGTCCTCTATGTGTAGCCTCATTTTACTACATGAGGCACATGGCCTAAAAAGTCCTTTTTTAGGAGCAGTAGACATATTAAATATCAATACTCCTTTTCCAACTGAACCTGAAGAATTAGTAGGCAAAAAACCAAAGATATAGGAAAAAACCTGAGCAGAGCTCAGTGGAGACTCCTCTGCACGACGTGCGGTAGAAAATCTGAGGGACTAGGGCTCCTTCCAGGAAGGTGAGAAGGGTGATGGTAGCTGATTGGCTCCTGGCCAAAGTTTGGTCCTTTTTACATAAGGACCTAGATAGGCTACTAATGTGAGGCCTCTGGCCTAGTACTAAGTATATGTCTATGTGACATTACTATTGTTATTTACCGGGGACTCCTACCCCGACGACGGGGAATGATTCAGGCATGTGAATCTATGAAAGATACCCATAATACTGGATAACTATGCTGGAATGTGGCTCTGTTCGTGTGAGGCCAGAGATGACTTTTCTGAAAATCGCACTTGAACGGTTATGCCAATATAGGGAATAAATGGATTTATAGCCGAATAGGGGCATAAGGTCACAGTATCGATCAGGAACCTAGATAAACACGCAACACCCACTCCACGGGTTCATGTCCATCAAATTACTAAAACTAAAGCAATTAGATGCATGTGTAACATTGCCCACCCCAAAATACATAAATGCATTCGAAATAGGCGTACTTGTAATACATGAAATTTAGGTACTGTACGTTTTTTAAGCATAGACATCATTCAAAAAATTATTGCATATGAAATCATCGAACGATTATGCAAAAGAATTACACATGAAGTATCTCTAACAGAAGAAGGGCGAGATAAATCATCACATATAAATGCATTGTAATAACATGTGCTAGAGGCTGATGTAATGTTGTTATGTCTCTAGATGTGTTTAGAAATAGAAGTGTGAAGCTTCTGTTCTCTAAGAATAGTTTTTACGTTAAGCAAAGAATTGTTCGTGCCAAAAAATGGTCAATATTAAAAATGTCCAATTCAAAATAATTAATGCTTGAACGGGGAAATAGAGTTCCAAAGCTTTTTGCAGTTTTTGTTGATCAAAACTGAAGGCCGAATTCAGAGTTCATGGGAACGCTGTGTGTCGGAAAGCTTCTCAAAAGTTATTGTTTCTGTACGGGTGAGAACATCGTATCAGACAGGCTCTCAATAAATTGGTCTACAAAACCAGGTGACAGTTCAACCAAATTCGATAGCGTTGTAACTTGGCAGGTGTGAGAATGATTGCTGTCATCATAGTCGGGAGCAACAATGCTCACAGATGGCCGTACCTGGGTGATGTTGCTTTTGTCGCTTGCTCCACTGTTACCACCTAGTCGTAGTACAGGAGTCTCCACAAATGCCGTCATCAGGATTGGTAGCCGCTGGGGACAACACAATGCGTGAGCCGTTATTGGACTGAGCAAAGTATCGACGTCCATTGGTACTGCTGATGGAAGTAAAAGACAGATGTCCAACACGCATTCATCTCCGCAAAGCATACATCTTAGTACCAGTAAGATACAGTTCTGCCATATAGGTCTGAATGAAGGGAACCAGGTCATGTTTAGATCTCTCAGGCTGGTCAATCCAAGGACGTTAGTTATCCTGTCCCGGTAGCGCATTGCTAGGATTGTCTCTTCCATTCCCATGGGAGCTATGTCTGAGTTTCGGCTTGCCATAACGAAGCAGGAGGGTCAAAAATAAAATCCCTGCTACAAGTCCCAAAAATAATGGTATTCCGCCAAAAACAGAGTGTACAAAATTAGGAACGATTCCCAAAATTGCCTGGAAGGTTGTTAGCAGTCCCGTAAAGACTGTCTTAAATATGCCTGGGATGCTTGTTGCACTAGACATGTTAAGGAGTTGGCTCAACATTTCTACGAAATGCACGGGGCAATTTGTTGATAAAAGGTCATGAACTTCAGTAGCTGTCCTTGCAACTAGAAGATCATACGTCTCTTTTGATGACGTTATAGGCACTGTTGTCTGTAAAAGTACAGATTTCATTTTGCTTAATGTATCAATTCGTATAGAATAGAGATTCAGACGAGGCCAGATGGGAGTCACTGTGTCTGCAGGCCCACTCGGAAACAATGCTTGCATACAGCATTTGACCATGGATGTTACTTTTCCCTGGCACGAGGCCACAACATCTGTGATCCGTTCTAAGAATGTAACTCCCGTTTGAAAGTTGCATAAAGAAGGGCTCTATCTGAGTTGCAGGTGTGACTAGCTGGTGGCATGAAAGGTTGTTAGAATTTCCATCACATGCTCCGTGTAAATTAATACCCTGACACAAAAGTATACCGCTTAGTGAATGTTTACAGTTGTCACCACTAAGAAATACATTTTTTTCGCTGTCACTATAGCAAGAATGAGTGTATGGTAATTTCCATTCAGATTTTACATATCCTTTACCCAATTGTTCATACTGGCCAGCAGGTATGTATTCAGGCACTTTTTAAATCGGAAAGTTGTTATCGGAATGGTGATAATTCCGTGTATTATCCATTCAATGACAGGACTCTCTGACATTGTCAATGATAATCTCTCGAGTTTTTCGACGCTCAGGATTGTATAGTCTGCTCCTTTCTGTGCCAAACTGATCTGTTTATCAGTAAGGTTAAAACTGGAAAATAATGACGTTGTGTTGATTAAACACCAAGGCACATAGCCTGAACGAAGATTTTGCAGCGTCCAGCCTAGTTCTATAATAGAGCGTAATTGAGACTGGCCATGTTGTAACATTAGCAAGTCTCTGTCTATCACATCAAAGGCAGAGGATACAATATTGTCCAACGAATATATTCTGGAAGACAGAGTCATTAACCCATTGTCTACTACTGAAAGTGATTTCTCCAAATTAATACGATCAATTTCTCGTATTTTTTCAGCAGTTTCAATTTGTTTGACTTTCCAAGCCTCGTTGTAAGCAGCATAGATACTGGTCGCTATGAAACGCTTTTGACGCTGTTTGCATGGTCCAAGAATGAAATCACGCAAATCAGCACCCTCTTTTAGTAAAGACAAGTGTTGCTTAATTTCAGCCAGTGTGGATGTAGTTAGCCATTCAAGGCAGAGTTTCCCTACACTGTATGTTGTTATTATTCCTGGATGTTGTCTCTGGGAATATCTCGAGTCTAATCTGGTCATTTTTAAACCCTGTGTTTTATTCTGGAATCTATCTTGACAGCTATTTGTGTCTGTAGTAGGCATGGGCGGAAAATCCGTTCCGCTCGCGGATTTTGCGGATTTTCGGGAAATCCGCAATCCGCGAGATTTGTGAATTTCCTGAAAAATCCGCAAATCCGCGAGCAGCGGATTTTGCTCGCACTGCTCGCACTGTTCGCGTGAGTTCGCGCCCCGCGAATAAGTGCGAAATTGCAGAAATACGATTTTAGCAAAACTGAAAGTAACTACTTACCAGGTTCAAAAGTTCAGGCTCATCATTAGTAGCCATTTCCTGTAGTGCTTCCTGAGGGGCCCCTCCAGAGTTCAGTTGCCAGTTGCAACTATTATGTGACCCTGCTCTGAACCTCAGAATAGTTACACATATGCCACAAAGGTCCTGAATTACAGCTAAGGGAGACAAGCAGGAGCCAGGCTGGAAGTTAAAATCCATTAATCAGCCCCTAATTCATTATTGTCAGTTGGGGCAGGGCAGGTGTTGTAACTAATTTTGCAACAATGAAAGCACTTAGCAAGTGCAAAAGATCACTAATCAGGGCGCACTAAGGAAGCAGGTGCCAGCTAAAAAAATATTCTGTGACACATTAATCAGCCCCAAATTAATTCAGGTCACTTGAGGCAGGGAAGGTGTGCTTTGCTTTGCCAAAAATAATGTACACTGGACAACCAGAGGGTGTGGTGATGAAACAGAGGGTGGCATGGGTGGGCCAGAGGGTGGCATGAGTAGTCAGAGAGTGGCAGTGGTGACAGAGAGTGGCAGTGATGAAGAAGAGTGTCCCAAACAGGTTGGACACGTAGAAACAACAAGTTCGCAAAACTTGCGACCCGACAGGTAAGTTCGCAAATTGCGAAATTGTAAAAACCCTCGCGAACTGGCAGAAACACGGGCGAACACAAAAAAAAAAAAAAATCCGCAAATTCGCGGGAATTCGCGGATTTTGCGGATTGCGAGTTTGCAAATCCGCAAATTCGCGGATTGCCAATCCGCAAAATCCGCTCATGCTTAGTCTGTAGGCCAGATTAACCACTTTTTCCAATCAGGATGTGTTCTGTTGAAGTGTAAAATTTGTGACACGTCTAACTCAATATCTGTGGTTGCATTCTCAGGTATTGGCTTTGGTATAGACGGTGTTTTAAGGTCTTTGATCTTGGCTAGGCCAAGACAAGATGTTTGGTGTATTGTGTCATTTAAAAACAACATTTGTTCTGGTATCATGCAGGTTCTAAATAGTGCTTCAATGCCTTGCACCTGCCAATCTTTTGTACCCCAAATTGTTTTCGTTTCAATATTATTTTTCCAATAATCAAAACCAAATGTCATCATTTTGTCATAAAATGCTTCTGAATATATCAATTTTGAATTTGTCAGCATTGTTTTCATTCCTGTTTTATCTAACAATTTGTAATAAAACGTTTCTGCATTACTGGTGTTAAAACCTGAGAAGTATTTGAATTTCTCAAAAAATGCTTTAGAACTGCTTTTAGGTGGTGTAGAACAATGTTCCCATTGATTATACATAAAAACATTTCTAGGCTGTGCAGATTTATGCAAGTAATGATCCCCATAGTGGGTGTAACAGAATAACTGCTCATAACTAGATGAACCTTGTAAATAATCATGATCTGTGAATCTAGCTGACATTACTAAATCAGACATCATGTCATTAATACTGTTAAAGTCCCAATCATCAGAGAATGTACTAGGTGTCACAAAGTCACTTAAGGAAACCTTTAGTTGATGAGGAAACTTCAGGATTTCGACCGGACCATAGATCTCATAGTCTGTTTTCTCCCATACTACCCCACCAGGTATTGGAATTGCTGTGACATTTACTGTTGACAGTTCTCTTTTCTTCACGTGGGATGATCTGTGTGGTTTCAGGACTAGGTTGATGTTCTGACTTGCTGTGTCCATTGTAATATATTTTCCCTCAATGAATTTTCCCAAACACAGTACCATGATGAGCCAAAGCAGGAGGAAAAATACACCTAGACCAAACCAGAACTCTAGCAAAGGGGAAATAAGGTAGATTTCCTTCAGTTGATGAAAGAGTTCCGTTGCTTTTTCTTTAAAAGTCTTTTTTGTTTCTGGCATCACTTCGGGGTCGTTTTGATCTTCAGAGAAGTTGTTGAAGTTGATGAAATAACCAGAGGCAGTTCTGTCAATTGATGGGATTGTTCTTTCAATCTGTCTTTCGGTAGCATTTTCTGATGCCACATTAGTGTAGACTGGTGATGTTTCTTGACGAACTGTTTCAATCTGTGTTTCAAGAGGCACGAGTTCCATGGCATTATTGCATAGTCCTTCATTGTGCACTGCAGGCTGATCGAATGTGATGAGTCTTTCAGTTTGAACCTCTTGGATTGTTGCAAGTTTGGGTATTCTGTTGTTTCTTGGGAGTCCACTGGGCCTACTGTTGATTATAGGCCACATGCTTGTGGTTTTACCAGGTCGATGGACATGGCTCTGTTCTCCTTTTTACCAGCAAGGGGCGGTAGCACAACTGATCTTGTTCCGGTGACTGCCAAGACAGGTACTGCTTTTCTGTAAGAAGGCCCAAATTCCTTCTTAACCGCGATCTTTTCTCTGACTAGATCCCCAATCTTTGGAATCCAGACAGGCCTTGCTGGGGCTGTTGCTGGTGGTGCCTCGTCAGTGGTACTTGGCTGTTGCTTTAACTTTATGTTGCTTAATGATTTTCTTGTTTCATTCAGTTCCTGTAAAACAGCCAAACGATCTTGGATGTCAAAGTCTGTTGTTTTTTCTTGTACCACTGACATCTGACTATCGAGGTCCTGAATACGCATTCTAATTCCGAACAATAGTTCGTATGGGCTGAAACCTTTTAGAGAATTTCTTGGCATGTTATTAAGACTAGTCTGGACACTTATTAAATGTTTGACCCACCCAGCGCCTGAACCTAATACCTTCGCTGTTATAGATTGCTTTATGTCCCGGTTTTTTCTTTCTACCACACTATTCCCTTCGGGGTGCGACGGACAAGAATACCGCAACCCAATTCCCATGCTAGCCATGGCCTCCTTATAGGCTCGAGAGCTGAAAGCAGGACCCTGGTCAGAATGGAACGTGGTAATTGCGTATATGCCGATATGGACTCGCAAATCTTTTATAACCGTTCTAGCGTCAGCCGAGCGCTGGAGGCCTCATTATTTAAGTGCTTTTCATCTTAATGGTGTACACTGGGACGCGCTTCTCTTCTTTGATTGCGCAGATAGACCGCCTTATGCTGTCTAGAAGGGATCCTGAAACTACACTAGCCTGTTCATTACTGCGATCTCTGTTGCAGTTTTCACAATTTTGAGCAAAACATTGAATATCTATACTCATTCCTGGCCACCAGTACTCTGATTGCAATTCTTTCAGAGAGGCTTTGATTGTTTGGTGTTTCAGACCCAACCCCATGTGTGCTTCCAGTAAGAGGAAGCCCCTCCTGCTCCTGTTTGGAATTACTCTGTCCCCCACTCCAGGGATTCGAGCAAAAGGAACGGAGTTTGCATCGATTATGTATGCATAATTGAGTGGATAGTTCACGGGTAGTGCTGCACAGTCGCCTTTTACGGTCGTTTTTACTGCCAGCATTGTTTCACCGTCTATGTATTTATCTGTACGCTTTTTTGTGGCTACGGAAGCCGGGTTAGTTGCTTCCGCTGTGGCTGTATTAGCCAATGAATTCCCTGCAACATGAACGCCATCACGTCGAAGACTCTGTGCGTGAATCACGTGAGTCTTTTGTAGTTCTTTGTGTAAAAGAGCTACCTCGTTCCAGAGCAATTTATGCTTTATTGTGGCACCTGTGTCATCTTTGTAATCGTTTTCAATCCAACTCTGCAGTTTATTGTTGTAAGAGTTGACGCAAAAATGAGAATCGCACACGATAAGTGTCTGGAATTCACGTTCTGCATTTTCGAGCGCCATCTTTAAAGATCTGATTTCAGTTCTCTGAACCGAACAGTTTCTTACAGATTCAGTTTTTGTTACTTTCGGTCTGAATTTACCGCACAGCCAACGACCTTTAATAATCGCACATGCTGCCTCGTAGGATTTTTTCTCTACGTTGAAATGCTGTACAAAGCTATCTGTATAGATTATACAGGCGTATTGTGGGAGAGGCAGAATTTCGATTGGCAGAGGATATTCTTCTTCATATTCTAAATCATTCAGTTCTTCAAATTGCGGGGCGAAATAGTATTTCACATCTTCCGCTCCTAGAGAATCTATACACTGTATCCATTTCGGATCCAGTGACACTGTAGGCAGGTTTACTGGGCTGAATAGCGCTTCGAAGGTGGATTCCGCTGTAAGGATATTAATCCGTTTGCCGTGTGCTAGTTCTCGTTCATTTGCTAATGCGATTTGCACTGCGTTCACAGTTCTTTCTGTGTGACTGAATGTTTTTTCTGCTTGTGTGCACAAGTGAGATTTAATTGAAATAGGTACCTTTTCTCCCTCATTAGAGGTCAGGTATGTGAATCCGCATCTTCCTGGGATGACTCAGATTACAAGATCGATCGTGTTGTCACGTGTATCTAATTTTGTTTTTGCTAACATGTCTGTTTGCAGTGATCTCAAAATTTCTGTGTGTTTTTGAGTCCAATTGATTTGTTTAAAATCAGGTTTAATTAGTTCGTAGAGAGGTTTAACCCTCTCTGCGTAATTTAGGATGTAAGTTCTTCCGAAATTCAGAAAACCTAGAATGGATTGTAAATTCTTCAGCGTCTTTGGAGCTTGGAGTACAGCGCACTTCTCTAAGAAGTTGTCCGCTAGGCTTTTCCCTTCACTTGATAATTCGTACCCTAAAAATAGTACTGTCAGATGGGCAATTCGGGACTTTTTAAAGTTGAATTTGTAACCCTCTGCTGCGAACCCAAGTATTATGGTGTTCACTCTTTTCAAGTGAGTATCCAAGTCGTCATCTGTGAGATAGATATCATCTACGTAAGATAATGCCTCATCATCATATATTTGTAGTAACTCTGTTACCCTAGCTGAGAATAGTCCTGGGTTGTTCTTGAACCCCTGTGGGAGTCGACAGAATTTTCCTGCGACCCAAATGCAGAGAAAGCGGTCAAATATCTGCTTTCTGGTGCAATGTTTTGACAAAAGAAACCATTAGATATGTCTAATGTCGTTTTGTATTTTTTCCTAACTATATTATTCATTAGGGCTGCACTATGCGAGTTTTGTACTGCAAAAGTTTTGCAACATGTATTAAGATGTCTGTAGTCCAAAACTAGACGATATGAATTGTCTGGCTTGGAGACAGGAAATAAAGGATTGTTCATTTGAGAGGTGCATGTTTCAATCACCCCCTGGTATTCAAGTTGATCTAAGATCTCCCTGACCTGTTTTTTAGCTTCTTGCTTTATGGGATACTGCCGTTGGGCAGTTGGTTCACTTTTTAACTGGGTTTTGTGAGGAGGAGAGTCCTCATCCCATCCTACATGATTTTTATACAACGCAGGTGCCTGGGCTACTGCCCATTACCTTGCATATGTATATTTTTTGTGAATCGGAATGTGATTCGAGAAGGCAGGCATAATCACTTCTTCGCCACGAGGGCACTCCCTGACAAACTCTGGGGGCCAATCTTTTTCAGCTAACAGAATATCATAGCCTTTTGAGAGCTTATCCCAAAATAGACCCTTTATTTTCCTAGTCTTATCACCCTCTATACGCAATGTTATTTCGTATATTTTATGGGGCTCGCTAAGTCTGGCGTCGGCAGTTTCAACTTGAATGAATTCATTCGTGTCCACTGTCTCCAGATGACTCGTCAAGATCTTGTGCGCTATACTGATTTCTGCTGCACTGTCCAACATTGTCAATGCCCACTCCCCGTTTTTCAACTGTGTCCTCAGTATTCTCGGCATGGTTGATTACTCTAATACTGGCTACCTTCTTTTTCTGAAATTGAGATTTTTTACTCTGAGCAGGTTCCTTGTCTTTGGACTTGGTGTGCTCTCCTGGGTCTGACCGTCCTCTTCTTTCCGAATTCTGTGGAGAAGATCGAGAGGGACGTGTATCAATACTTTGATATCTATCAGGTTTTTTCAGATTATCCCTATTTCTAAGGTTATATCTTTTCTCAGAGGGCTCCCGTTGGGGAGACTGGCGTTCTCGAGTCGGGGTTCTTTCCCTCCGTCGAGGAGACCTTCCTCTGGACTGGAAAACTTTTTCCTTGGGAGTGGATTGTTTATTTCCATCCCAGCTCTTTTTAGGAGTGTTTAAATTATTTTTAATAAATAATTTTTCAGGATTTTCGAGCAGTTGGGGCTTTACCGGTTTCCCACCCAAGCTGTCTCTACCTAATTCTTCATAGCATTTTTCTATGATTTTGGCAAGCTCAACAGGATCTTTTGTATCTGTTTCCTTCACTTCTGGCGGATCGCCACAGATGCTGCTTCTCCTCTTATATTGGCTAATAATATAGCCGAGACCTGCTTGAAGTCTTTCAGTAATTTCATACCTAGATTTAAAGCGGGCTCTGGACCGAATTCATTTTGAATCTGTTTTAGCACTTCTGGTACTACCGCCATAGACGGAACACCGTGTGTTTTTGTGTAAATGGAAGCAAAGACTGTACCCCAAGTGTCACAGTCCTCCACGTGTGGTGCGATTCCCATAGGAAGGCAGATGGTCAAGATTCTGTGTTTCCCAATAGGGGTAGTATCAGGAAATACTGCCTCTATTTGAGTGATTTTCTGTGCTAACCAGAAAGGAATTTGTTCCCGTTTTACGGGTGTTTTACCAAGACATGACTGTATGTTCTGTGGTGTAATTTTATTAGTGTTCCCCTGATGAGGGGTCAGCTGTGGTGTATTAACAGCTGGTTGGACTGTTGCAGTCCGCATTACATATTGGACTAATTGCCTATGTATTTTTATTAATGTTTTGAGCTGTACTAACAGCTCTTCCTTAGACATTTTTACAATGTCAGGATGTGGTGTGTAGCTGGCTAGAACCGGCCACGTGGCTCCTGGTCTACCTAGTGGACCGAGCCTGGTTATGTGATCATTGTATTTTAGGGCACCATTAAACCAGAGCAGGTGCTCTTGAAATTTAAGTGGAATTTCAATCTCCTCGAAAGGAGCGTACTCTTCCGGAGGTTTCTCTATTTTGTAATAGTGAAACTCTTTTGTTCTAGCGTTTACCGCTGGAAAGTTTATCCATGAATAGAATACCTCTGTCTGCCGATACTCGTGAGCCTCTATCACGAAAATTACTGTACCACCTTGAGGTGTCAGTCCGTTTTCTATAAGTTTTAAAGTTATAGATCTTCTTAAGTGGACCGGGATGATAATAGCATCCGGGTCTGTGTGTTCGGGACCTTGCTGAGTCGCATCTGCTGCGGCCCCAGTGGTTCCGTTATTTTCTGGCATTGTTAAAATGCAAGGTTTGCAGAGTAGGTCTCCAAGGAGACAAAGATTAGGTGCACAATATTTTGGAACACTGTATCCTTCAACGTTGAATAAACCAGAGCTTTACATAGGAATCTCTTCCTACTAAGGTCGGGCGGATTTTAACCTTTCACCCACTCCAGACGTCTATTGGAGTATTTACGGGAGAAAGGGGTGTGAAATATGCACAACTGAGTTACTCTAAAAGTCTTGCGTTAGTTTATCGCCTTACCAAACGTTGGGCGCCATGTAGTGTAGTTCCTAGTTTCCCACTAGGCCCTGCGCATTGGAATAACATAAACAGTAGTATCGACGTGGAACTGCGGATATTCCAGGCCTCCACTGACTATGCTAAACTTAATTGGGTGTGTTACCAACTAGCTCAGAGGTCACTGGAAACTTTCTTCTCTGCATGGGAAGTGATCAGCTTCCTTGGCACAGACAAGAAGGGATTCAGCTTTCCAACAACCGTGCAACATGACAACTTTGCTCCTCAGATCAAGAGTCAATCTCTAGGGTCGTGTGAAACAATAGACATGTATTTCACTCAGTCAGTTTAGTGCAGTTTACTTTCACGAGATGTAGAGAATAGAGAGACGGGCGTTTGTCAATAAAGGGGTAACATTTATTGAACAGTCTTTCTTCTCGTACAAGAGAAATGTATTGCCACAATTGCAAGAATTGTTATTATAAAAAGTACGTACAGTAAGATAAGTATTGCGAAATAGAACTGTAAAAGCATTGATATGGTTTCTTAGCCATACAATGGTTTAAAAGTAATAAAACATATATACAGTCATATATACATTAGGCTAACATACTCAACTGGTGCTTCTAACTAAGCCTACCCCAGTGTGCCTGACCTAAGCCTAACACGTGGAAGGGGAGTAAGTAAGTAGCTTTAAGTTAAGTTGGTTTTGCCAAGGTTTGTTTCAAGAATTCTCGTCTAAGGGTTTAGTCAACACCATACTTCTGAATAGAATGATGGAGGATTGGTATCTCCTTCAGGGGTCACTCTCGATATCCCAGTCACCCGCGAGGGCAGACCGGAAACGCCGGAGCTGGATTTCTCTGCAGGAGAAAGGCAGCTGCTCTCTTCAGCGCGTCGAGGAAGGAGGGGGGACAGCGTCCGCGGGCAGCTGGAATCTGCTGGATGTCTTCGCAGAGGGACGGCTGTTCAGCTCCTAAGCGTACTGCACCATCGTTCGCGCTTCAGCAGCGATAATGGTATCAGTAGCTTCACCACCAAGGGACAGCAGGCTGCAGCGACAGGGTGCTAGATTCACCAACACGGGGTCTTGCAGGCAGCTAGCATCAGCAACAGTAGCTCATTGCTTAAGGCAACGTTGGTAATATTTATACCTGACAGGTGCCGGGTTTGACGCAAGTTTGCTGGACATAAGACGTCAATAAAAGATGTCACTAGGAAGTGATAGTTATCAGTTGCTCATTAGAGTTCCATTACTAATCAAAACACAGCAAGCGGGGATTTCCAGGTTTGCTGAGTTTTTATCTTGTTGAAGAACTCGGAGTGTTAATCTAGGAATATCAGATAGTGACTTCTGCTCTGTCATTGCACTAATTGGTCGCAAAGGAAGTGGCAGAGAGAACTATGCTGGAATGTGGCTCTGTTCGTGTGAGGCCAGAGATGACTTTTCTGAAAATCGCACTTGAACGGTTATGCCAATATAGGGAATAAATGGATTTATAGCCGAATAGGTGCATAAGGTCACAGTATCGATCAGGAACCTAGATAAACACGCAACAACCGCAATCGGGTATGAGATCTCCCTATAGTAAATTATAGGGAACTGTGTAAACGTTTTTCAACTTTGAAAAAAATTGAAAAATATGTTGTGTTAAAATAATTTTACATATTTAGTTTAAATATAGGCACAATTTAAAACACGTTACAACACTAGAAAATAGCCTGGAGCACACCAAATATAAGGTGAAAGTCCAATAGTATTGATGTAAGTATTTAAACAATCATCTGTAGGAGATAGAGTAGCCTTTTTATTAAAGTCCTCAAAACGTTATATTTCAAATCTGACAGGTATCCATAGCCAATGTGTGCAAAAGAAAATTCATTTGTAGGCAGAAACAGCAGTGAAATATTACGAGCAAATGTAGATTTAGCCGCAGACTCAAAAAACAAATTTGGTCTTTAACAGATGTGACAGCTGTGGCTTCTGCACATCTCTGCATTGGTGTGGTCCTGTTTTGACAATGAGTGGGGTCAGGGTGCGTCTGAAATGCCTCCTTGAATAGTCATGTTCCCAAGGATTTCTTGAAGAACTGAAAATTAAGAGCATTCCTTAGTGTAGTGTAAAATGCATATCATCCAAAGTGAATTTTCTTTAAATTACAGCTCACTGATACGAATTATTATAGATCTCAAACCCCACCTCTTAACAATTGTTGCACTGTCTTAGACATTATCCATTTTCAGCTCCCTCCTTTCTTCCCTCTGAAATATTAAGGTTTCTTATACATATTCCTTATACATACATAAACTGGACCGGTTTTTTGCACTTTTTTTTCCTTCTGTTTTGATGCTTATGCTCCGCATTTTTTTTTTGGGTGGGGGGGGGGGGGCTGGTTTGGTCAAACTTTATTGAATTTTATAAGGCACGGTACCATGCAGCCATAGTGTAGTTGGAAGAAGTCATCAAACATGACATCAGGAAGCTAATGATGCAACCAGCTGCGATATATTCGTGACTTCATTAATGCAAATGTCAGGGTGTCAATGGATTAGCGGTGCAAGGAGTTATTTCAGTGCCCTACATTTCCCTCTACCCTCCCCGCTACCCCCTTCCCCCAAAAAGAAAAAAAAACCAAATAATAATCCATGAGTGAGTGAAGTAAGCTCGTAAAGTGTACCTTGTGGTGGGAGCACTTCAGTAAAGCCTACGTCCCTGAGGTGTGACTGGCCTTCAGGCCCTCTGGGAGGATCAGAATTGAAAGAGGTGAAGTGCTCTTGTGCGGGTGGGGCGGGCGGTAAGTGGGAGACTCCCCCACAGGAAAGTGACCAATGGCCCCCATTGATATTCTAAATTCTTGTAAATTTTTATTTTTGCTGATGCTGAAAAGCACCAGCAACAAGCTCTTGCAGAGCTAAAAGGTCCACTAATATGTTGTGCTTACCAAGGCTTGTTATGTATTCTTGTTAGAACCCCCATGCGCTGTTGTGGTGCTCTCGTGCGTGGAGGATTCCATGTTTGGCAGTTGGTGGCTCTCGGTTGGTGTGAGAGCAGCGGTGGCTCTAAGAATCTAAAACAGTGTTTACTCACCGTGTCCTGTCTTCAGGATGTGTGGGAACACTACATTCATCAGGGTGATCAGAGATGAGGTCTATTGCATTGCCAATGCTTGTTCTTTGAGCTAAGGCAGGGCTAAGGCCAATACAAGAATAACACTTGGGGCTGGACACATGTTCCTTTCTTACTATCTTCCTCTGTTGGTTGGAGTCAGAGCTCTGACAGTAACTTCCACAGCAAACATCCCAGAACGACCAGTTCTAAAGGGCATTGTATAGCGGGGCAGGAAAATCCATACATTATACGATAAACAAAGAGAGAGGAAGGGTATTTTGAGTAGGGTAATACTCCTTATCCCCTAAGGCTATATTTTCAAAAACTAGAGACGAGCATCCCCAGGACACAAGGTCTATTGATAAAAAAGCATTCTGTGCTGACCTGTGGTAACCTGGTTACCTTCCACACGGAGTCACGAGGATCGGGACTCCGTGTGGAAGGTAACCACGTTTCCAGCGGGCCGCTATTGCGAGAGAAATTGCTCTCGTAAAAAGCCCCCCCCCCACCCCTCCCCTCCCCCCACGAGATCCATGGGGCATGACTACAATTTAGTTACGAATTTGTTCTTACAGAGAATGCTGTAAGCTCGCCAAACCGCAAGTATACGGTCTGGCCTCCACCGGAGTTTGGGACGGGTGCGCCTTAGCGTGCGCAGACCTCTCGGCTCATTGCACACTGGTCCTGACGAAAACCTACTAATTTAAACAAAGGTTGAAACATGTTGAACATATCCACTTAAGCACTGATACCTTCTGGTCACATTACACCAGTATACGTATCTGTTCTGCTTCCTTTTAACTGTGTCACATGACTCTAGAATAAATTGAGTAAGAATACATGTCGAACACCTTTTTAAAATCACTTATAATCACTCTTGTCACAACGCCAGTGGCGGCTTGTGACATTTGAAAGTGGTAGGGCGTAAAATTGTTGTCATACTGCAGCGAGCGAGCGTAGGGAGACATGAACAATCTACAGGGGGTTCTCTCACAAGGAAAGAAGCTGTGCGCAAAATTTGATGCTCCGGCAGCCGAGTCTCAGCGATGGCCCCAGGAGCAATCCGACAAAGTCACAGAGGGATGGTAGTATGAATCCCCAAGGAACAACCGGCTCAGGAGTGAAAACATGCTGTTTCAAAGGGGCTCGGGACGACCACCAGGGAGGGAAAAATGTACATGAACCAGGCTCAGGCGGCCTGGATGGTGACCAGACTTGCCGCTACACAGCGGTGACTGGCAGAGTCCGCCACAGGTAAGAAATTGGCCACGTTTGGTAAACTCCACCCCAGCTCATAAACGTGCTTTTGCAGGGGCTGGAAAACGCTATCATAATCATAACTGAGGCCCAAAAGACAGCAAGGTCTTAACAAAAGTGTAAAAACAAGCCAACCCCTGACCTCAACCATCACTGCGCCTCTCCCTGCCACCCACCCCATTCGGACAATCCTCTGTTGATGTAGTGCAGCTGTCTCAGCTCTCACAAAACACACATTTCAAAAAAACACTTGCAATAAAGTTTCATGTTTGTGGTTAGAATTCATTTTCATGTACTGGTAAGCTCACAACAAAGGTGAGCTTTGCAGTCGTGAGTTTAGAATTGCTGTCCAGTTCAAGGAAGAGAAGACCAACGAGCGTCTTGCTGTAGAGGAGAGATAACCTACAAAGTCAGTCCGGTTTATGATTTGAATGTTCCCTGCTCCGCGTGCGCAGTTGGCGACCTCCCTGGGGGCATGGTGGTAGCACTCAAAAAACAGAAGTATGAATGCATGTTTAGAACTTTCCAGGGGCTTAGGCACACTTAAAATGAATAGGAATGCAATGGCTTCTATACAGGGCCACTGGAATTATGCAGCAAAGAAAGATCAAATTTAACGATGGCGTTGACTAAACTTTGCAAAAAGAAAATGTAAATTATGTAGCACACTGCTGCACACACTATATAAGTATTACTTCACTCTCGTGACATTGCAATGCACATTAATACTATATGGCCAAATATCTCACCTCATTACTACCAGCTTAACGTAAATACAGCCATCAGCAACTCAAAGGTGACCACTTAATTTTTGCAAGAAATGCATGTCTCTGCGCACCACCACCTGTGCTATCTTTTTACTAACTTCAGTCGTTTGAGCTTCAATAATTTTGGGAAATCTGCAAATTATGCAACAACTGGTAGATAACATCCATAATGATGTGGAATACGGAGCTGGCACGAAATCGATTGTCTCCAGTGACTCTCGCTATTGTGAAATTCAGAGATGTACTAATAGACTGGCGAAAGGCCAGAAGGAGTCGAGTTGAGCGAGTGAGCGCCAGATTCAGCCACAGGCAGCAGCATTGCATTGAGGCAGTAAATATGGATAGATGGCAGAGGTGTGTAAAGAATGGCAATCTACAAAACATACATGTGGCAAAGACATTTGGACATTGGGACCCAACTATTGTTGCAGTAGAACTGAAAGTTTTTTCTGCTAGAAGTCAAACATTACCTCACATAAGTCAAGCCTGCGGCTGCGGGCTAACGTTTTAGAGTGAAGATACACAGACGTTTTTTTAGGCACACAAGGACACACTGCTTAAGCGGCCTTAGACTTAAAAGCAACAAGAATGCACAAAACGTCAGAAAAGCACAAGAAAACATGGTTTTCTGACGTTTTCACGGCCTGCGCATGGAGACATGAAGTATAATTTCTACACTTGCCCAGCAGCCACTGCAATTCTTAACTTACAAACCGTTTGTAAATTAAGAATTGCAGTGGCTGCTGGGCGAGTGTGGAAATGATACTTTATGTCACCATGCGCAGGCCGTGAGAAACGTGCCTGAGTCAAAAATACACACCTGACAAGAAATGCGTTTGTGGGTAGTCCATCAAATATGGAGTTTATGAAGAACGCACCCCTAAGCATGACATTACCTGTCAAGGAAATGTGTATAAAAACGTCAAGCCTATGCTGCTGCATGATTCTTGACATAATACGTAATGTTTCCAGGCGCAGGCCTTGACATAGATACGCATCGTAAGAAACGCACGTTAAATTAAACGTAGGAAGCAATAAGTGCACCGCCTGCTGAAGCTTGCGCCTCTCCAAACGTCCTCCATAACACGCATTCTACGATACTTATGCAAATTGTTGTACATTGACTGAGCATATCGGTGGTATTGGAATTCGTGGGTGGCATCGAGGCTTTCAAAACCATGGTTGGTGGCACTTGAAACGGAGGAGCCAGCAAATCTTTTTTCCCCTTCCTACTTCTATTGCCCCTTACGCTGTACCCCTCCTCGTGTAAATAAAGTAATTAAAAAAGCAGACCCAGCTGGCGTGGCTTGGAGCTTGCGTGGCTTGGATGGCAACGCAGGCAGATGCCCAAGTCCAGGAGCTCCTCGACCCCGCAACAACAACGGCGAGCTAAACAGCGAAACTGCCCGGAAATACCCACAACAAAGATAGTGGTGATCGTAGGAACACCGGGGGCACAAGGAAAGCAGCAGCAGAGCAGCCACAACAGAGAAACCGAACCGTAAGGCGGCAAAAGGTGAGGGAAGCGGCGAGACGCACGGCTAAACTAAGATGGCGGCATAAGCGTAGAAGGACACAGACAATTTCCCCACACGCCGCAAGCAGTCCGCAAGGCAAGGCAAAGCGCGGAGAGCCAAAGGCAAAAAGGCAAAAAGGACAAAACAAGCAAGCGGAACTGTAGCGAGAAGGAGGCACCGGCAGGCCTTAAGGCGGCGACTGCAGTCCGTAGCAGTAGACGCGTGCAAGCAAAACGAAACCGAAACCGAGTCCCAACACAGCCGGGGGCGGCCATCTTGAATCGGGGAGCGCTTGGCAGGCTTTGGGCACGAAGGTAAACAATTGCGGGAAAACTCAGCAAGAACTCTGGGCACTCGAGACATCTGAGTGGCGGTAGCGACACAGGAACACAAGGAGAGCTAAGGTGCCAGCCAGAAAGAGGCCCAAGTGCCACAGCTGCAGTCAACCAGGCAGTGCAGCCATTTTGGGAGGGGCGGTGAAGCCCTATCCCCCAGAAGACGCCCACAGCCCGGTTGCACAGAAGACGCCCGTGGGCTGCAAGCGAACAAGATCGCGGCCGGAAGGGCAGCGCAACGAAGCGAGGGCAGCCAACGAGGGACAAACTACCAGCATCGCAACGCGGCAAAGGCAGCACGCACAGGGCACGCTGTAGCCGAGCGCCAGAGCATCACTCGGAGAAGGCAAAGGCGGCGGACCAAGCTGCGGATACGCAACGTCCGAGACACAAGTGCCAGGTGAGCTTGAGGGCAGAGCCAACGAAACGCCTAGCGTTGCACCTGCAAAGAAGCAAGACTTACGGGCTAGGCAAGACCCTCGACTCAGCCGAGGCAAGAGAAACCGAAAGCGGAACCACCCCACAACTGTAGGCGGCCATCTTGGAATGGTGTCAGAGGCGAACCAAAGGAGGAAGACGACGCCTGCGACACAGTGGCACCAATAAACGGACCAGCCAACAGACCAGAACAAGCGCAACACCGCTATTTCAGACAAACCCAAAGAAGAGAACCCAGAGCAGCAAGCCGACCCTCCACCACAGAGCCAGACAAGAGAAGGAGGCCAATGATGAACACGCAGTGGGCGCCAAGCTGTGCCACAGAAGGCGGAGAACATTAAAAGCAAGGAGCAAAAAACATAAGAGCAGCATAAGTAACATAAGCGCAGCCCTCCCTGTAGCGCTGTTAGGAGAGCAGCCGCCACAATAGTGCAAACGGCAATCGCACAAGTCAGCAGAGGCAGTAGCCACAGAGGAAGTCCTGGCGTCCAGCAAAAGGAGAACAAGGACAATAAGGTGGCCCAGTAGATTCACTTTCAGTGAAACCACGAAAGATAAGACAACCGTCCCAGCAGGGAAAAGCCGGCCACACCAGGGGACCAACAAACGGACCAACAAAAAAAAGACAGGCTGTCTATATACCTAGCGAGAAGAGGCTTCGACAAAATGGCAGGCAAAGACGACAAGATAGTCAGTGACAATAAAAAACTAAGGAAGGAGCTGTCAGAATCGCCAATTAAGCTTAAAAACAACTCAACAAACGACGCTGCTATGGATATACTCCTCAAGAAAATCACAGAAGCCAACGACCTAGCGAAAGCAACAAAAAATTCCATCGACAACGTACAACTTGAACTTACAGCCATACGAGCAGACCAGAACAAAATCTCTAGCAGAGTCGAAGTAGCAGAAAAGAGGATAAGTGACATAGAAGACAGCACAGCCAGAACAGACAGAGACATGCACTACCTAGCCAAGGCTACTAGTGACCTGCAGAGAATGCTTGCTGAACAGGAAGACAGGGACAGAAAAGGAAAAAGAAACATCAGGCTGTTGGGAATACCAGAAGACGAAGAGGCAGCTGCAGGGTCCTGCGCGGCAATGCTGGAAACACTACTACCTAAACTGACTGGCCTCAAGTTCGATAGAGCCTTCGAAATAGACAAGGCCTACAGAATACCAGCAACGAAACAACCGCAAGGGAAAGGCCCGAGAGCGATTATATGCAAGCCAATGAGATCACAGCACACTGACGCCATTTTCGCCTTTACGAGGAAAAGACAAACTGTGAAATGGAACGGCCATAAGATAATAATAACTCAGAACTACTCGAAAACAACAGTGGAAACCAGAAAAGGCTTCCGAGCACTCAGAGAAAAACAAAAAAACAACAACATCACCTTCAGTTTTGCAGGCCCAGCGAAGATGCGAATAACCGATAGGAGAGGCACACGAACTTTCGATGACCCAACCGACCTAAGGAAATACCTTCAAGGGGAAGAACCAGAGGAAATGGAGGCACAGATCCCAGGTACATCTAAGAGAAGAGCATCATCAGAAGGCTCGGAAACGGACGCGGCAGGCGGTCACTAATAAAGAAAATCCAGGCTAACGTGTTTTGGACCCACAAAACCTCACAAACACCTCAGACAACGTTTCTACCTCAGGTGCCGCCTAGGCACGGAACAGAAAGACAGGTACTACCCAGCAACAAGGGCTTCCAGGACGAACACTATTGTGAGAGACACCGCAAGCAGTAACACTGACAACCAGAACCACCACAGACTACCTCAACTACCTCAAACAACGTTGCTACCTCTAAGGCCACCCAGGCGAGGAGGGCCAAGACTGTACACTCCTTTAAGTATTATGTCTCTTAGGGAAGGCCGAACAACCACGAGTGAAATATCCTTTTACTACATGAGACAGTGTTCCACGGAAGGGCAGGGTGTAGCAATTGCGGGGAAGCGGGGGGGATGGGCAGCTACTGTTGCACGTTTACAGTACGTTGACAGGGGGGTGGGGGGAGGGGTGGGAGGGGGGGGGAGCAGCGGCGGGGAGCCATGCAGCGTAGACAATCGTAACACTTTCTCTTTTCTCTCTTCTCAATCTATAAACCTTTCCATACCCTAAAGCAATCCCTAGGGGGGAGAACCGACAACAACAGGGGGCAGATAGCGGACAAGGAGGTGGTACCAAGAACGAGGCCAAACTTTAGCACCTGCAAGCCAGCAAGCGAGGAACACAGACCACCATGACCACAACACCCCCAACACAAACAGCCTCAGACATCAAAATAGTATCCCTCAATGTCAAGGGTCTTAACCACCCCATAAAACGCCGGAAAACACTAGAATATCTTAATAAACTCAAGGGCGACATATATGTCCTCCAAGAAACGAGGGTCTCAGTGGAAGATGCGAATCGCCTTAAGGCGAGATGGATAAGCGAGATAGTGTGCTCACCAGCGGTGAACAAGAAAGGGGGGGCAATAACCATCATAAGCAAAAAAGCCTAACTCGCAGTACACAGCCACCAAGCAGACACGGAGGGGAGAAGGCTAACCACATGCCTTAAGAGAGGAGATGAGACTATACACGTAGCCAACATCTACGGCCCGAACTCAATAGACAAGGAATTCTGGACGGAGGTAGAGAGCGAACTCAGCAACATCCCCCAGGGAGAGCTGCTGATCGTAGCAGGGGACATGAATCAGACCATCGATAACGCCACGGATAGACACCCGCACAGAGCAAACCACACGACCCTAGAGCAGTACACACTCAAGAACCTCTGCGCCAATCTAGAGCTGTCAGACCCATGGAGACTATAACACCCCACCGCCAGAGAATATACATTCTACTCACACCACCCGCACAACTCATACAGCAGAATTGACTACATACTCATGTCCAACACCCACACACACCTCATAGAAACAACAGAAATAGGGCCCATAACAATCTCAGACCACGCACACATAACCCTCTTAATCAGGGGGAGGCACAACAAGAAGCCGTGTCGCAGCTGGCGCCTCAACAGCGACATACTAGAATACCCTACAAACATAACGGAAGTAGAAGACGCAATTAAAGCATACCTAATATTCAACAACACGGCAGGCACAGACACCATGACCCTTTGGGAGGCACTAAAGGCCACGATTAGGGGGAAGTTTCTGTGCATTAAAGCCAGGATGAACAGGAACAGAAACAAAAAAATAACAGAATTAGAGAACCAGATAAAGGAACTAAGGAAGAACCACAGCGTGAACACTGCGGAAAAAGAAATATGAACTAAACAGGATACTGAGCGAAAGGGCAGGTACCTGGATTAACAAGTACAATTCCATAAACGTATGCTCAGCAAACAAGTTAGGTAAAGCACTAGCAGGTTACCTGAAGGCCTAACAGAGGCAGCACGCAGTGGCAGAAATAACAGACAAAGGGAACAAAACGCACACCGCCAACAAACAAATCCTGGAAACCTTCAAGGATTTTTACAAGGAGTTGTACACAGCAGACAAATCACTAGCGACAGACGGTGGCGTCAAACTGCTAGACAAACTCGCACTCCCCAAACTCACCATCGAACAGAGGGACTCTCTAGAGCAGGATATAACGGGAGCCGAGGTAGGGATGGCAATAGAATCTCTAAAGCCAAACAAGGCGCCAGGGCCGGACGGGTTCACGGCCGCCTTCTATACACAGTTCCAGCACCTACTCAGGGACACCATGGTCAAAGTCTTCAAAACATGCGCAAACAGAGGGAGCATGACGAACTCGATGGCGGAGGCGAACATTATCGTTATCCCCAAAGAGGGGAAAGACCCACAGTTTTCACAAAACTACCGCCCGATTTCACTAATAAACGTGGATTGTAAAATCTACGCCAAAGTTATGGCAGCAAGGCTAAACACCTACCTGCCTCATCTCATACACAAATCCCAAGTAGGTTACCTAAAAAACAGACTCTCACAAGACAACACTAAACTACTCTGCTACCTCATAAACCGTACGGCCAATAGCATAGAGAAGGCAGTAATGATTGCGCTAGATGCAGAAAAAGCCTTCGACAGAGTCTCATTGCCCTTCCTCGACCAATGCAAGTGCAAATTTGGCCTAGGGGACAAATATCGAGGGATGGTAATGTCACTCTACCATAACCCCCGCGCTCGGGTAGTGGTCAATGCGACAACGTCGGCAGGATTCACGGTGGAAAGGGGGACACGGCAAGGCTGCCCGCTCTCACCAGGCTGTTCCTACTAGCACTAGAACCACTCCTCCACATGATTAGGAACAACCAACTGATAACAGGAGTACACGTAGGAGGAAACGCATTCAAACTGGCAGCATACGCTGACGACATCCTAATTACCACAAACGACCCAGAAACCTCAATTGAAGCTCTGATGCAAACAATTGAGGAATATGCCCATGTCTCAGGATACAGGTTAAACCGAGACAAATCTGAATGCAAGCCAATGAACTGCCACACAACCAAAACAGTGCTAGGCACGTCCGGACTAGCGTGGCAAACAAAGCCCCTGAAGTACCTTGGTCTCCTCTTTGGGAGAGACCTAATGTCAACTCTGGAACATAACGAAGAGGCAATGCTGAAGAAGATCAGGTGCAAACTCGAGGCCTGGAGCCCCAAATTCATCAGCTGGTGGGGTCGCGTCGAGACTATAAAAATGATGATCACACCAATGCTGAACTACCTGCTAAGTATACTACCGCTAACGCTGACCATAGACTTTCATAAAAAACTAGACAAGGCAATCAACTCATTTCTCTGGAGTGGTAAGAAAGCCAGAATAAGTCTCTCGAAACTCAGATTAAAGAAAGACCTAGGGGGGCTAAACCTAACCAACTACAAGGCTTTCCAGACAGCCTGCCTAGCCAAACAAGGCTTACACTGGATCTCCCCCACACCAGAATATATGCCAGTCTGGATGGATCTGGAAAAAGATATCATGGGGGGGGCAACCCACTAATGGCACTGACGGCAAACAAACACCCGGAGGCGAACAATACAATCATGAAAAACACCAAAGCGGCGCTGCTTAGGGTAGATAGAGACATGGAAGTCACCATCAACGGGTCTAGATGGGAATCAATATGGAATAACTCTAAAATAACTTACAAGGGCACAACACTAGTGAACAAAGAGTGGCATGGGAGGAACATCACCACACCAGCCCAACTAGAGATAGGGAACAACCCGCTCACATTCAAAGCACTACAGCGCATACACGATCTACCAGAACAGGAGTTCTACGAATTCCTCAAGATAAAAGTGGCCATCACCAGAGCCAACCTCTCGAAACACATACCCTCCGTCATACAGTACGCACACAATCTAAATAAGATTGGCCATCAAACAGCACACACATACAAACTCATCACCCCTCGCACTACAGCACTCAACAACAAAACGCTGACATTCTGGGAAGGGAAGCTACAAAGACCGCTAAATGAAAAGGAAAGGTCCAGGCTATGGGTGTCAGCCTCCAAAAACAAAGTAACACCGCAGCTAGCCCAAACAAAATACTGGCTACTACACAAACTACACTGGACGCCAGCCAAACTGGAAGCAGTAGGAGCCAGGGACACAGACACATGCTGGACCTGCCAAAAGGCAAAGGGGGATATGTCCCACATCCTATACGAGTGCCCCAAGGTTAGGACATTCTGGCGCAAAGTATACGACTTCATAGACACACTCTTGGGGTGCAATACACAACGCGGGCTCCCTGGCCTAGCCGCGGCCTTCATGGCCACAGAACTCGACTCCAAAGAAGACCGAGACATAGTTAACCTCTTGCTGACAGCAGCCGCCAAAACTATCTTAGCAAACTGGAAAAACACTGGCAAAGCCACGTTCAAGCGATGGTTCAACTGGGTAATCTCCCTGAGGGGGGCCGATAACATCACCGCAAATCACCACCCAGCGAATCACACCGCCAGAGGGGGAATGTGGGCAGCTCTAGACGCCCACCTGGAACGCTACCCCCCCTCTTCTTTTTCTCCTTCTTTCTCTTTCTCTTTCTTTTTCTTTCTCCACAGTCAAGCAGCGGCTGTAATATTGCCAAGAATTTTCTTTTGACATTGCTTTGTATTATACTGTAAATTTATTTTCAATAAAATACTTTGAAATCTAAAAATAGGGGTGAAACTGAATTACCGTTAAACCCAACACTAAATTAAGCAGTTCAAGAATAACTCTGGATAGTTATTAACTAATAAACAATGCTACTCGCAAAATAAACTTACTATAAGAAACGCGTGGACGATGTCCGGAGTTCAAACCGGCAGGTTCTACGAATAATAAAAAAAAAGCTGACCCACATGCAGGTGCCTGGGTGGGGGGTGGCGAGTGCAAATGGGGGTGTTGCGGCGGAGGGGATGGGGGGGGGAGGTGGGATAAATAACTTACCTTGGCTTCTTAAGTCCCGAGACTCCAGACTCCCGACTCCCGCCATCGCTGCATTTGAATTCCTCTGGGCTCGTCGTCATCAGGAAGGCAGCAGGCAGCCTCCCTCCCCTCCACCGCAGCCAGCGTTGTGATTGGTGCGGCCAACTGCCCCACCCGCGTCATTTCTCTCTGTATGCTGCAGCATACAGAGAGAACAGGGAGAGTGGGAGGTGTTACTCGAGGGCAGGGGGGAGTGGCTTGCCTACTGTTGTTAATACTGTCTGTTTGGGCGGCCTCAGGCTGCCCAAACAGACAGTATTAACAACAGTGGGCAAGCCACTCCCCCCAGCCCTCGAGTAACACTGCCCACTCTCAACGAGGAACTTCTGCTTTCTCGCCGTGCGAGAAGGCAGAAACAAATGGTAGTTATTACAGTAATAACTACTATTTGTTTCTGCCTTCTCGCACAGCGAGAAAGCAGGGGGGCGGCGCCCAAACGCCCCCATAGAGCAGCCACCACTGCACAACGCACACAAAAAAACCAGCTCCGCTCCAGTTGCAGGCGTCGCAGCACACCGGAGTGAAACTCAGTCACTCTGGTGGACCCCGATGATAAAGCATGTCACCAACCAGGTTGGTTCCATTCTTTATTTGCATCTTTTCTCCCAAACAACCCCCCCCCCTCTTTTTTTATCAATAGGACCTTCTGTCCTGGGGATGCTCCTCTCTTATTTTTGACAATCCATACATTACACATGTACAAAAGTGATGAAAAGAGCAGCTCAAGGGACAGCCACACCTGTGCAGGTGGTTAGCCTTTCCAGCACAGGATCTGTATTTTCAGACACAAGCTGCATCAGAAGTAACAGCAAATATTTCAGGCAATCAAAATCTTATGTCATGTTAAGTTACAGTGTTTATAAAACGCGTAGCTGCCCCAACAAATGAGTTTCCCAAACAAGAGGATAGTTGTACTGCATCTATCGGCTGTAAGAGTGGAGAAAAGAAGAAGGAATACTAGCTTGAGAAAGCCATGTCTTCGGGGTTTACCTGAAATACAGGTGGCTCTCAATGTTCCTGATGGAAAGGGGGTAAATCAATTGCACAACTGTGCCACTCACTGAACAATGCACCAAGTGAAGGTGCCATGCGCATTTTCCGATCATACATTTTCCACACTCCGCAGAAGAAGTGAAGTTCCCATAAACTCCGCTCAACTTGACGCTGACGAGCATGAGCGAGGCAAATCCACCTGCTGGTGACATTTTTCCCCGCCCTCCCTCGCCAAGGTCTAGTTGGCGAGTGAGGAAAATCAAGCTCTTAATGAGATTTCTCAACGTGGTGATCGGATTTCTCAATGCATGTGCTCGCAGCAGATCGCAACCACTCGTGTTGAGAAACCTTCCGTTCGTGTTGAGAAAGCTGCCGCTCGAGTAGAAAATCTACTCGAGCAGCAAAAAGGAAGCTGCGCCCTCTTGCACTGCTCATGGTGCCGTTTGTGATGATTTTCCAACGTTGGGACAAACATCCGGCACTCAAAATTACCGCAAACGGCCTGACCCTAATGCACTCTGCCGCTCGCGGAACTCCGCGTAGTGCAGCAGAGTTTTTTGGCACTTTGCGAAAGTTCTGTGAATTCCGCTCAGGCTTAGTGAAATGGTGGTAACTACTGCAGCACGGGCAGCTATGTTGCTCAGGTGGTTGGCAGTATCTCTAATGGACTGCCTTTGCTTGGAATAGTGAACCAAGGAGCGATGTGGGTCCCCATCTCACTGCTAGAGCTGTACAGCTATGATGAGGTGCCGCCATAGTGACTCTGGTGCCCTGGGATGCCCACCCTAGCAGGAATGAGAGAATGGTGGGAGGAAAACTGCATAAAGTACTCTATACAAATTATACACACAGTACTGTGTTCAGGCGTGTGTGTGAAGTGTGTTGATGGTGTATGTTGCATGCACCCGCAGTCTTCAACAGAGGCAGTGCCAACAGTGCCGGTAGTGTGTACTGTAGGGTACCAAATATGATATTAAAGTGCGATCCCACAAGGGCTTGGCTATTAGTGAGCTGATGAATAGGTGAGGTGAAGTCAGGGCCAAATCTCTGCTTACATCCTTGTTGTCTGAGCGCTTTCAATCAGTGACCTTGGGTAACTTTCTCCCACTTTATCTCTCTCATGTGGAGTACCACAGGGCTCCTCCTTCTGCCCCACGATATTTAATATCTATGCCATCAATTTGGCAAGGGTAATCAAATCTTTTGGCCTAGCGCTCACGTCATACACAGATGACAGGGCAGACGTCTCGTTCGACTTTCACGATGCCATGATAGCAACCAGCTCATGGATGTCCAGACATTGCCTCAATTTGAATTCCACAAACACAGAGGTGATTGTTTTTTTAAACCTATCTCGTCTTGTCCTCCTGCTGGTGACCAGAAACAATGGGACCTCTTCCTGACCCCGTGACCAAGGCAAAAAATCAGGGTGTCATCTTAGAGGACAAGTTAACTTATGAATGCCATGTCAACTCTTTGGTCTTTTCCAGCTTTTATATTCTTAGAATGTTGAAGAAACTGTTCCCTTTTATTCCAGTTGAAGCAGGAGGACAATCATTTCCACCTTGATTATGTCCACAGTGGATTATTGTAACAGTTTATTGATCAATGCCCAGGAATCGGCATGGCTTGGCAGTTCGGGCTGGTCTGTTCTCATGAGGCACAGGGTCAGACTGATTTGCATATAGCCATGTCTGAACTGGGGTGGCAGAGTGGGCTAAAGAACGGTGATGGATTAAACCCAGATCTTTTGACTTGGTGTGAGTGTTTGATTGGTTCAGATGCTCCGTCCATTACCACCCCCTTTTGTACCGCTTTTGGCCGCCATAAGTGTGGCAGGGTATGCTCAGACGTGAGTCCCTTGCTCACTTTGCCACTGGATTCAAGCAAGCCGGGCTGTAGACGGCTGGAATGTCAGAAACCGGTCCTCGGAAGCTTGTTTCCGGTCCAGGGAAGACATGGCTTGGCAGTTCGGGCTGGACTGTTCTCATGAGGCACAGGGTCAGACTGACTTGCGCATAGCCATGTCTGAACTGGGGTGGCAGAGTGGGCTAAAGAACGGTGATGGATTAAACCCAGATCTTTTGACTGGGTGTGAGTGTTTGATTGGTTCAGATGCACCCCCTCCCGCCAACTACGCTCTTCCAGCCAAGCACTCGCCACTGTACCTCGCATCAACAAGACCACCATGGGAGGCAGATCCTTCTCATACCTGGCTGCTAAAACATGGAACTCACTCCCCACCTACCTTCACCTTACCCAGAACCACCTAGCATTCAGAAAGCAACTTAAAACGTGGATATTTGACAAGTAACCCTCCTCCCCTCCCTAAGCGCCTTGAGACCCTCTGGGTATGTAGTGCGCTATATAAATTCTTTGACTTGACTTGACTTGACATGCCCCGTCCATTACCACCCCCTTTTGTACCGCTATAGTGCAATTAACAACACAGGGCCAGAGTTTCCGAAGAACTCTTAAAGATCTACACACCCAGCAGATGTCTGCCCTCCTTTGGGGCAAACCTGCTAACCATTCCCAGAACCTACAGAATCAACTGGGGTGACAGAAGCTTTGTGGTCGCTACGGCAAGGTTATGGAACACGCTTCCTCCTCAGATCAGAGCCTGTTCCACTCTTATTGCCTTAAGGAAACAATTAAAAACCTGGCATTTAACAAGTAGGCTTTTTTTCTGTACCAGGGTCACTAGTTCTACTTCAAGTTGCCACTTCAAGTTGCTGTTCAATGTTGAGAATTGTTGTCTCCCCATAATTAGTAGAATTTGCAAACAAAGTACACCATCTTTCATTGGCTTTGCTGCCCAGCTGTCACATTAGTTTATTGAATGTTGTGGAAGAGACATGGATTTTCTTTACAAGAGCCAAAGAACTGGAGACCAACAACTCCTAACCTTTTGCTTTCAGTGGACCTCCAGTGAATCACTGCTGGAAGCCAGGGACCCCGGCCTAAGCAATTTCTGTGATTTGAACCTTAGAACAATATACAAAAGTACAGAAGTACAGAAGGAAATATACTTAGGGTGGCTAGTCTTTGGCATGAGAATGGTGTCGTTCAGTTAGGAGATTTATATGATGAAGAGGGACTTATCAAGCAGTACGCAGATTTTGCACGGATATTTAACCTACATCCATCACAGTTTTTCAAGTTCCTTCAAATGCGGGATTTTTTGATACGTAGGAAATTGAAATTGAATTCAAACCCCCTTATCAATGCTATTAAATCGCAGAGTAAAATAGGTGTCTTGTATAAAATGTTGTCTTCATTTAAAAAGATGACTTGGAGGAACATAATCTTCTATGGGCATCGATATTAGGAGAAATTGAAACTGATGTGTCGATAGAGGAAGCAATCTTAAAATCAAAGGAAGTTTTGCTATGTGCTAATTTAAAAGTACAATTCTTTAAAACTTTATTTAACTTATATTATACCCCCGCACGTATGTATAAGTGGGGTGACCGTTATGATGGTAAATGTTTCCGTTGCGGGGCTGATAATGCTGACAGTGTACATATATTTTTCAATTGTGTTAAGCTGAATAAGTTCCTTCAAGATATTGAAAAGTTTTTATCAATAATTCTCGGGTCAGCACTCAATATTACTCCGGCCCTAATGCTTTTAGGGATGGGGCGAGTAGTTACTAGAGTGTGTTTCACAAGCATCGATTTTTGTTGTTTATAGCAATGACAATGGCCCGTCTGTGTATTGCTGGGGATTGGCTATGCCCCGAGCCTCCGAGGTTTGAAGTTTGGAGGGCAAAAATGTATCGTTTAGTCAACTTAGAATTAAGTCTATATTCAATAAAGGGGGCAAGGAAACATAAATTAGGAATGTATATATGGGAGGTCTTTGCTGCTCATATCAATGGTTGATGTATGGTCCTTCTTTTTGCTTATTTTTTTTGTTCGGCACCCTATAAAATAATATAATATTTTTTTATTATTATGGATGTAATTTTGGCTGTGTTTATCTGTTATTGCTGAACTGTGGAAATAAAAAAAAATTAAAAAGGAAATATACATCGGACATATGCACAAATGATGAGGCATTTAATTTAGTACACAAAAATATAATCATATTTTTTAAATGGGAAAGTTGGTGCTTTTCAAAATGTTGGTTTTATTTCTAAAAGACCAGCATACCACTTTGTCATTTTTTTGCTCCTAATGCATTCTTTCGTTTTGTCAGTGAATCTGATGCTTCAATAAGAGGCCACCAATCGTCCATACCAGAGTCTGTTTGCTGTATATGCGAGAAGTGTGGCTCACTGGTTAGAGCAGGCAGACCCTGAAGCAGAGGTCAGACCCGGGACCAGGGTTCGATTCCCGACGCGGCAGGGTGTTGAGCTCAAATGTCCACGGACTCGATAATTCTCGCTTCGGTGCCTGACCTAATCATGGGTTCACACTCTGCAACTCTGGGCATTAAGCTTGCTTAATCTCCACAACGGCCCCCGCGGCGGGATGCCTGGCTTTCACCTTGAGGATGCCCTGTAGGGGCTATCTCACAGGGAAAAACCAGGACGGGTTCCCAAGGCAAGCGCGGAGATACCCCTTCGGGGGTCGTTTCTGGCGCTATATAAGTAATATAATAATAATAATAATAATGCGCCACTCCAGGGAAGTAGTAAGCTAAGCACACCAACTTCATTTTATGCCTCCGGTTTCGAAATCTTTCACATTCACAAAGCATTCCACTCAATTTTAGATTTGCTTTTTTAATAATCTGCTACCATAATTAAACTTTCTAATCAGATGTGGCTCCCCCGAGTAGGTGCCACAGACCCCTTGGGTTCTGCAGTCTGGAGGTTAAAAACCTCTTCTTTAGGTCTTGTCCCCAGTCCTTGATTAAAAACAGCTGCTATTGCTTCATCGATCCAACCTTCTTCTGAAACCAAGTGGTGGTTTAAAGACCTACGGTGTAAATAAACTTACTTTTTGAACTTGAACTTGAAACCAGGTGTTGAAAGAGCCTGGTATAGGTAACAAGGGGCCTGATTACATTCTTGGTGGATGGAATACTCCGTCACAAACATGAGGAATATTCAGTCAATCGGATTACAAGTTCCATAGGACATAATGGAATTGTAATTTGGCTGAAGGGATATCCGTCACGTTTGCATAGTGCACTTTACATACTGAACTTCATGGTCATTGACCTATGAATTGTTTAATTTTTGTATCTAATAATATGAATTTATCATAATGCTGTGCTGTTTTATATGTAGTGAAATATGACACTTTCCACTTCTGTTTTGGGGTGAAAAGAGAAAATTTTGCAATAATGTTTTCATTTTTAACCGAAATAACAGCGCTGACTACAGAACAAGAATGTCTACCAAAAATAAATGTGTGCATGGCATTTTCTCGTGTTAATCAAAAACATGTTCAAACCACCATCTTAAAAAGATGATAAGTTAAAATGGAGACCAAATACAATCTCTATAACAGTAGTTTGCTTGTCAAAGTATGTAGATTTCAGGTTTGTGCATAGAAGGTGTCAGTGATCGCTTTATACTACACCCAGAAGACTCATCTCTTGCTTTGTCTATTGACGTTGGCTTCTGTTTTGTTGACCTGTGGATAGCCCTTTCAGAGGACTTCAAAACTCTCTGAGGTCAGTCCATCCATTCTAATTATCGGAACACTTTTCTTCTAGAAGTCTAGCATCACCATCTACAGGCACCGTCTGGAGGTCACCACTAAAGCCATGTTCTGCTCAACATAACCTCTGCCCTGGAGGGATCTGTCCTGGAGAGCTCTGTCATGGAGGGCTCTGTCCTGGAGGGCTCGGTCCTGGGGAGCTCTGTCCTGGAGAGCTCTGTCCTGGAGAGCCCTGTCCTGGAGGGCTCTGTCCTGGGGAGCTCTGTCCTGGACGGCTCTGTCCTGGAGGGCTCTGTCCTGGAGGGCTCTGTCCTGGAGAACTCTGTCCTGGAGAGCTCTGTCCTGGAGGGCTCTGTCCTGGAGAGCTCTGTCCTGGAGGGCTCTGTCTTGGAGGGCTCTGTCCTGGTGGGCTCTGTCCTGGAGAGCTCTGTCCTGTTCTAATAAGCTGGTGGAGGCTATGCATTAGCCTGTGACTGCATGCACAGGGCAAGCAGAAAAGACAGAATCCTGGAGGATGCATAGAAAGTCACGTATTCCACATACCTCCAGGAAATTCTTTCCGTTGTAAATAACCAATTTATGGCTGCACCCTAGACAGCAGAAACAGATACATCCATTTGCATCAAAAGCCCTAAGGTGCTAGCACATAAAGCTGCCCCACCTAGCACAGCAGACTTTCTGAAGCCTCCCCCGTGTGTTGCTTCACCCTGCCTGGGGGAATGAACCAAAGTGAGAGAATGTAAGAGGGGGTGTCATATAATACATGCTTCAGCCCCCGGTAGGCCTCTGGGGTACCTATGCCATGGGTACCTAAGGTACCATGTACAAGGACTCACCAGGGTAACCCAGTAACCAATCTGGTATGTACCTAAAGTACATGGTATCAATTTAGAGAGAATGCAGCTAGGCTGTGGTCCTGATTAGCAGGGCCACAGCCATACAAAAGTCGAAAAAACAGTGAAACACAGCAAAAAGTGGGGGTAACCATAGGAAGCAGACCCTACTCTCCTACAATATATATGTCTGTGTGTATGTATATATATATGTATTTAGAGCAAAGCGTCCTTAGCGGGGGAGCGTCTGAAAGCTGGTGCCGGTGGCGAGGTCAGGACAGCCTCGCAATATCTTGCAACAACAAAATCCTTTTTACAAAGTGGTGGAAGAAGACAACATGTCAAATAAATTGAAATTATAACTTCAAGAGGAGTGCGGTGTCTTTGTAAAAAGGATTTTATTGTTCCAATATATATTTAGATATATACACATTCCACACGTCTCTCCTGTGCATTCACCGCTGCCTGCCACACGAGTCGCGTCGTTTCGCGGACCCGGCAGGAGTGGGTCCGTAATATACACACCACACTTTCTCTGTTGCTTCAAGAGAAACCAACGACGCCGTTTATAGGTGCCCAAGAATAGTTCATTCGGCCTCAATCTAACGTGTTTCAGCAGTCCACGCTGCCTTGCTCACCGATATTACAAAAGTAGGAAGCAGACATTTTAAACTTATTGCATTACGTGTCACGTGTAAAACTACACAGAATAAACAGTGTAGACAGACTTGTAGTTTTTACAGGCATTTCGTTGTTTGTCAGATTGTAATTCATAATAACAAACTACAAAAATACTTTTGCCCACATCACCATTTTGTCAGTCAGAACTATTAATTCAATTAACCCATCAAATTGATTAATTCAATGCGGTATGGTCTATCGAGTTGCATTATTCCTCTCAATCAATTGCAACCCTACAAAACGCTAGCGTGAAGCGTGCTAATAAAGTTTTTAGGATTCAAAATATCGTTGCACTCAGTTTCTAGCCCAAGTGGGCATGTTAATTCAACATCACATCGATATATAATTAGTAATGAATGAATACCTTTTCAAATCCAGCCCCAGTGGGCAAAATCTCCCTTCTTAATACAGGTTGAGTACAAGAACAAAACACTTCACACAGATCTCTCTTAATTTCACTGAGTCTTATGTCTGGCTGAACCATACCTTCTCTTAGTCTGTCATAATAGTGCTTTAAAAACATATAAAAACATGATTTGCAGCTTATCGTCATTATCATTTCATTACATTTATCACATATTTACAAATGTGTGTACATATCCTCCTCCACATTCAGCCCCCTGGTTGTTTTAAATTCAATTCCATAATATATCTTGATTCCAACTTGCGGAGTGCCTTTTCACGGTTACCACCTCTTATATCCTTTTCCACTGAGTCAATTACAAAATAAGATAACCCAGAGGTGTCCTTATTGTGAAATCTTTCAAAGTGGCGAGCTACAGGGTACGAGCGGTTTCCATTTTTAATCGCTCTTAGATGTTGAAGCACACGTTTGTGGGCCTCTAGGATTGTGCTGCCCACGTACTGCATGCCACATGGGCACTGCAGCACGTAGACTGCAAAATCCGTTTCGCAGTTAAACTTGAGTTTGATTTTCCTCATTTCATCTGAAGTACGACCTTTGTATTCTTTGGTATTTACTCCATGGCGACAGGCTTTGCATTTTGTACACTTTGCGAAGCCTTGCTGTTTATCCAACCATGTTCCCTTTGGTAACTTCTTCCTTATTCTATTCTTTACAAGTGCCCGTCTGAAAGATTTCACACGTCTAAAAGTGATCTCAGGTCTACGTGGGACTGTTTTGCCAAGTACAGGATCTTTCTTAATTAAATGCCAATGGCGATTCAGAATACTTCTAACTTTTTCTTGTTGCACACTGTATTTTGTAATCAGTCTGCATGGATTTCTCTTCTCTTTTTTCTTTCTTTTTTTCGGAATCCCGAATAAGATATCATCTCTTTTAAGTTTATTAACTCTCGAGATTGCTAAATCAACCCATTCGCCTGGATAACCTCTCCTTTTGAATCTTCCCTTGAGATTTTCAAACTCTGCCTCAGTTTCCAATATTTCACTGCAATTACGTTTAGTTCGTATACATTCTCCAAACGGTATGCTCCTTTTGAGATTAACCGGATGGAAACTCGATGCATGAAGCACCGTATTTGCTGCAGTGGGTTTTCTATACAATTTTGTAGAGATTTTACCATTGTGGATGTATACTGTTAAGTCCAAGAAGTTGACCTCTGTTTTAGATACCTCGCTCGTAAACTTGAGGTTCAGATTATTTAATTGGATCTTTGCAATAAACTCATTAGCTTCATCAACTGACCCTTTCACACCAAAAATAGGTTGTCAATAAAGCGACTCCAATGCATAATATGCATATCGCATTCCACTTGGTACTGCGTCCGGATCACCTGCTCCTCCCACCAGCCCATATGCAAATTAGCATAGATGGGGGCAAAGCAGGTGCCCATAGCAGTACCACACACTTGGTGGTATAGGGTATCACCAAATAAAAAGAAGTTACTCTTTAGGCAAGTCTCGACCATCTTTAAAAAGCATCTAGGTATGAGCCCATGTTCCCGAGTGTGTCCTGCTCATAACAACAAGAATGGAGAAATGTCATTGGTATACTATCAGCCAATCCCCTCCTCCCTCTCATCTGCTGCGCCCAACGAAAAGCCATTTGTCAGTTCAAGTATGGCCACCGATTTGCTGTTTTTTTTCCAAATGCGAGCTGATGAAGGCAGTACGCCGAAAAGCGTCCTCGCTGAAATAAATGGACAAAGGAACTCCATGAGTGCTGTGTGTTTTTACACTGGAGCCTGTATGTTTTTGAATGGACCCACCTCCATTCTTGCCGGCACCCGTCAGCAAGTGTGCTGGATGCGCTGAGGTGGAACTTGGAGCGTGAATTGTTATTGGCGTTTTGCTCCACCATTGGGCACCTGAGGCATCAGCGTCGATGAAGTCGCCAGATATATGCTGGTGGGAACTCGGATATATACCGACCCCTACGCCGGATGCCATAGAGCCCAGGGTTTGACAAAGGGGCTCCCTTACAAGGGTCAACATAACAACAAGCGAGGCATTCTTGAATTGACTGTGGCAAAGGGAGGAGAGATATATATAACTGGACACTTTGGGGGCGCCATACCGGCATAATATGAAAGACAAACATCTGAACTTTCCCGAGTGTGTCCTGCTCATAACAACAAGAATGGAGAAATATCATTGGTATACTATCAGCCAATCTCCTCCTCCCTCTCATCTGCTGCGCCCAACGAAAAGCCATTTGTCAGTTCAAATATGGCCACAGATATGCTGTTTTATTTCCAAATGCGAGCTGATGAAGGCAGAACGCCTAAACGCGTCCTCGCTGAAATAAATGGACAAAGGAACTCCGCGAGTGCTGTGTGTTTTTACACTGGAGCCTGTATGTTTTTGAATGGACCCACCTCCATTCTTGACGGCACCCGTCAGCAAGTGTGCTGGATGCGCCAAGGTGGAACATGGAGCATGAATATATATATATATATATATATATATATATATATATATATATCGAAGCTCCAAAATCCTAAAAATGCCCAGCCGGGTCATAGGAAAGAAAAAGCACTCGCAAGCACGGCACAGCTCGTTTTCACAGGGCAGGTTTATTAAAGACAGACGCGTTTCGGGAGAGCCCTCCCTTTCTCAATGATTTCATCTTACAAGACGGGCGCAGCGCCATTATGAATGTTTACAAACTCATATGAAAACAAACAAAGGACTGATGCTTTTTTGCAGCAAGGGGCGCCATCTTAGAGTGTATCAATTCCAAAAGCCGTGAGGTGAACGGCCAGCTAGGACAGCAGACAGCTCGCCTTTCCAGCGCTCCAGCACCTGAACTACGCCGTGAGGGAAACGGCCAGCGCTAGCAGCGCTCACATCCATAGCGCTCCACCGACCATCTAGACTACAACACCCAGGTGCCCCGGCGGCGGAAGTGACGCCGCACGAGCGCCCGGAGGCGCTTGAAAGAACGGAGCGCCCGGAGCTCCTGTGGGACACTTCCAAAAGCCGTGAGGTGAACGGCCAGCTAGGACAGCAGACAGCTCGCCTTTCCAGCGCTCCAGCACCTGAACTACGCCGTGAGGGAAACGGCCAGCGCTAGCAGCGCTCACATCCATAGCGCTCCACCGACCATCTAGACTACAACACCGAGGTGCCCCGGCGGCGGAAGTGACGCCGCACGAGCGCCCGGAGGCGCTTGAAAGAACGGAGCGCCCGGAGCTCCTGTGGGACACTTCCAAAAGCCGTGAGGTGAACGGCCAGCTAGGACAGCAGACAGCTCGCCTTTCCAGCGCTCCAGCACCTGAACTACGCCGTGAGGGAAACGGCCAGCGCTAGCAGCGCTCACATCCATAGCGCTCCACCGACCATCTAGACTACAACACCCAGGTGCCCCGGCGGCGGAAGTGACGCCGCACGAGCGCCCGGAGGCGCTTGAAAGAACGGAGCGCCCGGAGCTCCTGTGGGACACTTCCAAAAGCCGTGAGGTGAACGGCCAGCTAGGACAGCAGACAGCTCGCCTTTCCAGCGCTCCAGCACCTGAACTACGCCGTGAGGGAAACGGCCAGCGCTAGCAGCGCTCACATCCATAGCGCTCCACCGACCATCTAGACTACAACACCCAGGTGCCCCGGCGGCGGAAGTGACGCCGCACGAGCGCCCGGAGGCGCTTGAAAGAACGGAACGCCCCTCGCCCCCGCGAGTCGCGCGCGGGAGCGCCCGGGGCTAAGCCCGGGCAAAAGGCGGGCCCTCTACGGCCCTCATCGGCACGAAGAGGCAGGGGCAGGGCCAAGAACGCTGTTCAATCTTAACTAAGTAAGTGTTGCCACCCTATTACTTCTGTATCTGGCGGGATCATCATATTGTTTGACACCCCAAGGACTGCCTTTGCTGACACTAATATGACTAAACCCAAAGCATCCTCCGCTCCAATTAATACAATTGAAAACTACATGGTACAGAAAGTTGCCAAAATCAACCAAGATAGGAGGTCCTCATTGGGTCTTAGCTATTCTCCGGACATGCTTATTGGCAATACACCTCCACCAGTCTCAATTCTTGACATCAGCAATGAGGTCTTTCAAATACCCGATACTAACTCATTGACCCAACTTCTAGTTGAAATTAATGAAACAACCCCCGACTGCACTATAGACGTTGAAAGTAATACCCTAGAGGAGGAAGCCCCTACACCGGTGCCAGCCCCCAGAATAACGAAAAACAAGGGTAAAAATATACCTAAAAGGGGCGGACTTAGATCGGGGAAAAAATGTCTTGAGGCTCCCTCAGAGGATAAACATGGTGACGACATTGAGAATAAAGGGGGAGGTGGAATCCATCTAGACGAAGACCAATTCAAAAAGCTACTGAATGCTATAGATAACAAAATCAAAGTGATCACCAAACCACTTCTAAGCAAAATTGATTCGCTCACAGCAGAGGTCACTAGATTGGGATCGCTTCTGCAAAAAATTATAACAGAAACACCTAGGCCAGCCCATACAAATTTGACAATGGTAGACCCAAAAAACACTAAAGCCATAATCTGCCCAGATAGTGCCGCAAGCACTTCTCAAAACACCACGCACCAACCTGGCCAAGGGGGAGAAGGGATAGGAACTATAAATTCAGCCCCGAGGGTTGAGGACTCAGCAGGGCCTGCTACCAGAAATACCAACGAGATAGAGAACTTGGATAGGGGTCCTGTAGAACTAATAGTAGAAGCTTCCCCATTAATTCTGGTTCTAGCAAATGTTCCTCAATTAGAACCAGGACAAGAGGAGAATATCCCTTCATTGATAAATAAATCACTCCATTGGCTATCCAAGAATATGGCTTTTAAGCCAGGAGGCAGGGACCAACTGGCACAAGAAATAGTAAAAGCTAGAAGGGTCGAATGGATCGGAGGTGGCTGTAAAAAGTTTAGGGGGGACTGCGTGGTGTTGCACCTCTCAGATCCCGAAGCCCTACCAAACATTCTAGCTAATATATACCCCCCTCAGCGAAGATCAACAGAAATTGTGCCACTAACGCTGGACTTCTTTTATACAAAAAGGGGAAATGCCATAAACCCAACGTTGCTAAAAACTAAATGGAACACCATTACTAGAAAATCCAAATACCCACCAAACAAAAGTAACTGGGGAATTACGTTAGAAAACAGGTTCTCTGCCATTTCAGGATTAAGCCAATGCGATTGACTGGATAGCCAGAAGAGTGCAGGGCATCTAAAGATTATAGAGGTTCACCACGGGAACCCTAGTCTTACTATGGTAAAAGAAACAGGCCGTAGGACACCCGACCCTAGAGGTTGTACCACTGAATCAGTGGAGAACAGCTTATCAGCTGCTCAACCAGGTATTACATTGATTGAAGTAAGGTCCCTATCTGATGAACCTTCCCCTAACCTGACTACTCCCTTAAATAAGAGGAGTATGGAAAGAGGAAGCCCCATCAAGATTATCTCTTGGAATATTGCAGGTACCCAAAATAAAACTGAGACCCCGGAATGGTGCGACTTTATAGATTCTTATGACATTGTACTGTTACAAGAGACATGGTCAGTGTCACCAGTATTTCGCCAGGGATTCTTGAACTTTTATGTGCCCGCGAAGAAGAATCTAAGGGGACGCCCTTCAGGGGGCTTAACCATTTGGTTACGGCAAACTCTGCAATGTACTACTAAGCAAAATCCTATTCCAAACAGTGACCTACTTTCTATCCTGCTTACTTGCAACGATGGTTGCAAGCTGGCAATATACAACATCTATGCCAGGGGGACTCTAGGGGGCATACCCTCAGATATAATAGCTGCTCTAGATGCGGACCTAGAGAAGTTATCTACTCAGTATAATATATTAGTAGGAGGAGACCTAAATACAACATTTGAACCTCTAGGCTGTGAGGACAATGATCTGACCTACGAAGAAGACACGAAATGGGGAATTCCTCAGTTGGACATTCCAGTGGTTAAAAAATGGTCACAAGTAGCTATTCAGGTGAAAAGTTTATGCCTATCCAGAGGACTGAGGGCAGTAAACGGCCGTACTCCTTCTGATCCTCTGGGCAGACATACCTTTGATAATCTAAGATCAAGCAGCAGAATTGATTATATTCTGATAGATATTAGAGTCTGGAACAAAGTGATCGATATGCAGGTCATATCCAGGTTGGAGAGTGATCACAACCCTCTGTCCTTAACATTTAATCTTGAACAAAAAATCATGACAGAAAATTTAGCTAGGAACCTTATGACCTCAGAAGTTGTTTTAACAAACGACGTTCGTCATGTTAGATGGGCAACTTTAGTGGCCAATGCAGAGGATAGGCAGGCCCTCGAGGGGCTAGTTATTGATGAAGTTGCCAGATTGCAGGTTTTAATGAATGATGGAAATTTTAAAAGGATAATTGAAGAGTCACAGCCAAAGTTTTTTGCCAACCTTCAGAAATTATTCTTGAAAGCTGGCAAGAAGAAGAAGGGAAATGGACAACCTATAAAAAAGGGTTGGTACGACCAATCATGTAGAGTAGCAAGGCATAACCTTAGTAATGCTCTTAGGTCTAAAACGGGAGTTTTGAAAGCCAGAGATGAATATAGAAAAACCCAGGTAAAGGCAAAAAAGCAATGGGATGAGAATCTCTGGTTAGAACTGAAGAAGGCTTGTGCTGACAAACATCAGAAAGAGTTTTGGGCCATACTAAAATGGGGTTCAGGGGGTGTAGCGGAATGCCCAAAAAATCACGTCCCGAAAGAGTCTTGGGTTGACTTCTTCAAACCCCAATACGCTGACAATATAGGACAACAGGTAGTTCTTCCCCTAGAAAGGGTCTTCTATGCCAATGGACCATTCACACTAAAAGATGCACATGAGGCAATGGATGGAGTGACCAGAGGCAGGGCACCAGGCATTGATGGTATACCGGCTGACGTTTTCTTATTAGACAGAGATAGCTGGTGCAAATATTTCGTATGGCTCGGGAATGCTATCGCACAGGGGGCGAAGATTCCCCCAACGTGGAAAGGAGCAGAAATTATTCCTGTTTACAAAAAAGGAGATAAGGCTCTAGCAAGCAACTACAGGCCAATCAGCCTTATCGACTGTGCCCAAAAATTGATGGGTAGGCTGGTCCAAAAGAAGTTACAAGCCTGGATAGTTGACAAGGACATTCTTTCGCCTTATCAAGCTGGATTTCGCCCTTTAACCAGCTCTGTTGACCAAGTGTTTCACTTTTTAATTATATATTGGAAGAACGTCACCCTGCTAAATGGTCCCCTGCTCGCTGTTTTTGTTGACCTGAAGGCCGCATTTGATTTAGTTCCCCGTCAAAAACTTTGGGATGTTCTAAGGGATCTAGGAATAAGCCCGGAACTACTAACTTTGCTTGTAAGACTCCACGAGAACAACTACGCCCGGATTAGGTGGGGAACCCAGGGGGAGGTCACGGAAACCTTTCCTGTGGAGAGAGGAGTAAGGCAGGGCTGTGTCCTGGCTCCCACGCTATTCTCCCTCTACATAAACGGCATTGTGGATTTTCTGAAGCAAACTCCGACGGATGCTCCATTACTGGATGGGAAGCGAGTTCCAGTACTTATGTTCGCGGACGATACCTTGCTGGTCTCGCGGACCCCTTGCGGCCTACAAAAGACACTAAACGCTTTTGGAGAATTCTGCCGGATCCGAGGCTTAGAAATAAATACATCTAAAACAAAATTTATGAACCTGAATCCCTCCAAGAAATACAAGGGGAAAATGGTCTACAATGGGGCTTTTTTAGAAGAAGTTGACGCCTTTACCTATCTAGGCATCTCTATGAATGCTTGTATGAATTGGAGATCTCATATGGACTTTGTAATGTTAAAATATAATCAGTTGGCAGGGGCAATAACAAAGAAGCATAAAACTTCATTTTCAAAACCAATACAGCCAACATTGGAGATTTACGGCATGAAAGTGCTGGGTGCATGTCTTTACGGGTCAGAACTTTGGGGCTTCACCAATTTGAATGCTTTATCAGCGGCAGAAAATAAATTCCTGCGAGGCTTAATCGGAGTCCCACAGAGTACCCCCACCACTCCTCTCCTTTATGATTTGGGGAGGAAAAGGATTGAGGACATGATTAGACTTCGCCCCCTCCTATATTGGAGGCGTATAAAAACTACCCCGGAACTGAGCCACTATGCTGCTGCCTTATTGGATGTTGACAATTCTGACACCTTTCACAAAGTAGTTTGGTTAAAAGAGGTGAGGAAACTACTTCAAAAATTGCACCTTGAACACTTGTGGTCTGAAACCGACCCAGATGTCTTTCCTTCCAAGAATGCATTAAAAAAGCTATATTGGGAAATGATAAATAATGCCGTATTGGTCTCCAGCCAATCCCCTGCCTTGACATCCCAGTTTTTAGAGATAAAAACACTCCCTATGTTTGAATTGTACTGGGATCTGATCTCCAAGCCTCTAGATAGGAAATTGTTTTTTCAGTTCAGAGTCGGCACCCTACCCCTAAATGCTTTTACTGTTAAATGGTCCCCTGATAACGTTAGCACATGCTTTTATTGTAAATCCCATGCAGAAGATATTTTGCACTTTTTATTCGTATGTCCATTATACGCTGCCCCAAGGAGCAGATGGCTGAAACCTGCATGCAAAAACCTGGGCACAAGGAGATGCCTCGAGGCTTACAGGGTCCTGAAATCAAATTGTGCCCCTCAACTTGTAATTCCAGTCGCCAAGTTCCTGGGATGGGCTTGGATAATACGCACGCGCACTTTAAAACCCCCATGAACTACATGAACTTCCTTTGGACTGTGATGATACTTTTAATGTCTAAATTTTAAAGATTTTTTATTCGTCAACAAAGCAATATTGCATGCCATTTAATATGTTTTTTTACTATTAGATTAGTATTTATTATGCTTAGATAGGGATGAAAGCTTTTATGACAATGTTGTCGAATAAAGTATTTAAACTTGAAAAACTTGTATCAATTCTACATATATTATACTGTTTTGCTTATCGTAAAACCACAAACAACAATAATGCCGTGTATCGGCTATCCTACTGTCATAAAGAAAAACCCAATACTATTCTCATATAGTATATCACAAGGCTAAGACAGTAATGAGATGTTGGAAACTGACCAACCTACGACATGAACACCGTGTTTATAAAGTGCACAGGTCGGATAAATCTTGCCGTGGATCGGCAATTGCAGCCCCTGAGTGGACTGCAAAACATACAGTGTGGTTACCTATTTAAGCATATCCTCCAGTATAATTTCAGTGGTGATGAAGGCATCCATCACACAACAGAAACAGAGAACAAAAACAAAAACATACAAAACAATTCCAGTGAATCTTAGCACAAATTAACAGAATGTCAAGTCTATGTTGGAAATTCAGTACTCAACTTGACGGGAAGTCATAGCATAGAACTGCACATGTGTTCAACCCAGGTGAGAGGCCAGTTCCTCTCCCATATTTAAGCCTCCAGGTGCTTTCGTCTCAAGGTCTATGATATACCGGGACTCGAGTCTCCTGAGTGCAAGTAATCTAATACCCCCTCTGGGATTTTCCTCGACTCGGTCCAGACAGAAATATCTAAGAAGGTTTCTATCACTGTTATGTTTTAAGGAGAAATGACGGGCCACTGGATACGTGATGTCCTTATTCACAATGGCCCGCATGTGTTCCAAAATTCTCAACTTAACAGGATTGATGGTACTCCCAACATACTGTAACTGACAGGGGCACATTAGGCAATAGACAACAAAGTCAGACTGGCATGACATAAACTTTGCTATTTTCCTACCATTCTTTATACCTGGGACTTGGTATGTTAAAGTCCTTTTACTTGAAGCGCAAGCTTTGCATTTTCCACAAGGAAAAAACCCTTTGGCGTCTTTCAGGGTTCCTAGTGATCTTTTCATCGGTGGTAAGTAGCTATGAACCATTTTGTCCCTGAGTGATCTGGCCTTTCTAAATGTGATCAGTGGGGTGTTGGGAATATCCGGCCCTACAATTTGATCCGATTTTAAAATGTGCCAATGTTTGGACAGAATGGATCGCAGTTTACATGAGTCGGCAGCATATGGTGTTATGATGCGAAATTTACCTTCAGTATCAGGGCCTTGTTCTTTGACAAAAAGACTAGCATGTGGTATTTTTCTGACCCTGTCTAGGGTATTTTGCAAAAGGGAAAAGCTGTAACCTCTTGTTAGGAATCGTTCCATGCATTCACCAGCTGCTTTCTCGAAGTGGGTGTTATGGCTGCAATTACGTTTTAACCGTAAAAACTCCCCGTACGGGATGTTATTAATTAATTTACGGGGATGGCCGCTGGAAGCGTGTAAAACGCTATTGCCGGCCGTAGGCTTGCGGTAAAGTTGCGTGCAGATACGTCCCTCACTCACACTCACTTCTAGGTCTAGATAGTTGACCCTGTCCCTGCTGATTTCACTGGTAAACCTCAGATGGTATTGATTTTCATTGAGCAGTTGGATATATTGGTTAGCTTCCTCAACCGTACCATTCCACACCTGGAACAGATCATCTATGTATCTGCTCCAGGTGACCACCCTGGTGTTCCAGGTGGCCAGTCTGGGGGCCCAGGCTACCTGCTCCTCCCACCAGCCGACGAAAAGATTCGCGTAGCTGGGGGCGAAGCAGGAACCCATGGCCGTACCAGAGAGTTGGCGGTACATAGTATCCTGGAAGAGAAAGATGTTATTATGCAGGCAGTATGAAATCAATTCCAAAAGCATCTTATTATGCATCGCATATTTGAGTTCTTTTTTGTTGAGGAAGTATTCCACTGCCTGTAACCCCTGTTCGTGGTCAATACAAGTGTATAAACTTGTTATATCCATGGTAATCAAGATGTAAGATGATTGCCACTCCAACTGTTCCACCTTTTCAATGAAATCAGTAGTGTCTCTGATATATGATCTGAGGGACAGTACAAAGTTAAACAGGTGGTGATCCAGGAATTTGGACAGATTTTCAGTCAATCCTCCTATGGATGAAATAATTGGTCTCCCTGGAGGTTCCTTGATGTCCTTGTGAACCTTAGGTAGGTGGTAGAAGCAAGGTAATATAGGATTCGTAGTTTTTAGAAATATATATATATATATATATTTATATATATATATATATACACACACACATACGCACATTTACAGCGCTACGCAAAACCCGGACATGCCTGACAGAAGTAAGTCTAAAAGGCTTGAGTTCTACTTTTATGTTTGGCCTGTACCGGTTTTTGCTTTGCAAAATCTGGTCACCCTAATTGTGCAACTTAAGCCATTTCATTTGTTTCATGCAACAATACAGTAAGTACCCATAATGTTCATGTGGATATTCTCAGGCAGGAAAAGTTTCTGTGACCTTTTTTCCTTGTAGTAGGCAATCATTTTGGGCAATCTAAGTAGCTCCTGTTGCTTAATTTCTCTTTACCGTCACTCATTAGGCTCAATAGTATCCTTTCTTTCTCCCACTCTGACTGGATTCAGTGTCACAGTACCTATTTGGCAGAGTCCATATGGCTTATTGGAGGCACTGTGTGCCTGCGGGTGTCGCTCTTAGCGGGCGTATGCCACTCCGATGGTGTGCATTCTGCACAGCCCACCTAGTGTTGGGTGTTGGATCTGCTCCAACCGAGCTGATGTGCTCACCCGTGCTTATGTTTCTTCAGATCTCATTATGTCGAGATGGGGGTACAGTTCCCTGTGCCGGGGACATGTCTGGGACTCTGAGCCTCACCCAGGACAGAGCGATGCAGATTTCTACTGATACCCTATTGGTGGTGTCAAGCCATCTAGCTGGGATCCCTTACATCCCCTCTTCTTCACAGCTGTTTCTTCCTAGTGCAAGAGCATCTCCAGTACCCCTCCTAATTACCGGTTAGCTTGGCCTTAAAAGGAGGGTCCAGGTAGCTTCTCCTGGCTGCCTTACTGATTTTTCTAACCTTACGGGTCCAAACCTGGCACCAGCAGTTGGAAGTTGTTATGCCAACCTTAGTGCTCTAAGGATTCTCCCAGTCTGCGGTTGTGTGGAATCCCAGGCTTCTGATCTGGAAATCTTGGCCCACTGACTGGAGGTGTCCGTCCCATGGCTATATCCAAGTTCCAGACAGACTTTTTGGGGCAGATTTACAAGCCCCTTGCGTCACTTTTGAGCCGCCATTGCGTCACTTTTGTGATCCAGCAGCGGTGTAAAAGTTGCGGCCCATGTACAACGTGACGCATCTCGGGAGATGCGTCAACGTGTAAAGCCCTGCGTAACATTATACCTGCATCAGGTATAATGTATGCAGGGTAGGCCTTCCTACGCAGGAAAGCCTCGCAAAAGTGATGCAGTGGGCCAAGTGCAATTTGGGAACAGTGCAAAAGGCCAGGTTCGAAGATTTCAAAGTACTTGTAGGGATATATGGTATCGCTAGGTCTTGAGTGTGGTGTGGACCTATTCTAGCTTTATCCTTAAGCATATAACAAAGGGCCTTAAATTGAATACGCTTGGTGGCTGTAAGCCAATGCATTTAAAGAAAGGGGTGTGAGACTGAAGAGTGCATAGGGAGACAAAACACCAGTCTGGCCGCTGAATGCTGGACCATCTGCATAGGCCTGGTGGAAGCCTGGTCTATTCCGGAATATAAAATGTTACCATAATCCAATTGGGATGAGATTGGGGCTTTAATCACGGTCCTTTGGGCTGACTGAGGAATCATCCTGATGATCATCCTCACCCATTTCAGTTCAGCGAAACAGGTGGAAGTAACCTTGGTCACCTGAGGTTTCATCGCTAGGGGACAGGTTAGGAAGAGGTCCGAAAGATTCCCACCAGTGTTGGGGGCCCCAAAGTTCAGAATGCTAGCCCAGGACCATGAACTCCGTCTTATCACCATTAAGCTTGAGGGAGTAAGCACTCTTCCAAGTGGGCCTTCGACTCAAGACTAGGTTAAGATCAGATGGTCCATGATCCTGTGCAGATGACAAAGAAATGATGATCTGGGTGTCATCTGCGTAAGAAAAAGGGGTCAAACTGCAACTCTCCACTACGTCTGCCAACAGGAGGATGTAGATATTAAACAACAAAGTAGTTAGCAGAGAACCCTGAGGGGCACCAGAGGTTAAGGCAGAAAAGACTTGAAAAGTGTGATCCTTCAGAAAAGATGATAACCAGGTCAAGAATGTTCATTCAAAAGCTGCGATAAGATCGAAAAAAATGTGCGCCGCCGTCCCCTTCCTATCCATCCAGGAGTCGTCTGAGATGTTTGCCATGGTGATAAGTCAGCGATTGCAAGCCGGGAAATCTTTGACGTAACCCAGGAGAGCCACCAGGGGGTGCGGGAGCTAGTGGCAAGTAATTGCCAGTATTCCGCCACCCTCAGACATCCCCATGCTAGATGAATAAACGTGTTCTGGGATGATGCGCATCTCAGACAACGAGCATCTTTGGTGAGGTCCATTTTTAATAGTTGCGTGGGGGTACAGTATTTTAAATTTTTTTTATTTATAAAGTTTTATATAGTGCAAACTTGATCTCGAAGGATATCAGAGTGCTTTACAATACTTTTTATAACAACAGTTGAACCAAATAAAAAATTTGAGAGATGTCGGCTGGCCCTCTCGCTAGAATCGGTGTCGCTGCGTCACTGTCAGCACTCTACAGCGCAGCGAAGTAGAAGAAGTCCTACTCACTTAAGGGAGGGTGCACATGGGGTGCCCCTCCAAACTCACATCCCACTCTGTGTCTCACTCACGTAAAGAAAAATATTTCAGAGCGCATGCGTGCTTGTCACGTGTGCTGAAGTGGGGGTTAAAACATGATGTCATGCTAAAATGGCGGTGTGGGTCTACAGGCCAGGGACACCACCCATCCTTTCGCCTCAGATTCAGAGGGTACATCTGGAGTTGATGCAGACAACCACAACTCTTTGATTCTGGTTCAGAGCTCTGACTAATGCTGTTTCTGACCTCTAGAGGGGTTCGTGATGATCAGAGGCGCAACTAGAGCCAAATTTCGGGAGGGGGGGGGGCGTGGGGGGTGCTAAGAAAACATTTCGGGGGGGGGGGGGCTGAAGCCCGGTGAGTTCAATGGGTGTTGTGCGCCTGGTGATGATCAACATTCACTGCTCAAGGGGTGGGGGGGGGTGGGGGGTGGGGTCCAATGTTGCAACACTAACCTCTAGGGATGCAGAATTGAGCAAGAACGCCTCTCCCTTGAAAAGTTATCCGGTTGACACCCTGGAAGGAATTCTTCCAGAAAGGTGGGTCTCTGCCTGGGGTCTGGTAGAACCAGTGGCACCAGAATGCAGACAGCAGGTTGGGACGTGGGAAGACAGCTTCCGGGGAGAGTGCACTGCCCAGAATGCGCCGAGAAGGCTTCGGTCCAGGTATATAAGAGCTGCGCCTTCCACACCTCAGCACCCCTCGAGTTCTTGAAGTGTCTCCTTGCTGTTCCTCCCCTGCTTGCAGCCATGTCTCAAATGCTAGGAGGGTTCTCAGAAGAGCACAAAGCGACACCTGCCATCCAAACCTTCTGTGACCAGGTAAGAAACCAAACAACGAACTCGACTCGAAGGTATTGCAGCGCTTTACATGAGCATCAGTTACGTCACAGAAGGACACATTCAATGTTTCTAGGCGCGGGGAGATTAGGTAATTTGCCCAGAATCACAGGATGTTGAGCCAACGCCGAGATTCGAACCCGGTTCCCAGTTCCAAAGTCGGCAGCTCTGGTTGTTAGGTCACATCCTCTATCCTTTGTTTTTATTTCAGTGACTACTAGGGATGTGCAAAGTTTTCTTTCTAAAGCAAAGTTTTGCACAGTTCCAAATGTTCACCCTCCGTGGTGCCTCCCTTCGCCTGTACAGTTTTTTTGCTCTGCTCATTGCGAGGTCATTTTTCACCGCAGTGAGAAGCTCGCCAGTCTAGTTGGACTATGCCAAGCTGGACATGTACAGGGTATGTTTTTTTGCAAGTTTCTTTTTTCCAGAGCTCTCCTATGCACGCTGGGAAATGTATGCAGGACACTCTGCAGTTTTACCTTTTGCGAAGGATTTCCTATGCAGAACGGTTGTGCACTGTGGAACATTAGTGGCCCGTTTCAAGCCACCGATAAAGAGGTATCGGCTGATCACAAGTTCATCACCCATGAATGATGTGCACATATCAGTGGTCCCGCACGATTACCGCATGTTACCCCATAATGTCAGTCTTGTATCGGCACGAATACCGCATGTTACACCCCAGAATGTCAGTCTTGTATCGGCACGATTACCGCATTTTACCCCATAATGTCAGTCTTGTATCGGCACGATACCGCATGTTACCCCATAATGTCAGTCTTTTATCGGCACAATTACCGCATTTTACCCCATAATGTCAGTCTTGTATCGGCACGATACCGCATGTTACCCCATAATGTCAGTCTTTTATCGGCACAATTAACGCATGTTACCCCATAATGTCAGTCTGGTATCAGCACGATTACCGCATGTTACCCCATAATGTCAGTCTTTTATCTGCGCGATTACCGCATGTTACCCCATAATGTCAGTCTTGTATCGGCACGATTACCGCATGTTACCCCATAATGTCAGTCTTTTATCGGCACAATTACCGTATGTTACCCCATAATGTCAGTCTTTTATCGGCACAATTACCGCATGTTACCCCATAATGTCAGTCTTTTATCTGCACGATTACCGCATGTTACCCCATAATGTCAGTCTTGTATCGGCACGATTACCGCATGTTACCCCATAATGTCAGTCTTTTATCGGCACGATTACCGCATGTTACCCCATAATGTCAGTCTTTTATCTGCACGATTACCGCATGTTACCCCATAATGTCAGTCTTGTATCAGCACGATTACCGCATGTTACCCCATAATGTCAGTCTTTTATCGGCACAATTACCGCATTTTACCCCATAATGTCAGTCTTGTATCGGCACGATACCGCATGTTACCCCATAATGTCAGTCTTTTATCGGCACAATTAACGCATGTTACCCCATAATGTCAGTCTGGTATCAGCACGATTACCGCATGTTACCCCATAATGTCAGTCTTTTATCTGTGCGATTACCGCATGTTACCCCATAATGTCAGTCTTGTATCGGCACGATTACCGCATGTTACCCCATAATGTCAGTCTTTTATCGGCACAATTACCGCATGTTACCCCATAAAGTCAGTCTTTTATCGGCACAGTTACCGCATGTTACCCCATAATGTCAGTCTTGTATCGGCACGATTACCGCATGTTACCCCATAATGTCAGTCTTTTATCGGCACGATTACCGCATGTTACCCCATAATGTCAGTCTTTTATCTGCACGATTACCGCATGTTACCCCATAATGTCAGTCTTGTATCGGCACGATTACCGCATGTTACCCCATAATGTCAGTCTTTTATCGGCACAATTACCGCATTTTACCCCATAATGTCAGTCTTGTATCGGCACGATACCGCATGTTACCCCATAATGTCAGTCTTTTATCGGCACAATTAACGCATGTTACCCCATAATGTCAGTCTGGTATCAGCACGATTACCGCATGTTACCCCATAATGTCAGTCTTTTATCGGCACGATTACCGCATGTTACCCCATAATGTCAGTCTATTATCGGCACGATTACCGTATGTTACCCCATAATGTCAGTCTTTTATCGGCACGATTACCGCATGTTACCCCATAAGGTCAGTCTTGTATCAGCACGATTACCGCATGTTACCCCATAATGTCAGTCTTTTATCGGCACAATTACCGCATTTTACCCCATAATGTCAGTCTTGTATCGGCACGATACCGCATGTTACCCCATAATGTCAGTCTTTTATCGGCACAATTAACGCATGTTACCCCATAATGTCAGTCTTGTATCGGCACGATTACCGCATGTTACCCCATAATGTCAGTCTTTTATCGGCACAATTACCGTATGTTACCCCATAATGTCAGTCTTTTATCGGCACAATTACCGCATGTTACCCCATAATGTCAGTCTTTTATCTGCACGATTACCGCATATTACCCCATAATGTCAGTCTTGTATCGGCACGATTACCGCATGTTACCCCATAATGTCAGTCTTTTATCGGCACGATTACCGCATGTTACCCCATAATGTCAGTCTTTTATCTGCACGATTACCGCATGTTACCCCATAATGTCAGTCTTGTATCAGCACGATTACCGCATGTTACCCCATAATGTCAGTCTTTTATCGGCACAATTACCGCATTTTACCCCATAATGTCAGTCTTGTATCGGCACGATACCGCATGTTACCCCATAATGTCAGTCTTTTATCGGCACAATTAACGCATGTTACCCCATAATGTCAGTCTGGTATCAGCACGATTACCGCATGTTACCCCATAATGTCAGTCTTTTATCTGTGCGATTACCGCATGTTACCCCATAATGTCAGTCTTGTATCGGCACGATTACCGCATGTTACCCCATAATGTCAGTCTTTTATCGGCACAATTACCGCATGTTACCCCATAAAGTCAGTCTTTTATCGGCACAGTTACCGCATGTTACCCCATAATGTCAGTCTTGTATCGGCACGATTACCGCATGTTACCCCATAATGTCAGTCTTTTATCGGCACGATTACCGCATGTTACCCCATAATGTCAGTCTTTTATCTGCACGATTACCGCATGTTACCCCATAATGTCAGTCTTGTATCGGCACGATTACCGCATGTTACCCCATAATGTCAGTCTTTTATCGGCACAATTACCGCATTTTACCCCATAATGTCAGTCTTGTATCGGCACGATACCGCATGTTACCCCATAATGTCAGTCTTTTATCGGCACAATTAACGCATGTTACCCCATAATGTCAGTCTGGTATCAGCACGATTACCGCATGTTACCCCATAATGTCAGTCTTTTATCGGCACGATTACCGCATGTTACCCCATAATGTCAGTCTATTATCGGCACGATTACCGTATGTTACCCCATAATGTCAGTCTTGTATCGGCACGATTACCGCATGTTACCCCATAAGGTCAGTCTTGTATCGGCACGATTACCGCATGTTACCCCATAATGTCAGTCTTTTATCGGCACGATTACCGCATGTTACCCCATATTGTCATTCTTTTATCGGCACGATTACCGCATGTTACCCCATAATGTCAGTCTTGTATCGGCACGATAACCTCATGTTACCCCATAATGTCAGTCTTTTATCGGCACGAATACCGCATGTTACCCCATAATTTCAGTCTTGTATCCGCACGATTACCGCATGTTACACCATAATGTCAGTCTTTTATCGGCACGAATACCGCATGTTACACCATAATGTCAGTCTTTTATCGGCACGATTACCGCATGTTACCCCATAATGTCAGTCTTTTATCGGCACGATTACCGCATGTTACCCCATAATTTCAGTCTTGTATCCGCACGATTACCGCATGTTACGCCATAATGTCAGTCTTTTATCGGCACGATTACCGCATGTTACACCATAATGTCAGTCTTTTATCGGCACAATTACCGCATTTTACCCCATAATGTCAGTCTTGTATCGGCACGATACCGCATGTTACCCCATAAAGTCAGTCTTTTATCGGCACAATTACCGCATGTTACCCCATAATGTCAGTCTTTTATCTGCACGATTACCGCATGTTACCCCATAATGTCAGTCTTGTATCGGCACGATTACCGCATGTTACCCCATAATGTCAGTCTTTTATCGGCACGATTACCGCATGTTACCCCATAATGTCAGTCTTTTATCTGCACGATTACCGCATGTTACCCCATAATGTCAGTCTTGTATCGGCACGATTACCGCATGTTACCCCATAATGTCAGTCTTTTATCGGCACAATTACCGCATTTTACCCCATAATGTCAGTCTTGTATCAGCACGATTACCGCATGTTACCCCATAATGTCAGTCTTTTATCGGCACGATTACCGCATGTTACCCCATAATGTCAGTCTTTTATCGGCACGATTACCGTATGTTACCCCATAATGTCAGTCTTGTATCGGCACGATTACCGCATGTTACCCCATAAGGTCAGTCTTGTATTGGCACGATTACCGCATGTTACCCCATAATGTCAGTCTTTTATCGGCACGATTACCGCATGTTACCCCATAATGTCATTCTTTTATCGGCACGATTACCGCATGTTACCCCATAATGTCAGTCTTGTATCGGCACGATAACCTCATGTTACCCCATAATGTCAGTCTTTTATCGGCACGAATACCGCATGTTACCCCATAATTTCAGTCTTGTATCCGCACGATTACCGCATGTTACACCATAATGTCAGTCTTTTATCGGCACAATAACCGCATGTTACCCCATAATGTCTTTCTTTTATCGGCACGATTACCGCATGTTACCCCATAATTTCAGTCTTGTATCCGCACGATTACCGCATGTTACACCATAATGTCAGTCTTTTATCAGCACGATTACCGCATGTTACACCATAATGTCAGTCTTTTATCGGCACGATTACCGCATGTTACCCCATAATGTCAGTCTTTTATCTGCACGATTACCGCATGTTTCCCCATAATGTCAGTCTTGTATCGGCACGATTACCGCATGTTACCCCATAATGTCAGTCTTTTATCGGCACGATTACCGCATGTTACCCCATAATGTCAGTCTATATCGACACGATTACCGCATGTTACCTAATAATGTCAGTCTTTTTTCGGCACACAAGGAAGCAGCACAAGGAAATACAGTAAGTGATAATACCACACACCTTTCGATTCCCGAGGGAGCTGCTAACTTCAGTTACTGGATCTACCAGGAAAACGAGGTCTCTCGTAATGAGGGATTATTTTGTGCAAAGTATATTGTATGCAGAACCACTTTGTTAGTGTTGTATAAGTCTGTAGATACAATTTGAATTGTCTAAAAAAGTCCCAATTTTCAGAGCGATATATAAAAGCAAACTATCATCGCAGTCTTTGTGAAGTTGCAAAGTTTTCGATAGAACAAGCCAAAATAAATGTTTGCAACTGTGCACACCGCGAATAAAGGCCTCATATATTTGTCAAATTAGTTTGGACCCAGGGTGAAAGAAGCTCTAAATATCTATTTTTAGAGATGCGCTAGGACTGGGGCTTCTGAACCCATATCTTAGGCAAAAATAAGGCAAACCCATGTTTTGCCATTTTTGCTTCTACCCTAATAAAGAATGGAGGAAGCAGATGTGCCTGGCCCATGTGACCTCCCCCACTCAGTAGCCTGTATGGTGGGTGCTCTGAGTGGGCATCGGGGCTCTCACCTGTAAAAAAAAGTGGCCGGCACCCGCAAGCGAAGCCAGGTGAGGCTGCTGAGGTCTTGGGCTCGTCCCCTTTCCCCACCCCCATCCCAACAGAAATGTGGCTGTGGGTGCCCCAGATGGGCACCGGGGCACCCACTGAAGAATACCCATGTCTGGTCCTGCCGGCACCCATGATGTGTGCCACCTGTGGAGATGGCTGTGGCTGCAGTGCCCTAGGGCTCTCCCCGTGGTCCCCAACAACAATTAAACATGTTGGTGCCTCGGGTGGGCAGTGAGATACCAACAAAAATATTACAAACAAAAAATGAATAATAAAGGAGTGGCAGGAGCGGCTGATTCGCTGTTCTTGGAAGGAGCGTCCCATAATGCACTGCGAGCGCTGTTTCAGTTTGGGGATGTCACTAGAAGGAGCAGAAGCACCACCAAGCACTTTTTTAAGTTGTGGGGGCTGCAGGGAGTGCGGAGGCAGCACAGACCAAGGCATTGGAGGTGAAACCATACACTGAACATGTGCAGCACAAGAGGCAGCAGTGCATGCTTCCTTCATGCACAGAACAAATACAGAACGGACAGCAGCAATGCAAGCTTCCCTTGTACATAGAACAAATACAGTACAGACAGCAGCAGTGCAAGCTTCCTTCGTACATAGAACAAATACAGAACAGACAGCAGCAGTGCAAGCTTCCTTCGTACATAGAACAAATACAGAACGGACAGCAGCAATGCAAGCTTCCCTTGTACATAGAACAAATACAGAACGGACAGCAGCAATGCAAGCTTCCCTTGTACATAGAACAAATACAGTACAGACAGCAGCAGTGCAAGCTTCCTTCGTACATAGAACAAATACAGTACAGACAGCAGCAGTGCAAGCTTCCTTCGTACATAGAACAAATACAGAACAGACAGCAGCAGTGCAAGCTTCCCTTGTACATAGAACAAATACAGAACGGACAGCAGCAATGCAAGCTTCCCTTGTACATAGAACAAATACAGTACAGACAGCAGCAGTGCAAGCTTCCTTCGTACATAGAACAAATACAGAACAGACAGCAGCAGTGCAAGCTTCCTTCGTACATAGAACAAATACAGAACGGACAGCAGCAATGCAAGCTTCCCTTGTACATAGAACAAATACAGAACGGACAGCAGCAATGCAAGCTTCCCTTGTACATAGAACAAATACAGTACAGACAGCAGCAGTGCAAGCTTCCTTCGTACATAGAACAAATACAGAACAGACAGCAGCAGTGCAAGCTTCCCTTGTACATAGAACAAATACAGAACGGACAGCAGCAATGCAAGCTTCCCTTGTACATAGAACAAATACAGTACAGACAGCAGCAGCGCAAGCTTCCTTCGTACATAGAACAAATACAGAACAGACAGCAGCAGTGCAAGCTTCCTTCGTACATAGAACAAATACAGAACGGACAGCAGCAATGCAAGCTTCCCTTGTACATAGAACAAATACAGAACGGACAGCAGCAATGCAAGCTTCCCTTGTACATAGAACAAATACAGTACAGACAACAGCAGTGCAAGCTTCCTTCGTACATAGAACAAATACAGAACAGACAGCAGCAGTGCAAGCTTCCTTCGTACATAGAACAAATACAGAACGGACAGCAGCAATGCAAGCTTCCCTTGTACATAGAACAAATACAGTACAGACAGCAGCAGCGCAAGCTTCCTTCGTACATAGAACAAATACAGAACAGACAGCAGCAGTGCAAGCTTCCCTCATACATAAAACAAATACAGAACAAACAGCAGCAGTGCAAGCTTCCCTCGTACATAGAACAAATACAGAACAGACAGCAGCAGTGCAAGCTTCCCTCATACATAAAACAAATACAGAACAAACAGCAGCAGTGCAAGCTTCCCTCGTACATAGAACAAATACAGTACAGACAGCAGCAGTGCAAGCTTCCCTCGTACATAGAACAAATACAGTACAGACAGCAGCAGTGCAAGCTTCCCTCATGCATAGAACAAATACAGTACAGACAGCAGAAGTGCAAGCTTCCCTCGTACATAGAACAAATACAGTACAGACAGCAGCAGTGCAAGCTTCCTTCGTACATAGAACAAATACAGAACAGACAGCAGCAGTGCAAGCTTCCTTCGTACATAGAACAAATACAGAACAGACAGCTGCAGTGCAAGCTTCCCTCATACATAGAACAAATACAGAACAGACAGCTGCAGTGCAAGCTTCCCTCGTACATAGAACAAATACAGTACAGACAGCAGCAGTGCAAGCTTCCCTCATGCAGCAGTGCAAGCTTCCCTCATGCACAGAACAAATACAGAACGGACAGCAGCAGTGCAAGCTTCCCTCTTGCACAGAATAAATACAGAACAGTCAGCAGCAGTGCAAGCTTTCCTCATACACAGGCTACGTACAGCACAGAGAGTAGGAGCAATGAACAAGTAAGGTACAAGCTGCAGCACGGGCACTGTCTGGGCACACCCAGGACAGGGGCAGCATAGGCAAGAGCGGTATAGGTTTCTCCTTCAGACCAGAACATGTATATGTGGCCACGGTAGTGATCTGCACTCAGTGCAACTCAGCTCTGATAGGGAAGCAAACTTCCAGTGGACCTTACATCCCATGCGCGAACCAGGGTCTACGTGTAGAAAGAAGAACAATGCATGGTCTTGCCTCTTATAGTGCTGCAAAAGGGTCGTTTATTAAAGGGCTAAATCCTTGCACTGAAATAACGTCTGGGACAAGGTCTGCACAAACATGCAATCAGGCAGGTAAACACTGCTCCATGCAGATGCGAGCGCCTCCCTGCGGAATAAAGCAAGGTCAGAAGCATTTGTTCCCCCCTGCTCAAGGCTGAATGTGGGTCTTGTCCGAGCTATTCCCAATTTCAGGAATAGGTGTGACTCCAGAACACTTAAGGACATTTATTTATTACAAAATGTTTTAAAGTCGATCTCCCTAGTTTCCAATGGGCCCTTGTGCAGCACTTTGAACCAATAGCCCAGTGCATGCTGGGAAGTGTGAGACTCCGTTTAACAGTAAAATGTTTAACTTAAGTTCGCCTTTGCAAAGTTCTATTATTGAAAATGAATGCAAGGTGGAATACACTCCTTGTTCTGCTCTAACAGGCTGACATGTTTCGCTGCTTTCAAGAGTCCTCTGTTTTTAGCTGTTCTTCACTCTGAACAAACACTGTGCTTTTTGCATCCGTCTGTTTTGGTTTGCTGCGCTCATTCACTGCGCTCGACCAGCCTGGGGCGAACCCCTGAAACCAGCAGATGCAGCGGGAAGAATGCAGTGCCCAAGGCGCCCTTCATGCCTGCTCAGAGGCACTGGCTGGCTAAACTGCAGGGCCTGCGAGGGGCGGGCACTCGCCTCGCTGAGTGCTTCACTCCAGCAGACATTGGTAGCATTTGGCGGTCACCAAGCCATTTCTAGAAAGCTGGAGGGTGAAAGAGGTGCAGTTGTGCATATTTGTTGTACGTATGTCCTTTTAGGAAAGATCTGGAACGTTCATTGTGTCAGTTCACATGTGTAGGCTCCTTGACCTGGATGTGACCTCAGAATGAGGTCGCATGCAAGAGTTCAGTGCAAGGCCAGCCTCGTGGCTGCACCGGGACACTGTGCTGTTGCGGAAGGTGATAGCTCCGTTGTCAAGGAGCGGATGATGGCAATTGTCTCTCTCAATCGATTCTCACTGAAATCCACTCGTGCCAGCTGGTGATATTTGAAAGCAGTGCCACAAAAGGGACGTAAAGGCTACGCGTGCTCCACCAAGTAAATGTGGTAAAAATGGAGCCAATAGTGTGCTTGAGCGCGTACATTTTTGCCTTAAGGTCAGAGGGGCAGATTTACAATAAGTGGCGCGTCCCTGCATATCAGCAGCAGGGATGCGCCAGTTATTGTGCGCCGCAGCTCCGCCACCCTGGATGCGCTGCATTTACAATGCGAAGCACCAAGGGGCAAAAAACATCTGTGCCGTAAAGGCGGCGCAAGCTGGAGTTCGTGGCAAGCGCGACGCAGCTCCAGCAATGCTCTGGGGGGCCCTATCGCCACAATGCTGTGTCAATACTTACTCCTGCTTCAAGCAGGCGCAGGGTTTTGACGCAACATGGGTCCAAAAGTGACTGAGTGAAATCTTGCAGATTTCACTCAGCCACTTTTAGGAGGCGTTCCTGCAACGGAATGGCCCCCCCCTCCCCTGCCCCATATGATGAAACGCCTCCTTCTGACGCAGAGCTTTTCAACGTAACGCATATTGGAGATGCGTCATGTTGTAAATACCCTGCACCATGGCGCATCTTTTGCGCCACCACTGCATCACAAAAGTGACGCAACAGCGGCGTAAAAGAGGCACAAGGGGCTTGTAAATCTGCCCCAGAGAGTCTGAAGAGGAACCTATGAAAAATTAAAGTACTTAGGGGCATATCAGCAACGAGGCAATAAAAAATTATCGCCACTTTAGCGCCCGTTTTCGGACGAAAATCGGCGATAATTTTATCCCCTTATCAGCAAGGTCATGCTATCGTGTGAAACCTTGCCTTATCACCATTTCCCCTAACGCCCAGCTTTGCATCTCTAATGAGATGCAAAGTGGGCGTTCCTCCCCAGGATAATGGGGAAATGTCGCTAAGCGACATTTCTCCAAATATCAAGCCTTACGCAAAGCAGCATAGCGGCAAGAAAAGTAGAGATAACCTCTGTTATCGCTACTTTCCTTACGCCTGCTTTGAAACTGACTTAGCCATGATATCCTATGGAAGGTGGATATCATGGCTAAGTATGTGAGGCCCTATCAGCGAGCTATCGCCAAAAGTTGTGTGATTATCGCTGGATTTCCAGCGATAATCTCACAGTTGGCAGCTTGCACGATAAAATTCAGAGTTGGCCGGCGATAATTATCCTCACGCTAAGAGCGCTGACCGATAATTATCGCTGGCCCTTGCTGATATGCCCCTTGGATACTCTGACAAGCAGGACTAACCCTTCTCTGGGCTGGGGGCAGCGATAGCTCTTCAGAAAAATTCAAGGAGGTCTGGATTCAGCAAATCAGGAAGACAATGGGCAAGAGACTGCATGAAACTTTGTGGGGTAAACACGAAAATGCTGATTGATTTTTGCACCAGTACTGGTATCTTTAATAGATTCACATGCTTCAATTATTCTACGTCAAGTCTACAGATGCAGACCTTGCAGCCCTTTAACAGGACACTACGTGCCGCTGAGTCACCTGTTGTAAGGCCCAAACAAGGACCACATTGGTGGAGTGGTGGGGCTCTGAGCATCACTCCGTATAGAGGCTGCACGCAGAGCCTTTCGAGCCTCTCGGGAGGGTTGCATATGAATCCTAGCTAGGTACCAATTCTGGAGAACGCTAAATGACATGTATATATTGTTAACTGTGAATAGAGGCCCTTGGAGCTCTACTCACACATAGCAACATCGACATTCTTAGAAACTGGTGCACACCTGACAATTGACTCTACACCAAGACGCACAAACATTCACAAAATGGAGGCATGAATGAGTGCTCAGATTTGTATAGCGCATGTCCTGCTGAACCGTCTTTGTAAACAGGCTGAGCGGGACATAGTGTGATCTTAACACCGGATGACTAGTGATTTGATGCACGTGATGTGGGGGTGAGATGTATGTTTGTGGAGCCTCCAGCAATCATTGTTTAGCTGACGTCAAGGTCCTTCTTCGGATGCCCCAGTGTATTGGCCAGGGTGACCTGGCCTGGGAGTGGGCTGCAAAGTAATTTATGCATGAAACCTGCTAGTTTTATATTTATTTAGTTCTTTTCTGGCAGTTAATCTGAGCGTAGCCATGGAAAAGTTACATGGAGATACTTATTAACATTAGACGCCTTTCCGTAATTTTGCTACGCGCTGTTCCCCATGCAGGACTGCCAGCCAGGTCCCTTCTTACAAGGAAACTGGTGTCACTGGTCCACCAGCTTGATTAGACACTACATTTTATGTTTCTGTCCCTGACCGATGAGCGCTACCAGGGAGCCGGGCATGGGCCGGTTCACTGCTTCCTATTGAGGTACTGTTGTAATCCTGTGCAACTTTTGAAGTTCTAGAAGCAATGAGATGTCAGCAATTACAAGGAATGTTTCTCTTTATTTCTTCTTTTAGGTAAAGTCTGAAGTACAGAAGAAGGTGGGGATAAATTTCTGCACCTATAAAGCCGTCTCTTTCATCAGCCAAATTGTCGCTGGAACAAATTATGTTGTGAAGGTAAAATCTGAGAAATGGGCATCGCACACAAAGCCGTTAAACGTGTGACAATGGGTTTGATGCGCCTGTGTAACAGCTGAAGCTAGGGAAGGCGTGTCAATGGTAGATCCCAGAGAAACCGGCCCAGGCCAGAAATCAGGATAAACATTGACTACGTAAATGATGTACATTTAGGATCATTCTTCGCCAATTATCCTATGTGGATGTGCTCAAACTCTGGCACGACTCTTGTGCACCACTGTTGGACACCCTCACTAAGGGGTCTTACAGCAGACTTCACTTCCTTTCGTATTCTTCCTAAAGTATATCTTCTGAGTTCATCAACTTGTGTCTTTGAAGACCACAGCTTTAAATGTAAGCTGTAGGCTGATGACGCCCGATCACAGCTGCAAGCTCAGATCAATCGCGAGTTGTATGTAATTTTTGAGTTATCTTACATCTCTCATTTGCGACTAAAATTAAGATGAGCGACAAATAGATGTTCTCGTCTTAGACTTCTGAAGAAGTTTCTGCTATTTGAAAGCATGAGCCACAAAATTATTATCAGGCTTACGATACAATGTCAGTCTTCTCTCACCTTGATACGACAAAGCCCTATATTTTACCCATTCAAGGGGTAACATTTTAAAGATAATAGTGGCTCTGAATCATGCAGACTGTGTCCCACTGAACTATAGTCCAGCAGAAGACATGGACCTTCCTCCTATCCATTGCCACACTCTTCTTGCACAACTCCCTTTCTTTCCTTAACCCGCGAGGTGGTAGTACTTCCTCACTCAAAGTTTGATAGCATCACCTTATGCGGATAAAACTTCACTGGCTCCCACTTCAAGCATGTCCACTCTCCAAGAAAAACTATTTAATGTACAACGAACTGATGCTTCAGGACAATGCATGAAAATCCACCAATCAGGTTTCAAGAATGGGGATGGTAGCAAGCTATGTTAAAAGCCGATGACGTGCTACGTATAATGGGCAAGGGATATTCTTGCCTGCTCATTGTTCTAGATTCTTCTGCAGCTTTTGATAAGGTAGAACATGGCGTGTTTTGTGGAACACTCAAATCGAGTGTGATCCAGTATGAGTTTGTATTTAAAATTAAAGTGTTACTGTAAGAAACTAGATTATTATTTGGGGTGGGTGCTTTAAAAAGTGTATATCATGTCACCACTTCAACATCTTTTCAGATGTCGCCTTTCTCTCTAACCCTGCAGATCGATGTTGGTGACAATAAATGCATACATGTGAAGATTTTTGTAGCACTACCTGGCGAGCATGCAGGACCTGTCATGAAGGGCTGCCAGTCATCAAAGACCCTGAAAGACCCTATCACCTTCTTCTGAATCGTTATCTCTGTTCAGTCCGTCTGGCGTGACACTCGCACACCTCTTGATCCACTACAATCTGAAGACAAAGGAATTTTTTTAGCTTCTCAAAGGAATTTTTTTGCTTCTTTTTGGCTTTGTGTTTGCAATTGAATATCAAATAAAAAGTACACTCTTTGATAGTTACTTTGTGAAGAAACTTGAAAAACCTATTGTGTGTCTGAAACCCGGCATTGTGTATGTCTGGAACCCTACAAAGTGTGTCTTAAACCCTCCAGAAATGTGTATGCTCCCCTTTGCTACAAATGTTGAATTTGTCCTTCGAATGCCTTACACCTAGGCTGCTGCAGGCAGGATCTTGGCTCTCTGTATCTAAAGCCACGTCTACACTTGAAACTCCCACATATATACATGGTGGGATGGCCTCAATCTACCCTCCTACTACAGGAGTGATCAGGGTATGGAAAGTTGCACACAGAGAGAAGGGGTGGAAGGAGAAAATCTATAAGAAAACTCCATTGTGGGCTGTATGGTATGTCTGGTGTGCAGATGAGATGTGGGCCTTTACTCAAATATGCTAAGAATACAAAATACCCAGGTCTAAATTTAGTAGCTGCTCCAACCGGAGTCACACACTCGGGTAATATGTTGTCCAAGTGGTATAAATGTCGACTTCGAAACTAGTAGAGCCTCATTCTCTCAAGAAGAATATATTCCAGTATCCATGGTACGCACAGCACTAATTATTAATGCATCATGTTCTCAAACTAGGAAAGGATCCCTTGGAGTTTTAGATCTGGTGAGCGGCATTGATCCATTCTAGGGTGGCCGACATGAGAGTGGGATTTTGTTGGTTTAACTTCAAAATATTACAAAAAGGGCAATATCCTAGACATCAGTTCGGCATGTTTGGGCATTGGGGGGGGGTGGGGGCGGAGGGGTATCTCGGGGGAGGAGGGGTATTTTATTATAATACATGGATTTGCCCAGAAAAACAGGTTTTCTGGAAGAAAGTAAATAATTCTTTATATATTGGTAAGCACAATTTAAATACTGCTCCTGAGGTTGGTGCTTCTTGGAGGTTGGAGATGATCTTGAGGTTCCAAGATATAATAAGAGGTGCTTAGCAGGTGATTGGGCATGCCCCTCTGCAGCACCACACGCTCTTTCTCATCAGCATCTGGGAGGGGTACATCCTATTTGAATCGGCATTGCCCTTCTGCAGCACCCCACCACCTCTCTCTCATCAGCATCTGGGAGTGGTACATCCTAGGTGAACAGGCATTACCTTTACACATGCCCCATTGAAGAACATAGAAATCTTCTCAGGGGTCTCACTGATACTTGGTCCTTTTAAACCAACAAAGAAGAAATTGGTACAGAAGTTGTAATATAAAAGTAACATCTTTAATAACCTCAAATGAGGGAGACTACGTCACATAGAAGCCTTAGAAACTGAATGAGGCAGTATAAGGAGTACAGAAAACAGGGGCCTTATATATGCTTAGGGTTACATAGTCAGCATAAGACCAAGGGGCGGACCTGGCTCATGTAAGCATGCAAAATGCCTAATATGGCCATGCAAGATCTGCTTGCTCAACAAAGTGGGAGGAGAGTCACTTCTTCATACAGCAGCAAAAATAGCCTGACAGTTATATGAGAGAAGCAGGTGCATTCTAGTAGCTAGGCCCTTCTGAGCATGTGCAGGCTCTGAAGAGGGAAACAGCACATGGCTAACTAAAATGGCTGCCAAATACAAAATGGCTTTCAGCTCATGCGAACAAATCCCTCCAATCTTTAACACCATCACCATTTGGGAGGTATACAACCCAGGTAAATGGGCATTCCCCTCGCACCACACTCACCCTCTCTCTTCAGTGTGTGTGAGGTACATCCCATTCCCCTTCTACCATGTTCTTCATTCAGAAATGCAGTAAAGTCAGTAGAGATTACCTTTCGCCTTAGGCATCATTCTCTCATAGAAAGATCCATGTGTGGGTGTTGGTTGCTTTATAGTAAACCTTGTTCAGTGAAGATGCTGCTGGAGTGGAGTGACGTAACATAACATGAGTATTTGTAAAGCGCACTTTCACCCTCTTGGTGCTGAAGAACAGATGTTTATTGCTACCCAACTCAATGGTACTCATTTTATCAACCTCAGAAAGGAAGAGTGGACCCACCGTGAATTGAACCTGTAACTATGAGGTCGAACACAGGCCCCTGCAGTGGATGCATTACTCCACTAGGCTACCCCGGCTAACCAGTGAAATGTATTTTATAAATATTGGTTTGTTTAAACCACTCTACCTTTTTGTAACTGATATTTATTCATACCAGTGCACTAAAGATGTGTGGGGCATTGACTATTGTGTGTCTGTGCCACAACATAAATGTACATATTTATATAAATATATATGTGTTCTATAATTGGTATGTGATCTAAATGTAATCCAGCACTGGATCTGACAACCTTACCTCTACTGATACCTCACCACCTGCCTTTCATTAGAAAGATCACAAAGAAAGCCTTTTCCACCCAACTTCAAGATCAGATTATCAGTGTTTCGAGCTCTGCGCCCAGAGCTTATGGTGTTTCCAGCTCTCTGCATGCCTCTTAACCTCTTTTGTGCTCATGACGGCCCCCGGCCATCATGAGTCACGGTGGGCATGTGCACATGACGGCTGGGGGCCGTCCGAGCCACGCCCGAGATTGGAATGTCCCAGCACTGCGGCGGAATTCGCGACCCAGCAAAGGTGTTAAAAATTGGGACATTAAATACGGACTCCTTGAGCCGGCCAGCATGTGGATTATGATGGATGGCGGTCCCGAGACTTCCTTGATCCCACAGACTTGGCACACTACCTTCCTGGACTTGTTGGATACCTCAGATATGGATACAATGGCACCCATATCTCAGCCAGATGACAGGGTCATACCTGGAGGGGCTTGGCAGTCCTGCTGGGGCCACTGTGCACAGACTGCACCGTAATCAATCAGAGAAGAATTCACTCAGGCCTACTTGAGGGACAAGTCACACTCACCACTGAATCCCCCTGTAGATGGAGGTGCTGACTCGCTTCATCGCCCAACCTCCTGACCATGGTGGGCTGAATATGGTCAATGCCCCTTGGAAAATTTGTAATATTTAGACTGATGAATATTGCACCATGCAGAGTATCTTTCTCTTTACCTCTGTTGCTAACTTACACCGACCCCTTGACATTTTGTGCCTCCTTCACCGGGTACCCTCTACTACATCACATAAGAAGGCTACTCTCGTTTCCGGCCCGCGCCTGGTCCATTAATCTTGACCCACTGGCAGCCAAAGCCTTGAGAAGTGGGCGTGGCTGCACCCTCAGTATCCTTGGTACTTATAGCCAGCAAAAGAGACACTCATACCCTTTGGCCCACCCAGAAGAATCTGTGTGTCACCTGCGTACAGATGAATTCAAAGGTGTGAATGAGCCTGGTCAGAGGAGCAACATAACTTTTGAAAAGCTACGGACAGAGTCATGAGAAACACTGTTATTTTCAATGGTGCAGATTTTAATGGAAGAAAAGAAATACTATGTATGAGATTATGCAAACAAACTAAATGTTGTCCTTCAGATGAATTTCCCACAGTCTAAGAGAAGATCATGTTCCAGAACGTCAAATGCTACAGAAAAGTCTAAGAGAATCAGGGAACTGACACCACCATAGTCCAAAACTAGACTGAGGTCATTGAGGACCATCAAAACTGATTCAGTGCTGTGGTATGAACAGAAACTGGTTTTGGCATCGACGAAGATGGGTCTGGTCCTCCAGGTAAGATCTCAGTGGACTGGATATCATCAAGACAGTTCTGGAACTCCTCCTTTAGTCTCAGTGGGCTGGACTTCACTAAGATGGTTCTGATCCTCCTGGTATGGTCTCGATTGATCTCAAATGATCTGCCAAATGATGTTTAACTTATTGTGGAGTTGCAGGAATGAGAAATATCAGTAAAAAGGTAGAATGTAAACCTTGGGTCCAGCCAGTCTTCTTTAAGTGGGAGATAACAACTGTCCCATTCAATTGTGGCTCAAAGATAAATTGAGTGTTTAGCAACAAGAGGGCGCATGCACGTTTTTCTCGTGAGAAATGCGCATACACGGGCGCGCATGCGCAGTTTTCTTAGAGATGGCGATGAAGAGGAGAGCAGTCCAGGGACGCCTCAGCCAACTTAAGTGTTTTTTTATTTACTTTAAAAGTAGTTTTATTTCAGTTTTAAGCAATTGTTAATAGGGGGGTAGATGGCGGGGCTGCCAACTCTGCTCCACCGTGGAGTATCTGGAGATTTGACTACTCCGCGTTCCTTGTGGAACGCGGAGTAGGCAAATCTCCGCAAACTTCGCGGGCGAAGCGGAGGTCCCTGCCCAGGGTTACTCCTGGTAGCTTACTTCTTACGCACCAAGGGCCAGATGCACAAAGACCAGGAATAGCAATTTCCAAATAGCAACTCCATCTGAATTGCTGTTTGGAAATCGCTATTCCTTTTGAATGAAAGTTTTGTTTTCATACTCGCCATTCTTAGTGGGTCTCAAATTGACCTACCTTATACTTATTAATGAGGTAGGTCACAGTTTGCGACTGAATCGCAGTCATCACACAGATGGTGGCTTGTGGAAGGGTTGCCTCTATGAAGGTGCCCAGGTGTAAGATAACAGTATGTCGTCATTTTAGTGGTGGTCTCGATGCTAGCTGTATTATGAGCTGCTTGATATGCCCTATGATAAATGTCCTCCCACTCTTTCTGCGCCAGTTGGTGCCCAAATTTTGTTTGCCACCACCTTAGTCCTACAGTCTTAGCCGGGGGGTTTTCTTGTTGGAGTATTCCATACAGTTCCGTAACGAGACGCTTATCTGACCTGCCAATGCTCAAATGTGGTATGGACCCACTAAGCCCCCAGGCGCAATGTCGGATAGTAGAGCCAGTGTCTAACTTGTAGATAATGCATTTGCTCCGACTCTGGCAGAGAGTGGTCTTCCTTACCTGGTCAAAGTGGAGAAAACCCTCCTCCTCATAAAGGTGACTAATAGAGCGACATCCGGCACTCTGCCACAACTGAAACTGTCTGTGGTTTAGAACAGGTGTGAAATACGAGTTGTTGAGGATCGCCGTTAATGGGGAGGGAAGACAGGCCCTAACGGGTAGCTACCCGATCCCACACATCGAACATGTCCTTAGTGATCGGTGAGGAGTATAAGCCCCATAGTCGCAGTGTCTTACGCAGAAACGAGAGTTTCCACAAATGCAATGGAGTGGCGAGATGATCCATAAACAACCAGTGCTTCTTTGATTCCTCTCTAGTTCACTCCACCACTTACCTAAGCTGGGCCCCTTGATACCCAGCCCTCTCACCCTGTGGAGATCTTTAGCCTTGATCCCGTTGTATTCTTAGTCTCCCTTCTGCCCAGACAAACTGGTTTACCTCCTCTTGCAGTTTCGTTATTGCCCCTGATGAAGTTTCTATTAGTAAAGTTTGGAATAGAAATATAATCAAGGAGAGGATAGCCATTTTGAGGACAGCCATCCACTCCAGTAGGAAAAGTCCGTACTGCCCCCATTGGCCCAGGTCCCATCTTATTTGTTGAAGTAGGGTGCTGCAATTGAGCACCGCTGTCTCTTTCATGGTGAAGGCTCGTTGGACCGGCAGATAGGGGATGGATGTGGTTGCCCACTGGATAGGATATTGGCAAGCTAGCCAGTCATCCATTTCTTGGGGGAACAAGAGTGTGAGGGCCTTGAACTTTGAAATATTAATATGGAAGCACGCCGCCGCGCAAACGTTCTCTGCCTCGGCCAGAAGGGCTGGAAGTGCCAAAGGCTCTATACATAGAGGAAATAATGGGGACGGGAGTGGGCACTTCTGACGCGTACCTTTGTGCATGAGAAAGGGAATCAAGATCTGGTAATTCACCTGAACCATGCCCTGTCGTTGGCTATAATTGCTAAGGACCCAAGTGCTGAAGTGGTTGCCAAAGCCAATGTGAGACCTCGAGTTAGGGCCAGTGGACTCAGTCGAATGCCTTCTCCATGTCTATGGCTAGAAGCATAATTTCCTTGGGGGGGCATTGGACCTTCTCAATCAGAAGGAGGAGAAGATTGGTAAGCCTACCAGGTCTTGGTCTATAAGACCAGGCATAAGGGCCCCAAGATGCTCAGCCAGATTACTAAATCATAAATCAAATCATACGTTCTTGTATAGCGCCTTTCACCGTAAGGTCTCAAGGCGCTTGCTTTGGGAACCCGTCCTGGCCTTTCCCTGCGAGATTACCCCTACTGGGCATCCCCAAGTTGAAGACCAGGCATCCCATCGCGGTGGGGCCGTAGTGGAGATTAAGCAAGCTATTGCCCAGAGTTGCAGAGTGTGAACCCACGATTCAAGTAGGCACCGAGGCGAGAATTATCAAGTCCGTGGACATTTTGAGCTCAAGGCCCTGCCGCGTCGGGTATTTGAATCCTGGTCCCGGGTCTGACCTCTGCATCAGGGACTGCCTCCTGTAACCGGTGAGCCACACTTTTCCGCTAAGTGAGCAGTTTAATGTCCACGTTAAGGAGATATATCGGGCGATATGAATCGCCTTGCTATTTGTCTTTCCGCAGGTTTAGGAAATACCACAATGGAGGCATCCAGCATAGAAGGTGGAATTGTACCTGGCCCCATCATCTAGTTAAAAAGTTGTGTCAGGATTGGGGCTAGCAAGGAGCAGAATGTTTTATAGAAAAGAGCCGGAAAACCATCGGGTCCCTGTGATTTAAGAGGCTTTTAAGTGGCAATCACAGAGATAACATCCTCTATCCTGATCTGATGGTCCAGACTATCAGCCTAATCTGGTATCAGGTTCGGTGTGCTTGCATCTCGGAGGTTTAAGGGCTGGAGTCTCCGGAGGTAGAGATTCCTCATAAAAATCCCAAAAAGTAAATGCTATGGGGCCATTCTCCACAACTGCCGTGCTGTTTTTAGTCACTAGGGAGTCCACACCTGTGGCCTGCTGCTGCACCCGTAGTCTGCTACGCAAAAGCCTCCCGCAGCTATCCCCTCCTATGTAAAAGGACTGTCAAAGCCATATTAATGCACATTTAGCTTTGTCATTGTCTAGTACTGCTAGTTGTGCTTGCGTCGCTTCTAGCTGCCAACAAACCCTCGTGGCACCTGTGCATTTGTGTATGCGTTCTAGCGCCTGCACTTGGTGGCGGAGAAGGTCCCTCTTGTCACGGCGGTGTTTGTTATCTGCTGCTGATATGGCTAACAGTTCCCCCCTAATGACTGCCTTCAATGGTTCCCATAAGGTGGGGATCGAGGTGTCATCGGTGTCATTAATAGCTAAGTAATCTGTGATCGTTTGGGTAAGCTTTGTCACTACCTCTGGTCTATGTAATAAAGTTTCCCTCTGTCTCCCTGCACGGGAAGTGCACCACACGGGGGGAAAGCTAACGGAAGGGTCTTCACTGCATGGTCTGATAGAGAACGCGGTTTCTATCTCTATGGCAGAGGTTAGGAGTTGGAGCTCCCATGTACCCAGAAAGTGATCCAGGCATATGTATTATAGGCTTGTGAGTAAAATGTATAATGTTGTGTCTGGGGGTGCTGTGTTCACCAGAAGTCCTGCAGTCCATTCTCTTGCGACCATTGGGCCCCCTTCCTGGAAAGGGCCCTTGTGTGACCAAAGCGCTGTGCTGAGCGGTCTACATCATTGTTGAATACTAAATTTAGGTCCCCCCCCCAGAAGTCTGTCCTGAGAGAACATCGCTCCCGCCTGCCTCAAGAATTGCTCTTGACCCTCGCTAGGGGCATACAAGGTACCCAGAATAAAAGTGTGATTCCCCCACGCTCACCGAATGTGCCAGGAGGCAACCCTTGATCTCGGTGATCTTAGAGCCCACCTTGCCTCAAACTGACTGAAACACTAATATGGCCACTCCTACTGTCTTAGAAGGGGCAGAAGAGAATAACTGTCATGGGAGAGCGCACAAGCACATACGATGCCACTCAGCGGGTACTCGGTGCATCTCCTGCAGCAGACAAAGGTACACCCCGTCAGGCATGACAGAATGGCCCAGCGGCTTAACAGGGTTGTTACGCCCCTTCACATTAAGGGTAATCACCTTCAGACTGTCATAGACAAGGGTAGAAAAGGAAAGCACGTGCTAAGGGCCTCTCAGAAAAAGGTGCTCCCACTCCTCGCTGGATCCTGCACCATCCCCAGCGATCTTGTATCTACCGGAGGCGAAAGTGTAGTGCATCTCAATATGGTGTGCGTATCCTGCCCTGGAAAACAACAACAGTAAATAGGAGCAAAGTCATGACGTCTAGAAGTCCTGAAGCCTGATGGATACCAGAAATGTCCCTCTGGGAAATTGGGTTAAGGGATCCGTACTGTGGTACAAGTGTCTCTCCTGCTCGTCCCGCCCCCCTACACCCCCACCCACCACTCCTCAATGCTACCAACTGCATTCTGAGTCTGGCTTGGTTCTCATGTCTGCTCTGGAGAGTTTGCTTCCCTGGACATTATCTCGAGCACCACTTTGCGCTCCTGGGAGATGGTCTCTGGATCCAGTCCGAGACCCGTTGACACTCTACCACTGAAGACATTTCCGAACTCTCTTTCCACCGTTACTAGTCACTTGATCACCTTCTGCCAGCTGTTCGATGTGCGGTGTGCGACAGGCCTCCACTAGGGATAGGATCTGGTGTAGCTTATCATCCCATTGGAGGATGATTCACAATGGGTGGTCCTAGGAGTATGATACACTGTTCATGGAGATATGCAGTCACGGGGCAGAAATCTCTTCTCTTTTGTAGCATGAGAGCCAACAGGTCCTAGTAAAGCATCAGGTTGTGCCCCTTAAATTGCAAGGGATGCTGTTCTCTGGCTTTGAGGAGAATATTTTCTTTAAGCTGAAAGTCATGTACACAGTCCATTATGTCAGCTGGGTGAGAATTTCTGGGTCGCTGGGGGCCCGCCCTGTCTGCTCTGTCGAGCTGTATACCCCCCTCCGGCGTAGTTCCCAGTATCTGTAGGAAGATTTCTTTGACATACCCTCCAACATGCAACTGCATTGGTTGGGGCAGATGGTATTGTGCTGTGACCTGTTTAACAGGTCTTCCGCAAGTGCTTGCGGGTCAATATGCTGTTCCCTACGGTGGATGACGTAGCTGTTCTATCTCTTCACCATGGCTAGACTCATGATCTTCCAATGCAGAAACCCTGCCTCCCACCTCCACCAGTTGCCGCTGGACTTCCTTCTGGTCCTGAGAAAGATCCTTCTTGACTGTCTGGAGGTCATCCCTGATGGAGGCAAATAAGGCTTCTAGGAAGGAACGTGTCACAGTAGCCTCTGCGTCCTCGGCATCCGAGAAGGCCTCCAGGGCCAGGGTCAGTGCTCTGTCCCCTGATGAAGTGACAGTGGGTTTCGTTGGCATTTCTTTGCAGGTGCGCGCTCTATTTGCCGCCAGGTTCACTCATCGACCCCAAGGAATTTGGAGCAAAGATTGAGAATCAGAAGGGCAGCACAGGAAATGAAAACAAGTTACTTACCTGTAACTTTGGTTCCCCAGTATTGGTAACTTTCATAGATTCCCATGCTTTGTATCATTCCCCGTCGTCGGAATGGGAGCCTCGGTAAATAAAAAGTATCAGAACCATAGGTACAAAAGAGAAAATTAGGCCTAGGCCTCATCTCATTTTGTAGCATATCACCCTCTTTGTGTAAAAGAGCCCAAATTTCCGCAAGAACCAATCAGAATAGCCTCACCCCATAGAACCTTCCTGAGAGAGCCTCAGAGCCTCAGATTTTCGTAGCCGTTGTGCAAACAGCCACTATCTCAGTAAAAAGGCTGAGCTTTCCCAGGGGAGGAGGGGGGGCGCATGGGAATCTATGAAAGTTACCAATACTGGGGAATCAAAGTTACAGGTAAGTAACTTGTTTTCTTACCCCAGTATTGGAACTTTCATAGATTCCCATGCTTTGTATCAGAATAGCTAGCAGTAAGTCACCAAAGCACATATTGTTACATAAATAGTATTGCATGACACCATAGCAATGCTCAAAGTAACAATAAAAATTTTGTATCATAGAAAAAGAAGCATCAGCAATACAAAATGTGCTACACAGGAAGGCGGGATTGTAGGGAAAGCTCACCTCTCATTGAAAAAGATTCCTGAGGACTGCTTGTCCAACAGCAGCGTCGTCCTGTCCTGTAGACTCCAGGCAGTAATGCTTTGTGAAGGTATGTGTACTGCTCCACGTCGCTGCCCTGCAGATGTCTTTGATAGGGACTCCAGAAAAAAGAGCCACCGAAGATGCCACTGATCTTGTGGAATGTGAACGGGCTTTTCTTTCAAGGGGCTTGCCCGCTCCTTGATGGCAGAACTGAATAGCGCTGGAGATCCAGCGGGAAATGCTGGTTTTGGTTAGAGGAAATCCCTTCCGCGGTGCACTACAAGACATGAACAGTTGTGAGGATTTCCTAAAGAACTTTGTGCGCTCTAAATAAAATTTCAAACACCTCCGAACGTCCAAAGAATGCAATGATCTTTCTGCCGGAGTAGTAGGCCGTGGAAAGCATGATTTCAAAATCAAAGGTTAATTCAGATGGAATTCAGAGGGAACCTTAGGGATAAACTTTGGATTCGTCGGAAGGATGAGGACATCTTTCTTGAATTGAAGGAAAGGTTCCACTATTGACAGCGCCTGAAGTTCACTAACTCTCCTAGCAGATGCCAGTGCTAAAAGGAGGGCTAGCTTCCAAGAAAGGAATTTAAGATCCGTTCTGTGAATGGGTTTCAGTAGCTGAGACAACACCAGATTAAGTTGCCAAATTGGCGGCGGAGGACGGACTGGAGGATACATCCGAAACAGGCCCTTTAAGAACTGCTTGACAATTCTAGCAGACCAAAGAGAAGGACCTGAAGAAGTCCCCCGGAATCTTGAGATGGCTGCTAGATGAACTTTTACCGAAGAATGAGCCAATCCAGATTGAGCCAGTGATAGGATATATGGTAAAATTTGATGTGGAGCTGACTTGTAAGGGTGGAGATGTTGTCTCTGACACCATAGGCAGAATCTCTTCCATTTTGCTTTATACGTCTTGTTAGTGCTTGGTGCTCGAGCCTGAGACAAAACCTCCCTACACTCCTTGGGGAGATTCAGATGTTGGAATTCCCTGTATTCAGGAGCCACACTGTCAAGTGAAGCGAAGTTGGATCCGGATGCAGCACCTAACCCTGAGACTTCAATAACAGGGACAGAACTAGTCGCAGGCTAATGGGATGATCCTGGGAGAGCAGGAGGAGTTCCGTGTACCAGAACTGCCGGGGCCACGCCGGTGCAATCAGAATCATTTTGCACGGTTCCGCTTTGATCTTTCTGAGTAACCTTGGTATTAGGGGTATTGGCAGAAAAGCGTAAAAGAATGTGCCGTACCAGGCAATCGAAAGTGCGTTCCCCAAGGATCCCGGATGGTGATCCTTGCTTGCGTAGAACCGGCATTTGGTGTTCTCCGGAGATGCAAATAGGTCTATGATCGGGGTCCCCCAGACCGAGAACACCTCCTCTAGAATGGACTGATCTAACTCCCATTCGTGATTGGCTGCTTTTTGACGACTTAGTGCATCCGCTGTGACATTGAGCGAACCTCTCAGGTGTTCTGCTGTCAGAGTGACCTTGTGAAGAATTGCCCAATCCCAAATTAGTTGAGCTTCCTTTGAAAGAGTTAGGAACCTTGTCCCCCCCTGCTTGTTGATATAGTGCATGGCCATTGTATTGTCCGTCCGGACCAGCACTAGATGATTTCGAATCCTCGGGAGAAAAGCTTGCAAAGCTAATCGGATGGCAGTCAGCTCCAACAGATTGATGTGGTACTGGCGTTGCTGTGGATCCCAGTGTCCACTGACTTGCAGCTCCTGGAGCACTGCTCCACAGCCTTCTAACGAGGCATTCGTGGTTAGGACCATAGGAGACGGAGGAAGCCTGAAAGTCAGACCCTCTGCGATGTTGCTCCTCACTATCCACCATTCGCATGCCTCCTTCATCTCTGGTGTTACCAAGATTTTGTCGTTGAAAGAGCCTTCTGGTTGGCACCATTGTTTGTCTAGTTGCTCTTGTAGAGGACGCATTCACAGCCTGCAATGCGGAATCAATGGTATACAAGATGAAATCGATCCGAGCAGAGACTTGTAGAGCCGTACTGACAGGGATCTCCTCTTTAGCACTTGGCGAGCCGAGAGCATTAACTTGTTCTGACGTTCGTCTGAAGGATAAGCTTTGCACTGTTCTGAGTCCAGAATGGCCCCTAGGAACTTTGTTGACCTGGACGGTTGCAGAACTGACTTGCTCTTGTTGAGTTTAAGGCCCGGTGATCGAACAATTGAATGCAAGTTGCAATGGCCTTGGAAGTTCCCTGGAAAGAAGGAGCTTTGACTAACCAGTTGTCCAGGTAAGGGAAAACTTCCAGAGATTGCTTCCTGAGGAAAGCTGCCACCGGGGCCAACACCTTTGTAAATATTCTTGGTGCAGATCGAAGACCAAACGGAAGCACTTTGAATTGGAAATGGCTCTTGCCTACTGTGAAGCGCAAATATTGCATGTGAGCTGGGTGGATCGGTACGTGAAAGTACGCATCTTCTAAATCCAGAGTCGCCATGAAGTCCCCTGGGTTCAGTAGATGAAGAATATCCTGGAGAGTGACCATCCTGAAGGTTGATGAGATAGGTGTTGAGCTCCTGCAGATCTAATATGGGGTGCCAAGTCTCTGTAGTCCTGCAAACCAGGATGAATCTGGAATAAAAACCTTTTCCTCTCTGCAAGAGATGTACCGGTTTTATTGCCCCCTTGATGAAAAGTTGGTGGGCTTCGAGACGTAGCAGTCCCAGATGTTGTGATCGACTGGCGCCTGGAGCTCTGGTTGGAGGAAGATCTTGAAATTCCAACGTATGGCCACTCTGAACAATATTCAGGACCCACTGGTCTGATGTTATAATTCTCCAGCTGTCTAGACAAAGAGATATCCTGCTTCCCACTGATGTCCTTGGGGAGGAAGGAGCAGTAGTAAGAGCCAGGAGGCCGCTATTGCCTCTTGGAAGCGTCGCATCCTTGACGATTCTGATGTCCTCTCTGAGATTGACGAGAGAAAGAAGCCGACTGGCCCTGGCGTTGGTTAGAATACTGCGGTTTGTATGATTGTGAGGATTGTGAAGAATATCTCTGTTGGTTGCCACCCCTATAAGAGGAGAAGCCTTTTCCTCTCGCACCTCTAAATGGGACCTTACGGTAATTTAAAGACCCCAAGGACTTCGCTGTGTCTGTGTCCTTTTTAATACTTTGAAGGGCCTCATCAACATGCTTCCCAAAAAGCATTTCTCCATCAAATGGAAGGTCCAGGATCTTGTTTTGGACTTCTTGGCGAAACCAGGTCACCCGCAACCAGCCCTGTCATCATAAGACAGCTGAACCAGCCAGAGCACGAAAGGCCGTAGAAGCTATGTCCATAGCACAATCTACGGCCTCTAACGATGATCTTTTCCCTCCACAAGAACCTTTCTGGCTTCCTGGGAGCTTCCTATGCTTTCAGTGTTTCATGAGAATTTCCACTGCTTTCTGAGCATTAAAACAGTTCTAAAACAAAACTGTTGTTGAACAAGTAGGAGAACATGGCGGCTAGCAGACGTGGCTAGTCGGGAGGCTCCAGAGCTTTGGATGTCCGGGAGTTTTTTTTTGCAGTGTTAATACTTTGAAGTAGCTATTTCGACTGCTTTCGCCCTTTGAACTTCGAGGGCACTTTTAGGCACAAAGTTAGATTATTGCCAGCGGGTTACTGTCCCGTACTTGCTCTTCAGTAGAGACTCGCGGTAACAAACGCAAAGAGGAAGGCGGGGCTGGGCGGCTCGGAATGCATAGCGGCTGACGGAGCCCTGAGTAAAGCCCTAGGAAGTTGAGAGGATATGCGGCGCGGGGTGCGCCCTTTCATCGGTGAGAAAGAGGGTTGGTTTTTTGGACGACTTTTCACCTTTTTGAACAACAAGGCTTTTTAAAGCATAAGGTTAAATTGCCTCCAGCTCACTCTTCGGTAGTAGCGGTACAAGGCGGAGCTGGGCGGCTCGGAATGCATAGCAGCTGACGGAGCCCGGACGAAGCCCTAAGAAGTCGAGAGAGCATACGCGGCGCGGTGTGCTTTTCTATCAGAAAAAAGAATAGAAGCGCTATCCAGGTTTTGTCTGCATTTTCGTGTGCCCTGAAGGTCAAGTCAGTCTGGAGAAGGCAACTGGCTCCGATGCGGCGGAAGCCGTAATTTCCACACAACACGTAACCCCACCATCAATTCAAAGGTGAGTCAGCAAAATACTTCAGGAGGGGGGCTTATTCGTTGGGTTAAGGCGGCCTCTGAACTCAGGAAAGGGAGAAGTGCTGGATATAGACTCTCTTATTTTGGGGGTGATTTTGGAATCACGCAAACAAAACTACTTAACCCACAATGCATTGGGCCCTGAAACCTTTTTTTTTTTTTAAACCTTTATTGGTGACAAAATAAGGAGTACACAGCTTCACGCCTACAACCTGCGGCTGCAGGCCGGCAGCTACCAATAAAAGAATCCTGAGCATAATTACCTCCAAAAAGGCCAGGCGATAGTGATTTAACACAGCATGCCGCCTACAACCCTGCTGGGCCGGCCGCGATAGAAAGTTGGTATAATCTGTTGAAGGGTGCATTATTAAGACAGTAAGGTAACACAATATATGCAAGCAGTATACACTTGAGGTTTCTTTTATCATTTTTAACAAACTGCAAAACATCAACAGAAACTGTTCCCTCCCATGATATCCCACCATACAACAGTATGTGGTGTAAAGGACCTTGAGGTGAAGAGCCATAGAGCGGTACCTTTTATATCGAAAATTGATCCTCGTTAGGGATAATGTAGCTCAGCACCCAATAAACACTTCTAGCTGACATGGGAGGGAAAAGGGAGTGGGGGTGGGGGGGGGGGGGGGGGGGGTTATTCCATAATCCAATCAGTGAGGTTAACAGCGTGCCAAGTCCTTGGATGAAGTGTTACTTATAACATACTAGTGAAGCGTGTAAACAATCTGGTAATGAGGACGAGCAGCACATCAGCCCCCCGCCAGGTACCTGACGCTGGCAAGATATATGGGCAAATCTCCAGCAAACTCAGAGGATAGGGTAGTGACTCTGGTTATTCGCCACAGGGCATTGTGTGCAGACTGGCCTATAAGTGGGATGATACGTAAGTGGGGGAGGGAGAACATTAGACAAGGCTGACTGGGCATCTGGGACAGGTCTGAGCAAGGGAGATGGGTTAGTTTAGTTAGTTTCTCTGTGGCTTCCCAACTCCGACGAATCCTCGCCCTGCTCACGAAGGAGATAAGCAGTGAGGGGGCCCCAGAGGTCCTTAGGACGTGACTTATGTGGTAAAAGTTCAGAATAATTGTGCAGATGATCCTGCCAAGTAGACATGTGTTCAACCACATCTTGAATTTAGGCGCTCGACCCAGTCCCCATCTACATGCCAAATGGCGTTTAGCTAATAGGAGGCCCAGCGTGAAAAATTTCCTGTGTGATTTCAGCGCAGGGGCCGAGTGGCCCAGTAGGGCAACCTTAGGACAAGGAGCGATGTCCACCCCGACCATGTCAGACAATGCCTTAAATATCTCGTACCAATACGCCGCTACGGCAGGGCACGTCCAAGCCAGGTGGAAGAAGTCCGCACCCTCGCCCCTGCATCTTAGACAGGTGTCATTGTCTCGAAGACCAAAACGGAACAGTTTGGAAGGGGTATAGTAGAGTCGGTGTAAAAATTTGAAATGAATCAGTCTGAGATGAGCATTGCCTGTCACAGCATTGGTGTGCGAGCAGCTTTCCTCCCATTGTTCGTCCGACAACGGGGCATCCAGATCGCCGTCCCAATTGCTTCGTGCTTTCAGTGGTGGGGGCGATGGCGCAGGCTGCGCATGTTTGTATAGCATGGATACAACGTGTCTCAGGGTGTCTGTTTGTAGGAGGGCATGTAGGGGCGCCATAGTATCAGGCTCATCAGGGAAGTTGGGAGTGACCGCCTTCACGTTCTGACGAAGCCGAATATAAAGGAATGTATCCATCAGTGAGGGGGTGTTATCCCCAAAGAATTGAGCCGATGTACGAAATTGCCCCTGGAGGTATAGATCGCCCCACGTATGAATCGCCAATTTCGTGAGCATTTTATGGCCGATTTCCTCGCAGGAGACGTGTAGTCTGGGGTCATGTGCCAGGGGCATACACGGTGAATATAGAAACTCGACCTCCATGTGATCTGCTAGGCGCTTCCAAGCTTGTACCGTGCAGTCAACTGTGGTCGGGTCCCGGTCTGTGACAGGCGTCGCAGTGTATAAATATCCCGACGGTTGTACGGGCCTCATATACCCGTCCTCCACCGCCAGGTGGGCCATGAAGGGAGGAGGAGGAAACCAGTACGCAACGAAGTGGCCCTGGGCACAGTCATAATAGCGTTGAAAGTTTGGAACATCAAACCCGCCTTGATGATAAGGTAACATGAGGGTCTTCAGGCTGATCCTGGCCTGTTTGCCACCCCAAATGAGCCGTGATAATTGGGAATTGAGGGCACGGAAGAAGTATGAGCTAGGACTGTACGGTATGTTAGTAAAGAGATATAGCAGCTTGGGGAGAACCACCATCTTGATCAGGGAGATGCGCCCCGCCATTGAGAGTGGGAGATGGATCCACTTAGTGATGTTATCGGTCAATTTATCCAGGACAGTACCATAATTAGCTCTGAGAGCCTCTCGGTTTCTGGTCACTGTGATACCCAAGTATTTTATTTCCTCAGTTTCCCATATTAGGGGGTAGTCCAGGGGGAAATGCAAGGTCTTATCCGTTAAGGGGAATAGAGCAGACTTCGACCAGTTAATTTGTATTCCCGATGTAGCCCCGTATTTAGTGATTTCACGCAGCAGGGGGTTGAGGTTTTCTTGCGGTTTGTGCACATATAAGGTCATGTCGTCAGCATACAGTGCGACGAGCAGCTGGCGCTCCGGGTATATTAGAGAGCGGTGATTATGATGTTGTCAGAGCTTAGCAGCCAAGGGCTCAATGGCTATCGCAAAGAGGACTGGGGAGAGCGGGCACCCCTGTCGGGTACCCCTATGGATTACAAAGGGCGCTGACCGAGAGCCATTGAGCAGGACTGAGGCACGCGGATTACAATATAGCAATCTGATCCAATCAAGAAAGCTATAGGGGATCCCCATCCGTTCCAGGAGGGCCAGAAGGTAATCCCATTCAAGGGAGTCGAACGCTTTTGTGGCGTCAAGGAAAACTGCAGCAGCTTCACAGCGAGGATTAATGTCCTGCAGTACGGCCTGAAGTGTGCGCAGATTATGTGATGTCGCCCTATTCGGGACAAATCCCGCTTGGTCAGGCAAGACCAGACGCTCCATCAACAGGTTAAGGCGTGACGCAAGTACTTTCGCTAATATTTTCACATCGGTATTAAGCAATGAGAGAGGTCTGTAGGAGTCGCAGTAATCCGGAGGCTTGCCTTGTTTCAAAAGAGATGTTATAAGGGCTTCGCGCATAGTGGGCGGCAGAGTACCCTCTTCAAGGGCCGCATAATAAACTTTCTGCAGTATTGAAGCGAGTAGATGAATATAGGCCTTATAAAAGTCAATTGGCAACCCGTCAGATCCAGGTGATTTGCCCGACTTCATAGACATGACAGCGTCTTTTATTTCATCCACCTCGAGAATATGATGTAAAAAAAATTTCTGGGACGTGCCAAGCCATGCAATGGCGGTGTCATCGAGATACGAATGCAAGTTGATAGGTGCCGATCTTTGAGAGGTATAGAGAGTGGAGCAATGATTGGTAAGGATGCGGAGTTGTTCTGTGAGGTCTCGTTGCGGAACTTGATGTTCGTCTAGTAAGGTCGAGACATAGTTATTATATCTAGGGGATCTGACAGCGGAGGCTAGTGCCCTACCGGGCCTATCACCCTCGCCGAAGATGTGTGCTGTATACTGTTTTCTGAGGAACTTGCACTCCCTATCAGCCGCCTCAGTATACTCATTCAGCTTCTCCCTGAGCATAGCGTTAGAAGTGTGTCCACGAGCGTCGTGAGTCCTACTCTGTTTCAGGACTCGGAGCTCGGTTTCTAGCTTACGCAATTCATCACGTAGTGATTTGAGGACGCCCCCCCTTTAGCGATGCACCATGCCCGTACCGTGACCTTAAAGGCCTCCCAGACCGTCGTGAGATTCGACACTGACCCCATATTATGAAGAAGTCTTGTATGTCCTGTTCGAGTTCCGCCCTGAAGGCTGAATCCGTGAGATGTGCGGGGTTAAGGCGCCAGCTTAAATATGGAGAGGCATCAATGGGTATGCGCAGTGATAATAGGACAGGTGAATGGTCTGAGAATGTCCTGGCAAGGTGTAGGGCGTTAACTAGCCAAGGAGTAAGGCCCGCCGATAAGAACACGTAATCAATACGTGCCCATGTGGAATGTACAGCAGAATGGTGTGTGCCCTGTTTGAGGGACGGGTGTAAGTGCCTCCAGGCATCGATGTAATGGTGTTCATCAACAATAGAGGACAGTGTACGTTGGGTGTGGGAGTAGTGTAAGGCTTGGGGGTGAGATCTGTCAAGGCCTGGTTCCAATAAGGTATTAAAGTCCCCACCCAATATGACATGACCAATGCCCAATGTTTGGATTTTACCCCACATTGTAAGAAGCGAGGAAGTGTTGTCAGTATTGGGGCCATAGTAGCAGGCGATGAGGACAGTATGCAAGTGGAGTTTTCCCCAGACCATGCAATATCTACCTCCTGAATCTACCTCTGTCCCAGCAGGTGTGAACCTCATCCCGCGTCTGACCAAGATCGTCACCCCCCCTGGCATAATTTGAGTAAGAGGAGAATACCTTGCATGAGGTCCATTTAGACGCAAATAGAGGGGAGCTATCTGGCATTAGGTGTGTTTCCTGAAGCATGGCTATTGATACGCCCTGCCTGTCTAGGTATCCCAGAATTTGTCTCTATTTCCTTGCATTGTTCAGCCCACGAATATTCCATGAGACCAACTGAAACTGATGTGACGGTTGTGCACCTGCTACGTCACCCATTCAAACACATAAAGAATGTTGCAGCATGTAATTTCAACAGCAAGGACCAAAGCACAGTCAATATTATAGAGATGACAGTTCCACCCCATAACCCCCCCACAAGGCCCACCCAGAACCAACGTATCCAACATTTCAATATTATCAGCATTAGATCGGGGTATCTTCCCACCCACACCGGCAACCCCAACTGGCCTGGTATACAGCCCCCACCCACCTTCCCAGATACAAAACGGAACCAAAACCAGAAAACATACTACATATGCCCCTGCCCTAAGGAGCAATGGGGTGTTTAGGGGTTCGCCCATTGGGGGACAGAAATTAGGGGCACCAAACCTGGCAACCACCTCCCTACTTACACCAGGCTTACCCCGGTCGCCTATTGTGGGACGGAGGTGGGTGACCGAGCACTCAGTTATACTATAGTCCGGTGAGATTTAATTCAGAACAAGTACCTCACCAGGATACGTAAGAGTCAGTCTTCGCATATTCAATGTTCAGGGACTGCTGGACCCAGAGGGCCAATATCACAGTACGCCCTTTCAGTCCTGCTGTGACATTGGTGATTGAGACCTGGAGCGTCGACGTGCCGCTTCTTCACTGTTCTGTTCTTTCCTGTGGTGCTTGATAAAGTCTTCCACCTGCTGAGGGTTTTGAAAAAGTGATGTTGGGGGGAGGAGCTACGACAGCAAGCAAGATGGTCGCATAGCTTCCCGGCTCCGCTGACCCCCGTCTCTCGCTCGAAGATCCTGTCGTATATCCTGGTTTCTCGCCCCATACCCAGGTGCATGAACTACTCTGCAAACTGATGGCGCATTCCCGAGGATTTTCCGACATGGTGGAGTGGAGTTATGTCGAGGTTTAATTTGAGGCCTAGCCCAGTTGGAAGCCGGGGTCTCAAGTTTTGGTCTAGCCGGGTCCTAGTTGAACAACAGCGGACCGGGGGGAGCGGCAGGGTGCGGTCCACGGAACTTCCGACATCTTTATGATTGATTTACTGCCGATCTGCTGCCTGGAACTGTGGCGGAGGTGCGGAGACGAGTGATGCCCGAGGTGGTGTGTGTGGGGGTCCGAGACCCGGGGGCCTGGCGTTCGTAGCGCCGGTGCCGTTGGATCGGAGACTTGGTGCGCACTAACGCCTACTGATGATCGGTCCCTCACGGTTCATTCCTGCTCCGCCTAATCTTACCCCGGGGAAGGCGCCTCTCCATGGGGGTCAATATGCTTGATGCTATGCGAAACCCGGCGGAGCGGTTCCAGTGCGGCCCGTCATTGCTGTCAGTGATGGCGGCCCTTGAGGCACTATGAAGACCCAGGCTTGGAATCTGATGTTGGCGGTGGACGGACTCAGAGGATCGGGAACGGACTCTGTCTTGCTGCCCGAGACCCGGTGGCCTGTTCCTTTCCCTAATGATACCCCAGCGATGCCATTTGACCCGGTGCTTGGAGCTTTCTATGCCCCTACAGAAGTGGAACGGTTCGAACATGTGGAGATTGGCGATGCACCTACAAAGTCGGAATCTTTGGAACTGCAATTGGCGGAACATTTCACTGCTTTTCCCGATTTGGAGATGTTTGCTCGTAATTGTGATCTGTGTGGGACTGTGTCGCACCCCCTTCCCAGCTGGTCCATCAAGATGGCGGATGGGATAGTGCCTGGTCTTATAGTCGGGAAGGGGCATCGTTGAACTCGAGCGTCTACTTTGGGACTTGCCATCCTTTCTTCGACTAATAGACTATGTCTCGACGACTTCTGTTTGACCTTTGACAATTCTACGGTGGGGCGCTCTTTATCGGAGGAGATCAGCAAATTTGATCGACGGGGCCAAGGCTGAGACTCTTGTTTGAGGTTTCACAATATTGATTTATCGGTAACAGGACTGCTTTATTTGGTTACCGGAGTCCGGGGCGGGATTTCTGGTTTCCTCTGATGTACTGTTTTATTGTGGTCCGCTTGATTGTGTTAACACTGCGGGGGATTCTTCGTTAAAGACGGGGGGAGAGTCCGGGAATGCGTATGACACAGCCCTCCTCCATTTCCCCTTTTTGGGCAGGGTTTTAGTCCCTTCTTTCTCTCCCTTTTCTTCTTTTCTCTTTGTTCCTCTATATTTCGGGTTCATTTACGGGGCGACAGGCACGCTGCTAGGGGGGTAGGCCGTAGTCATCTGCAGGGGTGCAGGGTGGAGGGTTGGAGGGGGGGAATTTTGTTTTTACTATTTGTTTCTATGGCCTTTTTTTCTTCTTATCTTTCTTCGCCTTTTCTTTTGTTTCTTCTTTTTCGGGTCAGCGTAGTGGGTCTATTCCTTTTGTCAATTGTTGACTTTTTATCTGTGCCTATACTTTCACGGTACTTCAGTACCATCGGGCGGGCGCTGTACTGGTGCGAAATTAATAGTATGCTTGTTGATCCTGAATCGTATGCCTCAGCGTCACTGTTTTGAATGATACCGACCTAACTGTGGACTTCCTACTGTTTTGCCCGCCCTTTATGCACCTTTGTGATATTGTGAGGCACCTGATCCTTCTATCTTATATTATAAAATGGAACCTTTATTATCCTGCTATTCCTATAGTATGCTATGCTGCCAGTTTTAATTGAAGTCGTGCTGTATTCGCCTCCCGGAAGGCTGAGTCTGGTTCTAATTGCTTGATTGAAATGATATTGATTAGCGGCCAGCCCTGGTGGTTGTAGGCCCATACTTGTAACTGGTTGAAGTATCAATAAAGGTTTTAAAAAAAAAAAAAATAGTGATGTTTGCCTTGGAGAGAGACTTTCAATTTTGCCGGGTACAGCATAGCGTATGGGATCTCCTGCGCCTGGAGTTTCTTTTTGACGTCTGCAAATTTGCGTCTGGCCTCTTGGACCGAGGGGGTAAAGTCAGGGAAAAAGGATAGCGTTGTGTTGCCATAGTTCACAGTTCCCAGTTCTCTCGAGCGTCTTAACACCGCGTCCCGGTCCCTGTAGTTTAAAAAGCACGCGATGATGGGACGAGGTTGGGCTCCGGGAGGCGGGCGAGCAGCCAAAGATCTATGGGCCTTCTCGGCGATGAGATGTGAGGAGAAGGATTCTTTCCCAAACAGCTCCATTACGAGGTTCTCAACAAAGGTCTCCATTTTCCCTGTGTTGGTGGACTCCGCAAGGCCTAAGATACAAACGTTATTATGGCGGGATCTCGCTTCCAAATCCTCGTTCTTGTCCGCTATTAGTTTGAGTAGCCTGTCCATTTGAGTGACCTGTCTGCTTGTCGAGGCAGTACCGTCCTCCAGAACCGAAATCCTGTCTTCTGTCTCCTTGATACGAGTGTCATGTTGCTCCAGCTTGGCCACCAAGCTGTCCATGCGCGTATTTATGGTATCAATTTTGGAGTCTATAGTTGAAAGGCTTTGCTTCATACCTAACAAAAGTGTTTTCCAGTCTTCCTCCTGGGGGGCCGAGGCAGTAGGACTGCCCTCCGTCTCCGGCGTCGTTTTGGAAGTTTTCTTAGATTCGAAAGGGATTTTAGACTGTCTTGCATCATTGCGGCCCATGTCCCGCCTAGGCGTCCGCGATGCTATAGTAGAAGTGGTCACCAGTTCTTAGGAGGGTTCAGGCAGAGGGGGGGGGGGCTGTTGCAGTCTGGAGGGGAAGACTGGGTATGGGTAAAGAGCGTCTGTTGCCGCAGGCACTGGAGGAATGGGGGTTCCAGGCTACCAGACCCCCTGATTGCGCAAGGCGTAGTTCACGGGAAGCGGCTGTATTGCGGACCGACGTCCCACGCAATGGCCGCAGGTGGTTCAGGCCTCGTGCGAATCTGCGTCGTCTCCACTCCCAGTTAGGATGAAGGGAAAAGGCCGATAGATCGCAGGCACATGAATGCAGCAGGTATGTCCCCACGTTCAGGGGGAGGGGGGGAGAAGCTTGTCCACTCGGTCCGCCGCAGGGGGGTCGGTATGATACGTTGGGCGTGGTGGCTGTTGAAGCAGGCCTAAACTGTGGTGTGGCCTTGCAGGAGGAATGTTCGAGAGGGTGCCACATGGTTGTCAAGTCCTAGGAGGTATCGCAAGAGGGCGAGCAATCCAGCGCCAGTGCCCAAGGCACCGCAATGGCCCATGCGGCGTCAGCAGGGGGTTCGGCCGAGTCTCCGTAGGCCGCAAGGCACCGGGTTTGCGTGGGCGGCTTGTCCGCAGGTCGGGGGCCCTAATCGATGCATCAGAGGGGTGAGCAGCAGCGCCAGTCGGGCGGGTGGCTGTAGCACCGAGGATGGCGATGCAGGTATGCAGTGCCGTGGGGACTAGGCACAGGACGGCCCAGCCGCTGAGTAGGAGGGCCGAAGGTGGCAGATGTCGGCCGGACCCGAGAGAAGGTGAGCGCGGCCAGAAATGGCCAGAAACGTCCACAGCGACAGGGGGGGGGGTTGCAAATTGCAGGCGGTGCTCACCTGAAGCATCAGCTAGGGTCACTCAGAACGCGCCGTCGTCCTCCGGGCTCCCAGGCAATCCGGCACCCCCAGGTGGGCAAGGTTCTCCCGGCAGCACCGCACAGGCCGCAAAGCCTCGGCCTTTCCCGGCGAGATGGGCCGGTGTACGGGAGCCCACTCTCCGACGCAGCAGTCCGCTCAGGTTTCTCCGGTCGCTGTCTCCGCGTCAGACAGGGCTTTCCGGTCAAGTGAGGTACCGCTGTGCTCAGCACGGTGTAGCGGAAGCAATGAGGCGATTCTTGGACTGATTTCTCCGGTCACGATCACTGCAGGATAGAAAAAAGGGCTCGGTCTGGCGGGAGCCTCACACCAGTGCGGCCATCTTGGTTTGGCGCCACCTAGCACCCCCGGCCCCGAAACCTTTTTAACAGAAAAAACGAAAGCCACTCTGTTGATGGAGGGATAGTGTCTTTAGTGTCTTCATCGCGTATGTCAGGAAGAGAGACTCAAGGAAGCCAGGCTTCCGGGTATACGCTCAGAAGCAAAGGAGGGAAGCATGCTGTTGTAAACGGACCTATAGATACTCCACCATCAGCGGTGACCAAATCTAAGGCAAAACCTCTAAAAAAAGCTGGAAAAAAGAACACTTCCAAAACACAGAAACCTGTTACAAAGGTTAAACCACCACCGTCGTTGAAGGCTTATTTCAAATCTGTGCCTGCGGTATTGGAACTTAAACATTCCGGCAGGATTTCAACATTAGAGCCTTCAAGGGGGTGCCAAACTTCTAATAAATATCAGCTTTTGGAAGACCTAGAATCAGATCAAGGTTTGGAGCAGATAGTGGCTTTAAGGCATAGCACAATGCAAAGTCCTGAAACTAAGGATAAAGAACCGGAAGGGCTGGTTAGTACCCCAACAAGTAACAGCGAGGATGATTTACTATCTATTCCCTCAGCTATATTGACCACGGATCAGTCCGTTATATTAATGCTACAAGCCCTTAGCCATGAGGTCAAAAGTGGGTTCCTAGCTTCTCAGAGCAATCAGCAAGAGATAAAACTGTACTGCGAGAAGCTGGAAGAAAAGTTTGATTTACTTGCGGCCAGAACTACTGCACTAGAGTCCACGGTAACAGACCTCAAGGCGCTCGCTGCTCAACATTCTAGAAAATTCGAAGATTTCAGACAGCGTGAGCAGGGGTATCAAGAAAAAATGGAGTCCCTAGAAAACGCGCAAAGAAGGAATAATTTGCTCCTCTTTAAGCATGGGCGTAAAATCCGCTCCGCTCGCGGATTTAGCGGATTTTCGGGAAATTCGCAATCCGCGAGATTCGCGGATTTCCCGCAAAGTCCGCTAAATTCGCACGCAGCGGATTTTTTTTCTGGGTGATACAATTTTTGCGGCGCGCGGCGTTCACTTACCGTCATTCAGCGTTTGCTGAGTTGTTTTTCTCGATATTTTGCGAGTGCTGCGCCATTTTGGATCTTGCTGCGGGATCCCGCGAGAATTTGGCGAGCGCGATTACGTAATCGCGGCTTGCCAACTTGCACAGCGAGAGTTTGTCAACGCGAGTACGCCGTGATCACGTATCGCGGGACTTCGCAATTGCGAGCTTGGAGATGCGGCGAGCAGCAACAATCTCACACTCGCGAAAATATAAAATTTGCAATTGTTCACAAGAAATCCACCAGCAAGCAGCATAAACCTTCTGGAAATGGTGATTTTTATCTGAATAACTCCTCAGGTTGACATTTGCCTGCACTTTTTTTGCGAGGAGTCCATTTTGGGGGGGGGGGGGGGGGTTGGGAGGAAGGAAGTGCCCCACAGTCTTCAACTTCCTGTTCCTGTCCAGCAGGCTCCTCCCAGTGCTTTGTTCATCTCCTGGTCACTTTTCATTTGGATCTGGAGCTGGAAGGATTACTTTTTGTGGATGCTGCTGGATATTTGGATTTGAGGCCTTTTTGACTTTCTTTGGATCACTTTTGGATTAGAAATTTCACAAGTAAGTTTGTTTGGGGCATTACAGTTGCTGCAACTACAATTTTGGAATTTTCGATTTTTGGGCTGTTTTGGGGCCTTTTGCCCAGGGGTACTCAGTGGTGGGTGGACTGAGTCTTTCTGTGGGGTGTCTTGAATTTAAACATCATGGAGGGCATGGATGGAATGGGATTGTGCTGATTTTTCAGTGATTTTCGTTTTTTGGGGCTGTACTTGTGGCCTTTTCACCAGGGGTATTGAGTCTTGCATGGGCCTAGTCTTTCTGTGGGGTGTCTTGAACTTAAACATCATGGAGGGCATGGATGGAATGGGATTGTGCTGATTTTTCGGTCTTTTTCGATTTTTGGGGGTGTTCATGGGGAGGGACCGGCCATGTGATGGGGGCCATTTTGAGTGCTGCTACAGGCCCTGGCCATGTGCTGGGAGGCAAGTGGCCATTTTGAATGCAGGCATTGTTGTTAGGCCTGCAACCATTTTGCCTACTTTTCAACTTTTATGCCCAGGGGTAGTGAGTCTTGCATGGGCCTAGTCTTTCTGTGGGGTGTCTTGAATGTAAGCATCATGGAGGGCATGGGATTGTGCTGATTTTTCTGTTTTTTTTCAATTTTTTGGGGGGTGTATAACTGAACTGATGTTCCTCTGTCTTCCATTGCTTTTAGGTGCACAAGACTCAAGAGAACAACCAGTGCCAGGAAGAAGTCCTTCAGCGGTGTGTGTGCAGCATAACGTCACGCGACGTCACGTCTGGCCTCAGACAACTCTGCAACTCGTGCAACTGCGGCTTGCTGTTCTGACCTGCTCTGATGAAGATGGCCCCAAAAAAAGGTCTCCGTAGCTCCTCTAGCAAGAAAGTTGCTAGTAAGGAGCAGAAGAAGCAAGTTACCAAGGAGGCTGGTGTGCCGGCCGCCGCGTTTTTTGGGAGTAAAAAATAAAGTACGCCTGCAGCAGCAGCGGGATGTGCTGGGGACCAAGCTGGGAGCAGCACCCCCGCTCCATTGGGCTCAGTGCCTCCACCACCACGCCAACTTAAGTCAAAGCCCTTGAGTGCTTCAGAGGCAGTCAGTGTACTTCTTCAATCACCATCGACCAGTGATGTTGGCTCATCGCAAGAAAGTAGCAGCAATGTCCCTGAATCAACACAGGTTGTTGTAACTCATCTGACAAGTGTTGAACAACCACAGCCGCAACAACAACAACATGTGCAAGTACAAGCCCAAGTACATGTGGAAGGAGAGGCAGCGCAAGGAGATGCGCAAGCAGAGGTGCATGGAGGGTCACAAGAGCCCACAATAGTTGTTCCTCCCGAAGTAGGGGCACATCAGGAAATTGACAATCAAACCGAGGTATCATTTGAGGAAGCCACTCCTCCTGATGATCATTCATTGTCTTCCACATCCCTAGCAAGGAAAAGATCAAGGGGGGTGTCTACATCTTCTTCAAGCCCACCTCCACAGATGATCCCATTCTGGATGAAGATTGGGAACCATCATCACGGCAGTCTGAGAGTGAGGCACACCATGATCTGACAAATATACCTAAGCGTAAAAGGATGGTCGTCGAAAAACTCATAGCTATGGAGTGTGATGAGGCTCAACAAGAAGTGACGCATACTGCTGCTGATGAAGCCTCTCACGACGAAGAGCCAGTCATCATAAAGGTCACTGCAGCCCCAGCGGGCATGCAGCAAAGAGACATTTTGACCCTATCCCGAGAAGCTGCTGAGCGTGATGATGATGTCGACGGGGAGTCAATGGAAACACAACAATCATTGGATTTGGAGTTAACTAGTACACCAACACCTACCGCTTCCATATTTCTTCCTCGCAAGAAGGGACCTCCATCCACCTCGACCTCAATTAGTGGTGGTGAAAGTGCAAAACGTACTGAAGTTCGGCAATCCACATCCTCCACTTCATCTGGCATTTCCAGCAGGACCCCACCACTACCAGTATCGCCGCCTCCTCCGGCCCCCAAAGATATTTCAAGTCTCCAGTTTGGGACTTCTTTAGTGTTTGCCCAAAAAAGGAAAATGTAGCCATTTGTAAGCTTCGAGTTAGTCGTGGTAAGTTTGGTACCAACTATGGTACCGGAGGCCAGAGAGGTCATCTTAGGAGAACGCACGCTGTACAATGGTTTGCGCACCTAGATGTGATCAAGGAAGCCCGAATTGCACGTAATGAAAACGTTGATTTTTCATCTGATGATGACGAGGAGGAAGAAGACGTGTCACACACTTCACTTACACCCAGTACCCCTGCCAGCAGCACACCCCATGTGAGCCACACTAAGAGTGTGGGAGAGAGTGAGACACCAATGCGAAAAAGTTCATCAGCGAGCGTAACTGGGTCGAAGATATCATCATCATCAGCATCCCGTAAATGCTTGGTCCAGGGCAACATTAAAAAGATGTTGTTTACAGAAGAGCAATATGAACGCAACCACCCACTGACGCGTCTGTATAACACTAAGCTGGCTAAAATGCTAGCTCTGGACCTTCTCCCTTTTTCTTTTGTAGAAGGGGTTGGTTTTCTAGAATTAGTGGCAGCGCTCTGCCCTAAATGGAAGGTTCCTAGCCGGTTCTATTTTGAAAGAGTTGCAGTTCCAGCACTACATGAAGATGTTCTGGAGGTGATTGGGGCAGCTTTGCAGAAGAGTGCTGTTCACACTATACATCTGACAACAGACATGTGGACCAGTGGCGCAGGCGCTGATTACATGTGCATCACTGCACACTGGGTCTCTTTTTCAGGGGCTAAAGCAAAGCTAAACGCAGGTGTTGACCCGGACATTGTTTTTAAAGCTGCTCGGAAACATGCAACACTAGCCATGTTTGGTTTGGAGAAACGTCACACAGCACAAAACATTTTGGATGTCTTTAACACAAAGGTCCTTGACTGGCTGTCCCCAAAAAAACGCCAGGTTGGTTATGTTTCCACGGACAATGGCGCCAATATAGTTAAGGCCATGCAGCTGGGTGACTATTTCAGAGTGCCGTGTTTGGCGCACTGTATAAACCTGGTTGTCAAAAAATTCTTGGGTGATAAAGACAGAGCAGCGTACAGAGTAGTGGACACCTGCCGAAAAATGTGCAACCATTTCAGCCATTCTTTTAAGGCCCGGAAGCATCTGAGGAGCCTGCTACATGAACGTCAAATGCCAGTGAAAGCACTCATCCAGGAGGTGGCAACACGTTGGAACTCAACCTTCTACATGCTTGGGCGTCTGTATGAGCAGTATACGGTACTCGATCACTATTTCTTAACACAGGGTACAGCTCAGAAGGAGAACCCGAGGATGGGTGCGGCGCAATGGAACATAGTTAAAAGCCTGACACGCATGCTTCGTCCATTTGAGTTCTTCACGCGTGCAGTCAGCAAGGAGGACTGTAATTTGGGAAAAGCTATCCCATTGTTGTACATGCTGGAGCACCAACTGAAGGAGGTGTGTTCTGTGTTTGAAAAAGATGAAAAAAACCAAGACCCTTTTGTTCTGGCTGAGAAATTATTAGAGCACCTACAAGGTGATGAACGTCTTAAAATGATCCACTCAAACCAGCATTACATTTGTGCTACTATTCTGGATCCACGCTACAAAAAGGCGCTGGCAGGCCAAGCATTCTTTCCTTTTGCTGATGAAGATGTTACAAAGTACAAACAGTGGATAGCCTCCTCAGCCAAGAGGTTTGAAAGAGAACGGCAGCAAATTGAAGGAAAAGGCAGTACATCAGCATCAGCAGGCCATCCCCAGTCACAACAATCCACTTCTGCACCTGTGGCTGCGGCACAAGTGACCTCTCAGCCGTTAAAGAGACCGGCAACCGGATCATCTGCACCACCAGACACAACAGTAACATTGGAGGCTGAAGAGGATTGGCTAGCTCGGCTTGGGTTTGGTTCTCAAAAGGTCACAGCAACAGCTAAGCAAAGTGGAGGAACCTTGGAGGAGAACCTTGATTCGATGGTGAAGGACTATCTGAATGACTCAACAGAGGTCTATGTTAATGCTGACCCATTGGCGTATTGGCATGGGAAAAAAGAATTGTGGCCACAGCTCTCCAACCTGGCTTTAAACTACTTGTCTTGCCCACTCGCAAGCGTGTCTTCTGAACGTGTTTTCAGTGCTGCTGGTGGCATTGTAACTTCCAAACGGAGCCGCCTCTCGCCCAAAAATGTGGAGAGGTTAACAATGATCAAGATGAATCAGCACCTCATACCACCAGATTACAGAGTACGAGAAAGCGCGCCGGATATAGACGAGGTGGACAGCAACATAGATGAGGGAATTTCTTCTCTGTCAGGTGGCACTGAGCTCACCCTGCCTGAATTCGCAGAGTATGATGACGAAGCCTTATTCTTATTCATGGACCGTGATACCGAGCCCTGAAAATGAGACAATGAATCAATAACTTTCTTGTTCGTCCTTATTCACTTTTATTCCTGTGTGTCTGTCTTTCTTTGTTGTGCACAGTTAATATAATTCAAACTTTAATCACCTAATCACAAAAACAAGCCCATCAGCAGAACTGTCTTCACTTGTTTGCTTATTGATTTGAAGGTGCCGCAGTCTGCATTCCTCAGGTTCACAAGTTCAGAAGAACATGCTCCTCTATCCTCCTCCTCCAGACTCCTATTTCCATCAAAGCAGAGGACTGGTTTACGCCCAATGAAGAAAGACTCAGCACTTATGGGGGTGTTGTTCTACCTCTTTGCGGGTGAGTTGACGGCTCTGGGGCCATTGCTGGGAAGTTCTAATACCCGATAAAAGTGGTGTGGACCAAATCCGAGGCGGAAATTTTTGGGTGTTTTTGCTGACTTGCTTGCCTTTGAGGTGCTCTTTGGGGGGGTTCCGGCTGTTTGTGGGTGAGTTTCGGGGTCTGGGAGCACTGCTGGGACACTCTAATCTTGATTGCATTTGCTTTTCAGGAAATCCGTGGTGGCAAACCGGACTTATGGCCTAGCTACACAGCGCGTTTGGACCGAAGGCCGAGAAATATTGTAAGTAGGAGATGTTGCTTTTGGCCTGTTTGGGGGTGTTATGCTTTTTGGCGGGTGGGTTGGCGGGTCTTGGGGCATTCCTGGGAAGGTCTAATACCGGGTAGAAGTGGTTGGGACAAAATCCACGCCGATTTTTTTGTTGCTATTTCTGACATTTTGCTCAATGTAGCGTTTTCGGGGGCCTGTTTGGGGTGCTTCCTGGTGTTTGTGGGTGGGTTTCGGGGTCTGGGCGCACTGCTGGCTATATATACTTTACTTTGCAAGAGGTTTGAAGCAAATCCATGGTGGCATAGGGGAGTTAGGGCCTAGCTGCAGAGCACGCGCGGAGGGATTTGGGAAATTTGGAAAAAAATGACTAAGTCCCCATTTTTGTACTTTTGCTCTTTGGCTGTTTGGGGGTCTTCTACTCGTTTTCTCCTGGGTTGACGGCTCTGGGGCCATTGCTGGGAAGCTCTAATACCGGATAAAAGTGGTTTGGACCAAATCCGAGGCGGAAATTTTTTGTGTTTTTGCTGACTTGCTTGCCTTTGAGGTGCTCTGAGGGGGGGTTCCGTCTGTTTGTGGGTGAGTTTCGGGGTCTGGGAGCACTGCTGGGACACTCTAATCTTGATTGCATTTGCTTTTCAGGAAATCCGTGGTGGCAAACCGGACTTATGGCCTAGCTACACAGCGCGTTTGGACCGAAGGCCGAGAAATATTGTAAGTAGATGTTGCTTTTGGCCTGTTTGGGGGTGTTATGCTTTTTGGCGGGTGGGTTGGCGGGTCTTGGGGCATTCCTGGGAAGGTCTAATATCGGGTAGAAGTGGTTGGGACAAAATCCACGCCGATTTTTTTTGTTGCTATTTCTGACATTTTGCTCAATGTAGCGTTTTCGGGGGCCTGTTTGGGGGGCTTCCTGGTGTTTGTGGGTGGGTTTCGGGGTCTGGGCGCACTGCTGGCTATATATACTTTACTTTGCAAGAGGATTGAAGCAAATCCATGGTGGCAGAGGGGAGTTAGCGCCTAGCTGCAGAGCGCACGCGGAGTGATTTGGGAAATTTGGAAAAAAATGACTAAGTCCCCATTTTTGTACTTTTGCTCTTTGGCTGTTTGGGGGTCTTCTACTCGTTTTCTCCTGGGTTGACGGCTCTGGGGCCATTGCTGGGAAGCTCTAATACCGGATAAAAGTGGTTTGGACCAAATCCGAGGCGGAAATTGTTTGGTGTTTTTGCTGACTGGATTGCCTTTGAGGTGCTCTTAGGGGGGGTTCCGTCTGTTTGTGGGTGAGTTTCGGGGTCTGGGAGCACTGCTGGGACACTCTAATCTTGATTGCATTTGCTTTTCAGGAAATCTGTGGTGGCAAACCCGACTTATGGCCTAGCTACACAGCGCGTTTGGACCGAAGGCCGAGAAATATTGTAAGTATGAGATTTTGCTTTTGGCCTGTTTGGGGGTGTTATGCTTTTTGGCAGGTGGGTTGGCGGGTCTTGGGGCATTCCTTGGAAGGTCTAATACCGGGTAGAAGTGGTTGGGAAAAAATCCACTCCGATTTTTTTGTTGCTATTTCTGACATTTTGCTCAATGTAGCGTTTTCGGGGGCCTGTTTGGGGGGCTTCCTGGTATTTGTGGGTGGGTTTCGGGGTCTGGGAGCACTGCTGGGACACTCTAATCTTGATTGCATTTGCTTTTCAGGAAATCCGTGGTGGCAAACCGGACTTATGGCCTAGCTACACAGCGCGTTTGGACCGAAGGCCGAGAAATATTGTAAGTATGAGATTTTGCTTTTGGCCTGTTTGGGGGTGTTATGCTTTTTGGCGGGTGGGTTGGTGGGTCTTGGGGCATTCCTGGGAAGGTCTAATACCGGGTAGAAGTGGTTGGGACAAAATCCACGCGGAAAAGCCTTTTGGCACTTTTTGTAACTTAGGGTTTGTTAGGGTTAGCCCTAGCAGCAGGATTGCATGTGTTTCGGGGTGTTCTAGATTTTTGCAACTGAGTTCTGGGGTCTTAGAGCACTCGTGAGAATGTGTAATTTTGGTTGCAAGTCATTTGAAGAAAATCCATGGTGGGAAAGGGGGGATTTGGCATAGTTAAAGAAAGCCTTTGCCACTATTCTTAACTTAGGGTTCGTTAGGGTTAGCAGTATTTCTATTGCATGTGTTTGGGTGGGGGGGTTTTCGAGTCTTGGAGCGATGCTGGCTATGGATACTTTTGCTTGGTTGCTTGCAAGTGGTTTGAATGCAATCCACGGTGGGTAAGGGGGTATTTGGGCCTACTTTTACTTTCAAAGTACGTTTTGTCACCAGTTTTCTGCTAGGCCTCGTTTTTGGAGATTTGATTGGGGGTCTTCTACATTTTTGCGACTGGCTTTAGTAAGGGTCTGGGTGGGAGCACTGCTGGGAAGATCTAATTTTGTTCTAAAACACAGTTTACAGTACACCTAGCTTGAGGGGAAAGATCCGCTACATTAATTTGCCCATACTTATTTATCCTTTAAAAGGTGACTCAGACAGAGTACGCACTTTCAAAAATATTGTACTGTCTACTAGGAAAATCAAAGTGTGACTTTTTGCACTCCACAGCCTACATACCTTATATTTATTTATCAGTGGTGTTGTAATATTATATCACTTCCTGTTTTTCATTGAATAATTACAGGCCGGGTTTCAGTCTGTGCAATGGGGAAAAAAGGATGGAGTCAGGCTTCACGTTAGCGAGCCGCAATTCAGCATCTGCCAGGCAGGCAGTGGACAGGGTGTCTTCTGGTCACCAACATTGATGGACGAAGCGTCAGATGGAATGGAGGAGTGCCGCTAATAAGAGGAATTTTTTTCTGCATGCAACTTACTTACCAAATTCAACAGGACAACTACAACAACATACAGATACAGTATCCATTGTGTTTTTCTATGACTGTGACTGCATTTCTTGGATCTCTCTCTGCTTCTAAATTGATCCCTTAACACATCACTTAGTCCACTCCACTATCACATCTGCACCACACATAGTCATTTGTAAGTGCTCCTACGTAATTCGCAAGTCGCAGCACGCCCCAGCCCGTAGAGGACTGGGATGGCCCCAATGATGAAGCATGTCACCAAGGGGCAACCCTGGTGAGTGAGGGGACACATAGAAAAAGAGCAATTTCTCCTTTTCTATCTACTATACCTTCCAGACCAACCCCATTGAGTGTTGTGAATGGATTTATAGTGACCAGCAAGGCTCTCAGGTATCTGGCAACAGAGACCTTATGTTGAATATAGTTATCAATAATTCCACACACGCCCTGTACTGTCGCATTCTTTCTTCCACAGTTGTCGAAAGTACTACTTACTTTTCACTGACATGCATGCAGTAGTGCATGCACTTTCAAAGATTGATGGATAGGTTTGTACCCAAAGATTTGTTTATGTTCAATTGTTTGTCCATGCTGTGCTTTTTTTACAGGGTGTCTTCTGGTGACCAACATCGATGGACGAAGCGTCAGCTGCAATGGAGGAGTGCCGCTAATAAGAGGAATTTTTTTCTGCATGCAACTTACTTACCAATTTCAACAGGACAACTACAACAACCTACAGATACAGTATCCATTTTGTTTTTCTATGACTGTGACTGCATTTCTTGGATCTCTCTCTGCTTCTACATTGATCCCTTAACACATCACTTAGTCCACTCCACTATCACATCTGCACCACACATAGTCATTTGTAAGTGCTCCTACGTAATTCGCAAGTCGCAGCACGCCCCAGCCCATAGAGGACTGGGATGGCCCCAATGATGAAGCATGTCACCAAGGGGCAACCCTGGTGAGTGAGGGGACACCTAGAAACATAGCAATTTCTCCTTTTCTATCTACTATACCTTCCAGACCAACCCCATTGAGTGTTGTGAATGGATTTATAGTGACCAGCAAGGCCATCAGGTATCTGGCAACAGAGACCTTATGTTGAATATAGTTATCAATAATTCCACACACGCCCTGTACTGTCGCATTCTTTCTTCCACAGTTGTCGAAAGTACTACTTACTTTTCACTGACATGCATGCAGTAGTGCATGCACTTTCAAAGATTGATGGATAGGTTTGTACCCAAAGATTTGTTTATGTTCACAATTGTTTGTCCATGCTGTGCTATTTTTTCTTGTCTCCCAAAACCTTTCCCAAAAACCCCCGTACCCATCCATTTTTCAAACCCTAACCCTCTTCCCCCGGGCTGTGTGGTTTTGATTGATGTGTGACTAAATTACAGCAATAAATCCACACACTTGCTGGGGAGGACAGGTGATAGCAACAGGCTGGTGAAGAAATCCGAGGATATATTCTTACTCTGCTTGACAAAGACCCATGGCTAATGTTAAAGAACTTCAACCGAATTAGTAGTTATACTTTACCATTTGTTAGGCTACAATGTGGCACTGTTGTAGTGTACTGTCACCTGCTATATTCTCTATTGTACCGTTGTATTGCTCAGGAGGACAAACCAGATTTCATTTTCCTTTTTTTCATAGGCATGCAACTGCCACTGTGTCACACCACTAGTACCACCGCTATGAGGAAATTTTATCCGCCCAGGATTGCCAACCTTATTCGCTGTTTCCCGTGGAGCCAGCCCTGGGTCTAGCCCTACTTTCAAACACAAATTACAGGTAAGATAAGCGTTTGGTGGTTTGGGAGTATAATGGAGTATTAGGAGAGACGAGAGACTGACGGTAGTACTACTAAAGTCCTAGGACTCTTGAATTCACTTCACTTACTCTGTGAGAGGCACTTAGTGTTGAAAACATTTGGGCATTTACACTTAAAGGAAGAAAATGGAACTAAACTTTCAGGAAAACAAAGTCACTGTTAAACCCCCACCCACCAGGCAAGCAGTAAAAAACAAGTATGCTCAGATAAAGTTTGAAAAAGTATATTTATATCCCTAACAAAATAATCTCCCGCAAGACCCTCCCTAACCCCAACGATTGTCCTTCAAAAGTCCCCAAAAACCCAACTCCCAATTCCCACCCCCCAAAAGTCTCTAAAAAAGGGGCAAGGGACACTATGGGTGGATGCTGTTTACTTTTTGGGCCAGGGCATCATACTCCTGGCGGAGCAAGGAGTGCTCTATGCGGAGCCCCTCCAACACGTTTGTAAAGTGGTGGAGCTCCTGCTGAAGGCGGGACACCCTCAGGGTACTGCAGCGCAGGCGTGCCTTGCAGGTGCAATGGCTGTGAGAGGTAGCTGTTGTCCTTGCTGCTCGGCGGTGGCGTTTGGCTTTGGCAGCCCGACTCAGTCTGGGTGGAGCACTGTGCTGGGTGGCAGCCCGTGGGGGCACGGAGGCCGATGCAGACGACGTTGTTGTTGTGGTCGACTGCACACTTTCGTCGTCCTCCAGGGCCACCAGCCGCCGATATTCTGCAACAGCGGCATCGATCCTCCGTTGCCGGGCCGCTCTAGCCAGCTCCTTCCTCCTTGTTTGTTTGGAAGGAGCATCTATATGAAGAAAGAAAGACATAGTCTGTAACCAATGCTCTTTAAGATTAACTCAATCATTCAGCAGAAATTTGTGTTGCAGTACAACTAGCAACTTGCAAGCGCATTACATAACTATTGAGGCCAGTATCTATCTAACCTCCCACTTCTTCATCCTTGCTCTAACATTAGTGGGAGTTTAAGGAACAAATTCTACGAGCACTATGGACTTCCATTGGAGTCGACTATGAAAGTACACCAGTCTTATTCTTCTTCTTGTCTCTTGTTTAGGAAAATTGGTACGTTATCTTCTGCAAGCCGGCATAATGCCAGCGCAGTGAACTTGCACCCGAGAAAAAGAGACGCACGCCATGATGAGTGACCTAGACTTGCGTTGCGTTACTGTACCGGTCCAGTGCATGCAGGTGGTGAACCTCTTACTTTTCTATTACGGGTGGCACTGAGAATACTCTGTTACAAGGGCTACTGCTTAATTAATTTAACTTTCACCCTACAGTGCAAATGAGTACTAGAAATGGAAAATTGAAGAAGATAAATAATCTGATTATCTATCACTTCACATGGGATGTTTTTGCTTATATATGGAATGACTTTAGGTGCTTTGATTTTTATTGAGTGACCAGTGATACATCCACACATGAATGACTGAGTACTACTAAACTTATTAAGAGAGGTAGGGAGTGGCCACCGTAATAACCGGATCTATGCTGTGCTTGCAATACAAACTACTGCTACTATTGATGGTAGTATTTGGACAAAATTACAACTTCTTTTCCTTGCCTTTCCTACACTGGAACGGACGTGCGGGTGCAGTGTTACATGCTCTTCAAAGTTACACTTAGTTCATCCACTGACCGTCTACTCTCTCTAGATCATGGGTACTCACAAACTTTCTCTCAGGGGCTAAATTTACAGTGTAGTTTGTGGCCGAGGGCCGCACTGGTGGGGGCGGAGTCAGAGGGGCGGGGCTAAAGCAAAACAAAAACTTGTGACCATGAGGTTGCACACAGGTCCCTGCAGCAGATGCCTTCATCCACTGAGCCACCAGACCCAGCATTTACATACATCTCTCTCCCTCCTGCTCTCCCTCCTGCCCTCCCTCTCCATCTCTCTCTCCCTCCTGCCCTCCCTCTCCCCCCCCTCTGTCATCTCACTGTGTGTGTGTCTGTCTGTGTCAGCCTTCAGCCCGGGCTGAGACAGCTTCCTCAACGCGCACACACAGACAGCCACACCAAAGAACTTAACAGGTCTTTAAAAGACCATTAACATATTATTGAGGCTTTGTTTGTTGTAGCGCCCCTGCATCTCCACCCTGACAATCACTGCTTGCCCGGCCCCACAGAGCAGAGGCTTTGTTCTATTTCACCTCTTTGTGGCCCTGCATCTCCACTCTGCTCTGTGGGGGCCGGGGGAGCAGTGATTGTCTGCAAGGTCTGCGCGCCGCCAAGGAAGGCTTGCCGGGCCGCCACCGGCCCGCGGGCCGTACTATGAGTACCCCTGCTCTAGATACACATATGCTATCTAAGAGTCAGATAGTAGCATGATCCAGGTATAGAGACACATACAGTTTCTGTGTCACCCACCCAGGCTGTTGTCCTTCCACCAATCATTGCTTCATCATTCACCCAGCCATGCATCTCATATTCTTTCCTTCCCAGCCACGTCTTCAATCTCAATAAGTAAGGAATATATAAGAGCTTACCTCTGCCCGCCACCACCACCGACTCAACTCTCACAAACGGCACTGGACCCGCCGCCTCCTCCCCTGAAGAATTGCCCTCCGCCTCCGTGTCGAGCACCACCACCTCTGCGTTGGCCCCGCCACCAGATGTTCCACCTACAAAGTACATTTAAGAATGTTAGAATAAACCACTCACTAGTATTTGGTCTAGGAATGAAGACATGTGAAAACAATGTAATGCAGCACTTTTTGGCACAACTGATGAAGGCTGGCTTTTTAACACGCACCATTTTTTTCCACACAGACAGAAGATGGACTTCTAACAACAAGATCAAGTTGAAACAAGGTGAGAGCTCGGCTCGACCACAAGAAATGTCTTCAATTAATCGTCAGCACTAACCACTTTTCCATTCTCAGTTAAACGTTTAGTTTTTTTATTATGACTTCATTTTAATAAATGTGTTTACTTTTAATAAAGCTTTTAAACTTAAAGAGACTCTGTGTTTTTTGGTCCAGACTAGAGTGACTGAGCGAAAGGTTTTGCAATTTTTGCAAGCATGAGTCCGTGCCTCTGACACTTCTTGACTCTGACTCAGTACTCTTGAGCTACGTTGGATAATCATCATTGGGGATCAATCATCGATGAATTCGGGAGGTAAATGACTGTGCCACACTATGTAGTCAGTCAGTAAGGACATTGGGGGTTCAAAGTCTGTTATCACAGAGGTATGTGGAAACTCTAACAGCGCCTATTATAATTGATAAGCAATGCACTATTTATTGTCCATAGTTCTGTTTCTGCAGAAGAATTGTCCCCGCAACAGTAGTGGTATGGATTGTCCTCCTATCCAAACCAAAAGGTAGTATCTTATTCTTTCTTGGTGGTCATTCACATTTTATAGTTGGGAATTTTCAAAGCAGATAGAACACTTCAAAAGACATTATGGACAATCCCAGAGGACTGCACTAAGTTGATAGAGCTATTGCTGACTAGAATGGGAGTTTCGCCAACCGTGCAATCTTAGTTAGCTACACAGACAGACTAATAAGAATAATCTAGTAATACCACAGGGAGTCATAGTGGAGGCAGGATAAGAATTTAGATACAGTCTACAAGAAGATCAAAGACGATTTTGGAAAAATCAAATGAGGAACGCTAGGAAAAATAGGTACTAGTCTAAAATGAAAACTTACTGGGGCCAGCAAAGGAGCCCTCGCCTGCCCGATCCTGGCCTTGTTCAACAGCATCCGCCGCCGCCTGCTGCTCCTGTGTCCCCTCGCCCCTGGGGGGAGCTGACGTACAACATGAAAGAAAGAACAGAAAACATGGATGATTGTTGCTTGTCAATGTCAACCAAATCAAACATTTCAAAACAACAATAACAAAATATTTCCGTGAAATTATATTGATTAGGGTTAGTTTTCATTGATTTGCGGACCTGCGACTTCGAAAGTCACGTAACTCACTAAACAAAGTACTGAAAGGTTCACCTAGGACTGGCAGGCAGAAGCCCGCAGGCAAGACGCAAAGTGACAGACAAACTCCATTGTGATTTCAGTCAGATCAGTGACAACACTAACAGTTGCCTGCTACATAACGAGTCTTTTAAATAGTCAAACTATCAATCCACCGCCACTATTTTTCTTATTGTCAGGGGTACAAAGGAAGGGGCAGATTTAAGCCCCTTGCGGCTCTTTTGCTCCGTTCTTGCGTGACTTTTGTGACGCAGCAGCTGAACAAAAGAGGCGCCATGGTGCGGCGTATAATATTATAACAACGTGACGCATTTGGGAGATGCATCCCGTTATAAAGCCCTGCGCCATCAGGGGGCGTTCCGGCGCAAGGAAGGGCATTCCTGCGCTGGAACACATCCTAAAAGTGGCTGAGGGAAATCTACAAAATGTCAATCAGTCACCTTTAGGACAATGATGCGTCACACAAACCCTGCACCTGCTTGAAGCAGACGTACGGCTTGACCCAGCATTGGGGAGATAGGGTACCCCAGAGCACTGCTGGAGCTGCGCCATCGTTGCGACGCAAATCCAGCAGTAAAGCTTCGGTGACGTTTTGGGCCCATGGTGCGCCGCATTGCAAATACGGCGCACCATGTTTGGTGGTGGTAGCGGGCCGCACAATTACTGGCGCATCCCTGCTACTTTGCAGGGGTGCGACGGTAATTGCAATTCTGCCCCTTAGGGGCATACTTACTTACGCGTTCTGGCGCATCTCCAGAGATGTGCCAGATCAAATGCGTCACGCAAAACTACCCTTGCGACACGGCAGATGCGCCTCATTTACAATGCGGCGCGCCCTGGCGCAAGGGTAGGCACTTGCGTGACGCATCTCATCACGTAAGAGCGGCGCATCGCTGGAGTCACGTCGCCAACGCAATGCAACTCCAGTAATGCTCAGGGCCACCCAATACTTAACATGCTGTGTCAGTCCTTACGCCTGCTTCAAGCAGGCATAAGGAATTGAATTGACGTAGCAGCGTCGCAGAAGTGCCTGCGTTAAATCTTGTAGATTTCACGCAGGCACTTTTGCGAGGCGCACAGCCGCCGGACCGCCCACCCTGCGTACTAGGAACGCACCCATTGTGGCGCAGGCCCATGGCTTTATAACGTGACGCATCTCCCTAGATGCGTCACGCTGTAAATGACTCGCAGGGATGCGCCACGTTTACGCCGCTGTTGCGTCACGCAAGGCAACGTAAACGTGGCGCAAGGGACTTGTAAATTTAATCTGCCCCCTAGTGTCTAGCATTACGCAGTTCTGTAAAGTACACTCATACATAATAGTTACTCAGGCCAATGAGACCACAAAATAGAAAACAAATAAGCATAGTAGCAACGCCACTGAGAAGGAGAGCAGTGCACCTGAAATGCACAGAAGATTTTGAAATATAATTTAACTACAATGTAATCGTCAGCAGCATTATTGGCTTGCTCCATGTAAAAAACAAATATTTGCAATACAACAACACAGAGCAGGAGAAAACATAGTAGTGAGAATAGCTACTACTACTCACCACCCCGGGGATCTCCAAGCCGAGCTGGTCCAGCAGGTCGCGCTATCGGTCCAGGAGGTCCGTCCAGCGGTGGGTGACCTGGCTGTAGGTGCGCTGGACCCCGGAGAGTTGGGACATGGCCCAGCACACCTTCTGCCACCGCTTCCGGCACTCCCGGATGTTGTAGCCGCCGGCCGCGATCCTGCCGCCTCCCGCGATGGTCCTGGGCAGGCGGCGCTGGACGAAGTAGACCAGCGCGCCCACTTCCTCCGGGCTGAATATCTCCTGTCGCGTCACCTGCTCCCCCCTCAATCGCCCGCATGCTGTCCTGGCACTGGGCCCAGGACTCCTCCTCCCCGCCGCCGCTGCGGCCCTCAAGTGCCTGGGCAGCTTCACGGCGCCTGGCTTCACCATGGTCTGGGCAGGTAAGGTAGGAAGTAGAAAATTAAGAAAGAATAGGATAGGGAAGAAGAAAAGAAAAGAGTTTAAAAAAGTAGTTTAAAAGTAAACAAAAATAGCAGAAAAGACAAAAATATACAGCTAGGAAAAGAGAGGGATAGATAAGAAGCAAAATCGTTCGAAAAAAACTGAAAACAAGCAAAGGATGGCAAAGATAGCAAGAGGATTAAACACCATGCCCAGACACAGGAAATGAATGAAAAACAAGATGGCCGCCCGTTCACGAGCGCGAAAGTAAGTTCGCACGCGATTTTCTTCGCGATCTCGTGCGAACTTGTACTCGCAATGCGCTTACGTCGCGAGATTATACATCGCGGGCGGAAACGGAAATACATCACGCAAACAAAATGGCCGCGCCCGTACTCGACCTTGGAGTAAATTCGCGCGTTGCGCTGCAAGCGGCTCGCGAGTACTGCAAAAAAACTCTCGAAACAACACGCCGCAAAAAAAATATAAAGCTCATTCGCGCGAATTGGCGGCTTCAGCGGTCGGTTTCGCACGACGCCGAGCCTCGCAAATAGCGCGAAATTACCGAAAACCGATTTTTGCAAAAGCAAAACAAATGAGCAGGTGCAAAAGGTCAATCTCATGATTTGTAACGATTCCCTGTTGTGCTTCCTGAGGGGGCCCTCCAGAATTCGGTTGCCTACTTGCAACTATTGTGTGACCCTGCTCTGACCTTAACTGTAGGCCACAAAGGTCCTGATTTACAGCTAAGGGAGCAGACAAGCAGGTGCCAGGCTGGAACTTCAAATTCAGTGACACATTAATTAGCCCCTAATTCATTATTGTCAGTTGGGGCAGGGCAGGTGTTGTTAATAAACTAACCCCAAATTAATTCATGTCAGTTGAAGCAGGGCAGGTGTGCTTGCTTTCCCCCCCCCCCCATCTTCTACAGTGATGATGAACCAGAGGGTGGCATTGATGTAACAGAGGGTGGCATGGGTCAAAGAGAGGGTGGCAGTGGTGAAACAGAGGGTGCTGGGAGGCTGTGATGATGAACCAGACGTAGAAACAACATAGTCGCGACCGTTGCGCGCCGACAAGTAAGTTCGCAATTGCGAACTAGTACCAAATCCTCGCGAACTGGCAGAAACCCTTGCGAACACAAAAAGAAATCAGCAAATTCGCGGGAATTCGCGGATTTTGCGGATTGCGAGTTCGCAAAATTCGCGATCGCCAGATTCGCAAAATTCGCCCATGCTTGAAAGTCCCGGAAGGGGCCGAGGGGGGAAAAGAGTTCGTGGCTAAACTAATAAAACAAACAACCCAGGTTGAGCTTTCAGAAGAAGAAATAATGAGAGATATCCAATTCAGACTAAATCCAAATAAAAGTAGACCTAGGAAGATTTTAGTTCACTTTTTGACTTATACTATAAAAGAAGAGATACTTAATAGGGCTCTAAAAAGTAGCTCGTTATCGGTGGATGGGATTACATTTCAGATCAGATCGGATGTATCTTCAATTACAGCATCCAGGCAGTGGGAGCTTGGCAAACTACTTGATCCCTTTAACCAACTTGGCGCCACTGCTCAACTCAAGTTCCCCGCATCCTTAAAAGTGATGTATAAAAGTAAAATGAGAGTCTTTAAAAGGCTGGATGAGGCGGAACAGTATCTTCAATTACTAACTGATGATAATAAAAGGGAGCAAGGCAAATAATATTAATATTACATTTTACAGATTTATCATTAGATTCTTAGCTATATCAACATTCAAACCATCTGTACATCTGGGGATGGAGCCTCAATGGCCCGAGGTAGGCCAAGAGAAAGGAGGGAGGTTCTCCAGGGGAGCATGGGAGGGTTCGTGCAGGGGGGGAGGGAGGTCAAGTCACTGGGTGGGGAGCATGTGGGAAAAAAAACTAAAAAATTGTCCAAATCGCCAAATATGATACTTAGTTGTTCATATTTAGTAACATAAAATGTCGCAGGATAGGATAGCTTTGTCGGCATATATTAACCCCTTCGATGCGGATGACGAGCTCAGCTCGTCATCAGCTACGGCGCTCGTATGCTGATGACGAGCTGAGCTCGTCATGTAACGCGGGTTTTCGAAAAACCCAGCACACAGCGGGAAAACCGCTATCGCGCAAGGGGTTTAGATCATGTCATGGAATGTAAATGGTTTAAGGGTTAAACACAGAAGAGAGAGGATATTCCAATATTTAAAAGATGCGCCTGAGTATATTTTTATTTTACAAGAGGCGCATTCCACGGAACAAGAGTTAAGAGATATGTGTATAAAGAATAAATGGATTCAGCACGTGATAACCACTTCGCAGCAAACTTCAAATAAAGGGGTGGCTATATTGATTAAATCTAACCCTGAGTTTATGTTGTTAGATTCAAGAACTGATAAAAAAGCCAGATGGGTCATAGCAAAAATAAAACACTATTCACATAAATTTACAATCGTAGGATATTACGGTCCGAATTTAGATGATACACTCCCTCTGAAAGAACTTTTGGTTGAGCTCCTGGATTTTGAGGACCCTGTGATTTTTGCAGGGGATTTTAATTTAGTACTTGATCCACAATTGGATAAAGCATATAAACTTAAGCTCTCTCATAACCCTAAAACTAGATCTCTATTATTAAATGCAATCAACCAGTTTGGTTGGATTGATATATGGAGGAAGAAATCAGGCATAAAAAGAGAATTTACTTTTCATAATAAGAAACTGCGTCATAAATCCAGATTAGATTTCTTTTTAATTGCCGAACAGTTATGTGAGCAAGTGGAGGAGGTAAACCATCTAGGAGCGCATATCTCAGATCATTCTGCTGTCTCTTTAGTTCTTAAGTTGTCCGGCCCACAGTGCACCAAAAGATGGACTATAGATAGGAGTATTCTTTTGGAAGAAGAGGTAACGGAGAAGTTGCTTGTTGAATCGAATGAGTTTTTCAAAATTAACTTAGGCACAGCTACACTTTCTGTTGTTTGGGACACATATAAAGCTTTTTTGAGAGGGCGGCTACTGGCAGTCCAATTTGCGAAACATAAAGCATACAGGGCGCAGATTTCGCAGATTGAGTCAAGAGTTAAGATCCTAGAACGGGCTTTGTTTGACCCTATTTCAGCAGCAGGAGCCAATATTAAAGAAGATTTGATAGCATGTAAATTGCAACTGGAGGAGGTATTAGATGAAAGACTGAGGAAACGATGGCAGGCTAGCTCTCTGGCGCACTTTGAATATGGCGAAGCTAGCGGTAAGCTCTTAGCCTGGAAGACAAAAAAAGAACAGAAGAGGAATAATATTAAAGGGGTACAGTTGAGCAATACTGATGTGATTTAAGAGAACAGTGCTGATATTGAACAGGCTTTCCTCCATCATTTTGATGAGGTATATAAAGAGGATTTAGTTCCGCACCAAGAATTAATTCAGACATGGCTTAATCAATATCAGGTTCGCAGTCTAGATGATCAGACATCTGAGAATCTAAATAGAGAGATTAGTTTGACTGAAATAGCTATGGCAATAGACTCTGCTAAAAGAAGTAAGGCCCAGGGTCCGGACGGGCTGCCTTCTGAGATCTACAAAAGCTTAGCATCGGTAATTACACCAGTTCTTCAGAAGCTCTTTACATTTATATTTGAGGAAGGCAGTAAAATCCCTGCTTCTTGGAACGAAGCTACAGTGGTTCTTATCCCCAAGCCACTGAAGCCGTTATCGCAGTGTGATTCATACAGACCAATCTCTCTGCTCAATTCAGATTATAAGCTTATGACAAAAATATTGGCAGAGAGATTGAATGGGGTAGCTGGTAGTCTACTACATGTAGATCAAAAGGGATTTGTTAGAGGACGCTCTATACAAGACCTTACACAAGCTTTAGTCGGTGCAATAGATGTTGCCTCTCTCCACAAAATTCCACTTGCAGTTATTACATTAGATGCCACTAAGGCTTTTGACCGCGTTAATTGGGAATTTCTTGCTAAAGTATTAGAAAGGTCTAATTTGGGTAGGAACTTTTGGGGCTCTGTAGCTGCATTTTACCAGGCTCCAACAGCTAGAATATTAATACATGGTAGTCTATCATCACCCATAAAAATTAAAAGAGGCACAAGACAGGGGTGTCCGCTTTCACCCTTGCTCTTCGATCTCTACATCGAATCATTCGCTAAAATATTAGAGAAGACCAGAATATCTTATAATTTTAACATAATAACTGGGAGTAAAAAGTTTCTCTATAGGCGGATGATTTGATGTTATATACATCAGACCCTATTAAGGCAATTCCTCTTATTTATAGTGCAGCAGAGCAGTTTGGTCAAATCTCTGGATACCAGATTAAACAGTCTAAATCTGAATGCATGTGTTGGAACATAACATCTCTAACTCCAATTCCAATTTTAAAACATGAAATCAGATATTTGGGAATACAAATTACGCAGACATACATCAATTGGCCGATAAAAATATAGCAAAAATTGAGAGGGAAATTACAGAATCTTTAAAAAGTTGGTTACTTCTTCCTCTGACCTTAATTGGAAGAGTTAACATTGTTAAAATGATGCTGTTACCTAAATTAATCTTTATATTTCAAAACATTCCACTTGCTTTTAAGGAAGCCAGATTAAGTAAGATCCAAGCTAAATGGAACTCATTCATTTGGGCTTCAAAGGGCATAAGGATTGCATGAAAGAAGCTCCGAAGAAGGAAAGGCAAAGGAGGACTATGTGCTCCAGATCTGAGAATATATGCCTTTATTAATTAAGGCGGGAATAAGGCTATTTGACTCCGCATCAAGGACCGAAACAGACTATATGTTTCAGACTATGTTATCTGAGACCCAGGGAGGAACACAGGGTTTTTTGTTTAAGTTTGGTGATTCGCGTTTTTTTAAGAAGGTGCGTTTAAAGGTTCTTAGAGATATGGCATATGTGTGGGCCATAGTAAGAAGGGTGCTAAATATCTCGTATTATTCTGCGATGGCTCCAATTTGGGACTCACCAGGTTCTCCAGAATGGACTAAAGACTCATTGTCCATTCCACTTCGGATAGCAAATATTAAATCTTGGGGCCAATTAATGCCGGAAGGGGTCCTTTTGATGTGGGAGTAGATCTCTAATCTAACGGATAATAATTTATCTAAATTTAAATATCTACAAATTAGAAGTTGGGCCCAGGCTACGGCAGTGGATATTGGTGCTACTTCAGCTCTGGAGGAACTCTTATTGAAGAGAACAAGAAGAATAAAAACATCGGTGCTTTATTGGACAATTCTGGAGGGAGAAGATGGAGAGTTTGGTCTCCCGGTACAACTTTGGAGGGATCAAGTTTTGGATGTCGACTTGCAAAACCTATGGCAAGTATCTTTTGATTTACTACATGTTACAGTATCACCTGCCAATTTAAAGCGAAATCACCTGTTTTCTCTCCATAGAGTGTATTGGTCTCCGGCCAGGTTGGCTAAATTTTCTAAGGGGCCTATTCCATGCTGTCCAAAGTGTAATCAGGAAAAGGCAGACGACCTTCACATGTTTTTGACTTGCCCTGCGCTAATGAATTTTTGGTCTGAAATAGAAGAAGGTATGAAAGTGCTCTTCAATTAGGATATACAGGTTAGTGTATCTTTAGTTTTCTTTGGACTTGTTTCTAACTATGAGGAATTTCCTCAAGACATTAATAAATTACCTCTTTATTTAATTATTCTTGCCCGTAGAGAAATATGTAAACTGTGGGTGAGTGCTACAATACCACTATATTTAGATTGGATTAGAGCAATCAGGCATACACTCAGATTGGATAAGGTAGCTTGGAAGAGAAGGAAGCATTTTTGGATTCCATGTATTAACTGTCTGGATAGGCTATGAACGACTTTGTCCAATGATTATGCCTTTTTGTAGAATGGTTAACCCCAGATCAGTTCAAGGGTCTGGAAAGTTGGAAGAACTGAGTTGAATTTACATTTTGCAGTACCGTGAGGTGCACTGGGTGTCTACAAAAAGAGCATCCATAAAGATCTTCAGAGCCTAAGAAGGGCCCCCCCTGCCACAATGCAGGGGGTGACTGGAACAACTTACTCTGAAAAATATCTTTTTTGGCGTATGAGGACTTAAAAAAAAACAACAACAAAAAACTGTTGTTGTCTCTCATGTTTATAATGCATGTTTGTTCATGGATAATGGAAATTCTTTACAGCATAATTCAGCTCTGGTGTTTATTAGGCTGCAATTGCTTATTTTTATATATATATATGTTTATATATATGGATATATATATGTGGGGCACATATAATATAATGTTTCCGGGGTCCCGCGCATGGGCGGGAATATTCTAATGCTTATGACTATTGATGAGGATCCCCTAGAAGAGAATGTGCAGTGACTGCTCAAGGGAATAAGAAGGAAATGGCCACCCACATTTCCAAGTGTTCTCGGTGGACAAGGTTCACAGAGAGCAAGTTACAAAACTAAGTCCCGCTCTCGAGCAAACAGTGAATTCATTTAATCAAAAGAAAAAGTCCAAAAAAGGAGTATTAATCTGAAATCAATGTTTCAATGTTCTTTATTTTCTGGTTGTCATCACATTCAGAACCCACAGATATTTCACAGATGGTTCATAACATCACATAGATGTAATCGATGTAGCCAACACGTGTTTCGTCTTGGGTTTCTCGCCCATTGACTTCCTCAGGGCAAAAGATAACTTGAAAACAGGTTTGCCAGTATCCAGGCAGGCCTGCAGATAGTTCCATTCAGCATGGGTCTTAGTATTACTTGTATCGAAGGGGGTAGAGTATAGTATACAAACATGTATTGGTTTGCGGAATTTACTCCAGTCCTAGAATCCTCACTGTGAGCCGAATTCTAGGACTGGAGTACTCTCCACGAACCAATACACGTCCTTATACTATACTCTATCCCCTCGGATACAAGTAATACTAAGACCCATGCTGAATGGGAGTATCTGCAGGCCTGCCTATACTGACACACCAGTTTTCAAGTTATCTTTTGCCCTGAGGAAGTCAATGGGTGATGAACCGAAGATGAAACACGTGTTGGCTACATCGATTACATCTATGTGATGTTACGAACCATTTGTGAAATATCTGTGGCTTCTGAATGTGATGACAACCAGAAAATAAAGAAGAACATTGAAACATTGATTTTGGATTAAAACTCCTTTTTGGACTTTTTCTTTTGATTAAATAAATTCACTGTTTGCTCTGGAGCGGGACTTAGTTTTGCAATATATTAATAAGGCTGCTCATATCATCCCTCTTCCCAAATTACTTTCAGCTCCAAAATGGGCCACGTGATTACTTAAAAAAGAAGGAATTAGTTACTTACCTGTACACTATAGTTCTCCAGTATTATCTTTCATAGATTCACATGCTTGTATCTTCCCCGTCGTCATGGTGGGAGTCTCACGGTAACAGAATGACCAAAGCAGTATCATAGAGAAGAAAACTGCATAGAAAAGCCCATAGGGACTGTAGTATTTGGTAACCAGACCTCCTCATTGTTTGGTCCAAAAGTCAGCCAATCAGCATTGCTGCCCTGCCCTCACACTCCCCAGCAGAAGCTTCCTGCCTCAGATTTCCGTCCCCGAGTGAGAGACATGGATAAATACAGAGAAAACAGGTTCTGCCTGAGAAACGGGGAGGTGGGCGGGCGCATGTGAATCTATGAAAGATAATACTGGAGAACTATAGTGTACAGGTAAGTAACTAATTCCTTCTCCAGTATTACATCTTTCATAGATTCACATGCTTTTATCAGAGTAGAAAGTAGTGCTCACAAAACCTGCAGCGTTTCCAGGATAGAGCCCAGAAGGAAGTTCTGCAGCTGAAGCAATGTTAGAACATGATCTTAAAGTATGCAGGTCAGACAGGAATAAAAACCAAATTCCCCTTTACAACATATTGTGCAATTTATCGAAAGAAAACATAATAAAACCATCTATAACGATAGCATATTTTATATATTCATATATATGTCAATGCACTGTATAGAATATTAACAGATAACCAAAGTATACCTTATTGAAATAGACGTTTCAGAACAGCTTGTCCCACTGCCGTGTCCTCTTTTCATGCAGTGTCCAGACAGTAGTGCTTGGTAAATGAATGCACACTCTTCCACGTCACCGCTCTGCAGATGTCGGGCAGCGACACTCCTGCGAACAAGGCCATTGATGTCGCCATCTTCCTTGTGGAATGAGCATTCACTCTGGAAAGAAGCGGCTTTCCCGCTTTTTCATGACATTTCATGATAGCCGATGATATCCATCTGGCAATACTCAGTCTTGAAAGAGGAAGTCCTTTCCTTTGTCCTTCGAATGCGATAAATAACTGTTTGGATTTGCGGAATGTCTTTGTTCGTTCAATGTAGAACTTTAAACATCTAGCTATGTCCAAAGAATGCAACGCTCTTTCTGCTTCAGATGAGGGATTGCTGAAGAAAGTAGGCAAAATAATTGGTTCGTTGAGGTGAAAAGAAGTAGGGACCTTGGGTATAATTAGGATTTGTCCGTAATACAACCCTGTCCTGGCGAAATTGAAGAAAAGGCTCTTCCACTGAAAAGGCTTGAATTTCGCTAACCCTCCTCGCCGATGTAAGGGCGGGCAGTAGGGCTGTCTTCCACAAGAGGAACTGTAAGTCTGTCTTGTGTATAGGCTCGAAAGGTGGCCTCATAAGTTGCGCCAAAAATGTATTGAGGTGCCAGGGCACTGGCGGGCGCTGAATGGGCGGAAAAACTCTAAAAAGCCCTCTAACAAACTCCTTTATTAGCCTGTGAGACCAGAGAGACGGCTCATCTGGCACTCTCCTGAATCTTGATATTGCCGCCAAATGCACCTTCAACGAGGCATGTAACAGACCTGCCTTAGATAACGACAACAGGTAAGGCAGAATATCTTCAGGGGTACCGTCAACGGGTGTAGATTTTGACTGGCACACCAGTGGCAGAAACAAGTCCATTTTGCTGTGTATGTCTTGTTGGTGGACATAGCTCTAGATTGCGATAGAATTTGTCTGCAGTCTTGTGGAATGCTCAAGTCTTGGAATTCCCGCTCATGAGGTTCCATGAGGATAATTTTAGCGATGCTAGGTCTGGATGCAGAATCTGTCCGTTGCTCATTGAAATGAGGTTCTGGAATGTCGGGAATTGCACTTTGCTGCCTTTTGACATCTGCAGCAGATCTGAAAACCATGCCTGTCTCGGCCAAGCTGGTGCTATCAGAATGACATGACACAGTTCTGACCTCATTTTGCAAAGCACTCACGGTATTAAGGGAATTTGTGTGAACGCGTAAGCAAACATTCCCGTCCAGTCCATGTGAAATGCATTTCCCTTGGAATCTCGCTGAGGGTACCTGGACGCAAACCGGACGCATTTCGAATCGTCTCTGGTTGCAAACAAGTCGAATGTTGGTGTGCCCCATTTTTGAAACACTTTGTGAAGCTGAGTGTCGTGCAGTTCCCACTCGTGCGTCACGCTCGCCGTGCGATTCAGGACATCTGCCCGTGTGTTGAGGATGCCCTGTATATGTTGTACCTGAATTGAAATGTCGTGGCTTATCAGCCATTTCCAGATTCTTTGCGCCAGTGCAGACAGTTGTTTGGATCTTGTTCCGCCCTGCTTTAGAAGATAAAACATAGTTGTGGTGCTGTCTGTTTGAATGAGCACCGACGAGCTCCGGATTCTGGGCAGGAAAGCTTGTAGTCCCAGAAACACCGCTTTGAGCTCCAATATATTTATGTGAAGCTGTGCTTCCCACTCTGACCAGCGGCCCTGGATCTCCAGCTCTTGAAGGTGCGCGTCCCATCCTTGCAACGAAGCGTCCGTCGTCATTACATATTCGTGATTCTGAGGTACAAAATTCAGACCCTGATTTAAGTTCTTCTGAACCTTCCACCATGACATGGCCACCTTCATACGGTGAGGGATGGTAATCCGATCTTCGAAGGTTCCTTTGGACTGAGCCCACTGCTCGTCCAGATGTTCCTGCAAGGGTCTCGTTCGAAGACGGCAGTTTGGAACCAGTGGGATGCAAGAGGACATCATCCCCAACAAGGATTTGTACATCCTCACAGAAGTGAACCTTTTTGTCTGAAGGGCTGCTGCTAAGCCCATTATCTTCTTCATCCGTTCCTCGGACGGGTAAGCTTTCGCTGCCTTGGTGCATATCCATGCCCCTAAGAAGTGGATGCGCTGAGCTGGAGTCAGTGAAGACTTTTCTAAGTTGGTCCTTAGGCCTAAGCGATGGAACAGCCGGATGCAGCACTGAAGGGACCTTCTGGCTCCTGTGAATGATGGACCTGTCACCAGCCAATCGTCCAGATATGGGTAAATGCAATGCCCTCTTAACCTTAAGTGGGCCGCCACCGGGGCCATGCATTTGGTAAACACACTCGGGCCGATTTGAGGCCAAATGGCAACACCTTGAATTGGAAGTGAATCTTAAATACTTTCTGTGCTTCCGATGAATTGGGATATGGAAGTACGCATCCATGACATCCAATGACGCCATGTAGTCTTTCTCTTTTAACATTAGAAGGATCTCTTGCAATGAGAGCCTTCGGAAGGGAATTTTCTTTATGTATTGATTCAGATCCCTCAAATCCAATACCTGTCTCCACTTCAGAGTTTGTTTCTTCTTGATGAGGAAGAAATGCGAATAGAAGCCTTTCCCTCTGTGTTGTTGCGGTACTTCTTCTATAGCCCCCTTCTGCAACAGTGAACGGACTTCCTTTAGGAGCTCCTGACGATGTTGGTGGTGTCTGAGCACCGGGGGATGATCTGGTGGTATTTCCACAAACTCTAGGGTATGGCCTCTGCTTATTACGTCCAAAACCCATTTGTCCGATGTTATGGACATCCAATTGTTGAAGTATTGAGACAAATAGTGGTCGTTTTCCGGGATCTGCTGTGTGGGGAGCGCCAGCCTGAGATCATTGTCGTCTGTTAGACTGTTGATTCTTCCCTCTATTGGAAGACTTGCCCCTAGACTGCTGCTGGAAAGAGGAGTTGGAGTGCCTGTACTAATTGCCTGTATTGTATTGCCTATATCCCTGTTGGTTATAAGGCTGATATCTGTTGGTCTGATATGAAGACCTCTGATTAGATTGACCCCTTGCACCTCTTTTACGAATGGACTGGAGCCGTCCTTGCTGAAGTGATCCCAGCGCTCTAGCTGTATCCGTGTCTGATTTGATACCCTGTAGCGCTTCGTCTACGTGCTTTCCAAATAGATTTTCACCATCGAATGGCATGTCCACAATCTTCGCTTGCACCTCCGTGTAGGAGAGTAGGGTCTGCAATCCTATGGTCATCCAGATTTTTGCTTTTTGCTTCACTGGTTTACGACTTTCCCTGGCTGTGGGCCTGCTAATCAGACCCGCAGCCTAGCTGTTCTCTCTCTAAATTGACATCCATGTACCTTAGGTGCATTTACCAATTGGTATTGTGTCACTCTTGTAAGTCCTTGTACAGTGTACCATAGGTACCCAGGGCATAAGTGAACCCAAGGCCTACCAGGGGCTGCAGCATGTATTATGCCACCCCTGGCTGGACCCCCAAATCTGACACAACTGGCTGATCAATCAGCTGGGGCAAGGTGGTGTAATCACCCTTTGCTTTAGATATAGTATACCTATATCTAAACCTAAAATGGACACATATACTCCTATAAGTCACTCCTATGGCAGGCCTTAACAATCCTGGAGGCAGAGTGCTTAGAATTATGTGAGATAGTGCTCTGGCATGAGCTGAGACTGTCTACAGCTTTCGGAACCAAGTCCTTTAGCTGTTTCCATGATAACGCTATACCATATACTCTTAAGTGCATTATAATCCTCGCGGTTAGCTAACTTTGCCATAGCATTATCAAAACATGTCGAGTAAGGTGTCATACGAATTGGAATACTACCCCCTTGCCAGTTCTGGCGATGGGGGTAGCATTCCACCCTTTTAGAGGGACACGACATGTACCTAACTGTGAACCCCGGTTAAAGTTAACCCGAGCCTCAGCATCACAAAATGGATGCAGCCACCACAGACACAAGTCTGACCTCCTGCTGCTGGGAGTCCTTCCAGCGAGGGAGGCCTGGACAAAGGGTTTCCTGCCTTGGGAGGCGCTAGCACCACCCCAGACAGGATTTTGTGTATTGGGTAGGACAGGGCTGAAAGGAATGAGACATGCCTGGGGCACACAAGGTGTCCCTGTGCATACACCGGTCTAAACCAGTTCCTGGGACTCTCCAGCCCCAGCTCTGGCGCAAGACCGGACAAAGGATAGGGGGTGTAACCACCCCCCTTCCTGGTCCCACCCATAGGAGGGACCTAGTCGTAGTACAGCTCCCTTTAGGAGGATAAAGGTAGGAGCTGGTCCCATTTCAAATTAGATTAATCCTGAACTGAAACTCTACAAGAAGAAACTCTGGACTTCGACTTTCTGCAAAGAAGACTGAAGAAATCTCCCTTGTGGGCAAGGAGTGTCCACCCTGCACAAGCAGGCACCATCAGCGTCCAGCGGTTTCCCTTTGTCATCTTCCCTCGAGGATCCAGACTTCAGAGCCCGACGAGACCCGGATTGCCAGACCTCTCCGACCTCTACCTACATCTGCAGCACAGCTGAGATCCGTGGGTGCGACGAGACACGTGGGACCGACCATCTTGGAAGAAGCAGCACTTCGCTCCAGCACGACTTCTGAGGTAACCTCGACCAAGTGCTTTGGGGACTGAAAAGCCCCGACCCCGAGCAGCTCCTGCACCGAAGACCAGCCCTCCAGCATCCACGAGATCTGCGTGGGGCCCTTCTGCCTGATTGCTGCTCGACGCGTTGTCTGGTCACTTGCCGGCTGGCTAGTGACCTCCTAGATGACGAACCTCGAAATCCAATCTGCTGGTCTGGTTGCTCCAGACTGGCCCTTGCTGGTCCACTCCAGATGCCGTTTCCACTCACCGCGTGGGTTGCCTTTGCCAAGGCCTATTGACTCCAAATCCGGATCCGACACCGCCGACAGCGAGAGCCTGCATGGGACAGCTCGTGCCTCCATCCTGGTCGTCGAAGACACCTCCTGGTCCACGTGGCTGCAGAGACAAGCGTCCACTCTTCACCTGATCGCGACGACGACATCTGGTTCCACTCCTGGTTCCACTCCAGTCACTGGCTAGTGACTTTGAAGATTGTCCCCTCTGCTTTCAGGTTCTCCTTTTCACTGATCCACCCTTGGATCACACCGGACATCTTCCTCCTGGTAGCCTGCAGCATCTTTTCTCTCAGGCTCCATAGACTTCAACGCCGGAACCCGACACGACTTCGCACCTATGCACCCGCAGCCTGTGGGTGAGGTAACAAGAGCATTTTGGTGCTCAAGGGTAGATTGACTCTCCTAGTGTCCAGTTCCACAGTTGTTTTAGTCCTAACTAGTCAGGATTGTCCGTACTCACCATTTACTAGAACTGTACTGTCCATAGACGTTGTTACGCATCTCGCGTGTGAGTTCACACTCTGCACACGCGTTCCGTGGGCCTCCTATTACTTACCTAAAGTCAGGATAGTGTAGTCCCAGCAATCCTACAGCCTCTGGACAACTCCATTCCTTCTATCGACTTTCACATTCCACTTACTTAGTATATGGTTTGTTGTGCCCCTAGGGCAACATTGTAATTGTGCAACTAAATGTATTTTTCCTAAGAGTCTTGTCATGTGCTTAGCCCTCTGATCTCATAAAGAGTTCAGAGGTGTTTGTTAGTTAATAAATATCTTGTTTATTTTCATAACTACCTGTGTGGTGTCCTTTCATTTGGTATTCAAGGGGTTATATGTGGTAAAGCAGCTGGCTTCACATGCCAAAAGAGTTTAGCCTAAGACTGCTTTGTCCATGCTACCATTAGGATAGCTGGTCTATAAGGTTGACTTACAACCGATCACCATAAGGGTTGTTTGGACTGATACAAGGTGATCACTAGAATTAGTGAGCATCATATATCAGGCCAACTTCTCACATTGGTGTGCAGCGGTTGGGATTTGAGCTTGCTGTTGTTTTTACCAAATATAATTTTGAGATATCATTTGAAAGATCACATAAGGTACCATAGGTACATATAACAAAGCTTAGAAATACCCTGAGTTCTACTGAACCAGCTGTTGTAGTAGAAAGGGAGTAGCACAGTAGGAAAACCCATAGTGTAGGTAATTGCACCACTTACACCTCACTAGAAAGCATGTCTATCACAGGAGAGAACACAGTGGCTCCCCTTGGTGATATTGACCCTCCACATGTCATATCAAGATATGCAGCCCTTAGCTTCCAGGAGATGAGACAATTGTGTACCTCCAGAAAACTAAAACAGGGTTCAAACCCTACCCTTCCTTTTCTGATAGGTCTCTAAGAGACATATGATGCAAGAAGGGCTTCTAATCCAGGCCCATCTGATCTTACAGAAGGAAACATACCCCCAGTAGAGGAGGACTCTAATCTCCCTGAGACTGAAGAAGTAGAGGAAGATGGAGACTCATCTGATGGAGAGGTAGACAATGGTCAGGGAGGAGTCAGCAGACTTACCAGGGCCAACTTAAGCATGCATGAGAATGGAACTGGGGGAGCCCCAGACCCATCCGCAGGCAGGCTTAACCTTGGGAATAGACGAATTAGGTCTTGCTCCAGAGGCTCTAATAGATCTATTCACACCCATGTCTCTCAGGCATCTTCTCAGAGAGGGATGACATCCCCTCAAAGAAGAGAGCATGCAGCTAAGATGAGGGAAGTGAATCTGAGGATTGAAAGGGAAGAACTTGCCCTTGCCAAAGAGAAACTTGCCGTTGCCAGAGAGCAGAAATTGAGTGGATTAGATTCCACTGGTGGCAGCAACATTATCCCTAGAGATAAAGACAGGAGTTTTGATAACAGAAACCTGAGTAAGATAGTGCCCCCCTTTAAGGTAGGGGATGACATCCACAAATGGATGACTGCTTTGGAGAGAGCCTGGAAAGTACAGCAGGTACCCCAGAGTCAGTGGGCAGCTATATTGTGGCTCTCCTTTGAAGGTAAAGGAAGAGACAAGCTCCTCACTGTTAGAGATGAGGATGCTAATGATTACCGAGTCCTGGAAAGTGCCTTGATTGATGGGTTTGGCCTAACAACTGAAAAGTACAGGTTAATGTTCAGAGACACCCAGAAAACTCAGGCTCAGGATTGGACTGACTTTGTTGATTGTGCCACTAAGGCTTTGGAAGGCTGGTTACTGGGAAGTAAAGTTACTGATTACACAGGATTGTATAATCTAATTATGAGAGAGCAAATCTTAAATAATTGTCAGAACCAGTTGTTGCATCAGCACTTGATTGACTCAGATCTGACCTCTCCCCAAGAATTGGGAAAGAAGGCAGACAGATGGGTCAGGACAAGGGTCAAGCAGCAGAACCAGAACCAGGGTGGTGGCCAGAAGAAAGCAGACCAGAAGGGTAATCAAGAGAATAAGCAAAATGACCAGAAGTCTTCAACAGGGCCCCAACAATCTAAGGAGGGTGGGACCACTAATACTCAAAAGAAGAAGAATGAAGGTCAAAGAAAACCATGGTGCCACTACTGTAAAAGTAAGACTCACTGGTTTAGTGAGTGCACCAAGAAAGGCACAGCTCCTACCACTACTGCCCCTAAGGCACCTGCACCCCCTAGTACAGTTAGTAGTGGTAGTGCACCCCCCAAGGCTATAGTTGGGTTAACCCTGGGTACTGAGGTGGATTCTGACTAAGTTAGAATACCTACTCAGGCTGTTCTTGTTTGTACTTGGGACATGGATATGACCCCTTCAATAAGTCTCAGTACTCTGGGCAAGTACAGGCAAACGCCTTTGATTAATGGAAAAATGGCTCAGGCCTACAGGGACACCTGTGCCAGTGTCACTATGGTGACACCAGCATTTGTGGACCCTGAACAGGTAATACTAGGTTCAGACTACCTAGTGACCAATGCTAGCAATGTCACTACCAACCATAGTATGGCACTTGTTAATTTCTCCTGGGGAGGGGTAACTGGCCTCAAAAGGGTTGTAGTTAGTTCAGACCTCCCAGTGGACTGTCTGTTGGGCAATGATTTGGAATCCTCCTTATGGTCAGATGTGGAGTATAGGACTCATGTGGAAATGTTAGGTTTGTCAGCACATGTCCTTGCTGTGACCAGGTCACAGGCCAAGAAATGCCCAGCTGAACAAGTGCTGGATCCTGGAACAATGGACCAGACACTTCCCAAGAGAAAGAGCAGTAGGGTTAAGGCCGTGCCTTCCCCCCTACCTCAAGGTGAGGATCAGCCCTCTCAGGAGGCTGACCCAAAGACCCCAGAAGGAACTGTCCGAGAAGAGCTTGAGCCTGAACAGGTTGAGTTTCTTGGGACAGGGGGACCTTCCAGGGCAGACTTGAGGCAGGCACAGTTAGACTGTTCCTCTCTGGAACCCCTCAGACAGCAGGCTGCTGCTGAGGCTGCAGGGAATGCTACAGGTACCCACAAGGTGTACTGGGATGATGGACTCCTATACTCTGAGGCAAGAGACCCCAAGCCTGGTGCTACCAGGAGGCTGGTTATCCCCTTGTCTCTGAGAGGTTTCCTTCTTACCTTAGCCCATGAGATTCCCCTTGCAGGTCACTTAGGCCAGAACAAGACTTGGGACAGGCTTGTCCCTCACTTTCACTGGCCTCATATGTCTGAAGACACAAAAGAGTTTTGTCGCTCATGTGTCACCTACCAAGCCAGTGGCAAACCAGGTGGCACAACAAAGGCCCCCCTTATACCACTACCTGTGGTGGGGGTACCCTTTGAAAGAGTGGGGATTGACATTGTTGGCCCAATGGACCCCCCAACAGCATCTGGGCACAGATTTATACTGGTGGTAGTGGATCATGCCACCAGGTACCCAGAAGCTATTCCCCTTAGGACCACTACAGCTCCTGTTGTGGCCAGGGCCCTACTTGGAGTTTTCTCCAGAGTGGGGTTTCCAAAGGAGGTTGTCTCTGACAGAGGTGCAAACTTTATGTCAGGATACTTGACTGCAATGTGGAAGGAGTGTGGTGTCAATTACAAATTCACCACCCCCTATCACCCACAGTGCAATGGGCATGTGGAGAGATTCAACAAGACCCTAAAAGGGATGATAAAAGGGTTACCAGAAAAGCTTAGGCGAAGATGGGACATCCTTTTACCCTGCCTTCTGTTTGCTTACAGAGAGGTCCCACAGAAGGGGGTTGGCTACAGCCCTTTTGAGCTTCTATTTGGGCATCCTGTAAGAGGACCCCGGTGTCTTGTGAAGGAAGGATGGGAGTTACCTCTCAAAAAGCCTAAGCAAGACATAGTGGACTATGTACTTGGTCTCCGCTCCAGGATGGCAGAGTACATGGAGAAGGCATCTAAAAACCTTGAGGCCAGCCAAGAACTGCAAAAAGCTTGGCATGACCAAAAGGCTGTCCTTACTGTTTACCAGCCTGGACAGAAGGTGTGGGTGTTAGAGCCAGTGGCCCCAGCAGCTCTCCAAGACAAATGGGCTGGACCCCATACTATCATTGAACAAAAGGGAGAGGTCACCTATCTGGTAGACCTTGGAACTCCCAGGAGCCCTCATAGAGTACTTCATGTGAACAGGCTCAAGGCAATTGTCAACAGGGAAGACATGGGCTTGCTCATGGCTACAGATGAGGGACAGGAGGAAGAGAGTGACCCTCTCCCAGACCTGCTCACTCAGAACCCTGATGATGGGTCAGTAGATGGTGTAGTCTTTTCTGACAGCCTCTCTGGACATCAACAAAAGGATTGCAAACAAGTTCTTCAATCCTTTAGACAAATGTTCTCTCTGACACCCAGTCAGACAAACTGGTGCACCCATGAGGTGGACACTGGTGACAGTCTGCCTATAAAGAGTAAAATCTACAGGCAACCTGATCACGCCAGGGACTGCATTAAACAAGAAGTACAAAAGATGTTGGAGTTGGGAGTCATTGAACCCTCAGAGAGCCCTTGGGCTAGTCCTGTAGTTCTAGTGCCTAAACCTCACACCCAGGATGGTAAGAGAGAGATGAGGTTTTGTGTAGACTACAGGGGTCTCAATGCTGTCACCAGGACAGATGCTACCCAATACCAAGAGCAGATGAACTCATAGATAAATTGGCTTCTGCCAAATTCTTGAGTACATTTGACCTGACAGCTGGTTATTGGCAAATCAGGTTAGCTGAGGATGCCAAGGCTAAAACAGCATTTTCTACCCCAGGAGGTCATTACCAATTTGTGATGATGCCCTTTGGTTTGAAAAATGCACCTGCCACTTTTCAAAGGTTGGTGAACCAAGTTCTCACTGGGTTTGATGACTTTTGTGCAGCATATCTAGATGATATTGCTGTCTTTAGCTCCACCTGGGAGGATCACCTGATCCACCTGAGGAAAGTTTTGGAGGTCCGGCAAAAGGCAGGCCTCACTATCAAGGCTACTAAGTGCCAGATAGGGCAGAGTCAGGTTGTGTACCTGGGCCACCTTGTAGGTGGAGACCAGGTTCAACCATTGGAGAGCAAGATACAGGCCATAAAGGACTGGGCTCCTCCAACCACCCAGACACAGGTCAGAGCTTTCTTGGGCCTGTCTGGTTACTACAGAAAATTTGTCAGAAATTATGGGACAATTGTGACCCCTCTTAATGACCTGACAAGTAAGAAAATGCCAAAGAAAGTTCAGTGGACAGTTAGCTGTCAAAAGGCATTCGATTACCTAAAGCAGGCCATGTGCACTGCACCTATTCTCAAGAGTCCAGACTACTCCAAACCTTTCATTGTCCAAACAGATGCTTCTGAGTTGGGTGTGGGAGCTGTTCTATCTCAACTGAATATTGATGGTCTCAACCAGCCCATTGCTTTTAAAAGTAGAAGGCTGACCCCTAGAGAGAAACGTTGGTCAGCTATTGAGAGGGAGGCCTTTGCTGTGGTTTGGGCCCTGAAGAAGTTGAGGCCATACTTGTTTGGAACTCACTTCAAGATTCAGACAGACCATAAGCCCCTCTTGTGGCTAAATCAGATGAAGGGTGAAAACCCCAAACTTCTTAGGTGGTCCATTTCCCTACAGGGGATGGACTTTACAGTGGAGCACAGACCAGGGACTGACCATGGCAATGCAGATGGTCTCTCCAGGTATTTCCACTTAGAACAGGAAGACTCACCTGGTCAAGGTTAGTTTAATGTCCCTAAGTTTGGGGGGTGGGTGGTTATGTAGGAGAGTAGGGTCTGCAATCCTATGGTCACCCCAGATTTTTGCTTTTTGCTTCACTGGTTTACGACTTTCCCTGGCTGTGGGCCTGCTAATCAGACCCACAGCCTAGCTGTTCTCTCTCTAAATTGACATCCATGTACCTTAGGTGCATTTAGTAATTGGTATTGGGTCACTCTTGTAAGTCATTGTACAGTGTACCATAGGTACCCAGGGCATAAGTGAACCCAAGGCCTACTACGGGCTGCAGCATGTATTATGCCACCCCTGGCTGGACCCCCAAATCTGACACAACTGGCTGATCAATGAGCTGGGGCAAGGTGGTGTAATCACCCTTTGCTTTAGATGTAGTATACCTATATCTAAACCTAAAATGGACACATATACTCCGATAAGTCCCTCCTATGGCAGGCCTTAACAATCCTGGAGGCAGAGTGCTTGGAATTATGTGAGATAGTGCTCTGGCATGAGCTGAGCCTGTCTACAGCTTTTGGAACCAAGTCCGTTAGCTGTTTCCATGATAACGCTATACCATATACTCTTAAGTGCATTATAATCCTCGCGGTTATTGCTAACTTTGGCATAGCATTATCAAAACATGTTGAGTAAGGTGTCATACGAATTGGAATACTACCCCCTCGCCAGTTCTGGCGACGGGGGTAGCATTCCACCCTTTTAGAGGCACACGACATGTACCTAACTGTGAACCCCGGTTAAAGTTAACCTGAGCCTCAGCATCACAAAATGGATGCTGCCACCACAGACACAAGTCTGACCTCCTGCTGCTGGGAGTTCTTCCAGCGAGGGAGGCCTGGACAAAGGGTTTCCTGCCTTGGGAGGTGCTAGCACCACCCCAGACAGGATTTTGTGTATTGGGTAGGACAGGGCTGAAAGGAATGAGACATGCCTGGAGCACACAAGGTGTCCCTGTGCATACACCGGTCTAAACCAGTTCCTGGGACTCTCCAGCCCCAGCTCTGGCGCAAGACCGGACAAAGGATAGGGGGTGTAACCACCCCCCTTCCTGGTCCTACCCATAGTAGGGACCTAGTCGTAGTACAGCCTCCTTTAGGAGGATAAAAGGTAGGAGTTGGTCCTATTCCAAATTAGATTAATCCTGAACTGAAACTCTACAAGAAGAAACTCTGGACTTCGACTTTCTGCAAAGAAGACTGAAGAAATCTCCCTTGTGGGCAAGGAGTGTCCACCCTGCACAAGCAGGCACCATCAGCGTCCAGCGGCTTCCCTTTGTCGTCTTCCCTCGAGGATCCAGACTTCAGAGCCCGACGAGACCCGGATTCCCAGACCTCTCCGACCTCTACCTACATCTGCAGCACAGCTGAGATCCGTGGGTGCGACGAGACACGTGGGACCGGCCATCTTGGAAGAAGCAGCACTTCGCTCCAGCACGACTTCCGAGGTAACCTCGACCAAGTGCTTTGGGGACTGAGAAGCCCCGACCCCGAGCAGCTCCTGCACCGAAGACCAGCCCTCCAGCATCCACGAGATCTGCGTGGGGCCCTTCTGCCTGTTTGCTGCTCGAAACGTTGTCTGGTCACTTGCCGGCTGGCTAGTGACCTCCTAGACGACGAACCTTGAAATCCAATCTGCTGGTCTGGTTGCTCCAGACTGGCCCTTGCTTCCCTGCAAAGGAGAAGTACCCCGGACCCTCCTGGTCCACTCCAGACGCCGTTTCCACTCACCGCGTGGGTTGCCTTTGCCAAGGCCTGTTGACTCCAAATCCGGATCCGATACCGCCGACAGCGAGAGCCTGCGTGGGACAGCTCGTGCCTCCATCCTGGTTGTCGAAGACACCTCCTGGTCCACGTGGCTGCAGAGACAAGCGTCCACTCTTCACCTGATCGCGACGACGACATCTGGTTCCACTCCTGGTTCCACTCCAGTCACTGGCTAGTGACTTTGAACATTGTCCCCTCTGCTTTCAGGTTCTCCTCTTCACTGATCCACCCTTGGATCACACCGGACATCTTCCTCCTGGTCGCCTGCAGCATCTTTTCTTTCAGGCTCCTTAGACTTCAACGCCGGAACCCGACACGACTTCGCACCTATGCACCCGCAGCCTGTGGGTGAGGTAACAAGAGCATTTCGGTGCTCAAGGGTAGATTGACTCTCCTAGTGTCCAGTTCCACAGTCGTTTTAGTCCTAACTAGTCAGGATTGTCCGTACTCACCTTTACTTGAACTGTACTGTCCATAGACGCTGTTACGCATCTCGCGTGTGAGTTCACACTCTGCACACGCATTCCGTGGGCCTCCTATTACTTACCTAAAGTCAGGATAGTGTAGTCCCAGCGATCCTACAGCCTCTGGACGGCTCCATTCCTTCTATCGACTTTCACATTCCACTTACTTAGTATATGGTTTGTTGTGCCCCTAGGGCAACATTGTAATTTGTGCAACTTAAATGTATTTTTCCTAATAGTCTTGTCATGTGCTTAGCCCTCTGATCTCATAAAGAGTTCAGAGGTGTTTGTTAGTTAATAAATATCTTGTTTATTTTCATAACTACCTGTGTGGTGTCCTTTCCTTTGGTATTCAAGGGGTTATATGTGATAAAACAGCTGGCTTCACATGCCAAAAGAGTTTAGCCTAAGACTGCTTTGTCCATGCTACCATTAGGATAGCTGGTCTATAAGGTTGACTTACAACCAATCACCATAAGGGTTGTTTGGACTGATACAAGGTGATCACTAGAATTAGTGAGCATCATATATCAGGCCAACTTCTCACACTCCGTACGAAAGGATGTTGCCTTTAGCCAACCCTGTCTCCGAAGCGAAACTGCTCCTGCCATCTGCCGAAACGCCATAGAGGAAACATCCATGGCAATGGCAATAGATTCCGATGCCGACTTTGCCCCATCTCGGAGGATAGCCGCTGCCTCTTCTTTCTTATCCTCCGGTAGTGTAGACAGAATGGGTGCCAAATCCGACCACATTTGCCTGTTAAAACGGCTAATAAAGGCCATAGCATTGGCTGCATTAATCGTAGAGGCTGCCATGACCGCAAACCTCTTCCCGGCTCCTTCCATCCTCCGCCCTTCTTTGTCTGGCGGCACCAATGAAGTAGCAACTGGATTCTTTGAATTCCTCTGCGCCGCCTGCGTCACCACGGACTCTGGTCTCGGGTGTCCTATTAGACAGGCCGCAGCAGACTCTGATGCTCTAGATTTCTTTTCGATTCTAGGAACCGAAACCGCGATGGAAGCCGGTGTATTCAAAATTTTTAGGCCCTCTTCCCAAATGTGAGGGATAATCGGGATTGAGCGAGCAGATTTCCTGGCGTCATCTTTGAAATCATATAAGAAACATTCCGTTTCTTTATCCTCCATTTCGAAATCAAACCTCTTAGTTGCTTTTTCCATAATGTCATGGAACCCTCCAATGTCCTGAGGAGGAGAAATGGTTGGCAGAGGAGTAGGTGAAGGGGCCGACGGCAAAATGTACTCATTCCACTCCTGTGCCGTAGAATCTTGTACAAGCTCACCTTCCTCAGGTTGATCATCATCATCAGAATCCGTTAGATCGTCCCTGATATCACTGGTGGTGATCTCACAACCTGTTCATGAGGAGCAGATTGGGTCTTTGGAGGTTGCGTTGTAGCCACCGGCGTAGATGACGGAGGCGCATTTGCCTCTGGAAAACGACGATAATAGTCGTTAATCATGAACCTCAGGTCAGTGACAAGAGAAACAGGTATGGAGACTGACTCTTCTCGCGACTCCTCTCGCGACTCTTCTTGTTGCTCGTCATCCTTATTATAATTACATGTTTCCTGGAAAGATTCATATCTTGTAGATTGAGCTCTCTCCTTGAAGCAAAACACCTCTTCCTCGTCTGTGTCCTGGCTCTTTATTCTGAGTTGTGAAGGGCTGTAGGCCGCTCCTGACGACTCCTCTCCTTCTGAATCCTGTTCCAGTAAAGAAGATGGTGGTAGAGGCGAAATCTGCGTCCACAACGTGAATTCTGCAGATTTGCTTATGGTCGCCGAACCCCTCGACGACTGAAAAGAGCGAATAGAGATCAAGGTCTTCGACTGTGGCGATTTAAATGCCTTTGCCGTTGAAATTACAGTCTTCGTCGACGGTGTCGTCGATGACATAGCCATTGTCGACGGAGCCGTCGTCACCAAAGCCATCGTCGACGGGACCGTCGTCGACGGGGTCTCCGTCGACGGGGTCTCCGTCGACGGAGTCGTCGACGTCTTTGTGGCTGAGCCTTTCGTCGTCGGCGACGTCGATGGTTTCTTCGTCGACGGGATGGTCATACTCGTCGACGTAGTCATCGTCGACGCTGCCTTAGTTCCTGTCGTCGACGGAGCCGCCGTCGTCGAAACAGTCGTCGTCGACGGTGAGGTCGTCGACGGGGTTGAAGATTTTACCACAGATTTTGCAGCAGAAACCAGGGAACTGGTCGAGGGAGCAGACCCTGTCCCTTTCTGACCTGACAACTTCTTGAGGGGAGTAAGAGGGAGAGATGACGCCACTTTCTCCTTTGATTTAACCTTTTTAGTCTCCACCCTTTCCTCAGAATGTGAGGCCTTTCTCTTTTTAGGAGTTAGGTTAGAAGATTCCTCCCCAGAATCTGAGTCTGATGCGGCCTTCTTCTTTTGAAGCCACAACAGCAAACAAGCCTCTCTGTCCCTCAGAGTTTTAGCAGAGAAGGTTCTACAATATTGAGAATCCTTGGCCACATGCTTAGGATGAAGACAATATAAGCAGTCCTTGTGAGGATCTTCAGAGAAAAGCCTAGCCTTTCCACAGGATCTGCAAGGCCTGAAAAGCCTCTTTTTAGAGCTTTCAGCCATTATGAAAGAAATTAGGTACACACAATACCTTAATCCAGATGAAAAGATAGGTGAAATAAAAGGTCAATAGTTCACTCAGGAAAAGCAAACTGAGCAGAGCTCAAGGAGACTCCTTTCTCACACGAAGGCGGTTGGAAATCTGAGGCAGGAAGCTTCTGCTGGGGAGTGTGAGGGCAGGGCAGCAATGCTGATTGGCTGACTTTTGGACCAAACAATGAGGAGGTCTGGTTACCAAATACTACAATCCCTATGGGCTTTTCTATGCAGTTTTCTTCTCTATGATACTGCTTTGGTCATTCTGTTACCGTGAGACTCCCACCATGATGACGGGGAAGATACAAGCATGTGAATCTATGAAAGATGTAATACTGGATAAAATCTACATCTACGTGACATTCCTGACCGAGGTGCACAGTTCATCACAAGAATTTGGAATTAATTTATTCTGAATATTGGTATTATCAGCTATAACATCTCAAGATGAATAGAAATATGGAAAGATTAAATGAATCTATTCTTCAATGTGTTCATTGCGATGGAACATTGGGAAGAATGGGCTGTGTGGATTCCAGTGGGAGAATTTGCCTACATTTACTGTTTCCATGGTTCCTCTGATTACTCACCTTTTTGTGTTTCACCTGGTTTCATCCTCGACTAATCCATATTGTTGCGTCCCTCATTGGTCCCTTCAGTACAAGCCTTGCTTCACCACTTCACCATGGTTCAGGTAGCATCAATGTGCAATCATGCAAAGTCAGATGTCCTGGATTTAGTTGAGCAATCTGTGAAGCACATATCGGTTCCTGGGTAACGCCTGTAGTGTTATACGGTTCCTATGAAATTAATAGGACTGGATATTAGGTCAATGAAAACTTCACAATATAGAAATTGAGTCTACTCATATCATCAGTAAATGTTGATTCGGCTAGTTCACAGTAATGCATCTAAACTCCTAAACCTCCAGAGTTGTAATTGCTGTTGGTAACCTCGAACATAACATTTTTGATTGCCAAGGAATTAGTGGAAACAGATTTAGCCCTTTTGTTTGTCATTTTTGCATGCCTAAAGTGTTACAAAGAAAAGAAACAATAATACATTTTCAAATGTTCATTGAAAACATCCAATACTTGTAATTAAAACATGAACTGAGATGATTAGACAGATGAGACACATCATTGTTATAATCATTATTAGAATGGTGAAAAACACAAACAATTCATCAATGTTAATTACTCATAATATGACTCCTATTTATCACTCTTAATCCTACACTAGTGAGAGAGTTGTTGGAGTACTCTTCTGCCAGACCCAGATGGAAATATCTAAACCCAAACTTTGGTGTCATGTCTCAGGAAGCCTGCCTCAGTGCATTAACAAATGCACTCTGACTAAGTGTGCAAGCCTGCACATATATCTGCTTGCACATCTATCTTCCTTCTTAGGATGAATGTCGGGGCCTGAAGGGCTGAATATCATTCACAACTACTGCAAACTCCTGTGTTAATTGCCTATCACCAACCTCAACACAAACACGGTTTAAATAATAAAACACTGGCCTTATCTCATTCTGCTAGAGATGCAGGAAATCATCGTTAATTAGTATGGAGAATTTGAATCATTTTATTCTAGTATGTGTGTAGTTGGAACTAACAGAGCAGCACTTGTAAATTAGCTGAAAGGAGAACAGATTGGGTGAGGTTGAGAGAATCCAAAAATTAAATTAAAAAGACTATTAAGCGGGTAGCTACCCGGGGGCATTCCACCGCGGATAGCGGCACATGATAGACACCACAACCATACTAGGGGAAGAGACGTTTTTAACAGTTTATCAAAGGCCAGATAGTTAGGTTCCCTACGCAGATGAAGTGGAAGAGTATTCCAGAACTTAGCGGCATTATAAGAAAACAGACGACCCCCAATCCAGCTTTTTTAATCCTGGGAGCTGCGGCAAGACACAGATCGTCCGAACTGAGGCGTCTCTTTGCAAGGTAGGGCTGAACAATAGCATGATTGATGGAAGGACCCTTCCCTGCTAGCATCTTGTGAACAATACAAATAGACTTAAAATTAACTCTCTCCTTGATGGGGAGCCAATGGAGAGATTGCAAGGCTGGTTTTGCAGATTGGTATTTTGGGATTTCCAGGAGAATACTGGCTGCACAGTTTTGCACCGTCTGGAGTTTCGAGATGGTCGCGCATGGAGCCCCTAAATAAAGGGCATACCCATAGTCCAGGTGCAATAGAATGAGTGCCTGGACCATGAGTTTCCTTGCCTGGATGGGGAGGAGTGGAAGGACTTTCCGAAGTATCTTTAGGATGCTGTAACAGGAGGCTGCAACATTACGCGCCTGAACCTTAAAACTCAGGTCTTGATCCAGCCAAATACCCAGGTTTTTCATCTGGGTCTTGGGGGCCGGAACAGGGCCCAGGCCAGCCGGCCACATTATTTTAGGTTAAAAAAGAGTTGAGTTTCCGAAAATCATCATCTCAGTCTTTTCTCCATTTAACTTCAGATAGGAATTATTCATCCATTCGGCTACCTCTTCCAAGTAAGGACAACAGCTAGAAGAGCCAGTATGTAATTTCTCTTGCCACCTCCAATAATGTTTTTCTAAATCATCTTTCATAAGATTATTCAGAGAGCCATATATTTGCCCTATTGAGCAAGACATCCCCTGTTACCATATCCACCAGTTCCCTCCTATAAAAGCCACATGAGCCCCCTCCCTTCCTTCCTAAGAAATCCCTAATTTGTAAATATTAAAAAAAATACTTTTGGCTAACATTAAAGGCTGTCATGAATTCCTCAAAAGAGACAATGCCCTCAAAAGAATAAAAATCATCTAATCTTTTGGAGCCATAAACCTTTCAACAACTCACAAAGATCCCAAAAAATAAGAGGAAGATTTAGATTTTTGCTCAGCAGGGTGTAAAAGTTCAACTAACCAATCCTCAATTTACTCAAAGTGCAGTCTAGATTTTAAAAGCACCCTGAAGGGACTTGAAACTGAAATTTTTAAAGTAACTAAACTCGATTCGTCGTCAAAGACTTCCCAGGGCCTCTTCTCCCAATAGCAACTCAAAAGGGGAGGGAGAAACTTTTGTCTTCTATCTAACTTCCATCATCACCCCGAGAAGAATAGTCATCTGTTGAAGGGCCACAGCCCAATAGTATAACCTAAAGTTCAGGACAGCCAATCCCCCTCTTTCATGAAGGAGTGTCATGAATGTAAGTGCCCTTCTAGTTGTCAATTATTTCAAACCACTTCCAGAGGGACAGCTCGGAAGAGATGTAGCACATTATGTAAAAAAAAACATTTTTACTATGTTACTCCTGACTATAATAGACAAATGTAAAGTATTCATCCTTACACACTCTTTAGTAGCTTTTCCAATTACAGTATCTAAATTGTTCTCAACAATTTTATCAACCTCTGCCGTTATACTTTCTCCTAAATACACTGCACTGTTGACCACCCGATCGTCATTTAGGTGCAAGTTACTGTTAATAACTGCTTGCCCTTATTTTTGTTCAACGAATATCCAGAGAAGCTTCCAAAAAGACCGACCTTCCTTTCAATATCACTTAAAGCGTCCTTTGGATTAGTTGTAAATACTGCTACATCATCATCATATGTGAGAATTTTTGTATCCCATCATTGAGAGTGATTGGGGGTATTACCGGGTAGCTTGCCTCTAAACAGGCACAGGGACAACCCTGCCTTGTCCAGCGTCATATCATAATTGGTCCGCATTGTCCACCCTTCAGTGAAATCCTTGCCATATGGCTTCGATGTAAAGCGCTCATTGCATTAATATATCCAGTCCCTATATCGACCTCTCCCATAACTGTCCAAAGGTCATGCCAGAACACCATATCAAATGCTTTTTCTGCTTTAGTAAAATTAATGCCACAGGGTTCCCAGCAACCAGAGAGGCTTCAAATAGGGAAATAAGACATTGGATATGGTCCGTCATTCGCTTCCCTGGTATAACGCCATGTTGCTTGGATGCACCAATTTACTTATCACACCAGACAGACGGGTGGCTAAGATTTTAGAATAGATTTTTGTATCACCATTAATCAGAGTTACTGGTCCACATGAACCCAGCTCTTGAAGAAATGTACTCTTCTTTGGGAAGACTAAAATATTCGCAGAGTACAATGATCCCGGAGCAGTGGATCCCTGCTGAATCTGTAAAGATAAGTGCAGGAAATACACCCCTAGGCTAGCAGAAAACACCCTTTAAAATTCAGTAGGATTCCGATCAATCCCTACAGCTTTCCCCGAGGGTAAATTTGTGATGTCCGTATACATTACGTCCCATGATACGAGTTTCTCTGGTAGATCACGGTCCTCCTCATTAAGAGCCTTAAAAGACACAAGCTCCAGAAAGTCCAGCGCATCCCACTCTCCCAACACCGCATCTATAGTTTACAGGCTACCCATATACTCTCAGGGTCTGATACCATATCACACATAGGATCTCTCACTTCCCTTATCTCTCCCTCCGTAAACTTTTGTCTGGTGCGAATTGCAAGTAACTGACCCACTTGCTTGCTATACTAAATTTTGCTTCCAGCTAGATATTTAGCCACATCCTTGTTTGCAAAGATGTCAGGAATTGCTGCCTTAAACATTGCTATATCCCATTGCGCACCCTCAACCTCCTCCCATTTCATTACAGCTATATTTAAATTTGATTCCACAGCCATCAGGGCCCCATACAGATCCAGAAGGTTTTTTGCCAATTCAAGCTGAACCAAAGGATCTACCCACGGATACCAGCTTTAAAAGCATCCCATATAACCCCTTGGGGCGTGCTCCCTTCATTGTCGTCCATATAAACCTGAATCCACTCACTTATATGCCTTAAATAATCATCATCAAAGATCAGAGTACTTTCAAAAGTTCAATATGAAACACTCCCAACCGGTCCCTTTACTGGCATTTCCAAAACCAGCGGGCTATGATCTGACATTACCCTAGGACATTTTTCGAGTCTACAGTCCTGAAGAAGACCGTGAGAGATAAAAAAACATGCATCTGACCTATGTAACGCAGAATAATAAGTAATTCCTGGATCCAATACATTTTTATCATCCTAAACATCAACTAGGCTGTGATCCCTTTCCAGATTACACATGGACCTGAACACTTTAGGCTTCCAGCCCGGATAAGGCTTGGTACCGTTTACTAGGATCCCCCCACCCCTAAATGTATGTTAAAGTTCCCACACATACTTATTACCATCGGCCAAAGTGCGAGCTCATTATTCAACCAATCCAAGACAGCAGGATCATCCACAACTGGCCCGCTGATGGAGCACAGAGTAAAAGCCCCATTGGGATAATGACACTCTGCAATTACCCAACTGCCCTGATTATTTGCCCTGGATTACTTAAAACTGCAAAACTTTCTCCATGCCATAATAGCAACCCCGCATCCTTGTCCCTTGAGTCGTCCAGCAAACTAACTGAAACCCCAAAGATTCAAGTATATTATGTCTTGTCTCTTCAATAGGTGTATCTTGTAAGCATTGTATATCGGCCTGTAACACCTGTAGATCTACAGCTAACCTATGTTTGTTGACATGATCATTCAGCCCGCAGATGTTCACTGTAGCTATTCATATCTTACTCACAGCATAAGCTTAAAGGGAGAGGCCTTACTACGAAACAACAGCAACCCTTACGTACCCTATTATATACAAACCCTGCCCTAAAAGCGGCAAAAAAAATCTATCACTGCCTTCCGCTTGTGTTGACCCCCAATCCCCACCCTTCCACCCCCCTACCTCCCCAATTACCCCAACCCCCCTACCCTCCACCACCAGTATGGAGCAGTCAGGTCGGTGATGACCTGCGTGATGCCACCCAATACCACTCCTACTACCCACGCATCCCAGATCACAGCAAAAGAATGCCGACAACAACCACAATAAAGGAGAAAAGAGATACGGAGAAACAAAAGAGCCTGTCACATATCATTACAGACAAGAAGAAAGAGGTAAGCCCCTTAAGAGAAAATCTTCAGAATTTAAAAATCGGGCATACATTGATAATGACACACTATCTTTAGGTTTCCAAGGTCAGTCCAATTGGATTCAAGACCTGTGGGAACAACGGAAGAATTTGCCTTTAAATTCTCTTGAGCTTTTATCTCATAAATGATTGTTTGAGTCGTTCCCTTTATACTGACTGTTAGACCTGGTACCATTGGTATGAGTCTCCCTTCCATTTTTTGCTGTTGTCTCCTCTGTGTTTAATATGTTTTCCTGGTTATATGCTTTGGACACTGTGCCACTGCTATTCATTGGCACAGTGCAAGTGCTCCCTATTGGAAATTGTTGGAATGTATTAGTGACTCCATGATTGCCTCATTTGATTTACTTGTCAGACCCTAGTATGCTGCACCAGGTGTGCCCAGGGCCTGTAGATCAAAATGCTGCTAGTGGGCTTGCAGTACTGATTGTGCCACCTAAGGAAGCAGCTTGTAAAGTGTGTCTCAGGCCTGCCATTGCAGAGCCTGTGTGCAGTCTAGTACTGCCATGTCGACTTGGTAAGTGCACCCACTTACCAGTCCCTAAACCTTCCCTTTTATACATGTTAGACACTCCTAAGGTAGGCCTTAGGGCAGAGGGCATTGTATGTGAAAGGCAAGACATGCCTTGATGTGTGTGGCATGTTCTGATAGTGAATTACAGCCAATTATATTTTTCACTATTGCAAGGCTACCTGTCCCCATAGGCCAAAATGGGCAGTTTAAATATACCATCTTATACTCCTACCTGACCCAGGGAATATGGTAGAAAAACGAATTTAGTATGCCTGAACTCAGGATGATAAAATACATCTTTTAATGAAGTTTTCTTGACTAACCATCCAAGCCTGCCTCAGCTAGGCTGTGTATTCCATGTCTGGTTTGTGAGTGACAGGGGCTGGAGTGGCTCCAAGAGACAGGGTGAGTTAGCACACGGCAGAATAGACCTTTCTGCATCAGGAGTGGTGGGGGAGGTAGCACCTAGGCCTGAATAGGGCTGAGCCTGCCTTCCACAATGCTGGCTCCACCTCCAGTGGTGCGTCTGATGACCCTGGTCCACACTGACAAAGGAAGAAGTTGTGCACTGGCAGAATGCACACAGAACTGGTTTGGACTAGGTACAGACACTCTCTGCCTTCTGAGACAGAGGATTTGTGTGTATAAAAAGGGGGACCCAGACCCCAGAACTTTAGATCACTTCTGGTTATCAAGACAGACCTTTTGCCAAGGAGAAGAACCAGAGAATCTGCAGGAGTTTTTTACTTCCCCTGTGCCATTTGTAATTGCTGGGGCTGGCCTGCAGTGTTTTCTTTATTGCCAAGGAAAGGAGAAAGGCTTTTATTTGCAACTTTCATCATCTTGAAGAAGAATCTCTAAGGGCTTGAACTGTGCTTGCCTCCTGCTGAAGTCTCCGGGATTCAAGACTTCACCACCAACTCCCCCTGAATTTCCTTGCTGGGAATTCTGTCTGCAGAAACCTGCGTGATGTTGGGTGCTGGAAGCATGGCTCAAGGAGAAGAAGCGTGTCTCCATTGCAGCTGTGTGTCGTCGCATCACCGGAGAAGCGTGTCGCAACCGCAAGCGTGGCCGTCGCATCACCGGGAAAGTGTGTCGCAGGGCCTGTCGTGGCTCCAAATTTACAGAGTCGCTGCACGCCGCCGGGCGCGCACGCATTGTCTTCACATGATCGCATCGCATCAAGGGCACCATCTTGTCGCATCGCAACTGGGACGCACTTGAGATTGTCGCATCACCTCCTCTCCGGTAAGGAACAGACGCATCGCCTACTTTGCGCAAGCACTGAGGAACAGACGCATCGCCTCCCCCAAAGCAAGCAACCAACGCATCGTTCTTCCTGCAAACCTTTTGTTTATCTTGCGTGGCGCATCCAATGGTACTTTGTGGGAAACGTGTTACGTTTACCATCTAAAGTGAACTGAGTTATTTCTACCATCTTAAAGTCATTTTCCTATTACTGTATTGTGGATTTTTGTCATTTGGGTCTTGTGTTAAGTCTATATAAAGAATACTTATTTTTATAAAACCTGTGTTGTGTCCATCTGTATTGTTTTCACTGTATTACTGTATGTGTTCACAATGCTTTACACACTGCCTCTGAGATAAGCCTGTCTGCTCGTGCCAAGCTACCACAGGGTTGAGCATGGGTTATTTTTGGAGTGTAGCCCCCTTACTCTGACTAAAAGCAAGGGTCCCTATTTGGACATGGGTGCAAGCCATTGCCAACTAGAGACTCCCAGTTCTAACACTGACCTTCAATTGAGCAGAGTTCATCAAATAAACTTCACCTCCAAGATCCTGAAAGGGCTTAAAAAGTTGCCTGAGACGCCACCTCCTCTGCACTGTGGCATGACAAACGTCAGTCTGGACAACAAAAGTATGCCCATCAAGGCACTGTCTGGCATCGGTCTCACCTTTTCAAAAATCACTGATCATAGCAAAGAAAAATGTTTCCAGAGTACACCGATATAACTCTAAATTTCTCGGCCCGGTTATCCCATTGTTTTTTTTAACATTAATGGAAATCGATGTACCCGCTGCACCTCCTTATCCCAAACCCACTGAGAAAGATCAGGAAGAGCTCCTTTCAAAAGAACAAGCATAAAGGCCCTGATATTGCTCCCCTCAACACATGCTGCTAATCCAATAAACCTCAAATTGTTCCCCTGCTGCCTATTTTCAAAGCCTTCCATCTTCCACATTATATCCACCAATTGAGATTCATGTGCTTCCTTCTGGCCTTTCAGAGATCCAACTTCAAGTTCCACACTTGCTGTTTGCTCCTCTACAGAGGTAATCCTATCCCGTGTTTCAAAACAGGTTTTGTTGACCTTCCTAATTTTTTAGAGGCCAGGTAGGCCTGCTGGCCCTCGCTGCAGGTCTCTTCTTGAAATTGTTTTATAGAATTAAAGATAAGTGTTAGCGAGGGTTCCTCTGTGTATCCAGGACTGTTCACGGCTAATGACTTAGTCTTGCCAATGGGTGGCATCAGCACCTTTTCTTTCATCAGAATACACCTGCTGAGTAGCTGAGTAATCCCACTGCTGCTTTTGGGTAGATTCATATCGAACTCACTTCCAGGCCTCCCTATATGACTGGTCTCTTTATGCTTTTTCTGTGATTTCTGGCATCTTGCAGTTGTGGATGTCTCTGTCAGGCTCCTCCGCGGTAATACCCAGGGTTGTATTGATGCTCAAGAGGGGTCCACATCTAGCAACCCCAAGTCTGGCTTAGGACACAACACAGACTATTGGGGTAATCAAGCTGGGGAAGGAAAGGTTGGGGACTGCAGGGAGGGAGATCTGAAGAAGAGACAAAACACAGGGTAAGCACAAAAGCTCATATGTTATTCATGCTCATTACCATAAAGACCCCTCAAATTACCACCTCCTATCCCTCACCTGTAAAGCAAGATAAGTTGAGCCTAAATCAGAGAAGAGGGTAGAGGGCAGTGGCACGCTCACATCCAGCTATTCTAGTTAGCAAAACAAAAGGCATAGAGAACAGTATGCAATTGAATCACTGTAAAGCACAAAACATTATGCATACATGAACTGAATCCCTAGGGCACCTACCAATGAGATGGACATGAGGATTAGGCGCCTAGCCAATCTTGGCAACATACCCTCTTGACCTCTCTCCTAAAATAAGAGGAAACAAAAGAAAGAAAGATGGTTTGCTCAACCAGAAAGAAGCCAAGAACAATAACCTCCTTGTTCTTACTTCTTCTTTTATAGAAAAAAAGCCAATAGTATCTCTCCGTTCTGTTATGCGCAAGTTTTCATGTGGATATTTTTTAGAAGAAAAAACAAAGCGAACGTAAGAAACAATTGTTACGCTCTTCCAGGGAATAAGCAAAAAAGAGAAATCCTCCGCAAGAGATCTTCAGATTCAGTCGTCAGCCAACAGAGGAGTAACGTAGCCCAAAAGCACGGAAAGTTACAGTGACTCGTAACCGATTATCACAAGTCACATCCAGCAAGTAAATCGCTAATAGTCTACTCCTCTGCAAGAGACCCACGTCAAGGTCCCCGCCAACAGAGAAGTGAAATGATCAATGGACCCTGTCAGGGCAAAGTACCTCCTCCGTGAGTAGGAGAAATCACCGATTTCCAACAGACATCAAAAAGGAACTCAGGGACAAAATCTGGCTCGTTCTTAACCGAAACAACTGAAGCTCCAGGGAAAATAGCGCTGACAGCGTTCTTACCGCATACCCTGGAAACGAAGACGCACCAAAGGAGCCTGCCGATCACAGGAACAAGAATTATCAGCGCCACGTCTCCTCTGCAGCCGCCTCTAATCCTGTTTCCAGGTCGCGTAGCATCACACGCTGCGCGACCTGCAAGTGTTGCTGGGAAGAGTAGTTTTTTGGTGTCTCACGGTCCTCCCGAACCGCCACCTCATCCATGCAGGCAGTGACTTACCAGCGGTCGGGGAAACCAGACTGACACCCTCCTTGTGCTGTTCCCTGCCCATTATGTGCTCCGCATCACTCATCATAGCGTCCTCCAGGCACTGTTCTGTAGCCTTTTGAGTGGACTTTCTGATATTTTTAGGCCTGGGTTTTGTGTTCCGCGGAGAAAGCAGAATTGACAAAAATTCTGCGATCCACGGCTTCGCTGAATTTTTTGCTTGTTTGCGCTTTCAAAATGCGTGTTAGCGAGATACTTCCCCCCCCCCCGAGCACAGAAACAGCGTTCCCAAACAGGAAAAAAGCATCACGAACGGGCAGAACTCTGCATGCTTGCGGTGCTTTTTACCGTTTCGCGGAGCTTTGCGTAGCGCGACTACGCAAATTCCGCCCACCCCTAGATATTTTCTGGATCTGCAGAGGTATCCAGCGATACCATGTCGGCGGGGCATACCATACCTGCTTGTGCTGCCGGGCTTTGCTGAGTCAGTTCTGTCTCTTTGATCGGAGGCCCCGCGCCTCCCGATGCTGCAGCAGCAAACATTTCAGCAATTAGAGGTTTTGATTGCCATACTCCACTGCAACAAATGCCGACTGAGCGTGCGGGTGCTCGTTTGAGTCGCCTAGAATACCATTCGTAGATCAACTACAAATTTCACAAAGGCACTCTAGGTCCCAATGCTACTGGTCTTGTGTCTGCTGGCAAAAATATTTCCACATTCAACAGAATCCGTCAGTATCTCCAAACTCTGATCCCTTTCCTCTTTCTCTGTATACAGCCACGAAGCAAGTAGAGCTGGGTGGGGCGGCCATCTTGCTCCCAATTTTGCACCAGAGATACTTGCTTTGATCTGTCCTATACTCCTGGGAATATTTGGCAGATGGGGGGGAATTAAAGTCTCATGCTGTCCACAGTGTCAATTTCACGGGGCAGATTTGATATTTATGTTTGCCGCTTGCCCCTCTTTAGACGGACTAAAGAAAGTGGTTACAAAATTTTGTGACACCAGAAAAAGTGTAAATCGCTCTAGCTCTCCAACTCATTATGTTAGGTACACATAACGAGGTGGTCCCTCATTTTGGCCAATCATTAGGTCTCGCTGGTGATGCAGCGCGACAGCGCTGTCGCCAGCAAGATCTATTGTTGTCGTCTTGCCTGCCAAGTGGTACAGACCGGGGCACGCGCCGATTGTGGTCTGTGGACGCGCTTCCAAGACGCGCTTGCGCAGACGCGCTTACACACATGCAGCAAGTGCGCGCGCACACACACAGCCAGCTACTCCACCCCCTCCCCTTGTGCGCCACCCCCCTTACCCCTCACCTCCCCCTAACCTTGTTAGGGGGAGGTGAGGGGCCCGCACGTTCTCCTCTACACAAACGGCGCTCAGCCCCTGGTAGGCCGCGCTCGCCGCCCGGCGGAAGGCGTTCTGCTTCTCGGGGCGCCATCTCCGGGGTGGCGGGGCTGTGGCGGGAAAGGAAGGTGGCAGCGGGAGCTGCTCCGTGAGCGCGAAACAGACGAAGGACAACGGGCCACGCTTCTCATTCAACGCACGTAAACAGCGGCCATCTTAGTACAGGGAGCGCGACGTTCGTCGTGACGTAAAACACACTGCTGCGGCTGGTCATCGTGAGTAGGGCGTCAGCCATCTTAATACAGGGAACGTGACGTCCGCAGTGACATAAAACACCCTGCTGCATCAGCCATCTTAGTACAGGGAGCGCAACGTCCGTCGTCACTTAAACACACTGCTGCAACTGCTCGTTATGAGTAGTGCGTCCGCCATCCTGGAGTGTTATCTTCTAAGTGCAGTAACAGATGGTATGAGTCTAGTAAGGGAGTGAGACTTCGCCATCTTGGAAGGAGACTCGCTAGCCGAGCGCACACCGGCGTTCGTGGCAGCCATCTTGGTGCGGGGATAGCGCTGCGTACAGAGTGTTTGCACAGCTATGGGCTCCATCTTTGTGCGGTGATTGCAGAGCCCACTCTCTGTTTTACTCGAGCGTGACACCCTTCATAGATTGGCACGAGGCTGGCGGTCCCGGGCTCTAGCAGCTACTGTCTCCAGTCACCATAACGTTTCTAGCCACCTCTCTCTCGCTAGAACGTCTGTGTTCGTTGATGACGTCACATCCGCTTCCGGCAGAGCTGGTGATGCCCATGCTTTGCCCATAGGAGTGAACGTGAGTTGGGGCAGGGGAGTGTGGGGACCCTCCGGCCTCTGCAACGGGGGCTGTATCCGCTCACTGCCCCCCTCCCTGTGAGGAGAGGCCATGCCCCACCCATTGCTCTGCTACAAGCGGGGGGCCAGGTGCCCTGCTCTGCCACCATGCCCAGCCATCACACCCCATGCAGCCCTCGTTCCTGTGGTACCACACTCCCTGCTTCTCAGGCCCCTGCCTCTGGTCCATGCCCACTGCTAACCTCCCTTCACCTCACCCATCACTCACTCCTGAAGTTTGCCTCATCTTACCCAGTGGTACCTCTCTCACTGCTTTCCTGGTCTCTGCTTTACTGGTATCGCTGCACTGCCTCTGGTACCATGCCCACTGCTTACCTCCCTCCTCCCCTATCAATCAATCTATGCTTTACTCAATCCCGAAGGTATCCTCATCGCACCTTGTGGTACAACTCTTGCTGCTTCTCTGTTCTCTCTGCTCTGCCTCTGGTACCATGCCCACTGCTTACCTCACCCTACGCCCATGTATCACTCGTTCCTGAGGGTTTCCTCATCTCACCCTGTGGTACCACTCTCCCTTCTTCCCTGGTCTCTGCCCTGCTCTGCCTCAGATACCATGCCTATTCTCCCCTCCTCCACCCCCATACATCATTTGTTCCTGAAGGTGTCCTCATCTCACACTGTGGTGTCTCTCTCCCTGCTTCCCTGGTCTCTCTGACCTTCCCTCTCTCTGGTACCATGCCCATTGCGTACCCCCCATGCCCCACTCACTCCTGCGGTGTCCTCATCTTACCCTATGGTTCCACTCTCACTGCTTCCCTGGTCTCCATGCCCCATTGGTCTATCTGCCCTCCCTGTACTACCATGCTCCCTTCTTACCCCTTACTCCTATGCATCACTCATTCCTGAAGGTGTCCTCATCTCAACATGTGGTACGACTGTCCTGGTTTCCCTGGTCTCTCTGCCAGTCCTCTGGTACCATGTCCACTGCTAACCTCCCTCCACTCTGTGCATCACTCATTCCTAAAGGTGTCCTCTTCTCACTCTGTGGTACAACTCTTCCTGCTTCCCTGGTCTCTCCCCTCTCTCTGGTACCATGCTCTCTTCTAACCCCCTTCCCATGCATCACTCATTCATGTGATAAGACTCTCCCTGGTCCCTCTGTCCTGCTCTGCTTCTGGTACCATGCCCCCGCTAATCTCCCCTGCTTTTTTCACTCCAGCGGTGTCCTCATCTTGGCTTATGGTACCTCTCTCCCTTCCTCTCTCTGCCCTGCTCTGCCTCTGGTGCCATGCCCATTCTTACCTCCCTCCATCCCCATGCATTACTCATTCCTGTGGTACGACTCTCCCTGCTTCCCTGGTCCCTCTGTCCTACTCTGCATCTGGTACCCTGCCCACTGCTAACCTCCCTCCACCTCCATGCATCACTCATTCCTGAAGGTTTCTTCATCTCACCCTGTGGTACCACTCTCCCTTCTTCCCTGGTCTCTGTGCCCTGCTCTGCCTCAGGTACCATGCCCATTCTCTCCATCTCCAACCCCATACATCACTTGTTCCTGAAGGTGTCCTCATCTCACACTGTCGTGTCTCTCTCCGTTTCCCTGGTGTCTCTGCCCTGCTCTCTATTTGGTACCATGCCTACTGCTTACCCCCATACTTCACTCACTCCTGAGGTGTCCTCATCTTGCCCTATGGTACCACTCTACCTGCCCTCCTTACCCAAGAAAACCACACTCGGCCTAAGGTTCAGTGCTCCATGGTCCCTGTTCCCCCCCATACTCCTGATCTACCAAGGCCTCCTCTCAGCATAACCAATACAAAGGGGCAAAGTCCTTTTACCTGTATTCTTACTGACTCCATCCATGTAGATTGTTTGGCATTGCCCATGGCTGTGGTCCCCTGCCTTTATTATATTTTTTCATGCATGAATCATGCTTGCAAACGTTTGTGAGGGTTCATATCTTTACCTGGAGTAGAAACGTGATGTAGTCATCGTACTTTACATATGTGTGCTGCTCAAGTTTGTGCTTATCACTGTGTGAGGTACCAATATCCATTTATTTATTTATTTATTTTTATTTATTTTTTACATTTGTACAGCGCTCTGTTACCCGTGGGTGTCCTGGCGCTCTGTAAAACTCCATAGGCACGGTCGAGTAAAGATTAATTAGTAAACAGCCAGGTCTTCAGGGCACTCCTAAAGGCCATGAGGTCCGTCATCTTTCTAAGAACCAGGGGCAGGGCATTCCAGGCCTTGGCTGCTCCCAGCACAAAGCTTCTGCCTCCCCAGCGCGCTCTCCTAATAGGAGGTACTACAATCAGCCCTGCGTTAGCGGATCTAAGGTGCCTTGTCGGGAGATACCAATAGAAATACTGCCGGAGGAATGATGGCCCTAGACCTCGCAAGGCCTTAAATACCAGGCAAAGTGCTTTAAACGCGATCTGCTTTCGCACCGGGAGCCAGTGAAGTTTGGCTAGCTCCTGGGAAATGGGGGCGTACTTTGGAATGCCCGTAATAAGCCGAGCTGCAGCATTTTGCAGAACCTGCAATTTGTTTAATATGCCCTGTTGGGCTTTAAGAAACAGACTGTTACAATAATCCAGCCGCGATGATACCAGAGTAGTAGCTACTGTTTTTCTACCACTTCCTGGGATAAATGGCAGAATCTTCCGAATTGATTTAAGCAGAAAGGAAATGGAGGAGGACAGCGCATTGACCTGAGGACAAAAGGTAAGCTGATCATCGATCAGCACCCCTAGGTTCTTAACTTTAGACACAGGGGTGGGAGCACTACCCATCCGCTCAGGCCACCAGTTTGGACTCCAGAAGTTAACATTTGAGCCAAACACTATAACTTCCGTTTTGGCCGAATTCAGTTTATGGCAATTTACAGCCATCCAGTTTCCCACCGCCAGCATGCAGTCCTGAAATTGTCTGGCTACTCCTTCCTCCTTCCCTGGTAACAGTGACACCACAATCTGGGTGTCGTCAGCGTACGAGGTAAGTTCAAAGCCAAATGCCCGAATTACTGGGGCCAGTGAGCTGACGTATATATTGAACAGAGTGGGGCTCAGGGACGAACCCTGAGGAACCCCACAGGGCCAGTGAGCTGACGTATATATTGAACAGAGTGGGGCTCAGGGACGAACCCTGAGGAACCCCACAGGGTAGAACGAAAGGTTTAGATTCGAATTCGCCCAGCGCCACACTCTGAACTCTGTTGGAAAGGAATGCTTTTAGTATGTTAAACGCTTTTCCTTGTACACCACATGCCTTCAAACGGTCCAACAATATCACATGGTGGACCGTATCGAAGGCCGCGGAAAGGTCCAACAGTACCAACGCAGCCCTGCCCCCCGCATCGGTCACAGCTCTGATCTCCTCCGTTGTTTTAATTAGCGCAGATTCTGTGCTATGGCTGACTCTGAAACCGTGTTGTGACGGGTCCAGTGCCTAAGTCGCCATAAGGAACGAGCTCAGTTGGACATTCATTACCTTTTCTATTAATTTAGCTGGTAAGGGGAGCCTCGCTTTGGGGCGATAGTTATTAGGATCCCTAATATCTAGGTTTGATTTTTTTAATAAGGGCAGAATTGAGGCTCGGTTCCAGCAGGACGGAAAATCTCCTCTCCTGAACATATTATTAAACAAGGCTACCAATGATGTAACTATCGGAACTGGGGCCAGCTTAATCACAGCCACAGGGCATGGATCTAATGGGGAGCCTGATCTTACCACTTGAAGCAATCCCAATATTTCTTCAACATTTACCGGAGAAAAACACTCCAGTTTTGCCCCTGAGATAACCTCGGCTGTGTATTCTGGTGTATTCGCCGGACAGTTCAACATGTCTAAACCAGAAAAGGCCTTAAAAATGGTCTCTACTTTATCTGAGAAGAATTTGTCTAATTCCTCACACAGCTCGGGGCTAGCGGGTGTGACTGCAGGTATCTGGGCAGCCAAACAGGAAACCGTTTTAAACAATTCCTTCGCCGAATTCTTGGCAAGGTTGATGCGGTCTGTGAAATAGTCTTGTTTCGCCATCACCACCATTTTTTATATAATAGCAGGCTTTGTTTAAGTAACCTTTTATCCGTTTCCTTGTAGTCTTTGCGCCAAACTCTTTCCAGTCTTTTACAACTTAGTTTCTGCTTTCTAAGTGCCTCCGAAAACCAGGGAGCTGAAGGCTGGGACCTGGCTGGGAGACGGAGTTTAGGTGGGGCGAGGGTAGCACAGGCCTTTTCGATCCATCTTGTATAGGCCAATATCGCCACCTCAACCTCTAATGGGAGTGCCTATTTAGAGGAAAGCAGGAGGTCCTCAAGCGCTCCCCCCTCTATCTTATTCCAGGCCCTGCAGGTTCTGGCAGATTTGGATGATCGACCTGCGCTTTGAGGCCTCAAAACTGAAATAGTAAATAGTACTACAGTATGGTCTGACCAAATAACCGGTATTGTTTTTGTAAACTCTAAGGTTGGATGGTTAGAGAAAATACCTTCCAGGGTATGGCCGACATTGTGCGTGGGTCCCTGCACCAATTGTTTTAAATCTGCACCATCCATCAACTCAGTTAATGCTTTAGTGTCAGCATCCATAAGGTTTTCCAAGTGGAAATTAAAATCCCCTAATACCGTGAAGGCCTTAGTACACAGACCTTCCTCCAGTATACTTCCCACAGAACTAAGGAAGGTGTTTTTAGGACCTGGAGGCTTGTACACTAGGCATCCTCTAAAAGAGTGGTGATTAAAAAGGGTAAAATTAAAAGCCAACGCTTCACACCTCTCTACGATTAAGGGTTGAAAATAAACATTAAGGGAGTTATGATATATTACTGTCAATCCCCCCCTCTTCTCAGAGGCCTATCCCTCGTATAACTGAGGTAACCTGGTGGGGTGGCCTTAACTAAGTCCTGGCCAGAGGCCGCATCTGTCCAAGATTCAGTCACAAAGGCAATTTTAATATTTTCATCATGAATTAGCTCAGCGCATTCAAGACTGTGTTTCACCAGCGACCTGGCGTTCAAAAGGAGGCAATTGAGGTTTAGCACTCCTTCCTCTTTTTTAGTTTTTTGATAAGGCCTGAACAAGAGACATTTGAATTGCTGGGATAGATCTCTTGCAGCTTGGGCAGGCACAGGGACTTGTTGCTAATCCCTTCTCAATTTCCAGAATAATACAGTTTGTTTTCCTCCCCACCACATTTAGCTTTTTTAGTGTGTCTGCATCATAGGTGATATTGGATAACTTCCAGCTTGTGTAGCTGACAGGGGTCCTGGCGCTAGGCGCGGGCCAGACGCAGACGGGTGCAGATGGGCTTGCCTTTGGCGCGCCTGCTGTACGTTCGCGCCAGCCCTGTTTTTAACTATCTCCGGGGTGGAAGGCTAGATCGCTAACACTGGCCCACCTCAAAATGGTGTCCGTCCGGGTAGCTGCTCAGGTGTATGCACTCCCCTTCAGTGTCAAGAGCTCGGCAAGGAATCCCTTCATGACCCCCAACACCGGGTAAGTTATATATTTAAAAAGGTAATAATGCAGCAATCAACATAGAAAGCGCGACTTAAAAACGGCAATGTAATAATGTCTTCCCCGATTGGGAGGTGCTATTCAGTGCAAATGGGCAGTTTAAAATCAGGCTAAAAACCAACTCTCTTTCCTCTGCCGGCTCCCGCCTCAGGAGCATACAGGGTTGGACTTTGGACTTTGGAGCCTGGACATAGTCAGTGTTCCGCAGCCATACTTAAAACCAGTTGTCTCTGTGGGTAAGGTCGCCAACTGGTTTATTCTTGCAGTAGAAGGAAGTTCTGAAGGAATGAGAACCAGATGGATAGACAAACATTTCCAGCTGAAACTTTCAGCTCACAAGAGTTTCTTGGAAGATAATTGATAATGAGGAAAGTGACCAGATCCAAATATCCATCAATGTTGCGAAACTCTATTAAAGAAATACAAAGCCTCCATAACTGTATGGTCACAGGGTTGTACCCTAAATCCTGGAGGACATTTTGAGGTTAGTTCATCCCAAATAACTAGAGGACTGACAGAATTGAAAATTACCATTACTTAATTACCCAACGAAGAGGCCTGTAAATGATGCTTCAGGTACCACTACGGCCCTTATAGGAGTGGGATTGGGTGGCTAATTCTTTAAGTAATTACAAAGAATGCTTCTGAATAAAGATTTGTATATATACTTTATTGTTTGATTGATTTAAAATCATTACAATAGTGAACATTCGAACAGTACAATATTAAAGAAATTCTATTAGTTTCTAAATTCATACTGCGTGTTTTTCCTTCCCATTCTGTGCGGGGTCCTAAATTTAGCCCATAATCCATTAGTAACTTCACATTTAAATAACAAATGATAAAAGATTGAGATATTTAGCAATAGGTACATGAAACCAAATCAACACCCCTTAAAATCGGAATCAAGATTTAAGTTTGTCACTTCTGAAAGTTCTAATGAGAAGAGCCAAATTAACGGCCAAACTTAAAATTTGCATGTGTCTATAAACATTTATAAACTATAGATACTTCGGATGAACCCCCTTTTACCTGATATATGAATATTGAAAAAATAGTGGAAGTATCCCACTACTATTATCTGTGCATGGTAATGAATACACACCTTATTTGAAGGGGTCTCCTACTATATTCAAGTGTTCTTATTGATGACAGGCCTTAAGGCATTCAGTGGATTGTTTGGGGGAACATGCTATTGGGAAACACCTTACTTACTGCTTTTAAAATCAAGGTCTATCCTTTGCTTCAGAATGGGTCATTCAGTTTTGGGCAATCCGCATAGACAATATGATTTTAGTTTCTCAGTTAACTTGCATTTTAATATTACTGAAGCGACCAACCCCTTGGGTTCATCCCGGCGCAGAATTAGGTCTTATGGCTCCTTGCGCCTTCCTAGTGGACCCGTTGTGTCTGTTTTCAAATGTTTGAACGTATATCAAGGCTCACAAAAAATGTTTTATCATCTTATTTGAAAGGGTGTTTTGGAAAGCATTTTTTGCCTTCATAGAGGCCTGTTTAGAAAGATTGAATGTTAGAAATTTGCTGGACTATTTAGTTTTATCGTCATTTTGTAATAACCCGCTTGGGAATGCTTATTTGCTAATGATTACCCACAGTGTGCTATGAAAACATGTAACAGTTATAGTCTTCACACATACACCACAGCAGACAAGCATGTATAGATTTAAGTTTGGCAGCAAAAGTGAAATATGCCTTTTTAGGACTCGCTGGTGATGCAGCGCGATAGCGCTGTCGCCAGCGAGATCTATTGTTGTTGTCTTGCCTGCCAAGTGGTACAGACCGGGGCACGCACCGATTGTGGTCTGTGGACGCGCTTCCAAGACGCGCTTGCGTGGACGCGCTTCCAAGACGCGCTTGCGCAGACGCGCTTACACACATGCAGCAAGTGCGCGAGCGCACACACACAGCCAGCCCCCCACCCCCGCTTTCGCTTCACTTAGGAGAGACACACACACACACACGTGCGCCCCCCTGCTTTCGCTCCGACTCGGCCCGCTCGCACCTGTTGTGCTTCATCAGCGCCATTGGGTGACACAGCCTGTCCATTTTGCTATGTTAGTGGGCGGCAGGCGGCGGGGGCAGCAGAACGGTAGAGGCGGTGACCGGGTAGAATGGGGAGAGTCGAGTCCGCCTTTGCAGGTGCAGCACATCCGGCGCCTGAAGCTACCCGGGACGTGTGTGCGTCACTTTCTGCAGTGCTCTCAGCCCCGCTCTACCGGTACAGTGGACGCTGGACGTGGCACTTGAGCTCCGGGGCTGCTGCGAGGGCGGTGAGTAGGACTCTCCGGGGGTCTGCATCCTCCGCAGAGGTGAGGCTGGTTCCTCCCCTTGTCTCCAGCTCCGTGTGTGTGCCTGCATCCTCCGCAGAGGTGGTGCTGGTTCCTCCCCTTGTCTCCAGCTCCATGTGTGTGCATTGCACAGAGCAGTGCATGCTGGGAGTTGTAGTCTTTTTTTAAACAGCAGACTGGGCACATTATATTTTTTAATATATCTACGCTGGGGATTCGTTATTTTCTATTAACTTTTAAAAGCTAAGTGAAATGTGCTAGTTTTATCAAGTTGCTGTGCTGTAAATATAACTTGTCGCACTGAAGCTGTGGCCGGTGTGGCGCCGCTAGAAGATCCCAGCTCCACGGCGAGCTCACTGGCTGCTCTGGGGCATGCCCACAGGCTCTGTGGACTCTGCAGTATAGGTGTGGCAGGGTATACTCAGACATGAGTCCCTTGCTCACTGCACCATCAGGATTCAAGCAAGCCGGGCCGACGACGGCTGATATGCCAGAAACCGGTCCCCGGAATCTTGTCTCCTTTGTGGTGAACAATTGGCTTGGCAGTTTAGTCTGCCCTGTTCCCATGATGCACTGGGCCAGGGACAGACTGATTTGCATATAGCCAGGTTCTGAGCTGGGATGGTGCAGTGAGCTAAATAACGGTGATGGATCAAGCCCTGATCTTTGGACTGGGCAAGAGTGGTCTGCTTAATTCAGACACTCTGTTCATCACCACCCCCTTTTCTGAATCGTTTTTGGCCACTATAGGTGTGGCAGGGTATACTCAGACATGAGTCCCTTGCTCACTGCACCTTTAGGATTCAAGCAAGCTGGGCCGACGACGGCTGAAATGCCAGAAACCGGTCCCCGGAAGCTTGTCTCCTTTCTGGTGAAGAATTGGCTTGACTCAATCACTGCCCTACACTGCACACCAGTCACTATTCCATACCATACCCTGTCCCTACAAACTACCACGGATAAAAGAGATGCACTATGGTTCGCATACCTACCACTGCCCCTACCCTCGACTGCACTGGGCAAGGGACAGACTGACTTGCATATAGCCAGGTTCTGAGCTGGGATGGCGCAGTGAGCTAAATAACGGTGATGGATCAAGCCCTGATCTTTGGACTGGGTAAGAGTGGTCTGCTTAATTCAGACACTCTGTTCATCACCACCCCCTTTTCTGAATCGTTTTTGGCCACTAAAGGTGTGGCAGGGTATACTCAGACATGAGTCCCTTGCTCACTGCGCCATCAGGATTCAAGCAAGCCGGGCCGACGATGGCTGAAATGCCAGAAACCGGTCCCCGGAAGCTTGTCTCCTTTCTGGTGAAGAATTGGCTTGGTAGTTTAGTCTGCCCGGTTCCCATGATGCACTGGGCCAGGGACAGACTGATTTGCATATAGCCAGGTTCTGAGCTGGGATGGTGCAGTGAGCTAAATAACGGTGATGGATCAAGCCCTGATCTTTGGACTGGGTAAGAGTGGTCTGCTTAATTCAGACACTCTGTTCATCACCACCCCCTTTTCTGAATCGTTTTTGGCCACTATAGGTATGGCAGGGTATACTCAGACATGAGCCCCTTGCTCACTGCACCATCAGGATTCAAGCAAGCCAGGCCGACGACGGCTGAAATGCCAGAAACCGGTCCCCGGAAGCTTGTCTCCTTTCTGGTGAAGATTTGGCTTGGTAGTTTAGTCTGCCCTGTTTCCATGATGCACTGGGCCAGGGACAGACTGATTTGCATATAGCCAGGTTCTGATCTGGGATGGTGCAGTGAGCTAAATAACGGTGATGGATCAAGCCCTGATCTTTGGACTGGGTAAGAGTGGTCTGCTTAATTCTGACACTCTGTTCATCACCACCCACTTTTCTGAATCGACTCTGCAGGCTGGCAGAACTCTGGCATAGACACGCTTCTTTGTACAGGCGGGCTAGGCACCGTGTTTCGATCTTACCACCCTGTCTGTTATCTTGACACTGGTCAGCCTGTCCTCCGTGCCCGTTAAACATACTTTGCTTTCCTTACACTGCCCCCACTTTATCATCTACCCCTCCACACACAACCACACTCAATCACTGCCCTACACTGCACACCAGTCACTATTCCATACCATACCCTGTCCCTACAAACTACCACGGATAAAAGAGATACACTATGGTTCGCATACCTACCACTGCCCCTACCCTCGACCACCGTCTCTACACTCAACCTCCGTCCCGCACTGTACAACCGTCTCTACTCTCTACCATCGTTCCGCACTCTACCATCGTCCCTACACTCGACGACGGTCCCTACACTCTGTTTCTATTCCTAAACTCGACCCCTGTCCACGCACTTTACCCCTGTTCTCTCACTCCACTTTCTACTACGCAGCCTCCTGTTCTGCCAGAGCGCTTCCTGCCAGGCACATCTCAGGGGCCGCTGTCATAGCAAACAGTTTAGCTTAAAACAGGTTATCCCAATATATACTGCGTGGAATAAACAGGTTAATGTCAGAGTTGTATGACTGCATTTCTCTTGTTTTACAAAGGGCTTACACATTGCGCAAAAACACATCTAGCAGTATTAGCAAAGGCCTTAGCTAGCACTTTTGTGCAAATTGTTGCATGTCAAGTCTGTACAAAAGGCATACTATTCACCTTTACTGTATATGCTGAGCCAGCACTGTGCACAGAGTTCGCACCTATTGCAGTCACTGAGCCTCAAACTGCAAACAAAAGTACTCAATTAGCACACAGTGCAAAAGGTGCCTGCAACTTCTTGCACAAAAATAGCACAACCACATGTAGCTTTTTTATACAAAGGGCTTACAGATTGCATAAACAACACATCTAGTACTTTTAAGGAAGGGATCAGTGAACACTTTTGAGCAAATTGTTGCATATTAAGTCTGTGCAGAGGGCACACTGTTTACCTTTATATTACATGATTAGCCAGCACTCTGTATAGACGTGGCACCCATTGTGGTGCATGTAGGCCACAGCTACAGTTTTAAAGTGAAGCATACTTTTAACCTTTTAACAAAAAAACAAAATAACATCTAAGAGTTATGCTCAAAACACTATTTTTTTAGGACAAAGACAAAGCTACAAAGTGTAGCCTACTATTGGCCTAGTTGTGGTGAATTAGCTGGTAAAAGCAAGTTATTTTCTGCTTATTAGCATCTACTGTGAGCAGTTACTATATCTCCATGGGGGAATCTGCACATGTACAGCTGGCGCCTTGCACGTAGTTTTGTCTAGTTATTATCTTGGCCGTTTGCCTGCACCGCAGCCAAAGTGTGGCCCATATTTGCATAGTTGTAGTGAATTAGCTGGTAATAGCAGAATATTTTGGCTTTTGAGGGTCTACTGTGAGCGGTTACTTTAATAATTACACGCCACATAATTACACTGCACTCAATGCAACATACACTCTAAATACCACTCAGTGCCACATAATTACACGCCACATATTTACACTGCAGTCAATGCAAATTACACTCCAAATACCACTCAGTGCCACATAATTACACACCACATAATTACACTGCACTCAATGTAACATACACTCCAAATACCACTCAGTGCCACATAATTATATGCTACATAGTTACACTGCGCTCAACGCAACATACACTCCAAAATACCACTCAGTGCCACATAATTACACACCACATAATTACACTATCTTTCACCCACACTCTATCGCCCTCACTCTATCTATTGCCCCTCAATCTATCTATCGCCCTCCCTCTAGCTATCTATCGCCCTCCCTCTATCTATCGCCCTCACTCTATCTATCGCCATTCACTCTATCGCCCTCACTCTATCTATCGCCCTCACTCTATCTATCGCCCTCATTCTATCTATCGCCCTCATTCTATCTATCGCCCTCTATCTATCATCTATCTATTGATCACCCTCACTCTATCTATCGCCCTTACTCTATCTATCGCACTCACTCTACCTATCGCACTCACTCTATCTATCGCACTCACTCGCACTCACTCTATCTATTGCACTCACTCTATCTATTGCACGCACTTTATCTATCGCATCACCACAGCATCACTCAGCACCACCACGGCATCACTAAGGGGTACCACAACATCACTATGCGTTACCACAGCATCACTTAACGCCACAGCAACACTCGTCGCCATCACAACATCACTCAGCGCCACCACAGCATCAATCTGTGCAACCATTCAACAACAACTGGTTCAAATATGTTCTCTCAATGTTTCAAGCTTTATTACAAATGTCACAAAAAGATGTTACTATTTCACTTCTGTTCTTGGATTTTCGTACAATAAAATACACTGAAAATAATCTTCACAAAAGTTATTTACAAAAGTTTAAGCTATTGCCATTATAAATTACAAAAACTTTTATTTAAGTATTAATTATTAAAAAAAATAAAAGCCATTGTTATTTGCAATATCAATACATCTAAGTCACGTACATACAACACATATTGCATTACAAATACTATAGGTATCACATTTGCGAAAGTTATAACTATTGGCATTGGAAATGACAAAGCTATTAATTTCGATATTTTCAAAACCAACACATAAATAAAAAATGTGTCATTTACAATACCAAAAGCTCAAACTTTCCTAATGCGAGACCTATTGCATTGCAAATGTGTGTTATGTATTGGTCTCCCCCGACCCCGCTTATGTGTTCGTTTACACAATGCATGTGGCTGCAATAAGTGGAGACTGTCGATCTGACACCTGACACCTCACTCACATACCTACCCAAGCCTCCCGCCTCACTCACATTCCTGCCCAAGCCTCCCGCCTCACTCACATTCCCGCCCAAGCCTCCCGCCTCACTCACATATGCGCCCAAGCCTCCCGCCTCACTCACACTCCTGCATGTGGCTCCCACCTCACACTCCTACCAGAGCCCTCACATATCTGCACACCTCACGTTCCATCCTCCTGCCTCACTCACTTCACACTTCTACCTGGGGCTCCTACCTCACACACCTTGCAGGAAACTCACCTAATATTGCTGCCCGGCCGAGCCTCCCTTCTCACACTCCTACCAGAGCCCTCCCCCCAGCCTCACACATCAGCTAGAGCCTCACATTCTGCCTCTAGCCTCACACTCCTGCCCAAGCCTTCTGTCTCACTCACACTCCTGCCCGAGTCTCCCTTCTCACACTCCAGTCAGAGCCCCCCAGCCTCACACTCCAGCCCAAACCTCCCTCACATTTCCGCCCAAGCCTCCTGCCTCACTCACATTCCTGTCCGAGGCTTCTGCCTCACTCACATTCCCGCCGAAGCCTCCTGCCTCATTCACATTCCTGCCCAAGCCTTCTTCCTCACTCACATTCCTGCCCAAGCCTCCTGCCTCACTCACACTCCTGCCCAAGCCTCCCGCCTCACTCACATTCCTGCCCAAGCCTCCTGCCTTACTCGCATACCTGCCTAAGCCTCCTGGCTCATTCACATACCTGCCCAAGCCTCCTGGCTCATTCACATACCTGCCCAAGCCTCCTGCCTCACTCACATACCTGCCCAAGCATCCTGCCTCACTCACATTCCTGCCTCCAGCCTCACACTCCTGTCCAAGCCTCCCGCCTCAGTCACATTCCTGCCAGGCCTCCTGCCTCACTCACATACCTGCCCAAGCCTCCTGCCTCACTCACATTCCTGCCCAAGCCTCCTGCCTCACTCACATTCCTGCCTCCAGCCTCCTGTCTCACTCACATTCCTGCCTCCAGACTCACACTACGGCCCAAGTCTCCTGCCTCACTCACATTCCTGCCCAAGCTTCCGGCCTCACTCACATTCCCAATCAAGCCTCCCGCCTCACTCACATTCCCGCCCAAGTCTCCCGCCTCACTCCCATTCCCGTCCAAGCCTCCCGCCTCACTCACATTCCAGGCCAAGCTGCCTCACTCACATTCCAGGCCAAGCCTCCCGCCTCACTCACATTCCCGCCCAAGCCTCCCGCCTCATTCACATTCCCGCCCAAGCCTCCCGCCTCACTCACATTCTCGCCCAAGCCTCCCGCCTCACTCACATTCTCGCCCAAGCCTCCCACCTCACTCACATTCCCGCCCAAGCCTCCCGCCTCACTCACGTTCCAGCCCAAGCCTCCTGCCTCACTCACATTCCAGCCCAAGCCTTCCGCCTCACTCACGTTCCCGCCCAAGCCTCTTGCCTCACTCACATTCCAGCCCATGCCTCCCGCCTCACTCACATTCCCGCCCAAGCCTTCGCCTCACTCACATTCCAGCCCAAGCCTCCCGCCTCATTCACACTGCTGCCCGACTGAGCCTCCCTTCTCATACTCCTGCCAGAGCCCCCAGCCTCGCCCACCCCACCTGAGCCTCTCGCCTCACCTGAGCCCCCGCCTCACCTGAGCCTCCCGCCTCACCTGAGACCCCGCCTCACCTGAGCCCCCCTCACCTGAGCCTCCGCCGCCTCACCTGAGCCTCTCCCCTGCCTCACCTGAGCCTCTCACCTCACCTAAGCCCCCCGCCTCACCTGAGCCTCTCACCTCACCTGAGCCCCCCGCCTCACCTGAGCCTCTCACCTCACCTGAGCCCCCGCCTCACCTGAGCCCCCCCTCCTCACCTGAGCCCCCCTCCTCCCGCCTCACCTGAGCCCCCACCTCACCTGAGCCCCCCTCACCTGAGCCTCACCTGAGCCTCTCCCCACGCCTCACCTGAGCCCTCCCGTCGCCTGAGCCCCCCCTTCCTCACCTGAGCCCCCCCTTCCTCACCTGAGCCCCCCTCCTCACCTGAGCCCCCCCTCCTCACCTGAGCCCCCCTCCTCCTCACCTGAGCCCCCCTCCTCCTCACCTGAGCCCCCCCTCCTCACCTGAGCCGCCCTCCCTCCTCACCTGAGCCCCCCTCCTCACCTGCGCCCCCCCTCCTCACCTGAGCCCCCCCTCCTCACCTGAGCCCCCCCTTCTCACCTGAGCCTCTCACTTCACCGGAGCCCGCCTCCCACCTCACCGTTCTCGAGCCATCTTCCGTTCCCGCCAGGTCAGTGCCCGCGCCGTCCTCGTGCGCTCTGCGCGTGCGTACTACGGCCCTTCTCACGGTCTTGTTAGCCTCGCCGCGCGCCTCCCAGACTCCTCGCGGTCGCGCCCTCCAGCACTGGCGCAATTACTGGTCTGGTCTGTCCGCGAGCCCCTAACGCCCGCCCAAGCCTCCCGCCTCATTCACATTCCCGCCCAAGCCTCCCGCCTCACTCACATTCTCGCCCAAGCCTCCCGCCTCACTCACATTCTCGCCCAAGCCTCCCACCTCACTCACATTCCCGCCCAAGCCTCCCGCCTCACTCACGTTCCAGCCCAAGCCTCCTGCCTCACTCACATTCCAGCCCAAGCCTTCCGCCTCACTCACGTTCCCGCCCAAACCTCTTGCCTCACTCACATTCCAGCCCATGCCTCCCGCCTCACTCACTTTCCCGCCCAAGCCTTCGCCTCACTCACATTCCAGCCCAAGCCTCCCGCCTCATTCACACTGCTGCCCGACTGAGCCTCCCTTCTCAGACTCCTGCCAGAGCCCCCAGCCTCGCCCACCCCACCTGAGCCTCTCGCCTCACCTGAGCCCCCGCCTCACCTGAGCCTCCCGCCTCACCTGAGACCCCGCCTCACCTGAGCCCCCCTCACCTGAGCCTCCGCCGCCTCACCTGAGCCTCTCCCCTGCCTCACCTGAGCCTCTCACCTCACCTAAGCCCCCCGCCTCACCTGAGCCTCTCACCTCACCTGAGCCCCCCGCCTCACCTGAGCCTCTCACCTCACCTGAGCCCCCGCCTCACCTGAGCCCCCCTCCTCACCTGAGCCCCCCTCCTCCCGCCTCACCTGAGCCCCCACCTCACCTGAGCCCCGCTCACCTGAGCCTCACCTGAGCCTCTCCCCAGGCCTCACCTGAGCCCTCCTGTCACCTGAGCCCCCCCTTCCTCACCTGAGCCCCCCCTCCTCACCTGAGCCCCTCTCCTCCTCACCTGAGCCCCCCCTCCTCACCTGAGCCGCCCTCCCTCCTCACCTGAGCCCCCCTCCTCACCTGCGCCCCCCCTCCTCACCTGAGCCCCCCCCCTCCTCACCTGAGCCCCCCCTTCTCACCTGAGCCTCTCACTTCACCGGAGCCAGCCTCCCACCTCACCGTTCTCGAGCCATCTTCCGTTCCCGCCAGGTCAGTGCCCGCGCCGTCCTCGTGCGCTCTGCGCGTGCGTACTACGGCCCTTCTCACGGTCTTGTTAGCCTCGCCGCGCGCCTCCCAGACTCCTCGCGGTCGCGCCCTCCAGCACTGGCGCAATTACTGGTCTGGTCTGTCCGCGAGCCCCTAACGCTCCCCGCTCGGCCCTCGCGCCCCTCCCGGCCTATCCTTGGGCTCCTTCAGCGCCTCTTCTAGCCTATCCGCGAGCTCCTAACACTGTTCGCTCGGCCCTCGCGCTCCTCCTGGACTATGGGTGAGGTCCTCCTCTCGCCCTCGGTTCTTTTCCCATCTTCGCCGCCGCCCGCCAGGGTCCTCGTGCCGCGCCAGCGCGAGCGGGCCCCCCTGTGACTAGACGCCCTCTTTTAATAGCCTGTAGAGTGTGATCTCTTCTTTAATACTCATCAATACTGGACGGTCACGCTTCCTTTTATTACCCTTCAGAACTTTATGTGTGATGTCTTTTTTTATTACTCTTCAGATCTGAACTGCTACACTCCCTTTTATAACCCATCAGAGCGGTACAGTGGGACACCTTTCAGTACATGTCAGAGCCATACATTGAGACATCCCCTTTTATTACCCTTCAGAGCTTTACTTGTGATGTCTTGTTTTATTACTCCTCAGATCTGAACTGCTACACTTCCTTTTATTACCCATCAGAGCGGCACAGTCTGACACTTCTTTTATTACCTTTAAAATCTGTAGCCACCCCCTTATATTACCCTTACGAGCTTTAGAGCCTGATGTTTATTTTCTTCAGAAATGATGAGCGAAACTTCCTTTTATTACTTGTCCGAGGTGTACCGCATGACACCCTCTTTAATTACTTGTTAGGGTTCCTTTTATTGCTCTTTACACAGGGGCACATTTGTCTTACAGCAGTGCGGGATAATGGGTCTGGGGAGGCCCCTCACTCTGTACCAGGGAGAGGCACTTACCATGAACCTCTTCAATCCACACTCCTTCATGCACCCTAAAGTGGAATGCTTCCATCTTTAAGTCTTCACTCTCAGGCTGGCAACAGGGGGGGCTAGCCCCCCTTCCATTTCTCCTTAGTAGGATATAGTGTGATCTGCACCGTTCCTATTACAGCAGCGTCAAGGCCGATTTGCATGTATCTAGGTCCAAACTGAGGTGGGATGGCGGGCAAAAGAACAGTGGGTTGGAATGCTAGCCCTACTGATTCTAAGCGCTTAGACTTATTCTGGCATTCCTCTCATCACCTTTTGCGTGCTTTTTTTGGATGTAGTGTAATCTTTTGATACAGTTTCCAACTTACCTCAAAAGGACGCACTAAAACCCCCGCTGCCTTCCTCACACTGTATGTAGTGATCTCTATCTTTTCTTGCAGGATGCACACTAGCCCCAGACTTCTAAGGATCTCTGACCATCACACACCCAGCAGGCACTTGATTACTTTGTTCAGCCATGCTCAACGACTGGAATGATCTCTTTCTGAACTATTTTGCTTTCATAACCTTATCCTCTCCCTCTGCCTTCCCCCCAGATTATCTGGCACCTGCCTCCTTTGCCAGAAAGCTAGTCATTCAATCTACCAGTTGCATACACAAGATTTACGCCCTCCCTCCACCCTTTCCTTCATACATGGAGTATTTTAAAAAGGTATTCTGGTGAGGCCATGTTAGGGCTATATCGGTTAATATGAGTAATCTGCATATCCAGCTAAAATCAGGTGCCTGCTTTTTGGACCCTCATAATGCTAAGCTTAAAATATATTGATGTGTAAACTAGAACAAGTACCCCTAAAGCATTAACTAAATGGGCCCAAAAACTGTCCAGTGTTCATTATCGGCCCCATGCCTGTTCTGGTATGCCAACACCCACCTTATCTCTTGTGGATTATTTAAACCTCCAATGTTTTCAAGACACAAGGAATGTGCTCCTATTTGTAGTCAACATTCAAGCCCAAACTGCCAGCAAGCCCATTGTCTTTGAATATTGTAGTGTTTGCCACCTGTACATGTGAGACTGAAATGTTGCTTGCTTTACAGTCTCCCAAAAAAGAATCCGGTCCGATCAACACTCATTGCACCCAACTAATCAGCAAATTACCCCCCTTCACCCCCAAGTAAAGCGGTAACTTTAACCCGGAGTGATCTGGGTATGTTATCCAAGTGGGCGAGGGTCACTGCCCAGCCTCCCACCCCTGGTATACCTTATGTCATTCACCTGTAACTACTTGTGGAATGTTAAGGCTTTCCATTTTGCAACTGCCAGCTTAATTGGGCTGTTTACACTGTGTCTTTATCCTGCTCCGGTAAAAGCTGCAGGTCCAGGTGGGGTCCCCATTGACATCTCTAAATCAAGAGTCCACTTATGGGCTCCTCTGTCAACTACTGTGTTACAGAGTGCTGCAGAGGGCCCCATTCCAGACTTCTGGAGATCTACTATCATAAGTGGAGTGGTGTGGCTCACTGGTTAGAGGCGGCAGACCCGAGAGCAGAGGACGGCCTGAGACCAGGGTTCAATTCCCGACGCGGCAGGGTTGTGGACCAGGGTCAGCGGACTCGATAATTCTCATCTCAGTGCCTACTCTAACCAGGGATCACACTCGGCAACTCTGGGCATTAGCTTACCTCATCTCCACAACAGCCTCACACATGATGGGGATGCCTGGTTTCACCTTGGAGATACCCAGTAGGGACCATCTCACAGGGAAAGCCAGGACGGGTTCCCCAGCGGTCTACTGCGCAGAGATACTCCTTCGGAAATCGATTCTAGCGCATTACAAACCCACAATTAATTAATTAATTAAGCTCCATTACTAAACATGCATTGGTAAATGCAATCAGTTTTGCCTAAGTGATTATTAATAAGTCTTTTTTTTGGTGTAAGTTGTAGCTTGCTGAGTAGTTGTACAGTATACGTTACAGAAAGTCTGTTTTAAAGTGCTATGGCTTGTGAACGTACAAAAAGGCAATATATTGTGCTATTACTAGTGGAAGAGTGCGGTTAAGTATTAGCAGCATTTTGAAAAATGAAATGTATGAGGAAATAATAAAAAATAATTGAAGTAATACCTATATTATTTGTTTAGAGGAGTTCTGACCACTTTTAGGCGCAGTGCCACTGCACCTGCTGCACCATTCAAATCATGCCTCTAGTGTCTGCAATATAACTGCATTTGTGACTGCCTGTGTAGTAGTAAAATATACCAATATTGGGTGTTTAGGGTAGCTATCATCTTTTGTCCCCTGTGCCACTGCACCTGCAGTGCCATTCAAATCATGACCCTATTGCCTGTATGATAACTGCATGTGTGACTCCTTATTTAGTAGTTAAATATAGTTCTGACAACTTTTGGCCCCGGTGCCACTGCACCTGCAGCACTATTGAAATCAGGGCCTTAGTGCCTGCTAATTACCTGCACTTGTGACTGCCTGTTTAGTAGTAACATTTTGTAATATTCTGCATTTAGTGGGGTCCCGAGAGCTTTTGGCCCAGTGCACCATTCAAATTGAGCCCCTTTTAACTGGAAGATAACTGCAATTGTGTATGCCTGTATAGTAGTAAAAGGTAGCAATATTAGATGTTTAGAGGTACCCTCCCATGTCACATCTCTCCCTCTTATATTTCTTTCATCCCTCTGCGAAGCCCACAGCTTTAGACTCCCTACTACTCTTGGTGGCGCAAATGCTACTGTGGAAGCCTGTTTATTACCCACTCCACAAAATCATATACCTCTACACGGGGGTGAAATTTAGTAAAATAGCTACTTGTCCATGGAGCGGATTGCTTCATAAATCTACTTGTCCTGTATCAAAAGCCACTCGTTCCCATGTAGTTTGGCAACAAATTATGGCAGCAATCGCATTAGGAGCTCTGATATAACCTCGCTGATGCCAGGGCTCCTTCCATAGTAGTGTTTGAATGCTTGCAATTCACTTATGTTGCTGTTTCAGCAGATCTACATACTTGGGCTAAAGGTGGTAGTAGTAAGCAATAGTTCCTGGGTTCGAATGCCCTTTTGAGTCTGCAAACCTACTAAATTGCCTGCTTTTAAGGGTTTCTAACAACTTTTCACTAATCTTTGGGAAATGTTGGAAATTAACTCCTCAGAATGGCAGACATAAACCTTCTTCCAGAGTTGGGGAAAAAAGTGGTTGGAGGGGAAGTGAACTTGGAAACACTCAGATTTTCACATGAGTGAAGTAGTGTGGCTCACTGGTTAGAGGCGGCAGACCCGAGAGCAGAGGACGGCCCGGGACCAGGGTTCGAATCCCGGCGCAGCAGGTTTCTGGACCAGGGTCAGCGGACTTGATCATTCTCTCGCCTCGGTTCCCACTCTGGTCAGCGATCACACTCGGCAACTCTGGGCATTAGCTTGCCTCATCTTCACTAACGGCCCCACCAGACCGCCGGGGATGCCTGGTCTCACCCTGGAGATACCCATTAAGGGACCATCTCTCAGGGAAGCCAGGAAGGGTTTCGCAGCGGTCGAAGCGCCTTGGGACACTACGGGTAAGTAGTGCGCTATATAAATGCCTATACATTTACATTTACACATGCATATTTTGCTCCTGCTAAAATCCAGTTCACAACTATTTTCTAGGCTAGGCAGCTCCCACACCAATAAGGTTTTACGAAAACCATGCCAAAACAATTCACACATTGACAAAACTAAAAAGCGGACCACCAATTTCAGACCTACTGACTTTGCTAATGCTTGTTTATTTTTGTTTCCCATAATCTTATTGAAATTGGTTACACTGATTTTTCCATTATGAATATTTTTAGTAAATACTAGCATGCGTCAACACATGTTACTAAATTATGCTGCAAAGAAGTGGTACCTGAAATTTTACAGTAGTTTAGCTAAATTATTTTTTTCCTGCTTTCATTTTTTGGGTCGAGCCTAGCAATGCAGCGCATCTGCTGCTCGCTCTGCGAGGCATGCTGTAGTACGGTATACTGTACAAGTGCTGGTGAAGCCTCAGCCCATATTTTTCATTGGCTGGTGCCATTGTCCATGGTAAATGCTGGCTTCCGATTGATAATGAGGCTTCTTAGTCCTTCCTTGTTACTGCCCTGTCTCCTTTTGTGACCGCCCATCAGGACTGGCAGCTAGATTCATGAAGCCAAATTGTGATCGCAATAGCTGCGAATTAGCAATTGCAATCGCAATTTCAATGAATGGAATTCATGATAGGGAAAAAAGTCAAATTGCGAAATCCCCCCAAAAAATTAGCGAGTTAGCAAATAAATTCGCAGAATCCTAGAACAAGCCCATTTGCGATTCCGAAATAGCGAGAAACCATGTATTCTGCGAAAACATTAGCGAATTTGCAAAATAATCGCATTCGGCATTCATGAAAAATCGCAGATTGCGAAAAACCCGAAAATCGCTTTTAGCAACGCGCAATTTAAGGAGAACCCAAACCAGGTGGTAACCAGTAAAAAAAAAAATTTCACATCTGAAAAAAACTTTGGCAAACTACCAACAGGTGCAGGCCTGACCAAACACACTTAAGGACATGCAGCTGGAGCCTGAGGACTCTCACAATGCCAGGACTCTACATGGCGGTCAGGCGGCGAAGGCTACAGCGAGCAGCACGGAACAGACATCGTATCCAGGAGAGGATATTCCGTCAGCGGGTCACCCTACTTGGCCAAACCAGGGAGCAAATCTACGCCAAGTACCGCCTAAATGGGGCAATGATCATCAAGCTGATCCGGGACCTAGACCCCCTCCTGCAGCACCCAACAAGGAGGACCAATGTCATTCCCACCCATGTGCAGGTATTGTGCAGCCTGCACGTACTGGCCTCCAGAAGCTTCCAGGGTATAGTCGCTGTTGCAGGGGGAATATCCCAGCCCACCATGTCCCGCTGCCTAAGGAGTTTCCTGGAGGCCATGCTGACCCGCCTACACCACTAAATCTCATTCCCCACCAGCCAACAGGACTTGAATGACACCAAGCTGCAATTTTACAATGTAGCACAATTTCCACATATAATAGGATGCATTGACTGTACCCACATCCACATCTGCCCACCAGCACAAACCGAATACATGTATCGCAACCGCACGTCCTACCACTCCCTCAATAGCCAGATGGTGTGCAATGCAAAGACAATCATCACGGACATAGTGGCACAGTACCCGGGGAGCACATATGACTCCTTCATATTCCGGCACAGTGGCATTCACACACGACTGGCCAGGGGAGACTTTGGTGAAGGACACCTACTGGGTAAGTACACATGCCCCACAATATTACACTGTCATAATGATGCTGCGCAGCACAGGCACTCACCCTCTGCTCCTATCATACAGGTGACAGCGGCTACGCTCTCCGTGAGTACCTCCTCACACCATACCTCAACCTTGCAACACCACAGCAACGGCTTTACAATGCAGGACACATACGCTCGAGAAATTGCATTGAGAGGATATTTGGCCTTTTGAAGAGCAGATTCCGCATACTGCACAAGACTGGTGGGACCATCAAATACGAGCCAGAGGTCTGCTGCCGCATCGTGGCCGTGTGTGCTATCCTCCACAACATTGCTACCAAGCGCAGGATACCTGTAGACATCTCTGGCAGTGAGTCGGAAGGGGACAATTGACCACCTGCACATGTGCGTCACTCACGCGGTGAGAATCCTGCAGAGGACACAGGCGCCGCAACCAAATCTGCATGAACTCTTTCTAGTACACCCACTCCCCACACCCATTACTCACCTCATGCATGACAACATAAATAATGACATGAGTCAGATTTAGTTAGTCAGAATTTTTGTAATTGTTACTGAACAATAAACTGGGCATTCTGCTAACTGGAACATGAATGACATATTGCGTCATATGTCTGTTTGTCTGTAGGGCATGCTTGTAGCGTCAGCATGTACCCTCATGCTAATGTTCAACAGCTCAGTGGCGCCTCCGGGTAGTTGCACCTGACCTCCTCTCAATGTCCTCCTCCTGATTTTGCCGTGAGGCAGCAGAGGGCCTGCTGCTGCGGCGGGGTGCTACAACCAGTGGAAGGGACTGGCTGCTATGGCTTGATGGCTCACTGGTGTCGTCTGCCCCCCCCCCCCCGCCTGGCCATGGCCGGTTGCCTGCATGCCCTGCACGGCTGTTGTCACCTGCTCCAGGGCTCTCGCGATGTCCTGACAGCACTGGAACATTTGGACCTGCATGGCCAGGGAGCGTCGCGAGAGCTGGGAGGTGGCGTTCCCAATTATATAGTTGGACCACGTGTACGCTGACAGGCGGGTCAGCAGTTGGCGGTGTCTGCGGCGATTGAGATCCCGCTGGCTGAACATGGCCTGTGTGTTGGCCTCCAGAGCTGCTGTCATCCTGTCCATACGGTCTGACATATGTGCCACATTACGTGTGGTCTTGTCCAGTAGGAGGTAGATGACGGCAAGATGACGGCCCTGGGTTTGGTGCACATGTAGCATCCTGCGCTCAATGGAGAGCCCACCATGACGCACGTTTCGGCCCCTGCCAGCGCGGGATGTGTTGTTGCGCTGCTCCCTCACCAGTTCGCTTGTCTGGCTCCTCACAGCCGCAGGGCGGCGGGTTGGTTGGCGACCTGCTGCTGGTGTGCAGGCCCCACTGGTGGTTGTGTGCTGCTCGGTGGTACAGCAGCGCCTGTTGGCACAGGGATGGCACGGCCACAGGGGCCGGTGGTGGGATGACCGCTGGTGCGGCAGCGTGCCCTGAAGGTCTGGGCTGTGGGGTATGATCTGTGTCTCCCTCTGTGTCCTCCGTGATGTCCTCAATTACCAGGGCCTCGCTGTCTGTGCTGGGGACATCAGCGCCACCTGTGATGTAAAGTGGACGTTGATTAGTGACATGTTCCTTGCGAATCACTGACAGCTTATCGATTTCTAAAAAATCGACCTACTATAACATCGAGTCTCTAATATCGATAGCACTAATATCGACACCCTATACTTAACATGAAAACTACAATAATATCGAGCAAACTATATCGATGCACAAAAATATCGTCTACAGAAATATCGTTAGCATTATTTTCGAATACCATAATATCGACACTCAATACTACATATACCACACTACAATTATATCGAATACAAAAATTTCGATAGCACTATTTTCGTCAATATCAAAATATCGATAGCTAAATTATACTCCATTTTTTATATATAACACCAATAAATCTATTCTCTAAGTAATACACACATTTCTAATGACTTCACTAATGTATTTTCAAATTATTAAGTAACATTTAGTGTACAATATTGTGTTTTCGCAAACTGACGAAATTTGTATATAAACTCTTTGTAAACATACTTATTTAATACTTAGTACTCATTTTACATAATCTTTATTTATTACAATACTTTTATTTTACATAAATATATCATTTCAATTCCTCAACATAAACTATATAAGAAGATATATCTTAAATGTTTTACTTTAAAAAAATTCAAACTAACCAATAGTAACTCGTCTTTACATATCTGACCAATCAGATGGCAAACTTAATTACACATAGACTATATAAACCAATCACAAACAGCCATACAAGTTGCAGGAAATATTCTTCGTGACCACATACTGCCAATTTTGAGAGCACCATCTATATTCTTCTCTTCAAGAAAATTCGTCCTGAAACTACAAGTAAGTAATCATATAGCTCTGTTAATAAATTCTAATTTTTTTGTCTATTAATTATAGACCAAGATTTGTAACCTAATTTGTTATTTCTTTATGTACTTTACCTTTAAACAGACTCTACAAACAAATCAAGTTATACTTCAACTTCAAGATACAGGACACTTTAAATTTAAAAAAGGTATCTACATATGTTTAACATTTACTTAACGTTCTTTGCCAATTATTGGCCTAATTTAAAACTCTATACTTTGTTTCTTAGCCTGTAAATCTTAATACATAGTGTGAAGCCAGAATTTTTTGAGGAAAAAACGTTACAATGCTGTGTAAAAAATATTTTCTTCCTGTTCTTAAATATGTTTTAATGTGCTTTTACTCATAATACATGTGTCATCCTCGGTTCTTTTTAGCAATTAAGTAACAATGCTTTATAACAAATGTGTATTATTTATATAACATATAAACGCATTAGTAATTTTCATCAACTTTCTCTCTAAACAGAACTCAAAGGTACAGAAAAGAGATAATTCACATCAAAGAACAAACATTCTGCTACTACTATAATTCTCTTGGTAAGATCATAAATAAAACATAACTAGTCTTTATAAACTCTATGGAATGTACTAGAAATAAAATGCCTCTTGTTATGCATCTGTTAGTATAATCTTCCTGTTCTTAAATATGTTTTTTTGTGCTTTTACTCATAATACATGTATCATCCCCGGTTCTTTTTAGCAATTAAGTAACAATGCTTTATAACAAATGTGTATTATTTATATTACATATAAACGCATTAGTAATTTTCATCAACTTTCTCTCTAAACAGAACTCAAAGGTACAGAAAACAGATAATTCACATCAAAGAACAAACATTCTGCTACTACTATAATTCTCTTGGTAAGTTCATAAATAAAACATAACTAGTCTTTATAAACTCTATAGAATGTACTAGAAATAAAAATGACTCTTTTTATGCATCTGTTAGTATAATCTTGGAAATTTCTCTTTTTAAATTCAAATAAACAAAACTATTTTTAGAGACGTTATAACGTAAAACAAAAGTTACCAAGAAAAAAATTGTAACTTTTCCTATAACATACTTAATTATTTCTCAACAGACCGTGGCAATAGAAGAACAACATCTAACTGAACAAGCATCTACTTTCGATAAATAGAACATTACTGGTGGTAAGTAAATTACTAGAAGAAGACTAGCTTTATTTAAAATCTTTGATACATTTCAGATTGTATTAATATTTGTATATTAACTTTTCTAGATACCAGAAGTCAAGAATGACTGATGATGCAAGATTTATTACATCTCAGAAAGGGAAATTTTTGTTATGCTATATGGGCTACATTTATACTCAGGAGAAACAAAAACACCTTAAAGTGAATTGGAAGTGTACAAAATATTACTCCAATAAATGCTATGGCCGTGCTACAACAAGGGAAACTAGTGTTATAAATACCACTGAACATAATCACCCACCAAACATCTCGGAAATAGAAGTGAGATCCACTCTTGAAAATATCAAGGAATTAAGTACCAGATCAGAACTACCTACCAACGTAATTCTGAAAGAATTACTACCTAAAGTTCCCAAAGAAGCAAGAGGTCAGCTACCATCTATTGCTACCATTAAAAGAACAATAGCAAGAACAAAAAAAGCAAGTAGACCCAATATACCAACTCCTAAAACTTTTGAAGAAGTCATAATTCCCCCAGAGCTTGTAATTACTCATAATGACGAGCCATTTATATTTTATGATAATCATAGCAAGGACAAAAGAATAATCATGTTTGCAACTAATAACAATATAAAAAAATTAACTGAAAGTACTACTTGGATGATGGATGGTACTTTTTCTATATGCCCAAAACCTTTCTACCAGTTATACACAATTCATGGGCAATATCATAATACCTGTATCCCCTTCATATATTGTTTATTACCAAACAAACAAGCCACTACTTACTCAGAAATCTTACAAAAAATAAAGGAACAAAGTTCTGACTACTTCCCAATGAAAATCATCATAGACTTCGAGCAAGCTATGATTAATTCTATTTTGAAAACTTACCCACACACATCCATTCAAGGATGTTATTTTCATTTCAATCAATGTCTCTGGAGACATTTACAAAAATCTGCCCTTAGTGTTGAGTATGCAACAAATATAAATTTTGCATACCAGATCAAACATCTCATTGCTCTGGCATATGTACCAGTAACTGATGTGGCCGAACATTACAATTTGTTAATTGAAAGTCCTTTCTACACCCAAAATGAGCAAAGACTCGCCCCACTTTTAGATTACTTTGAGGACAACTGGGTAGGAAGACTACATAGGTCAGGCCACAGACGCCAGCCAAAATTTGCAATTCCCTGGTGGAATGTCTATCTACCAACACTCAACCAAGAAGCAAAAACGAACAATGCTGTTGAAGGTAGGCACAATGCCTTCCTCTCTTCTACTGGACGTACAACACCCACATTACACAAGCTAGTCTCAGCTATACAAAAAGAGCAAAGCTTTCAGGAACTACGTTTGCAGCAATCAGTCATACAACTGAAACCAAAACTCTCTAGACAAACTGCTCAAATGTATTTATATCTTCAACAGCAAGTCCAACTATATCCTACAACAAGAGGACTGGAATATTTAAAAATGATAGCCAAAACATTGAACTAATTGCTATAACTAAATTAATTGATAGAGATGAAACAATATCCTTAATGTAAAAAAACACATATTTTAATATAATAAAAAAATATTTATTTAGTCTAATTTATTTTTTAACACTATTCTAAAAAGACTAAATAAATAAATTATTATATCACAATATTTGTTTTTAAAAACTGCTTCCATCCAAATAAAATAACATTTCTAACTTACCTTTAAATAGAACATCATAAAGATAATCCTTTACCGACAATACAATGTGTAAATATCAAAGACTTAATCCAACAAATCATTAATTATGTTTTCTTTAACTCTGCAAAAACTATCCATCATCCAAATTAAACGACTATTTAAATGCCATTTAAAATAACGACTGTTATCTTAAAGTGTGATAAATATTTCACAGAACTCAAAATATAAAGGAAGAATGTAAATCATCTCCGTTCTAACAACTGAAACACACTTCCTTTCCCTTAAAAAAAAATTATCGGAAACGGAAATAGCTGTTTCAAAATACGAGAAAAAAAAACAGCTAAACAATCCCACCGACATAACACTAACGAGTATCCCAGAATATATAAACATAACATTCCTATTTATTTATAATTTAATTAAATTATACCACATACTCATTAACTCCAACTATTTTAAATGGCTCAAAAATTCGTGACCGAAAATACGTATTGATTCCACTCCATTATATATAAATAGTCATACTTTAATTACCAACCCCAAAATAACAAAATATAACCTTTAATTATAATTTACAATACTTTAACAATATAAAAGTAGATTCGTACCTACTCAAAAGTGAACCTGCTTCCAACCGCGACTTTCCCTTTACCAAAATAACGCAAAAAGACAAAGAGTGGTTACAAAATAAACGATCCAAATTATATGTAACTGTGAAAAGTACTACTATAAATGTCGATTATTGTTATATATATGGCTCGAAATTATGTGTAATGTTAAAAAAATGGTATAGTATATTGTGAATAGAAAATGTTTTTGCCTGTATATTAATTATACATTACATACTTTTAATATTTATTACATTAAGTATGAAAATATAAAAATATTTAATGTAATATTTATTAAAATTATTATATAACTAAATGTGTAATATTGTATTTGTTTATCAGATTTAATTGTTTACAATATGACTAATATGTGAAAATTGTTATTATTAAAACGTATTTATTAATAATAATAATCATACATAAGAATATTGTAATGTTAAAATAATCATTGATGATGATGATGTACATGTTCTAATTAGGATATTTATATTATATTATAAATTTAAAAGTGTTCATATGTTAATATCATCATCAGTATATCACTATATGTATTAAAAATTTGTGACTTATGTTTTTCATTACACATGTTGATGTTTTATTAAGAAACAATAATAGTATTATGTATGTATAATATCATACATTGCATTATGTGAACTAACCATTTTTTCTCTACAAATTAAAAGTACTTGTCAAGAAAATTACTGTAAAATGTGATTATTAAAAGGACATTGTCCTCCATTTTTCTTTATATGTATACCAAAGATAGCTTAATAAAATGTATATATGTTCGTATATTTCAAGTGTTGAATAACAAAATGTACAGGAAAGAAAACTGGTGTCATTATTTTGTATTACCTATGACAAAATCATTTTTATGTATTTTTGCAAATGTATTATAACTGTAATGTTCTATCTATTTCTATATACCACATGTAAATAAATAACATACTATACACTGAAGTTATAAAAATTATTATTCATACACCCATATACATATAATATCAATATTTGAAAGACACATAATTAAATTTTTAAATATTCCGACTCCAATAACCATTTACTTTAGGTAATTGCTTCTCAAAAACCTTGATTAATTTACAATTCGAAATGCAATCACCATTTAATTAGAGTAAGTGCAGGACACAGAACATATTAAATGTACTCTTCCAACTCCAATTAACAATTAATTTAAGTAACTGCAGGACATTAAATAATAATTAATTACTATAAAAAATCAAATGTAAAAAAATGAATAATGTAATATCATTAAATTTAATTTAATATAATAATTTTAATTTAAATAGAATCTTAATTTATGTTTTCCCTGTACCCCTATAATAAAAAACTGACCCTGAAACCTAAAAATACCCCTTCACCCACAAACTAAAAACTGACCCTGAAACCTGACAAAACCCCCTCACCAACAAACTAAAAACTGACCCAGAAACCTAAAAATACCCCTTTACCCACAAACTGAAAACTGACTCTGAAACCTCACAAAACTCCTTTACCCACAAACTAAAAACTGACCCAGAAACCTAAAAATACCCCTTTACCCACAAACTGAAAACTGACTCTGAAACCTCACAAAACCCCTTTACCCACAAACTAAAAACTGACCCTGAAACGTTACAAAACACCTTTACCCACAAACTAAAACTGACCCTGAAACCTAAAAATACCCCTTTACCCACAAACTAAAAACTGACCCTGAAACCTTACAAACCCCCTTCACCAACAAACTAAAAACTGACCCTGAAACCTAAAAATACCCCTTTACCCACAAACTAAAAACTGACCCTGAAACCAGACAAAACCCCTTCACCAACAAACTAAAAACTGACCCAGAAACCAAAAAATACCCCTTTAACCACAAACTGAAAACTGACTCTGAAACCTCACAAAACTCCTTTACCCACAAACTAAAAACTGACCCAGAAACCTAAAAATACCCCTTTACCCACAAACTGAAAACTGACTCTGAAACCTCACAAAACCCCTTTACCCACAAACTAAAAACTGACCCTGAAACCTTACAAAACACCTTTACCCACAAACTAAAAACTGACCCTGAAACCTAAAAATACCCCTTTACCCACAAACTAAAAACTGACCCTGAAACCTGACAAAACACCTTCACCAACAAACTAAAAACTGACCCTGAAACCTAAAAATACCCCTTTACCCACAAACTAAAAACTGACCCTGAAACCTGACAAAACCCCTTCACCAACAAACTAAAAACTGACCCAGAAACCTAAAAATACCCCTTTACCCACAAACTGAAAACTGACTCTGAAACCTCACAAAACTCCTTTACCCACAAACTAAAAACTGACCCAGAAACCTAAAAATACCCCTTTACCCACAAACTGAAAACTGACTCTGAAACCTCACAAAACCCCTTTACCCACAAACTAAAAACTGACCCTGAAACCTGACAAAACACCTTTACCCACAAACTAAAAACTGAGCCTGAAACCTAAAAATACCCCTTTACACACAAACCAAAAACTGACCCTGAAACCTAAAAATACCCCTTTACCCACAAACTAAAAACTGACCCAAAAACATAAAAATACCCCTTTACCCACAAACCAAAAACTGACCCTGAACACTTAAAATACCCCTTCGCACATACACAAAAAACAGACCCTAAACGCACAAAAAGTACCTTTGATAAAACTACCCACCCTGATCTACTATAAACTCGACATCCCACTCCTAAAAATATGATACATTTATTTATTTAATATCTACTACATTATGTATTTTTGATTCTTTTTACTACATACACAAAATACCTCAATTTAGAACAACAACCTAATAGTGTTCATAATTTCGTATTTAAATAATATTTATATAAAATTTCGAATCGAAACTAAAATGAAATACAAGACGAAATTTTTACTTCTATGATTAGAGTATACTTTGTTTATACACTACCCACCCTTATCCCCTTGAAAATATACATCCCACTCATAACATAATTAGACAAATATTTTTAGAAAATATATGTAAATGGTATAATTACAAATATATTTTAGTACATAGACAACAGCAAACTTAAAAAATAAGTACTATATTCGAATAAAATCGATATCATTTCGCAAAAATCGAAATATTAATTTCAATTTTAGAAATTTCGCAAATTTATATGAAATTGCGAAAATTTAATTTATATAATTACCCTATATATTTTTCAAACACTACCCAACCTTATCCCCTATAAACTCTACATCCCGCTCCTAAATTTATAGTACAAATATTATAAAAATTTAATGTAATATTTTAATATTTATAATTCTTTTTTGTACATACACAAAAATTATTCATAATGTTTAATGTACTCCCTAAATTTCGATCAAATTTCGACTACTCCCAAAACATTTTTTTAAATATCGAAATTTTGAAGTCTAAAGGAAATGCGAAATTTAAAATTTTACAATTTCACTATACTTTTTTAAAACACTACCCACCCTTATCCCCTATAAACTCTACATCCCGCTCCTAACATTAATATACAATTATTTAGTAAAAAAATAAATATTTAGATATATTTACACAATTTAATAATATATATCCAAAATCAAAGAACAAATAATTTAACAATACTCAATAATTTTATATTAAATTTCGCATTTATAAATATTTTGATTAAAATTTCGCAAATTTATAAATTTAATTCAAATGCGAAATTTATTATTCCATATTTACACTATACTTTTTTAATACACTACCCACCCTTATCCCCTATAAACTCTACATCCCGCTCCTAGACTTCTAACTAAAAATAATAAAATTAAATGTAAAAATTATCTTATATATAAACAACATTTAAATAAATCATTACTTAACATACTTTAAAACATCACTTTTACATATCGATATTTTTGACAATCGATATTTTCAGCATCGATATTACTGATTTCGAAATTCATGTCTTCGATATTTTTGACACACACATAAATCGATATTTTCTATGACGATATTTTTGTTTTCGAAATTTCTTACCATCGATATTTTGGACTCGATATTATGGTACATCGACATTAACAACTCGATATTTTGACTGTCTACCGTTCCTTGCACAGTTAGGCTTGCTACATGCATGCAGACTACCATTCCCTGACTCGCTGCAGGATTGACTCCCACTGGACATGTCTGGCGTAATGGTGCAGGATGGTAATTGTGGTCAGACTACATGTCCCACAATGCAATAGCGCTATAGTGGTGTGCGTTGGCTGCATGACTGGGGTTTGATATGGGATGCACTAGAGTCATGGACATTGTTAGGGGACAGGGGGTCCCAGTCGCATGGCACTTACCTGGTGTGTCTTGGGTGAGTCCGGAGGAGTCAAGCTGGATCACACCCACGCAGGCCTGTGGATTGATGGTGTCCTCCACTCGGTCCTCCAGTGGTGTGTTCGGTGGGACAGTGGGCTCCCCTCCACCTGTCGCCACATGCTCCCCCAGCCTCTGCGCAATCTTTTCCTTTGCCCGCCCTCTTAGGTCATACCATCGCTTTTTGAGCTCGTCCACCGAGCGCTGGGTCACCCCCACGGAGTTCACTTTGGCGCGGATGCGCAGCCATATGCGCCTCTTGTCGGCCTCTGGCACCCTTCGGGAGTCTTTGCCAAATAGCTGGTTGTGGTCCTTTGCTACTCCTTCTATAAGGTATTCGAGCTCCTGCTCAGAAAATTTGATTTTCCGCTTTCTCCCACTGGTAGAACCTCCTGCTGCATCCTGTGACATGCTTGCCACTGTGGTGTCTCCTGCTTTACTCCTGTAGGAACACTGGAGGGGAGCTCTGACACTGCTGCCTGTACTTCAGCCTCTCACTGCTGAATGAGGGTGGAACCTGCCTACTTCCTGGTTGTAATGTCATCACTGTGCTCTGGATGCAACTTCCCGTTTTTGCGATCTCGCAGTTAGCGAGATCGCAATTTGCGATTTCGGTAATTGCGAGATCGCAATTTCAACATGGGTATCGGACGATTCTGCGATTATTTACCGATTTCTGGGGGCTCGCAATCGCCGATTGCGGCCGGTTGCGAATCGCATTTCTTTTCGCAAATATTCATGAATGCCGTTCTGCGATTTCTAAATTGTGATTCGCTTTTTCTCGCAATTTAGAAATCGCAGAATTTGACATTGATGAATCTGGCTGTGGATCTTTTACTTACAGAGTTACGCTGTCTCCTTCATTAGTCAGAAAGCACTTTTTTAGGTCTCGGCCTGGCGAAAGCAGTGTATGCGCTGCTCTGCCATGCAGAGGGCTTCTTGGAATCAATACGGATTCCAAAGACATGTCCCATGTTCGCCTTCAGCTTTCACTCCAGCGCGTCGTTTGGCGTTACAAATTATGCCAAAGACAGTTCAATGATTGCACCGAAGGCATGTCAATCCCTCCTTGTTGCCACCCTGTCTCTTTTTAGCCACACCTAGCGGGATTGGATCTCTTACCGGCGGCGTGACACAGTAGGTTTTTTTATTAGCTTGTAGTCCTTTTTTTTTTAAGACATCGCATGCGTTTTCCTTTAAATGTGCACACACCACCGTATCGTAATTAAATTGTTTAGCTTTTTTTTTTTTTTTTTAAGACATCGCATGCATTTTTTATCGCGGGCAGCTTCAACTAGCCGTTTCACTTGCTGTAAGCTTTACTTCATGGCGCTTTGTTTTCCGGCGGTTTTCCTTTAAATGTGCACACACAACCGTATCGTTATTAAATTGTTTATCTTTGGATTGTATGTATCAAGCTAATAAGTGTTAGTTTTTTCAGCGCTTTGTTCTCCGGCGGTTTTCATTTTAATGCCCGACGGGTTTCCTTCAATGCGCACACAAGCGTATCTTTAATAAATTGTTTAGGTGCTGCGCAACAATCACTAGCATGTACGTGTGTAAGATGTGTGTGTATTTGAGTTTGCTTCTACGGTGAAGTACTCTTCTTCTGCTAGTATTGTGCTTTGTGTGTTAACCAGTGGGTGTGTTTGTACTTTGATGCGTTGAATAAATTGCTGCTGGTGTGTTTGTCGTTCCGAGTGCGCATGTGTTTGTGCTGCTCGTAATTTGTGTGGTCTTGTAGGCATGTTTTGTGCTGGTGATGTACCTGGGGTACTGCTGGGTGGGTGGTGTGACAGTTTATCTAGTACTGGCAATGTGTAGTAGTGATCTTGTATGTGGTGCTTGGATCATGACGTGTGTGTAGTGTGATTGATTAGTGCGTGTGTGTCTGGTGATTGTGCAGTGCTTTCCGTGGTGTGCCGTCTGGGATGGTGCCGGGCTGTGTAGTGCTGCGCAGTTCTGAGTGCGGGTGTGTTGTGTAGCGCCAATATGCAATGTGTGTGGGTTACACGGTGCCAGCTGTGTGGGAGGGTTGCCGGAGATATGAATGTGTATTATTTGTAAATGTTATGGTGCTAAATTCCTGTAGTGTTACACAGCCTTTCCTCACACCAGAAGAGCACCAACACCGCAGGCTCTCAATCCAGCCCTCAGTTTACCACCCCTCTCCCGTCGCCCCAGGTCAGAGGGCGAGAAAGGGAGGCTTCTTTGGTGGTCTAGTCTCTCTCTCCGGTTGCTTAGCAGCTAATAATAGGAGATGCTTGTGGGGTGATTTGTCTCTTCCTCAGCCAATGGGGGGAGGTAGATCCCTTTTCCATCCTAAACCTCCCACCCACCCAGCTGCCCCCCCCTCACTTCTTTTCAAGATCTGCTTGGAGGCAGCTTCTCACCAAATGTTGGTGCGACTACCTGTGAAGAGGAGCTCCGAGACCTCCAGAGCGGCCCTTTTTCTCTCCACTTCTGATTTTCGATGGATGGCCGTGCTTTGGTTTCTATATTTTTGTTGCAGCTGATCCCTCTTTGGAGTGTGTGCAGTTTTTGAATTTTGATTTTCTATTGGTGTTGTTTTCACCGCTCCTTCTGCAACTTAAAATATTTTGTGCCAATCAGGAGGAAAAGGAAAGGGAAAAGAGCGTCTCCGAGGAGCTAGGATGATGAAGATCTGGGTCTCCGAGGGTCTCCCTGCCTGGCACCCCCTCCCTCCATGGATTATCTGTCCTGACCGCCTGCGGCTGACGTTCTTTCTGATTGTGTCTTTGGGTCATTTTCTTTCGTTTTTTTGTTGCTAGTGAATTTGTGTTCCTCTCCTCGCCAACACCACCAGCTCCCTCCTTGTGCTTGGATCCCCTATGGCAACGGGTCTCTGCCCCCCCCCCCCCCCTTTGCGCCCCCAGGAGGTTTTGGGGGCAGCCCCCCGGGTACAGCACCCCTGCACCACCGTCTGTCAACCCGGACCTGCAGAGGAGAACTAGCTACTGCCACGCTGCCTATGGCCTGAAGCAGATCTTCAAGGTAAGAGGGTAAGGGGGGTGCCCGGTGGGAGGAAGGGGGTGCAAGTGTGGCGAGAGTGACCCACTTCTTCAAACCATCTGGAGCTCGGCATCCTCGAACAGAAGTGGGCGAGAGAGTGTCCCGTCTCCTTGCATTGAAAGAGGTGCTCCTTTAAAAACAAGCATTGATAATGCAATAGGTCTTGCCTTTGATTAAGTTAAAGCTATTTGCTTTGCTAATGGTATTGTTTAGCAAAGCAAATGGCTTTAACTTAATAAAAGGCGAGACCTATTGCATTTTTAATGCTTGTTTTTGTTTGTCGCCCTGATGGTACTTAGGATGTGCATTGCTTCAGCCTGGCGTAACCATATGCCCCTTCCTTTCATCAACGGCTGGCCTGCTTGTTAGCAATCTATAATTTGGAAAGTTGCTTTGTATGCAGGGAAAGGCAAAAAAGCAAGAAAGAAGGTGAGTGACACGGATCTCTGCGCCCCATGCCGAGTGGCTATGGTCCAGCGGGACCTGTCGGGGTATATACTAGTTAAGCAGCTGGGCGAGCGGACTGAATAGTTTGCTATATCTGGGAGTGTTCTTCTACCTGTTGATTAATGCTCTTATATAGGTATTTGATCCTGGAAGTATTTAATGAAAAAGGTTATAGTGTGTTTGGAACAATTTAAACAATCTTTACTGTATACCTTGCATGGTGCACTTTACATATTGAACTTCACAGTCATTGAACCTAGGAATTGATTAATTTTTGTATCTAATAAAATGAATTTATCAATCATAATGCTGTTCTGGTTTATATGTAGTGCAATATGGCACTTTCCGCTTCTGTTCTGGGGTGAAAAGCAAACATTTTGCAATAAAAATTATTTTTTTTAAAGAAAATATAACTAACAGCGCAGACTACAGAACAAGAGTATCTACCAAAAATAAATGTGTGCATGGCACTTTCTCGTGTTAGTGAAAAACATGTTCAAACCACCATCTTAAAAAGATGCTAAGTTAAAAAGTAAAACTAAAAAGTAGTTTGCTTGTCAATGTGTGTTTATTTCTCAATTGAATTGTTGGTGGGTTCTTCAGCAGCGTGCCTAACCCTTCAGTTCCAATGGATGGTACATCCTGTGATCAACATTGCCGTATCCAACCAGCCATTTCCCCAGCACTATAGCCTCTTTGCTAGGTTTGATGCACGGACAGTGCAGACTGGTCTATATCTGTGGGAGATGTGCATGTGCACAGGCAGCACTGACCAAGGAAAGGCACTGAGATGGTTCCGACAAATAAGGAGCCGGATGATAGATCGCAACCTCCTGCTGCGTGCACAAAAGCTAGTTTTATATTGCAGATGCCTCACTGTTGTTTATGCTTTCATGGTTCAGTAAAAGAGACACAGATGATTGACGGAATGTTGAGCAAATCAAACATTCACACCCAGTCTATAGATCTGGGCTAAAACCCATCGTTCTTTTGCTCACCATACCTCCCCAGTTTAGACCCAGCCATATGCAAATCAGTCTTGACCCTATGCCTCATGGGAACAATCCGGACCAAACTACTAAGCCAGGTCCTCCTTGGAACCGGTTTTGGGGCATCACCCCTAATTAGCCAGGCTGGCTCAGAGTTCAATAAAGCATAGGTTGGTGCATAGAAGGCGTCTGTGACCCCTTTATTCCACATCTAGCAGGCGCATATCCAGCTTTGTCTATTGACCTTGGCTTCTGTTTTTTTGACCTGTGGTTAGCCCTTTCAGAGGACTCCAAACTCTGTGAGGTCAATACACCCATTCTAATCATCTGAGCACCGTCTGGAGGTCCCCACTAAAGCCATGTTCTGCTCATCATAACCTCTGCCCTGGAGGGCTATGTCCTGGAGAGCTCTCTCCTGGAGGGCTCTGACCTGGAGGGCTCTGTCCTGGAGGGCTCTGTCCTGGAGGACTCTGTCCTGGAGGGCTCTGTCTTGGAGGGCTCTGTCTTGGAGGGCTCTGTCTTGGAGGGCTCTGTCATGGAGAGCTCTGTCCTGGAGGGCTCTGTCCTGGAGGGCTCTGTCTTGGAGAGTTCTGTCCTAGATGGCTCTGTCCTAGATGGCTCTGTCCTGGAGGGATCTGTCCTGGAGGGCTCTGTACTGGAGAGCTCTGCCCTGGAGGGCTCTGTCCTGGAGATCTCTGTCCTGGGGGGCTCTGTCCTGGAGATCTCTGTCCTGGAGTGCTCTGTCCTGGAGAGCTCTGTCCTGGATGGCTCTTTCCTGGATGGCTCTATCCTGGATGGCTCTGTCCTGGATGGCTCTGTCCCGGAGGGCTCTGTCCTGGAGAGCTCTGTCCTGGATGGCTCTGTCCTAAATGGCTCTGTCCAGGATGGCTCTGTCCTGGAGAGCTCTGTCCTGGAGAGCTCTGTCCTGTTCTCATAAGCTGGTGGAGTCTATGCATTAGCCTGTGACAGCATGCACAGGGCAAGCAGAAAAGACAGAATCCTAGAGGATGCCTAGAAAGTCACGTATTCCACATACCTCCAGGAAATTCTTTCCGTTGTAAATAACCAATTTATGGCTGCACCCTAGACAGTAGAAACAGATACACCAATTTGCATCATAAGCCCTAAGGCACTAACATATAAATTATAGAGTATTTGCCCCACCCAGCACTGCAGACTGTCTAAAGCCTCCCCGTGTGTTGCTTCACCCTGCCTGGGCAAATAAACCAAAGTGAGAGAATTTAAGAGGGAGTGTCAGCTCCAGGCGCCCGCTGCACCCTACATGACTGCCCTACAATGAGATGGCAGCTTGATAGAAACATTGCTGCCTCAGCCCTTCAATTAGCATAGCGTGCCTTGTGGGCAATATCTTATGACACAATTCTTCACTTCTCTCGAGGTATAAAACATGAACACACCCAGGTTCGCACGCTTGTCAGAGATCTTCCTGTTTTTTTCTGGGATAGGCTAGGGTGTGACTTTGTTGTTTTGTCTCTAGCGCCATGAAGCCACTGAGTGTTTTACGCTGCACTACATAAATCAAAAACAAATGAAGGAACAGTAAGGTGTTTTTAGGTTTCGCCCTGGCCGTAGCACCTGTGAAGCAGGTGCTCCGCCCAGGGCGAAACCTTATGATCCTACAATATGGGGCTTAGTCCCGCCTCTGTCTTCCATTGGCTAGCTCCATAAATGGAGGCTAGCCATTGGAAGAGATTGGCTGTCAATCACGCTTTCCCGTGAAAACGCGATTCGGGGGCGTTTCCATGTCTTTTTTTAAGCCCCGCCCCTTGTTGCTGTGTGTCCCGGGCCTGCAGCTGTGATTGGCTGCCGGCCCGGGACACCTCTGTGACGTCATTCCCCGGGCCGCGCTGTGATTGGCTGCCGGCCCGGGACCTTTGTTGTTTCAACTAGCAACCAATATTAATATTCATCTATCTTTACATAATCGCCTCAAATCTTCCTTCCTTTACTAATTAACCAACCTAAATATTTCTATTAAATCTCCGTCTTCCTCTCTGAGAAATCGCCTGTCAGTATCACTCACAAAGCACGCGCATAGACGCAGCGCAACTCTGTTCCATATCCACTCTGAAACTCCTCCACACATGCGTATGCCTCGAGAGAGACCTCGCGCATTTCCACTGAATGGAATCCTCTGACGTTCATCCCACAACGGTAGGCTTCCGTTAAACTGCCCTATTCAAATTCCTCTTACGAACGATTTCTTTAAAATCAAGTTATCTTCTTATAAACTTCTTCTAATGTAATTTTTTATTATGTTTAAACAAAACCCTTCGACTCCCTAATCAATTATCTAAACAGAACGCGCTCTCTGCCCTTAACATGAAGCATGCGTTCTTCCGTAACACCCTCGCGTTACATCTAATCCTTTTAAATACTCGTTCGATTTGCGGCTATCGTAATGCTTTCTGTGTGCACCTGATTAACACTAAGGTTCGTAAAAAAAAAAAAGTTTTGGGACTCGGGCCTATTAAGTTTCTTTAATTTAGTGATGCCACTTTCACTTTTCACCAATTATAATACCCTGAACACGGGATTCTGTTTGAGAATGTGAGAGTCAGGGTCCTGGAAAGAAAGTATTTAACTCCCTGCTTACGCTATAGGCCCACCTCTTAGGTTGGGTAGTATTTTTGAATGGATTGCTGAGTGGGCCGGCCTGGCAATGAATGGGCTTTTGTATTCAACTTCTGTATGTCTCTGCAAGATGGCCCTTTCTGTCGCCTCCCATACGCGTTGATGGTGTATGTGCTGTTAACTTCATTATATATTCAACTGGAGGTCGGCTTCTACCTCAGAGGTAGAGCCAGGGCCCACATTATCGGTCTTTCCCCAGTTGTCCTATGAAACCTCACTTGAGCTACTATCCCGGCTTCAATCCGGTTCACCTCTGGATGCATGTCCAGCTAAGTGTCTGGCCAAGGTGGCGTCGGCAGTGAACAGCTTGCTGAACCCCCTGCTCAATTTGTCACTGAGCTCCGGGGTGGTACCTCGAGAATGGAAACATGCACTCATTCTGCCGCTGATCAAAAAACCTTTGTTAGATCCCCTGCAGCTGGCTAACTATAGACCAATCTCCCTCCTTCCTGCTCTGGCGAAGGTGGTTGAGAAACATGTTCAACACTCTCTCACCACCTTTATCGAGAATAACAACCTGCTCCACGATTCTCAATCTGGCTTCCGGGCTAATTACAGCACGGAGACAGCCCTCGTGGAGGTGACCGACGCCATCAGAGAGACGCTCGACCTGGGGGGAAAGGCTATGTTAGTCATGCTTGACCTGTCGGCGGCGTTCGACACCGTCCCCCACGCAGGCCTCCTTTTAAGACTCAGGGAGATAGGACTGAGGGGGACGGTGCTGGACTGGTTCCAATCCTTTCTAGCCGACCGTCGGCAGGTGATCTGGGCTCCACCGTTCTCCGCGGAAATGCCATCGCTAGAGGTGGGGGTGCCTCAAGGGTCCATTCTGAGCCCCACCATATTTAACATCTATATGGCCCCTCTGGCGATGGTAGCGGAGGCTTATGGGGCCCGGGTCATCTCATACGCTGATGACACTCAGCTTCTGTTTACATGCAGGAAGGGAGAGGTGTTTGACGGCGACAGAATTAAAGACTGTTTGAGTGCAGTTTTCAAGTGGTTTCAGCGGCACTGCCTGAAATGCAACTCAGACAAGTCTGAGCTGCTCTTCTTCGGCTGTGCCCCTGATCCTGGGTGGAAGTCGTGGTGGCCCCAGGATATGTTTCCTCCTGAGACGTCATCTTCCCAAGTGAAAAACCTTGGAGTTGTATTCGATGACGATCTCTCTTTTCGACCCCACATTTTGGGGCTATCGGGGAAATGCTTCGGCATCCTTAAGATGCTTAGGAAATTCCTTCCACTGCTCTCCCTACAATACCGTAAGACCGTAGTCCAGGCGCTTGTGGGATCTAGATTAGATTACGCTAACGCGCTCTTTGCAGGTCTGCCAAAATACCTCTTGTCCAGACTACAAATCGTCCAAAACTCGGCGGCTAGAGCCATATTTGGCCTGCCAAGGAGAGCCAGCGCCTCAGTGCTGCTTAAAAGGCTGCATTGGCTTCCTATTTCGAGTAGAATTAGGTTCAAAATCCTCACGTTGGCATTTAAAGCCCTTCATTCCATTCTATTGGCCCCGGCTACATCAGGAAGCGCATTACTCCCTATGTTCCGCGGAGGATGTTGCGGTCTGCCGATTTGGCAAAAATGGTAGTTCCTGCTGTGAAACGAGTCCGGATGGGAGGCCGGTCCTTCCAATACGTGGCGGCTCGTTATTGGAATGAGCTCCCTCTCTCCCTCCGCAAAGCCAATAACCTTCTGGCTTTCAGGAAGGAGCTGAAGACCGTGCTTTTCTCTACATGATCTCTGTGACTGCTGCGTCTCTGCTTTGTTGTTTTCTGAGTTTTTCAGGCCTCTTTGCTAAAGCGCCGGGACACCCCTCGGGGTAGCCGTGCGCTCTAAAAGTACGGCTATAACATATAGCACCAGTTTTAGTTTTCGGGAGCTCCCATGCTCCAGATTACACGTTTTTTGCGCTTTTCCTCGGACCTTTCCGGCGCCCTGTGACCTATGCCCACGGGAAGCCTGCTGCAAGAGGCCTGCATAGCCGGCTCCCCGGTCTCCTAGCTAATCCAGCCCGGAGACCAGAAATGCCCTCAGCTCTGTGCGGCGTGGTGCTGAATTGAAATGAGATCACTATATAAGAGAGGAGACTCCCTTTCGAGAGAGTGGTTATTTTACTGTACTCTTCAGTGATTTTGTTCGACTGTTTATCTTGTTTTATGTAGTATAACATTTTAGCGGTTTCGATTTTTTGTATTGTATTTTTTTTAGAAAGCCTATACGTCGGATTAACGCCTGTCTGCAGAACGCCGTGTTGGCAGTAAATTGCATTAGGAACGAATATGATATAGATTTATCGTTTGCCTTAATGTTTTGTGTTTATGGGTCGTTGTTTCCAGATTTTCGTTTGCCGGCAAGGTCCTATGATCCAATTGCTGTATGCAGAGTCGAACTTTCGTATAACAAAGAGAACTGTGCGGTCCTGTCCAGTTTGACCATTTACGGGCTGTACTGTGAGACACTCACCAACCCCCCCTCCTAGTCTAGACGTTGTGTAAATACTCTTGTTATCCAGAGTGGATTATAACAGCGGCCAGAATCTAACGGACCCCGCCCGTCCTACGCACAGGGTGAAAGCCCAGGACCCCCCCCCACCGCCCCCCCCCCCCACCGGCCCATCCCTTGCTTGTTTCATTTGTTTTCTCCTTTTTGCCTTTTAACCATCTTTCTGAGCAGCATGTGAGGGCCCTGGCTGTACCAAGCTGTAGATGTGTCTGTGTGTGTATATGTGTATGTACAACCATGAGTCTGTGTGTGTGCAAAATGTAGGTGTGTCAGTGTGTGTGAAGTTGTGGGTGCTTGCATGAATGTGCCAGTGTGCAAGTATGGGTGCGTGCACGAGTGTCAGCGTGTGATTAAGTGGTGGCTGTGAGTGTCGCCTGTGTGCAAGTTGTGAGTGTGTCCATAAGTTGTGTGTGTCGGATTGCTTGTAAGCATGAGTCAGTGTGTGCAAAAGTATTGATGTATGTGTGTGTCAGCGTGTGTGCAAGTTGTGTGTCAGTGTCAGTGTGTGTGTAAGCACAAGTCATCATGTGTGCAAGGTGTGGTGTGTGTGTTCCAGCCTGCTGTGCTGTGTGTCTCTGGGCCTCGGCAGATCCGGGCTGTTCCCCAGTCCTGGCGAGGAATGCACTCTCCGCCCCTATCCTCAGCCAGCCTCCTCCGCCACTCCCTCCCACTCCCTCCTCCTGCAGCCTCTCCCTCCCCAGGGACAGTGGCCCGCCCCTGGCTCATCCCCAGCCAGCCCCACAACATCACCCAGCCTCCCCCGTCACTGCTCCCCACCAATATCAACAGCACTAACTAGAACAATACGGTACAGTGCACTTAATTCTTCACGTTACTACATCGATGTTGGCCTGGACTTTGTGCTCTTTATGTTTTTAATGTGAAGATTGTATTTACTTTTGTGATTTCATATAGCGCTAATATGGGACATGCTTTATGGTACCGCGGAAATATGTATGATTGTCATACTTGTAGAATGCATTGCAACTGGTCATTTCCGAGTGAGATGTAGCTCCTTCCTAGAAGTCAGTGCCTGTATATCTCTATGCTAAGCAAAAGAAAACATTGGCAAAGCCAGTAGGCCTCACCGACATAAGAGCTATTGGCTTTGTCAATGTGATTCTTTTAGCCATGTTGTACAGTGTGGCTCTGTGTGTGTGGCTCTGTATGTGTGGCTCTGTATGTGTGGCTCTGTATGTGTGGCTCTGTGTGTGTGGCTCTGTGTGTGGCTCTGTGTGTGTTGCTCTGTGTGTGTTGCTCTGTGTGTGTTGCCTTGTGTGTGTGTGTGGCCCTGTGTGTGTGTGGCTCTGTGTGTGTGTGGCTCTGTGTGTGTGTGGCTCTGTGTGTGTGGCTCTGTGTGTGTGTGTGGCTCTGTGTGTGCGTGTGGCTCTGTGTGTGCGTGTGGCTGTGTGTGTGCGTGTGTGTGTGTGTGTGTGGCTGTGTGTGTGTTTGGATCTGTGTGTGTGGCTCTGTGTGTGTGTGGCGGCTCTGTATGTGGGTGGGTGTGTGTGTGTGGGTGCAAATGCAATAGGTCTCGCATTTGCGAGAGATTAAGCTATTGGCATTGTAAATGACAATGCCATTGATTTATCTGTTTTCAAAACCAACACATAAAAAAAATTGTCATTTACAATGCCAATAGCTCTAACTTTTGTAAAGGCGAGACCGTTGCATTGTAAATGCTTGTTTTAAGATGCTTCTGAATTCCTCATAATATCCAGGAGACAAGGACCTGCCCAGTCCATGCGTCAACTTAGGGCCAGCTTTAGCAATGTTGCCGCCCAGTGCCACAATGTTTGTTGGCGCTCCACGGATTCCCTCACTACCGCCCTTTACCAGTGCCCCTCAAGTCTCCAGAACCACTCTCTCTCAGATGCATTTAGTTTTATAGCGCCACTCATACCAGTGTAGGGTGTCAGAGCAGCTTTACATCACACACATTACAAAGAGACAATCAATATTAGGTGTGTAAATCAGTGTATAGAAAATATTACGTAAGGCAGAGAACTACAAGGTGTAGGAGTCACATGTCACTCATACTGGTGGGCAGTATAGTTTAATAGTGCTTGGTCTGGAGAATCAGAAACTCAGAATTTAAAATGTAACACCATGGTTAGGGGTTCTCTTTAATAATCACAATTGTTTTCTATCCATATGAACCCCTTTTCCAACATTAGGATAATGAAGGACTGGGGTAAAACATGATAATGCTCTAATCTATACCTTGTAGTTTGCAAGCAGCTCTTTGATGACAGTTAACAGCTCACTGTTCTATGTTAGGATTTTAACTTATAACTACAAGTAACAAAAGGATATCTCAGACAAAAGCAACAACATACTGACCTATTAACATTATACTCACTTTGTGATCTGCATGGTACAAGTTATTTGCAGTAGCCATATCAACGCACTGTCCCTCATCTTTCTTGAGGAAGAACATTAATCACTGGAGTTACCTTATCATTTTTATAGTTGCTTGAAAATTGCTGGAGGATAGAAGTGCGTCAGCAGGTGCTTTCCAAACCATATTATACTTGCAAACACAAAGCCCCCACCTGAAGTCAGCGCCTAGTACGGTCTCAGCGCCCTAGAGCCGGCCCGGTGTGCATTTGTCATCTTGTTTACGAAGACGCTGGAGTGTCGATGGTGGGGCTTTATCTATGGCTGGTTGCTGTATTTTGCTTCACTTGCATGGATCGCCCTTCTCTTCCATGTATACGTTGTACCATGCTGTATACTGTACATAGTTTGCATGCGTACACCAGTACACACTTCTCTTCTAGGATCCAAATTGAGTGGTATTGATAGAAGGTTTTATCCCCTTGGTGGCCATGATGAGCTAGGGTTAGGGCTGTGTGGTATCTTCCATCATCCCCCCTCCCCTGTAGAGGTATAATGGAACCTTCCACTTGGAGGCTCTTTAGAAAGTTCTGGGGTATTGATGACAGTTGGAAGGTGAAGAGTGACAACAGATGGCTCTAAGCGCTAGGCTGTGGCTGTGGTGTCTCCAATAACGCCTGTGTTGACTCTGTCCAGACTATTGTGATACTTCTATAGGTTTCCACAGGCTGACCCTATGGGAGCATGAGTGGTAGTGTGGGCTTGTCCACGTGCAAAGCCAGGGCCATTCAGTATCATATGAGAAGTCTTGCGTAATGCTGTGCTCGAGAAAAGGTGAGTCGGTAGGTTGTAGACCATCAGAACTATCATGATCATCCAGTGAGGCAACTTTCTCATTTATCCTCAGTGAGAATACTCCTCTTTGGCCTAAAAAAAGGTTTTCTGGAGCTTTTCTAGTTGTGACTATGCAATCGACACTCGCATGGGTGATTGAAAGCAACCTCCGAAGAGATGATGTAGGTGCAAGGCAAGGAAGAGAAACCACAGCCAACACCTACACCCGTGATGAAGATTAAATCAAGGCACCACCACTACATAAAGCCAAAAGTCGTTTGAGTCGTCGTCACCAGAGCAGCTTCAAAAACCCTATTTGATGGCCTATTAGGACCTATTCCCTGATGTAAACTCCATAGCATTAGGGGTACATTACGAGGTTGAAATTAACCACATAATTAAGATCTAAGGAGGCCTCCAATTGTGCAAAAGCTCTTAGAACGGATGGGCACATCTTTTGAATAAGTACATAAAGAATGCATATTTTTTCTGAATAATGCTTCTTGGAGGACACAAAAAACATTATAGTTAAATTTGACATTAAAGTTAACCCTGTCTGCTCTGTGCCAGAGCTACCAGACAGATTACTAGGCACACTGGAGGCGCTACACTTGGATCCATATTTCTCTTCTCCTACTCATGAAAAAAGCCATACTTTAGACCAGAGCTTTTCTACAATCACTCTAGGCTTAATTTAACCCCTTCCTCTTGTTTGGTCTGACCATTTTCTTCTTGAGTTCACATGTGAGAAGGCTTCTAACCCTACCAAGACTCCAGGGAATTGCAAAAACATTAACTACAGACCCTTTCACTTAATCACACCGGACGCACTTCTTAAGGCCCTTAAAAAGCATCCGATCATTCTCAGTGGGGACCTAGAGAAAGATGTAGAGGACCTTATAACTGTCTTTTGTGCCGGGCTGGGGAACTTGCCCCACCTGCCTCTCACTCTGGTAAGACGACCAGGCCATCCGCCCCCTAGTTCACCACTGCTCTCAAAGAAAGTAAGAGATCATGTAAGCATTTCGAAAGGGTCTGGCGGAAAAACTTTGACCTTAATGATAAAATCACGTACAAACAGGCATTAAAGACCTATTTCAAACAAGTCCTGGAGGCAAAAAAAACTTTCTTAGCTGCCAAGATCGAACGTGCGTCGAACAAAAACAAGGGCATTTTTAAAATTGTCAGCGATTTCTCCTCCCCGGCAGTAGTAGACAAGTCATTTTCTCCCACTGAGGCATGGACGAGTCGCATGGCGTCCTATTTCCATAATAAAATCGTAAGCATTCAGGAATCCTTCCTGAACTCTCCTCGGGCTCAGAGTGACAAGGGTGTGCCTAGTCCTCCTCAAAATCAAGTTAAGAGTCCTTCTTTAAAACAGTTCCCACTGATCCCAATGGAACAAACTCTTGGAGTAATGAACAGCCTCAATTACGGCTCTCCCTCTGACCCTTGCCCTGCGCACACATTGGCATCTATCGCGGATATCATTAATCCAGCATTCAATCAGATCCTAAATCTCTCCTTGAAGATGGGCCAGATCCCTGACAGATGGAAGAGAGCCAAAATCCTGCCTCTCCTAAAGAAACCTACCCTGGACCTTGAACTAACTACAGACCCATATCACTGCTTCCCTTCATATCCAAAGCCCTGGAAAAAGTGGTGAACAAGGTCACCACAGAGGTTATCGAAAGCAACTCCTTACTCCACCAGAGTCAGTCAGGGTTCAGGGCCAACTTCAGTATTGAGACGGCACTCCTGGAAGTATCTGAAGCTATAAAAGAGGAAGTGGACAGAGGTGGCAAAGCCATACTGATACTCCTGGACTTATCAACGGCGTTTGATACCGTCCCCCACGATCGCCTCCTGCAGCGACTCCGGGAGTGAGGGTTTGGGGGTACGGTACTCAACTGGTTCACCTCCTTTTTAAAGGACCGCCAGCAAACAGTATGGGCTCCACCTTTTGCTGCCCCGATCCCACCCCTTGAGGTGGGTGTGCCCCAGGGCTCTATTTTGAGCCCCATCCTCTTTAATCTGTACATGACACCCCTCGCAACTCTGGCTGAGAACCACGGCGCAAAAATCGTATTGCATGCCGACGATACGCAGCTGCTCTTTACCAGCGGCAAAAACATGGACTTCAAGGGCGACACGATTAACAACTGCCTTACAAAGGTATTCTCCTGGCTCCAGCAAAACCAACTTAAATGCAATCCTGGTAAATCTGAGATTATCTTCTTCGAGCACAGCCCCAGCAACCTCTGGCGCAGTCGGTGGCCCGCTGACATGTCCCCTCCCACGTCTCCTGTGAAAAATCTAGGGATGAAGCTCGATGAAAATCTCTCCATGCAGGCACAAATCCAATCTGTGACTGGTTCATGTTTTGGCCTGCTTAAGATGCTGAAACAGTTCCTGCCCCTCTTATCTACCACCCACAGAAACACAGTGGTCCAGGCATTAATAATCTCCAGGTTGGATTACGTGAATATACTCTATCTGGGTTTGCCTGAGTATCTACTGACTAGACTACAGGTGACTCAGAACGCCGCAGCCAGAGCCATACTCATGTTGGGTCCCAGAGCCCGTATGGCTGCACAGTTGAAGTCTCTTCATTGGCTCCCTGTCCGCAAGAGGATTCATTTTAAAGCCATGGTCCTGGCCTTTAAGGCACTTCACGGTTTAGGTGCTGGATACATTACAAAAAGAGTTCAATTTTATCATCTTCACCGTGCCCTCAGGTCAGCAGCACTGCAACTGGCTCGGTCCCCCAGATACCTTCAGGCACGTATCGGGGGTCGCTCTTTCCAGGTGCAAGCAGCCAAATTGTGGAACAATCTACCTATCGATCTAAGGTTAACTCAGGATCTCCTAGGTAAAATGTCTGTTTATACGGGCAGTGGTTCAGCCAGCCCCTATCTAAATATGGGGCGGGACTCCGTCAGCTCAATGGAGTGCTTGTAACCTCCGCTGCGGAAGGTCAACAGGAGTTCCGCCAAGATCTAGATCAGGCCTTAGTCTCCATTGTTATTCTTACTTCTGTTCTGTCCCTTTTAAAGAAATGTGAGAAGTGCCTTTTGACTAAAAATATTAAAGTTTTAACAACAACAAGGACGGGCAACAGAATTATTACATTCATATACTAGCAATTACAGATTGCACTCATAAGTGTAAATTATTTCAGCAATAATACCAGCAGTAATAATTATATCAAAAACATCTCCTGGGTGGGATATTCTTCACCTCCATGTCCTTAATATTACTGAAAATTGTATGAACAATAAATACATTACAATAACTTTCATTTAAGTATTAATTATTCAAAAAAATTAAAAGCCATTGTTATTTGTAATATCAATACATCTAAGTCACGTAAATACAACACATATTGCAGTACAAATGCTATAGGTGTCACATTTGCGAAAGTTAAAACTATTGGCATTGTCAATGACAAAGCTATTAATTTCGCTACTTTCAAAAACCAACACATTAATAAAAAAATTGTCATTTACAAGACCAATAGCTCAAACTTTCCTAATGCGAAACCTATTGCATTGTAAATGCTTGTTTAGTTTGGAAATTTATGAACACGGAAAGCTTGTCTTAGTGCAAAACTAACCGCAAAGTTTATTTTGCAATGGTGCATGTTACAAATAGTTAGTTTGCACAGAGTTCAGAAATGAGAAAGAATGGTTAGAGACCAAATATATATTAAACATTTTCTAAACTTATGATCCATTTTACTGGCGCCTGCATGTTTTGGAGTCTTGCATGGTAAAACATGGAACACTCGGGGCCAAATTTACCAACATTTCAAGGAACACAGCGCAGCAGCCAAAAATGCTGTGGTGCGTTGCGTGACAGGCAGGGAGCAGGAGAGCGCCATATCTACAGAGGCGTGGCACTCTCCTCCCCCTCCTTTAGGGCAGAATTTTTCTGCCAAGTGCCAGGCACACACCTTTGCGTCATAGTTCAAGGGTGTGTGTGTGTGAGTCTAGCACAGGCTTTGTACAGGAAGTCTTCCCTTCCACTACAAAATATCATGCCTAGACAACTTTTTTAACGTTTGTTACTTTGTACGTGTGATGTGCAGTGCAACACTCATGCAAAGTTGGAAAAGAAAGGAGAAATGAAAAATCTCTCCTTTTAACACCTTCTTTCAAATTGCGCTAATTTTGAATGGAAAACCCAGTTTCACATTTTTGGTAGACAGGGTTTTGCGACAAAAAAGCATGGATGGTTGCATGGGGATGCCCATGTAACGCACCCTTGATGCTTAAGTAAGACAAAGTAGTGCCTTATGCTACTTTTCATTACTTTTAGGCAATTTCCAGCACCAACAAGTTGTGCTCTGGAAAGTAAATAATAAAAAAACATTTTGTGCTGGTTTGCGTCACTTTTGTGATGCGAACACAAGGATAATGTTGCTAAATCTGGCCCCCAGAATCTGCCGCAATCGTGTTGACACCTGTGAAAGTTTATGTTCTCTCCTTGTCATGAAAAAACACTGAATTCAGTTTGTGCCAGGGTTGCCCAACACAGACGAATATGAGCAATTCATGGAGGTCGGCAAACGGGTCCCATCCTCTGCAGTAACAGATTATGTTTAATGCAGCTACCTGAAAGTTTTGAGAAAGAGGTCCACAACTGCCTCTGGGTGGATTGTCCTTTCCCGATTCTAGAACCCAAAGAAATGCATCAATATAGCCTTATAGCCCGCCTTAGAGGGCTATACCGGCAATTAAAGGCCCTCTCCAGCGTTAAAGGCCCCGAGCCGAAGGCGAGGGCCTTTAACAAGGGAAAGGGACATTAATAGCCGGTATAGCCCATCTACGAAGGGCTATAAGGCTATTAGAACATTCTGCCACTAGAGGACAGAATGTTCTAACAAAAAAATAAAGACTTTTGGAAGCGTGAGGGGATTGGAATCCCCTCAGGCTCCCTGAAGCCTTTGTTCACAGCCAGAGCTGTGAACAAAGAAACATTGGAATGTTGGAGCTCCGGGTTTATACCGGCCATTATAAGCCCAGAGCACTCCATTGTTTTCAATGGAGCTCCCAACATTCCAATGTTCTAATAGAACTTGGCAAGCATGACATGACAGGACATGAGTAGGATGGACCCAGCAGGCTGTTTGCCATCTCGTCTGAGAGACATCAATCGACCTAAATGAGGATTGTCCCAGAACTCATTGAACTAGTCTTGTCAGACAGGTACAAGAGTAGAAGGTCTTCTTTTCAGAGACGTTTTCGTGAAAGATTTAGGCAAATTCGTTAATACCTTCAAGGTGCAATTAGCCCTCCAAAAACTATTTTAACCTGGATTTTTTGGGCATGTCAGATGAAACGGGGGACAGTCGCTGGGCCGCCAATACTTTCAAGGTTTCCAAAGGGGATTTGGGATACAGAAACGTGGATGCTAGTATGACAGCTCCAGTGGAGGCAACTTCTTCACAACCAGAATGGCCATGGCATATACAGCAGATTTGGTTACCATGGAGAATCCAGGCCAACACAGGAATCAGATTTGCAGGTATAAATAATCCTTATCTTCAAAGTGGGTTTGGGGAGCAGAGATGGATTGTTTCTGTGCAGTTGTGAGAAAATAACACAACACGGATGTGTCTCAGATATAATTCAACACAAATGAGTTTTTACTATAAAGAACAGAGTTTTATAGATTCGGAACTTCAGAAACTGTTGCACAAAGAAGCTTCAAGCCTCTAGAGCGAGAGTATTCTCATCAAATGGAGTTTTTTTTATTATATTCCAAATGCATATCGTAATCGGCCTTTCTGGGTGATCCACAGTTGTGCATGAGAAATGTTTGACAGCATATGAATGTTTCTCCAGAGGGTTTTGGTCAGACAGCAAGGGCCAGTTGCCTTACAAAAACCCTACAAACCTTATCTATGCTTACCAGGTGGCGAAATGGATCATGCCAGAAACAAAAAATGAATGTCAGTAAATTTGGAGCACATTCATGCACAGAAGCTATGGTTCCCAAGGCTTATTTACTAGGTTAGAAGACATTGTGAGGGCCGCAGATTGGTCCCCTGATTCAATATTGTAAAAGTTGTATTGCAAACCTGTTGTTGATGTTGCTTCTGTTGTCACAGCTGAGCTTTGAACTAGGATAATCAGAGCCTCCAGTCCTGCCATAGAAGAAAATGTATTCTAGCTCAAGATCGCATCAATATTTTTCAGTTCGATTGAGGACATGGAGGTGAAGACTGTACTATCCAAGGGATATTTTTGCTACAATTGTTACTACTGGAACTATTGTTGAAATAATTGGCATCTATGAGTACAATCTTTAAGTGCGTGAATATGAATGTAATAATTCTGTTACCCACCCTTGTTCTTTGTTTAAAGGTAATATTTGGAGGCAAAATGTACTTCTCACATTTCTTTTTACTGGAACAGAAGCAAGAATTAAAATAGAGGTTCGGCCTTGACAGCATGGGGCAAAGCAGAAACAAGAGGGTCTGCTGTAATGTAATGTAATGTATTACTTGTAAAGCGCACTGTTGCCAGCCAGCGTCCTGGCGCTGTATACCGCTGGGGAACCCGTCCTGGCTTTCCCTGTGGGATGGTCCCTACTGGGAGTCCCCCAGTCCCAGTTCTGAGCGGAGTGTCTTTTTAGCCTGCTCAGGCCAATCCCCGCATGGCTCTCATACTATGAGAGCAGCGTGGGAATTGCACAGGGAGTTTGTGATGTAGTCCCAGTGGCTGCTGGGACCAGGAAAACTGAGGCGCGATGTGGGAGGCAGCCTGCAGCTGTAGGTAAGTTTTCCTTTTTTTTTAATTATTATTATTAAAACACTCTCCGTGCTCCCCCTCCTGCGCTACCCCCCTCATTACCGTCTGCCCCCACTCCATCACTTTTTGTTTGTTGCGGCCGCGACTGATATGCACAGTAGGGAACCAGAGGCTATGGTGCCTCAAATGTGACCTGGCCTCCACACAGCACCTGCTGTACACAAAAAAGCCACTCAAGTGATTTATCATGTTTTCTAGTCTATCATATTATGCAATGTATTCATGTTATAGCAGCCTGCTCCAAGACATACACAAAAATGTGAAGGGATGTTCTCACATACCACCAGGTGTCATGCTTCAGCATAGGACTCCCTACACTCTTTCAAAAACCCTGAAATCAGGGAGGCACTTATGTAGAGATCCATGAAAAATATATCAATTTAAAAACCAATGTGGTAATCCAGTCTGAACTTTATACTATATGCAATGCTACTTGGTATTAAAAGCTAAATGTGGGGAATAGGAGAGCTAGTACCCAAGCCCCACTAAACCTTCAACATGTTTCTGCCTATCAAATTCTATTATTTAAACATCTTCCCCCAGGCATTCCGTGGTAGGAATCATGGCTACCTCTATCCATCTTTATCTGATTCCACTGTGTAAACGTATTTATCTCATTCGTACCTGCCCTTCGTAAGCAAGTGAGACAATAGATGCCCCAGTGGACTTGCAGGAGATATTATGCATCAGCACAACACCCCTGATTTGTGAATACCGTTTGAGGACGATTAATGGATCAAATGGGAAACAACCTTGGAAACGTGGGCAGAGGCACATGTGCCATTTCCCCGCAAGCTCAACCATGCATGCCTTAACCACGTGATCCAGCGGGCCTATAGAAATTCTGTCTCATATGCACAGCTCTACACCACGATACTCACCATTAATCATAAATTCAACACCAGGCCCATAAATGACTGAGACAAGAATTGACCAACTGAATCATGTGACTTAATTAATCAAACTATTCACAAAACTATATTTATATACATCTGCAGATTTTCATTGTCATTTTTATAAAAATGTACATTTAATTAAGCCACCTAGGCAATGGATTAACTAATGGTAACTAGACTCAAAATAACTAAGACCAGCTTGTAATTTCAAAATCTATTTTATTAACTTTATTATCAAATAAAGAGCATTTTCAAAATATTAATTCTTTATTTGCATTTAATAAGCATCATTTTATTTAGTAAAGGCACATTAGACTGTCAGTTCAAATCAAATCAGCATGAAAAGTATTTATGCAAAAGAATCTCATTCCCTAAACCCTATTTCCCTAACTAAACTAAATGGAACCTAAAGGGAAAAAGCATAAGTTCTGTTTTCTCTTATGTGAGTCAAAAGTCCGTCAGCATCTCACGATCACAGGAACGAGCCAGCCAAGCTCCTCCCAAGGGGCCAAGTTTTATACATTTTCTCTATCTAAAACTAGCTAAAAGAATACAATTAGTAAACCATCTCGCAAATTGATTGGCTGACAGCCGTCAATACATGAAGTCATTGCCTTCTCATTCAAAATCATATTTTTTCAAAGCGGCCTTGTCCTTTGTCTACGTGTGACATTAGCTTCCGAGGATCTTCGCAACATTTAATTGAATAACAGTTCGTTGTTTCCTCAGCTTAGGCCTTTCCGCCATGTCCTGTCCTTGGCAAAATTATACAACACAAGGCACATCCTGCACAGTTCAGTTCCACATATTTGTTTTCCGAAGATTATGAACAATAAACTTTTTTATTCATTCTTTGCTGTGCACGGCTCGTCCTGACAGGACTTCAGAAACATCCATTTTAAGTTAGGCCTCAGGCCTCTTTACCGAAACTCCAGTATGCAAGGAAACACAAGACATCAATTAATATGAGTAATGAAAGTCATTCTGTTACCCACCCCCTTCACTAATGTTAACCCATTAGTTTATGTTACCTAGCTTTGAGCACAAGAAAGAAACAAAACTTTGTCACATTAAAGACATGACATAGACAAAAGCACACTTAAAAATAAGTACATGCTATTATTTAATCAGCCGCAGTTGATGTTGACAAAACGAAAAGACAAAGTTAATATATTATTTGAACGTACTGGCAAATGCAACAAGAGCACATAATGTTAAACCCGCGTGTTTATTCAAGTGCACATTATTCTAGGCTGAATTAATACAATAACATGCAAAACTCATTAATATTATTATTCATTATGGAAATACCCCTGTACCCCAAAACCCATACCTATCCCTAAACCCTTAAACTACCCCTGTACCCCATAACCCAAAACTATATCTGAACCCTTAAAATACCCAAACACCCCAACACATATACCTCAGTACCCCAAAACATATACCCCTATACCCATACTTACCTTATCCAAACATTTAAAAAAACATGCTTTCACCATTCATGCTTTTACTACGAATTTCGTTGTAAATGTATGCGTGGTAAAAGCATATAAAATGTAATGCCATGCGTTATAATGGCAATGTGGAGTCATGGTATTTTCGTAAAGAAAGAATGTGGAGTGATGGTATGCGGAAAAAAAGTTGCGGAATAATGGGTGTTTACCCTCCCCCGGTAAGTACATTGGTGGCACGGCGGCCCACATCTCCAGCAACATACTCATATTTTTTCACCACCCATTTGAAAAATGCACAGGTCTCTCTCATTGATGGCCAGCACCGACATACACTTTTAGACACACCTCTCGCCACAAGTTCTAGAATTGTGAACTTTAGAGCTGGGGAGCTACGTTCGAATCTCGGCATCAGCTCAACATCCTGTGATTCCAGGCAAATCGCTTTGTCTCCCCGTGCCTGCCACAAATGAATGCGTTCTTCTGTAATGTAAATTGTGCTCATGCCATGTTGTCGAGATTGCGCTGTATAATATTGCAAGGAACATTAAAGTAGGGAAACTCGAGTTCACACACTACTGAACGCGCACTCTTAAGTGCATCAGCAGTGCACTGTGAATCGAAGCGTTTCAAAGACCTGTCACAGATAAGAAATGCTATCAAAACGAAATCCTACAAAACAATATACTACTGGCCGGCATCAATTCATACCCGGACAACGTCGGGACGGGCTGCTAGTATAAATATAAATGGTTATTTGACCTATAATTTACTTTTGCTGCTTGTTTCCCTTTTGATGTTTTATAACAGAGCATTAGGCTTTTTTCTCAAGTTATTCGCTTCGTATTTGTCATTGTGGTCAAACCGAATGAAATCTACGTGGCCCACTTCAAACCAAAGATGTCCATTCAAGAAAAATTACATTTACAGTTACACATGATAATTCATCACAGGAGTAAACTAGAGAAAAACTAAATACTCATAGGGAAAGCAAGGTGAAGTGAAACATGTAGAATGTAAGCAGGGATTGCATTGCTGACTTCGATGCAGTGCGTGCAATGAAATTCGTTTTATTTATTTATATGTTTACTTACCTGTATTTGGCCGTAATCCGTAGTTTACTACCCCCTACCTTTCCCCTCCGCCGCCCCACGTCACCGCCCGGCAACACTCCCACCACGGACCGCTACTGCGGACATGGAAGGCTGAGATCTAAAGCATAGTATTTACCCAAGGATTTATTTCCAGTTCCCATCCTCTCTTGAGCTATTATTGCGCACCCCATAGCACAGTAATTACTCGCTGCTTGCTATCGACTGCAACTCTTCAATCGATAGGGGAAAAGCTCTCGCCTCTAGGCCTCGGGAAATAAAGCTGGATCCTCCAACTGCACAAATGGAGAGGAATGGTCTGTGATGCCCCCCCAACCCCACAAACGCACTTCAAGAGATCCTGGCAGTCATCGAGCTCACGCTGCTCCATACGCTTAGGTGAAAATATGGTATTGACCATTCATGCTTCTTTATGCAGTTTATAAAAGAGCTCTCTATGGGCCCGATTCACAGAACTAACTTAAGACAAAATCCTAAACTTACTACTTTAGGTATTCACAGAAGTTAGGATTTTGTCTTAAGACAGACTTAAGACAAAATCCTAACTTAAGTATGTCTTAAGTCTGTCTTAAGTCTGTCTTAAGACAAACTTCAGACAAAATCCTAACTTCTGTGAATACCAAAAGTAGTAAGTTTAGGATTTTGTCTGAAGTTAGTTCTGTGAATCGGGCCCCATGTTACTGCGGTAACTGTACACGATCCGGAGGCATTCAATAACTCGCAGCCCCGCCTACCCCAAACACATCTGAAGGGTGTTAAGTTTTAGAAAAACAGCAAAAAATACAGTTGATGGACAGAATGCAGAACAATGTCTTACATTCACCCCTGTACAAAGATCTGGGCCTAAATCCATCGTTTTTTTGCACTCCACACCACCCTAGGTCAGACAATGGCTATATGCAAAGCAGCCTTGACCCTGGGCCTCATGGGAACAGTCCAGCCCGAACTACCAAGCCATGTCTTTCCTAGACCGGATTCAAGCATCCAAGGACAGGTTTCTGGCTATCAGCCTTCTTCAGCCTGGATAGCTTGACTCCAGTGATGTGGAGAGCCTGTCACTCACGTCTGAGCATAACCAGCCCACTTGCGAATCTCGCGTTCGCGAATTTTGCGGATTTGCGAATTTGCAATCCGCAAAATCCGCGAATTCTCGCGAATTTGCAGATTTTTTTTTTGTGTGTTCGCAAGTGTTTCTGCCAGTTCGCGAGGATTTGGTACTAGTTCGCAATTGCGAACTTACTTGTCGGCTCGCAACGGTCGCGACTATGTTGTTTCTACGTCTGGTTCATCATCACAGCCTCCCAGCACCCTCTGTTTCACCACTGGCACCCTCTCTTTGACCCATGCCACCCTCTGTTACATCAATGCCACCCTCTGGTTCATCATCACTGTAGAAGATGGGGGGGAAAAGCAAGCCCAGCTGCCCTGCTTGAACTGACATGAATTAATTTGGGGTTAGTTTATTAACAACACCTGCCCTGCCCCAACTGACAATAATGAATTAGGGGCTAATTAATGTGTCACTGAAAGAATTTGAAGTTCCAGCCTGGCACCTGCTTGTCTGCTCCTTTAGCTGTAAATCAGGACCTTTGTGGCATACAGTTAAGGTCAGAGCAGGGTCACACAATAGCTGCAAGCAGGCAACCGAATTCTGGAGGGCCCCCTCAGGAAGCACTACAGGGAATCGTTACAAATCATGAGGTTGACCTTTTGCACCTGCTCATTGCTTTTGCTTTTGCAAAAATCGTTTTTCGGTTTTTTCCCGCTATTCGCGGGGCGCGGCGTCGTGCGAAACCGACCGCGGAAGCCGCCAATTCGTGCGAATGAGCTTTTTATTTTTTTGCGGCTTGTTGTTTCGCGAGTTTTTTTGCAGTATTCGCGAGCCGCTTGCAGCGCAACACGCGAAATTACCCCAAGGTCGAGTACGGGCGCGGCCATTTTGTTTGCGTGACGTATTTCCGTTTCCGCCCGCTATGTATAATCTCGCGCAGTAAGCGCATTGCGAGTAGAGGTTTGCACGAGATCGCGAGGAAAATCTCGCGCAAACTTACTTTCGCGCTCGTGAACGGGCGCCGGCCATCTTGTTTTTCATTCATTTCCTGTGTCTGGGCATGGTGTTTAATCCTCTTGCTATCTTTGCCATCCTTTGCTTGTTTTCAGTTTTTTTTTTACGATTTTGCTTCTTATCTATCCCTCTCTTTTCCTAGCTGTATATTTTTGTCTTTTCTGCTATTTTTCTTTACTTTTAAACTACTTTTTTAAACTCTTTTCTTTTCTTCTTCCCTATCCTATTCCTTCCTAATTTTCTACTTCCTACCTTACCTGCCCAGACCATGGTGAAGCCAGGCGCCGTGAAGCTGCCCAGGCACTTGAGGGCGGCAGCGGCGGCGGGGAGGAGGAGTCCTGGACCCCGTGCCAGGACACCATGCGGTCGATTGAGGGGGGAGCAGGTGATGCGACGGGAGATCTTCAGCCCGGAGGAAGTGGGCGCGCTGGTCTACTTCGTCCAGCGCCGCCTGCCAGGACCATCGCGGGAGGTGGCAGGATCGCGGCCGGCGGCTACAACATGCGGGAGCGCCGGAAGCGGTGGGAGAAGGTGTGCTGGGCCATATCCCACCTCTACGGGGTCCAGCGCACCTACAGCCAGGTCACCCATCGCTGGACGGACCTCCTGGACCGGGAGCGCGACCTGCTGGACCAGCTCGGCTTGGAGATCCCCGGGCTTGGTGAGTAGTAGTAGCCATTTCATCACTCACTACTATGATGTTTTCTCCTGCTCTGTGTTGTTGTATTGCAAATATTTGTTTTTTACATGGAGCAAGCCAATAATGCCGCTGATGACGATTACATTGTAGTTAAATTATATTTCAAAATCTTCTGTGCATTTCAGGTGCACTGCTCTCCTTCTCAGTGGCGTTGCTACTATGCTTATTTGTTTTCTATTTTTTGGTCTCATTGGCCTGAGTAACTATTATGTATGAGTGTACTTTACAGAACTGCGTAATGCTAGACACTAGGGGGCAGATTACATTTACAAGCCCCTTGCGCCACGTTTACGTTGCCTTGCGTGACGCAACAGCGGCGTAAACGTGCCGCATCCCTGCGAGTCATTTACAGCATGACGCATCTAGGGAGATGCGTCACGTTATAAAGCCATGGGCCTGCACCACAATGGGTGCGTTCCTAGTACGCAGGGTGGGCGGTCCGGCGGCTGTGCGCCTCGCAAAATTGCCTGCGTGAAATCTACAAGATTTAACGCAGGCACTTCTGCGACGCTGCTACGTCAATTCAATTCCTTATGCCTGCTTGAAGCAGGCGAAAGGACTGACACAGCATGTTAAGTATTGGGTGGCCCTGAGCATTACTGGAGTTGCATTGCGTTGGCGACGTGACTCCAGCGATGCGCCGCTCTTACGTGACGAGATGCGTCACGCAAGTGCCTACCCTTGCGCCAGGGCGCGCCGCATTGTAAATGAGGCGCATCTGCCGTGTCGCAAGGATAGTTTTGCGTGACGCATTTGATCTGGCGCATCTCTGGAGATGCGCCAGAACGCGTAAGTAAGTATGCCCCTAAGGGGCAGAATTGCAATTACCGTTGCATCCCTGCAAAGTAGCAGGGATGCGCCATTAATTGTGCGGCCCGCTACCACCACCAAACATGGTGCGCCGTATTTGCAATGCGGCGCACCATGGGCCCAAAACGTCACCGAAGCTTTACTGCTGGAGTTGCGTCGCAACGATGGCGCAGCTCCAGCAATGCTCTCGGGTACCCTATCTCCCCAATGCTGGGTCAAGCCGTACGTCTGCTTCAAGCAGGTGCAGGGTTTGTGTGACGCATCATTGTCCTAAAGGTGACTGATTGAAATTTTGTAGATTTCCCTCAGCCACTTTTAGGATGTGTTCCAGCGCAGGAATGCCCTCCCTTGCGCCGGAACGCCCCCTGATGGCGCAGGGCTTTATAACGGGATGCATCTCCCAAATGCATTACGTTGTTATAATATTATACGCCGCACCATGGCGCCCTTTTTTGTTTAGCTGCTGCGTCACAAAAGTCACGCAAGAACGGAGCAAAAGAGCCGCAAGGGGCTTAAATCTGCCCCTTCCTTTGTACCCCTGACAATAAGAAAAATAGTGGCGGTGGATTGATAGTTTGACTATTTAAATGACTGGTAATGTAGCAGGCAACTGTTAGTGTTGTCACTGATCTGACTGAAATCACAATGGAGTTTGTCTGTCACTTTGCGTCTTGCCTGCAGACTGCTGCCTGCCAGTCCTAGGTGAACCTTTCAGTACTTTGTTTAGTAAGTTACGTGACTTTTGAAGTCACAGGTCCGCAAATAAATGAAAACTAACCCTAATCAATATAATTTCGCGGAAATATTTTGTTATTGTCCTTTTGAAATGTTTGATTTGGTTGACATTGACAAGCAACAATCATCCATGTTTTCTGTTCTTTCTTTCATGTTGTACGTCAGCTCCCCCCCAGGGGCGAGGGGAGGACACAGGAGCAGCAGGCGGCGGATGCTGTTCAACAGGGCCAGGATCGGGCAGGCGAGGGCTCCTTTGCTGGCCCCAGTAAGTTTTTATTTGAGACTAGTACCTATTTTTCCTAGCGTTCCTCATTTGATTTTTTCAAAATCGTCTTTGATCTTCTTGTAGACTGTATCTAAATTCTTATCCTGCCTCTACTATGACTCCCTGTGGTATTACTAGATTATTCTTATTAGTCTGTCTGTGTAGCTAACTAAGATTGCACGGTTGGCGAAACTCCCATTCTAGTCAGCAATAGCTCTATCAACTTAGTGCAGTCCTCTGGGATTGTCCATAATGTCTTTTGAAGTGTTCTATCTGCTTTGAAAATTCTCAACTATAAAATGTGAATGACCACCAAGAAATAATAAGATACTACCTTTTGGTTTGGATAGGAGAACAATCCATACCACTACAGTGGCGCGGACAATTCTTCTGCAGAAACAGAACTATGGACAATAAATAGTGCATTGCTTATGAATTATAATAGGCGCTGTTAGAGTTTCCACATACCTCTGTGATAACAGACTTTGAACCCCCAATGTCCTTACTGACTGACTACTACATAGTGTGGCACAGTCATTTACCTCCCGAATTCATCGATCATTGATCCCCAATGATGATTATTATCCAACGTAGCTGAAGAGTACTGAGTCAGAGTCAAGAAGTGTCAGAGGCACGGACTCATGCTTGCAAAAATTGCAAAACCTTTCGCTCAGTCACTCTAGTCACTCTGGACCAAAAAACACAGAGTCTCTCTAAGTTTAAAAGCTTTATTAAAAGTAAACACATTTATTAAAATGAAGTCATAATAAAAAAAAAAAACGTTTAACTGAGAATGTAAAAGTGGTTAGTGCTGACGATTAATTGAAGACATTTCTTGTGGTCGAGCCGAGCTCTCACCTTGTTTCAACTTGATCTTGTTGTTAGAAGTCCATCTTCTGTCTGTGTGGAAAAAATGGTGCGTGTTAAAAAGCCAGCCTTCATCAGTTGTGCCAAAAAGTGCTGCATTACATTGTTTTCACATGTCTTCATTCCTTGACCAAATACTAGTGAGTGGTTTATTCTAACATTCTTAAATGTACTTTGTAGTTGGAACATCTGGTGGCGGGGCCAACGCGGAGGTGGTGGTGGTGCTCGACACGGAGGCGGAGGGCAATTCCTCAGGGGAGGATGCGGCGGTTCCAGTGCCGGCTGTGAGAGTTCAGACGGTGGTGGTGGCGGGCAGAGGTAAGCTCTTATATATTCCTTACTTATTGAGATTGAAGACGTGGCTGGGAAGGAAAGAATATGAGATGCATGGCTGGGTGAATGATGAAGCAATGATTGGTGGAAGGACAACAGCCTGGGTGGGTGACACAGAAACTGTATGTGTCCATATACCTGGATCATGCTACTATCTGACTCTTAGATAGCATATGTGTATCTAGAGCAGGGGTACTCATAGTACGGCCCGCGGGCCGGTGGCGGCCCGGCAAGCCTTCCTTGGCGGTGTGCAGACCTTGCAGACAATCACTGCTCCCCCGGCCCCCACAGAGCAGAGTGGAGATGCAGGGCCACAAAGAGGTGAAATAGAACAAAGCCTCTGCTCTGTGGGGCCGGGCAAGCAGTGATTGTCAGGGTGGAGATGCAGGGGCGCTACAACAAACAAAGCCTCAATAATATGTTAATGGTCTTTTAAAGACCTGTTAAGTACTTTGGTGTGGCTGTCTGTGTGTGCGCGTTGAGGAAGCTGTCTCAGCCCGGGCTGAAGGCTGACACAGACAGACACACACACAGTGAGATGACAGAGGGGGAGGGAGAGGGAGGGCAGGAGGGAGAGAGAGATGGAGAGGGAGGGCAGGAGGGAGAGCATGAGTGAGAGAGATGTATGTAAATGCTGGGTCTGGTGGCTCAGTGGATGAAGGCATCTGCTGCAGGGACCTGTGTGCAACCTCATGGTCACAAGTTTTCGTTTTGCTTTAGCCCCGCCCCCTCTGACTCCGCCCCCACCAGTGCAGCCCTCGTCCACAAACTACACTGTAAATTTAGCCCATGAGAGAAAGTTTGTGAGTACCCATGATCTAGAGAGAGTAGACGGTCAGTGGATGAACTACGTGTAACTTTGAAGAGCATGTAACACTGCACCCGCACGTCCGTTCCAGTGTAGGAAAGGCAAGGAAAAGAAGTTTTAATTTTGTCCAAATACTACCATCAATAGTAGCAGTAGTTTGTATTGCAAGCACAGCATAGATACGGTTATTAGGGTGGCCACTCCCTACCTCTCTTAATAAGTTTAGTAGTACTCAGTCATTCATGTGTGGATGTATCACTGGTCACTCAATAAAAAGCAAAGCACCTAAAGTCATCCCATATATAAGCATAAACACCCCATGTGAAGTGATAGATAATCCGATTATTTATCTTCTTCAATTTTCCATTTCTAGTACTCATTTCCACTGTAGGGTGAAAGTTAAATTAATTAAGCAGTAGCCCTTGAGTTGTAACAGAGTATTCTCAGTGCCACCCGTAATAGAAAAGTAAGAGCTTCACCACCTGCATGTACTGGACGGGTACAGTAACGCAACGCAAGTCTAGGTCACTCCTCATGGCGTGCGTCTCTTTTTCTCGGGTGCAAGTTTACTGCGCTGGCATTATGCCGGCTTGCAGAAGATAACGTACCAATTTTCCTAAACAAGAGACAAGAAGAAGAATAAGACTGGTGTACTTTCATAGTCGACTCCAATGGAAGTCCATAGTGCTCGTAGAATTTGTTCCTTAAACTCCCACTAATGTTAGAGCAAGGATGAAGAAGTGTGAGGTTAGATAGATACTGGCCTCAATAGTTATGTAATGCGCTTGCAAGTTGCTAGTTGTAGTGCAACACAAATTTCTGCTGAATGATTGAGTTAATCTTAAAGAGCATTGGTTACAGACTATGTCTTTCTTCATATAGGTTCTCCTTCCAAACGAACAAGGAGGAAGGAGCTGGCTAGAGCGGCCCGGCAACGGAGGATCGATGCCACTGTGGCCGAATATCGGCGGCTGGTGGCCCTGGAGGACGAAGAAAGTGTGCAGTCGACCACAACAACTACGTCGTCTGCATCGGCCTCCGTGCCCCCACGGGCTGCCACCCAGCACAGTGGTCCACCCAGACTGAGCCGGGCTGCCAAAGCCAAACGCCACCGCCGAGTAGCAAGGACAACAGCTTCCACTCACAGCCGTTGCACCTGCAAGGCATTGAAGGCACGCCTGCGCCGCAGTACCCTGATGGTGTCCCGCCTCCAGCAGGAGCTCCACCACTTTTCAAACGAGTTGGAGGGGCTCCGCGTAGAGCACGCCTTGCTCCGCCAGGAGCATGATGCCCTGGCCCAAAAAGTAGACAGCATCCACCCATAGTGTCCCTTGCCCCTTTTTTAGAGACTTTTGGGGGGTGGGAATTGGGAGTTGGGTTTTTGGGGACTTTTGAAGGACAATCGTTGGGGTTAGGGAGGGTCTTGCGGGAGATTATTTTGTTAGGGATATAAATATACTTTTTCAAACTTTATCTGAGCATACCCGTTTCTTACTGCTTGCCTGGTGGGTGGGGGTTTAACAGTGACTTTGTTTTCCTGAAAGTTTAGTTCCATTTTCTTCCTTTAAGTGTAAATGCCCAAATGTTTTCAACACTAAGTGCCTCTCACTGAGTAAGTGAAGTGAATCCAAGAGTCCTAGGACTTTAGTAGTACTACCGTCAGTCTCTCGTCTCTCCTACTAATACTCCATTATACCCCCAAACCACCAAACGCTTATCTTACCTGTAATTTGTGTTTGAAAGTAGGGCTAGACCCAGGGCTGGCTCCACGGGAAACAGCGAATAAGGTTGGCAATCTTGGTCGGATAAAATTTCCTCATAGCGGTGGTACTAGTGGTGTGACACAGTGGCAGTTGCATGCCTATGAAAAAAAAGAAAATTAAATCTGGTTTGTCCTCCTGAGCAATTCAACGGTACAATAGAGAATATAGCAGGTGACAGAAGTACACTAGAACAGTGCCACATTGTAGCCTAACAAATGGTAAAGTATAACTACTAATTCGGTTGAAGTTCTTTGACATTAGCCATGGGTCTTTGTCAAGCAGAGTAAGAATATATCCTCAGATTTCTTCACCAGCCTGTTGCTATCACCTTATCCTCCCCAGCAAGTGTGTGGATTTATTGCTGTAATTTAGTCACACATCAATCAAAACCACACAGCCCGGGGGAAGAGGGTTAGGGTTTGAAAAATGGATGGGTACGGGGGTTTTTGGGAAAGGTTTTGGGAGACAAGAAAAAATAGCACAGCATGGACAAACAATAATGTGAACATAAACAAATCTTTGGGTACAAACCTATCCATCAATCTTTGAAAGTGCATGCACTACTGCATGCATGTCAGTGAAAAGTAAGTAGTACTTTCGACAACTGTGGAAGAAAGAATGCGACAGTACAGGGCCTGTGTGGAATTATTCATAACGATATTCAACATAAGGTCTCTGTAGCCAGATACCAGAGAGCCTTGCTGGTCACTATAAATCCATTCACAACAACACTCAATGGGGTTGGTCTGGAAGGTATAGTAGATAGAAAAGGAGAAATTGCTTTTTTTCTAGGTGTCCCCTCACTCACCAGGGTTGCCCCTTGGTGACATGCTTCATCATTGGGGCCATCCCAGTCCTCTACGGGCTGGGGCGTGCTGCGACTTGCGAATTACGTAGGAGCACTTACAAATGACTATGTGTGGTGCAGATGTGATAGTGGAGTGGGCTAAGTGATGTGTTAAGGGATCAATTTAGAAGCAGAGAGAGATCCAAGAAATGCAGTCACAGTCAGAGAAAAAAGCAAGGGATACTGTATCTATGTTGTTGTAGTTGTCCTGTTGGAAGTGGTAAGTAAGTTGCCTGCAGAAAAAAAATCCTCTTATTAGCAGCACTCCTCCATTGCAGCCGACGCTTCGTCCATCGATGTTGGTCACCAGAAGACACCCTGTAAAAAAAGCACAGCATAGACAAACAATTGAACATAAACAATTATTTGGGTACAAACCTATCCATCAATCTTTGAAAGTGCATGCACTACTGCAATGCATGTCAGTGAAAAGTAAGTAGTACTTTCGACAACTGTGGAAGAAAGAATGCGACAGTACAGGGCCTGTGTGGAATTATTCATAACGATATTCAACATAAGGTCTCTGTAGCCAGATACCAGAGAGCCTTGCTGGTCACTATAAATCCATTCACAACAACACTCAATGGGGTTGGTCTGGAAGGTATAGTAGATAGAAAAGGAGAAATTGCTTTTTTTCTAGGTGTCCCCTCACTCACCAGGGTTGCCCCTTGGTGACATGCTTCATCATTGGGGCCATCCCAGTCCTCTACGGGCTTGCGAATTACGTAGGAGCACTTACAAATGACTATGGGCCCGATGTAGGTGGCCGTTTCAGGCCATTTACCGACCGTTAACGGCCGATTTCGGCCGTTACCGACTGGTAAATGGCCAATCGGTATGTAGGGGCCTAAATCCAAGGCCATATGTAGGTAAATCTACATTTACAGAATCGGTAAAATTACCGATTCGGTAAAATACCGAATCGGTAATTTTACCGATTCTGTAAATTCCATATGTGGGTGGGACTCTTCTGAGTCCCAAAGGGCTTAACGAATCGGTATTTTACCATGAAATCCAACCTCATGGTAAAATACCGATTCCGGTGTGCATGGACATGTGTGCATGCACACCTATGCCATGTGGCAGGCAGACCTGCCCCTAGGGCTTGTATGCCTGCCACATGGCACCCAATCCTGTTTAGGGGGTGCCAGGGGGTGTCAAAGTGACACCCCCTGCACCCTTGTGAAATTCGGTATTTACCGATTCGGTAAATACCGAATCGGTAAAGCCTATTGATTTCTATGGGCTTTGAAGCCCATAGGAATCAATAGGCTTTACCGATTCGGTATTTACCGAATCGGTAAATACCGAATTTTACCGATTCGGTAAAAGGGAACATCTGGATTCCCTACATACCAACCCCTCACATTTACCGAATCTTAATTACCGAATCGGTAAAATTCGGTAATTTTCGGTAATTAAGATTCGGTAAATGTTACTTACCTACATCTGGCCCTATGTGTGGTGCAGATGTGATAGTGGAGTGGACTAAGTGATGTGTTAAGGGATCAATTTAGAAGCAGAGAGAGATCCAAGAAATGCAGTCACAGTCAGAGAAAAAGGCAAGGGATACTGTATCTATGTTGTTGTAGTTGTCCTGTTGGAAGTGGTAAGTAAGTTGCCTGCAGAAAAAAAATCCTCTTATTAGCGGCACTCCTCCATTGCAGCCGACGCTTCGTCCATCGATGTTGGTCACCAGAAGACACCCTGTCCACTGCCTGCCTGATGCTGAATTGTGGCTCGCTAATGTGAAGCCTGACTCCATCCTTTTTTCCCCATTGCAGAGACTGAAACCCGGCCTGTAATTATTCAACGAAAAACAGGAAGTGATATAATATTACAACACCACTGATAAATAAATATAAGGTATGTAGGCTGTGGAGTGCAAAAAGTCACAATTTGATTTTCCTAGTAGACAGTACAATATTTTTGAAAGTGCGTACTCTGTCTGAGTCACCTTTTGAAGGATAAATAAGTAGGGGCAAATTAATGTTGCGGATCTTTCCTCTCAAGCTAGGTGTACTGTAAACTGTGTTTCAGAACAAAATTAGATCTTCCTAGCAATGCTCCCACCCTGACCCTTACTAAAGCCAGTCGCAAAAATGTAGAAGACCCCCACTCAAATCTCAAAAAACGAGGCCTAGCAGAAAACTGGTGACAAAACTTACTTTGAAAGTAAAAGTAGGCCGAAGTACCCCCTTCCTAATTACCCCTTACCCACCGTGGATTGCATTCAAACCACTTGCAAGCAACCAAGCAAAAGTATCCATAGCCAGCATCGCTCCAAGACTCGAAATCCCCCCCACTCAAACACATGCAATAGAAATACTGCTAACCCTAACGAACCCTAAGTTAAGAATAGTGGCAAATGATTTCTTTAACTATGCCAAATCCCCCCTTTCCCACCATGGATTTTCTTCAAATGACTTGCAACCAAAATTACACATTCTCACGAGTGCTCTAAGACCCCAGAACTCAGTTGCAAAAATCTAGAACACCCCGAAACACATGCAATCCTGCTGCTAGGGCTAACCCTAACGAACCCTAAGTTACAAAAAGTGCCAAAAGGCTTTTCCGCGAGGATTTTGTCCCAACCACTTCTACCCGGTATTAGACCTTCCCAGGAATGCCCCAAGACCCGCCAACCCACCCGCCAAGAAGCATAACACCCCCAAACAGGCCAAAAGCAAAATCTCATACTTGCAATATTTCTCGGCCTTCGGTCCAAACGCGCTGCGTAGCTAGGCCATAAGTCGGGGTTGCCACGACGGATTTCCTGAAAAGCAAATGCAATCAAGATTAGAGTGTCCCAGCAGTGCGCCCAGACCCCGAAACCCACCCACAAACACCAGGAAGCCCCCCAAACAGGCCCCCGAAAACGCTACATTGAGCAAAATGTCAGAAATAGCCAAAAAAAAATCGGCCTGGATTTTGTCCCACTCCCAACCACTTCTACCCGGTATTAGACCTTCCCAGGAATGCCCCAAGACCCGCCAACCCACCTGCCAAGAAGCATAACACCCCCAAACAGGCCAAAAGCAAAATCTCATACTTGCAATATTTCTCGGCCTTCGGTCCAAACGCGCTGCGTGGCTAGGCCATAAGTCGGGGTTGCCACCACGGATTTCCTGAAAAGCAAATGCAATCAAGATTAGAGTGTCCCAGCAGTGCGCCCAGACCCCGAAACCCACCCACAAACACCAGGAAACCCCCCAAACAGGCCCCCGAAAACGCTACATTGAGCAAAATGTCAGAAATAGCCAAAAAAAAAATCGGCCTGGATTTTGTCCCAACCACTTCTACCCGGTATTAGACCTTCCCAGGAATGCCCCAAGACCCGCCAACCCACCCGCCAAGAAGCATAACACCCCCAAACAGGCCAAAAGCAAAATCTCATACTTGCAATATTTCTCGGCCTTCGGTCCAAACGCGCTGCGTAGCTAGGCCATAAGTCGGGGTTGCCACGACGGATTTCCTGAAAAGCAAATGCAATCAAGATTAGAGTGTCCCAGCAGTGCTCCCAGACCACGAAACTCACCCACAAACAGACGGAACCCCCCCTAAGAGCACCTCAAAGGCAAGCAAGTCATCAAAAACACAAAAAAAATTCCGCCTGGGATTTGGTCCAAACCACTTTTATCCGGTATTAGAGCTTCCCAGCAATGGCCCCAGAGCCGTCAACCCAGGAGAAAACGAGTAGAAGACCCCCAAACAGCCAAAGAGCAAAAGTACAAAAATGGGGACTTTGTCAGTTTTTCACAAATTTCCCAAATCACTCCGCGCGCGCTCTGCAGCTAGGCCCTAACTCCCCTCTGCCACCATGGATTTGCTTCAAACCTCTTGCAAAGTAAAGTATATATAGCCAGCAGTGCGCCCAGACCCCGAAACCCACCCACAAACACCAGGAAGCCCCCCAAACAGGCCCCCGAAAACGCTACATTGAGCAAAATGTCAGAAATAGCCAACAAAAAAAATCAGCCTGGATTTTGTCCCAACCACTTCTACCCGGTATTAGACCTTCCCAGGAATGCCCCAAGACCCGCCAACCCACCCGCCAAGAAGCATAACACCCCCAAACAGGCCAAAAGCAAAATCTCATACTTGCAATATTTCTCGGCCTTCGGTCCAAACGCGCTGCGTAGCTAGGCCATAAGTCGGGGTTGCCACGACGGATTTCCTGAAAAGCAAATGCAATCAAGATTAGAGTGTCCCAGAAGTGCTCCCAGACCACGAAACTCACCCACAAACAGACGGAACCCCCCCCTAAGAGCACCTCAAAGGCAAGCAAGTCATCAAAAACACAAAAAAAATTCCGCCTGGGATTTGGTCCAAACCACTTTTATCCGGTATTAGAGCTTCCCAGCAATGGCCCCAGAGCCGTCAACCCAGGAGAAAACGAGTAGAAGACCCCCAAACAGCCAAAGAGCAAAAGTACAAAAATGGGGACTTTTTCAGTTTTTCACAAATTTCCCAAATCACTCCGCGCGCGCTCTGCAGCTAGGCCCTAACTCCCCTCTGCCACCATGGATTTGCTTCAAACCTCTTGCAAAGTAAAGTATATATAGCCAGCAGTGCGCCCAGACCCCGAAACCCACCCACAAACACCAGGAAGCCCCCCAAACAGGCCCCCGAAAACGCTACATTGAGCAAAATGTCAGAAATAGCCAAAAAAAAATCGGCCTGGATTTTGTCCCAACCACTTCTACCCGGTATTAGACCTTCCCAGGAATTCCCCAAGACCCGCCAACCCACCCGCCAAGAAGCATAACACCCCCAAACTTGCCAAAAGCAAAATCTCATACTTGCAATATTTCTCGGCCTTCGGTCCAAACGCGCTGCGTGGCTAGGCCATAAGTCGGGGTTGCCACCACGGATTTCCTGAAAAGCAAATGCAATCAAGATTAGAGTGTCCCAGCAGTGCTCCCAGACCAAGAAACTCACCCACAAACAGACGGAACCTTCCCTAAGAGCACCTAAAAGGCAAGCAAGTCATCAAAAACACAAAAAAAATTCCGCCTGGGATTTGGTCCAAACCACTTTTATCCGGTATTAGAGCTTCCCAACAATGGTCCCAGAGCCGTCAACTCACCTGCAAAGAGGTACAACAACACCCCCACAAGTGCTGAGTCTTTCTTCATTGGGCGTAAACCAGCCCTCTGGTTTGATGGAAATAGGAGTCTGGAGGAGGAGGATAGAGGAGCATGTTCTTCTGAACTTGTGAACCTGAGGAATGCAGACTGCGGCAACTTCAAATCAATTAGCAAACCAGTGAAGACAGTTCTGCTGATGGGCTTGATTTTGTAATTATCTGATTAAAGTTTGAAATATATTAACTGTGCACAACAAAGAAAGACAGACACACAGGAATAAAAGTGAATAAGGACGAAAAAGAAAGTTATTTATTCGTTGTCTCATTTTCAGGGCTCGGTATCTCGGTCCAGGAATAAGAATAAGGCTTCGTCATCATACTCTGCGAATTCAGGCAGGGTGAGCTCAGTGTCACCTGACAGAGTAGAAATTCCCTCATCTATGTTGCTGGCCACCTCCTCTTCATCCGGCACGCTTTCTCGTACTCTGAAATCTGGTGGTATGAGGTGCTGATTCATCTTGATCATTGTTAACCTCTCCACATTTTTGGGCGAGAGGCGGCTCCGTTTGGGAGTTACAATGCCACCAGCAGCACTGAAAACCCGCTCAGAAGACACGCTTGCGAGTGGGCAAGACAAGTAGTTTAAAGCCAGGTTGGTGAGCTGTGGCCACAATTCTTTTTTCCCATGCCAATACGCCAATGGGTCAGAATTAACATAGACCTCTGTTGAGTCATTCAGATAGTCCTTCACCATCGACTCAAGGTCCTCATCCAAGGTTCCTCCACTTTGCTCAGCTCTTGCTGTGCCTCTGACCTTTTGAGAACCAAACCCACGCAGAGCTAGCCAATCCTCTTCAGCCTCCAATGTTTCTGTTGTGTCTCGTGCAGATGATCCGGTTGCCGGTGTCTTTAACGGCTGAGAGGTCACTTGTGCCACAGCCACAGGTGCAGAAGTGGATTGTTTTGACTGGGGATGGCCTGCTGATGTACTGCCATTTCCTTCAATTTTCAGCCGTTCTCTTTCAAACCTCTTGGCTGACAAGGCTAGCCAATGTTTGTACTTTGGAACATGTTCATCATCAAAAGGAAAGAATGCTTGGCCTGCCAGCGCCTTTTTGTAGCGTGGATCCAGAATAGTAGCACAAATGTAATGCTCTTCTGAGTGGATCTTTTTAAGACGTTCATCACCTTGTAGGAGCTCTAATAATTTCTCAGCCAGAAGCAAAGAGTCTTGGTTTTTTTCATCTTTTTCAAACACAGAACACACCTCCTTCAGTTGGTCCTCCAGCATGTACAACAATGGGATAGCTTTTCCCAAATTAGAGTCCTCCTTGCTGACTGCACGCGTGAAGAACTCAAAAGGACGAAGCATGCGTGTCAGGCTTTGAACTATGTTCCATTGCGCCACACCCATCCTCAGCTCCTCTGTACCCTCTGTAAGGAAATATTGATTGAGTTCCTTATACTGCTCATACAGACGCTCAAGCATGTAGAAGGTTGAGTTCCAACGTGTTACCACCTCCTGGATAAGTGCTTTCACTGGCATTTGACGTTGATATAGCAGGCTCCTCAGCTGCTTCCGGGCCTTAAAAGAATGGCTGAAATGCTTGCACATTTTTCGGCAGGTGTCCAATACACTGTACGCTGCACTGCCTTTATTACCCAAGAATTTTTGGACAACCAGGTTTATACAGTGCGCCAAACACGGCACTCTGAAATAGTCACCGTCCCTCATGGCCTTAACTATATTGGAGCCATTGTCCGTGGAAACATAACCAACCTGGCGTTTTAGTGGGGACAGCCAGTTAAGGACCTTTGTGTTAAAGACATCCAAAATGTTTTCTGCTGTGTGACGTTTCTCCAAACCAAACATGGCTAGTGTTGCATGTTTCCGAGCAGCTTTAAAAACAATGTCCGCGTCAACACCTGCGTTTAGCTTTGCTTTAGCCCCTGAAAAAGAGACCCAGTGTGGAGTGATGCACATGTAATCAGCGCCTGCGCCACTGGTCCACATGTCTGTTGTCAGATGTATAGTGTGAACAGCACTCTTCTGCAAAGCTGCCCCAATCACCTTCAGAACATCTTTATGTAGTGCTGGAACCGCAACTCGGGCAAAATAGAACCGGCTACGAACCTTCCATTTAGGGCAGAGCGCTGCCACTAATTCTAGAAAACCAACCCCTTCTACAAAAGAAAAAGGGAGACGGTCCAGAGCTAGCATTTTAGCCAGCTTAGTGTTATACATACGCGTCAGTGGGTGGTTGCGTTCATATTGCGCTTCTGTAAACAACATCTTTTTAATGTTGCCCTGGACCAAGGATTTACGGGATGTTGATGATATCTTCGACCCAGTTACGCTCGCTGATGAACTTTTCCGCATTGATGTCTCACTCTCTCCCACACTCTTAGTGTGCCTCACATGGGGTGTGCTGCTGACAGGGGTACTGGGTGTAAGTGAAGTGTTTGAATCGTCTTCTTCCTCCTCGTCATCATCAGATGAAAAATCAACGTTTTCATTACGTGCAATTCCGGCTTTCTTGACCGCCTCTAGGTGCGGAAACCATTGGACAGGGTGCGCTCTCTCAAGATGACCTCTCTGGCCTCCGGTACCATAGTTAGAACCAAGCTTACCACGACTAACTCGAAGCTTACAAATGCTACAAATGGCTACGTTTTCCATTTTTGGGCAAACACTAAAGAAGTCCCAAACTGGAGACTTGAAATGTCTTTGGGGGCCGGAGGAGGCGGCGATACTGGTGGTGGTGGTCCTGCTGCTAATGTGAAAAAAGGCATCAAAATTGATATCACCAGGGAGAAAACGACATATAGAAGGCACAACAATCAATTAAAAAGTACAAAATTTTGTTTTTTTATTAAGTATATATACCCAGAATAAAAACATTTAAATTCAAATACAAAAACAGATAATACATTCGACCTATTCTAATTATAAAAAACAATAATTGGCATACAAAGTAAAATGATCAATAACACAATAAATTGTAAGTTCATAAAACAGTGGCAGTGCACAAACAGGGGGTCCTTGTTACTTTCGGTCCTGCTGCTAATGCCAGATGAAGTAGAGGATGTGGATTGCCGAACTTCAGTACGTTTTGCACTTTCACCACCACAAATTGAGGTTGAGGTGGGTACCTTCTTGCGAGGAAGAAATATGGAAGCGGTAGGTCTTGGTGTACTACTTAACTCCAAATCTAATGATTGTTGTGTTTCCATTTCCATTGCCTTCTCGTCGACATCATCATCACGCTCAGCAGCTTCTCGGGATAGGGTCAAAATGTCTCTTTGCTGCATGCCCGGTGGGGCTGCAGTGACCTTTGTGATGACTGGCTCGTCGTCATCGTGAGAGGCTTCATCACCAGCAGTATCTGTCACTTCTTGTTGAGCCTGATCACAATCCATAGCTATGAGTTTTTCGACGACCTTCCTTTTACGCTTAGGTACCTTTGTCAGATCATGGTGTGCCTCACTGTCAGACCGCAGTGTTGGTTCCCAAGATGGATCACTTGCATCAGAAGGAGGTGGGCTTGAAGAAGATGTAGACACCCCCCTTGATCTTTTCCTTGCTAGGGATGTGGAAGACAATGAATGATCATCAGGAGGAGTGGCTTCCAATGATACCTCGGCTTCATTGTCGATTTCCTGATGTGCCCCTACTTCGGGAGGAACAACTATTGTGGGGACTTGTGACCCTCCATGCACCTCTGCTTGCGCATCTCCTTTTGCTGCCTCTCCTTCCACATGTACTTGGGCGTGTACTTGCACATGGTGTTGTTGTTGCGGCTGTGGTTGTTCAACACTTGTCAGATGAGTTACAACAACCTGTGTTGATTCAGGGACATTGCTGCTACTTTCTTGCGATGAGCCAACATCACTGGTCGATGGTGATTGGAGAAGTACACTGACTGCCTCTGAAGCACTCAAGGGCTTTGACTTAAGTTGGCGTGGTGGTGGAGGCACTGAACCCAATGGAGCAGGGGTGCTGCTCCCAGGTTGGTCCCCAGCAGATCCTGCTGCTGCTGCAGGCGTACTTTTTTTTTTTCTCCCAAAAAACTTGGCGGTTGGCACACCAGCCTCCTTGGTAACTTGCTTCTTCTGCTCCTTACTAGCAACTTTCTTGCTAGAGGAGCTACGGAGAACTTTTTTTGGGGCCATCTTCTTCAGAGCAGGTCAGACAGCAGGCCGCAGTTGCACGAATTGTAGAGTTGTCTGAGGCCAGACGTGACGTCGCGTGACGTTATGCTGCACACACACACCGCTGCAGGACTTCTTCCTGAAACTGGTGGTTCTCTTGAGTCTTGTGCACCTAAAAACAATGGAAGACAGAGGAACATCAGTTCAGTTATACACCACAAAAAAAATCGGAAAAAAAACAGAAAAATCAGCCTCTCCCAGCACATGGCCAGTGCCTGTAGCAGCACTCAAAATGGCCACCAGCCACATGGCCTGTCCCTCCCCATGAACACCCCCAAAAATCGAAAAACACTGCAAAATCAGCACAATCCCATTCCATCCATGCCCTCCATGATGTTTAAGTTCAAGACAGCCCACATAAAGACTAGGCCCATGCTAGACTCAAATACCCCTGGTGAAAAGGCCACAGGTACAGCCCCAAAAAACGAAAATCACTGAAAAATCAGCACAATCCCAATCCATCCATGCCCTCCATGATGTTTAAGTTCAAGACAGCCCACAGAAAGACTAGGCCCATGCTAGACTCAAATACCCCTGGTGAAAAGGCCACAAGTACAGCCCCAAAAAACGAAAATCACTGAAAAATCAGCACAATCCCAATCCATCCATGCCCTCCATGATGTTTAAATTCAAGACAACCCACAGAAAGACTAGACCCATGCAAGACTCACTACCCCTGGTGAAAAGGCCACAAGTACAGCCCCAAAAAACGAAAATCACTGAAAAATCAGCACAATCCCAATCCATCCATGCCCTCCATGATGTTTAAATTCAAGACAACCCACAGAAAGACTAGGCCCATGCAAGACTCACTACCCCTGGGCATAAAGGTTGAAAAGTAGGCAAAATGGTTGCAGGCCTAACAACAAAGCCTGCATTCAAAATGGCCACTTGCCTCTCCCAGCACATGGCAGTGCCTGTAGCAGCACTCAAAATGGCCACCAGCCACATGGCCTGTCCCTCCCCATGAACACCCCCAAAAATCAAAAAACACTGCAAAATCAGCACAATCCCATTCCATCCATGCCCTCCATGATGTTTAAGTTCAAGACAGCCCACATAAAGACTAGGCCCAAGCTAGACTCAAATACCCCTGGTGAAAAGGCCACAAGTACAGCCCCAAAAAACGAAAATCACTGAAAAATCAGCACAATCCCAATCCATCCATGCCCTCCATGATGTTTAAGTTCAAGACAGCCCACAGAAAGACTAGGCCCATGCTAGACTCAAATACCCCTGGTGAAAAGGCCACAAGTACAGCCCCAAAAAACGAAAATCACTGAAAAATCAGCACAATCCCAATCCATCCATGCCCTCCATGATGTTTAAATTCAAGACAACCCACAGAAAGACTAGGCCCATGCAAGACTCACTACCCCTGAGCATAAAGGTTGAAAAGTAGGCAAAATGGTCGCAGGCCTAACAACAAAGCCTGCATTCAAAATGGCCACTTGCCTCTCCCAGCACATGGCCAGTGCCTGTAGCAGCACTCAAAATGGCCACCAGCCACATGGCCTGTCCCTCCCCATGAACACCCCCAAAAATCGAAAAACACTGCAAAATCAGCACAATCCCATTCCATCCATGCCCTCCATGATGTTTAAGTTCAAGACAGCCCACATAAAGACTAGGCCCATGCTAGACTCAAATACCCCTGGTGAAAAGGCCACAAGTACAGCCCCAAAAAACGAAAAAAACACTGAACAATCAGCACAATCCCAATCCATCCATGCCCTCCATGATGTTTAAGTTCAAGACAGCCCACAGAAAGACTAGGCCCATGCTAGACTCAAATACCCCTGGTGAAAAGGCCACAAGTACAGCCCCAAAAAACGAAAATCACTGAAAAATCAGCACAATCCCATTCCATCCATGCCCTCCATGATGTTTAAGTTCAAGACAGCCCACAGAAAGACTAGGCCCATGCTAGACTCAAATACCCCTGGTGAAAAGGCCACAAGTACAGCCCCAAAAAACGAAAATCACTGAAAAATCAGCACAATCCCAATCCATCCATGCCCTCCATGATGTTTAAATTCAAGACAACCCACAGAAAGACTAGGCCCATGCAAGACTCACTACCCCTGGGCATAAAGGTTGAAAAGTAGGCAAAATGGTTGCAGGCCTAACAACAAAGCCTGCATTCAAAATGGCCACTTGCCTCTCCCAGCACATGGCCAGTGCCTGTAGCAGCACTCAAAATGGCCACCAGCCACATGGCCTGTCCCTCCCCATGAACACCCCCAAAAATCGAAAAACACTGCAAAATCAGCACAATCCCATTCCATCCATGCCCACCATGATGTTTAAGTTCAAGACAGCCCACAGAAAGACTAGGCCCATGCTAGACTCAAATACCCCTGGTGAAAAGGCCACAAGTACAGCCCCAAAAAACGAAAATCACTGAAAAATCAGCACAATCCCAATCCATCCATGCCCTCCATGATGTTTAAATTCAAGACAACCCACAGAAAGACTAGGCCCATGCAAGACTCACTACCCCTGGGCATAAAGGTTGAAAAGTAGGCAAAATGGTTGCAGGCCTAACAACAAAGCCTGCATTCAAAATGGCCACTTGCCTCTCCCAGCACATGGCCAGTGCCTGTAGCAGCACTCAAAATGGCCACCAGCCACATGGCCTGTCCCTCCCCATGAACACCCCCAAAAATCGAAAAACACTGCAAAATCAGCACAATCCCATTCCATCCATGCCCTCCATGATGTTTAAGTTCAAGACAGCCCACAGAAAGACTAGGCCCATGCTAGACTCAAATACCCCTGGTGAAAAGGCCACAAGTACAGCCCCAAAAAACGAAAATCACTGAAAAATCAGCACAATCCCAATCCATCCATGCCCTCCATGATGTTTAAGTTCAAGACAGCCCACATAAAGACTAGGCCCATGCTAGACTCAAATACCCCTGGTGAAAAGGCCACAAGTACAGCCCCAAAAAACGAAAATCACTGAAAAATCAGCACAATCCCAATCCATCCATGCCCTCCATGATGTTTAAGTTCAAGACAGCCCACAGAAAGACTAGGCCCATGCTAGACTCAAATACCCCTGGTGAAAAGGCCACATGTACAGCCCCAAAAAACGAAAATCACTGAAAAATCAGCACAATCCCAATCCATCCATGCCCTCCATGATGTTTAAATTCAAGACAACCCACAGAAAGACTAGGCCCATGCAAGACTCACTACCCCTGGGCATAAAGGTTGAAAAGTAGGCAAAATGGTTGCAGGCCTAACAACAAAGCCTGCATTCAAAATGGCCACTTGCCTCTCCCAGCACATGGCCAGTGCCTGTAGCAGCACTCAAAATGGCCACCAGCCACATGGCTTGTCCCTCCCCATGAACACCCCCAAAAATCGAAAAACACTGCAAAATCAGCACAATCCCATTCCATCCATGCCCACCATGATGTTTAAGTTCAAGACAGCCCACAGAAAGACTAGGCCCATGCTAGACTCAAATACCCCTGGTGAAAAGGCCACAAGTACAGCCCCCAAAAACGAAAATCACTGAAAAATCAGCACAATCCCAATCCATCCATGCCCTCCATGATGTTTAAGTTCAAGACAACCCACAGAAAGACTCAGTCCACCCACCACTGAGTACCCCTGGGCAAAAGGCCCCAAAACAGCCCAAAAATCGAAAATTCCAAAATTTTAGTTGCAGCAACTGTAATGCCCCAAACAAACTTACTTGTAAAATTTCTAATCCAACAGTGATCCAAAGAAAGTCAAAAAGGCCTCAAATCCAAAGATCCAGCAGCATCCACAAAAAGTAATCCTTCCAGCTCCAGATCCAAATGAAAAGTGACCAGGAGATGGACAAAGCACTGGGAGGAGCCTGCTGAACAGGAACAGGAAGTTGAAGACTGTGGGGCACTTCCTTCCTATCACCCCCCTCACCCCCTCCCCAAAATGGACTCCTCGCTAAAAAAGTGCAGGCAAATGTCAACCTAAGGAGTTATTCAGATAAAAATCATCATTTCAAGAAGGTTTATGCTGCTTGCTGGTGGATTTCTTGTGCAGAATTGCACATTTTATATTTTTCTTGTGCGAGATTCTTGCTGCTCGCCGCATCTCAAATCTCGCAATTGCGAAGTACCGCGAGACGTGATCTCGCCGTACTCGCGTTGACAAACTATCGCTGGCAAGCCGCGATGACGTAATTGCGCTCGCCAATTCCCGCGGGATCACACAGCAAGATCCAAAATGGCGCAGCACTCGCAAACTATCGAGAAAAACAACTCGGAAAACGATGATAAACGCCGCGCGCCGCAAAAATTGTATCACCAACGCCGCGCGCCGCAAAAAAAAATCCGCTGCGTGCGAATTTGAGGATTTTGCGGGAAATTCCCAAATCTCGCGGATTGCGAATTTCCCGAAAATCCGCAAAATCCGCGAGCGTAACGGATTTTCCGCCCATGCTTAACTCGGGGTAAAAATTGCAAAAACCACAGTTGATGGACAGAATGCAGAACAATGTCTTACATTCACCCTAGTACAGACGTGACTCAAGGCTGATTTGCACATAGCCATTGTATACCTAGGGTGGTGTGGAGTGCAAAAAAATGATGGATTTAGGCCCAGATCTTTGTACTGGGGTGAATGTAAGAAATTGTTCTGCATTCTGTCCATCAACTGTGTTTTTTGCGGGTGTTAAGTTTTAACCCTTGCTTTTTATTCACACACCTACGAAACAACCGAGCAACCAGATTAAAACATTGCGAATGAACGAGACCACGGGATGCTTATTTTAAAGAAGCTCGGCAATGGAGATAACAAGGGCCCGGTACTGTAATGGGACCATGGCGGATAGCAATGACTCCAGCCTACCAAAGCCTTCTTCTGCTACTCTAGCAACCGATGCCGCGGCTATGGCAGCACTGGAAGGACACTGCAGTTAGAAATGGGAAGTCGAAACTCCCAAAATGATAGGAGTGCAGGCATTTTGGTGTGTTGGATATAAAACGGATGTGGCGCACTGACAGGCACGTTCAAACAATGTATTGAAAAATTATGCTTCTACTTCGAGGATAAGTGTTGTCTGTAACATGCTCTGGGATATCGAAGCTGTGTTTTGGTGCGCTTTTAATATTTCACGCACGTCACTAGCGAGCCATGGCCCGTACAATATTAAACAAGCATTTACAATGCAATGGTTTCGCCTTTGGAAAAGTTAGAGCTATTGGCATTGTAAATGACAAAATGTTTATTTATGTGTTGGTTTTGAAAACAGATAATTAAATGGCATTGTCATTTACATTGCCATTAGCTTAATCTCTCGCAAATGTGAGACCTATTGTACCCTACGGACGAGCTCAGCAGACAGCAATTACTACCACACACACACACACCCAGAGCCACACATACACACCCAGAGCCACACACACACACCCAGAGCCAGCCACACACACACCCAGAGCCAGCCACACACACACACACCCAGAGCCAGCCACACACACACACACACCCAGAGCCAAACACACAGACACCCAGAGCCACACACACACACACACAACCAGAGCCACACACATACACAACCAGAGCCACACACACACACACACACACACCCAGAGCCACACACACACCCAGAGCCACACACACACACAGAGCCACACACATACACAACCAGAGCCACACACACACAACCAGAGCCACACACATATACAACCAGAGCCACACACACACCCCCACACCGAGCCACACACACACACCCAGAGCCACACACACACCCAGAGCCACACACACACACCCAGAGCCACACACACACACACACCCAGAGCCACACACACACACACCCAGAGCCACACACACACACCCACCCAGAGCCACACACACACACCCACCCAGAGCCACACACACACACCCACCTTGACATGCAGTAGTTTCAAGGTCTGTTTGTTATAGAGGTCTTTACAGCCATTTGCTGCTCTGAGTACCCACCAGGCCTTTATGGAGAGTCCTGTACAAGGAATTTTAATTTAGGGGGAGCGCTAATCAAGATGTTAAGACTATTGAGAAGAGTACGCTCAAAGTCTGTTATGAGAGGAGGTCGTGGAGCACTTTTAAGTATGCCCGATTAGGGCGAAGTCATTTTTTTTTCCTGCTTGGAGTGGGGGGGGGAGGGGTGTTATGATACTGCACCCTAACGCTGTTTCAAAACGAGTGTTACTTTAATGAGGATGGATGAAAGCGATAGTTTTTAATGTCACTATACAGTAGTAGTTAGGAAAATCTCAAGTGACATTTTCAGACACAATCAAATGTAAAATCGGTTTCTAGAAATCGGCGGTAGCAGGACAAGTGTTCCTCTATGTAGACGTATTCCGCTTGCCCTCATCAGCGTTCCTCTATGCAGACCTATTCCGCTTGCCCTCCCTCATTAGTGTTCCTCTGTGCAGACTTATTCCTCTTGCCCTCAAAGACCCTGCAATCAATGTTTAACTATGAGCGTCCAGATGTCACAGCCAGTAACCTGTCTGAGACTAACTTCAGACACAGGACCTACATGAAACGAGCTGACATGGCTTCGGCCCACACCCCGGCATACCTGCACTTTTTTCAGCCACTGCAATTCCTAACTCCTCCATGACTCAGGATTTCTGTTACTCTACCGGGCGGCACCGCAGCAGAATTAGGACGTCACTTCCACCAACCAGTGCACATGGGACGACGGGAACTGTGGTCCTTTATTAGCCACAACAGAAACGATGTCCGTCACCGTATACTTGCAGACGTTCCCCTCAGATGCCGCCCAGCTTTGAACTAGACATACGTCTCTGCCCTCTGAGATACTTCTCTACACTGTCTCATGGCTACCCACGGACTGTGTCAATTACGCAACTGCTTACGTTGCACCTTCTTCAAGTCCCTACATTTAAAAACATGCAGTGCCGACATGTACACAATAACACACTACAAGTCCTGACATGTAACAGTAGTAGCTTAAAAAACTACCATACTCCAGTAATGAGCAGTGATGCAAGAAATAACAGTGAATAAACAATGCAATGCTCGCTGCAACATAATATATAAACAGCTGAGTTATGATGAACCGGCAGACCAGAATGCAAAGAGTAGCCAAGCAAAAAATGTGAAACGCCTTTGCTGCCGACAGTGCAGCATGGAAAATAGACATAGCCAATTTAGCTTAGTACATGCTGAAACCCCGAAGAAAACCAACAATAACCTTAGTTGATACCTGGAACAAATGAACGAAACATGTAAAACATATGCATGACCACGAGTTCAAGTAAATTTATTCACTGGCATCAGTATTTGGATCAGTATTTAAATTTTTTTTACACTTCGCCGCATTAAGCGCAGAGGAGCGCTTTTTAATTCTGGAACTATCCTGTGATCCCAGTCTCTCCCCCGGACTCCAGGACACCTACCTGATCACTCCTCCTGAGTGCACCGGTGCTCGGCTGAGCGTTGACCGCTTCAGCGGGCTCGCCGCGGCAGGGGCCGCCATCTTGGGCCGGGTTGCTCGGGTGAGGTGGGAGGCGAGGCCAGTGACATCACCGCCACACCCCCGAGTCCCGCCCCTACTTAAACGGTCCATATGTGTCAGCGCAGCGGACGAGCGCAGCGGGCGCGACGAAGGCACGCCGGAGTTGCGCCTGAGTTAAGCCCGTCTGCGCCCGTCCGCGGCCGACCGGGACCCGGGCCCACCCCCCCTGGCCATTTTTTGAGGTACTCCTCTTTTGATCTATTATCACTACAACCTAGCTCCCCCTCAGGAATAGCCCTCCCTTCACTCCCCTCGCACACTTGCACACGTATACAAACATTGGGGCTCTCCCGCCTTCCCCTGCTGGCTGATGATACTCAGTCTACTCCACCATTGCCGAATGAACCTAGATCGGCTCCTCTATTATTACATAACATGAGATGCTACTACCTCAACACAAGGTCCCTAATAAAGAACCAGGTCAACATCTTTCTTTTCCTGGCGGAAGAAAAACCAGATCTTCTGTTGTTGACCGAAACATGGACCAACCCTCATTCCTTGCCGGACATTCTGGCATCACTTCCCTCAGACTACTATATTCTGACTGCCAACCGTGCACAAGGGAAGGCTGGAGGTGGGGTAGCAGCAATCATTTCGAAATCTTTTCATTTCCGGGAATTACCTTCTCTCACTCTCCCCAACACAGAGAACTTGGTAATCACACTAGACTCAGAGAGTGGGGCTCTTACCGTAATTCTGTTATACCGCCCTCCCCAATACATGGCCAATTATCCAGTACTTTTGGCAGAACAACTGGCCTCCCATGTAATAAAGAACTCTAAAACTGTCCTAGTGGGGGATTTAAATTATTGGTTCGATAGAACAGACACTGACACCCAAGCTGGAGAACTGAAGGATCTGCTTACAGATCTAAACCTGGTCCAACACATTCACTCCCCCACTCACCAGAAGGGTCACAGCTTGGACCAAATCTGGACATATAACGTACCACCATTCTCTCCTATTATAAGCCCTTGCATTTGGTCAGACCATTATCTTATCCAGTTCCCGCTAGAAATTCAAGGGCAGCACAAGGCCAAACCTCCCATGGGTAAAGAGTTCCGTAAATGGAAATCCATGGACCGCTCTGGGTTCATGGACACGTTGAACAACACCCTTCCCCCATTAGACGAAGATCTGGAGGTTGACGAGAGGGCACTGTCCTCCTGGCTTCTCCACGCAGCAGATCTGTTCGCCCCCTCTGTATACTTACCTAACATTAGAGGCAATGATGCCCACAAATGGTTCACTCAAGAACTTGGAGCACTTAAATTAGGGGTACGACAGAAAGAAAGACAGTGGAGAGCCACCTACTCCTCACAGGATAGGGAAACCTTCTGCGTCACTAGGAAAAATTATCAAAAATTTTTAAATCAACACAAACTTAACTACTTCTCCACAAAAATTTTATCGTCATCCAACAAGTCCAAAGATATTTTTAATATAGTTAATGAACTCTGTGACAACGACAGGACAGCCCCTTCAATAGCTCCTACGCAGAAGCTATGTGATTCCCTGAATAATTTTTTCAGAGAAAAAATTGTCACTATCAAATCGAGCATTGCTAGTTCCCCAACGTCACTTCCTTTGGATGACGTCTTTTACAATCCCTCTGTATTAGATACCTTCCCGGCCATTGATGGTAAAACTTTTTCTTCACTTTTGACGAGGGTAAAGTCCGGATCCCCTAACGACATCTGCCCCCCCACATCTTCTCGGAAATCGGTCAGACTATCCCTCAGGGTATTCTACCCCTACTAAATAAATCACTGACCCAGGGCAGGGTACCTACTGGCTTTAAACACGCTCTGCTAATCCCTCTAATTAAAAAACCAGGTCTGGACCCCCAGGACTCATCAAATTATCGTCCTATATCCCTGTTGCCGTTCTTATCCAAGATATTGGAGGCTCACGTCTCCAATTGCCTTTCCAACTTTGTGGAAACCACTGGATTTCTGGAGCCAAATCAAGCTGGGTTCCGTCCAGGCCATTCGACCGAGACGGTAACCCTGGCAGTCCAGAATACACTTCGGTGTAACGCAGACAGGGATGTCCACCAGGCACTGGTGCTTCTTGACCTGTCTGCTGCATTCGACACGGTCGACCACACTATTTTGGTCGGCCGTGTCGAGCAGGCAGGCCTCAGAGGTACTGCCCTGAGCTGGGTGGAATCATTCTTGTCCGACCGGACTCAAGCAGTGAGACTGGGCACCTTCACAGCCCCTAGAATTAAGAATGACTGCGGTGTCCCTCAAGGCTCATCCCTGTCTCCCCTTTTATTTAATTTATACTTGCGTCCCCTCTTGTACTCCTTGAGGAAATTCAAAGTGTGGATCTTTAATTACGCAGATGATCTGCAATTGGTTTTCCCCCTGGGGTCGCCGGATGCTGTCACTGAGTTTAGGGAGGTCATGGCTCATATCCAGAGATGGATGGGCCTTAACCACCTAAAACTTAACCCAGGCAAGACTGAACTGATCTTGCCTGGGAAGAGCGAACTCAGCTGGGGACCTCAATTTTGGCCTCCGGAGATGGGAAATCCCCCCTCCAAATCCCGCACAGTTAAGAGCCTTGGAGTCACCTTTAGTGAAGACCTCTCCCTGAAAAGTCAGGTAGGGTCAGTTGTTTCCGCTTGCTTCTTTCAGCTGCGCAAGATTAGAAAGATTGCCCATTTCCTAACCCATTCTGCCCTGATACAGGTTACCATCGCCCTTGTGCTGTCTAGGCTGGACTACTCAAATAGTTTATATTTGGGCCTTCCAGCCGGGCAGCTCAAGAGGCTGCAGCTGGTTCAAAATCAGGCGGCCAGGCTGATCTGTGGGCTTCCTAAATGGCAGTCCATCAGGCCAGGCCTGGCAGACCTGCATTGGCTGCCGGTTGCCCAGAGGGCGGCTTTTAAAACCGGCTGCATTATCTTTAGGGCATTACAAAGCAAAGGCCCCAAATTTATCATCAACTTGCTTGCCAGATACACCCCCTCCCGCAACCTCCGTTCTGGTCACAAAAACTTGCTCACGGTGCCGGTTGTTAGGACACAACGTCAGGGCGGCAGCTCCTTTCATTTTCTTGCTGCCTCCCTCTGGAACTCCTTGCCAGCTTCTTTAAGGTCACACGAGGATATTCTAGCCTTTAGACTAGCCTTTAAGACCTGGCTTTTTAGAGAAGCCTATCCTTAGATGTTCTAAGTTGTCCTCCTGTTGTTGTGTTATGCTCTGAAAACTTCCTACAGCGCCATGAAGCCTACGGGCGTACGTGCGCTTTATAAGCTAAATTTAACATAACATAACATAACTGGCATGGCAGAATGATGGCAATGGCATGTAATGTTCAGTTAGCTCCTAAATGAGTTCTGCCACAATGGTTAGCAAATGTGCGTACTTAACATATTTACAGTGCTTGTGCACGATGGAACCATAAAACTAGACAACAGACTCCATATGGCCAAACCATAGTCAAGAAATCGGAAGTGAAAATACGTGTGCCAATGTTTACCGTGTTATTAATAGGCAACGGAGGCGGGCGGACAGTGAGAGGCGCAGGAGGGGGGGAAGCAACAAGGCAGGACCCAGGAAAGGCTGAACAACCATGGAAAATGGAGGGGCAGGGCAAAGTGCCCATTGGATGCATATGAACAAGGCAGAGGATTTAGCTCACAGCTGTCCCAGACAGCAACAAACGCTGTGCAGCAATCACATTAAAGAAGTTCCACCCATCAAAACGACTAGAGGCGGATGTGAATGAGTACATGGACCACACGAGCCCGATAAGAGAAAAACACCCAAGCAACATAGAAAAAGAAGCCTACATTCAAAAGAAAGGAGGAAAAGAAACAAGCACCTACGAGCACACGGACAGCGGGAAGGGGGGCGGGAAAGGAACGGACAGCGGGAGGGGGGGGCGGGAAAGGAACGGACAGCGGGAGGGGGGGCGGGAAAGGAACGGACAGCGGGAGGGGGGGCGGGAAAGGAACGGACAGCGGGAGGGGGGCGGGAAAGGAACGGACAGCGGGAGGGGGCAAGGAAGGCACTCACCTGGACTTCCTCGGGCGGCGATCGGCCGCGGAATGACGAACACAAACATGGACGCACAAAAAAAATAAACCCCGCCCACGGCCGCGATGACGACATCGCAGAGGCGGAGAGGGAAAAAATCTCGGGAACGCCCACGAATCTGGTCCGGCCATGACGGACAGATCTCTGTTCCAATGGCTAGCCTCCATTTATGGAGCTAGCCAATGGAACAGAGGGCGTAATCCCAAGCCCACTCTGTTGTAACATAAGATTTTGCCTGCGCCGAAAAGCTGCGCAGAGCACAGCCTTCGGCGAGGCGAAACCTAAAAATAGGCAATATCACAGATTTCCTCTTTTCCAGCAAACATTTGTGTAAACGATGTGCCTGATCACGGCATTGCACATTGGCATTAAGAAATTCGCAAAACCAGCAGCTTTAAGAGCCATTTAATCAAGCAGTGAGTGCAGCGTGTAGCTGCAGGCATGTCGAAAGGAGCACCGAAAAAAAGAAACAGTGAAGGGAGGTGGTGGTGGAGGAAGGCACCGCATGGGGAGATTAGGTAGCGACGAACAGAGAACGGAAGACATGAGCTGGGCTTGTACTACAGGGAAGGGCAGCAGAAGAAAAAGAGTTAAACTAAACAACAGCGTAGGGAAACTGTACTTGGCTGATGCTCCTGAGCCTTAAACGGAAGTTAGGTATTGGCTGCAGGTACCAGGTAGGAGGCAGCAAAGAAAATGAAACTGCAGTCAACGTATAGTAAGCAGCAGGTGGGAAAAAAGTTGTTCTATTGATTACAGCAGGTCTTGCAGACAGCGCATGCGCACTGCCTAGCCTCAACTTAAAAAACGCATGAAAACCAATGACTGAAGAGGGCTGGCAAAAGTCTACTCTCTATATGTATTTGTTTGTACTTCCGCTCTCGTAACAGGAAGCTAGCGTGATCTGCCAAACATTGAAGTGCCCAGCTAAGGGATATATCATTAGGCCTGTGCCTGTGTAATTTCTGGCACTTAATGTTACACTTTTAATGCAAAATTCACAAGATTTCGCCATGTCGTGTAATTTCATGTCTTTTTGGATCCTACTTGGCAGCACTGAAACAATGCAAATGAACAAAACACAAGCGTCCGTGGTTTGTAGTACTTCCTTGCCTTCATGTTGTAGTGCACCATGCATCATTGTGGCCAAAAACTGGGATAATGGCACGATCCAAATTCAAATAATGTGCTAAGAGCCACATTTGGATTTATCATAATTTTGCATACTTTGTTCGAAATTTCATGTATTTACCAGGGCTGAGCTTAGTTAATGTTAATGTTAAAAATGCTTATAAAACGCATGGCTACCCCAGTGACGGGGCGTCCCAGCGCTTGCAGACAACTTGAAAGTAAGACGGACTTTGAACCAGGGGGAGACGTGTAATGCCACTAGGAGCACTAGATAGAAGGGAACAACCAGGTTTTAATGAGTTTTCTAAATGACAGGTAGTTATTTGTAGCACGTGCCTCCGCGGGGATCCACAGTTTCGGAGCCAAATACCTGAAGGAGCGGCCACCAGCTCTGCTCCTTTGGATTTTGATGGTACAGGCAAGATGAAGGTCCGCCGAGCGGAGGGCACGTGAGGGGACATAGGACGAACACAGACCTTGTAAAACTCGGGGGCCAGAGCCGTGAAGAATTTTATGCATTAGGCAGAGGGACTTAAATTGAATACGTTGTGTGACTGGAAGCCAGTGTAGGCGCCGTAGAATATGGGACGTGTGACAGTATTTTGGTAGGGTAGTCAGTATGATTCGGTGAGAATCAGAGGGGGCAAGCCTACATTTCCAAACTAAAAAAGCAGTAAGCTGCAAGGTGAATGCATGAAGTGACTAAAGTTCGGGATGGACTGTTCCCATGAGGAGTCGGGCCAGTAGTGATTTGCATTAAGTGGGGAAGATTTAGAGGTTAGCAGACAAGTACTTGGTTGAAAAGTTGGCAGAGTACCCTGTCCCCCAAACTCAAGATCTATCTACCTGATTTTCAGTCAGGAGGACCACAAGTTCTAGGCCATGGGAGAAAATTTGACTTTACTAGTGTTAATCTTCCTTCGATGCCACAACATAGTAGTTGTCATGGAAGTAATCCATCCGCCCTTGGGCGTTCAAATGGATTTTTTTGTTTACTGTCTGTAAAAATAAAAATAAAACCCCTATACCATGGGAGAAAACATATATAGGGTCATTATTTACTTATTTTTTTCCCAAATCAAACTTAGGAGTTTGAGTTTAATAAATAAAAAACGTTGGAATAGTTTGGCGGCCAGCCATTGTGTTTAACGTTGCTGTCCTTTAAACTTTTACTACATTGAGAGGAACCGTCATGACGGCAGTATCTGCCAATGTATAGAGATGTCCACTGGGTTGGTGGATATCTGTAAATTTAGTGATCATATCTATAATCATCTTTATTCGATTTGATGGACAAACCATACAAGTATATTAATAACAGTCATTAAAAATGATTCACAGAAATACAGTTTAGCTACTATGGGCTAAAATATAATATCATCCGTGGAAAGTCCTTAACCTACTATGCATTGATGTACTCAGTGCCCCCTTGTTATTCATAGTTTTAAAGCAGCTCTTAAAAAGTTTGTCACACAATAAAGGGTAAAAACATCAGTTGACATTTTTAAAAACAGCAAAGCTACCCGAGCCTGCCTGAACTTAGCTCGTCTTAACAGCTCTTTCAGAAACAGTTTTCTGGGGATGTATGTCGTTACAACGTATACTTTTACAACGCATACCTTTACAACGCATTTTTTACACCGCAACGTCCATTACAAGGCATTCCATTTCAAGGCATGCCATTACAACGAATTCTTTGAAACTACCTTTACAACGCATTCCACTACAACGCATACTACATTTACAACGCATACCATTACATTGCATGTATGGTAAGTATTGGATAGTGTAGGGGTAAAAATTACTATTCTAACTCCAGGGGGTGCAACAGTAGGGTAAGTATTATATAGTGTAGGGGTAAAAATTACTATTCTAACTCTAGGGGGTGCAACAGTAGGGTAAGTATTGGATAGTGTAGGGGTAAAAATTACTATTCTAACTCCAGGGGGTGCAACAGTAGGGTAAGTGTTGGATAGTGTAGGTATGTGTTGTAATGGTATGCGTTGTAATGACTGCGTTGTAATGACATGCGTTGTAGTGGTATGCATTGTAGTGACATGCATTGTGATGGTTGCGTTGTAATGGTATGCGTTGTAATGGATGTTGCGTTGTAAAAGTTTTGTTGTAAAGGTAGTGTGTTGTAAAAGTTGCGTTGTAAGTGTTGTTTCCCGTTTCCTGGGGTAGGCATAGTACGGGCATAGTAAAACCAGGTGAAGTGTGTCCTGCGGAGACTTCATGTTGCAGCCGCAGGGCCCTTTCTCTTCTAGGTTTATAATAAAACCTGCTGGTACTGCCAATAAGTGGTGGATATAATTTAGTCTAAAACAGGTTACCAAAAAACGATCATGGGCATTAGTCATAAATGGTAGGTAAGGTTCTATGCTCTGTAACATTTTAACTAAAATATAATCTCTCACCGAATGTTTCCCCAGTTCAACAGTTTCACGCTGCACCATCGCAAACATTGGGTACAGTGTTTGAATATTCCGTATATCTTTTAACTTTATAGTCTCAGGTTCCTCAAATAAGTCTACGCGCCCTAGGTTGACAAAGGAGTCCCTGACGTGTTTCAGCCATGGGATGCTGCAGGGCCAGACAATCCTGTACTACCAACGTTTTCAGGCCCACCTCTTCGTTGGTCCAGATCAACGTACTAAAGGCTTCACTCCTATAGTATCTGAGATGTACCTAACACCCTCTGTATACCTCATGTATACAATGTGCTGACGTGCTCTGTGGGACTTTTAGCATCCGCCTTAGATATTTGTTCTTGACCCTTGCAAGGTAGTAGGTTTAACAAATCCCCGCACCTCCCTGCTGTACAGGACTTTGGCACAGCAAACTGCTTTATACCATTGGTGAGCAGAGTAAAAGCAGGAAAGTTCTCCGCCATCCTGTCTGCCTTCAGTCCATCTGCTACATCCTAAATCAGGCCTTCTGTTTAGAGTGGCAGGGTGGGCAAAAAAAATGGTTTGGGATGCTACTCCACGGGATGGCCAGTGGTTTGACAATGTGCAAGCATTTGTCACATCAGCTTGTAGGTGTTTGCTTGCCAGTACTATGCCTCGAAACCTGAGACTGGCGTAGCTTACCATTGCCAATGTTTATGAGTTTTAAAAAGTAGTAAATTTGCGTCCATTTGAGGAGTACTTCTAAGGGTGCAGATTGCCTACTTTTTTGCTAAACAGGTCACTAAAGGGCATTTTTAATAAGAAGCGGCACAATGCAGTGCAGCAAACAAAGTTGCTGTGCTGCGTTGCGTCACTTGAAAAAAGGAAAACTGTGCCATATCCTCACAGAAATGGCACAGTTCTGCTCTCTCCATGCACTGGTGCACTTTGGGGTGCCTAGCACCATCACAGGCCTGTTTACACCATAGTGCAAGGGTGGTGGCATTATGGTCTGGACAGTTTTTGGTGCAGTAAGAAATAACTTCAGAGTTAGGTGCAGTAGCACAGAGTAGAGTAGTGCAGAGTAGGGCTGTGTAAGGGGCAGTAGTGTAGAGTACAGTAGAGCAGAGAAGAGTACAGTAGCATAGAGAACAATGGTGTAGAGTAGTTTTGCTGAGTAGAGTGTAGAGTAGAGTGCAGTGGTGCAGAGTAGGGGCCTTTATAGTGCAGTGGCCTGGAGTAGAGTGATGTCGAGTACAGTGGTATAGAGTAGAGTGGTGCAGAGTACACTGCAGTGGCGTAGAGTTTTGCAGCATGTGAAGGGTGCAGTGGAATACAGTGCAGGGGTGTAGGGTGCACTGGTATGGAGTGCAGTGGTGCAGAGAAGAGTGCAATGGCATAGAGTGCTGTGGCATAGAGTGCATTGGCGCAGAGTGTGTGGTTCAGAGTAGAGAGCAGTGGCACAGAGTAGAGTAGTGCAGAGTAGGGCTGTGTGAAGCGCAGTTGTGTAGAGTAGAGTGGAGCAGAAAAGAGCAGAATGGCGTAGAGTACAGTGGCATAGAGTGCACTGGCATGTAGTGCAGTGGTGCAGAGTAGAGTGTAATGGCATGTAATGTCGTGGCATAGAGTGCAGTGGTGCAGAGTGCAGTGGCACAGAGTAGAATAGTGCAGAGTAGGGCTGTGTAGAGTGCATTGGTGTAGAATAGAATGGAGCAGAGAAGAGAAAATGGTGTAGAGAACAGTGGTGTAGAGTGCAGTGACATAGAGTGGTGTAGAATGGCATTCAGTGCAGTGGCATAGAGTGCAGTGGCACAGAGTAGAGAGCAGTGGCATACCATGCAGGGGCATAGAGTACAGGGTAGGGGGTTGGGATGGAGAAGCAAAATGGAAGGGGATGAATGGGAGGGAACAGAAGCTACATAGACAGGGATATGAGAGATTGACTGAAAACACAAGCACTCATATGGAGTGCTTGAACGCAAAGAAAAAAGTAGGTCCAGAAATGGGAGCAGTGGATGGACACAAGTATTTGGTCCATGCGCCAGGGCAGGATCGAGCCCAAGAAGAGCACATGACACCCTGTATGCTGTCACAAAAAAGGACGAAGCAAATGAGAGTGACGCTGAAGCTAACAAATAGTTACCTATGGGTGGGGTGTAAGTCTACTGTACATAAACAACATATTTCGCAGAGGCGAAACCTAAAGGGAGACCAACTTACAGGTTTTACATGCAGTTGTAAGTGTCAACAAGCAAGGTAAGGAATGTTGTAAAACCACAGAAGTCACTGGTATACAATATGGAACGTGATTTCACTAAGCCAATAACTGTCTGTACAGTTTCTCACTGGTAGCAGTTCGGAATAGGAATGTCCCTAATAAATGATTTGCATAAGATTGGCCCTTTTCTACAGTGGCTCAGTCCGTTAAAAAAAGAAAACATGAAGTGGAATGTAGTCCAGAGCTATTAACAGAGTCAAAGATTAATTAGAGCATTGGAATGTTGAGCACTCCATTGTAGTCAATGGAGTGCTCCGTGCTTCTACTGGCAGGTAGAAGCCCGGAGAGCAACATTCCAATGTTGTTTTCCTTTCACAGCTGATGCTGTGAACAAAGGCCTCCAGTGCCCGAGGGGATTTAAACCCCTTCAGGCTCTGAGAAGCCTCTGTTTTTACTAAATAATTCATGTTCTAACAGCCTCAGAGCCCTACTAGCGGGCTCTACCGGCCAATAAAGGACCGCTCCTTTGTTAAAGGCCTCGCCTTCGGCTTGGGCCTTTAATGCTGGAGTTGGCCTTTAATGGCCGGTAGAGTCCGCTAGGTCGGGCTCGAAGGCTATATTCAAGTATTCAAGTATTTAATTCATTACAGTCTTGTTTTTGGAATCTTCTTGTTTGATGATGTGATGTCACTCGATTCCTATGAATGTAATGATTGTTTCTTGTAGTATAAATTGAACTTATTTCTTTTTAAAATATGTACTAATATTTTGGTTGCTCTTTTATGGTTTAATATGTATATAAACCAAATAAAGATATTATGATGATGACGAAGGCAGCAACTGAAGTATACTGGCTCGGGACAACTGTTTTAGCATCCACCTTGACTCTGATTCTATCAGCAAGGTGATATTGCAGCACTTTACAAAAACATATAGACAGGGCCACTAGAATTATGTGATTTTACACCCACTGCGTTTTTCACATAATTATGCAGTTCCCACATTTACCAAATAATCCATCATCTTCATAAACTGCAGATTTTAACAACAACAAAAATCTTTTGTTTCCAGCTCAAACGGATCAAAAGTTACTGAAAATCCAGCAACACAAACTTAGCGAAAGCCAGCTTGTCTCCTTTCGGTTGCTTATTGCTTTATCTGAGTTTCATCAACAGCTAAGGTGCACCACAAGCAATAATGTACAAATTGATATTACAATAAGTTGCAAACGATGATTTTCATTTTATGGATTTTCAATCTTTATGTTATGTTATGTTATGTTATGTTATAACCTATTTGTAAAGCGCACTTTGACCAAGGTTTCATGGCGCTATTTTGAGCAGTTATGAGTTGACTGTTCTGACATGACTTCAGTAAGGACGGTTTACTCATGTGCCTGTATGAACAGCCATGTCTTAAGCTACTTTCTAAATTGAAGCAGATCGGGGCAAGAACGGATCTCCCATGGAAGTGAGTTCCATAGTTGTGGTGCCAAATATCCAAAGCGACATCCGCCATGCCGTTTGCGTTTGAATTTTGTGCTCACCAACAGATTTTGATGTTTAGAACGGAGATCACGGGTTGGAGCATACCTCAGGATCAATTTGTTAATAAAGATTGGGCTATAACAATTTAGGGATTTAAATGTAAGACACGCGGTTTTGAAGGTGGCCCGCTGGAGCAGTGGGAGCCAATGCAGCTTTTTTATCAAAGACATGGCCGATTGCCACTTAGGCTGCTGATAAATCAGTCTTGCTGCCTGGTTCTGTACAAGCTGGAGCCTCTTGATCTGTTAAGAGGGGAGGCCTAGATAGATTGAATTCGCATAATCTAAATGGGATAAGACTAGGCCAATCACAACTTGTATCAGTGCTGCCTGGGTGAGCAAGTGATGTACCTTTTGGATCTTTCGTAGTTGGAAGAAACATTTAGAGACTACTGTACCTACTTGAGTGTTTAGAGACAGATCTTTGTCAATAGTCACCCCCAGACTTTTTTCTGCTGGCCAATAATGAGGGCCCCAGGAGATACAACTATCTCCTATCAGCAGTACCTCCGTCTTTCCGGGGTTCAGCTTCAGATGGTTATGATCCATCCAATTGCGGATGAATACCATATTATCCTGAAAGTTGGTAATAGATTCAGTGGAATTGTCTATGGTGAAGGAAAGCTGCAGATCGTCTGCGTAGTTAAATGTTGTTACTTTACTCTGTTTTAAGGCTTTGATTAGGGGAAGTAAATAGATGTTAAACAGGTGTGGGGATAGGGAAGAACCCTGGGGAATCCCACATGTGGTATTCAGCCCTGGCGCTGTAAAATTTGCCAGGCGAACAGCCTGTGTTCGGTCTTCCAGAAAGGAGGTAATCCAACTCAAAGCTCTGCCCTGGAAGCCTGCGCGTCCGACACGGTCCACCAGGATCTTATGGTCCACCGTGTCGAACGCGGCAGACAAATCCAAGAGAACCAGAGCCTGGGGGGTTCCGATGTCAGCCTCCCTACGAAGCTCGTCCAGGACTGCCAAGACAACCATCTCAGTCGAATGCCCTGGACGAAAGCCGGCTTGATGAGGATCCAGATGTTCGGACTGTTCTATAAAGGCAGACATAGATTTTGCAACATGTGCCTCCAAAACCTTGGCTAAGTATGGAAGCAAGGAGATGGGGCGATAGTTAGATGGATCTGATGAGTCGGCGCCGACCTTTTTTATCAGAGGGACCACAGTGGCGTCCTTAAATGATTTTGGGACGCAGCCTTGAATTAGTGATGAATTTAAAAGGGATAGGGCGGGTTGAGGAATAATGGAGAAAACCTCCCTCATTATATGTGGGGGCAGCAGTCACGGGGGGTTCCAGATTTAACTTTGGACATCAAAGAGGTGAACGATTCTGCATCGATTGTAGGAAAACTGTCCATAGTACAGGTATTCCTGAAGGAGTCAGGCGGGATCAAAGCTGATGGAGAGCATGTAATGCTAGCTTTAATTGCTGTAATCTTTTCTAGGAAGAATGTGTTCAGTTTATCACATAGTTCCTGTGTGGGAGTTGGTTTAGATGATACTCTATCAGGGTTGGAAAGTTCATCCACAATCAAAAAGATCTCTCTCGATTTATTGGTGGACGTTAAGATCTTAGAGGAGAAATATTCTATCTTGGCTACCTTAATAGCTTTGTTGTTTTTTACCTGTTCTTGTCTATAAAGGAGCTTGTCTCCAGGGTCATAGCGAGCTCTCCATTTCCCCTCCTTCTGACGGAGTGATAGTTTCATCTCCTTTAATTCGGGAGAGAACCATTTATGAGCTTCCGCTTTCCGGTTTATTTTGATTTTTTTGGGGGGGCAAAGTGATCGCTTGCTGTTTTTAACCAATCAGAAATCTGTTTCAATTATAAAATCTGTTATAATTAAAGCTGACCTCCCAATGATTCTGTATTTTATTTTTTTATTTTTTTTATTTTTTAGAACCAGTCTTAGTGGAGCTGCTCTGTGGATAACAAATGGGAAACTTCCGTCTGAAACCTGATAAGGCCTCCGGAGGACTTATCAGGTTTCAGACGGAAGTTTCACATTTGTTATCCACAGAGCAGCTCTACTAAGACTGGTTCTAAAAAAATAAAATACAGAATCATTGTGTATCTGGAGACATACCACGTTCCTATAATATTCTCAAAGCAGCAATTACGACCAAGGACATTGTTAGACCCGTCTGCTTCTGAGAGTCCCCTCACCACTATGATTTCTTTTGTTCCCCTGTACCTCCCAAAACTTGTCGCTTTTCTTTGTCTACCAGGACCTTTTTGTGTGCCGTTTCAATGGGGTTAGATGTTCCTTGACGCCCAGTTGTTCACAAGGTTTTTGGCACCTATTCACAAGACACCTGGCGAAACCTGTGACATTATAGACTGGGATTGGCAACCTGTATGAATGACCTCAAAATGGTGGCCATCCATTTTCCTCATGAGAGTGACTCCCTGTGGAGCCTCCATGAACCCTGACCTTTCAAGGTTTTGGCGCCCTTTTACTTGGTGCGCATTCCTGACAGGAATTACTTTATTTCCCTCAGGTACACAAAATGGCTGCTCTAGAACCCCAGTATGGTGGCTGTTAGAGACCCAAATACCCCAGTAGTGCTATGTCATTGGCCTAACCCAAAGAAGGTTCTAGAACCTACTGGCACGAGCCAGCACCTCAGGGCACTGGCTATATAAGGTCCAGTCCCTGGCGGCCATTTTAGATGACCAAAAGACTAGATAGGATAATGATGTTCCAGATCTAGGTGAAGAAGGAGATTCCAGACTTGACACCAGATTGACACCTGCCCTGTTGACCCCTGAGGCGGCTGGTAGTGTGGTAGTAGAGCAAGCAAGAGTCACTGGCGTGGATCCTGACTGGCGTTCCAGTCAGCTGTGTGTTGCGGTGACCTCGCGCCTACAGCGCCTGCCCAGCGAGTGCCTCGTCACCCCCAAGAGACTGTGGCCGATTTTTCGTGTGCCTCCCCGCCCCCCCCGGTGGCGAATTACGACTGACTCGGGTCGCGAGGCGAGAGCAAGTTCGCCGCGACCACGAGCGTCTTCTGTGCCCCTTGTGTGACAGGCGCCTCCAGCGAGGAGCTCGGACGTCTTCGAGCTCCACCGGCGTAGAGTGCTTCCTGCGCAGACTGAGGTGAGGTGGTGCGCCGGGGCAGGGAAAGGCCGGCCTTCGTTGGGCGGGACTACTGTCTCTGCCCCTCCCCAGTGAATCGGTGGCTGTAGCTGTGGGCGGGAACCATCCCTGTTTGAGGAAGTCGGAGGGAGGTCCGTGGAGCCCCTGAGAACCCGTCGCTGGCGAGAGAAGTGCTGAACCCGACTGAATCGCTTTTCGATTGCAGCCGATGTGAGGTGGGCCCGTTTCTTCAGGTGGGAAGCGCTGTTATAAAGGAACTGTGAACCGGCATTTATTTGACTGAGCGCGAAGATTGTGTGACCTCTTCGGCAGCCCCGCTCGGCAGTCTAAAGACTTGGAACTGGTGCCGCCTGAGTGCTAGCGGGGACAGAAACCCCTAGGCGCGCTTAGACCCCCACTGGCAAACAGAGATCCCAACCCGGTGGCAGCCGAGTGTAAATGAAGTGTTCACTGTCTTTCCTTGCCTTTTAGATATACGCGCATAACCCCCGTGTGATTCTTAAAGAGTCCCAGCACTCCCTGTTAAGCCCAGAGAAGCCTGTGTACACTAATGGTGAAATCGTCATAAACTGTAAGAGTAATCTTTCCAATCTGAAATGTATTTGCAAATGTAGTGTTCCTGAAGTATTCAATTGGTGGCAGCGATACCAGAATGAATCTGTAGATGTTCTTGAACTGAACCAGTATTTACTCTGCTACACAGACAGTGATATTTATGCTATTTATTGAAGATATTTATTCCCGATATTTATTCTATTTATTGACAATATTTATTCCTGATATTTAATCTATTTATTGATGAACGGTACTCCTAAGCTTATTTACTGAATCTATTCCAAAATCGAAACCCAGCAAATTGTGACCCAAAAGAAATGTAATTGTGCTTTCCTAATTGATCCCCATTCACAACAGAGAATTTTTACATAAAGGAATCGTATTTTTCTACAACAGTGGTGTGGTGTCCTTCTTTTTGGTGGTTGTTCAAGGAGATATTATTGGGTCGAAGCCGGCTTAACACGATAGCCTTCACTTGCCTTGACACTTGAGCCAAGCTACCCCCTTTGTGCTGGGCTTGCCCATCGCAGGTCCAACATAAAATTGGTGCTCAGCGGGTGGGGTTACGAGCCGTGCTTGTTTTGGACCCCATAATAATTCCGTGTGCGCCACAGGTACACACCCGGAGTTTTCTCCCAGCGGCCCTCCAATTCCATATTTTGTTTTTTCCAAATTCTCTTCTGGAGGTGGGTGGAGGTGACCCTCAGAGTTCCTATCCTTGTAACCTACTTCGAGGTGGTTGTCCACACTTTTCACTGACAAGATGGAAATCGATATGTCAGAGCTGGAGACCGATACCGTGGCGCAGCTCAAAGAGTTCTGTCAGGAAAGGGGAGTGTTCGTTAGGCGAGGGGCCAAAAGAGAGGAGCTCCGCATTAGTCTGCGAGCCTGGTGGAGGCGCATCCGAAGGGTATGGTAGAGGAGGAGGAGTCAGACAGGGGTACTGTCGTTGAGAGAGCTGCGGAATGTCCCCTGGGGGTGGGTGATATGATAATCAGCCCCAAGGTAGCCTCACGGGAGGGCAGCAGTGCATCAACAGGAGGGTTGTCAGAGACCGAGTTAGCTGATAGAAGAGAGGAAAGACAATTGAGGTGGGAGTTAGCTAAGCTGGAGATGGAAGGGAAGAGGATGGAACACGAGTTCAAGCTACGAGAACTCGACCTCAGAGCCAATAACATCACTCCGGAGGGTGTCGAGTCTAAAGAGTTTGCCAGGGAGCTCAGGCCTCACTTACCCAAGGACGTGGTCGCTAGCTATACTGTTGGAGATGACATAGCTAAGTGGCTGGCAGCCTATGAGGTCTCCTTAAGAGCCCATGGGATCCATGAGCAGCATTGGGGTGGTGGATTGTATCGCTACATGCCTCCAACAGGTAGGGATGCCCTATTGGCCCTAGACCGGGAGGATCAGGTAGACTACCCCGCCATGAAGGTGGCGCTCATCAGGAAGTTTGGGTTGACCCCCGAGAAATACCGGCAGAGGTTTAGGGGCAGCCATAAACTGAGCTCACAGAATTGGGTTGACTTCCTGGATTATGCCAAGAAAGCCCTGGATGGGTGGGTCCAAGGTAGTGAGGTGGAAGACTATCGAGGGTTGTACAATCTCATACTCAAGGAACATCTCCTCGAGAAATGTCTTCCCGAGCTGAGGCAGCACCTGGTAGACAGCAAACTTACTTGCCCCCGTAAGCTTGCTGAGGAGGCGGACATTTGGGTAAGTACCCGAGTGTCCACGAAGGGGACGGGAGGAGATTCTCAGAAGTCCGGACAGGGCGCTCCCCAGAAGAAAGAGGGGGGAGATAATAAGAAACAGGAGTTCTCCAAAGGCCCCCAAAATAACTTTAAGGAGAAAGGTTTCTTCTCCAACTCTAAGGCTAGCCCGCAAAAGAACCCTAATCCTGGCCAGAGTCAGCAGCCAAGGGTTGTCCATTGCTTTGAGTGCGGTGGTATTGGATATTATAAGGGAGACGCAAAATGCCCAAAGAGACCACCCCCTCCCACTGGAGGAAAGGCCCCGGGAGTTGCTAGTGTAGCGCTCGGGGAGGAGATGCCCTTTGTTAAGGGGAAGGAGTGGGCGGGTGTCACCTTAGTGTCCCTGGGTGATCGGGAGATGGTTCCAAAGATCCAGGTGCCCCCAAATACTACCAAGTATGGGCAATGGGTCACCATCAATGGCCATAGAGGGGAAGCTCTGAGAGATACAGGAGCCAGTATGACTATAGTTAGGAGTCATCTGGTGTCCTCAGAGCAGGTGATTCCAGGCGTACTTCATCCAGCCGCGATGGCTGACGGCAGAATGAGCCACTATCCCGTGGCTGAGGTTCCCTTTGAGTGGGGAGGGGTTGTAGGTTCACTTCGAGTTGCCGTAAGCCCCGCCGTGCCAGTTGATTGTCTGCTGGGCAATGATATGGAGCACAATGCTTGGAAGGAGGTGGAATACCGGACTCATTCTGAGATGCTGGGTACACCTGATTGGGCCTGTGTGAGTACCAGGTCGGCAGCTGCTCGGGAGGAGAAGTCGCATGGGTTGGAGCCTGGAACAATGGCCCACCCAGCTGCCGATGAGGGAGCATCTCGAGGACAGGAAGAGCCTGCCTCGATGTCCGTGCCCCGTGAGACGGATAGGCCATCAGAGGAGATGGACCCGGAGTCCGCGGAGGAGGACATGGTTCCATTGGAGGATCTGCCTATCCCCGCTGAGTGGCGAGTGGAGGGAGGACCATCCAGGGAGGAACTGAGCAAGGGACAGAGGGAATGTCCCACCCTCGAGGGTCTGAGGCAACAGGCTGAAGCCCAGGCAGCAGGTAATGAGTCTGGGAACTATCGTGTTTACTGGGAGGATGGACTCCTCTACAGTGAGCCCTGGGCGCCAGTGCACGGACTGTCACGGGCCCTGGTAGTCCCACAGTGTTACCGAGCCTTCTTATTAGAGTTGGCTCATGAGATTCCCTTGGCAGGACACCTGGGACAGGACAAGACCTTTGCACGGCTTGTCCCCCACTTTTAATGGCCTCGAATGAGGGTGGCGTCCGATACATACTGTCGGTCGTGTGTGTCATGCCAAGCCAGTGGGAAAACAGGCATGAAGCTGAAGGCTCCCCCGGAACCACTTCCCGTCGTTGGCACTCCCTTTGAAAGGGTGGGCATCAACATTGCTGGGCCCTTAGATCCGCCGACAACATCCGGTCACAGGTTCATCCTGGTACGGGTGGATCATGCCACAAGGTATCCGGAGGCAATACCTCTGAGAACCATTACTGCACCGGTAGTGGCGAAGGCCCTGATGGGGATCTTTACCCGAGTGGGATTCCCCAAGGAAGTTGTGTCCGACAGGGGGACCAACTTCATGTCAGCGGACATGCGGGCAATGTGGAAGGAGTGTGGGGTGACCTACAGGTTTACCACTCCTTATCACCCACAGGCCAATGGCCTGGTGGAAAGGTTCAACAAAACCTTAAAGGGTATGATCAGAAGTCTACCCGAAAGCCTGCGGAGGAAATGGGACGTCCTCCTACCCTGTTTGCTCTTTTCTTACAGGGAAGTGCCGCAGAAGGGAGTGGACTTTAGCCCCTTTGAGCTTTTGTACGGGCACCCTGTACGTGGACCTCTCAGCCTGGTGAGGGACTCCTGGGAAAAGTCTCCTCGGAAAGTTCCCCAGGACGTGGTGAGCTACATGCTGGCCTTCCGGAGCCAAATGGCTAAGTTGTGGAAGCAAGCTTCTGACAACTTGGAAGCCAGCCAGTCTGTGATGAAAGCGTGGTATGACCACAATGCTCACCCAGTGGAGCTGGAGCCTGGTCAGAAGGTGTGGGTGATGGAGCCTGGAGAGCTGAGTGCCCTCCAGGACCGTTGGACAGGCCCCTATGAGGTGTTGGAGAAGATGGGCAAGGCTACCTACTTAGTGGACGTGAAGACCCCTCGGCACCCACATTGGGTGTTACATGCCAACCGCCTCAAGCCCCACTACGAGAGGCCCAAAGTCATGTTGGTTATGGTGACTGATGGATCAGAGGAAGAGGACACAGAACCTCTCCCTGACATTTTTGCGTCTCAAGAAAAGGATGGGTCAGTGGAGGGAGTGAAACTCTCGCCATCCCTGACTCCTGAGCAGCAGGAGGAATGTCACCAGGTCTTGGGGTCATTCGCTCCTCTGTTCTCCCTTGTCCTGGGTAAGACCCACCTGTGTACCCATGACGTGGACACAGGAGACAGCCCACCTGTGAAGTCCAAGTCTTACCGGCTGTCTGACAAGGTGAAGGCCAGCATTCGAAGTGAAGTAGCTAAGATGCTGGAGCTAGGGGTCATTGAACCTTCAAGTAGCCCTTGGTCTAGCCCGGTGGTTTTGGTGCCCAAAGCCGCTCCACCTGGCGCCACACCAGAATTACGATTCTGTGTGGATTACCGAGGACTAAATTCGGTAACCAAAACAGATGCTCATCCGATCCCACGGGCGGATGAACTGATTGACCGGTTGGGAGCTGCCCAATATCTCAGTACCATTGACCTCACTGCAGGGTACTGGCAGATTCCCATGACTGATGGAGCCAAGGAAAGGTCAGCCTTCTCCACACCTGATGGACACTACCAGTTCTGTGTCATGCCCTTCGGGCTCAAGAACGCTCCTGCCACTTTTCAGCGGCTGGTGAACACGATCCTCACCGGGATGGAGTCCTTCTCTGCTGCCTACTTAGATGACATAGCTGTCTTCAGTAGCAGTTGGGAGGATCACTTGCAGCACTTGCAGACTGTTCTCCAAACCCTGGAAAGGGCTGGCTTGACAATCAAGGCCAGCAAATGTCAGATTGGACAGGGGTCGGTAGTGTACTTAGGTCACTTGGTGGGCAGGGGAAAGGTGCAGCCCCTTCAGGCGAAGATTGAGGCAATCATGGCCTGGAAACCCCCCAAGACCCAGACTGAGGTCCGAGCCTTCCTGGGCCTCACAGGCTACTACAGACGGTTTGTGAAGGGGTATGGCACTATCGTGGCACCCCTTACTGAACTCACGGCCAAGAAGCAACCCAGGAGAGCCATCTGGACGGAGGCTTGTCAGCGAGCCTTCGACACTCTGAAACAAGCATTGTGTAACGCTCCCATCTTGAAGGCTCCAGACTTCACAAAGGAATTCATTGTCCAGACAGATGCATCCGACATTGGCATTGGGGCGGTGTTATCGCAACTCAATGAGGAGGGTCTGGATCAACCCGTGGTCTTTCTGTCACGGAGACTGCTTCCCCGGGAACAGAGGTGGAGTACCATTGAGCGGGAAGCCTTTGCGGTGGTCTGGGCACTGAAGAAGCTGCGACCAAACTTGTTTGGTTCGCACTTCCTTGTTCAGACTGACCACCGACCCCTTCGCTGGCTCATGCAGATGAAGGGGGAAAACCCCAAACTGTTGAGGTGGTCTATCTCCCTACAGGGAATGGACCTTCGGGTGGAACACCGGCCCGGAGTTGACCACGCCAATGCAGACAGTCTCTCCAGGTATTTCCGCCTTAGTGTTGAGAACTCCCATGGGGTTGGGTAGCTCTCCCCACTTTCAGCTGGGGGGAACGCGTGTTAGACCTGTCTGCTTCTGAGAGTCCCCTCACCACTATGATTTCTTTTGTTCCCCTGTACCTCCCAAAATTTGTCGCTTTTCTGTCTACCAGGACCTTTTGTGTGCTGTTTCAGTGGGGCTAGATGTTCCTTGACGCCCAGTTGTTCACAAGGTTTTTGGCACCTATTTACAAGGCACCTGGCGAAACCTGTGACATTATAGACTGGGATTGGCAACCTGTATGAATGACCTCAAAATGGTGGCCATCCCTTTTCTTCATGTGAGTGACTCCCCTTGGAGCCTCCATGAACCTTGACCTTTCAAGGTTTTGGCGCCCTTTTACTTGGTGCGCATTCCTGACAGGAATTACTTTATTTCCCTCAGGTACACAACATGGCTGCTCTAGAACCCCAGTATGGTGGCTGTTAGAGACCCAAATACCCCAGTAGTGCCATGTCATTGGCTTAACCCAAAGAAGGTTCTAGAACCTACTGGCACGAGCCAGCACCTCAGGGCACTGGCTATATAAGGTCCAGTCCCTGGCGGCCATTTTAGATGACCAAAAGACTAGATAGGATAATGATGTTCCAGATCTAGGTGAAGAAGGAGATTCCAGACTTGACACCACATTGACACCTGCCCTGTTGACCCCTGAGGCGGCTGGTAGTGTGGCAGTAGAGCAAGCAAGAGTTACTGGCGTGGGTCCTGACTGGCGTTCCAGTCAGCTGTGTGTGCGGTGACCTCGCGCCTACAGCGCCTGCCCAGCGAGTGCCTCGTCACCCCCAAGAGACTGTGGCCGATTTTTCGTGTGCCTCCCCGCCCCCCCCGGTGGCGAATTACGACTGACTCGGGTCGCGAGGCGAGAGGCGAGAGCAAGTTCGCCGCGACCACGAGCGTCTTCTGTGCCCCTTGTGTGACAGGCGCCTCCAGCGAGGAGCTCGGACGTATCCGAGCTCCACCGGCATAGAGTGCTTCCTGCACAGACTGAGGTGAGGTGGTGCGCCGGGGCGGGGAAAGGCCGGCCTTCGTTGGGCGGGACTACTGTCTCTGCCCCTCCCCAGTGGATCGGCGGCTGTAGCTGTGGGCGGGAACCATCCCTGTTTGAGGAAGTCGGAGGGAGGTCCGTGGAGCCCCTGAGAACCCGTCGCTGGCGAGAGAAGTGCTGAACCCGACTGAATCGCTTTTCGATTGCAGCCGATGTGAGGTGGGCCCGTTTCTTCAGGTGGGAAGCGCTGTTATAAAGGAACTGTGAACCGGCATTTATTTGACTGAGCGCGAAGATTGTGTGACCTCTTCGGCAGCCCCGTTCGGCAGTCTAAAGACTTGGAACTGGTGCCGCCTGAGTGCTAGCGGGGACAGAAACCCCTAGGCGCGCTTAGACCCCCACCGGCAAACAGAGATCTCAACCCGGTGGCAGCCGAGTGTAAATGAAGTGTTCACTGTCTTTCCTTGCCTTTTAGATATACGCGCATAACCCCCGTGTGATTCTTAAAGAGTCCCAGCACTCCCTGTTAAGCCCAGAGAAGCCTGTGTACACTAATGGTGAAATCGTCATAAACTGTAAGAGTAATCTTTCCAACCTGAAATGTATTTGCAAATGTAGTGTTCCTGAAGTATTTAATTGGTGGCAGCGATACCAGAATGAATCTGTAGATGTTCTTGAACTGAACCAGTATTTACTCTGCTACACAGACAGTGATATTTATGCTATTTATTGAAGATATTTATTCCCGATATTTATTCTATTTATTGACAATATTTATTCCTGATATTTAATCTATTTATTGATGAACTGTACTCCTAAGCTTATTTATTGAATCTATTGCAAAATCGAAACCCAGCAAATTGTGACCCAAAAGAAATGTAATTGTGCTTTCCTAATTGATCCCCATTCACAACAGAGAATTTTTACATAAAGGAATCGTATTTTTCTACAACAGTGGTGTGGTGTCCTTCTTTTTGGTGGTTGTTCAAGGAGATATTATTGGGTCGAAGCCGGCTTAACACGATAGCCTTCACTTGCCTTGACACTTGAGCCAAGCTACCCCCTTTGTGCTGGGCTTGCCCATCGCAGGTCCAACAGACATAAACTAAGTTTTAAAGAGACCACTATATTTTGTTCTCCACCTTGTGACTGGTGATATAAGTTAGCCAGTGACCGCCTCTCAAGTCAAGAAGACGCCCTGAATAAGAGTTCATGCTATACATATATATAAACTTTAAGATACTACTAGACAATTGAGGTCTTATGAATACCGCTCTATAGAACACCGGTCACATCCATCGGGAGGTCAGCTTTAATTATACAAAGCCCTGAAGAAGTCCCCTGCGTGGGACGAAACGCGTCGGCTGTGTGGTACTCCAATTTTGCTGAATAAAGATTGAAAATCCATAAAATGAAAATCATCGTTTGCAACTTATTGTAATATCAATTTGTACATTATTGCTTGTGGTGCACCTTAGCTGTTGTTGAAACCAAGTTTGAATTCCTTAGGGAATAGGCACCGGGACGGTGGGTGCTACTCAGTGTGCACACGATTCCCTCTCTTTATTTTAGGGACGAACTAGAAATCTAAAAGGGTGATTGGAGATTAGGTGCTTCAAGAGGTAGGGACCACCGTTAGATCTGTTTTGTCATGCTTTATCTGAGTGTTGAACTGCTACTAATGTAGTGATAAGGAAGTAATACGATCATGAACAGCAGTGGCTGGCACAGATCAGAGGTAGGGTGTGGCGGCAGGAGGGGGAGAAGCGGGTATTAAAAAATAAAAGAAAAAGGCAAAACTTACCTTCTCGCTGTGTCACTCCTCCGTAGTCCCTTGCTCTGCCTGAACAGGAAGCACAACCAGACTCCCAGTCAGCCAATCACAATGCTACCTTAGCAGCGTTGTGATTGGTCTGAGCCATGTGGTTCGGCGCTCAGACGCTGACTGGGAGCCTGGGTATGTTCTCCACGCAGGCTGTAATGCAGCCTGCATGGAGAAAATGTTGGTCCGGACAAACAGTCATTGCACACTTAGGAGGGGGCTACCACTCCGCCCCTGCCATGCTCTGTGAGCAGAGCAGCCCCGCAAAGCTGCCGCAATAAGACAAAATAAAATGATAATAACACAACTTATCACTTTTATTTTATTTTTATTTCACTGCTAAAAAGCAGTGAGGCAACGCTCCTCCGCCTTAGCAGAGAGCCGCCACTGAAAAATGTGCCATTTACCACTCATAATTTGGCCCTCCCCGGTCGCAGAATTCAAGTGGCACAGAGACATTTGTAAGTAAGGCTCAGACTAAGGCGTGCAACACCCACTGGACTCACCCCCTCCGTCGTGTGTGGCAGCCCGGGATGAGACAGCTTCCCGGGCACACACACAGCCGCACCCGAGCACTTCACAGGTCTTTAAAAGACCATTTGCATGTTAATGAGGCATTGCTGTTGTTTCACCCCTTCTAAGAGCCCCTGCAGCTCCACTCTGCATGTTGCAAGTTTCAGCCCCCCCCCCCCCCGAAATTTTTTCCTAGTCCCCCTCCCCCCCCACCCCCACCCTCACCCCCCAAAAAATGTGGCTCTAGTTGCGCCTCTGCTCAGTCTTCAGCTACACTCGGCTGTGTCCCTGAAGGGTGCGGTTTTGGTGTCATTACTGCATTCCTGTGCTGAGACACAACAGTCCTCAGCAACCGGAAGGGACTGAGTCATCAGCCCGGCTCGTAGCCGCAGGCACACACTGGATGTCTGGCCAGCTCGCTTTAAAGCACAAATCGAGTTTACAATTCTAGCTGGCTGTTGTAAGGCGGACAATGCCGAGCTGCTGTTCGACCCCATTAGGCGTCTCCTGCAGTATCTGTCAAAAGATCCTTTGCTTCTCTGAACCCTTTCATGTGGATGGGAAAAATCAGGTTCAGCTAAAACTCCGAAAAAAAAGTACTATTGTTTGGAGGCGAGGAGCAGGGTGTGTCTCTCTGTACTGATGTGCGGTAGTTCTGTTGTTGTTACTCAGTCTTAAAAATTAGGTATTATTGTTTTAATCACCAATTATCCTTTCGAGCTAAAATCCCGGCGCTTCCTCCCATCTACCATTGTCCTTCTCAGACCTCTGACCTTATGCATGTCGGAAGCCAGCAGCGCTGGCTGTGATGTTCGAGACTTAGCTGTGTCCTTGTAGTAAGGCAGACAGGTGCGCGCGCGCAGGGACCCAGGTAATCTACCATGCCCATGCCCGTAAACATGTTTAAGTAAAACAACTTAATTTACAGGTAATACAAAAACAGGTAATCCAGAAAAACAACTAAATGTTTTTTTGTTTTACCTGTACATTTTGGTGGTTAGATGCCAGATCTGAATATGTATATTTGTATGTGATTTTTATCATTTAATGTGTTTTTAATCTATATGTATTGATGTATGAACTGCATGTACGCAGATATTAGAATTCGGTGGCTTATACCAGAAAAGACAAGGCCCCATTTTCAATTGGAATAACATTGTTTTTAATATTTCTTTATGTTCTAATAATATTTGTATATCATTGCTATAGTAATACAATGAAACATTGTCACATATAATTCGGTTCAGTATTTTAGTTTGTGCTTGGTTGAGGTGTGAGTAGAAGAGTGTTAATTAATAAACTTATCTCTCTTAAATTCCAACCACCCTTCACATTTTCAAATTTGTAATAAAACACGACATATCAGTTGGGATTACAATTAATCAATCCACATCATTCTATAGGTTGTATGACATTAATATATAACCCACTGTGGATCAAAATAAATGCCTAATATGATTAAAATACCCTGGATAGTGCCCATTTGCGCTACTATTGAGGATAACCAACTGCTCATAGATCTAAAAATTTAGCAAGCAGCATCATTTCTCTCATCCTTTTTTTAAATTTTGAAACTCTAGTTCAAGAATATTCCATATTTCCTCTTGCTCTTCACTTCAAATTCTCAATGAAGTACTACTCGAATTTCTGGCCTTAAACTCTCCCACTTTAAGATTAGATTTAATCTCACTTGTCCAAATATATTTTACCTGTTGCACTCCTAAAGTTAATTAATTGCTGCTGCAGCATCTGTACCAGTTGAAAAGCAACAATTTATTTCCCACTGATCTTGGTAATATCAGTCTGTCTCCCACTAGATGAAGCTCTGTACTTTCTATGACTTTCATCCTTTTGTTTTACTAGTGATAGTCTGATTTTCCAAGGTGTAGCACTTGGCCCTTTTCCCAGAAACTTTTCGTTTTTACTCCCTTGATTTAGGATGCCACCCATTGTAACAAAGTGGTATAGGCCTTATGTAGTGGAGAAAGCCCTGTGTTATGTCAACTAATGTTAAGGTGCAGGTGCTTTCTTCCCCTAACATGGCTGCCACTGACCCCTGCTACTGCAGCGCAGTCTTTGTGGGCGCATTCTAGTGGCCAGGAGCTGGCTGGAACCCTCAAACAATGTATCTATACCAGCCTGCCCATAGCCAGAATGGTGGAACCTCCTAGAACCTCCTGGAACCTTCTGGAACAGGTGAGGCGACACCAACTGCCACTGCCAACTGTCAAATGGCACTATATAATGAAAGGAAGGGAAACTTTCCTGTCAGATTGAGGGAGCACAGACCTGGGGAAGAACCTACGCAGGAGTTTTAGGCAGTGGGGCCTAGTTAGAGTCCTATGATACTGGGAGTGACAGGGCTTAGGTGTTGCCTTCCAAGTGTTGAGAAAACCTGAACTTACCCCCTGATCTGGCCCGGCGGAAGGGGAACCCAGAGTCCACCTGAGGAATTGGATACCAGCCATCCACTCCACCTCCCCCACTCCCTCCCCCCCCACTTCAAGGAACCCAGAGACTGCTATTCACAAGGGCGCAAGAAACACAAAGCGCAGAGAAGAAACCAAATCACCACAGGACTATTGAGAAGACAGCCATGTATTGGCGCTGTGTCGCTTCCCGCGGTCCCTGGCGCCACCTGGGACCCCTTTTTCTGGTTTGCCACTGTTGTGTGGCCTGTCCTGTTGGTCCTGCTAGCCTGACTGAATGGCCTGAGGCTCAAGCACTGTAACTGCCTGCAGAAGCGCTGGAACCCTGAAGCGCTATATCTGCCTGAACTGCTGTCCTGCATCATTTGAACTGCCTAATTTACCTCAGTTTGCTGAACTGGACAAAGCGCTTTGCCCCCTTGAGAAGCGCTTATGTCCTGCAGACTGTTGGCCCCATTAAACGCCTAGAAGATTCCCCCTAGATGGAAGAGAGGGGGGGAAATGTATCTGCAGGCCTGCTGGGCCTCAAAATAAGGCCAGGATATCAGTTAGGCCCCGTGACTGGAGTTAGGAGAGTTAACCCCTGGATAGGGGCCTGTTATTGCCTTTTTAAATGTAAAGCCCACTGATGTGGCTATACTTCCCTAGAGAAAGGTTGATGCATTGCCTGCCAGTGTAAAATGAAATGCTCGACCCTGGTTTATTGATATGCAAAGGTCTGACTCAATGAGAAGTTAAATAGGAGGAAATGAAATGCCTATGCCTGTTTGCGGAACTGTCCTACTCCTGCTTCACAGAAGGTGTTCCCCCAGCTTAAGGTTGTGACTAATGAATGCCCATAGGGAAGGGTTATATGCCAAGTGCAATGTTCCCTAAGTACAACTCCTGGAAATGTTTAATGCTGGGTAATGTAATGTTTTAATCGTTATTAAAATAAGTTATTGTTATTGAGAATATGAACGGCTCTACATGAAATGTTGTTCTCACCTGCAAACAGGATACTTCCTAATGAAAGGTCCCTACTAGATTAAGGGGGTGTATTGGACTGTTTTAGAGGCCCCAAGGCCCACAGTTTATAGGCCTCAATTCATAAAAGGTTAACCCCTGATTAGAAGATGTAATAGAATGCCTACAGTACCAGGATGAAGAGTATTAGTGAGGGCTAGGCCCAAACCCAGGGACTATCCCTATTTCGCCTAGTGTCCTGCTCAGCCTAGGCCTTATGCATGGTTTACCTGTTATTAAATGTTTACTTCTGCTCAGAGAAGTGGTTACCTCCTGGATGAAATGTTGATGCATAACTAATGAAAACGTCTACTCCTGCTGTTGAGCTGCTTAATGGCCTAATTTAGGAAATGCTCATTCCTGCTGGGAGTGATTCTTAAGATGATAAATCCTGCACCAGGGGAAGATATTCTTAATGAAATGTTTTTCTCCCACTTAGGGCTAGATGTAGGTACAATTGATTTACCGATTTTAAATTACCGAATTTTACTGATTCGGTAATTGAAAATCGGTAAATCAATGGTGTCGACATGTAGTTATTCCAGATGTGCTGGAATACCGAATCGGATTATTTCGGTATTTACCGATTCGGTAAATACCGAATCGGTAATGCCCATTCATTCCTATGGGCTTCAAAGCCCAGAGGAATGAATGGGCATTACCGATTCGGTATTTACCGAATCGGTAAATACCGATTTACACAAGGGTGCAGAGGGTGTCACTTTGACACCCTCTGGCACCCCCAAAACAGGCTCGGGTGCCATGTGGCAGGCATACATGCACTAAGGGCAGGTCTGCCTGACACATGGCATAGGTGTGCATGCACACATGTGCATGCACACCGGAATCGGTATTTTACCATTAAATTGGATTTGATGGTAAATACTGATTTGTTAGGGCTCCTGGGACTCTGAAGAGTCCCACCTACATATGGGTGGTTCAGAATCGGTAAATCTACCGATTTTTTTATTTTCCCGAATCGGTAAAATTACCGAATCGGTAATTTTACCGATTCGGTAAAATAATGCCCCCTACATACCATTCACCTTTTTACCGATCGGTAACGGCCGAAAATACCGATTTTCGGCCGTTACCGACCGACCTACATCGGGCCCTAAGGGCTGTATTTACTGGAAGCCTACAGTTATTTATTTACATGTTCTTTGCTGTGGAACGCTCACCCTTGTTTGGTGAGGAGTGGGTAATATGCCTACAGAAATAATAAGATGCAATGTCATTTGGTTGCCTTTTTAATGTATTTCTTACAGGTGCTGACAAGAAGCAAGGCTAAGGTCAGGCCTGTGGTTATCTATACTTAATATTATCTAATATTCAATATTTATCTGATATTTAATATTTATTCCTCTGAGTATTTATTACAAAGTGTTAAAACATATGTATTCTGAAGGAAAACTAATAAGTAATTGATACTGTAATGTTTGATTACCCTGCCTCTGCTCTATATAAAAGTTATCTAATTTTTATACAAACTAATTGGAGTGGTGTCACTCATTGCGTGCCCATTTTACTGTCTCAGTGGATGCGTGTGCTTTATGGTCGCATTACACATAAGCTTTCGGATGCCTGCCCGCTCGTGCCATGCTACCCTCAGGGAGCTGGTGACCCCAGTTCCAACATATTGGTGTCGAGCGGTGGGATCCAGGACCTGTGACCATACAGCACCCTCCAGTGGGACAGGGTGCACTGCAGTTAGGCGACACACCTATTGTGTGTGCATGCCTGAGTAATTGACCCCTCCACTGTCTAGCCTGAAGAGTGTATCAAGACCTGTTTGACCTAATCCTATCACCCACGTCCTGGTATCTTTTCCCAGATATATCTGAGTCCCCACCTGGCATAATGGAGTTTTGTCAGGGGATGGGGGTGCCTGTTGGGCGGAGAACCGGGAAGAAGGAACTCCGTACCGCTTTGAGGGCATGGGTAGGAGCCCAACCAGAGGGGAGAGGGGATGGGGAACAGGAGGGGCAGGTCACACCCAGGGAGGCGGGCGCATCAGAAGACCCAGGCCTACTCAACCTTGTTGAGACTGACAATGTGCTACCGGGAAGATGTTCCGGGTCAGGGAGTAGAGCATCTGGGGGGTGTGCGTCGTCGAAGATGCTAGAGCACGAGAGGGAGAGGGAGAGTCTTGCAATGGAAGAAAGGAAGCTGACGCACAGGCTTCAGCCAAAAGAGTTAGAGCTGGAAGCCTTGGAATTATGTGTGCCAGGTACTTCTAATGGTGGCAGCGTACCCGAGGTTCGGGGTTCTGACCAGTTACAGGGTGTAGAAACTGGACTGGGGTTTCAGGTTCAGGAGTTGCCTGACCTGGAGGGTGGGGTACCGGTAACTAAGGACCCTATCGGTGGGACTCCCAGGGGTACCTTGCCGGGTAGGAGGGTGCGGAACTCTGGGAGGGGGTGCGGAGGGAGGAAGGACTCTCCTCTGGCACCAGACCAGCCACAGGGTGCAGATCCCGGGTTGAGTGGCCAGGTTCAGGGGTTGTCTGACCTGGCGGGAGGGATCTCTGTAATCAGAGTCCCCCCGGTTGTGACTCTTAGGGGTTTGGGAGGGTGTAGAACTCCGAGAGGGGGTGCAGGGAGAGGGAGGACTCGCCCCTGTCACCAGATCAACCCAAGGGTTTAGACTCTGGGTTGAGACGGAAAGTGGTCCAAAGGTACCACGGGCCTGGGGCTACTGCCCCCCACTCTGAGAGAAAGCAAGGGCCAGAGGCTTCTGAATTGTCTAGAGGTCAGTCCTAATTGCATCCCACTAGGGAATACCAGTGGGGTGGTTTGATTGGTGAAGAACTGGCGGATGCCATTGGAGTAACGGGCCTGCGTCATGAGAAGTTAAATAGGAGGAAATGAAATGCCTATGCCTGTTTGCGGAACTGTCCTACTCCTGCTTCACAGAAGGTGTTCCCCCAGCTTAAGGTTGTGACTAATGAAGGCCCATAGGGAAGGGTTATATGCCAAGTGCAATGTTCCCTAAGTACAACTCCTGGAAATGTGTAATGCTGGGTAATGTAACGTTTTAATCGTTATTAAAATAAGTTATTGTTATTGAGAATTTGAACGGCTCTACCTGAAATGTTGTTCTCACCTGCAAACAGGATAATTCCTAATGAAAGGTCCCTCCTAGATTAAGGGGGTGTATTGGACTGTTTTAGAGGCCCCAAGGCCCACAGTTTATAGGCCTCAATTCATAAAAGGTTAACCCCTGATTAGAAGATGTAATAGAATGCCTACAGTACCAGGATGAAGAGTATTAGTGAGGGCTAGGCCCAAACCCAGGGACTATCCCAATTTCGCCTAGTGTCCTGCTCAGCCTAGGCCTTATGCATGGTTTACCTGTTATTAAATGTTTACTTCTGCTCAGAGAAGTGGTTACCGCCTGGATGAAATGTTGATGCATAACTAATGAAAACGTCTACTCCTGCTGTTGAGCTCATTAATGCCCTAATTTAGGAAATGCTCATTCCTGCTGGGAGTGATTCTTAAGATGGTAAATCCTGCACCAGGGGAAGATATTCTTAATGAAATGTTTTTCTCCCACTTAGTGCTGTATTTACTGGAAGCCTACAGTTATTTATTTACATGTTCTTTGCTGTGGAACGCTCACCCTTGTTTGGTGAGGAGGGGTAATATGCCTACAGAACTAATAAGATGCAATGTCATTTGGTTGCCTTTTTAATGTATTTCTTACAGGTGCTGACAAGAAGCAAGGCTAAGGTCAGGCCTGTGGTTATCTATACTTAATATTATCTAATATTCAATATTTATCTGATATTTAATATTTATTCCTCTGAGTATTTATTACAAAGTGTTGAAACATATGTATTCTGAAGGAAAACTAATAAGTAATTAATACTGTAATGTTTGATTACCCTGCCTCTGCTCTATATAAAAGTTATCTATTTTTTATACAAACTAATTGGAGTGGTGTCACTCATTGCGTGCCCATTTTACTGTCTCAGTGGATGCGTGTGCTGTATGGTCGCTTTACACATAAGCTTTCGGATGCCTGCCCGCTCGTGCCATGCTACCCTCAGGGAGCTGGTGACCCCAGTTCCAACATATTGGTGTCGAGCGGTGGGATCCAGGACCTGTGACCATACAGCACCCTCCAGTGGGACAGGGTGCACTGCAGTTAGGCGACACACCTATTGTGTGTGCATGCCTGAGTAATTGACCCCTCCACTGTCTAGCCTGAAGAGTGTATCAAGACCTGTTTGACCTAATCCTATCACCCACGTCCTGGTATCGTTTCCCAGATATATCTGAGTCCCCACCTGGCATAATGGAGTTTTGTCAGGGGATGGGGGTGCATGTTGGGCGGAGAACGGGGAAGAAGGAACTCCGTACCGCTTTGAGGGCATGGGTAGGAGCCCAACCAGAGGGGAGAGGGGATGGGGAACAGGAGGGGCAGGTCACACCCAGGGAGGCGGGCGCATCAGAAGACCCAGGCCTACTCAACCTTGTTGAGACTGACAATGTGCTACCGGGAAGATGTTCCGGGTCAGGGAGTAGAGCATCTGGGGGGGTGTGCGTCGTCGAAGATGCTAGAGCACGAGAGGGAGAGTGAGAGTCTTGCAATGGAAGAAAGGAAGCTGACGCACAGGCTTCAGCCAAAAGAGTTAGAGCTGGAAGCCTTGGAATTATGTGTGCCAGGTACTTCTAATGGTGGCAGCGTACCCGAGGTTCGGGGTTCTGACCAGTTACAGGGTGTAGAAACTGGACTGGGGTTTCAGGTTCAGGAGTTGCCTGACCTGGAGGGTGGGGTACCGGTAACTAAGGACCCTATCGGTGTGACTCCCAGGGGTACCTTTCCGGGTAGGAGGGTGCGGAACTCTGGGAGGGGGTGCGGAGGGAGGAAGGACTCTCCTCTGGCACCAGACCAGCCACAGGGTGCAGATCCCGGGTTGGGTGGCCAGGTTCAGGGGTTGTCTGACCTGGCGGGAGGGATCTCTGTAATCAGAGTCCCCCCGGTTGTGACTCTTAGGGGTTTGGGAGGGTGCAGAACTCCGAGAGGGGGTGCAGGGAGAGGGAGGACTCGCCCCTGTCACCAGATCAACCCAAGGGTTTAGACTCTGGGTTGAGACGGAAAGTGGTCCAAAGGTACCACGGGCCTGGGGCTACTGCCCCCCACTCTGAGAGAAAGCAAGGGCCAGAGGCTTCTGAATTGTCTAGAGGTCAGTCCTAATTGCATCCCACTAGGGAACACCAGTGGGGTGGTTTGATTGGTGAAGAACTGGCGGATGCCATTGGAGTAACGGGCCTGCGTCATGAGAAGTTAAATAGGAGGAAATGAAATGCCTATGCCTGTTAGCGGAACTGTCCTACTCCTGCTTCACAGAAGGTGTTCCCCCAGCTTAAGGTTGTGACTAATGAATGCCCATAGGGAAGGGTTATATGCCAAGTGCAATGTTCCCTAAGTACAACTCCTGGAAATGTTTAATGCTGGGTAATGTAACGTTTTAATCGTTATTAAAATAAGTTATTGTTATTGAGAATTTGAACGGCTCTACCTGAAATGTTGTTCTCACCTGCAAACAGGATAATTCCTAATGAAAGGTCCCTACTAGATTAAGGGGGTGTATTGGACTGTTTTAGAGGCCCCAAGGCCCACAGTTTATAGGCCTCAATTCATAAAAGGTCAACCCCTGATTAGAAGATGTAATAGAATGCCTACAGTACCAGGATGAAGAGTATTAGTGAGGGCTAGGCCCAAACCCAGGGACTATCCCAATTTCGCCTAGTGTCTTGCTCAGCCTAGGCCTTATGCATGGTTTACCTGTTATTAAATGTTTACTTCTGCTCAGAGAAGTGGTTACCTCCCGGATGAAATGTTGATGCATAACTAATGAAAACGTCTACTCCTGCTGTTGAGCTCATTAATGCCCTAATTTAGGAAATGCTCATTCCTGCTGGGAGTGATTCTTAAGATGGTAAATCCTGCACCAGGGGAAGATATTCTTAATGAAATGTTTTTCTCCCACTTAGTGCTGTATTTACTGGAAGCCTACAGTTATTTATTTACATGTTCTTTGCTGTGGAACGCTCACCCTTGTTTGGTGAGGAGTGGGTAATATGCCTACAGAACTAATAAGATGCAATGTCATTTGGTTGCCTTTTTAATGTATTTCTTACAGGTGCTGACAAGAAGCAAGGCTAAGGTCAGGCCTGTGGTTATCTATACTTAATATTATCTAATATTCAATATTTATCTGATATTTAATATTTATTCCTCTGAGTATTTATTACAAAGTGTTGAAACATATGTATTCTGAAGGAAAACTAATAAGTAATTGATACTGTAATGTTTGATTACCCTGCCTCTGCTCTATATAAAAGTTATCTAATTTTTATACAAACTAATTGGAGTGGTGTCACTCATTGCGTGCCCATTTTACTGTCTCAGTGGATGCGCGTGCTGTATGGTCGCTTTACACGTAAGCTTTCGGATGCCTGCCCGCTCGTGCCATGCTACCCTCAGGGAGCTGGTGACCCCAGTTCCAACACAAGGGTTACAAAATTAGGTCAAATAAACAGGGATCCCAGTTCAGATCTCCAGATTCCAAAATCTGCCACTTGGCCATTAGACAGCATCTCCCTCAAAGAGAGACTTGTCTTATGACCAAGACTACTTTTGAGGTAGGGATGCAGGCACTCAGGAATTCAGGAAATCCCTTTGGGGAGGCAGAAGCTTTGTCATCTGCACGGCAAACTATGGAATACCCTCCCTTCTAAACTTAAGGAAATGACAAATCTACACCAATTTAGAAACACACTTAAAACTTGTCTGTTTAGCCAGTAGTTTCCCTCTATCTTGACAGTTCCCTCTTCACAACCAAGGCTCATCTGTTTTCCACATACACATGTAAAGGCAGCCCCAAGACGCCACCAGGCAATCAATAGCTTTATAAATATCATTTTCATTTAATTTTCCTTTTACAGTTTGTTCTTGGAATACAATGCCTTTATTCGCCACTTACTGGATAAATGAATAAAGAATTAGTGCCTGGATGGATAAATGGATAAAATGATGAGTGAGTGCATGGATAACTGAGGCCTGGTTATTGTTTGTGGCAAGAGGCTCTTCTCCATTCTCACTGTGACGGTTCAATCACTCACACTTGAACTCACTCCGCCATTGTCCAAAGCTACATAAATAAAAATCACGCTTTTAAAAATATTCCTGAGTAGCTATGTGTACTGGCACAGACATAAAGTTATGCATGAGTGCAATACAACTGGAAATGTATGTGCCTGTTTGCAAAATATGATTTTCTATGGGTATGCAAGCTCAAGCACTACCAAAACATAAAGGCACAATTAGGGCCTGATTCTAACTTTCGGCAGTGCGGGCCCGTTACAGCTGTTCTCCCACACCACTAGGAGTCGCTGCCGCCCGCCTGCCCTAATTACAAGTTTTTAGGTCTCGCAGAGAGACCTATTGCGGTGAAACCACAAAGTTAAACCATCCGGATTGCGAGTGCGGATTTTCAACAGTTCACGTGAAATCACGTGACCACAAGCATGCGCATTTCCTCACCTCAAAGCCAGCCATCAGCCTCCCTCCCACAGGCTTCCCCAGCGTGCGCAGTGCGCGCTGGCTTCCCTTCTCCTCCCCCTAATTGCTTGTTTTCACGGCCGGCCTCCGAGAGCTTCAAAGGGATCTGCTTCCCCGCCCACTGCTTCACACTTTGTTGCGGCCGTGACTCGCATTTCTCCTTCCTTCGTGCCCAGCCCCCCTCCCAGCGCTGCCTTGTTCTAAAGTCTGTGGCTCCTCTTAATCTCGTCCATCTTCCCTTTCTTTCCCTTGCCTTCGATCCCTTCATGCCCTCTCTCTTCTTCCCGCCACTGTGCCTCCCCTCCCTTCTTCTCTCCTCTCTCCTCCTTTCTTGTTTATTGGTTGGGGTATTTCCTGGTGCTGTTTGTCAAATGAAACATTTGCTTATATTTTTCGGCTTGTAAAGATTTCGTTTTGTTAAGAACGGAAATCAGAGTAAATATTGTTCCACTTTGACGTTCGTATGAAAGACGACATACATTGCTGTAATGTGCAGGAATTAGTGATTTTCCATGTATCTGTGAAAACGTACTTCAAAGCGATCCGCTACGCCCCCTGCTGCATTCACTTTCCCTCCACGTTCCCTCTTCTTCCTTCCTCTCCCCGTCTCCCTGGTGACACCTCTTTGCCCACTTCTTGTTGCTCTGCAAAGACGGCAGCTCTAGCATAAACACAATACTTCACTGTGTTATTTTATCACGAAATAAGCCTGCTTGTGATTTACTTACATAATGAGGTATTAATGTAGCCACCCTCCCCTATCGTGTTTAAAGTTTTTTTTAAAGCGTGAAAATGCACCAGGAGTGGCTAAAAGGATACATATATTTACTAACCCCTGCAATTTATCAAGGCAGTAAAAACAACAAGATGTATAATTAGCACCAACACAACCCCTTGTATCCGTAACTTCACCAATAATACGAAAGGAATGCGCTTAGTTTATTAAAACAGCGCAAATAGTTAATTGGTTGTAGGTGATATCCGTATTGTAAAGTGCACGTCGTCGATTCAAAACGAAACCCAAAAACTCCTTCTCGACCCGTTATCTTTCAGAAATAGGTCCAAGGAGTACCGTTCGGCGACGAAGCCGCGACACCAACCACTGCGGCGATTTAATAAGAACCCGAACGTGTTGCCTGGGTTGAGGGGTCGCTTTTAAATATGCATTTAAAAGAGGGAACAACTGATTGCTCGTTCATCGACATGCGTGTGTTGTAGTAAGGGCGGTTGATTGTGTTTTTTATTGGTTGGAGTATTTCCGGGTGCTGTTTGTCAAATGAAACATTTGCTTGTATTTTCCGGCTTGTAAAGATTTTGTTTTGTTAAGAACGGAAATCAGAGCAAATATTGTTCCACTTTGACGTTCGTATGAAAGACGACATACATTGCTGTAATGTGCAGGAATTAGTGGTTTTCCATGTGTCTGTGAAAACGCACACTCACCCATGGGTTTCTTGGCACTGAGTAACAGATTTTTTATTTTTTTTGGTGAGCTAGCTCAATGGAATTTATTTGATCAACTTCGGGAGGATGAAGGGCTGCTGGGACCTGTCGTGGTCATCAGGTCTCTGGTGTGGGTGCATTAGTTCATGCATCCAGTGTCTTAGCCCGGTGTAAGTACGCTCTATAAATGATTATTAACATTAACATTAGCCCTATAAAAGTCACTTTGCCCACTGCTTATGTTCCAGTGTGCCTGCGGACTCTTACTCTACCTGTATCAATGCCTGTGAGACTCAAGTGCAATCAATCTGCAGGACAAGTATGCTTCGTTTTTACGTATTTTCTAAATATATGCAATTAACAAACAAGTCACCAGTCGTCTGTTGTTTGTTTTTCTCGTGTGGAGGTTTGCACAACTCCTAAGCATGCCACCGCTATGTCGCGCCAAGACATTTTGTGTGGGCATTGGGCCAGTGCGTTCATTTTATATAATTTTAAATCAGGATTTTAGTTTACCATACATATGCAGCAAAAGCGGACGAGGTGTTTGTCAAACATTACACAACCCTATGTTGTATTGAATACATATTCAAATGTAGTCATCTTAAATTAATCACATTTCAAGGTCGTATCTTAAATACTGATGCTTTAGTAATCGCACATCCACCTGTCGTTTTACAGTGCACGTTAACCACAATAATAAAATGTACTCCTCGCAATTTACGGTGGGTGAGCCACAAAGTGGCATTTTTTTAGAGACGCGAACAGGGACCCCTGATAACTGTTCTCAGTTCCCCTGCATTGTTGTGTTAACAGAGCCTGCCTGTGTTTCTTTCCAGCTGCGCGTACGGATGGTTTGTGGCAGTGGCTGCTGCACGCGTGATCTTCACAGCACGCGCTTCCTGGCTGCACACGGCAGCCTCGTCGGAAGGTGAAGGAATGGACATGACCATCATGACTTCCTCCAAAACAAAGCCTTCCTAGCGGGCGCAGGCACAGGGCAGGTCAGAAACAGGCGATTGGGTCTCACTGCGAATGATGTGGTCGGCGAATATATAGCCTGCCTTTTGGGAATTCTTCCCTCACCTCCCGCACTTCCTCGCTCTTACAGGCTCTCTTTCATCCCGGATTTCCTCTCCTTTTAACTACCTTTCTCTTCCTCCTTCGTTCCCACCTCTCTTTCTTCCTTTCTCTCTCTTTCTGTGGATCAAAGTCTTATGAAAACGATGTTTTGGGCCCCAGAAATAGAGCCCACCACTTGCAACAACCGGCTCAAATTAAGCACTTTATCTAAAATTAATCCGTCCTGACCACAATAATACGGCGGACCACCACTCCCGTTTATGCTACTGCTGCATGTGTCTTCTCAAATATATCAAAGCAACAAAGAAACACGCGCAGGTTCTTTCGTTTGATTTTTCAGCTTTCGCTTATGCCCAAACACCCAGCCTGATCTTAGCAACTAAAACGTGAGGCAATGGGTGTGCAGACATACGCTTGCTGCAGTAAAGGCGTGTATTTATTTATTTTGTCACTTTTCAAGAGGATCCCTATGTTTAAAGTACATGGCTGATTTTTTTTTTTAACACTTTATTTCTTTAAGCTCTTGGTTCTTCAGAGAGGCACGATCTGAACTCGGCCGCAGCAGAGTGAATATATAACTGGCCTGGAGACATCCTGATAGGCACTGTTATACACTGTGTTCCATCAGCTTCACGCACTTTCCCTTACATATAAAGCTCTTTCTTAAATGGGGCATCCGGTGAATGACATCACAAGAGTGTTTGAAACCCCAGCATGCTTTGTCAGACAAAGGAACGTTCTAGAACGTGTATTATAAGTTAGTGATGCTGATGACGCCTGACTCGGTAAATATTAGAGCTCTGTTTTTGTCTTCACAGGATGGCGCCCAAGACGCAATCACACAACACAACTTTGTGGCTGATGAACCCCCTCAATGCACACGCAGCTCCTTCCTTGTAGGGGGGGGCTTCTCCTCCTCCTCCTCCTCACACAACCACACACACACAATCACACCCAACCACACTCACAACCACACCCATACCCACAACCACACCCACAACCACACCCACAACCACACACCCAACCACACCAACCACACCCACAACCACACTCAACCACACACACACTACCACACACACTACCAAACACACACCACACTCTATCTATCGCCCTCACTCTCTATCTATCTATCGCCCTCACTCTCTATCTATCGCCGTCACTCTATCTATCTGTTGCCCTCACTCTATCACCCTCACTCTCTATCTATCTATCAATCTATCTATCTATCGATCGACCTCACTCTATCTATCTATCTCTCTATCGCCCTCACTCGATCTATCTATCTATCGCCCTCATTCTATCTATCACACTCACTCTATCTATCTATTGCACCACCACAGCATCACTCAGCACCACCACAGCATCCCCACAGCATCACTCAGGGGCACCACAAGATCACTATGTGCTACTACAGCATCACTGAACGCCACAGCATTACTCGTAGCCACCACATCACACAGCGCCACCACAGCATCAATCTGTGCAACCATTCAACAACACCTGGTTCAAATATGTTCTCTCAATGTTTCAAGCTTTATTACAAATGTCACAAAAAGATGTTAATATTTCACTTCTATTCTTGGATTTTCGTCACAATAAAATACAATGAACATAATCTTCACAAAAGTTATTTACAAAAGCTATTGCCATTATAAATTACAATAACTTTAATTTAAGTATTATTGATTTTAAAAAATTAAAAGCCGTTATTTGTAATATCAATACATCAAAGTCACGTAAATATAACACATATTGCATTACAAATGCTATAGGTGTCACATTTGCGAAAGTTAAAACTATTGGCATTGTAAATGACAAAGCTATTGATTTAGCTATTTTCAAAACCAACAAATAAATAAAAAAATTGTCATTTACAATACCAATAGCTCAAACTTTCCTAATGCGAGACCTATTGCATTGCAAATGCTTGTTTGTAATCTGGCGGGCAGGCAGGGTGGCGGTTCCCGCTGCAGTGCCTCTTTCAAAGGCAAACATTCCAATGGAAACAAACAGGAAGGGTGGGCAGTGAATATTTTGAGCATAATATTTAGGAGGCACATTAGAGAATGGATGGTGGACTACCGGCTCACCTGGTCACGGGTGCCTATGGCCTCTACCCCAATGACAGAGCACCACCACTATAGGTAGAAGTCCCTGGCTGCATGAGAGAGATCTCTAAAGCCTTCAGTGCAGCAGTCAGTGGGCAGATGCCCTGATGGCAGAGAAATCAGCCTATTTTTGTTTCAATAACAAACTCCAGTGCATGATTTAATTATTGAAGAACAGAAATCTACAGCCCTGACGTGCTAAGAGTTTTCTATCAGTGCATCTATTAGTGCATATGGGTCATTTCTGTTGTTTCATGTTGGGTACCACTAGGTTTTTCCAGCTGCCCCAAGCAGGAGACTATTATGCTGGCAGGACTGCCCTAAATAGGGTGGACTTTGGGTAGGAACATCAAAAACAAGGCAGACCTTCTACATGTCCAGTGGCCCTGTGGCAGATGTGCCATCAGTCAAAAGTGTCCAACAGAAGGGCCAAAGGAGTGTCTGCTCCTGGAAACCTGGTGATACCCACTCTTAAATTAGTCAAAAAGGCTGCTGCTAAGGGTGGATGACCAACGTCTCCTAAACTCTTTAATCCCCTTAGATTATTATCTGCCACACATTTTAGGTTAAGACTGTTACAGTGAATACAGAAAAGACTGGTATGAGAGGGAAAAATGCAAGGCATTGTGAGGTTTTCTTTTTTTTTTTGTTTCTAGAAAATAATGATTGTATTAATGTGAGCAAGACACAAATGCTACTGAATAATAGCTGTTTGTTAAGCCTAAAAATGTTAAAATAAATTATTTCAAATAAAATACACCTTGCTTAGAAGTGTAGGGATTATTCATGTCTCTGCAAAGAAAGTAAATTCCAATGTGTTTGTGGTTCTGCAACAAATGGTTTTATTTTGATGTATCATAAAAAGATAAGTATTGGCAAAGACAATAGGTCTTGCTGAATGTGAGTGCTTATATTTGCTTTGTCAATGGCTATGTTGTAAAGCAGCACAGCTGCTGTGCAGCATAACATGGAATGAAAAAGTGGTATAACGTGGCCAATGCAGGGTGCATAACAGCTCTTTTTTCATAGCGCTATAATCGTCTTCATGGTATAACCGCCCATTGTGCTTCCAAGCATGCACAATAGGCATTCCTATGAACCCTTGAGTAACTCAAAACCCCTCTCTGACAATATCTTGATTTTTTGTTTGAATATGTTTTATTGGTTTTCAGGTATGCATAGTCAATACATAATTATACGATGAGCAAAAGAATACAACACACATATCCTGTATGATGACATAGCGACAATACGATACAATGGCAATACATAGCAGGGTAATCAACATGTATCACAGATCTCCCATTAGAAGAGGTGGATCACTGTGTATCGTTGCAGGGGTCGATGCTAGTGTGATGTCGCTTTGTATCGATCGTAATGTTGTCTGGGGTGTTTAGATGAGATTTGGCGTGGGTCGGCATGTTCCAATCGTTACACGCCTTTCCCTGGTCTCTCCTTACATCTAATGTGTGACATGACACCCAGTACTTTGTTGGATCAGGAGTGTTGAATGCCAGTTGTTTGTCGTCAACCAATACAATATATATAACTTTGTGGCAGATGTGCCGGCAGGAGTTCACCATGACAACTTAACGTAACCAGTGGGGGGGTAACAAAATAAAACAGAACAGGGAGAGGAAAAAGCCCTCTCCAACACTATGAGATAATAAGGGGGAGATCGGAAAAAAGGGAAAAGTGATGTTATGCGAAGAGTATAATGAGGTGTAAGGTCAATCGTGTCGTGAAGAATGTCAATACGTGGCTCTGGAGATAAATCTCCGGGTTCGTGAAGAGTGCAATGGGCGACAGGCACTCCTTGGGGAGTGGGTCCCATCCCGGGGAGGGGAAAGGTGGTCTAGCAGTGTCCAGCAGACACCAGGGTGTCAGCGTTAGGGGCATGGGGGCCTCAGGCGACCGCCCAGTGTGGCGTTGCAGCACCATTTTTCTGTGCAGGCTTATGTCGCTTCTGGCACTGTGTCCAAAAGGGAGGATTACCAGAGTGGGTGCAGGGTCGTCCATCATATCCTCCCTCCAGGGGCGGCTCGGAAAAGGGGGGCTGTGACTAGGTAATTCCCTGGTCCAAACACGCCTGTTGGAAGGATGTCAGGGTGTCGTCCCAGAGCTGTGCAATGGGGAACTTCCTCAGGCCCGCTATCTCTTCCCGATGTAGCGTGGCGCTTTCCGCCTCTGCCCATTTAGTAAAGGAGGTATACCAGTATTTGGAATGCGGGGGTTCGCTTTTCTTCCATCGCTTGGTGAGCAGGCGCTTAGCCGTGATGAGTCCCAAGTCCCAGAACCTAGCTGGCACCTTGTTTAGTTTTGTCCTCTTGTACAACCCCAGGATGCAGGCCTCCCATTTATGCGACAGGTCGTCGCCAGTGCCCTGTGTCAAGAGAGTCATCACCGTGGTCCAGTATAGTTGGATAGTGGGACAAGTCCAGAGCATATGCAATAGGTCCGCTCCAGTTAGGGAGCATCTTGGACATCCAGCGGTATTAGTCGAGAAGTACTTATTAATCTTATCTGGCGATAAGTACGCGCGGTGTAGGATGTAAAACTGTATGAGTTTGAAGCGGGAGTTACGTGGTACGTTAACAGGACTGGCCAGTACCATCGTCCACTCCTTGTCCGTCCACTCCTTCCCCCTATCCGCCGCCCATTTGTCACGTAGCAGTTGGCTGGAATGCTGTGTATGCTCTAGAAGGGCTTGCACTAGCCAGTGAATTATGTGGGAGCCATTACCCATGACATGGAGGTATTGCACAAAGTGATGCATTTGCAGCTCCTCGGACATGTCTCCCCAGGAGTCCGCAAACGTGCGTATTATAGACGCGTGTAGGAGAAATTGTCCGGCCGGAAGGCCCGTGTCTCTGGCTAGCTCCTCGAAGGGGAGCAGGGTTCCGTCTCTGTAGAGATCTCCCATCGTTTCCACTCCAACCTCCACCCATCTCTCCAGCATAGCCTCTGTCACCACTCCGCCTTCCCTAGGGATGCCCAGTAGGGGGAGAACTGGGGCGTAGGGTTTCACCTCCAGAGTTAGTCTCAGGCTATGCAGGAAACATGTGTGAGCCACCGCCACGTGCAGTTGCCCTGGGCAGGGGACCCTGGTCAGAGAGTGAAACAATGTGCAGATTTGTGTGTGGGTCCAAGTAGTGGTGTCTGTGGCAGTGTCACGTAGGTTCCTCCCACTCAGCCAGCCTGACACCCACTGTAGCTGCGCCGCTAAATATTATAATTCCAGGTTGAGAACCGCTAGGCCACCAGCCTCAGTGGGTACATAGAGTTTAGTCAGTGCCACTCGTGGCCTCCGGCGTTCCAGATCAGGTTCCGGAGCAAGGTGTCTAGGTCACGAAACACTCGGGTTGGGACATATATTGGGATGTTGGCATAGTAGTATAATAATCTTGGGAGGACTATCATTTTAGTTAATGCTACGAGGCTAGGCACGTTTAGGGGAAGGGTCTTCCAGAAGGTCACCTGCGCGCGCAGCGAGGAGATGGCTCTCATCAGGTTGCCCTCCAGTATGTCTGATGGAGTCCTATACATGTGAATCCCAAGATATCTAAACGTAGTAGGGTACCAGGCGAGTCTATCACCACTAATGCGGATGTCACATTCCTGTGTTTCCGGGCTGAAGGAGTACGCTCCTGATTTAGCCCAGTTAACTTTCAATCCCGATACGGCTTCAAAGGTCTGGAATATATCAGATAGGGATTGTGGCACCCGGGTCAGGTCTCTGACGTATAAGAGCCGGTCGTCGGCATATAGTGAAATCGTATGCATGCCGTCCGCTAATGGAATCCCCCACTCCTTCCCCTCTTTCTGACAATATCTTGATGCAGCTGTACCAAACATTGCCACCCCTATCTCTAACGGTTTTACACGAATGACAGTAAACAGTGTGACGCACTCCAAGCGGGCGAGCGAGAATGTTTTCTTACTTGTGGAAAGAGATGGAAAGCAGAGCAGTACTGCACCATCTTCACATCGAGCACTAAGACTGCTATGACTGTTTAAGAGTGCGAGACCAACACTGATATGTGCATTTTTGTTTAAGAGAATAACCAGTGTTTCAGTGCCATTTAATAGCTTCTTAATTTTTGGGGTTATGGGAAGTAGACGCCACTTCTCCAGTCAACAAAATGGCCGAAGCATCTTCATTTTTGGATGGCACGTGATCGAATAGTCTGTGCTGCAATATGTGTTTTGCTTGCTGGTCCCTCCTCTTGTTTAAACATGAAATGGAAAAGAATTGTACACAACTTGTTGTTATAATATCAGTAGACGGTCCTTCCAGAACACCAATGTATGTATAAATGGTCCAGTATTTTTGTTTGAAAAAGGGTGCAACCCTAAGAACTGTTCACTTTTTCAAGAAAAGAGTTATATTCCCACAGTGGTTTGAACCTCTATCGTTACACAGGAATGTTGGGCGGAGAGGGACTGTGATGTAAATCATAACATAGTTTGCTCAATGAAGTGGAGGAACAAGCTTACTTGAGGGGCTTGTGATAGATTTTGCCCAGCAGCAAGGGGTGGGGATTAAGAGCAGAAGCGGCTAGGTCGGATTTCAGGTTCAAGAATGTGTACAGACAAGCTGTATTGATGAGTAGCAGCGGCTGCCTGACTGGGGACAGTGATAGATTACACCCGGGGAGAGAGGGGAGGAGATTAAGAGCAGAAGCGGTCAGGTAGGATTTAAAGTTAAAGGATGTAGTGATACGAAGCAGCGACTGCCTGACTGGGGACAGTGTATCTGCAAGGGAAGTAGCAGACGGAGATGTAAGTGCATGGATGAACGTCCGATCTAAAGCAAATGCATGTTTTTTAAAATGGTTAAGGAGACAAGCATTTAACAAGCAATGCACACAGTCACTTTGCTCTGTGGATTTAAATAAAAAAAATAAACTAAAATCCAAATGCAGACCCACACAGCTTTGTTAAGAAACAATCCATTCATAATACAAATCGCAAGCACACACTGACTTTACAGCGTAAAGGACGAGGAACAGAAAAAAAACAGGCAAGGGCAAACACGAGCAGGAAACAGAGAAAACAATAGTCTCACAAAACGAACACATAAACACCAAAGCGTAAAGATACCAGTACTTGGGCGGTGCTCCAAGGTAGTAATCAAAACACAACAAGCATTTACAATGCAATGGTTTTGCCTTTGTTAAAGTTAGAGCTATTGGCATTGCTCTTGACATTATTTTTATTTATATGTGTTTTTTTTAAAACATAAATAAATGGCATTGTCATTTACATTGCCAATAGCGTAATCGTTAAATAAATGGCCTTGTCATTTACAATGCCAATAGCTTAATCGCTCGCAAATGCATGACCTATTGCATTTTACACCCACACAGAGCCACACACGCAAAGCCACCCACACACACATAGAGTCACCCACACAATCTGCACTCTGCACTCTGAATCTGCACTCTGAATCTGCATTCTGCACTCTGTATCTGCACTCTGCACTCTGAACCTGCACTCTGCACTCTGAATCTGCACTCTGCACTCTGAATCTGCACTCTGCACTCTGAATCTGCACTCTGCACTCTGAATCTGCACTCTGAATCTGCATTCTGCACTCTGAATCTGCACTCTGAATCTGCACTCTGAATCTGCACTCTGACTCTGAATCTGCACTCTGAATCTGCACTCTGAATCTGCCTCTGCACTCTGAATCTGCACTCTGAATCTGCACTCTGCAGTCTGAATCTGCACTCTGAATCTGCACTCTGAATCTGCACTCTGACTCTGAATCTGCACTCTGAATCTGCCTCTGCACTCTGCACTCTGAATCTGCACTCTGACTCTGAATCTGCACTCTGAATCTGCCTCTGCACTCTGCACTCTGAATCCTCACTCTGACTCTGAATCTGCACTCTGACTCTGAATCTGCACTCTGAATTATTTGGTAATATTTGGACCACTTTGTGTGTGTTGCCCCCAGCTGTCCAACAAAGAAAATCCCAGAAAAGCAAAATTTTTGGCTAAACAGTATGGAGGCTGGAAGTAGGGTAGGGTATCTTTGCTGAACAGATTGCATTAGCAGATTCAAGGTGTACCTTCAAAGAAGAGTGTTATGAAACAGAGTCTGATACGGTCTACTTCAAAGGCATGCACATCCAAATGTTGCATAGAGTAGATATGTTTTACAACGAGCCATCGTTTTTGTTGCACTTTCAAGAAGGTTTATACACATGGAAGTATTTACATTGCAAACAAAAATGCCATAAATCCATAAACAAGTTAAGGGGCAATCAGTGACTAGAACTCTGTCTTTATGAATGTTGATGCCTTCCAACAAAACACAGTTTCCAAACAAAAAAAGCTAAAAACGAGTAATTAAAATGTTGTTGTTGTTTCAGCAAAGTAAATTAGTTAAACAACACTTATTGGCTCTCAATTTCAAGGCCCGAGTCACAATACATTTGTAGTCTAATAAATAGGACTACTCCGGTCCCCTTCACCAAAACCTAATGGAAATGTCACCATCCACGAAATGCCACGGCCTTGATGACAGCCCTTCCCCCCAATGGCAAAGAATGAACACTGTGTGGAAGGCAACGGCTGAACAGGGCTAAACCGTAGCCCGCTCTCTCGGTGCATCGTTTTTGTGGGTGTCTTTGAAGAATGGATGGCAGGTCGTCCAGACAGACAGCTAACGTAGTTAATAGTCAGACTTCCTAGAAGCGCACGTGTCTGCAGGAATCCTGAATCTCAAATGGTCTCTGTGTTTAAATGTGTACCACCCAACGTCTGGTGCTATTTTTATTGTTAGTTTAGTGCAGGGCTCGATACAGATATAAACAAGTACAGGTCTACAGTACATTAACCTCCCCCCGCTGCGAGTGAACCCTTAATTAAATAAACAACAAGCATATTAATTATGGCAATACAATTGAGGAGCCTAGTGGAGTGTAAGCATGTATAAATATGTATATGTAGAACGGCTGTGTATAATAAACTGCATAGGCATGCTTGTGCTTGGTGTTCCGAGTGTGTGTACACGGGCATCTAAGATGTCCGAGCCTGGGTCTTTGTTTGCTATTGATGAGCCGAATTTACTTGTGGCTTCCGTTTGCCTCGCTCAAGATCATTTTAAATGCATTTGGCTGCATACATATTCCAGTGGCTCATAGCAGCAGCTTGCCATTATTCACCATTCATATGCTGTGCCACGTGAACGGAGGGAATCTGCACATATAGTCAATTTGAGACTACTAACAAGGGCAAAGCAAGTGACAATGAATATTTGACGGATGCCCCACCTATAAATCCGACCATTAGCCACTCCCCTACCTCAATTTGATAAGTACCTACACTTATTTTTTTCTGCCCCTTTTAAAGCCCTGGTTACCATTGAATTAACGTGACTGCAAGTACCACGATGCAAATGAAACCCCTGCTGTGATGAGCGGGCTCGCGCACGGACCTGGGAACCCTGGAGCTCTGTCCGCGCAGCCTTGGGGAGTCTCCGGTGCTTGTCTGCAGCTGGGAGTTTGACGTAATGTGATCGTGTGTATTTGAGCTGGCCCTGCCGTGTGCAGCTGGATATCACACGGTTCTTATTTTCTTTAGTTCTCAGTTCTTCCATTGTTGGCTCATTCTCACATGCAGTGACATAGCATGGGCGCCAATGCGCCATAGGGGCTAATGCAAGCAAGGCGATTTGGTTTGGTATTAAATATAGCCACTAATGTGGATGAAGCGGGCCCCTCACGACCCTGGGTCCCTCACTGTCCTGTGCCCCGGTGCCGCCCCACTTGCTGCACGAAGGACAGCTTCGCCCCTGTCTGTATAGGCTTTGCATCCTCCATGCTCCAGCCAGTGAACCCTGCTCTGTTTGATGCCGCTGCGTGTCTCTCTTGTGGCTAATGTTCACCTCAGGTCAGTCGGTAATTGGCTTCGGCCTTCGGGGAGTTCTCGCTCTCGTGTTTGTGCTCGTTTTCCTGCTCAGCTCGATTACGTGTGTGTTTTGTTACTGTGCTTATTCGCCCATTTACCCTGACACTGCACACCGTTCCATCTGTACAAACCAAAGTAAGCCTAGACAAGCCATAATGCACCTGGGAAATAATGCCTTTACTTTGTGTAAGAGGAGTGTGAAAAGACGTTGAAGAAAGATGGAGGCAAACAGCAGTGACAGGCGGAGAAGACATTCCCGAGTGCAAGGGGAAACAAGCAGGAAGGCGGGTGGCGGCTCAATGCCGGAACAGATTCGGGGGCGTTCCCGGCTTTTGGCTGACGTCGCGTGACGTAGCCAAAAGCCAAAAATTCTCGGGAACGCCCCCGAATCTGGTCCGGCATTGACGGACAGGCCCGTCTTCCAATGGCTAGCCTCCATTTATGGAGCTAGCCAATGAAAGACGGAGGCCGTTCCTGTCTCCCGTATACATCTCAAGAGGTTTTCGCCTGCGCGAAAAAGATGCACAGAGCGCATCTTTTCACCAGGCAAAACCTAAAAAAGAGGGATAAAGATGAAGGATTCACCCCTAGCAAGTAAGCTTTTTTAAAGGACAACCAAAGGGACGAATACTAAGGCAATGGGCGGGCTGTAAGCACACAAAGTGTATACAACAGGCCTCTAAGAGAAAAAACAAGCCCTAAAACGTCCATATTCTGGCTTGTTATTTATGTGGTAAGTAGGCATGAGCGGGAAATCCGTTACGCTCGCGGATTTTGCGGATTTTTGGGAAATCCGCAATCCGCGAATTTTGCGGATTTCCCGCAAAATCCGCAAAAAAAAATCAGCGAGCGTAACGGGTTCAAAAGTTGAACCCCCACTCATGCAACTATTTTACAATGGCGCCAGCAAGCTGCCAGGGCTGTTGTAAAATAGTTACAAAGTTAGCTTGCACAGGAACCACTAGATAAAACGAAGCAGGTGCTTCCTGTGCAAGCTAACTTTGTAACTATTTTACAACGGCGCTGGCAGCTTGCTGGCGCCATTGTAAAATAGTTACAGCCTTACACAGGTCACTCAAGGGACCCCTGCGCCCTTCAGGGCGATTGCATAGTAACACACACATGGTCACTCGAACTAGTTGATGCTCAAATTCAGTGACTCATTCATTAGCCCAAAAACAATCATGAGCGTCTTCGAGGCTGGACAGGTGTGCCTCTTCCCAAATCTACTGTGGAAATTCAGCTGTGATGCTGGGTAGAGGCCTTTGCATCCTTGACTTTCATGAGCGCAATCCCCCTGCTGTTCCTGTGACCAGGAGCTTCTTTCTCTTCATATAATTGTGTTCGCACGGGTTGCTGCAAGTTCGCACGCGTTTTGTACAATTTCGCAGTTTGCGAAATTGTACAAAACCCTCACGAACTTGCAGAAACCTGTGCGAACATAAAAAAAAAAATCCGCGCGGATTCGCGGATTTTGCGGATTTTGGCAATCCGCAAATTCGCAAATTCGCGGATTGCCAATCCGCAAAATCCGCTCATGACTAGTGGTAAGCAGTAACTTTATTGAAAAAATACTGAAAGAGAAAGGTCTTGGGTTATATTGTTGGTTTACTTGTTCTTCAAAGAGAATGGAATGCAAATTAAGTTGTATTTTTAAGTATTACAAGGGTATGCATTTGTTTAGTTTAATAGCACAATTCTCATAGTTGTACAGTAATGTAAAGTTTATAGAAAGAGGGGGATGGAAGAGTGTTACAATTGTGTTGGTATTTTTAAGAGGTAAAGTTGATAGAAGTGCATTTTAAATTGTTTAGGCCTAATTATTTGAGGTAAATAGTGTTTTTTTGTTAAACTTGCAAAATGTTATGCTTGTTGCCCGTCGATTTGTGGAATGTTTTGTGAATGTTTGTGTTATAGTGCAAAAGACAATTTCAATCTTTAAAAGGAAGTGTTTATGTATTCTTAAATATTGTTAAATTCAACATAAACATAAATTGCCCCTTTTTCACAGAAATGCCACCACAGGACTGAACTATGATGTGCACCTGGTAAAGGTGGAGGTAAGTTAGGAATAGTGGGCATTGCAAGTTAGGTATGGTAGGTCGGTATGTTTGGTATGGTAGAAAGACGCATTGTAGGTGAGGTCTGGTAAGTAGGTCAGTATATGTTGATAAGAAGGTAGGATAATTTAAGAGGGTAGGTAGGTACTAAAAGTATATATGATGTGAGGTACAGTAGTTTAGGCATGATAGATTAAGAAGACTTATCAGTGACATTAATCTTGCTCAAAAAGAAATACCATTTATTTTCACCCTTTTCAGTGTCTACAAGTAGATGTTCACTCTCAAAAAGGCAAAAGGCTACATATTAACTATCATCCACTGCACTAATGGACGAATATGTGGACTATAAGCAAGTCAACCTCAAATAAGCAGACCATCATTTCTGAAAGACTTTAGACTCCTCTTGGCTCCCAAAATTATCTGACCAATCAAAACTGCCTATCTTTCATTAACGACCATGACCCTAATTAATTTATTTGAAAACTCACACATACCTAAGAAGGTATCCTAGGCCTTTTTATGGCAAGACCAGATTCTCTGACTTTTTATGAGTTCTGAGAAGTCTATTGGTCTGATCAACTTGTGCTCCCTTTCAACTGCCCACATATGAATAAAAATCTGCAAACGGGAACTCTACAAATATTAAGAATAAAAAAGAACCTTATAGGCTACATATAAAAAAAATCAACCAAAATCCCTTCACCTTTCCATAGGCATATGTTACAGCTAAAGAAGAAGCCTACAAGAAAAAAAAACATCCTGGCCAAATTAGACATTTTAAGTAAACTGCTGATAGCGACAAAAAAGATGAGAAAGTTCATCCTAATGCTGGCTGAGTTATATACTCCAACGGAAAAGACTGCATTTACAGCAGAAAAATGAGGTGGTTTTGCAAAGCATTTACTTACAAATATTTTTTGATAGAAATCTGGTTCCTCTATATGTGATACCTATGATATAAGTATAACTAAGCAATCAAATACTTCGCAGTCTAACTTTAAACTAGTTACAAAGGAGTCTCTCAATGACTTAGTAAATCAAACAAAACTCTCCAGCAGTGCAGATGACTCAATGCCACCAAAACTGGCACACGAATCACTCAAGCTCTAATACCTAACTGGCTTGAGGTTATCAGTTAAGACTTCATCTTTAAAAAGTGTTTTTAATCCAAACCTTTTAAGAAAGTTGGACATGTTAAATCACTGCTTGAAAAAGCAACGATGGACCTATGCTACCTTAAGTATTTTGGATAAATCACAGAACTTCTGTTTCTCCTGAAACTTATGGCATAATATGATGCATGCTAACTCAAGAACTATCAGAATGAAAACAGCTTGACTGGCAGATTCCAATCAGGTTTCCAGTTGTAGTACAACACAGAAACAATGGTAGATGATGTCCTAAAATCTTTTGAGGTCAGAGACAGCTGCTGTCTAACCTTTTTAGACCTACCCTTAGCCTTTGAAACAGTGGCCAACAAAATACTCACATAATTTTTTTTTTAAAAGACTCCATATCAATAACTTAATACTAAAATTTGATGAATCCTTTTTTTAAACAAGACCAGTGTTATTTAAAGATTACAGTCTCTCTTTAAACCGCCCCATTACACCTGTGGTGTGTAGCAGGGCTCAATATTGGTATCTCTACTTTCCAATATTTATGTAGAATCACTTGGGTATGTACTAACAGAGTTATTAGATCATTTATGCAATTCAGTCTGTGGGAACTCTGATCGCAGTCAAATCCTCCTTGCTTAATTGGCATTTCAAAATGACTAAACTGGAGGGGAAGAGCTTCGCGGGCAAGCAAGATGGCCGCGTAAGCTCGGAGCTCCGGAGACCCTCCGACCCTCCACATAAATCCTGATCGAAATCCTGTTCCACTGTGGTGGATTCTTGTTGGTGAATGGTCGTAGAGACGGGATCTGCTGTCCGATTCAAAATCCGACACTCATTGACGAAGATACGTCGTGTTGAAATTCCGTGCCAGGGGCGGACCATTGTCTTGGTGATGGCCGAGGCTGCGACACTGAAGTGCATGATCGATATGCCGAGTGAGTAACTCCTGTTCCAGCCGGCGGAGTAAGCGGAGTTGCGGAGTGGCCTATCGCTGGCTGAACATCTGTGGCTGCTACGCTCCACACTTGCTTGTGTACTCGAAGGGGTCTCGGTGTGCCACCCTTTGTTCTGCCCCTGGTTCCAACATGGCGGGCAAGGGCGACCCAGACAGAATGGTGAACCGGGTCAGCAGGAAGACGGTCCAACCCCAGACCAACAAGATTGACCGATATGCCCAACAAAGGACCTCGCCAACTGTGGTCGCTCATTCAAAAGACACTCTACGTGCGGGCTCGCCGGATGAGTCGGAGCCAACACTCCGGGATATCATGGGGGCTATAGCAGGCATCAGAACGGAGATGCACAGGCAACACGAGGTCCTGACGCACAAAGTCGATACCCTGGCGATCAACCTCAACCTGATCAGGACCGATCTTGGCAAGACTAATGATAAAGTGAAATCACTGGATATTAAAACTGCAAGCCTCACGACTGATGTCTCGGACCTGCAGACGGAGGTCCGGAATTTGAGGTCTGTCAACGACCTATTCTCAAGGCGGCTGGAAGACTTTGAGGGACGGGCCAGGCGGCAAAACGTACGCATTATTGGGGTTCCGGAGGGTGCAGAGGACTCGGCCACCGACCTCTTTGTCGAGGACCTGATAAAGACTCATCTGGCCCCTATGGGCCTCAGCCATTTCTTTTCGGTCGAGCGGGCCCACAGAATGCCGGGTGGACCACCGAGGTCGGGCGCCACGCCGAGACCCATCATTGCCCGCCTGTTCAATTTCAGAGATCGAGATGTGATCCCACAGGCCTCGAGACGGCATGGGCCCCTCAAGTTCCAGAACGCGGATGTCAACTTCTACCCAGACTTTACTAGGGCTGTTCAGAGACAGCGTCAAAGTTTTGCGGGAGTGAAGCGACGTCTCATAGACTTGGGGATGAAATACTCCATGATGTTCCCCGCTAGACTGCGTATTGAGCACGATGGCCGTGCTGTGTTTTTCGACATGCCTGAGACTGTAAGTGACTGGCTGGACACTTTGCGGCACAGACGCGAGGAACAGGAGGAACAATCGGAGGGTGCCTCTGGAGGCCCTGATCGTCAGGAGTAGTGCTCATTCCACTAACTTTGTCGGTCGGTGTTCCTGTTGACTATGACCTACAAGCCATACTGTAGCACTTTAATGTGAATATCCTTCTTTTTAACATGGAGGGTGGCGGGGGGGACTACGTGATCTCCTTTCTCCTCTAGGGTCTTCTTGTAGTTTAGTTCATGGGGCGACAGGCACACTGCTGGTTGGGGGGGCTCTTTAGTCTGCTGCAGGGGTGCAGGGTGGGGGGTGGTGTGTGGGTTGGTTTTGTTTGCTTTTTTTGTTTCTTCTTTCCTTTTCTAAGGCAATGCAACGTATGCTCTAATTCTTTCAATGTATCTATGAGGTCTACTGGGGTCGGCGGAGGCCCGAGGTTTGACGATGGGGGGTAGGAAATTAAAAGTTCTGTGTTGGAATGTTAATGGCTTGGGTGACCGCATCAAGAGAGGGGTGGTTTTGCAATTGTTTAGGAGAAGTATGCCCGATGTTATTTTGTTACAGGAGACACACTTGGTGGGAAATACGTGTCGTGCGCTCAACAGGAAGGGTTTCAAAATGGTGGCACATTCAGGGTTCTCCTCGGAGTCCCGGGGGGCAGGGATTATGGTGCGCACGTCTCTCCCATTTGAGATTGACTCCATTGTCGTGGATGAGAGGGGGCGGTACGCTGCCATCACGGGGAGATGGGAGGGGCGGTCCCTGACTCTGGTTTCAGTTTATGTTCCCCCGGGGTTACATAACAACACTTTTCAGGACCTTGGAAGCGCCATTTTGAGTCTGCCCGAGGTGCTGCTTATTGTGGGTGGTGATTTCAACTCAGTCTGCTCCGGGACCTTGGACAGACATCCGCCCAGAGATCTCCGTAGTTCACAATCTTGGTTGCCCGATTTCCTTGACACCATGGGTCTGATTGATTGCTGGAGACTTATGCATCCCACCCAGAGCCAATACTCGTTTCATTCTGGGGCGCACGGCAGCCTCTCTAGAATAGATTATGTCCTGGCCTTGGCGGCCCATGCGCCGGCGATCTCTGAGGCCCGCATGCTGGCATGGGGCATCTCGGACCACTCCCCGGTGTGGGTGTCTTTTGACTTTGACATTGTGGTTACCGAGCGGCCTGTGGTGGTCAACCCATGGTATTTTCGAAACCCGAAGACGCGCGGTCTCCTGGCCAGAGCTATTGAGCTCTATTTTACTGAGAATACTGGGTCAGTCGCATCAGCCGCCACTTTATGGGAGGCGTTTAAGACGGTCCTGCGAGGTGAGGCCCTCACCCTCATAGCGGACGTCCGCAGGCACAGAGATGCCGACATGGTGCGCATCGAAGCAGAGATTATGGAGCTGGACTCCCAACTGGAAGCGGGCCCGAAGCCTGAGTTGCTCCATACCCTCTCTCTTAAGCAATTAGAATATCGCGATCTTGCCTCCGACGCTGCCATCGTCATGGGTAGATAACAACAGGGTAGAATTTATGATGTCGGTGACAAGGCGGGCAAACTTCTTGCTTGGCTTGACAAGAAGGAGAGAGCTGGCCGCGTAGTTCCGGAGGTGTTGGGGGACGATGGCCTGCTTGTCACTGATCCGAGGGCAATAGTTGAGTCGTTCTCAGACTACTTTCAGGGCATTTACACTTCGGTCTCGGACCGGTCTGAGGCCGACATTGATCTCCCGTGCCTGTCGGAGGCAGACCGTGACGACCTAGACAGAAACATTACTGCGGACGAGATAGCCCTTGCCATTCTTTCCCTCAGGTCTGGTAAGGCGCCCGGCCCCAATGGTATTCCAGTGGAACTTTATAAAATCAAGCCAGATGTCGTTTCTCCGCCCTTACTGAACATGTTCCTGGAGGCGCGAGAGACGGGCATGCTTCCCCACGACCAGAGGCTGGCCACCATTGTGGTTATCCATAAGGAAGGAAAACCAAGAGATTTGTGCCGATCGTATCGTCCCATCTCTCTTTTGAACGCAGAGCCTAAGATTCTAGCCAAATTGCTGGCCAACCGATTGATTGGCGCAATCGGCGACTTAGTGCACCCGGACCAGTCGGGCTTTATTCCACACCGCAACACTGCCCTTAACCTTCGGAGACTCCATGGAGCCCTGGCTAGGGCCCACATTCTCGAGGAGCCAGCTGTTCTGGCGTCGTTGGATGCCACAATGGCGTTTGACTCCCTTGAATGGAACTACCTGTGGGCAGTGTTGGCGAAGCTCGGCTTTGGTCCGGGATTCGTAGGGTGGGTTAAACTTTTGTATGCCAGCCCGCTGGCTAATGTGACGGTCAATGGTCGAGTTTCTGCGTCCTTTGCTCTTCAGAGGGGCACCAGGCAGGGCTGTCCTCTGTCGCCCCTTTTGTTCGCACTTGCACTTGAACCATTGGCGGCATGGATACGTAACCACGCGGACATACATGGCATTCGCTGGTCCCCAGAATTCGAGGACCGAGTGTCCTTATATGCAGATGACATCCTTCTGTACCTCACCTCCCCTTGCAAGTCTCTCATCGTGGCCTGTGATGTGCTTCGACTCTTTGGTCAGTACTCCGCCTGGTTATTAATTGGTCAAAGTCGCACTTATAAGTCCTGAAAGGGGGGACACCTCATCTTCCGAGGGACTGTGGCATACAGGTGGCGAGACAGGGATTCAAATACCTGGGGATCTACATCTCCACTGACCCCAAAGCACGCTATGAGAACAATTTGCTTCCCCCTCTTATTCGTCTCCGACGTGATGTAGAGGGGTGGCGTAAACTTCCTCTCTCCCTGCTTGGGCGCGCGGCGTTATTTAAGATGATGTCCTTGCCCAGATTCCTGTATGCCCTGCAAAATACTCAAGACCCGGTCCCGGCCAGATACTTTGGCGAAATTGAGAGCTTGCAACGTGCCCTGCTCTGGGCCGGCCGGCCACGCATTGCTACCACGAAGCTCACGCTCCTGTGGTACGATGGGGGAATAGCATTACCCGATGTGCGGAGATACTATTGGGCCTCCCAGCTGGCGGCCATTAATCATGGCCTATACGGCCTGGTGGATAGTCCAGGGTATGCCATGGATCGGTGGCTCCTGGATGGCGGGAAATATCATAGGGCGCTGTATACGAGATCTCTTGATAGGCGGCTGTCTGGGCCAACGAAAACCGCTGTACATATCTGGAGAACGATCACAGGGGTGGAAAGACAAGCTTACGATGGCAACTCCACTTTATGACTCTGAGATTCTGGGTAAACTGTGGCACACTAAAGGGTTCGATAAGTGGGACATGATCGGGATCTCCAGGGTGGAGGACATGATGTTGCGAGGGGAGGTGAAGTCTTTTGCCCAACTACAAACGGAGTTCCAGCTGGGTGGAACGGAATATTTGTGGTACGCTCAGCTGCGACACGCACTCCTGTCCGCCAGGCCGGAGGGTGAGGCGATTCCCGAAAGTTCTCCCTTGGAAGACCGAGTACTGGATGGCCACATGCCGGACAGCGCTATCTCTTTGACATATAAAAAACTGATCAATGTCCGCACGGATCTTCTTCTGGGGGTGAGAGATCAGTGGGTGCGGGACGGGATAGAGATCGACGACGAGGACTGGCAATGTGCTGTGTCATCCCCCAAGGAGGTCGCTATCCCCGCCCGTCTTCGATTGGTGCAACTAAAGATCCTGCACAGAGTCACTGGCCCCAGATTAATACATATGGGACATTCGGCTGACGGCCTCTGTCGGCGTGGCTGTGGTGCTCTCGCCACCTTTATGCACATCATTTGGGAATGCAGCGTGATAGCTTCCTACTGGAGGCGGGTGCACATGATCATGAGTGAGGTGACTGGGGTGGAAGTACACGCTGAGGCCCGGAGATGCCTCTTAAATATCTGGGGCCCAACAGATTACAACACTGCTCAAACCCAGTGGGTGACCCTTGGGTATATGGTCGCAAAGCGGGACATTGCCCAGATGTGGGGAGCAACAACAGCCCCGAAAGTGGTACAGTGGAAGGCCAATATGGATTGGTGTATGTTCCGAGAAAAGACTGTGTATGTGGCCAGGGGTAAACCCAAAAAATGGCAGAAGTTGTGGGGGGCTTGGAACGAGTATAGGGGTGACATCTGCATACCACCGGAATCCGTTCCACTAGAAGAACACTTGACCCCAAAGCCCATGACTCCAACTGACGGTTCTATATCCCTATTATCCTGTGCTTCCTTCCCCCATCGGTTCTTAGTGTCTATATTGTTCTGAATATAATTGTTATCATTGTGCTTGGCTGACTCCTTGATTAGGCCTCACTGCATTTTGGGTTAATTGCCTTCTTTCTTAGCGCTCGTTTTGGCGCCTCTTTCTGTACTTGTTCCTTCTTCTTATAAAATATAAAACTGAAAAATCGTAACCTTCACTCGTTCTGATACTTTGCTTCTTGCACTCTGATTTGCTGCTTTTTGAATTGCTGCCTAGCCTCCGGGATGTAAGGCTGAATAGCTGTGTGCACTTTTTGAAAATAAAGGTTTTAAATTTAAAAAAAAAAAAGAATGACTAAACTATCAACGCCTGAAATAAACGAACAACAGAATTTCTTCGACTATCCCCTAACCTGACTTTCACATGAATGACAACTTCATTAATAAGATCAAATTGGCTTCCATCCCCAAATTGTTGAATCTGCTAAAAGCGTTGGAGTCATATTAGAAAATAACCTCAACCTTGATCCACAGTCTTGGTCCTTTTTCACATTGACTATGCTAATGCTCTTCTCAATTGACTTCTGAAGAAAAGCCTCCCCCTTACTTAAACCTTTTTTGAAGCTTTGGGGTAGTTCTCAATTAAGCCTTAACATAAGGTTCTTTTCATAAAGGAGCCACGGCCTTGAGGCATTTTTCCCAAGTTGGACATTCTAAAGGTACCCAAGTTTTCTAGATTCTCCTGGAAAAAAACATGAAAATAGCGAAGAAATAGCAAACATTTATTATTCTTTTTTTATTTGAACTGTGTGCCATGCAAAAAGGTGACTTTTCTTTACTCAGAATGAAATCAACAAAAGGTTTGTTGTGCTGTAGGCACCCTCTTCTCATCGATTCGGAACACTGTTTAAAAAAGATTGTTTTTTTTACAATTTTTGTAATTTTGTAAGTGCTTGTCAATTCTTCCTATATGTGTGGTTTCCAGGTACTTGAGGTTTATGGTGCAAACAAGTGTGAAACTCATGGGTCAACCCGAAAAGCTATATTTTTCTGAAAAATAGACAAAACTTGAAATTAGCAAGGAGTCATTTTTAGGTCTCGCCTAGCGTTGCAGAGATTTATTGTTAACGAGGACTTTGAGAAGAGAGCTTTAAGCCCCACCGCTAATTTCCATTGCCTTGCGTCACCGTTTATGGTCAACGGTGGGCTGCCATTGGAAATGAGCTTTCTGGGTTGCCTCCCTTTGGCTTTTTGGTCTGGCCCACCCGGACAGGCTCGCCTGCTTTCCTTCAGTCGTAAAGCTTTTTCTTATCTTAGTGGACGTGCTGTATTTGATTCTGTGTTTTTGTGTTCACTAGAACGTTGCGGGTGCTTAGCTGTTTGCTGATGTCATGCCAGGGTTGTCGTTGTGCCGTCTTGGTTCGTCGGGGTTATTAAGGTGAGTCAGGGTTGAGCGTGTCGTCCCTGTCTCTTGCTCGATGTATCTTCAGCTGTTGAGGTTTTAGGATGCACCAGGTATTAGCCGGGGCGCAAGAGACCCTGGTGGTGACCCTAATGTTATGGGGGATTTGCGAGTAGTTGTGCGTGTCCGACTTTCTTTGCAGACAGGAACCCGATGCAGCAGCACTTTGTGGCGCTCGGCTCTGTTGTCTCAAGTCCCAGGGGGTTGTGTGTACGGCAATCATTGCCATGTGAGGCTGTTGCGTCTTTTGCCTCTCAGGATGTAATCTCTCTCATCCTGATGTCCGGGCCCGGATGCTTGTGGTGAGTCTCCCCTCCCCCCGGTCACCAAACCGTCATTGCTCGGAGGGGCTTGAATGTAGGGGAGAGGTTGAGGATCCCTTCGTGTGGACTCCCTCTGCCCGCCGGAGCATGTGTGGCAGTCATGGGGGGACGCAAATGGTTGGCAGTTGCTGCGGGAGTCTGGGCCCTTTGGGCAGTTTGTGTTGTCTCTGACGCTCCCTTAGGGTGGATTCCCCTGCCCATAGGCGTGTATATCAGAGCTCACTGCTGTCCTCCCCTCCTCTTTTTGAAATAAGGATATTAGAGGGGGAATGTGCCTGTGAGATGTTAGCCTGTAATATGATGTCCACTAGTTATAGTGGGCACCTTGCACCAGTCTAATCGACCCTTATTGATGGTGATTGTAAAGTCAACCTTATAGAAAGCTATCCTAGTGGTAGCATGGACCAGCAGTCATCAGGCTAAGACTTCAGTAGGCGATGTTAGGCAAGTTGTTTTACCAATTATAATCCCTTGAGTACCAAATGAAAGCACACCACACAAGGTATATATCAAATATATATGTATTTATTCTAAACACAACCCTTCTGCACTTTCTATGAGGTCAGAGGTAAAACTACAATACAAGTTACTTAATTAGCATACGATAAGTTGCACAGTATACGTTTTGCCCTAGGGGCCTCACAAACCATATACTAAAATAGTGGTATAAGAACCACGTCTGAGATAGAAAGTAGGCCTAGGGCCTAGGGAATCGCTGGGGCGTCTAGGAACAACCAATGGTTAGGAAGTAGGAGGGAAACGGGTGCAGTGTCTAAACACAGCCGCGAGTTACCATTGACTTTCTATGGGAAACAAACAAGTTACAAATTTACAGTTTAAGGATACTTCAGGATGGACTACGATGGAACCCTTTTAGACTTAGAAACTAGGAGGGCCAATACCCTCGAGACTACCAGAGTACTTGTGAAGCCGGGTACATAGGTGTCTTTTGATGTCGGAATTCGTCGTCGATTTCAATGGAGAGCTGCAAAGAAGTGCTGCAAGCGACCAGAGGAAAAGTGTCCGGGTGGATCCAAGGGTGGATCGAAGATCTGAAGAACCTGAAAGCAGAAGAGACAGAGTCTGGGCCACTTGTCAGTGACCAGGATGGCGATAAGAAGCTGCCAGCCAATGCCGGGTGACTTCAGGTGAAAAGGTGAAGCTTGTCTCTTCAGCCACGAGGTCCAGCAGGTGTCGACGATGACCAGGAGCTGGATTCGAGCTGTCCCACGAAGGATCTAGTTGCGTCGGTATCCGCATTGAACCCAACAATCCTTGCAAACGCAATCCGTGCAGAATGTCGAGATTGGCTTCGGTGAAGACCAGCAAGGTCTGTGGTGCTTTTCCTTTGTAGGGAAGCTGGAGCAAGCCTGGAGCAACCAGGAAAGCAAGAGAATTGAGAATCTATTTACAGCACTCCTAAAAGATTGTAATTATAATAGTCCGGGCAAAAAATTGTTAGAGGCCCTAAAAATAACACACTCTACTTGTCATAGAGAATACCAAAGGGACAAATAACAAAGTTCAGTTCAATGGGGATTTCCAAAGAAATTCAAAGTACAATCCAATTAATGTGTGTTCTTCAGTCTTTTCTTTATTTTCAGTTTCGTAAAACAAATACTCCCAGCACATAGATCGCCAACACGTGTTTCGTCCTACACAGGACTTTTTCAAGGCATAAACAAGGTGGAGTAGAAAATATGTTCATCATCAAAACGAAAGACGCAGACTGTAATTGGAATGAAGCATAACACCATTAATATTGATGGTAGCTAGTTGTACTAGGGAGTGAGGAATGTCTTGAGGTCTGTGAGATATTAACAGCAGTCAAATACTGAATAGCCAGTGTGCTATCTATATAAGAGTCGATATTGTCACTACGCGTCTTCTACAGAGTAATCAAGTGGACGAATACTGGACGAGTTTGGACAGCATTCACAAAATTAGTATTGTTGCAACCGTGATAAGTTGTTCGAAGGAAAGTTAAGTCATGGCATTTCCTCACCAGTCCATCCCCGACTGCTGAGGAAATGCCATGACTTAACTTTCCTTCGAACAACTTATCACGGTTGCAACAATACTAATTTTGTGAATGCTGTCCAAACTCGTCCAGTATTCGTCCACTTGATTACTCTGTAGAAGACGCGTAGTGACAATATCGACTCTTATATAGATAGCACACTGGCTATTCAGTATTTGACTGCTGTTAATATCTCACAGACCTCAAGACATTCCTCACTCCCTAGTACAACTAGCTACCATCAATATTAATGGTGTTATGCTTCATTCCAATTACAGTCTGCGTCTTTCGTTTTGATGATGAACATATTTTCTACTCCACCTTGTTTATGCCTTGAAAAAGTCCTGTGTAGGACGAAACACGTGTTGGCGATCTATGTGCTGGGCGTATTTGTTTTACGAAACTGAAAATAAAGAAAAGACTGAAGAACACACATTAATTGGATTGTACTTTGAATTTCTTTGGAAATCCCCATTGAACCGAACTTTGTTATTTGTCCCTTTGGTATTCTCTATGACAAGTAGAGTGTGTTATTTTTAGGGCCTCTAACAATTTTTTGCCTGGACTATTATGATTACAATCTTTTAGGAGTGCTGTAAATAGATTCTCAATTCTCTCAATTTCATGTGACACACACTCTGTGTGCGTCAACAGCACCTTTAGGTAGTAGGTGCTTCGAGTTTCTTTAGCACCCTTCAATGCAATTATGCTTTTCTCTATGTGATTTTGCTTATTGATGTGTACCAATTGTTTACATAACAAAAATACTCTTTAGAGTGTTGTGCTGACGTTTCCCATAGGGAACACTACTACCTTTTCTTTGAGTAACCAGGAAAGCAAGTTAGATTTAAAAGGAAGTCTTCAGGGGGCTCACTAGCCAACGGACTAGAACCCGGAAGACACGTCTAGCTGAAATGCAAGAGCGGGCCCCACAGGACACTCGTGGAGTGTGGGGGCCTGAGCTTCGTGCAAATGGTGCTCGGAGCTGGGGCTTCTCATACCCCAATGCACAACTGTGAGATACCTCGGGAGTCGATGCAGCTAGCAAAATGCAGGATGTCCAGGAGTTCCGGACCCACGTCTCTCATGTCCGCCACGGGTCTCAGCTTTGCTGGGAACGTTGAGCTGTGTCAGAGATGTCTGGAAATCCGTGTCCTGTGTTGCAGATTCTTCGGGACTTGGCAGGAGCCTCGAAAATGCAGACCGGCAGAGTTGCTGTTGGTGCCTGTTTGAACGGGGTGGTCACACCTTGACCACAAGGGAGATGTCCTCCATCTTCCAGTCGAAATGGAATGTCGAAGGTCAAGGATATATGTTTCAGAGTTTCGTCCAGGGTAATCTAAAGTCCTAGGGACTGGGTTCCTATACTTATACTAAGTTTAGGGGCTGGACTACCTTTAAGGTCCTTCCTATGGTTGGACCCCTTTCCCTTTGTCCAGTTTCCCGCCAGAGCTGGGGCAGAGTGCCCCAGCAACCGGTTTGAACTGGGAAATGCATGGAGCACCTAGTGTGCCCCAGGCAGTGTCTGGAAAGCATTCACTGAATGCAGCCCTCCCTGCCCCAATACACAAAAGCCTGTCTGGGGAGGTGCCAGCACCTCCTTGGACAGGAAACCTATTGTCCAGGCCTCCCCTGCCGGAGTTTCATCCAGCAGCAGGAGGGCAGACTCTTGTCTTCGGCAGCAGCATCCATTTTGTGATGCTGAGGCTCTGTTTAACTTTAACCGGGTTTACCAGTAACTACATGTCTTCTCCCTCTAGAAGGGTGGAATGCTACCCCCGCCGCCAGGACTGGCGGGGGGTAGTATTCCAAAGTGTTTGACACCTTACATGACATGTTTTGATAAAGCCAAACCAAAGTTAGCATTAACCGCAAGGATGATAATGCACTTAAGAGTATATGGTATGGCTATATCATAGAACAGCTGGTTCCGAAATCTGCAGAGGGGCTCAGCTCATGCTAGGGCACCCTCTCACATAAAACCAAGCACTCTACCTCCAGGATTGTGGAGGTCTGCCATAGGAGTGACTTATAGGTGTATATGTGTCTATAAATCCCAGATTTAGTGCAGCGGACAAACCCACTGGAGGGTCTAATCAGCAGTAAAAGAAACTACAAATCCCAGCATACATGAAACGGAACAAACACCAATGCAGGCACACCAGAGGCCAATTATCTAATGTGAGTACGCAGGGGAGACGTAGTGAGCCTTTCAACTGTCTGCCAGACACGGCCTCTGAAGAGAAGTAACACCGCTTCAAAACACGTGAGGCCACGGACCGAAATTAGGGAAGAAAAATTGTATGCCTCTGAATAAATAAGTTTGTTAACTTACCTGGTGTGGAGTGCGGTCCTGCATCGGGGGGACTTTGTGGAGAAGATTTAATCGCGGCGCCTCCGGCCGCGGGGACGACGCACCTCCAGGAAAAAAACAAGGGTCCTGTGGAAGTGTAATGCCACATCCTGAAGGGCACACCAAGGAACTCAATTAGGCATGCAAGGTCTTTTTCTGGAGCCCATTGGAGGGCTGGAAAAGGGGTCCCAGATTTAGTGCAGCGGATAAACCCACTGGAGGGTTGTTAGACCCGTCTGCTTCTGAGAGTCCCCTCACCACTATGATTTATTTTGTTCCCCTGTACCTCCCAAAATTTGTCGCTTTTCTTTGTCTACCAGGACCTTTTGTGTGCTGTTTCATGGGGCTAGATGTTCCTTGACGCCCAGTTGTTCACAAGGTTTTTGGCACCTATTTACAAGGAACCTGTGACATTATAGACTGGGATTGGCAACCTGTATGAATGGCCTCAAAATGGTGGCCATCCATTTTCCTCATGTGAGTGACTCCCCTTGGAGCCTCCATGAACCTTGACCTTTCAAGGTTTTGGCGCCCTTTTACTTGGCGCGCATTCCTGACAGGAATTTATTTATTTCCCTCAGGTACACAAAATGGCTGCTCTAGAACCCCAGTATGGTGGCTGTTAGGGTCCCAAATACCCCAGAAGTGCCATGTCATTGGCCTAGCCCAAAGAAGGTTCTAGAACCTACTGGCACGAGCCAGCACCTCAGGGCACTGGCTATATAAGGTCCAGTCCCTGGCGGCCATTTTAGATGACCAGAAGACTAGATAGGATAATGATGTTCCAGATCTAGGTGAAGAAGGAGATTCCAGACTTGACACCAGATTGACACCTGCCCTGTTGACCCCTGAGGCGGCTGGTAGTGCAGGCAGTAGAGCAAGCAAGGGTCACTGGCGTGGATCCTGACTGGCGTTCCAGTCAGCTGTGTGTGCGGTGACCTTGCGCCTACAGCACCTGCCCAGCGAGTGCCTCGTCACCCCCAAGAGACTGTGGCCGTTTTCGTGTGCCTCCCCGCCTCCCCCCGGTGGTGAATTACGACAGACTCGGGTCGCGAGGCGAGAGCAAGTTCGCCGCGACCGAGAACGTCCTCTGTACCTCCTTGTGACAGGCGCCTCCAACGAGGAGCTTGGACGTCTCCGAGCTCCACCGGTGTAGAGTGCTTCCTGCGCAGACTGAGGTGAGGTGGTGCGCCGGGGCGGGGAAAGGCCGGCCTTCGTTGGGCGGGACTACTGTCTTTGCCCCTCCCAGTGAATCGGCAGCTGTAGCTGTGGGCGGGAACCATCCCTGTTTGAGGAAGTCGGAGGGAGGTCCGTGGAGCCCCTGAGAACCCGTCGCTGGCGAGAGAAGTGCTGAACCCAACTGAATCGCTTTTCGATTGCAGTCGATGTGAGGTGGGCCCGTTTCTTCAGGTGGGAAGCGCTGTTATAAAGGAACTGTGAACCGGCATTTATTAGACTGAGCGCGAAGATTGTGTGACCTCTTCGGCAGCCCCGTTCGGCAGTCTAAAGACTTAGAACTGGTGCCGCCTGAGTGCTAGCAGTGATAGAAACCCCTAGGTGCGCTTAGACCCCCACCGGCAAACAGAGATCTCAACCCGGTGGCAGCCGAGTGTAAATGAAGTGTTCACTGTCTTTCCTTGCCTTTTAGATATACGCGCATAACCCCCGTGTGATTCTTAAAGAGTCCCAGCACTCCCTTTTGTGCCCAGAGAAGCCTGTGTACATTAGTGGTGAAAACGTCATAAACTGTAAGAGTTATCTTTCCAACCTGAAATGTATTTACAAATGTAGTGTTCCTGAACTATTTAATTGGTGGCAGCGATACCAGAAAGAATATGTGGTTGTTTATTTAACTGAACCAGTATTTATTCTGCTAAACAGAAGGTGATATTTATGCTATTTATTGAAGATATTTATTCCCGATATTTATTCTATTTCTTGACAATATTTATTCCTGATATTCATTCCATTTATTGATGAACTGTACTCCTAAGCTTATTTATTGAATCTATTCCAAAATCGAAACCCAGCAAATTGTGACCAAAAGAAATGTAAATGTGCTTTCCTAATTGATCTCCCATTCACAACAGAGAATTTTTACATAAAGGAATCGTATTTTTCTACAACAGTGGTGTGGTGTCCTTCTTTTTGGTGGTTGTACAAAGAGATATTATTGGGTCAGAGCCGGCTTAACACGATAGCCTTCGCTTGCCTTGACACTTGAGCCAAGCTACCCCCTTTGTGCTGGGCTTGCCCATCGCAGGCCCAACATAAAATTGGTGCTCAGCGGGTGGGATTACGAGCCGTGCTTGTTTTGGACCCCATAATAATTCAGTGTGCGCCACAGGTATACACCCGGAGTTTTCTCCCAGTGGCCCTCCAATTCAATATTTTGCTTTTTCCAAATTCTCTTCTGGAGGTGGGTGGAGGTGACCCTCAGAGTTCGTATCCTTGTAACCTACTTCGAGGTGGTTGTCCACACTTTTCACTGACAAGATGGAATTCGATATGTCAGAGCTGGAGACCTATACTGTGGCGCAGCTCAAGGAGTTCTGTCAGGAAAGGGGAGTGTTCGTTAGGCGAGGGGCCAAAAGAGAGGAGCTCCGCATTAGTCTGCGAGCCTGGGTGGAAGCGCATCTGGAGGTTATGGTAGAGGAGGAGGAGTCAGACAGGGGTACTGTCGTTGAGAGGGCTGCGGAATGTCCCCTAGGGGTGGGTGAGATGATAATCAGCCCCAAGGTAACCTCACGGGAGGGCAGCAGTGCATCAACAGGAGGTTGTCAGAGACCGAGTTAGCTGACAGAAGAGAGGAAAGACAATTGAGGTGGGAGTTAGCCAAGCTGGAGATGGAAGGGAAGAGGATGGAACACGAGCTCAAGCTACGAGAGCTCGACCTCAGGGCCCATAACATCACTTCGGAGGGTGTCGAGTCTAAGGAATTTGCCAGGGAACTCAGGCCTCACTTACCCAAGGACGTGGTCGCTAGTTATACCGTTGGAGATGACATAGCTACGTGGCTGGCAGCCTATGAGGTCTCCTTAAGAGCCCATGGGATCCATGAGAAGCATTGGGGTGGTGGATTGTATCGCTACATGCCTCCAACATGTAGGGATGCCCTATTAGCCCTAGACCGGGAGGATAAGGTAGACTACCCTGCCATGAAGGTGGCGCTCATCAGGAAGTTTGGGTTGACCCCCGAGAAATACCGGCAGAGGTTTAGGGGCAGCCATAAACTGAGCTCACAGAATTGGGTTGACTTCCTGGATTATGCCAAGAAAGCCCTGGATGGGTGGGTCCAAGGTAGTGAGGTGGAAGACTATCGAGGGTTGTACAATCTCATACTCAAGGAACATCTACTCGAGAAATGTCTTCCCGAGCTGAGGCAGCACCTGGTAGACAGCAAACTTACTTGCCCCCGTAAGCTTGCTGAGGAGGCGGACATTTGGGTAAGTACCCGAGTGTCCACGAAGGGGACGGGAGGAGATTCTCAGAAGTCCGGACAGGGCGCTCCCCAGAAGAAAGAGGGGGGAGATAATAAGAAACAGGAGTTCTCCAAAGGCCCCCAAAATAACTTTAAGGGGAAAAGTTTCTTCTCCAACTCTAAGGCTAGCCCGCAAAAGAACCCTAATCCTGGCCAGAGTCAGCAGCCAAGGGTTGTCCATTGCTTTGAGTGCGGTGGTGTTGGACATTATAAGGGAGACGCGAAATGCCCAAAGAGACCACCCCCTCCCACTGGAGGAAAGGCCCCGGGAGTTGCTAGTGTAGCGCTCGGGGAGGAGATGCCCTTAGTTAAGGTGAGGGAGTGGGCGGGTGTCACCTTAGTGTCCATGGGTGATCGGGAGATGGTTCCAAAGATCCAGGTGGCCCCAAATACTACCAAGTATGGGCAATGGGTCACCATCAATGGCCATAGAGGGGAAGCTCTGAGAGATACAGGAGCCAGTATGACTATAGTCAGGAGTCATCTGGTGTCCTCAGAGCAGGTGATTCCAGGCTTACTTCATCCAGCCGCGATGGCTGACGGCAGAATGAGCCACTATCCCGTGGCTGAGGTTCCCTTTGAGTGGGGAGGGGTTGCAGGTTCACTTCGAGTTGCCGTAAGCCCCGCCATGCCAGTCGATTGTCTGCTGGGCAATGATATGGAGCACAATGCTTGGAAGGAGGTGGAATACCGGACTCATTCTGAGATGCTGGGTACACCTGATTGGGCCTGTGTGAGTACCAGGTCGGCGGCTGCTCGGGAGGAGAAGTCGCATGGGTTGGAGCCTGGAACAATGGCCCACCCAGCTGCCGATGAGGGAGCATCTCGAGGACAGGAAGAGCCTGCCTCGATGTCCGTGCCCCGTGAGACGGATAGGCCATCGGAGGAGATGGACCCGGAGTCCGCGGAGGAGGACATGGTTCCGTTGGAGGATCTGCCTATCCCCGCTGAGTGGCGAGTGGAGGGGGAACCATCCAGGGAGGAACTGAGCAAGGGACAGAGGGAATGTCCCACCTTCGAGGGTCTGAGGCAACAGCTGAAGCCCAGGCAGCAGGTAACAAGTCTGGGAACTATCGTGTTTACTGGGAGGATGGTCTCCTCTACAGTGAGCCCAGCGCGCCAGTGCACGGACTGTCACGGGCCCTGGTAGTCCCACGGTGTTACCGAGCCTTCCTATTAGAGTTGGCTCACGAGATTCCCTTGGCAGGTCACCTGGGACAGGACAAGACCTTTGCACGGCTTGTCCCCCACTTTTATTGGCCTCGAATGAGGGTGGCGTCCGACACATACTGTCGGTCGTGTGTGTCATGCCAAGCCAGTGGGAAAACAGGGATGAAGCTGAAGGCTCCCCTGGAACCACTTCCCGTCATTGGCACCCCCTTTGAAAGGGTCGGCATCGACATTGCTGGGCCCTTAGATCCACCGACATCATCCGGTCACAGGTTTATCCTGGTACTGGTGGATCATGCCACAAGGTATCCGGAGGCAATACCTCTGAGAACCATTACTGCACCGGTAGTGGCGAAGGCCCTGATGGGGATCTTTACCCGAGTGGGATTCCCCAAGGAAGTTGTGTCTGACAGGGGGACCAACTTCATGTCAGCGTACATGCGTGCTATGTGGAAGGAGTGTGGAGTGACCTACCGGTTTACCACTCCTTATCACCCACAGGCCAATGGCCTTGTGGAAAGGTTTAACAAAACCTTGAAGGGTATGATCAGAAGTCTACCCGAAAGCCTGCGGAGGAAATGGGACATCCTCCTACCCTGTTTGCTCTTTTCTTACAGGGAAGTGCCGCAGAAGGGAGTGGGCTTTAGCCCCTTTGAGCTTTTGTACGGGCACCCTGTACGTGGACCTCTCAGCCTGGTGAGGGACTCCTGGGAAAAGCCTCCTCGGAAAGTTCCCCAGGACGTGGTGAGCTACATGCTGGCCTTCCGGAGCCAAATGGCTAAGTTGTGGAAGCAAGCTTCTGACAACTTGGAAGCCAGCCAGTCTGTGATGAAAGCGTGGTATGACCACAATGCTCACCCGCTGGAGCTGGAGCCTGGTCAGAAGGTGTGGGTGATGGAGCCTGGAGAGCTGAGTGCCCTCCAGGACCGTTGGACAGGCCCCTATGAGGTGTTGGAGAAGATGGGCAAGGCTACCTACTTGGTGGACGTGAAGATCCCTCGGCACCCACATCGGGTGTTACATGCAAACCGCCTCAAGCCCCACTACGAGAGGCCCGAAGTCATGTTGGTTATGGTGACTGATGGATCAGAGGAAGAGGACACAGAGCCTCTCCCTAACCTTTTTGCGTCTCAAGAAAAGGATGGGTCGGTGGAGGGAGTGAAACTCTCGCCATCCCTGACTCCTGAGCAGCAGGAGGAATGTCGCCAGGTCTTGGGGTCATTCGCTCCTCTGTTCTCCCTTGTCCCGGGTAAGACCCACCCACCTGTGTACCCATGATGTGGACACAGGAGACAGCCCACCTGTGAAGTCCAAGTCTTACTGGCTGTCTGACAAGGTGAAGGCCAGCATTCGAAGTGAAGTAGCTAAGATGCTGGAGCTAGGGGTCATTGAACCTTCAAGTAGCCCTTGGTCTAGCCCGGTGGTTTTGGTGCCCAAAGCTGCTCCACCTGGCGCCACACCAGAATTGCGATTCTGTGTGGACTACCGAGGACTAAATTCAGTAACCAAAACGGATGCTCATCCGATCCCACGGGCGGATGAACTGATTGACTGGTTGGGAGCTGCCCAATATCTCAGTACCATTGACCTCACTGCAGGGTACTGGCAGATTCCCATGACTGATGGAGCCAAGGAAAGGTCAGCCTTCTCCACACCTGATGGACACTACCAGTTCTGCGTCATGCCCTTTGGGCTCAAGAATGCTCCTGCCACTTTTCAGCGGTTGGTGAACACGATCCTCACCGGGATGGAGTCCTTCTCTGCTGCCTACTTTGATGACATAGCTGTCTTCAGTAGCAGTTGGGAGGATCACTTGCAGCACTTGCAGGCCGTTCTCCAAACCCTGGAAAGGGCTGGCCTGACGATCAAGGCCAGCAAATGTCAGATTGGACAGGGGTCGGTAGTGTACTTAGGTCACTTGGTGGGCAGGGGAAAGGTGCAGCCCCTTCAGGCGAAGATTGAGGCAATCATGGCCTGGAAACCCCCCAAGACCCAGACTGAGGTCCGAGCCTTCCTGGGCCTCACAGGTTATTACAGACGGTTTGTGAGAGGTATGGCACTATCGTGGCACCCCTTACTGAACTCACGGCCAAGAAGCAACCCAGGAGAGTCATCTGGACGGAGGCGTGCCAGCGGGCCTTCGACACTCTGAAACAAGCATTGTGTAACGCTCCTATCTTGAAGGCTCCAGACTTCAGGAAGGAATTTATTGTCCAGACAGATGCATCCGACATTGGCATTGGGGCGGTGTTATCGCAACTCAATGAAGAGGGTCTGGATCAACCCGTGGTCTTTCTGTCACGGAGACTGCTTCCCCGGGAACAGAGGTGGAGTACCATTGAGCGGGAAGCCTTCGCGGTAGTCTGGGCACTGAAGAAGCTGCGACCATATTTGTTTGGTTCACACTTCCTTGTTCCGACAGACCACCGACCCCTTCGCTGGCTCATGCAGATGAAGGGGGAAAACCCCAAACTGTTGAGGTGGTCTATCTCCCTACAGGGAATGGACTTTCAGGTGGAACACCGACCCGGAGTTGACCACGCCAATGCAGACGGTCTCTCCAGGTATTTCCGCCTTAGTGTTGAGAACTCCCAAGGGGTTGGGTAGCTCTCCCCACTTTCAGCTGGTGGGGACGCGTGTTAGACCCGTCTGCTTCTGAGAGTCCCCTCACCACTATGATTTCTTTTGTTCCCCTGTACCTCCCAAAATTTGTCGCTTTTCTTTATCTACCAGGACCTTTTGTGTGCTGTTTCATGGGGCTGGATGTTCCTTGACGCCCAGTTGTTCACAAGGTTTTTGGCACCTATTTACAAGGAACCTGTGACATTATAGACTGGGATTGGCAAACTGTATGAATGGCCTCAAAATGGTGGCCATCCATTTTCCTTATGTGAGTGACTCCCCTTGGAGCCTCCATGAACCTTGACTTTTCAAGGTTTTGGCGCCCTTTTACTTGGCGCGCATTCCTGACAGGAATTTCTTTATTTCCCTCAGGTACACAAAATGGCTGCTCTAGCACCCCAGTATGGTGGCTGTTAGGGTCCCAAATACCCCAGAAGTGCCATGTCATTGGCCTAGCCCAAAGAAGGTTCTAGAACCTACTAGCACGAGCCAGCACCTCAGGGCACTGGCTACATAAGGTCCAGTCCCTGGCGGCCATTTTAGATGACCAGAAGACTAGATAGGATAATGATGTTCCAGATCTAGGTGAAGAAGGAGATTCCAGACTTGACATCAGATTGACAACGGCCCTGTTGACCCCTGAGGCGGCTGGTAGTGCAGGCAGTAGAGCAAGCAAGGGTCACTGGTGTGGATCCTGACTGGCGTTCCAGTCAGCTGTGTGTGCGGTGACCTCGCGCCTACAGCGCCTGCCCAGCGAGTGCCTCGTCACCCCCAAGAGACTGTGGCCGTTTTCGTGTGCCTCCCCGCCCCCCCCGGTGGTGAATTACGACAGACTCGGGTCGCGAGGCGAGAGCAAGTTCGCCGCGACCGAGAACGTCCTCTGTGCCTCCTTGTGACAGGCGCCTCCAGCGAGGAGCTCGGACGTCTCAGAGCTCCACCGGCGTAGAGTGTTTCCTGCGCAGACTGAGGTGAGGTGGTGCGCCGGGGCGGGGAAAGGCCGGCCTTCGTTGGGCGGGACTACTGTCTCTGCCCCTCCCCAGTGAATCGGCGGCTGTAGCTGTGGGTGGGAACCATCCCTGTTTGAGGAAGTCGGAGGGAGGTCCGTGGAGCCCCTGAGAACCCGTCGCTGGCGAGAGAAGTGCTGAACCCGACTGAATCGCTTTTCGATTGCAGCCGATGTGAGGTGGGCCCGTTTCTTCAGGTGGGAAGCGCTGCTATAAAGGAACTGTGAACCGGCATTTATTTGACTGAGCGCAAAGATTGTGTGACCTCTTCGGCAGCCCCGTTCGGCAGTCTAAAGACTTGGAACTGGTGCCGCCTGAGTGCTAGCGGTGATAGAAACCCCTAGGCGCGCTTAGACCTCCACTGGCAAACAGAGATCTCAACCCGGTGGCAGCCGAGTGTAAATGAAGTGTTCACTGTCTTTCCTTGCCTTTTAGATATACGCGCATAACCCCCGTGTGATTCTTAAAGAGTCCCAGCACTCCCTTTTGTGCCCAGAGAAGCCTGTGTACATTAGTGGTGAAAACGTCATAAACTGTAAGAGTTATCTTTCCAACCTGAAATGTATTTACAAATGTAGTGTTCCTGAACTATTTAATTGGTGGCAGCGATACCAGAAAGAATATGTGGTTGTTTATTTAACTGAACCAGTATTTATTCTGCTAAACAGAAGGTGATATTTATGCTATTTATTGAAGATATTTATTCCCGATATTTATTCTATTTATTGACAATATTTATTCCTGATATTCATTCCATTTATTGATGAACTGTACTCCTAAGCTTATTTATTGAATCTATTCCAAAATCGAAACCCAGCAAATTGTGACCAAAAGAAATGTAAATGTGCTTTTCTAAGTGATCCCCCATTCACAACAGAGAATTTTTACATAAAGGAATCGTATTTTTCTACAACAGTGGTGTGGTGTCCTTCTTTTTGGTGGTTGTACAAAGAGATAATGTTGGGTCAGAGCCGGCTTAACACGATAGCCTTCGCTTGCCTTGACACTTGAGCCAAGCTACCCCCTTTGTGCTGGGCTTGCCCATCGCAGGCCCAACATAAAATTGGTGCTCAGCGGGTGGGATTACGAGCCGTGCTTGTTTTGGACCCCATAATAATTCAGTGTGCGCCACAGGTATACACCCGGAGTTTTCTCCCAGTGGCCCTCCAATTCAATATTTTGCTTTTTCCAAATTCTCTTCTGGAGGTGGGTGGAGGTGACCCTCAGAGTTCGTATCCTTGTAACCTACTTCGAGGTGGTTGTCCACACTTTTCACTGACAAGATGGAATTCGATAAGTCAGAGCTGGAGACCTATACTGTGGCGCAGCTCAAGGAGTTCTGTCAGGAAAGGGGAGTGTTCGTTAGGCGAGGGGCCAAAAGAGAGGAGCTCCGCATTAGTCTGCGAGCCTGGGTGGAAGCGCATCTGGAGGGTATGGTAGAGGAGGAGGAGTCAGACAGGGGTACTGTCGTTGAGAGGGCTGCGGAATGTCCCCTAGGGGTGGGTGAGATGATAATCAGCCCCAAGGTAACCTCACGGGAGGGCAGCAGTGCATCAACAGGAGGTTGTCAGAGACCGAGTTAGCTGACAGAAGAGAGGAAAGACAATTGAGGTGGGAGTTAGCCAAGCTGGAGATGGAAGGGAAGAGGATGGAACACGAGCTCAAGCTACGAGAGCTCGACCTCAGGGCCCATAGCATCACTCCGGAGGGTGTCGAGTCTAAGGAATTTGCCAGGGAACTCAGGCCTCACTTACCCAAGGACGTGGTCGCTAGTTATACCGTTGGAGATGACATAGCTAAGTGGCTGGCAGCCTATGAGGTCTCCTTAAGAGCCCATGGGATCCATGAGAAGCATTGGGGTGGTGGATTGTATCGCTACATGCCTCCAACAGGTAGGGATGCCCTATTGGCCCTAGACCGGGAGGATCAGGTAGACTACCCTGCCATGAAGGTGGCGCTCATCAGGAAGTTTGGGTTGACCCCCGAGAAATACCGGCAGAGGTTTAGGGGCAGCCATAAACTGAGCTCACAGAATTGGGTTGACTTCCTGAATTATGCCAAGAAAGCCCTGGATGGGTGGGTCCAAGGTAGTGAGGTGGAAGACTATCGAGGGTTGTACAATCTCATACTCCAACAAGGGTCTAATCGGCAGTAAAAGAAACTACAAATCCCAGCATACATGAAACGGAACAAACACCAATGCAGGCACACCAGAGGCCAATTATCTAATGTGAGTACGCACGGGAGACGTAGTGAGCCTTTCAACTGTCCGCCAGACACGGCCTCTGAAGAGAAGCAACACTGCTTCGAAACGCGTCAGGCCACGGACCGAAATTAGGGAAGAGAAATTGTATGCCTCTGAATAAATAGGTTTGTTAACCTACCTGGTGTGGAGTGTGGTCCTGCATCGGGGGGACTTTGTGGAGAATATATATATATATATATATATATATATATATATATATATATATATATATATATATATATATATATATATATATATATATATATATATATATCCAAACACACAGCTCGAATCCCCGAGCTGTTCAACAAGTAAGGACACTCCAGCCAGTTTTCTTTGTCTCTGCGCTTAGTTTATTTTCGCGCGCACACTCAGTCAACAAACGCGTTTCGGCGTTGCCGCCTTCGTCAGTGCTGGCTGACAGAGACATTTTTTCATTTAAATAAAGTTTTCAATCAACAACACATCACATGTTAAAAAGTAAACATAAAAAGAGGCACAACAGTTCATTCACTTTTGGCGGCCATCTTGTAACGTCTCAGATCGGTGTAAATGTTAAATAACATTTGGCTTAAGTTCATTGCATCAGTTTTAAACGAATAATACACGGAGTAAATAATTCATTTCATGTAAATCCAACATTATATTACACAACCCTGAATGGGCTTTTTTTCCCCCCTTTTTTTCTCTCCGCAACCTCACAGTTCGAGATACGTTATTACCATATAATTTTACTGTTACATAACAATGACTTAAGTTCACTATATTCAATTTGAAAGAGTATACATTTCACCCTTGTTCAGCATATCATGCCCTGAATGGGCTTGTCACACGACGAGCTCTTAATTCAGAGTACATCGGTACCGTTACTAATTTCTTGGACAACTATGCTCATCTTAGAAAGTGCCTCATAGTACCCTCTTTATTCACTACTATTTTGCCCTGAATGGGCTTTCACATCTTAATCAAGTAGACACATTCCTCCAAACATATAGGGGGGCAAAAAAGAGGGTAGGACGGTGATGGGGAAAGGGTGGAAAATACAGCAGGAGAGTTATAATAAGCATTAACAGTTATCAGTGGTGGGAGGGGGAAGAAGAGGAAGGGGGGATGGAAAAGAAGGCTCACTGTTCAGTATTCTCTGCTCTGGTTGTGTGGGTTAGTGTAAGTGTACCCACATTTCCTCTTCGTTGTTCAGACCTACTGGGTTTTTAGCTTGGAGCATGATAATATAACGAGACTCCAACATTCTTAACTTCTTGACCCAGTCTCCTCCTCTCTCTGTTCTTACCAATTGGTCTAATATGAAGAAGGACAGCAGATTGTTATTGCTTTGATGTACCTTCTCATAATGCCGGGCCACTGGATAGGTTTGATCTTTCAAATTAATAGCCCTCATATGTTCGAGGATTCTCAGTTTGGTCTGTTTGGTGGTGCTGCCCACGTACTTCTTGCCACATGGACACACCAAGCAGTATACTGTAAACTCTGAGTTACAGTTCAGTAGTTTGGAGATTTGTCTTTTCTGTTCACTTCCTGGTACCTCATACTCCTTGACCTTTTGGGAATTTCTGCAGGCCTTGCATTTCATGCATGGATAAAAACCCAACACTGGGGCTTTCTTCTTTTTCTTGACTTCATGATGGCTGTTCACTAGGTGGTCTCTAAGTGAATGACTTCTTCGATATGTTACTAGTGGGTAGTCAGACAAAGACTTTCCCACCACACCATCTGATTTAAGTATATTCCAATTTCTTCGCAGAATTTGGAACATCTCTGGTGACTTGTCATTGAAGTTTGTAATAAGTCTCAATGTCATATCTGTTTTCTTGACCTTATCTATCAGTAATTAATTCCTAGGTCGTGCATCACTCCTTTTTTCAGCCTCATTTAGGACCCCTCTATAGTAGCCCCTTGCTTCGAATCTCTGTCTGGATTCTTTTTTGGCCTTTGTATACTCCTCCTCAGTGGAGCAGTTCCGCTTGAGCGTGCAGGATTGTATTACCTGCTGTCGGTTTTCTATATAATGATGTTTGTATCTTGTTATCCTGGATGTATACCCTCAGGTCTAAATAGAAAACCTCCTCTTTACTTATACTGCTGGTGAATCTAAGGTTGAGATTGTTCTCATTGAGGTTTCTGATGTATTCCTCTGCCTCATCCTGCGATCCCCGCCACACGATGAAGAGATCATCAATGTAGCGGGTCCACAGTGATATTTTCTCAACCCATTTTTCATTGGCTCCCGCCCAAGCCACGTGCTCCTCCCACCAGCCCACAAATAAATTTGCGTAGCTGGGGGCGAAGCACGTGCCCATCGTGGTCCCCTGTAGCTGCAAATACAGTTGGCCTGAAAATAGAAACATTTTATTTTTCAAACAGAATTCCGTTAATGCAATAATCATGCGGTTATGTGTCCTGAATTTCAATGCCCTTCTTTGCAAGAAAAAATTCATGGCTTCTAGACCATCTTCGTGCCTGATCGATGTGTAGAGGCTTGTAATATCTAGAGTTATCAATAATAGGTCCTCATCCCACATCACACCTTGGATGGTTCTTAAGAAGTCCTGTGTGTCCCTAAGATAGGAACTCAAGTCCTTTACTAATGGTGCTATGAAATTGTCAATATACATAGAGGTTTTCTCCAACAAGCTATGTATTGCTGACACTATAGGTCGTCCGGGCGTCCAAATTTTACTCTTATGCACTTTCGGCAAGTGATAGAATGTAGCTAATTGTGGATGTTCATTTTTCAAGTTTGTCCAATCCTTTACATCCAAAATTCCCTTGTCCTTCCACTCTGCAATTAGAGTATGGAACCTTGTTATACTCCCAGCATATTGTTCTCTTTTGAAGGGAGCGTAATGTTCTGGTTTCCTTAGTTGTGAGAGAGCCTCATCCTCGTATTGTGGATGTGAGTTGTCGATATATATATATATATATATATATATATATATATATATATATATATATATATATATATATATATATATATATATATATATATATATATATATATATATATATATATATATATATATATATATATATATATATATATATATATATATATATATTACCTACTGGCAGTCGCCAGTAGGTAGTTATAGTTAGGATTTTTTTCAATGTTAAATCTCAAAATTCTATTTGGAATAACTTTGGCACCGGTTGACGAATCTGCTTGAAAATTTCCTCAAAATGGCCTCGTCAAGTTCCGGTCTTTCCCTGAAAGTTTGGGGGGGATTCGTCAAGCGGGGGCCGAGATAAAAGGGGGGTCCCAAAACGCGTTTTCCCCATGTTAATTTCCATAGGGCGGTCGATTTCACTTTTAGCTCGAACGGCTGAATGGATTTACACCAAACTTGGCAAAATTGTAGGGACTAGTAGCCCGATGTGCCTTTGCTATGTCTCAAGATATGTGCTCCAGTGGATTTTGAGTAATTTAGGTTCAAAAAAATATATATATCTATAGGCGCGCTCCGGTACGAGCACCGGGGAGCGCACCGGGCGCGCCACGCGACTTGCGCGCAAAAAGCTGATTTGCTCTCGGGTGTCTGTAAACATTCTAAACAGTCCGGAGCGGCCGCCATCTTGCGTCTCGGTAAAATCGAGACACAAGAGGTGGCAAAAACAAAGGGGGGAATTGACCATAAGGGGGCAGGGTAGACCCCCTCCTGACCCCCTAGGTTTAATGTGGGGGCTAAAATAGGGTCCCGCGGGGCATTTAAAAAAAATATTTTTTTCGATTTGCGCGGGGGGAGCGCCCGGTACGCGCACCGGGAAGCGCACCGGGGAGCGAAGTAAGGGGAAAATCCAGGATCATATTTATGAAGGCCTTGCGCTGCCAGTTTTGCGCCGCCTGTGCGTCACTTTTTGTGACGCACCAGCGGTGTAAAAAAAAAGCGCCTTGTTACGCTATATTTAAAAAGTGACGTATCTAGGTAGATGGGTCACTTTTTAAAACCCTGCGCCACATTATACCTGCGTCAGGTATAATGTATGCAGAGGGGGCGTTCCCTCGCAAAAAGCTTGTTAATAGCGACGCAGTGAAATCTATGAGATTTCACTGCGTCACTTTTAGGATGCTGTTGCGTCAAAATCTTGCGCCTGCCTCACAGCAGGTGTAAGACTGACGCAAGACCTTTCACATGGTGCTTTCCCCATGTGAAAGGACGCATTACTGGAGTTGCGTCACTTTTGTGACGCACTCCAGCAATGCGTCACTTTTGTGTTTACAGATACGTCAGAAATACTGACGTATCTGTAACTCCTTGCGACATGATTCGTCATACATTAAATATGACATATCTGGAATGTCGTAAGGAGTGCGCACAGAAAAGTGACGCATCGCACCAGCGGTGTAAAAAAATGCGCCTCGTTGCGCTATATTTAAAAAGTGACGCATCTAGGTAGATGGGTCACTTTTTAAAACCCTGCGCCACATTATATCTGCGTCAGGTATAATGTATGCAGAGGGGGCGTTCCCCCGCAAAAAGCTTGGTAATAGCGACGCAGTGAAATCTGTGAGATTTCACTGCGTCACTTTTAGGATGCTGTTGCGTCAAAATCTTGCGCCTGCCTCACAGCAGGTGTAAGACTGACGCAAGACCTTTCACATGGGGCTTTCCCCATGTGAAAGGACGCATTACTGGAGTTGCGTCACTTTTGTGACACACTCCAGCAATGCGTCACTTTTGTGTTTACAGATACGTCAGAAATACTGAGGTACCTGTAACTCCTTGCTACATGATTCGTCATATACTAAATATGACACATCTGGAATGTCGTAAGGAGTGCGCACAAAAAAGTGACGCATCGCACCAGCGGTGTTAAAAAATGCGCCTCGTTGCGCTATATTTAAAAAGTGACCCATCTAGGTAGACGGGTCACTTCTTAAAATCCTGTGCCACATTATACCTGCGTCAGGTATAATGTATGCAGAGGGGGCGTTCCCCTGCAAAAAGCTTGGTAATAGCGACGCAGTGAAATCTATGAGATTTCACTGCGTCACTTTTAGGATGCTGTTGCGTCAAAATCTTGCGCCTGCCTCACAGCAGGTGTAAGACTGACACAAGACCTTTCACATGGTGCTTTCCCCATGTGAAAGGACGCATTACTGGAGTTGCGTCACTTTTGTGACGCACTCCAGCAATGCGTCACTTTTGTGTTTACAGATACGTCAGAAATACTGACGTATCTGTAACTCCTTGCGACATGATTCGTCATACATTAAATATGACACATCTGGAATGTCGTAAGGAGTGCGCACAGAAAAGTGACGCTTCGCACCAGCGGTGTAAAAAAATGCGCCTTGTTGCGCTATATTTAAAAAGTGACGCATCTAGGTAGATGGGTCACTTTTTAAACCCTGTGCCACATTATACCTGCGTCAGGTATAATGTATGCAGAGGGGGCGTTCCCCCGCAAAAAGCTTGGTAATAGCGACGCAGTGAAATCTATGAGATTTCACTGCGTCACTTTTAGGAGGCTGTTGCGTCAAAATCTTGCGCCTGCCTCACAGCAGGCGTAAGACTGACCCAAGCCCTTTCACATGGGGCTTTCCCCATGTGAAAGGACGCATTACTGGAGTTGCGTCACTTTTGTGACGCACTCCAGCAATGCGTCACTTTTGTGTTTACAGATACGTCAGAAATACTGACGTATCTGTAACTCCTTGCAACATGATTCGTCATACATTAAATATGACACATCTGGAATGTCGTAAGGAGTGCGCACAGAAAAGTGACGCATCGCACCAGCGGGGTAAAAAAATGCGCCTTGTTGCGCTATATTTAAAAAGTGACGCATCTAGGTAGATGGGTCACTTTTTAAACCGTGCGCCACATTATATCTGCGTCAGGTATAATGTTTGCAGAGGGGGCGTTCCCCCGCAAAAAGCTTGGTAATAGCGACGCAGTCAAATCTATGAGATTTCACTCCGTCACTTTTAGGATGCTGTTGCGTCAAAATCTTGCGCCTGCCTCACAGCAGGCGTAAGACTGACCCAAGCCCTTTCACATGGGGCTTTCCCCATGTGAAAGGACGCATTACTGGAGTTGCGTCACTTTTGTGACGCACTCCAGCAATGCGTCACTTTTGTGTTTACAGATACGTCAGAAATACTGACGTATCTGTAACTCCTTGCGACATGATTCGTCATACATTAAATATGACACATCTGGAATGTCGTAAGGAGTGCGCACAGAAAAGTGACGCATCGCACCAGCGATGTCACTGACCATGTCATGAGTGATGTAATATGTGATGTCATCAGCAGTACATTACACGCCCAAGTTATAGTGAGTCCAACTAACTATAACGTGGGAATTTCAATGGTTTTATGTCAGTAAAATTTCCAGGTAACTATAACTGGTGTGAAACCTATGGTTTTTTCAGTGAATTTGATAGGTTTTTTAAATGGTAATTCCTAACTATAACTGGTGTGAAACCTATGGTTTTTTCAGTGAATATATATATATATATATAGATATATATATATAGATATATATATATATATATCCATACTAATATAATAAAGAGAGAGCCCAAACCTTTGAGGCGGGTAATCTCAGGAACCACAGCACCAATCACAACACCCAATACAGCCATGGAAAGGGCAGTTGCAGCAGAAGGACATAGGCTGTGCAGACGCCCACCATATACATTTAAAAGGTAAAAGAACCGTGCCCGCAAAGTAGTCCCTTGTGGGCGTGTCTGCGTTGTGCTGTGGGCGTGTGCTGGGGGCGTGATAAACGCTGGGGGCGTGTGATACGTTCCGCCCTTCATGCCATGTCTCATATCGTGTGCTAATCCCACCCTGCTCCCTTTAAATACCCCTGCACCACATAATCATAACCCACCCTTACTCCTTAAAATACCCCAACACCCTTAAACAATAACCCATCTTAACCCTATAAATATACCCTGTACCCCAAAACCCAAACCTATCTGTGGGCGTGTGCTGGGGGCGTGATAAACGCTGGGGGCGTGTGGTACGTTCCGCCCTTCATGCCATGTCTCATATCGTGTGCTAATCCCACCCTGCTCCCTTTAAATACCCCTGCACCACATAATCATAACCCACCCTTACTCCTTAAAATACCCCAACACCCTTAAACACTAACCCATCTTAACCCTATAAATATACCCTGTACCCCAAAACCCAAACCTATCCCTATACCCTAAAAATACCCCTGTACCCCAAAACCCAAACCTAGCCCTGAACCCTATAAATACCCCTGTACCTCAAAACCCAAACCTACCCCTGAACCCTAAAAATACCCCTGTACCCCAAAACCCAAACCTAGCCCTGAACCCTAAAAATACCACTGTACCCCAAAACCCAAACCTACCCCTGAACCCTAAAATACCCCTGTACCCCAAAACCCAAACCTAGCCCTTAAAATACCCCTGTACCCCAAAACACAAACCTACCCCTGAACCCTAAAAATACCCCTGTACCCCAAAACCCAAACCTACCCCTGAACCCTAAAAATAACCCTGTACCCCAAAACCCAAACCTACCCCTGAACCCTAAAATACCCCTGTACCCCAAAACCCAAACCTAGCCCTGAACCCTAAAAATACCCCTGTACCCCAAAACCCAAACCTACCCCTGAACCCTAAAAATACCCCTCTACCCCAAAACCCAAACCTACCCCTGAACCCTAAAAATACCCCTATACCCCCAAACCCAAACCTAGACTTGAACCCTAAAAATACCCCTGTACCCCAAAACCCATACCTATCCCTAAACCCTAAAACTACCCCTGTACCCCATAACCCAAAACTATATCTGAACCCTTAAAATAACCAAACACAACAAAACATATACCTCAGTACCCCAAAACATATACCCCTATACCCATACTTACCTTATCCAAACATTAAAAAACATGCTTTTACCATTCATGCATTTACAACGAATTTCGTTGTAAATGTATGCGTGGTAAAAGCATATAAAATGTAATGCCATGCGTTATAATGGCATTGCGGAGTCATGGTACTTTCGTAATGAAAGTATGCGGAGTGATGGTATGCGGAAAGAAAGTTGCGGAAAAATGGGTGTTTACCCTCCCCCGGTAAGTACATTGTGTCACGGCGGCCCACATCTCCAGCAACATACTCATATTTTTTCACCACCCATTTGGAAAATGCACAGGTCTCTCTCATTGATGGTCAGCACCGACATACACTTTTAGACACACCTCCCGCCACAAGTTCTAGAATTGGGAACTTTAGGGCTGGGGAGCTATGTTCGAATATCGGCATCAGCTCAACATCCTGTGATTCCAGGCAAATCGCTTTGTCTCCCCGTGCCTACCACAAATGAATGTGTTCTTCTGTAATGTATATTGTGCTCATGCCATGTTGTCGAGTTTGCGCTATATAATATTGCAAGGAAAAATAAAGTAGGGAAACTCGAGTTCACACACTACTGAACGCGCACTCTTAAGTGCATCAGCAGTGCACTGTGAATCGGAGCGTTTCACAGGCTTGTCACAGATAAGAAATGCTATCTAAACGAAATCCTACAAAACAATATACTACTGCAATTCATACCTGGACAACGTTGGGACGGGCTGCTATATATATATCCAGTTTCACGTACTCAACAGTACCACGCACTCCGCACAGGCAATGACGATTAGTACTCTGTCTGTGTGGTCATATTCAGGGTTTATTCATAAAAACCATAAGCCATCTAAGTACGTGACCAGATCTGTGGTGTCAGTTTAGAAGGCAAACCAGGGGTGGCACAATACATGCTGGAGCCCCTGGTAGGCCTATGGTGCACCTATGCCCTGGGTACCTAGAGTACACTATAGAGGTGCTCACCAGGGTGACCCAGTAACCAGTCTGGTATGTACCTAAAGTACATGGTATCAATTTAGAGAGAGAACAGCTAGGCTGTGGGTCTGATTAGCAGGGCCACAGTCTGACTAAAGTCGAAAAACCAGAGAATCAGAGCTAAAAGTGGGTGTAACCATAGGAAACAGACCCTACTCTCCTACACAACCCCCCCCCCCTAAACGCAGTGACATTAAACTAACCTTGACCAGTTGAGTCTTCATGTTCTAAGTGGAAATATCTGGAGAGTCCATCTGCATTGGCATGGTTACTCCCAGTTCTATGTTCCACTGTAAAGTCCATCCCCTGTAGGGAAATGGACCACCTGCGCAGTTTGGGATTTTCACCCTTCATCTGTTTTAGCCACAAGAGGGGCTTAGGGTCTGTCTGAACTTTGAAGTGAGTACCAAACAAGTATGGCCTCAGCTTCTTCAGTGCCCAAACCACAGCAAAAGCCTCCCTCTCAATAGCTGACCAATGTTTCTCTCTAGGGGTCAGCCTTCTGCTAATAAAAGCTACGGGCTGGTCTTGACCATCTTTATTCAATTGTGATAGCACAGCCCCCACTCCCAACTCAGAAGCATCTGTTTGAACAATGAATTCTTTGGAGTAGTCTGGACTTTGCAGAATTTGTGCAGTGCACATGGCCTGCTTCAGGTCATCAAATGCCCTTTGACATCTGACTGTCCACTGCACTTTCTTAGGCATTTTCTTGGAAGTTAAGTCATTAAGGGGTGTCACAATGGAACCATACCCCTTGATAAATTTCCTGTAATACCTAGTCAGACCCAAGAAAGCTCTGACCAGAGTCTGGGTGGTTGGAGCAGTCCAGTCCATTATGGTCTGGATTTTTCTCTGCAATGGTTGAACATGGCCTTACAAGGCCCAGGTATACAACCTGACACTGCCCTATCTGGCACTTGGTCGCCTTGATAGTTAGGCCTGCCTTTTGCCAGGCCTCCAAAAGATTTTTCAGGTGATCAGGTGATCTTACAAGGTGGAGCTAAAGACAGCAAAACCATCTAGATAAGCTGCACAGTAGTCATCCAGGCCTGAGAGGACTTGGTTCACCAACCTTTGAAATGTGGCAGGTGCATGTTTCAAACCAAAGGGAATTACCACAAATTGAAAATGCCCACCAGGGTTTGAAAATGCTGTCTTTGGCTTTGCATCATCAGCTAGTCTGATCTGCAGGTAGCCAGCTGTCAGTTCAAATGGGCTCAAAAACTCATCTGCCCTGGGTTTTGGATGCGGTACAAAAGGAGATGGTGATGGACGGAGCATCTGTACCAATCAAACACTCACACCCAGTCAACAGATCTGGGTTAAATCCATCACCGTTCTTTAGCCCACTCTGCCACCCCAGTTCAGACATGGTCATATGCACATCAGTCTGACCCTGTGCCTCATGGGAACAGTCCAGCCCGAACTGCCAAGCCATGCCTTCCCTGGACCGGAAACAAGCTTCCTAGGACCGGTTTCTGGCATTACAGCCGTCTTCAGCCAGGCTTGCTTGAATCCAGTGGCAAAGTGAGCAAGGGACTCACGTCTGAGCATACCCAGCCACCTTATGGCGAACAAAGCGGTACAAAAGGGGATGGTGATGGACGGAGCATCTGAACCAATCAAACACTCACACCCAGTCAACAGATCTGGGTTAAATCCATCACCGTTCTTTAGCCCACTCTGCCACCCTAGTTAAGACATGGCCACATGCAAATCAGTCTGACCCTGTGCCTCATGAAAACAGTCCAGCCCGAACTGACAAGCCATGCCTTCCCTGGACCGGAAACAAGCTTCCTAGGACCGGTTTCTGGCATTACAGCCGTCTTCAGCCAGGCTTGCTTGAATCCAGTGGAAAAGTGAGCAAGGGACTCACGTCTGAGCATATCCTGCCAACTTATGGCGAACAAAGTGGTACAAAAGGGGATGGTGATGGACGGAGCATCTGAACCAATCAAACACTCACACCCAGTCAACAGATCTGGGTTAAATCTATCACCGTTCTTTAGCCCACTCTGCCACCCCAGTTCAGACATAGCCATATGCAAATCAGTCTGACCCTGTGCCTCATGGGAACAGTCCAGCCCGAACCAATTATTGGGTATTTGCGGGGCGTCTGTCCTAGTGACAGCATTGAGACCTTTGTAATTCACACAAATCCTCATCTCTCTCTTACCATCTTGGGTGTGAGGTTTAGGCACAAGGACTCCTGGACTGTCCCAAGGGCTCTCTGAGGGTTCAATGACTCCCAATTCCAACATCTTCTGGACCTCTGTCTTGATACAGTCTCTGACATGATCAGGTTGCCTGTAAATCTTAATTTTAACAGGCAGACTGTCCCCAGTGTCCACGTCATGAGTGCACCAGGTAGTCAGATTTGGAGTCAGTGAAACCATATGTCTGCAGAACTTGTCTGCAGTCCCTCTGCTGCTGATCAGTGAAGCTGCCTGCCAAGGCTACACCATCAACGGACCCATTGTCAGGGTTCTGAGAGAGCAGGTCTGGGAGAGGGTCACTCTCTTCCTCCTGTCCTTCATCAGTAGCCATGAGCAAGCCCATGTCTGCCATATCAACATATGGTTTCAGTCTGTTGACATGAAGCACCCTGTGGGGGCTCCTGGGAGTTCCAAGGTCAACCAGATAGGTGACTTCTCCCTTCTGTTCAACAATAGTGTGGGGTCCACTCCACTTGTCTTGGAGAGCTGCTGAGGTCACTGGCTCCAACACCCACACTTTCTGTCATGGCTGGTAAACAGTCAGTACAACCTTTTGGTCATTCCAGGCCTTTTGCAATTCCTGACTAGCCTCAAGGTTTTTGTATGCCTTTTTCATGTACTCAGCCATCCTGGAGCGGAGACCAAGTACAGAGTCCACAATGTCTTGTTTGGGAAGTTTGAGAGGTAACTCCCATTCTTCCTTCACCAGACAAAGGGGCCCTCTTACAGGATGCCCAAACAAAAGTTCAAAAGGGCTGTAGCCAACCCCCTTTTGTGGGACCTCTCTATAAGCGGACAAAAGGCAGGGCAGTAGGATGTCCCATCTCCGCCTGAGCTTTTCAGGGAGATCCTTAATCATGCACTTTAAGGTCTTGTTGAATCTTTCAACTAGACCATTGCATTGTGGGTGATAGGGGGCGGTGAACTTATAGTTCACTCCACACTCCTTCCACATTGCAGTCAGGTAACTAGACATGGAGTTTGCACCTCTGTCTGAAACAGCTTCCTTAGGGAAACCCACTCTTGAGAAAACTCCCAAAAGGGCACTTGCCACAACAGGTGCTGTTGTGGTCCTAAGTGGAATAGCTTCTGGGTATCTGGTGGCATGATCCACTACCACCAGAGGAAACCTGTGCCCAAAGGCTGTTTGGGGATCCATTGGTCCAACAATGTCAATCCCTACACGTTCAAAGGGAGCCCCCACCACAGGTAGTGGTATAAGGGGGGCCTTTGTAGTGCCACCTGATTTGCCACTGGCTTAGCAGGTGACACAGGAGCGACAAAACTCCTTGGTGTCTTCTTACATGTGAGGCCAGTGAAAGTGAGGGACAAGCCTGTCCCAAGTCTTGTTCTGGCCAAGATGTCCTGCAAGGGGAATATCATGGGCTAGTGTCAAAAGGAAGCCCCTGAATGCCAAAGGTATGACCAACCTCCGGGAAGCACCAGGCTTGGGGTCTCTAGCCTCTGAATACAGGAGCCCTTCATCTCAATAAACTTCATGAGTTCCACTAGCATTCCCTGCAGCCTCAGCAGCAGCTTGCTGTCTGAGGGGTTCAAGAGAAGGGCAGTCCAACTGCGCCTGCCTCAGATCTGCCCTGAAAGGTCCCCCTGTCCCAAGAAACTCAACCCGATCAGGCTCAAGCTCTTCTAGGACTGTTCCTTCTTCAGGCTCACAATCAGCTTCCTCAGAAGGCTGATCCTCTTCCTGAGACAAGGGGGAAGACACTGCCTTAACCCTACTGCGTGTCCTCCTGGTAGGCAACTGGTCCATTATTCCAGAATCCAGCGCCTATTCAGTGTTGCAATTTTTGACATGTGACCTAGTCACAGCTAGAACATGTGCTGAGATGCCTAACATTTCTGCATGTGTCCTATTCTCCACTTCAGACCAGGCTGAAGTCTCTAGGTCTTTGCCAAGGAAACATTCTACAGGGAGGTTTGAGCTAACAACAACCTTCTTTAGGCCAGTTACCCCTCCCCAGGAGAAATTAACAACTGACATACTGTTTGTGGTAGTGACATTGCTAGCATTGGTCACTAGGTAATTCTCAACTAGTATGATCTGTCCAGGGTCCACGAAGCTGGGTGTCACCGTTGTGACACTAGCACATGTGTCCCTGTAGGCCTGAGCCACTTTATCATTAATTAAAGGAGTTTGTCTGTACTTGCCCAAGTTACTGGGACTCACAGTAGAGGACATGGGTATGTCCACATCAAAATAGCTTGAGTTGGTATTCTGAGTAGGCCAGAATCCATCTCAGTTCCCAGGGTTAACCCTACTACACCGTTTTGTTGAGAACCATCACTTGGAGCTGAACTAGGGGGAATTGTGGCTGGAGCTGTCTACTTCTTGGCATAATCACTGGTCCAGTGAGCATTAACTTTACAAATCTTGCACCAAGGTTTCTTTGGACCTTCTTTCTTTTTGGATTGTTGGGAACCCCCACCATTAGAAGCTTTTTGGGGACCTTGAGAAGACTTCTGGTCTTTTGCTTTCTCCCCACCCTTTTGGTCTTGCTTCTGGTCATCACCTTGGTTCTGTACCTTCTGCTTCACCCTGGTTCTGACCCATTTGTCTGCCTTCTTACCCAATTCTTGGGGAGAGGTCAAATCAGAGCCAACCAAGTGCTGATGCAATAACTGGTTCTGACAATTATTAAGAATCTGTTCTCTCGTTATAAGGTTATACAATCCTGTATAGTCACTTACTTTACTACCCAGCCAGTAACCAGCCTTCCAGAGCCGTAGTAGCACAATCTACAAAATCTGTCCAGTCCTGAGTCTGTGTCTTCTGGGTGTCTCTGAACAGCAACCTGTACTGTTCAGTGGTTAGGCCAAACCCATCTATCAGAGCACTCTTCAGGACATAGTAGTTGTCAGCATCCTCTTCTCTAACAGTGAGGAGCTTGTCTCTGCCTTTGTCTGCAAAGGAGAGCCACAAAATTGCTGTCCACTGACTTTCGGGTACCTGCTGTACTTTGCAGGCCCTCTCCAAAGCAGTTATCCACTTATGGATGTCATCCCCAATCTGATAGGGAGGTACAATTTTGTTCAGGTTTCTATGGTCATGAGACCTATCCCTACCACTATGGATCATGCTGCCACCAGTGGGCTCTAGCCCACACAATTTCTTCTCTCTTTCAAGAGCCAGGGTCTCTTTTGCAAGGGCAATTTCTTGCCTCTTGATCCTAAGCTTGACTTCTTTCATCCTAGCTTTATGCTCTCTTCTCTGAGGGGAGGTCATTCTCCTTAAAGCTGAGGCATTGGACCCTACTGATGAGTCAGAATGTTCAGATTCATCTGAAAGAGATGTGTGTCTTCTGTGCTCACCATTAGGCCTACTTGGTGGTCTGGAGTGAGGTCTTCCTAGGCCTTCTCCATTCTCAGGTAGTCCTGTGTCTCCAGGTTAGGTTAATCAACCTCATCCTGGTCTACAACCTCCTCTTCTTCAGAATCCAGTGGGCCTGGCCAATTAGGATTCTCTTCTGTAGAAGGTTGGCCCACTCCCTGCTGCCCTGTGCCTCTGGGTTTGATGACTTTTCTAGATCATCTGCCACTAAAATATTTACTAGGTCCTGGGAGGTTGGACTCTGTCCTTGTCTTAACTTTCTGACCACACATAAGCTTCTCAAATCTTGGAAACTAAAGGTATCATACTTAGTTGTCTGCACATGGCTGACATCTGGCAGAGAGGCACTACCTCCTGCTCTTAAAGACATGACTAGTGAGGTGTGGTGTGTGCACCTACCTACACTATTTGTTTTCCTACTAGAACCTCTCTAGGAGGTGTAGTCAGGGTGTGCTAAGCCCTTACCACCTACAACTGCTAAGTTCAGTAGAACGTATGTATTATAAGACTTGATTCATTTGTACCTACAGGTACCTTGATGTGATTTTTCAAATGATATTCTCAAGATTATTTGGTAAAACAATGCAAGCTCTTATCCCATCCGCTGCACACCAATGTGAGAAGTTAGCCTGGTATATGATGTCCACTAGTTCTAGTGGGCACCTTGCACCAGTCTAATCGACCCTCATTGATGATGGTTGTAAAGTCAACCTTATAGAAAGCTATCCTAGTGGTAGCGTGGACCAGCAGTCATCAGGCTAAGACTTCAGTAGGCGATGTTAAGCAAGTTGTTTTACCAATTATAATCCCTTGAGTACCAAATGAAAGCACACCACACAAGGTATATATCAAATACATATATATTTATTCTCAACACAACCCCTCTGCACTCTTTATGAGGTCAGAGGTAAAAGTACAATACAAGTTACTTAATTAGCATACAATAAGTTGCACAGTATATGTTTTGCCCTAGGGGCCTCACAAACCATATACTAAAATAGTGGTATAAGAACCACGTCTGAGATAGAAAGTAGGCCTAGGGCCTAGGGAATCGCTGGTGCTTCTAGGAACAACCAAGGGTTAGGAAGTAGGAGGCCCACGTGAGACGCGTGCAGTATCTAAACACAGCCACGAGTTACCATTGACTTTCTATGGGAAACAAAAAAGTTACAAATTTACAGTTTAAGGATACTTCCGGATGGACTACGATGGAACCCTTTTAGACTTAGAGACTAGGAGGGCCAATACCCTCGAGACTACCAGAGTACTTGTGTTACCTCATCCACGGAAGCCGGGTGCATAGGTGTCTTTTGATGTCGGGTTTCGTTGACGATTTCAATGGAGAGCTGCAAAGACGTGCTGCAGGCGACCAGAGGAAAAGTGTCCGGGTGGATCCAAGGGTGGATCGAAGATCTGAAGAACCTGAAAGCAGAAAGGACAGAGTCTGAGCCACTTGCCAGTGACCAGGATGGCGATGGGAAGCTGCCAGCCAATGCTGGGTGATTTTAGGTGAAAAGGTGACGCTTGTCTCTTCAGCCACGAGGTCCAGGAGGTGTCGATGACAACCAGGAGCTGGATTCGACCTGTCCCATGAAGGATCTAGTTGACTGCGGTATCGGTTTCCGGATTGGACCCAACAAGCCTTGGCAAACGCAATCCACGCAGAATGTCGAGATTGGCTTTGGTGCAGACCAGCAAGGTCTCTGGTGCTTCTTCTTTATAGGGAAGCTGGAGCAAGCCTGGGGCAACCAGGAAAGCAAGTTAGATTTATAAGGAAGTCTTCAGGGGGCCCACTAGCCAACGGACTAGGAACTGGGAAGAACCATCGAGCTGAATGCAAGCGCGGGCCCCACGGGACACTCGTGGAGTGTAGGGGCGTGGGCTTCGGTGCAAATGGTGCTCGGGCTGGGGCTTCTCGTACCCCAATGCACAACTGCGAGATACCTCGGGAGTCGATCCTGTTAGCAAAATGCAGGACGTCAAGGAGTTCTGGTACCACGTCTCTCGTGTCCGTCACGGGTCTAAGCTTTGCTGGGAACATTGAGCAGCGTCAGAGATGTCTGGAAGTCCTTGTCCTGTGTCGCAGATTCTTCGGGATCTGGCGGGAGCCTCGAAAATGCAGCCCGGCAAAGTTGCTGTTGGTGCCTGTTTGAACAGGGTGGTCACTCCTTGACCACAAGGGAGATGTCTTCCATCTTCCAATAGAAATGGAATGTCGAAGGTCCAGGATATATGTTTCAGAGTATCATCCAGGGTAATTTAAAGTCCTAGGGACAGGGTTCCTATACTTATACTAAGTTTAGGGGCTGGACTACCTTTAAGGTCCTTCCTATGGATGGACCTGGGGAGGGGGTGGTTACACCCCTTTCCCTTTGTCCAGTTGTGTGCCAGAGCCGAGGCAGAGTGCCCCAGCAACCGGTTTGAACTGGAAAATGCATGGAGCACCTAGTGTGCCCCAGGCAGTGTCTGGAAAGCATTCACTGAATGCAGCCCTCCCTGCCCCAATACAAAAAAGCCTGTCTGGGAAGGTGCCAGCACCTCCTTGGACAGGAAACCTATTGTCCAGGCCTCCCCAGCCGGAGTTTCATCCAGCAGCAGGAGGGCAGACTCATGTATGTGGCAGCAGCATCCATTTTGTGTGAGACTCTGTTTAACTTTAACCGGGTTTACCAGTAACTACATGTCTTCTCCCTCTAGAAGGGTGGAATGCAACCCCTGCTGCCAGGACTGGCGGGGGGGGGGATAGTATTCCAAAGTTTTTGACACCTTACACGACATGTTTTGATAAAGCCAAACCAAAGTTAGCATTAACCACGAGGATTATAATGCACTTAAGAGTATATGGTATGGCTATATCATAGAACAGCTAAAAGGAGATGGTTCCAAAATCTGCATAGGGGCTCAGCTCATGCAAGGGCACCCTCTCTCATAAAACCAAGCACTCTACCTGCAGGATTGTCGAGGTCTGCCATAAGGGTGACTTATGGGTGTATATGTGTCTATATAAATATAGATATAGGTATACTATATCTAAGTAAGGGGTAATTACACCACCTGACCCAGGCTGTGTGAACAGACCTGTGGTGTCAGTTTGGAAGGCAACCCAGGCGTGGCACAGAACATGCTGCAGCCCCTGGTAGGCCTAGGGTGCACCTATGCCCTGGGTACCTAGAGTACACTATAGAGGTGCTCACAAGTGTGACCCAGTAACCAATCTGGTATGTACCCAAAGTACATGGTATCAATTTAGAGAGAGAACAGCTAGGCTGTGGGCCTGATTAGCAGGGCCACCGTCGGACTAAAGTCGAAAAACCAGAGAATCACAGCAAAAAGTGGGGGTAACCATAGGAAGCAGACCGTACTCTCCTACAGTGCCGATGTGGATCAACGGTCGAGTGCAGCAACGGCTCACTGCACTGCACGATCAGCAGCTTACAAGCCAAGCACGGGAGGCCCGCGGCATGGGTTAAGGGCCCACGTCCTGGTTTTGTATGGCCGTTGTTGGGTCCACGGGCTTTAGCTCTCTCCCGTGGTCGCGGGGTGGGCGGTCGAGTGAGCCAGGCCGGCTGCTCTGGCCTTCTGTGCCGGAGAGTTATGGAGTGGCTTCACTGTGGGGAACAGTAATCAGCATGGTGGGTGGCCCGCATCCCTGTTGGTGCACGAGCCCCCATTTGTGACACGGACATGCAGTGTCCGGGGGGGAAGCGTAGCACAGCGTTGTTTGCCGTGAGTTTATAGCTTCTCAGCAGCTTTCCTGGGGTGCAGTGATCCCTGACTCCGTTGGGCACCACCCCAGTTTCAGCTGGGTTATCATTTACCGCGAGCATAGAGGTTGACCGTGGGGATTGTTGTTAGGGAGGTCTGCCAATGTGGGTTGTTTTGTGGCCTTGGTCCCGACTGTGTTGAGATGGGGGCATGTTAGCGGGGCGAGTTCACGGGCATCCTTTCGCTTGTGATCTATTGCCTGCTGGACACGCTCGGCGTGTTGCATCTCCGGGGGGAAAGGTGGTGAGTTTTGCAGGAGTGCAAGTTAGGAAGCAGGCCCTCCCCCTCCAAACCTGTGAATTGCTATTGTACCGGGTGCTCACTCCCCAACCCACAAGGTACCTGGGGAGGGGAGAGTAAGGAGAGTAAATGTGTTTTACTGTGCGTACAGTGCTGTAAAAAAGAGGAAGTCATCTGTTCATAAATGTACGAGTGATACAGACCCCTCACAATGGCTTGTATTCTGCCTACAGGTACTCACTCAAAAGACGGTGTGTTACGAGCATCCGCCACTGCTGTTGGAGATCTGTGCAAAACAGGTGACAATCATTATTCTATCCCTTAAATCCATGCCACACCAGGAATTTACTCTAATTTTTTTTACATTGCGTCTGTGTTACTCGGTTAATGGAACCTCTCGGGCACTCTCTCTTTACAGGCAACAAAACCTTTTGAGGCGTAAGCTAGCTTCTTAACGCGTCTACGATGCTTAATGATGTTGGAAAAAAGACTATCCTTAAATATTTCGAGCAAAGATCCCGTGCAGGGATTTATGGACCTCATAGTTGTACGAAACAGTCCGTAGTGTGCTCTTTAAAAAAACGACACACATGCGACATGAATACAACTACACAAATAAAAAATAAAATAAAAAACTACCATAGGCAACCAATGTTTTAACGAAAAACCAGCTAGAAACGTTACCTATCAAAGAGTGTTCAAACTCAAAACTTTGATGATGAGTTGGTATACGAACATAGCAGAAGAAACAGTAGCTGACACACAATAAACTGCAACATCGTTGTTATACACATCAAATGTTGTCACGTCCGAAATCATAACAACATATTCAATTAGAATCACATCCTCATGATAGTTTGTCAAGTCAAATACCTCTAGAATAAGTTTTCAAAAAATCACACCACATAACCGGGCACCTTGTTTACCACAAAAAAAGCGTTTGCAATGCAATAGGTCTCGCATTTACGCGAGTTTAAGCTATTGCCATTGTAAATGACAATGCCTTTTATTTATGTTTTAAAACAAAAACTTTTTTTAAAAGGCATTGTTATTTGCAATGTCAATAGCTCAAACTCTCATAAATGCAAAACCTATTGCATTGCAAATGCTTGTTGTATATATCTCATGGTATCCCCCCCAAAAAATAATCATTGAAAACAAAAACTAATCAAAGTAATAGGAACAATTTGAAGTATGTGAAAATGTTTTTATCTATAATGATTTGCCAGGGGGCAGATCTACAAAAGCATCATACTGTTACATCTGTCAGACCCTTCTAGTTGCACAGGTGTATAGGGTCACTTGGTTGTTCAAAAACACACAATACCCGAGCTGCAGCTTATAATGATTTTTCATTGTGTACTGACCATGCGTCCATCGTGTAGCAAAATATAATACACAAAATATTTTTGGTACAACTCTGAATTTGATGTTACCCATAATAGCACATGATTCAGAAGGATTTTTGCAAAAAAAAAAATTTCTTGCACACTAGAATACATTTGAGAGCCAAAAATGTGAATTTAATTGACAATAACAAATGTTCTAACTATTCTCTGTTCCCATACTTCTAATAAAATGGTATCCTACCATCCGTGACTCAAAAGAGTCCTAAAATGCGATGTAGAAGCATCAAGATTTCCTTAGAAATTCACTTGTTGAGGAATTGTAGGTAGCTACAGTTTTTGTGGTCAGGCTCGGCCGGCACAAAGGGAAATATGAGAAACATCTGTTTTTCAAGTCAAAGTTTGAGGCTTGCAGGGCATTCTGTAAGAAAACATAGTGTGAGTCACACAAGTTACCACCCTGAACTGCACCAGATGTCCAGTTTAACAAAATGCCTTGATTTGGTAGTTTTTCTTGGGTGCCGGCCTCACCCGGGCCTAAGTACCTCAGTTACACACTTTACCAGAATGAGTGGATTTCAGAGGAAAAATCTTAATGTTTCCAGGTTGCTTTTTGTGAATTTTTTGTTGTCCTATGCATTAGGTTCACCCACAGAAGTGTGGGTACCCTTTTTTATAGGAAGAACTGTGGGAATGTTGGGTGGTAGTAATTTTGTCATGACCTCACAGGAATGTGAGAAAAACCTGCAATTTTAACCAAGGGTTGCACAGCGTCTAAGTAGAGAAAGTGAGTCAGGCCATCCTGAACTCCCTGGGGTGTCTAGTTTTCAGAAATGTCCAGGGTTGGTAGGCCTAAAAATTACGTATTTTTGTTTGTGCATTCCTTAGAGACATTTTTAACGTCACCACCTTTTGAGCACACACCGCACTGAACAACAAAACTCGCTCCGTTGTACTCAGGTGTCGAAGCACAGCTGGGTTGCATTCGGCAGCCAATTGGGACCCCAATGATGAAGTATGCCACCAACTAGGTTGGTGGGTGAGGGTTCTTTTTACAAATCCATTGGACGTCTGTATTCTGTTACATCATATTGAGTCAATACAAGTGTAAGAGAGGGAGGGTAAGCAACAATACAAATATCAAGTGGGGGTGGACACAGAGGGAGGAGAAGTACACAAGAGGTCCTTGTTAAAAGAGTGCTTAAGCTCACAGAAAAAGTAGCGCTTAAAAAATGGGCAGTGGAAGGACACAAGGCTGTCTCCAAGACTACTGATAAAAAGAACAAAATGTACCAAAGGAGCTCTAAAAACTGGCATATCATACCTATAGTTTGTTTTTCTAAAACAAACAGAGAAGAGCAGAAGAGAGATATTTATGGCAAATGTTTATTTTTTGCACAATAAAGGCAAACCTGCCAACTCACATGGTGCCACCATGTGACGCACCACATCAGCTCCAATCACATGGGCACCCGGTGAGGAGATGATATCACACAGTGGCAGGGAAAACGAGCTGAAAATCACTGTGAACTGCCGACGTCCATTAAGGGGTGTGGAAACTCCTCAGGACATCGGCAGAAAATGTTTTGTTTTTGGAGGAGGGGGCTTGGGGATGGGGTGGGGCAAAAGTGCCTTTTATGTACTTCTTTTGCAGGAGGACCCGCCCCCTCCTCACGTGGTGAGTGAGGTTTAAGGTATGTAAAGGTCATTACAGGAAAAACAGAATTGCACTGCCCTTTTCTACACATTCTGAGCATCAGCACTTTTTAAATCTGACGTACATTAGAATCATTTTTACAAACTGCTTTTTGGATGTGCTTCATTTTACATTAGAATCCACTTATTTTCTTCCTTTTCTACAACAATGCTTCTTCTTTCATATGAAAGAGAAAGCAGCACGGATTTAAGTGGTCTGCAGTAAGAGAGATGGTGTGACCATGTGTTATAAGGAATAAAGTTCACCCTTATGTCCATTTTAAGGATATTAGAAGTTTCCTCAGAGTTCCATGACCTTTGGGCTCCTTACTCTATATGGTCATGGAACTTCCCAGTGGCTTGCACTATCCTTGCAATGTATAACAGAGAGTACTTTCTCCCATATATAACAACCCAAGTCACATTTAAGATAATATATGACAAGTTGCTTTCTTTGTTGCTTTTACTAATGACGCTGTTTTCAGGGCAGTGGGGGACAGTGGTTCGAAGGTTCATGTTTAGAATCTATCAATTCTAATAAATGATATTCAATGAAGTGGTACATAATCTAGTGTACTTAAATAAAACCCTTCAGTATATACAAGGGATGCACTCTTATTTTAATTTCGAAGACGTCTTTGTCAATATTGTGGAAGAGGCTTGTTGTGCTAGTTATATGCCAAATAGTTTGATGGCTCTGCTCGTATTGAGGCTTATTAAAGCCATGCCAGTCCCTTGTCTCTGCTCTATCAATTTTCAGAATTTCACAACTCTTTCTTGAGCACATAAATGTCACTGCCACTGCTAATAAATAATGACACTGGAAATTCATCTATCCGTTCACTCTCATGACCACTTCAAAATGGAGGTGCTTGGAGGGGCAATAGTTAACCCCTTGAAAGGGACAAGCTGGCCTTCTGCATATCCTCACTCGGCAACAAAAAGGTTTTTAAAAAATATTTGTTTATTAACAATTTGACAGACATACATGGCGCTGTGATCAGCGAAATAATTTGAGTATAATACCAGCATAGCATTCTTCTTGTGCCAAAGATAGGGTTTACATGATATACAGTTCACGTGTATCTACATCACATCATCATTTATGCGTCAACTCATACATATGAGAGCCAATACTACAGTCTCTTCGGTCTCATTTCAAGAAATACTCTGAACATTAATTGTGTGAGGGAAGGAAATGAATGATCTTAGTGGGATGGTACATACTGTCACTGATTGCGTTTGGTGTGAAGGGGGAGTTTGACGAGTGCTACAACTCTAGTGATTTCTGGCTTCACCATTGGTAGAGAGGGGAAGCGCAGGAGGCAAGACAGGGGGTTAGTGGGACAATGCGTCAACTATGTGTGGCTGGGTGCGTCACTCGCCTATTCATTTTTAAGAGCCCCAGTGTGTTCTAACCATTTACGTAGGAGTGTCCTTTAATCTGACTTCGACCACTGTGAGATATGTCTTCCAGTCTAGAGGGCTAAGCGTGACCAAGTGGCTTGATATTGCCCTGTGTCATATCTCCATCTTGGCTATAATACCACTAAGTAGGTTGCTTAGCCCTAATTGGAAGGGACGTTCATCTGGCGATTTCCAGCTCATGGCTATCCTAGGTTTAGATACCACCAGTGCCAAATCTAAAAACTTGTTAAGGGTCTTGTGTGCTGTTGTGCTGGAGGTGATACCCAAAAGAAAGTGCGGACTGTCTATTGGTACAGTATGGCCCGCGGCCTCGGATAAAGTCTCAGTGTGAGGGGACCAGAATCCCTACCTCGCTGATGCCAAGCCTCCCCTCCCGGTCCCGGCAGCTGTCTCCCGTTTCACGGGAGTCCATAACAACTAGGACTCCACCCCTTTCTTTTTCCCTACAGGAGCCAATCCCGACGCGGAACCAACCGGAAGTGCTTCCCCGTGACCCCGGAAGTCCCACCCCCTGTTCAGCGGCGGATCACAGAAAAGCCGGAAGAGTGGACAACAGGGCGTTCAAGCAGGAAGACTCGTGGCAGGAGACGGCGTGCGACGAACCCCGGGAGAAGAGAGACGAACCCGAAACAGGAGACGAGGTCTGGTCGGAGGACTGGTGGAGTCCAGAGGAGGAAGCTGGAGAGCGGCCGCAACTCAAGGACGGAGTTGCGGCGGGCCAAGTGAGTACCAGTTCCGCGTGTGTGTAAATACTAGCCTGTAAATACGACCCTGTACAGTAGCGTCTCCCCTCACCTTTGCACCTTGCACTGTGAATAGAGTATATAGTTGTGTGTGCGTGTCCCTATCACGGTTGTACATAATTATTCCCCACGTCCCAGTACAGAATCCCCCTCATCCTTATCCGCTCTATCTCCTTCCCCCTCTCGTACCTTCCCCCCCCTCCCCTCCTCACGCTCGCTCGTGTCCCCACACACCCGGGTGAAGGAAGCAGTTTAACCTTGGGTCAGACCGGAAGAACTAACGGCCACTATTCTCTCTCTCCTTTCCACACCTCCGAGGATCCACTGTCCTGGAGCTGAACCGACTGCTGCTTCACGGACCATCCAAGACCAGTTCACGTCCCTGAACATTCCCCACAGGAAGACTCACCGCATCGGACCCAGAACCATCAATCATCCAGAACTCTCTTTTCCCTTGTACCCTACCCTTGGAACACTGTACTTTAATAAACACCGGCTACGAGATAGCCCACTACATACGGCCTCCACGCTTGTTATTCCGGTCCGCTCCCACCCCACGCTTACAGGTGGTGTCAGAAGTGGGATACCCCGGAGGCATGGAGGCCGCGGTGAAGAAGTTAGCGGACTCCCATGAACAACTGGGAAAAATGATGGAGCAATTCCTGAAAACGGCCGAGGAAGACAGAGGCCAGTTGCACGATGTCCTGAAGGGTCAAGGCACGGCCCAAGACCAGGCTTTGGGGAAACTCACCGATGTCCTAGGGCAACAACGACCCACCACCTCACTACCCTCGGTGGTTCTTCAAAAGTATGTACCCGGAGAGGACCCGGATTTCTTCTTTACTAATTTTGAACGGCTGGCCCAAGCCGCTGCCTGGCCTCCCGACCGTTGGGGTCATTACCTTGGTCCTTTACTGACTGGCGAATTACAGGCAGCATACCAACAGGCCAATCTACAGGGACTGACCCCCTATGCGGATATCAAGACCTGTATCCTAGAAAGACTAGGCATAGATGATGAAACCTATCGGGTACGTCTACGCCAAGCCAAGGAGGGACCACAAGAGACCACACGAGCCCTCTCCTTTAGGATTAAAGACCTGGCTGATCGTTGGATGAAGTCCTCTACCGCCACCAAAGCTGAAATCCTCTCCAAAATATATCTGGAACAGTTCCTAGCTTCACTCCATCCTGCCACCCAAAAATGGGTTCGTCAGCATGCACGTCTGACTCTAGAAAACGCGATAGAGATCGCCAGCGCGTACAGTCGCGCCCAGGACTTTCAGAAACCCAAAGAAGAACATAGCCACAGACCCCAAGCACATGGACACAGCCGAGGCCCAAGACCTTTCCTGGCCAGGAAGCCCGATCCTCCCCCTCTTTTTCCCTACCTGTTGATGCCCCGACCTCCTCCACCCGATCCTCAATGCTATAATTGCGGGGGTTACGGACACATTGCCCGGGTATGTCCCGAGAAAGAAGAGCCGATGGAGGTGGGACTAGCCCGGAACTATGTCTGCCTCTCGTCGGAGACTACCCCTCCTGCTTTTCATCGCCCAGTGCGTATAGATGGACACCCGGTATTGGCCCTGGCAGACACAGGTTGCAGACAAAGTGTGCTCCCACCCCAGGAGCTACCTCCCCCTGTGGGACCTATGACCGGTACGGTGGCTATCCAGTGTGTGCACGGCGACACGGAAGTGTACCCAACCGCCAGGATTCAAGTTCAGCACCCCCTGGACCACGGCAGCACGCTAACTGTGGGTCTTATACCCTCTTTGCCGGAGCAAGTAATATTGGGCAGTGACTATCCCGGACTACCTCACCTCCTCCAGGACACCACCGCCAGCCTAGAAAAATGGTGGTCAGAAGCCCCGTTTTCCAGTAGTCCTCCACCCTCAGACCCCTCAACCGCCAGGTTACATAAAACCAAAACCCAGAAGAAAAAAGAGAAAAGGAACTTTTCTACTGCTCTGCCGGTTCGGGTGGAGGAACATCCCTGGGAAATCGACAGGGAATTTCGCGCTGCCCAACAGGAGGACCCTGTCCTGCAGGAAGCATGGGGACGGGCCCTGGACAATGAAGACCCGTTGCACGTAGGTCCATACTTCTATAAAAAGAACGGCCTGTTATATAGGAAAGGGGGACCCCAACAACCATCCCAGTTGATAGTTCCAGGACCCTTCCGCGATAAGGTATTGTTTCTCGCCCACAGCCATCTTCTCGGGGGCCACTTCAGCGATGAGAAGACCGGGCAAACAATCCTGGAAAGATTCTATTGGCCAGGTATCCATCAGCAGGTAAAACAGTACTGTCGAGCCTGCCCCATTTGCCAAAAGAACAGTAGGTATAGACCCCCTAGAGTTCCTCTTCAACCCTTGCCTCTGATAGACATTCCCTTCAGTAGGGTAGGGATGGATATAATAGGCCCAATGCTCCCCTCCCGCAGCGGTTGTCGCTATGCTTTAGTCCTAGTGGACTACGCAACTCACTTCCCGGAAGCCCTACCCCTCAGACAACCCACCAGCCAGAACATAGCCAAGGCATTGATTTCCATCTTTTCCCGGGTAGGTTTCCCTAGGGAAATACTCACGGATCAGGGGACACCCTTTGTATCGGCCTTCATGAAAAAGGTATGCTCCCAATTAGGCGTGAAACAAATAAGAACTTCCGCCTATCATCCCCAAACCGACAGGCTGGTTGAGCGTTATAACGCCACTCTAAAAACTACGCTCAAGAAACTCCTAGCCCTAGAGAGCAAGAGGTGGGAGGAGATGCTGCCCTTAGCTCTCTTTGCCATCCGCTGCAAGGTCCAGAGCAGCACAGGCTTCTCACCCTATGAGCTTCTGTATGGCAGACCCCCTCGGACCCTTCTGGACATGGCCAAAGAGGCCTGGGAGGCCGAACCCAACCGCACCAGACCTCTTCCCGAGTACGTAGAGAACCTTAGAACCCATCTCGGCCAGATAAGAGACATTGTGAGACAAAATCTGGTTACAGCCCAGGCAAAGCAAAAACAGCAATATGACAAAGGCACGAAAACTCGCTCCTTTCTTCCGGGTAACCTGGTACTCCTCCTAATGCCGTCCTCTGATCATAAATTGCTGGGCCAGTGGCAGGGCCCCTTTCCCATACTGAGACAGGTGACACCAGTGACCTATGAAATCGAACTTGACCCTGTCCGACAGGTTACCCAGATATTCCACGTAAACCTACTGAAGGAATGGGTGGGACCCCGTCCTGTTCTCACTAACATCATCCCAGTAAAAGAGCTCCCCTATGAGGTCTGCATGGACGCTGAACTAAAGGACCGGCAGAAACAGGAGCTCCGCTCCACCTTGCAGCCCTTGCAGCAGGTGTTTTCCTCCTCTCCTGGCCTCACGTCTGTCATCGAACATGCCATACTAACTGAACCGGGCAAAACAGTACGCCAGCGACCCTATCGGCTCCCTGAGGCTCGCAGACCCGTTATTAGGGAGGAGATAGCCCAGATGCTCCATATGGGGATCATCGAACCTTCCATCAGCAATTGGAACTCACCAATCGTATTGGTGCCTAAGCCCGACGGATCGATCCGTTTTTGCATCGATTTTAGGGAAGTCAATAAGATATCATCCTTTGATACTTACCCTTTACCGCGTGTGGATGAAATGATTGAACGCATAGGTAGGGCTAAGTATATCAGCACACTTGACCTTTGCAAGGGCTATTGGCAGATCCCCTTAAGACCTGAAGATAAAAAGAAGACAGCCTTCTCCACCCCAGAAGGACTGTACCAGTTCACGGTGATGCCCTTCGGGCTTCATGGGGCCCCTTCCACCTTCCAGAGAGCCATGAACCTAGTGTTAAGACCCGACTCCCTATATGCCGGGGCTTATTTGGATGATATTATCATCTATAGTGATGACTGGGAGCAACACTTATGCCATCTGAAGAGCGTCCTCTCCTCCCTGGGTTCCTATGGGTTCACCATCAACCCCTCAAAAACCACCTTAGCCGCTCAGACAGTGAAGTACTTGGGATATCTGTTGGGGGAAGGACTGATTCGACCTCAAAGCAATAAAATCACCGCCATCCACTCCATTCCCTTTCCCCAAACCCAGAAAGAACTGCGCGCATTCTTAGGCCTTTTAGGGTACTATAGAAGGTTCATCCCCAACTTCTCACAGGTCGCAGCCCCCCTAACTGATCTTTTAAAGAAGTCCACAAAAACAGAAGAGGCACTAAGACAGCCTCATTCCTCCTTGCTACATGCCTTCAACCAACTTAAACACATCTTGATGTCTAGTCCTGTACTTATCAGCCCGGACTATTCCCAGCCCTTTATACTCCAGACCGACGCCTCGGAACAGGGTCTAGGGGCTGTCCTGTCACAGAAGGATCACCACGGAGACGAGCGGCCCATTCTCTTTTTAAGTCGAAAACTGTTTCCCCGGGAGGGAAACTATGCAGTAGTTGAAAAGGAGACCCTAGCCATCAAATGGGCGGTGGAGAGCCTCCGCTACTATCTCGAGGGCCGTGACTTTATCCTGTACACTGACCATGCCCCGCTGGAATGGATGGCCCGTAACAAGGGACACAACGAAAGGGTTCTTCGTTGGTTCCTCTCCCTGCAGCCCTTCAGGTTCAGGACCCTACACCGGAAAGGCGCTGATCAAGGGAACGCTGACTATCTTTCTCGATACCCTTGCCCTCCTACCCGATCAAGAAGGACAGCTAGGGGAAGGGGATGTGAGGGGTCCAGAATCCCTACCTCGCTGATGCCAAGCCTCCCCTCCCGGTCCCGGCAGCTGTCTCCCGTTTCACGGGAGTCCATAACAACCAGGACTCCACCCCTTTCTTTTTCCCTACAGGAGCCAATCCCGACGCGGAACCAACCGGAAGTGCTTCCCCGTGACCCCAGAAGTCCCACCCCCTGTTCAGTGGCGGATCACAGAAAAGCCGGAAGAGTGGACAACTGGGCGTTCAAGCAGGAAGACTCGTGGCAGGAGACGGCGTGCGACGAACCCCGGGAGAAGAGAGACGAACCCGAAACAGGAGACGAGGTCTGGTCGGAGGACTGGTGGAGTCCAGAGGAGGAAGCTGGAGAGCGGCCGCAACTCAAGGACGGAGTTGCGGCGGGCCAAGTGAGTACCAGTTCCGCGTGTGTGTAAATACTAGCCTGTAAATACGACCCTGTACAGTAGCGTCTCCCCTCACCTTTGCACCTTGCACTGTGAATAGAGTATATAGTTGTGTGTGCGTGTCACTATCACGGTTGTACATAATTATTCCCCACGTCCCGGCACAGAATCACCCTCATCCTTATCCGCTCTATCTCTTTCCCCCTCTCGTACCTTCCCCCCCCTCCCCTCCTCACGCTCGCTCGTGTCCCCACACACCCGGGTGAAGGAAGCAGTTTAACCTTGGGTCAGACCGGAAGAACTAACGGCCACTATTCTCTTTCTCCTTTCCACACCTCCGAGGATCCACTGTCCTGGAGCTGAACCGACTGCTGCTTCACGGACCATCCAAGACCAGTTCACGTCCCTGAACATTCCCCACAGGAAGACTCACCGCATCGGACCCAGAACCATCAATCATCCAGAACTCTCTTTTCCCTTGTACCCTACCCTTGGAACACTGTACTTTAATAAACACTGGCTACGAGATAGCCCACTACATACGGCCTCCACGCTTGTTATTCCGGTCCGCTCCCACCCCACGCTTACACTCAGTTATTGCCATCCAGTAGGATAACAAGCATGGGCACGACCATACCATATGGGTAAAATTAGCCCCAGGGTCATGACAGCAGTGGGAGGACTCCGGAGAGGTTTGTAACATCCGTGCAAGTCTATGAGGCGTGAGGTATGTATGATGGAGATAATTAAATTGGGTATATTTAAGCCTAGCCCTTGAGGAAACTACCTTGAGTGTGTTCCTCCCGGAGGAGGCCCACGTCAATACCTAAGGAGTCCAGTTTTGGTTCAAGAGAGGATTTATTGTCCAGAACTGAGGTTAGAAGGTTGTCAAACCATCTGGAGTAGTTCGATAGTGTGGCTGCTAACGTCTTGTACATGGGTTCGCTGATGTTTGGGCGTACGTCATTCTCGTCTTTACTACCGCCTGTCGCCGGGGGCTCTGTCTAATTTTGCCTTCAACAGCTGGGAGGCAAGAGAGTGATCAGTTATGCCACACACCCTCGTAGCAAATGATGCTGAGGTGATAGAAGCAAGCCAGACGTACATTATTATGGGCAAGCAGCAAGCCGCTGAGCAATACCTGCTTGATGGCTATGGCACCTAATGAGAGTCGCCATGGGGGTCCCTCCATTGTCCCGCCACCAGTTAAGGATAACTTCCATTTAGGTAGCCCAGTTCAACACTCCCGTTCCAAAGCAATGAGCTATTGCAGGGCACAAGGCGTTGCGTGGAGCACCGCAGTTCATTAGGATCTTACTCATGCCGGGAGTATTGTGATTCCAATTGTGGTACTGGTGCAGCAGGTGGGCTTCTGTTTTCCCCAAGGTTCTGGAGCTCTTTATTGCAGCAGGGATTGACTCTTGCACCGAACTGCGATCCATGCATCACGGCGGGCCCCAGAGCCACTCTTCTCTAATTAGTCTGCTCCTGTGTCCACAATCCCTAACTTTAAAGAAAGTGGGACAGCGCATGATTCAGGCCTCCTCTTGGGGTATAACAGTCCCGCTGCCACACCGATGGGGAGTTGTGGGGGAGGGGGGAGGGACAGGGCTTCCAGATCCCTTCGGAGGGAGTCGTACCGCCTTCAGACAAACATCGAGTTAATTAATGCCGGGCCGTGCGGTCTGTTTCACTGCGTTATCTCCAAGGGCATGGCCCGGTGTGAGAGGAAACCTGTACTATCTCCAGATCGCCGACCTGGTGAGTGCACACATCAGGGGGCTGCCCACGATTGCCCTCATGGTGATGTGGTCGCCGGATGGTCCCGTGTTGGGACACGGGCTGCTCCCATTCTCTGTTGCTCTGCCGCAGCAGCTCCGGGCATAACGTTGGCCAAGGCACAGTTCCCGACTGCGCTGCCCAAAAGAAATCAAGGCCGCTGGCTCGATGGGGCTTGCTGGGCCTTGGTCACTGTACCGCTGTGACACTGACCCATGACCTGATCTGTGTTGGGCATTGTCCTTCAAGTCCGCGCAACTTTGAGATCACTGTAGGCGTGCAGAAAGGGGCAGAATGCCGGAGAATAAGTAAGATACTTAGCAGGCCTGACGCAGAGCTCTTTTACCATGCGTGCGACCCGGATGCCATCTTGGCCATGCCCCCCTCTTTAACAACAAGCACTGGCGTTGCCAATAGGTCTCGCAGTAGGAAAGTTGGAGCTATTACAATTGCAAATAACAATGCCTTTTATTTTGCATGTTAAAAACATAAAGGGCTTTGTCATTTAAAAAACCAATATCTCCAACTTTCCTACTGCGAGACCTATTGTGCACTGCACAGTTTGTGTGAAAGTGGCACTGCGTGGCTGAGTGGCACTGCGTGGCTGAGTGGCGTTGCGTGGCTGAGTGGCGTTGCGTGGCTGAGTGGCGTTGCGTGGCTGAGTGGCGTTGCGTAGTTGCGTGGCGTTGCGTAGTTGAGTGGCGTTGCGTAGTTGAGTGGCGTTGCGTAGTTGAGTGGCGTTGCATAGTTGAGTGGCGTTGCGTAGTTGCGTGGCGTTGCGTAGTTGCGTGGTGTTGCGTAGTTGCGTGGCGTTGCGTAGTTGCGTGGCGTTGCGTAGTTGCGTGGCGTTGCGTAGTTGCGTGGCGTTGCGTAGTTGAGTGGCGTTGCATGTGTGAGTGGCGTTGCATGTGTGAGTGGCGTTGCATGTGTGAGTGGCGTTGCATGTGTGAGTGGCGTTGCATGTGTGAGTGGCGTTGCATAGTTGAGTGGCGTTGCATAGTTGAGTGGCGTTGCGTAGTTGAGTGGCGTTGCGTAGTTGAGTGGCGTTGCGTAGTTGCGTGGCGTTGCGTAGTTGCATGGCGTTGCGTAGTTGAGTGGCGTTGCGTAGTTGAGTGGCGTTGCGTAGTTGTGTGGCGTTGCGTAGTTGCGTGGCGTTGCGTAGTTGCGTGGCATTGCGTAGTTGAGTGGCGTTGCGTAGTTGAGTGGCGTTGCGTAGTTGCGTGGCGTTGCGTAGTTGCGTGGCGTTGCGTAGTTGAGTGGCGTTGCGTAGTTGAGTGGCGTTGCGTAGTTGCATGGCGTTGCGTGGTTGAGTGGCATTGCATGTGTGAGTGGCGTTGCATGTGTGCGTAGTTGAGTGGCGTTGCGTAGTTGAGTGGCGTTGCGTGGTTGAGTGGCGTTGCGTAGTTGAGTGGCGTTGCGTAGTTGAGTGGCGTTGCGTAGTTGCGTGGCGTTGCGTAGTTGCATGGCGTTGCGTAGTTGAGTGGCGTTGCGTAGTTGAGTGGCATTGCGTAGTTGAGTGGCGTTGCGTAGTTGCGTGGCATTGCGTAGTTGCGTGGCATTGCGTAGTTGCGTGGCGTTGCGTGGTTGAGTGGCGTTGCGTAGTTGAGTGGCGTTGCGTAGTTGAGTGGCGTTGCGTAGTTGCATGGCGTTGCGTGGTTGAGTGGCGTTGCATGTGTGAGTGGCGTTGCATGTGTGCGTAGTTGAGTGGCGTTGCGTAGTTGAGTGGCGTTGCGTAGTTGAGTGGCGTTGCGTAGTTGCATGGCGTTGCGTAGTTGCATGGCGTTGCGTAGTTGAGTGGCGTTGCGTAGTTGAGTGGCGTTGCGTAGTTGTGTGGCGTTGCGTAGTTGCGTGGCGTTGCGTAGTTGCGTGGCATTGCGTAGTTGAGTGGCGTTGCGTAGTTGAGTGGCGTTGCGTAGTTGCGTGGCGTTGCGTAGTTGAGTGGCGTTGCGTAGTTGAGTGGCGTTGCGTAGTTGAGTGGCGTTGCGTAGTTGCATGGCGTTGCGTGGTTGAGTGGCATTGCATGTGTGAGTGGCGTTGCATGTGTGCGTAGTTGAGTGGCGTTGCGTAGTTGAGTGGCGTTGCGTGGTTGAGTGGCGTTGCGTAGTTGAGTGGCGTTGCCTAGTTGAGTGGCGTTGCGTAGTTGAGTGGCGTTGCGTAGTTGAGTGGCGTTGCGTAGTTGCGTGGCGTTGCGTAGTTGCGTGGCGTTGCGTAGTTGAGTGGCGTTGCGTAGTTGAGTGGCATTGCGTAGTTGAGTGGCGTTGCGTAGTTGCGTGGCGTTGCGTAGTTGCGTGGCGTTGCGTGGTTGAGTGGCGTTGCGTAGTTGAGTGGCGTTGCGTAGTTGAGTGGCGTTGCGTAGTTGCATGGCGTTGCGTGGTTGAGTGGCGTTGCATGTGTGAGTGGCGTTGCATGTGTGCGTAGTTGAGTGGCGTTGCGTAGTTGAGTGGCGTTGCGTGGTTGAGTGGCGTTGCATGTGTGAGTGGCGTTGCATGTGTGAGTGGCGTTGCATGTGTGAGTGGCGTTGCATGTGTGCGTAGTTGAGTGGCGTTGCGTGGTTGAGTGGCGTTGCGTAGTTGAGTGGCGTTGCGTAGTTGAGTGGCGTTGCGTAGTTGAGTGGCGTTGCGTAGTTGAGTGGCGTTGCGTAGTTGCGTGGCGTTGCGTAGTTGCGTGGCGTTGCGTAGTTGAGTGGCGTTGCGTAGTTGCATGGCGTTGCGTGGTTGAGTGGCGTTGCATGTGTGAGTGGCGTTGCATGTGTGCGTAGTTGAGTGGCGTTGCATGTGTGAGTGGCGTTGCATGTGTGCGTAGTTGAGTGGCGTTGCGTAGTTGAGTGGTGTTGCGTGGTTGAGTGGTGTTGCATGTGTGAGTGGCGTTGCGTAGTTGGGTGCCGTTGCGTAGTTGAGTGGCGTTGCGTAGTTGAGTGGTGTTGCGTAGTTGCGTGGCGTTGTGTAGTTGCGTGGCGTGGTTGAGTGGCGTTGCGTGGTTGAGTGGCGTTGCATGTGTGAGTGGCGTTGCATGTGTGAGTGGCGTTGCATGTGTGAGTGGCGTTGCCGTGGTGTTGCATAATTGCGTGGCGTAGTTGAGTGGCGTAGTTGATTTGCGTGGTTGAGTGGCGTTGCATGTGTGAGTGGCGTTGCGTAGTTGAGTGGCGTTGCGTAGTTGAGTGGCGTTGCGTAGTTGAGTGGCGTTGCGTAGTTGAGTGGCGTTGCGTAGTTGAGTGGCGTTGCATGTGTGAGTGGCGTTGCATGTGTGAGTGGCGTTGCATGTGTGAGTGGCGTTGCATGTGTGAGTGGCGTTGCATGTGTGAGTGGCGTTGCATGTGTGAGTGGCGTTGCGTAGTTGAGTGGTGTTGCGTAGTTGAGTGGCGTTGCGTAGTTGCGTGGCGTTGCGTAGTTGCGTGGCGTTGCGTAGTTGAGTGGCGTTGCGTAGTTGAGTGGCGTTGCGTAGTTGAGTGGCGTTGCGTAGTTGCGTGGCGTTGCGTAGTTGAGTGGCGTTGCGTAGTTGAGTGGCGTTGCGTAGTTGCATGGCGTTGCGTGGTTGAGTGGCGTTGCATGTGTGAGTGGCGTTGCGTAGTTGAGTGGCGTTGCGTAGTTGAGTGGCGTTGCGTAGTTGCGTGGCGTTGCGTAGTTGCGTGGCGTTGCGTAGTTGCGTGGCGTTGCGTAGTTGCGTGGCGTTGCGTAGTTGAGTGGCGTTGCGTAGTTGAGTGGCATTGCGCAGTTGAGTGGCGTTGCATAGTTGAGTGGCGTTGCGTAGTTGCGTGGCGTTGCGTGGTTGAGTGGCGTTGCGTAGTTGAGTGGCGTTGCGTAGTTGAGTGGTGTTGCGTAGTTGAGTGGCGTTGCGTAGTTGCGTGGCGTTGCGTAGTTGCGTGGCGTTGCGTAGTTGAGTGGCGTTGCGTAGTTGAGTGGCGTTGCGTAGTTGAGTGGTGTTGCGTAGTTGCGTGGCGTTGCGTGGTTGAGTGGCGTTGCGTAGTTGAGGGGCGTTGCGTAGTTGAGTGGCGTTGCGTAGTTGCATGGCGTTGCGTGGTTGAGTAACGTTGCATGTGTGAGTGGCGTTGCATGTGTACGTAGTTGAGTGGCGTTGCGTAGTTGAGTGGCGTTGCGTGGTTGAGTGGCGTTGCATGTGTGAGTGGCGTTGCATGTGTGAGTGGCGTTGCATGTGTGAGTGGCGTTGCATGTGTGCGTAGTTGAGTGGCGTTGCGTTGTTGAGTGGCGTTGCGTGGTTGAGTGGCGTTGCGTAGTTGAGTGGCGTTGCGTAGTTGAGTGGCGTTGCGTAGTTGAGTGGCGTTGCGTAGTTGAGTGGCGTTGCGTAGTTGCGTGGCGTTGCGTAGTTGCGTGGCGTTGCGTAGTTGCGTGGCATTGCGTAGTTGAGTGGCGTTGCGTAGTTGAGTGGCGTTGCGTAGTTGAGTGGCGTTGCGTAGTTGAGTGGCGTTGCGTAGTTGCGTGGCGTTGCGTGGTTGAGTGGCGTTGCATAGTTGAGTGGCGTTGCGTAGTTGAGTGGCGTTGCGTAGTTGCATGGCGTTGCGTGGTTGAGTGGCGTTGCATGTGTGAGTGGCGTTGCATGTGTGCGTAGTTGAGTGGCGTTGCATGTGTGAGTGGCGTTGCATGTGTGCGTAGTTGAGTGGCGTTGCGTAGTTGAGTGGTGTTGCGTGGTTGAGTGGCGTTGCATGTGTGAGTGGCGTTGCGTAGTTGAGTGCTGTTGCGTAGTTGAGTGGCGTTGCGTAGTTGAGTGGTGTTGCGTAGTTGCGTGGCGTTGTGTAGTTGCGTGGTTGAGTGGCGTTGCGTGGTTGAGTGGCGTTGCATGTGTGAGTGGCGTTGCATGTGTGAGTGGCGTTGCATGTGTGAGTGGCATTGCCGTGGCGTTGCGTAGTTGCGTGGCGTAGTTGAGTGGCGTACTTGATTTGCGTGGTTGAGTGGCGTTGCATGTGTGAGTGGCGTTGCGTAGTTGAGTGGCATTGCGTAGTTGAGTGGCGTTGCGTAGTTGAGTGGCGTTGCGTAGTTGAGTGGCGTTGCGTAGTTGAGTGGCGTTGCATGTGTGAGTGGCGTTGCATGTGTGAGTGGCGTTGCATGTGTGAGTGGCGTTGCATGTGTGAGTGGCGTTGCATGTGTGAGTGGCGTTGCGTAGTTGAGTGGCGTTGCGTAGTTGAGTGGCGTTGCGTAGTTGCGTGGCGTTGCGTAGTTGCGTGGCGTTGCGTAGTTGAGTGGCGTTGCGTAGTTGAGTGGCGTTGCGTAGTTGCGTGGCGTTGCGTAGTTGAGTGGCGTTGCGTAGTTGAGTGGCGTTGCATAGTTGCATGGCGTTGCGTGGTTGAGTGGCGTTGCATGTGTGAGTGGCGTTGCGTAGTTGAGTGGCGTTGCGTAGTTGAGTGGCGTTGCGTAGTTGAGTGGCGTTGCGTATTTGAGTGGCGTTGCGTAGTTGCGTGGCGTTGCGTAGTTGCGTGGCGTTGCGTAGTTGCGTGGCGTTGCGTAGTTGCGTGGCGTTGCGTAGTTGAGTGGCGTTGCGTAGTTGAGTGGCATTGCGTAGTTGAGTGGCGTTGCATAGTTGAGTGGCGTTGCGTAGTTGCGTGGCGTTGCGTGGTTGAGTGGCGTTGCGTAGTTGAGTGGCGTTGCGTAGTTGAGTGGCGTTGCGTAGTTGCATGGCGTTGCGTGGTTGAGTGGCGTTGCATGTGTGAGTGGCGTTGCATGTGTGCGTAGTTGAGTGGCGTTGCGTAGTTGAGTGGCGTTGCGTGGTTGAGCGGCGTTGCGTAGTTGAGTGGCGTTGCGTAGTTGAGTGGCGTTGCGTAGTTGAGTGGCGTTGCGTAGTTGAGTGGCGTTGCATAGTTGAGTGGCGTTGCGTAGTTGCGTGGCGTTGCGTAGTTGCGTGGCGTTGCGTAGTTGCGTGGCGTTGCGTAGTTGAGTGGCGTTGCATAGTTGAGTGGCGTTGCATAGTTGAGTGGCGTTGCGTAGTTGAGTGGCGTTGCATAGTTGAGTGGCGTTGCGTAGTTGAGTGGCGTTGCGTAGTTGAGTGGCGTTGCGTGGTTGAGTGGCGTTGCGTAGTTGAGTGGCGTTGCGTAGTTGAGTGGCGTTGCGTAGTTGCATGGCGTTGCGTGGTTGAGTGGCGTTGCATGTGTGAGTGGTGTTGCATGTGTGCGTAGTTGAGTGGCATTGCGTAGTTGAGTGGCATTGCGTGGTTGAGTGGCGTTGCATGTGTGAGTGGCGTTGCATGTGTGAGTGGCGTTGCATGTGTGAGTGGCGTTGCATGTGTGCGTAGTTGAGTGGCGTTGCGTAGTTGAGTGGCGTTGCGTGGTTGAGTGGCGTTGCGTGGTTGAGTGGCGTTGCGTAGTTGAGTGGCGTTGCGTAGTTGAGTGGCGTTGCGTAGTTGAGTGGCGTTGCGTAGTTGAGTGGCGTTGCGTAGTTGCGTGGCGTTGTGTAGTTGCGTGGCGTTGCGTAGTTGCGTGGCGTTGCGTAGTTGAGTGGCGTTGCGTGGTTGAGTGGCGTTGCGTAGTTGAGTGGCGTTGCGTAGTTGAGTGGCGTTGCGTAGTTGCATGGCGTTGCGTGGTTGAGTGGCGTTGCATGTGTGAGTGGCGTTGCATGTGTGCGTAGTTGAGTGGCGTTGCATGTGTGAGTGGCGTTGCATGTGTGCGTAGTTGAGTGGCGTTGCGTAGTTGAGTGGCGTTGCGTGGTTGAGTGGCGTTGCATGTGTGAGTGGCGTTGCGTAGTTGAGTGGCGTTGCTTAGTTGAGTGGCGTTGCTTAGTTGAGTGGCGTCGCGTAGTTGCGTGGCGTTGCGTAGTTGCGTGGCGTGGTTGAGTGGCGTTGCGTGGTTGAGTGGCGTTGCATGTGTGAGTGGCGTTGCATGTGTGAGTGGCGTTGCCGTGGCGTTGCGTAGTTGCGTGGCGTCGTTGCGTGGCGTAGTTGAGTGGCGTAGTTGAGTGGCGTTGCATGTGTGAGTGGCGTTGCATGTGTGAGTGGCGTTGCATGTGAGTGGCGTTGCATGTGTGTGTGAGTGGCGTTGCATGTGTGTGTGAGTGGCGTTGCATGTGTGTGTGAGTTGCGTTGCATGGTTTAGTGGCGTTGCATGGTTGAGTGGCGTTGCATGGTTGAGTGGAGTTGCATGGTTGAGTGGCGTTGCGTGGTTGAGTGGCGTTGCGTGGTTGAGTGGCGTTGCGTGGTTGAGTGGCGTTGCATGGTTGAGTGGCGTTGCGTGGTTGAGTGGCGTTGCGTGGTTGAGTGGCGTTGCGTGGTTGCGTGGCGTTGCATGGTTGCGTGGCGTTGCATGTGTCAGAGGCTAAATGTAGCACAGGGAGACCTCCAGCGGTAAGACAATCAAAAACAACTTTGAAAACATTTCACAGTATGAAGAGATCAAACTCATGAACGAGCGTGATACACCTCAGCTAAAAATCATGATAAATAACAACACACATTAGAAGTGAAACTGCAAGTACAGAAGGACCAGCTTTGCTTGTTTAAAACTCCCAATTCAGGCAGATGAGTGTAATGTGTAAAGCGTCTTGTGCACATGAGCAGATCGGAGTCTGGAAGCAAATACAAAGAAGAGGAATGACTGAGGCGCATTGGTGTGAAGCACATCAAAGGGCTTCTCCTCCCCTAATTAGGTGAGGAGAAGCCGTTCCGGGAAACTGAAAGTATGGCCGGCCTGCAGCCGGCCATGAATAATTAGGGGAGGAGAAGCCCTTTGATGTGCTGGGCTGGCTGGCCCTGAATGCGCGTGCATGTTATCACGTGGTTCACATGAACAGCATGAAAACCGCGGGGCTGAAAGCCCTTTGGTTTGAAGCTGTTTTCGCCACATGAATTCTCGCTCCGCTCGATGCGCTTGCGCACATCGATAGGTCGCGAGACCTAAAAATGTAATGGCCATGTAAGCGAGCCACTGAATGCTCGTGCCAGGTGCCTTGGTCTGGCTAAGCTTGAAGTCCTCTTGGACCTTCGAACTCAAAACAAGCCAAAATTGAATGTGACTCCTTGTCAACAACATGACATAGTGGCATTGTAAACCAACAATTGAAGACAAAACATTTAACCTTTAATACTAAGAGAGAATGAAAAAGAAACCCACATATTGGCTAAAGTGAACAATGGCAAGAAAAATCATCTGTGATCATTCCAGACAACCCAGCTTGCTAAAATAGTGTTATCCTGGACAAATATTTAATTTCATCAAACCTCCTCTTTCCTCATTATCACAGCACCTTCATATATGTGAAATCAGGATGTACAAGAACCACTGGTATTGTATTGTATTGTATGTTGGATTTATATAGCGCTTATAACCCAGGGGTCTCTAAGCGCTTGCCTTGGGAACCCGTCCTAGCTTTTCCCTGTGAGATAGCCCCTACAGGGCATCCCCATGGTGAAAGCCAGGTATCCCGCCGCGGGGGGCCGTTGTGGAGATTAAGCAAGCTTAATGCCCAGAGTTGCAGAGTGTGAACCCATGATTAGGTCAGGCACCGAAGTGAGAATTATCGAGTCCGTGGACATTTGAGCTCAAGACCCTGCTGACCTCTGCCCTGGTCCCGGGTCTGACCTCTGCTTCAGGATCTGTCCTGCTCTAACCAGTGAGCCACACTTCTCCTGGCTGATATAATTGTATTCTGCTCCATCTATATCAAGAATCTAGGTTTCTTTGTTCATAAATAACATTGTCATCATGGTGTGGGTGCAGGGCTGGAATGTCTCTTAAATTCATGCTGAACAACTATTTTTATAAACACCTTTCAATGATGTGGTAGAATCTGATGGTTTTAGGGTGAAATGCTTCCGTGGGTAAAATAAAAACACTTTTTGGAATTTTGAAGAGACTTAATCATAATTGTATATAATCTTTTGTGCATGAGTTACATTTGCTGGCTCCAACCTTAGTGAATGTGACAGAAAAATTAGAACGGCGGCAACAGACCTCCTTGATAAGTCTGCATTATCGAACCCCTTTTTTCGAACCCTAAAATCCACACCCAACATTTCGGATTGACCCCTTTTGCTCCCCGGACTAGTTTGGACACAGTACAGCACATTCTTTCGCCGCACCTTAGTCACACAGCACGTGATCACATGACTCACGCGAACTCGTGCTGGGGCAAACTATCATCAACGGGGGGGGGGTGTGGGGGGAGTGCTTAAAAAAACTAGGCCCAGTTTGTTCAAAGCGTTACAAATGTGTTTAAACAAGTCGGAAAGGACAGTGTACTGTAAACTTCTCGTTTCTTTGCGGATGCGTCAGTTCTGCTGTGGCCTTACTTCGTATTTCATATTACTGTCTAATGGTATAGTCCGTGCGATTGGAACACCGGAAATCAACAATAACAAAAGATACGTGTCAACCACGGAGCCCAACTTCAGCAGTGTTTAAAAGCGGCGGCTGCAGTAGAAGAGCGACTTTGCTACCGAGTTTAAATGTTAAGATACATTTATACTTCACTTTTACCGTTTTTTTATTTTAATGATAAAATTTACTTTCGGTATGTAGAATTGTGTATACTTCTTTTTTGAGTTATAGTAACGCGTTAGTCTATCCGCATAGCAGCCTTTTACAATGTGATCTGATCATAAAGATTATTTTGTGTTTCATGGAAAGAAATTCTATTAGGTCCTCAAACATCTTTCTGTTCTAAGATGGCCGTCGTGTGTGCGCTGTATTTGCGGAAGTGGATATTGGTGTCCTTTCTTTATGTTGTCAGCTACAGTTTAAATGGCCTGATGCTCTGCCACTGGCAGCAGATCACTTACAGACTCAGCATCTCTCGACACTAACATTCCGCAGCCGTCAATCATGAAGTGTGGTGGAGTAGGAGACGTCAAGGTTGCCACCCCCGAGGTGCAGGAGTTGTGTGATCAGGTGAGACAGACCATCACAGATCTCTAATTTGAGTGTCTGAACAGTTTCTTGTTTTCATGCATGGTTAATATCAGAAATGAGCCTCAATTGAAGAGAATGGGGCAATCGAGACCGGATAGCGCTGCCCTCTACACTATAAAAGCTCCGCGGAGAGAAGGGCAGACATTGATTAAATAATCTGATATAAGAAAAACGAAAGTGAAGAGGGAGACAAAAATAGGGGTAGAGTATGTGGTGTAATGGCTAGAGCTGCTGACTTTGGAACTTGAGAATCCGGGTTGAGTCTTGGCGTTGGCTCGACATCCTGTGATTTTTGGCAGATCATTTACTATTCCTGTGCCTAAAAAAAATGAATGTGTCCATGTAAAGCACTTCAATACCTTTTGGGTAGTGTTTTTGCTATATCAAACTTCAAATAAAAAGTGAATGATGGAGAGGAAAGCCGAAGAGGGACTCAAACATTTCCTGGTCTATGAGGAAAAAGGAAGGATGGTTACAACTTCGCATGCACTGTCTTAATTCTTTCCTGCAGTCTAGGTCTTCGTTTAGATGTTGTTGGCATTCCAGGAGGGGGTACAAGATGTAGATTACAATCCACCAGTGGAATTTCCTTCATCAAAGGAAATGAATGGTAAAAGCATTTCTACTTGTGGATTCTGCTTGGGTTCAAACACTGCCTCCAAGCACAGTAGGACTTTCCGTTACATTAAGCAGCAAAGCAATTAAGGGGACTCATGAAAATATAACATTAGGTATAGTACAATGGAATTCAAAGGGCAGCCTGAGGTGATAGAGGCTGATAGGTGAGAGTGGGACAAGAGAAAAAGGGAAGGTTTGCAAGCTGGAGAAATAAAATTAAACTTCAAGGAGAGATCCAAAATGACAGGAGAAATATGGGAATGAGATATATAAAAATAAATGAAGAAAAAGCCCACAGGGGAGTGGTAGAGAGAGGGGGATTTGTATCTAGAGAGAAAGACACAAAAAGACAGACGGGACATGTGAGAGACTGATTGAATGACATGGGTCAAATGTCAGCCTCTAAGGGAGTAAAAAGAAGTAGAGTATCAAAGGAAAGAACTAGAGATAGGGGCAAAAAAGTGACAGCAGGAACAAGAGAGGTGTACACAGCAAGTAAGAAAGGGGTATAGAGATGGAGAGAAACAAAGGCATTTGGAATGAATTCCTGCAGCTTTTCCAGACTCAAATCCAGTCTCTACACACAATTTTATTTATTTATTTTTACTTTTTTTTGTATGTTCTTATATAGCGCTCGAATCACCGGGGAGGTATCTTGGCGCTTGCCTTGGGAACCCTTCCTGGCCTTTCCCTGTGAGATAGCCCCTACAGGGCATCCCCAAGGTGAAAGCCAGGCATCCCGCCGCGGGGGGCCGTTGTGGAGATTAAGCAAGCTTAATGCCCAGAGTTGCAGAGTGTGAACCCATGATTAGGTCAGGCACCGAAGCGAGAATTATCGAGTCCGTGGACATTTGAGCTCATGACCCTGCCGCGTCGGGAATTGAACCCTGGTCCCGGGTCTGACTTCTGCTTCAGGGTCTGCCTGCTCTAACCAGTGAGCCACATTTCTCCACAATACAAAAGATATTAAGTACGAAGCTGTATGCAAACCCCAAAGACCTCTCTTGCAGAGAAGCTTCTGAGTGACAACTAAAAGACCCCCTATTTCCTTGAGGGTGAACAGAAGCCTACAGACATGAAGGAGGCACATGGCTCACTGACTCATGGCCTGATAGAATACATGATATTGAGGGAATATTTAGGTGTGTGGGAGCACAGAATAATGGACTAGTAGATGACTAACAAATTCTGGCACCTGAAGTAGAGACATGTATTGGTGGGAATATTAGGTGAAGTGACCTGTGGGCGAATCGCAGTTGAATAATGGTGCCTAGTTTTGGCCAATGGTACTGACCCCATGAGCTTTGAAACCTTAATTTATTAGAGATTTCTTCCAAAATTACTCCCAATACTAAGCAAAGTTTCTTGAAAGGTCATTATCCACACGTGGGCCACTTTTTCTTTTAGTGCCCGGGCCTAATTTTGTTCTCAATTCGACCCTGATATTACCCCGCCCAATCGCTAGTGTCCTGCACCTGGGATTACCAGGTGAGGGAACTCAGTCCTGTGTGTGTTTAAAAAAAGAAAAAAGAGGGAGGCGCTTTCCAAGGAGGGACTGCACAACCATACCACTATGAAAGTAATTCTAGTGGAACCTGCCCTGCCTGCCAACAGCTTCCCCCTTCTCTGCTCCTAATCTTTCATTTTCTAACCGCCCAGAGCAGGTGGATAGTGGAGCAGGAAAGGACCTGCAATATAGATTTTATTTTTATCTTTTTTTATTAAATAAACCGGAAGCTGCATGTAATTCCACATTCCAGACAGAATTGCTGATAATATCTAGATTTAGGGATGTGATTCAGTCTAGAAACACTATTTCCATTCAGCCATACCCATTTGTAATCAGTCCCCAAGTCTGTGGTATATGGGTCAAATCTGGGCCCTGTCTAGAAGTCTGGCCTGCATGAGCGATTAACAAAACTTCTATCTCAGGCCTTTGTAATCTTCTTGGACCGTCCCCAAGAAGGCTTACAACAAACTCAAAGCAATGCAATATGAAAATAGAAATACGCTAGATTATATTTTTAGGCACACAGCCATATCTTTTTATAAAAGTACATCAAATTGGGAAGATCGGCTGGGGCACTTTGCACCAGAGTTTCAGAATGATCTCTGCCAGGGTTTAGAGCAGCGAGAATGCTCAGGATTGAGTTTAGAGGTGTGGGCAGCAACTCGTGATGCCTTTCAGTGCTATGACCGCGTCCACTAACTCAACTCTTCCCTTTCTACATCTAGCAGATGTTTGCCCTGCTTCCAATAGCAGATAGATTTTTATTTTAGTATGATCTTATATTGCGCTTTTTTTATTTTATTTATTTTTTAAGAAAAACAGGACACATTTTCTGTGTAGCTCCTTAAATCGACACCATTCTTAGGAGAACCTGAAACTATTACTCTTATATTTTTTTTCTTTTCTCTTTTGCTCCACAGTCCTGTTTTCAAGACCTGTGACCCAATATAAATGCAACTCTTTTTAATGTCTCCTAATATGGACGTTCAGCTTGTGTCCAAGAGCTTTGGAAAGCAGATCTGGTTAGCTGAGGAAGCGGGGATTAGAACTCCAGTCTCCTGGTCCCACAGGGGTCAAGAAATAGGTGAAGCAGGCCTACAAATGGACAGAGCTCACCCAAATTACACCGTTCCTGTACTCTGAACCTAAAGTGCTCTTTTGCCTGGTGCAAGTCATATCCTTGATGGGCTAAATTGTAGAAACCCAAAAGCAAAACTTGTTGTTCTTGTCCACAGATATGCAGGTCTGGATATGGACTAGTGAGTTAGAGGGATTGGTAGATTAGGGTGCATCAACAATTTTTGTATAGTTTTATGTATGGGCAATGTTGTTTTCAGAAAGTGCCATCTGTTGCAGCACTGCTCTCTGGACCAGAGTTACAATAGAGATGTCTTATTTATTTCTCCGTCTGTACCACACATGTATGCAAGGCCTATGAAGTGGATACGGCCAAGCAGAGCACTGCCCTAGCAGGTCCTGATTCAGGAAAGAAGTTTATTCCCATCTTGGCATAAACCGAACATTCTTTCCTAGTCCTTAAACAGTGTAACGAGTAAAGTCAGCTAGGCTTTGGGCAAACTCGAGATGCCCAGGGGCACTTGAGTTCTGTATTCGAGTTGACCCGGCTGATGGTGAAACATGCTTGACTGCTGCCGGTGGAACACCTTCCTAGAAGTTTTTAAACTCTGTGTTTAAAATGGAAAAACAAGACATTCAATGCTCTTTCACAGCCTCTGAGTCCTTCCCTCTTGATTCGTGGGAACCGCTGTCCCTTTGACCACAGGAATGCAGTAGGGCTGCACCCTTGAATAAAAGGGCATTGTGCAGCTGAAGTCCGGTGCCTCACCCCCAAGATGTGCAAACTCTGTTCGTGTTTGTCCTGCTCCTATTTATTCACGTTTTTGCAAAGTGCCTTTGTGTATCCTAGAGCGACGGTTACATACCTGGGGTAGTGTCTAATCGGGGTCACATCTCCATTCAGTATACTTCACGGCGCTACCGTTTTCTTACCAGGTTCTCAGTTAAATGCTCTGTTGCTGTTAACTTCTTCCTCGTGCTGTAGTTCTTAGAAATGTGTGATCTGCTTTAAACTTGTTATTTGGCTCCTTCATTTGTCTGTGTTCTTGGCCAGTGTTTTATCTGACGTTACCACCTCACCATTGCCTATTTATGGATCTCTGACAAGTCTGTTAAGTGCAGGTGTAGGCTTTGGGTGTCCCGTCCCACCTTTTTGTGCTTCAGACATAGCAATTCCCTGGTGATGAGGGGGACTTCCGACCAGTTTTCCAGCCTGTAGACATAACTATGCTCAGGTTTGTAGTTTTGCACTTTTTAGAATCTGCAAACTCTGTGCTACTGACAGAAATGACCCTGATTGCATGTTGGTAGCTATGTTCAGTTCACTACACTCCCACCCCCCTCAGATCTACTAGCTTGCACAGAAGGGATGTGGCTAGAAGCAGTCACCCTCCTGAAACTACAAAGAACTAAAAAGCTTGTACCATTAGCACAAGGTGGCCAAATGTGTCTAGAGTGAGCACAGGATCCAAAGGCTGGTTACTGGTGTCTGTAGAGTTGTCGAGGGCAGCCACATTCTTTAATGCTGTAGGTACAGCATGTTTGGTCTTCTACGATTTTTCTGCTTCTCAAAAGATGATGCATCCTTCACTCAAGCGCTGTTCACTGCCTCTAATAAACAAAACCTCTTATCCCCAAAGGTCGTGATGATGCAGTGTTAACCAGTGTGAACACAAGTAGAGAATGCGCTTAAACATTGAGCAAGGCGTAGGTGGCCTACTTGATACTGCTGGCATTTTGTTTATAGAGATAAAGTTAACAAAGCTACCATTTCATGTGTCCTCCAGACATGTTTGCCAGTCTAGTGGTGTTCTACAAATACCGCATATCTCGTTCTAGGCCTTGGATGCTTCCGTTGTCTTCTCTGCACAATTCAGTGAAGTGCCTGAGATAAGACCGCTTGTACAAACGCCACTTGTGAGTGGGAAAGCAGAACACAAGTGTGTGCTGTGTTCCCTGCTCAATCAGAGTAAAACTAACTTTGGCAAAGCCAATAGGTATCACTTATGCAAGAGCAATTGGTGTTGCCAGTGTGTATTAGCCATGGCGAATAGCAGTCATGCTGGTGTATTACATGGTTAAAAGTTAGTTTTGTGCAGTGTCATAGAGTGGAATATGTATAGTGTGGTAGTGCACTGCCCTTTGAGGCAACACATTTTCAGTTGAAATGACCACTACGTTACACTTACACAGGTATGCAGTTTATGAAACTATGTAGCCCACAAACAATTTGCGGAAATGGGATCATATTGTGTATTGATTTGTTTTGATCGTATAAAATATTTTGTGCTCGCTTCAGAATTAAAGAAATGCTTTCCTAATTCTGAAATATTTGCACAGTTCTTTATAGATATTTTACACTTGTTATATATTAGAAAACAATCTTTCCTTTCTCGCCCCCTAGACTGTCAAATAAATCCTGTCCCTTTAGAGTTGGAGAAAGGAAAATAAACACCAAGCTCCCGGGAAGATAGCCTGACTTTTGACCTCTTTCAATTCATCGCAAATGTGATGCGATAAACAGGCTCTCACCCTGGAGCATAAAGACTGCTTGTCAGCATAAAACAAAGCCAGCAAATAGAAGACAAGCAAATGTTAGTTATGTTATGTACAGCACAATTATATAGTGCATGGCTACTTAAGCAACTGGGTGTCCCAGTGCTAGCAGACCATGTGACCAGGTAAAAGATGGTAGAAAAGAGCCAGGTTTTGATCAGTTTCCTGAAGGCCCAATGATCCTGTGTGCTCCGGGCCATAAATGGAATGGAGTTCCAAAGGGCAGCGGCCCTCACCTTGAAAGAGCGCCCCCCTGCTCTGCACCTGCGTGTAGCAGGAATGCGGACCAAATGCTGGTCTGCAGAGTGCAGGGTGTGGGATGGAACATATGGTATGCAGAGCCCCTTCAAAATTTGGGGGCCCTGCCCATATAGGATCTTATGGGTGGTGCAGAGGGTCTTAAACTGGACTCTCTGTTCAATGGGCAGCCAATTGAGAACACAAAGAAGATTGGAAGTGCAGCAGTGTTTTGGCAGGGCAAAGAAGGCGAGCATTCTGTACCCGTTGGAGTCTTTTAGTAACAGTTTTATTTACGTCCAGAAAGTCCATTACAATAGTCTAGGCGGGAATGCACCACTGATTGCACAATTAATTGGCGCATCGAAAAAACCCAAGATGGGTTTTAGGCCACGTAGAAGGCCAAAACAGGTCCCTGCCACTTTTTTTGCATGAGACTCAAAGGAGAGGGTATTGTCCATAAGGACCCCTAAGTTCGTAACTGAATTTAAGGTGATCCTGATCTGGGTTGTTGAAAAATGTGAATTAAAAACAGAGTATCATCAGCATAGGCTATAATACGGATGTTCCGGGATTTTGCTAAAAGGGCCAGGGGCGAATACACGGTCCAATATTAGCAGCGTAACGCACATTAAAACCGATTATGTAAAACCAATGGGTGGGATGCATTATTAGGTGCACTTTCATAATGTCCCCAAGACGTCTTTAGCAACCAGACAGGTGAGCTGTTTGGTAAACTTCGACCTAATGACATTTATGATGGAATGCATGTACATCCCACTGTTTGGAAAAAGTTGTAATCCCGCAGAGTTATGTTGTGTTATGACAGAAAATCTGTTGAACATACGTTCTAGAGACTGCACACAGGGAAATGTAGTGTATGCTTGTGGTCCTAACAATTGGGATATTCTGCCTTAACCTCATCGCTGCAGCGCATATTTTTGCCCTACGCTGCTTTTTTCAAAAAGCCGCGTTAGATGACGAGCTCAGCTCGTCATCCGCACACGACCCCCCCGTGGCTGATGACAAGCTGAGCTCGTCATCCGCATCGAAGGGGTTAAAGCATCATTTGAGAATGTTGCTTTGTTGTAACCGGTCGACTCTTAAGCCAGAAGCAGCAAATTGAGTGGTCTCTCCCTTCAACAATAAATAAAACCATTTTTTTTGACTGGCTGCATACTAAGACGTGATTTGTGATTTGTTTGTGTTTGCTGCTCCAGGTCACTCTCATTCAGCAGAGTTCTAACACAAATTCAGCAGCTGCGTTAGTGGATCTTCAGTTCTAGTCTCTATTAAGTACCATTCTTTTTCGGCATCTTCTGTTCCCTGCGGTCTTGGCTGTGCTGCCTTACTTAGATATTGACAAATGTGTGCGGTGTCCCCTGCTAGATCTGGGTAAAGTGACATTACTCTTGCACTATGTGAACATCCCTCCGACTTTGCAGGGCAGAGTTGTTGTTTTATTTAGTGATGAATGGAACTCTGTCAAGAACATACTCCTTGGATGTTTTAAAAATTGCTCACAGGAAGTACGTTTGATATCCCAACTATTAAATTATATTGCCTTTAAGCAACTTCAAAGAATTTTGATTTGTTGTAATATGACCACTCCAAAGTCGGAAGCAAAGATAGCAGCCTTTGCACAATAAATTAGCCATTGGCATAATACCTTTTTTGAGACTGGTCATGGACTATGAATTGCATTTGTGTGTGGTTTTAAAAAAAAAGTTTTTTTTGTTTTTGGGGTGGGGGGGGGGAGGAGTTGTCAAATAGTAAATGCATGTTGAGCGATGTGATTTGAATTGCAGTACTTATCTTTAGAATTTAGCAATTTAAAAGTTTCTTGAGTTTCAAGTGAGTGGTGTAAACTGTATGCAGACTAAATTAAGTAGCACAGTGTGCTTCGGCCTTCAACACACTGTGAATGGTTCAGACCATGGCGGAAGCCTCCCAGGTGCTACGCAAATATTCTGGTCACTTCCACGCATGTACACGGCGCTGCCATAGAGCCAACGACCCTCTGAGTTTGCGATTCTCTGCATAAATCCCATTCAAATGTCCCCCCTTTAGTTCTCCACCATCGTTCTATTCCATCCTTCATTGCTTCATTCCTCTAAGTTTTGTATCACGTTTTTTTTCTCTCCTCTAGTTAAAGGCAGACGTGGAAAAGCATTCCGGGGAGAACTACAATGAATTTGTCGCCACTGAGTACAAGACTCAGGTTGTTGCTGGAATGAATTACTTCATTAAGGTAAGTGGACGTCAGTGTTTTATATGACAGGTCACTCAACTACATTGGTTTTATTGGAGATTCCCACAGTGAGCACATGTCCATGTTAATTCTTGAGGAATCTGGTGTACCCATCCAGCTGTTTACTGATGACTCTCATACATCAAATCAAAACAGGTTAGCCAGTGATCTTGGAACAGACGTGATTACTGTCCATTGCTGGCTTGCACCCTATGCTCCCGTTGAGACTGAATAGTCCCTTGCATGGTAATGGACATGGACTCTGCCCTGAGTGCCCCAAATGTAATGGTGTCTAGATCTCTGCTGATGATTTATGTAGTCCTGAGTGAAGCAATTGTAGATGGAATAGGTATGAAACAATATACTTATTTATGCAGTGACCTATATACATGTTAAATAGAATATTATGACCATAAGTAATATGTCCATTTGTTAAGCAGAATTAATGAGTATCTATATATTTCTAAACATGATTATTACACATATTTATACAAAGGAATAAACCTACGGGATATGCTGTATATTAGAGTGTGGTGGTTATGAGCCAACTCTTTAGTAGTCTTCTGAAGATAAGGTAGTTATCCGTGTATCTTATATTTGGGGGTAAAGAGTTCCATAATTTGGCTGCTTGAACAAAAGGTTGTGCCACCTATGGGTTTTTTTCTTCCCTTTCCGTGGCATGCGGACCTTCTGGCATTCAGGAAAGCCATCAAAACCCACCTCTTTCAGTAATCTCCCCTTCTCCCCTCTGATGCTTTCTTCTTTTCTGCCTTCAGCCTCTCTCGCAGCGCCGGGACGCCCCTTGGCTGGGGCAGCCGAGCGCTATATAAATCCCATTAACATTAACATTCTTGTATGGTGGGATTTTGAGGCGAGGTGTCACTCTAGAGCGGAGGTTCCTTTGAATGAATTTGGGGATTTTATTCCTCGCTTTTATTCCTCATGAGGAGCAGCCCTGTTCCATCTATCACTTTGTGGGTGATACAAAGCAGGTTGAATGTAGATCTCTGGTAACCAATAACCAATGTAGGGCCTTCAAGGCAGTGGAAAAGTGGGCGTGTGGCTTTATATGGTAGAGTAGACTGGCAGCAGGGTTCTGGATCCGTTGTCTTTTCATACTTAAGATCGGTGGTAGAGGTTATTGGTGTGATCGAGTTTAGACACAACTATAGAGATAGTAGCCTGGACCGTGTGTGGAAATCTCAGATGGGGGAAGATGCGTCTCAGAGCTATTATAGTAATGAAGCTTTAGCTTACTAGTTTGTCCACTTGGGCATTTGCTGATAGCTTAGAGTCCGTGGTAATTTTGAGGTTTCTTTCTTCCTTAGCTAATTTAGTCAGAGATCCAAGATCACTAGGTGGTGAGTGGGTCATCATTTTTCCAGTCGCCACACATGAGTATTTGCGTTTTGGAATCATTCAGTTTGAGATGGCTCTGTCATCCACTGATCAACTGCTCTGAGGCAACTGAAAATGTGAGCGTTTTAAATGTCTTTGGGACTGTCCAGTTTAAGGAGTATTTGTGAGTGGTCTGCATAGTTATAGCATGTGAGGTGAAATGCATTGAGCAGCGCTGGTAATGACTTCATGTAGATGTTGAATAGCATGGGTGAGGTGATGGAGACTAGAGGGACCCCTGCTTTTGTGAAGGACGGTTTGGATGAGAAAGTGGGGGTATGGATAACATAGGTTTTCTTTTGAAGGTAGGATGCCATCTAGTCTAAAGCAGTCTCCTTTATGCCGGCTTGTAAAGTCCTGGTCAACTGTGTCAAAGGCACCTGAGAGGTCCAAGAGAAGTAGTGCAGTAACCCAATTCCTGTCAATTGTGTTAAGCTCCTCCCAGATGGCAGTGAGGGCAGATTCTGTGCCTCTTTCTGGACGGAATCCTATTTGGTCGTCAAATTATGAAATTATCTTCAATGAATTTTTTTTTTTTTTTTTTTTTTACATATCAAAATACTTTTATTCACAAAAACGTCATTTCACATGTCTAAAAATCAGACCTCTGCAAATGGACCACTACTTTGGACATGTCCCACACAGCATCCTAGCTTAGACTAATTCTGAATTGTGAGATTTGCAGTATCATTCTCTCAATTACATTGACTTGTAATGTGGAAGTAAAAGTGAAAATCATGGGTATTGGTAATTGGGTAGATGATCTGTATGGTGCCAGGATTAGTATTCCACACAAATTGACATTTGTTAAGATAAATGGAAACCTCACAATTTACCTAATGGATAAAATGTCCTTGTGACTGCCTGGAATGTGGGAAAGTATGTTTCTAGACTGCAATAGGTTTCCCTGGTTGCAGGATATAAAATAACTGCGAAAAATGCAGATATGACAATGAGATAGGAAGCCTCAAAATTTAGCATCAGGTAAGCTTAATAATGTCAAGTAGGATCCACCGGGAACACCATGGAAGAAGAGCTCCCAAGACCTTCTCTGTTACTAATGGTGGAAAATATGCAACACTGCTCCAAAGTCAATAGAAACATCCACTACAAGATGCCATGCTAGATTTACTTTTTCTTCTTTGATACAAAGGTACAACCAAATGGCGATCGGATGTAGGAGGAGCTATGAAAAGTTCAACATTTTCTCGGTCAACCTGAAAATTCAGAATACGGATAGTGCTGTTGAGAAGGCATGGGGTCTGTAGAAGATAGCGCCTTGCTAATGAATTCCTGAGTCTTACAATGAAAAGCAAAACACCCTCTTGCCAGTTTGCATATGTTCTGAGAGACTGACAACTCTTTTCAGAAATCCCTTCTTAAATGGTTTGACCAAGACTTCCTTTCCAGGTATAATGAATAGTGAAGGGCATTCCATGAACAGTAGGAGTAAGGTAGTCCTATTCAACTGAATTGGAAATCTTATCAGATTTTCACTACTTGGGCTGAAATACAGGGGCTTTTCCGCTTCTCTGTCCCAGGATCTTCCCTCTTAATAAAGAGCCGCCCATACGTTCCACCAACTTGACCTTTCGTCAGTCGTCCTGGATTCACGCACACACAGCCAATGACATCCTTTATGAAATAGCGCAACTCAGAAGGCACAATGAAGACATCGGGTGTGACGTGCATCTGCGCGTGGGTGTAGAAACTCTCATAGTCTATGTTGATCTCCTCGGAAGGTGGATACAATGGATAGTAGCTTCTTTGGGTCAATACATGCTTCAGGATTCTGCTGAAACGGTCGGAGGGGCCCGAAGAGCTACTGATCTCCTCAGCACCCATGTGAAAGAGAAGGTCTGTAGACGTCACACCACACCGTTGACATCTAGGGTGCAGGGGTCAGAAACAAAATGCACCCTCTGTTTATCCTCTTTGGCGACATCGTAGCAGCTGAAAGGAGGCTGTGGATATACAAACTCGTGGTGCACATCTCTAAACGAAGGAACCACCACCAACTGAGAACCGGCGCTCCTTGTCCCTTCGATAATTGTCTTGAGGCACCTATTAAATACATCCTCAAATGGCACTGTAAGCAGACAGTTCTCAACTTGCTCATGCCTTGCATCCAAGAAAGGTCCGAGCAGAAAACAAACATCCGGCTTGTCTCGGTTCACAATATCGATAAGATCCATCATGGGGTCGAAAGTGATGCTGTCCGACGTTGTGTAGGGTCCACAGGCGATCAGAACCATCTGCTGCTCTATCCAGGAACTCATAGAAGTAGAAGTGGCTGAAGAGGATCTACTGGATTCTTATGGTACCCCAGCAAAAGGTTCTCAGAAACGGACCCTCAGCACGCCTGAGAACCCCCAGTCTAAGAGGATCTCTGCTATTGCCCGAAGTCCACATCTGCTGTTGTCACCCTCCAGCTTTTCACCCAGTGCTACCCCCTCTCAGAAGTATGGCACACGTGGAAGTCGAGGTGAGGTGGTCACCTCATTTGGAGCAGTACATGGTACCTCATGGAGTGGAAGTGGTGGCCATAGCGCCAAAGTGAAGCTCTTCGGCCCTGATGAGGAGTTACTCACAAAAAGCTACAAATTCATGTTCCAGAAACTTCTAGATATCCGGGAAGTTTTGTCTGCTAAAATTGAGGACCTCGGCTGTACCTTGAAGGATCATTTCCACATTGAAGAGTTCTCCGCAGTATCCATGCCTGCCCAGGAACCGGTCACGCTGCTGGGACAGATCGGCTGCGACAGCAATGGGAAGCTGAATGCCAAGTCTGTAGTCTTGGAGGGGGACCAGGAACACTCTTCAGGCATGCAGGTGCCAGTAGACCTGTCTGAGCTGAAGGAGTTCTCCCTGTTCCCGGGCCAGGTGGTAGTGATGGAGGGTACAAACAGCACAGGTCGGAAACTGGTGGCCTCCAAATTATATGAGGGGGTGCCGCTTTCTTCCTACGAGCCTATCTTCAATGAATTGTGACCTCTTGGGCGAACGCTGCTCTTTCTATCAGTTTGCACAGGAAAGGTCCATTTATAATCGGTCTGTGGCTGTCTGGGTTCAGCTGGTCCAGGTTCCTTTTCTTTAGTAAGGGACGATTATATGCTTTTTAGTAGGTCTTCTGGAAATATTCCCATAGTTTATAAACTGTTGATGATTCTTCTTACTGGTCTGGCAGCAGAGGTAGTTAGAAGAATTTTCTTGAAGGTTTGTGGTGGACATGGGTCAGAAGGCCTGCTGGCCTTTACCAGGTCCATAAAATCATTGTGTGATATTTGTTGGAATGAATGTAGGGGCTTGGTTAGCCTGCTCTTGAAGTGTTTTTAGGAAAAGGCTTTGTGCTGGTGGTTTTTAGGTCGAGCCTGAGCAGCGCATGCGCTGCTCTGTGAACCATGCTGTGTAGAGTTAGGAATTTGAAGATGCCCATATTTTTCATTGGCTTGTGTTGTCCTTTGTAAATGCTGGCTTCTGATTCCTTAATCGCCTTGTTAGTCCCTCCATGTCTTTATTTGAAACCTCCCATGGCAACTGGCCCTTTTACTTCTGTTGCAACACATTATGTTTTAGTTCGCTTGTAAGCATTAGTTTCTTTAATGCATTTTGCCCTACTGCAGGCACAACGTGCTTTCCTTGCAGTGCACCGTGCGCGCTTTCACTTTCCAAGCAGCTGGTACAATGACGGACGCAACTTTGGGATGCAATAGGTCTCACATTTACCAGAGTTTGAGCTATTGGCATTGTAAATGCCAATAGCTTAAACTCTCGCAAATGCGAGACCTATTCCATCGCAAATATCTTTTTGTCAAAGCCCCCATGCCATACCTTCATGTGCATGAATGCCGCCCCCATTTCTTTAGAAGAGCCGTGTCTAAGGAAAGTTGCAAGGCCGCTATTGACATGAAACTGCGGAATGGGGGTGTCTACAAAAAAAATGCATCCGTTTGACAAACGGATGCTTTTTAAAATGTATTTTTTATTTTTTTTAAAGCCTTGTGGGAGGGGTCCTGAGCTGAAGTGACACTAACTAAACTAATAACTGGAACGATGTTAAAATAAATGGAGTCTCCGAGAAAATCTTACACAACTAGCCATCTGTATTAATGACATTTTACAATGACTCCGTGTTGGAAATTAAGTTAGTGGTTGGTCATTTTAAAACTATGTATCATTAAAACTAATCCTTTTGAAAAATCACGTTTCACCTTACCATTTTTACATTTGCTTTTAAGCTTTTAAAAAAAAATTAAATGAAAAAGCTACTTTAGTAGCGAGGGTGAGCAGACAAAGGCTTCACGGAGGTAGTGTGGGCGGGGTAGTAAGAGCTTAGAACCCAGCAGCAGTCCCAATAACCTTGTTGAACCGGAGTGTTCATATTTCATGTAGGAGAAACTACTTTAATCTTTCAGTAAAACTAAATTCTACATGGTTAAACATATTAAAGGATGTTCAGCACTGAAGCGCTAAACCACGTACCCCCTCCCTCTCTGGTGACCCTCTCTGCACGAAGAGTCTTGTTGATCATGTCCGTGGGATCTAGATCTTGGGCATCAACATAATGCAGGTGCCGATACTGGAAAATACACTCACTGGTCAGATCTGCAACTCTGGTCAGTGTATTGTGCCCTGTTGCTGGGAAATGGTGATGGGGAGCAGTCGAGTTAATAAATGGGACCGGGAACGAGCTAGTGAGGGGGGAACTTTCAGAGGACTGGTTGCACTTAGCAGGATTACTAGGGAGCAAGGCTACTCTGGTGTCTGGTACTACACCAGAAGGTTCCAGATATTTAGACGCCAAGTAAAAACGCTACATTCAAGCATATACTTGATATTTAAGCCAGGAAAACTAGACTTCCGTCTGAGAAATTAATCGAAGTATTTTTACTATTGACTCGATACTAGGATATAAAATTGCAATTTCGGTGAATTTCAAGCCCCGATGAAGTCCTGGTGAAGAGTTAGCTAGGAATGTATGAAGAACCATATGCAAGGGGAAAAAAATAATCTGTCTAAAGATATATTGTCCTTCAGTGTGCATTCAATGATAACTCCGAAACTATTGTAGGTTTTCCTGGTATTAGAGGGCAGCGGTGTAGCCGCTCTTCTCTTGTGCCTAATTTATCTACTTATGGGATCTCTTAATTCACTGCATAGACTTCTTGTTTGCTTTCAAAACTGGTGACCTTCCAGTGCTAGTATGGCGAGAGTGTGCAATTCTCATTTTCATGGCCTGCTGCCTTGCACAGTGCTACTGATGCCGCGTCTCTTACGCCTCATTGGGAAGGAAGTTTAAACTCTCACACAATGACACAACTCCCCCATTGTCACTAATGTTTGATTCCCTGCTAGTCCTACTACTCCATTACTTAGCCAAAAAGCCCTATTTTGTTTTTGTCACTTGAAAAAATAACAATTATAAAAAATGAATGTTATGTTCCCACTCCTAATTGAGAATCCTTTCACAATCCCTTGTAAAAATAAGTCAGTCCCTTATTTATACATTTCTAAAAATCAGTTACATTTGTGTTCCCAGCATATGATGGGTAAAAAAAAAATATCTCTAGCCATAAACTTGGGCAAGAGCGATGCCATTCAGTGTGCTAAATAGGTTCTATATGAATATATCAGTCTCTGCCTGTCGTTTACTTTCAAAAATATGAAGAGTGCCTGTCGGGCTGAGCAAAACCCAGCCTGACACACTCTTCATGTTCAGTCAGGCAGTCGGGCGCTGTACATGTGCTAAATGTGCACGCGCCTGGCAGCCTAAGCACACTTTTACCTGGCTGAAGATTTCACTGCCCTGAGAGCATGACCTCCCCAGACAGACCAAGTGCTGTGAGGTCCCACTCTCCTGCCACCCCCAACCCCCTTCCCATACGGTGCTAATCACAGACTGACTCTGACCTGGGCACCTCTGCTTTAAGCCCTGAAGTGCCCAGGGCAGACTGTCCATAAGTTACACGCCATCACTGTGGTTCGGTGCGGTCAGCAAGTCTCACTAACCCCATCCTACTTTGTGACTAGTAAGGGAAGGTCCTCTCATTGGCTGTCCAATGATCAGGTCAGCCAATGAGAGGTGGTGGCAGGATCTTCTGGCAGTCCCCACCCAAAGCCTCCAGGAACCAGAGGCTTCCCTCTTGACACCCAATGTCACCGCCTAGTAAGGTGTGTTTTTTTTATTTACTTTGTATTAATGTTGGGGGGTTTGGGTGAATGTATGTGTATTTCTGAATGCTGTGAATGGATGAGTGAGTGCATGTGGATGGGTGAGTGTGCACCTGCTTGTGGCCTGCCCCACTGCTTGGGCACCAGAGTATAGACGGGGCCCCTGGAATTATGTGGCAGGGCAGACTAAATTAGGCGGCAGGAAAAAGCCAAATTGGGCATCACATTTTGGGACTGTATTACTTCATTATTTTGTATTTTTTCCACATAGTAATACTGTCTGGACCAATATTTCACCTCATTAGTACCAGTTTAACTGTTCAACACATAAATAAGCAACTGAAAGATGACCAGTTAACATTTGCAAAGTTTCTTCCATAGCATTCAGACCTATATCCCCTCGTTAGTAACATTTGATCTATTTGGACTAGAAACAATATATGTTTTTTATGGTTAAAATCTGCATATTGTGCAGCAGATTATGGATTGTGGCGCAAATCCCTAATTATGCAAAATGGGCTGCGGCTGCAGAGTCGCATAGTTCCAGTGGCCCTGAATATTGGTGTAACTTCAAGACTTTATTGCTGCATGTTTGCTGTACTTCCTCAGGCAACGTTTGATAATTTCATATAGATTGATAAGGTGTAGTATTTGTATCCGTCTCTTCATAGCATAGATGACTTGGGAAGTGTAAGACTGAGCATTTTGAATAAGGATGGGTCTCCTGGCCTTCCTTTCTCTGCACTCTCAAACATTAGCTTTTCGTGCACTTCCATAACCCAGGTCCCAGGAAAAATCTGAGCAGGTCTGCATCTTTCATCTGTTCACCATGAAGCCAGCACCCAATTCAAGCCTGGCCAGCTCTGTCGTGTGTGTTTTTTTTATTCTTTATACATTGACCTAGAAATGTTAGGAAGTGGGCCAATATTTACCAGTTAATGTATCTTTATTTTCTCTTTCTGTACTTGATCTAAACTTTTTTTTTTCTGTTCTTCAGGTCCATGTTGGCTGTGAGTCGTATGTACATCTGCGTGTATATAAGCCCCTTCCACATACCGGGAAGCCAGCCGAGCTTTCTTCCTGTCAGACGTCAAAAACCAAGCATGACTCGATAAGCTACTTCTGAGCCCGCAGCGCCTGCCCCCCTGGCCCACTTAATCATGGGTAGCACAGTTGCTTGATTTGTCGAAAGAATGTATTCTGCCTTTGCTGCTTCTGTGTAATGAATTCCAAGTATATCAAATTTACTTTTGCACATGTTTTGATAAAGTAACCATTTTAGACTTCATTTTGATTTGCGTGGTTCTTCCTGTTGTGTCGAGCTGATGGTCGTTGCTGAACGAAGCCAGCTTTCTGTGGTGGCCTTTTGGTTGCTCACTGTTTGCCATCTATCGCTAGCTCTCAAAGACCTGGTGTATAGTCTGAAATTAAGATCATTACTCCCACTTACCTGCCCATGAGTCGAAGGCTCCTAGTGTGCACCTGTGTGTCATCTGTTGCTACCCAACACACAAGTACACATCTCTGGAGCGTATGGCTGAGTTTAGCGTTTCCATGCTTTGTGTTGCAAGGGTTGGCTGTGCCATAGGACAGTATTTGTCAATTGATCCTGTATCCTTTCCTCCCCTGTGGTGAATTAATGTTAATACAGGTGTGACATCTGTATCTTTCTGGGGCTAGCTTCATTGATGGGCTGCACTCAGTTAGAAATTCCTGCCATTGGACTGCAGAGGTAAAATCTAGCAATTGATCATTATAGGTATCTACATAGATGTTACAAGTAATTGCATAAAAGCAATGGGTAGCAAACAATGGAACAGTGGAGAAATCTGTATTCTCTTTTTAGGATGGACTTGGGACTCTCACCACCTTATGTTGTATATTTGTATAGCGCACAACTCGCACAGGAGGGTGTCCTGGTGCTGAAAGCAGAAGTTGCATGGTCTAAGCCGGGGCTAGGTGAAGAGCCACGTCTCCAGTTTCTTGTGGATCTCAAAAGGCAAGTAGGATGCTCTGATGTGCAAGGGCTAGTAGTTCCAGGCTTTAGGATTGAGGTAGAAGGCACGACCACCAGTTCTAAATATGTTGGGCAGGGGCTGCATAGGGGAGGGTGAATGGGAGTCCAGCCGAGCAGAGGTGTTTGGTAGGCTTATGAAAGTTTAAACAATTGTTGAGGAACATTGGGTCAATGTTGTGTAAAAGTGGCATGGGGCGACTACCACCAGTCAGACCATTTCCTTGTGGACAATGCAGTGTCCCAGAGAAGGCCACTGATCCGGTTGGGCTTTAAATTAGACTGAAACATGTTAAAGCATTGATCCACAGATGTAGGAACATAAATTCCTAACTTACACCTTTTGGATTATATTGTCTTTTTTTTTCCCCTGGTCTCAGAGCGCTTGACAATTAATCATGTGTGTAAATAAAATTTATATATCTCAACCAACTCAGGACGGCAAAACACCCACATTTTCCTTGGCGACTACAATCTCCATTGGAATGATTGCTGTGACACAGTGGTGAATAGCCTCAAAAACTTCCTTGACGCCCTTGATCTCACCCAAATATGCAATAGCCCGACCCATGTGAGAGGCTCTATCCTTGACCTCCTCATTTCCAAAGAGGACTCTATTCAACTTGAGTCAATCCAACCTTGTGACTGGTCAGATCATCATATTGTCTCCTTCATCAATGAAAAAGTTAAATTTAACCCAGTTCAACCCTCCAAGCCCAAAGTTTGGAAAAGAGACATGAAGAAACTCAACCCAAACTCCTTACCGCCTAACAGCTACAATCTCTTACTTCCTCCGTCCGGCGTTACGGACGTTCAACTGCTGACTGACCATTATTTCAATGCTATGACCACAATCAATGAGGCTGCACCCATGCAACTGAAAAGAGTTGCGTCCAAGATCTCCAACCCATGGTATGACGGGAGCCTCAATGAAGATAGACGGGCCATGCGAATGGCAGAGCGCACCTGGAGATCAGCCCCCTCTGCACTGCACCTAAAAACTCTGAAAAAACAGAGAAACGCCTACTTCAGGAAAATAAAACGCTCAAAGATTTCTTCAGCCTCCAGCTCGCCCAAGCAAAAAACCGCCCAAGAAAACAGTTTGAGCTAATCAGAACACAATCCAAAGAACAACCCCAGACACTCAGCACCAGGGGCGCTACACCTTCCTGTGAAGACATCTCTGCTTTCTTCTCTGCTTTCTTTAACCAAAAAACCGACAACATAAGAACCTATCCTTTACTCCAACCCCCAACACACAGCACCGTCTGAACCAAAGAACAATGCTACATGGTCATCCTTTGGCACCTACTCCGAAGAAGAAATTGGCAGACTGCTCAGCACCCTGAAACCATCCAATCACCTCTCTGACCCCCTTCCTGCTAACGCTTTAAAAGTCTTTACCCCGTCGCTCCTCCCACTTTGGACTAAGATCATCAATAGCTCTCTTCAACAAGGATCCATCCCTAACGCCCTCAAAGTCGGACAAGTCACACCATTACTAAAAAACCAACAGCAGATACCACTGATCTAAACAATTACCGTCCTATTACAAATATTCCCACGCTCGCTAAACTGTTGGAAAAATGCGTACAGCTACAACTGACTAATCACATAAATAATTTTGATCTCATCAACCCTCATCAATCAGGCTTCCGAGCAGGGCACAGTACCGAAACTGCTATAGCTCACATAGTTGACGACGCCCTCCAAATCCTAGACCAAAATGATACCTGCCTCCTCATCCTTCTTGATCTCTCTTCAGCATTCGACACAGTTAAACATGAGAACCTACTCGAACTATTAAACACAAGAATGGGTATATCTGGGACTGTTCTCAAGTGGTTCACTTCCTTTCTACACAACCGGTCTCAGCGATTCAAAAGCAACAACCTGATGTCCTCCTCGGTACCTGTATCGTTAGGCGTCCCTCAAGGTTCCTCCCTCTCCCCTACACTGTTCAACCTAGTTATGGAACCTCTCACTACTCTGTTACAAGCATCCAATGTTCACTTTCACATGTATGCCGACGACACCCAACTTTATCTCAAAATACAATCCCCCAAGGACATCATGCTTCTGAACTCCACGATCAGAAACACCCAATCCTGGCTTGCAGAGAATCACCTCAAACTCAATGCGTTGAAGACTGAGTTCCTCCTGATCTCACCGCCCGCAAAAATCTCTACCGCTCAAACTTGGCTCAAGCACCTAACTGCTCTCAATGTACAACCTACCATCGTTGACTCAGCAAAATCTTTAGGCATAACACTTGACGCCAATCTCAACATGCAGCAGCACATCAGCAAGGCAACCAAAGGAGCGAACTTCCATATCAATACCTTGAGAAAACTCAAACCCTTCCTTCCAGCCAAAGACTTTCAAACTGCAGTACAATCTATAGTCATCACGCACATAGAATACGGCAGCATCGCCCTCTGCGGGCTCCCCCTAACCAAAACGGCACCCCTAAGAGCGTCCCTTAACGCTGCAGCGAGACTCATCACTGGTTCAAAAAAACACTTGCATATTTCCCCTGACTTTAAATCCCTGAACTGGTTACCTTTTGAAGCCAGAATACATCTGAAAATCGCCTGCATGACACACAAGGCTATACACATGAACTCACCCGCCTACCTCTCTCAAAAGCTGACAATTTCGGGCGGCTCTAGAACTACTAGAAGCACAAACAATCTTCTGCTGAAGCCTCGAAGATTTCGGAAGGTAAAAACCTATAAACGCTCCTTCTCAGGAATGGCGCCCAGGATCTGGAACTCACTCCCTCCTGAAACCAGGCTCATCTCCTCCAACAAACTTTTTAAGAAAGAAGTAAAAGCGATCCTCATGGCTAAATACACATGAACTATTATTCTGTATTTCCCAGGACTCAGCGCTGTACTACCTACCTGACCCCTTGGTCTATTTGTATTATCGACTCACTTGATTGTATACGTTCCCTCTCTGTATATCTTATTTTTATATTGTTGACGCACCTATCTGACTTTGCACCCTGTACCCACACCACCTCAAATATTACCTACTGTTGTATTACTGATTCTCCTGCGTGACTATGCACCCTGTACTCTCCTACCTCAACGATGCCTACCTCTATGCTATTTACAAAAGTAGTTTAAGCACGCTTAAACAAGTATATGCTCCCTCTTTTTGTACTTTCATATTATTGGCGTACCTGTTTGACTATGCACCTTGTACCTACACTACCTCAACTATGACCTACCTCTTGTATTTTAACCCACCTATGTAACTATGCATATCATACCTAACTACCTCAACTATTACCTAATATTATGCTATCACCCCATGTCCTTGTAAAGCACTCTGATATCTGCAAAGATCTTGTTCGCGCTATATAAATCTTTGAAAATAAATAAATAGAAGTATATGATGTGTTGCATAAGACAGTAAGGGTTACATTAGGAGGACTGCAATTTACGAACTGCAAGTAACAAAAGGATATTAGTTAAAAGCAGTAACCCGTTTACCATCTACATAAATCTATCTAACATCCAAGCGCACATTGCCTAGTAAAAAAAAATGCAGAACAATACTAGCTGCATCTTTTATTTTTGCTTGCGGCAAAATAAAATGTGGATAAATACAGAAAAAATGATTTTAAAAAAAATGGTCAAAAAATAAATATGGATAAATACAGAAGGAAATGTAAAAAAAATACCATAAAACCGGGAGCCCTAATTATGAGGACTAAGGGCTATAGTGTTGTAAAAGAAATAAATCCAATAGCAGAATTTAAATTGTTTGTTTAAATACTGGGATAAAACAAAACATCTAACGTTCTTACAGTGTGTTTATATCTCTTTTCTCCAGTGACTTGACTAAGTCAAATGCAAGCCTCTCAAGTACCTGTGAAGTGACCAGCTGTGCGCATTTGTTTTCCATCAATTGCTTCTAGGGCTGCGTCTTCCTCCTCACCGGCCCCCACCCCAATAGCTTCCAGCCAGGATACTTAAACAAAAGGGGGCCTGATGGCCCTTTAATGTCCACCTTTGTTATGGGCTCAGCTGAAATTGAATAAGCCCTCTCCTGCACTGGGACAGGTTTGTCTTCTCCTGACACACAGCAGCAAAGGTTTATTGGTATTTTTCTATCTCTAAATCCAGACGAAAAACAATATTTTTCCGTCTGTATTTATATGCAAAGATCCGTGTAAACGGAAAACCGGGAGCCTCAATTATAAAGTAACCAAATGGGCTCTATCTGGCATTCTTGACCCAGTGAAAGGGTATGTGTTTGTTGTGTTTGTGTGTTTGTTTTTGTTCCTAGATCTCCTGCTGCATGCTAGGCCAGATGTAGGTTTTTCAGAGTATCTTCAGATTCTTTGCCATCACTGCAGTTAAGTCTCCCAAGGGAAGACGGATAACAGTAGCGTGGTGGTTAAACATTCCAGTGACTAGAATCTAAAAGGTCTTTATTTCCACATCTGGTTCAAAATGTTGGCCAGCTCTGCTCTTTTGGTTAGTTCTGCAAGGACCCGGATGTCCACTTGGCTGTAACCTGCCTTCTCATTTCTATAAGACCAATGCTGAATAAATATTGAAGGTGCACAATGACCATCTTTGAATGACTGTAAATCTTGATGCTAGTGTAGAGTGTGAGTGCAGTAGACCTGTGAGAATTGTCATTCTATTAGGAACCTGCAGTATGTATAGATTAATGGCAAAATCCACCAGGACAGTCTGTATGAAGGTGGTTGTTGCAGCTGATAAAAACTGGTTGGAGCACAAACCAATTATTTTATATTGATGTACCGATAATTGAATTGAAACAGGAGGCAAGCTAAACTGAAAAAGCTTGTTTTTTTTTCTAACGAAGACCTATTTGAGCTGGAAGAGTTAGAGTATGATATTTTACAAGAAGTAGAGAACAAGTTTCTTATGTTTTACTAAGAATCAGATAAGCCCAACAGAGTTGAGCAGGTTCTGGGAAAAATGATTTCCCTGTACCAAGCTGGGTGATTAGAATGCCGTAACAGCGATAAAGCTAGGTACTATGCCTGCAAACCAGTGTTACCGATCAACAGTGCAAATAATTGTCTGCCATGTATCCGATGGTTCATAAATCACATCTATGAAAGTATGAAGTAAATCGTAACAGAAATCTGTCCCTAAATGGAGTTGGTCAGCATACTTGGTAATAGCAATGGGGAACAAAATAATGACGTATAGAATGGGTACATGTATCTGAGCTGTGTTCCTCCCCAAAGATGGCGTCAAGGTTTTGAAAACCGCCACCACTTGGGTTATTTGGGAAAGGCTCTGTCACTTGATCTGACAGATGCAGTTTTGGCCGATCCACCTAAGCAGAGGCAAATTGATGAGCTGATGTGGGAGGTGAAACAGGACTATAAGTGAGCCGGAGACCGGTGGTTCTCTGGGGAGATTCAGGTGTGGGCAGGCAACTGTAAAGAGGTCCTCAGACCGTGCCCTTGTGTGCATGACTACCAGCCTGGCAGAATTACAACAAGTGCTTAAGCATGGGTGTACTATTGAGAAGTGTCAGTAGGAAAATCACAAGACTGGGCTGGTGAATGGGAAGTGACCACTTCTCCATTTACAGACTTCTTGTCAGGCGGGAGACCTGCCTTGCACCCTTGGGTAACCACACAAATCGGTATGTATTAATAGCTACACGTCTACTTGCATCACTGTGATAGATCAGCATTTTGCATGGTCCGCCCCTCAGGTGAACGCGTTCATGCTGGTATCTGCCTGTACTCTCTGTAGAGCGTGCAGCTCTGCAGATAGAAGTGAAGAAGAAAAGCAAAAATTAATCCAAATACAGAGCAAGCCCCATGCATTTTTGGCACCATAACGGCCCTTCTGGGAGAATGATTTCTATTACTCACCTCAGTAAGTGGAGGCATCATCTTCCGATTTGCAGTTTGTGTAAAGATGATGCGCTCCTCTATAAACACACAAATCTAGTAGAATGCAATCATGCATTCCTTTGAGTAAAGCGAGCTTTACACATTAACAGCCTTCCACTTGTCTTACTTACCACTACTATGATCCCCAAAATAACATTTCTAGACTCTCTCCTACTCTACCCCTCTTTGCATCATCTGACACCTCTTTTACTATACCGATACCCTAAAACAAACTTTTCTAAACTCTTCCCTCTGACTCCTCCCTTCCAACTCCTTCTTTGGGCTCACGCCTGCGTTGCAGTGCATAGCACTGCTCGCGCAGTGCGAGAGCTCTTTTGTAGGGGCTTTAAAACTGTACCTAGAAATTGCACCTGCTCGTGTGTGTGCTTTTCTTTTTTGTTACGGGATTGGCTTGTGCCTGCTTATTTCAGAAACCGAGCACGCAATAGGCCACAGGTGGGCGCGTTGCCTGCCCATGGTCTATTGGTGTCTGTTACCCACGCAGGGTAACATGTGGTTTGCATTATCGTGCGCAGACGCGTGCACGATAATGCAAAATACATGGTTCGCTGCGACGCGCGCACCACTCGTGTGCTATTTGCCGTCAATGCTCCCGATGTGTCCGAGGTTCAGGAAGTGCTGGTAGAGTATTAAGAGTGGAGGCTTAAACGCTTGTTCTTTATGAGGAGGGTCAAGGATTTCATCATATTCTTAAAAATCCCAGTTTATGCATTGTTTCCATCAACTCTACTCTTCTGGCATTGACACTGCAAGTTTACCTTTAATAACCAATCTTCTAGGAAAGGGTACATGTGTATCTTCTGTATTCCCGAAGAAGCTGCTACTACTATCTAGGCTCTAGGATTCTAAAACCAGTGTCGCGCCTCAGGTGAAAATAAAGTTTCGGCTGCCATCGAAATGGCCTCTGATCCTCCCCCGGCCTCAGCTGTTATTTACACTAAGAGCCTCGGAAGGGAGGCTAGGATGTAACGTGGGTTAAAACATGGTCTTCCCCCTTCCATATTTACTCGCTGTTTCTCTGCGCAGGGCAGGCACAGCCGAATCACGACCCGTAGCGCTGCAGGGCTCAGCTTCCCTGCTTTGAGGCGCTTTACATAATGGATGCCCCAACTACCTTGATGGCACTGGACTTGGTAAAGGTCAAATGTTGAGCAAATGCAAGTATATGATTACGTGGCCTCCAAGCTAAGCATGGCGCCATATTTGAGTAAATAAAGCATACAAATGAAATAAAAATGTGTAGCGTCAATTGCATGGATTGCCTCTGTCAGCTGGTCTCGGACCATCCGTTCACACAAATGTGTTTACAGAAGACTCATTAACTCACGGAGCTATCGCGGCTGTATCATAGCTGGACTCCTGATCAATCGAAGGATGTGATGTCGCGTGGGCATAGGCCTCGCATTATTAAAGTTTGAGCTATTGGTCTTGCATTATTTAGCGATGCCAATAGCTCAAACTTTGATAATGCGTGACCTAGTGCATTGCAAATGCTTGTTACTCATCCAAAAGCCTCCTCCTCCTACTGCTAAACTCCCCCCCCCCCCCCCCCCCAAGTTTTCCACTCTTTTATCCTTCCACTATCCTTTTCAATCAAAATTAACAGACTAACATGTTCACTTCTCAAATTCCATATTCAACTATACTAATTCACCAGTAATCCTTTATGGGTTTTGGAGAGGCGTGCTACTCGCCAGAAAAATGCTTCAACGCCCACCAGGGGTAACAAGTGCTATATGAATGCAAATCTTACTTCCCCTTTCATCCCTCTGCTATCCTTCTTACTCTAAATAACTGACTAATATCCACCACTGAAATTACTTCATACTTCACCATATTAATTCACCACTAATCCTTTATGGGCTTCCTGAATAGCGTGCGTCAACACCCCATCAGGGGTAACAAGCGCTTTATAAATACAAACCTTTTTCCTTCTGCTATCATTCCAAATAACCGACTAACATATCCACCACCTAAAATGTACTTTCATATTTCACCGTAATAATTCAACATTAATCCTCTAGGGGTCCTGGAGTAGCGTGCTACTCGCCGAAAGAGCACTTTGACGCCTTGTCAGGGGTAGTAAGCGCTATATAAAGGCAATTATAATACAATAAACCAGTTAGAACTGCTGACATCAGGCCTATTAAACAGTAACCTCCTACAATCAGTACTACACATGCCTTCCTATTCGAACTACAACATAGTTTCTGGAAAAACGTTCTACAAGTTATAAATAGCAGAAAATAACTAAGTACTATAAACCTGGCTGGAAGAAAAAATAGATAATACACAACTAGGCACAAGAAAAACGTTCATACAATAAAGCAAACCAAAATAAAAAAAAAAGATTTAATACTAGTATTTTTTTTCAACTTACAGCAGTGGTTCCCAACATTTTGACTCCTCAGGACCCCCATTAAGTCACTACTGGAAGCCGGGGACACCCAAGAAAAAAATACACAACCAAGTATACACCAAACACATGCTCGAATTACTAGAGTTTATATTGAAAAAAATATGTACATTTTGAAAAATGTTAATAGGAAGAATGGCACTGCATCTCAGCGGCTTACTTCTCAATATTTGGTTTTATTTCCTGGTACGAGGTGACTAGCCATCTGCAGTAGCCATGACCAACCACAGAATGAGCTAGGACATTTAATATCTCAGTTTACCAAGTTGTCTGGATTTACCATGAACCAAAGACCTAAATGACTAGTGTTTATTGTCAAATCAATAGTGAAACCTCTGCTAAATTTTGGAATGTGGGTTACTACAAGCATTCAGGAAATGTTCAATTCGGAGGAACACTGGTTAAGAATTTAGGTTAAATTGGACTTGCATCCGCTTCCTGCCACTGGTTGGGTGCATAAACTGTGTGAACATCAGGATCCATGCAAGAACAAGGAGTCGCAGGCAAAGCGGTAGGACCAGGTTGCAAAATATGACCACTTTGACCCAGAAGGAGACCGACCAAGTGTAAGGTGTGGAAAACTGGTCTCTGGTGGCTAGGGTGCGGTAAGATTGGGCGGGCCTTCCAGGGGCAGAGGCCTCATGATTGGTTCAGCCACTAAAACGGCCAAACCCTTCTGGGGCATATATATATAAAAGCTGCAGGAAGAAACTGATGCAGCTCAACTTTTTATGGGTCCCACTGCTATTAGTGTTTTACATACCGTGGGCTGTCCTACTTTCCCTTCACCGATTTCCTTTGCGGCCCTATGGAAACTAACCTGCCTTGCTTCAGACCTAGACAAGCCCAAGATCCTAATATTTAGGAAACTTCTTAAAACCTACTTGTTTCCACAGTAGTGAGTTATCGAGTTCCTCCTTCTTTGGTCTGTTGTGCCGGGATGCCCCCGGGTAAGCTGAGCGCATTACAAATTTCATATAATAATAATAATAATAATATATTTCTCTTCCCCTGGGGAAACAGCAACCTGCCAGTCATACATATCCTGGCTCGCGTATATTCAACAAACCAGAGGATTGGCTGGCTTGCATCTGCGACCTGACAGTAGTTCATGTCCTGGCACCGTAGATTCAAAAAGAAGAGGATTGACTAACTTGCATCTGCGACCTGCCAGTAGTACATCCAGGCTCCTGTAGATTCAACCGAGAAGATTGGCTGACCTGCATATGAACATCTGTCTCGCATCCTTATTTCAAGAATCCAGACAATGACCTGCTCACTGTTTCTTGCAGGTAAAAGCTGTGGGACGATTATAAAAAATTCACTTTTTTTATTTAAATCTCACATTTTATTGGAATAACATAGAGCTTGCATTAGAGTTTTAAAAAATTATCTTGGACAACCACAGTAAGATTGATTGAGCTGCTGAAACACTGAAGTTTCTTCTACATTTTTAGTGAGTTATTTCTTGATTCCATTATGAAATGTAGCATTCTCCAGATGCAGTCTTGATCCTGGGGCTTGTTTTTATATTTCAGGAGTCGCAAAGTGATTTTATTTCTGTATTTATTTTTTTAATCCGACTGGAATCGACAAAATGTTTGTTCTGCTATGAGCACCCTCTTCAAGAATAGTTAAACTTTTTTTTTTTTAATTTTGTTTTTGGAAGTCCAAGTTTCCTGTTTGTGTGGTTTTTATGTAAATGACGCTTGTGGTGGAAACAGGTGTGAAGCTTGGAAGGCTATATATTTCTGAAAAGTACATCACATTAAAAAGCAGCAAGGGGGTCCAAAGCTAACTGGGACTTTAACTCACTGTTTTCGAAATAATCCTCTACCCAATCAAAATATCTTGATTTTTCACTCACAATCACTTCTTCACCATGATCTTGACATATATCAAAAGCAACATCCTTAAGATTCCAAATTTTTCCAACACTTACAGAATTCCTAAAAACTTCAATCACTTGCTTTGCCAAATCAAACTTATGCTCACCTTTCTGAACTCTAAAAGGCTTCCTGATTCGGACCCAATCTCCGATTTTCACTTGAGTATCTTTTGTATTACGTTTATCATTGTATTCCTTGCTTTTCAAATGGACCAATTCCAAATTCCTTTTCACTTCCTCAGGTGACCATTCTTGTACACTCCTCCTGAATAGCCAACCTGGATTAAACTTACACCTGGGTAGTCTACCCCTCATCATTACGAAAGGTGACAAACCAGTACAATTATGCAAAGTGACTTTATAAGACCACACCGCTTTCTGAATTTCTACTTTCCAATCCAATTTTTTTTGTTAATGGCTGCCTGCAAGATTCCCTTAATCACCCTATTAAACTGTTCCGTTCCCACTTGGATTATATAAAGCCGTTGTCTTATGCTTAATTCCACACTTCTCAAAGTATTCTTTAGCTGACTTTGATAAAAATTCCACTCCATTATCCGTCAAAATATTCACAGGTAACACTTCCATCATAAAGATCTTATCCAAAAATTTCAGAACCGTCTGAGTATCACCCTGTTCTACAAACTTAACCACAGGCCATTTAGTGAAAAGATCAATAGCAACTAAACCATATTCCTTCACATCCCCAACTGGACCAAAAATATCTACAGCAATAGTCTCCCAAGGAAGACTTGGAATTAGACCTTCACTCATTCTCGGTCTCAACGTGCTTAGAGATTTATCAGCTGAACTACAAACCAAACAAGCTCTTACAAAAACTTCTATCTCTTTGTCAACTTTCGGCCACCAAAATAAACCCTTGACTGCCAACTTAGGGGCCGATTTATGATGGCGGACGGACCTGAGTCCGTCCTCCACCATAGAGTAGGAGAAAACCTCCGCATGGCCTGTGGAGTTCCCTCCTGTGCAATTAAGATGTGACCGCCACCCTAGCAGTCACATCCTCTATTTCTACCATTGCGGCGGGTGCGGCTTCAAGCTGCATCCGCCGCAATGGTAAAAATGCATACATTGCATTTGTATGCAGAAAGCGGCAGGCACCGTGCGGTGCCTGCCGATTTCTGCATACAAATGCAGGGGGGTACCATAGGTACCCCCCATGTGCACCCCCCACGCCCCCTTCACCCAGGGGGCCCGCAACGGGCCTCCGCAGTGAAGTTACACATGCTTTTCCACGGCGGAAAACCCGCAGCGGAAAAGCATTTTAAACAGCATATCCGAATATGGCTGACGGTGTCTGAGAGACACCGTCACCATATTAGAGCTTTTCCGCCGCGGTTGTAAGCCAACCGCAGCGGAAAAGCTGCGGACGGAAACCAGGACCCACCAGCCATCCTAATGTGGTGGTGGGTCTTTGGTGGGTCCGCTGCGGTTTTTCCGCATCCTCTGGGCCGACGGTGGCTGCGGAAAAACCGCAATCGTAATAGGCCCCTTAGTTCTCACTATCCCAAAATGTCCCTCGTGGCACATTTGTAAAATCTTTTTCCGTAACCCTACAGGAGGAACAATCCTGTCTCCTCTCATTAGGACTTCTTTTTCAACGGATAATTCAGAACGCACTCCCAAAATGGTTTTATATTGTTGGTAATACATTTTTCTTTAGGCCATCCTTTACAAATATATTTAGAAACATCCAGTAATTCTCTATCCTTGTCATGCTCACTAGACCATTCTTCTTTACTAATGGCAGGAACCCCAGAATCCTGTATCAAAGCCACACTGAAGTTCCCCCATGGGTCAGCAACACACTCCTCTAAAGGAGCAGGTTATCTGGACAAACAGTCCGCCACTATATTGTCTCTTCCAGGCACATAACTAATCTTATAAATGTATTCCTTCATACACATTGAAATCCTCGCTAATCTAGCTGATGATGTTGCAGTTCCTTCTGTAGATAAAATGTGGACCAACGGCTTGTGATCTGTCCGGATGTTTACCATTTTCCCCCACACAAATGCACGAAAATGCTCTAGCGCCCACGCGCATGCCAAAGCCTCCCTTTCTATTATTGGATATCTACTTTCAGCAGGTGACAAGGCTCTGGACGCAAACAAAATGATCCTTTCTTTCCCATCAACCCCTACTTGCGATAGTACCGCACCTAAAACTTTATCACTTGCGTCCGTAGTCAAAAGGCAATCCAGATTGGGGTCAAAACTTGATAAAGCACACACTTTTTCTAATTCCCCTTTAATTTCAGCAAACTCCCTCTCACATTCCTTCGTCCATTCAAACCTCACATTCTTCTTCAGTAATGATCTAATATTATATACCTTAGAAGCAAAATTTTCAATGAATTTAGCGCAGTATTCTGCCATTCCTAAGAAAGACCTTATTTCTTCTTTAGACCCTGGTGTTGGCGATGATACAATGCATTCCACCAGAGACACCTTGGGCCTGACTCCCTCCTCACTAATGACCTGGCCTAGATAGACCAAATTTACATTTTGATAGCTCCACTGTTAGCCCTGCTGAATTCAGTGTTTGAAACACTTTCCATAATTTGGAATCATGGTCTTCTTTGTTGGTGCCTGCAATTAAAACATCATCCTGAAAGAAACATATCCCTTCCATTTCTCCAAATAATTTGCGCATCAACCGTTGAAAAACAGCAGCGGCCGATGCAAGCACAAAAGCCATTCTCTTAAACTGATAACAACCGAGCGGCGTGATAAAAGCCGTTAAATGCCTCGACTCTGGCTCCAAAGCCACCTGGTGATAGGTGGCAGAAAGGTCTATTGTGGAGAACCAAGTTGCTCCTCTCAAAGAAGAAACCATCTCATTAATCTTTGGTAACGGGAACCTTTCAATGACAATATTTTTATTGACATGGCGCAAATCTATGCACAAACGAATTTTTCCGTTGGATTTCCTCGCGACTACTACTGGACTAATCCACTCTGATGAATCTACCTCCTCAATAACACCTTTAGCTAACAAGCCTTGTATTTCTTTTTTTTACCTCATCCCTTATCAACATTGGAAAAGGTCTGACCTTATGTACTTTGGGCTGCGCATCACGTTTGAGCATGATTCTATGCTCAAAAGCTCTCAGCCTACCCAACTTTTCTCCCACTACGTTAGTAAGCTTGTCTTTCAAAATATCCTCTATCTTGCTACATTCATCTAGAACCAGCACCTTCTCTTTGCTGTTTGGGTCTAAGATGATATGTAGATTTTTCTGGTCATGCCATCCTAAAACAGATGGTCCGGTTTTGGCTATGTATAACTTTCCTCTTGTCAATCTCCCTTTAAAAAGAAAAGTAAGCCATCTATACCCTAGCAAACCTATTTTCTCGCCCGTGTAACTCACGGGGTTAACATCAGAGACATTCAATTGATCTCCAATTTTGTGCGTAAACTTCTTTTTCCATATTTCCTCATTAATGATAGTGTATGGAGATCCAGAATCTGCATACACCTTCACTTTTATACCACCTAAGGACAAATCACATATTGGTTTTCCTTCCATTGCCTCATCGGTGATATTAAGCATATAATTCCCCCTTACATTTTTCACACAAATTTCATCATCCTCTCCACTCTCATTTGCACTTAACTCCTCATTCCAAATACATTTTACATTGCTTCGTCTACGGCACATTTTGCTAAAATGTCCCATTAATCCACATACGCCACATTTTTTTCTTAGAGCTGGACACATCTTGCTGTAAGCCACATGTTGTTTGCTGTCGAAGCGATAACACCTTCTTTCCTCTATACTCCTTTCCTTCCCCTGACTCTTGAATGGTTGACTTGGCCCTTTACTTTGAAATTGTCTATTTGAGTTTTTTGCTGCCCCTTGTATCTTGAAAACTGCTGATGATGCTTTCTCAGATTCCTTTTCTGCATTTTTGACTAGATTGGCACATCTTCCTGACATTTCAGACTTTATCATTATAGCAAGCACATCATCCAAGGGTGCGTTACCATTTACCCAACGTCTGTCCTGTATTGGTGAGTTATCATTGTGCATGACCAGCTGGTCTCGAATGAGGTCATCATGCAAATTACCGAATTTAAAATCGATTGGCAACTTTTTAAAATTATCCAACCATTCATCAACCAACTCTTCTTTTCTTTGTTTTCTCTGAAAGAATTTATGTCTCACTACACGAATACAAACTTTTGGTGCGAAATACCTGTCCATGTCTCCTTTGGCATTATCAAATTCATTCAAATCTGTATTAATTACTTTCTGCATGCGCGAATAAGTCTTCAAACCTTTTGGTCCCAAAGAGTGTAATAGTATTCTCTTTTTTTTGTTCTGCTTTCATTTTCCCACTTCCATCGATAGCACAAATGTAATTAATGAAATATTCCTTCCATTCTACCCACTTTATATCTGGCTGTGAGCCCGTGGCCAAAGAAGGTTGTGGAGGGCTGATCGTAAAACGTTGTTGAGCCATTTCCTCCTCTGATCTTGCTTCCAACTGATCACCTCTTTCCATATAATACAATCAAATTCGTGAATGTCCAAATAACAAACACAAAAAAATCCAATTGATCTCTAATAGTGCCCCGACAGTCTCACCTGTTCTTTAAGAATCCGTTTAATTTTCGAATTAAATCCTCTTACGTTGTCTGCTTTGTGTGAAGCTCTTCTGATGTTTTAATTAACCACCATTAAAAAAAATGGCTGCCACTTAAGGTCACGCTACGTGACCCTGCGCACCGTTGTCATACCGCACACTCCGCACTGCGCGGTGATAAAGCTGATATCAAAGCGTTCGAGGCGATGCCAAAGAACGTTCAGATGCCAGCAGGGAGATCGTGCTTCGAACTGGGCCGCTGCTTAAAAGATGCAGGTTAGGGCGTCCTTCAACTGCAATGCTACAAGGTATATCCAAATCACCTTTCTCCTACCTTGTGCGCGATAGTGCCAGTTCTTACAGCGCTCAGTCACGCACTATCTTCCTGTAATCCTTGTGTTCAAATCCCTTTTTCCACTCTTCCTCAAATCTCCGCAGCTTCATCCACGACGTGAAGACAAAAAAAAATATATCTTGAGCAGACTCCTTGTTTCTTCCGTTTTCACCTTGTCGCCAATTGTTTGATTTCAAATCATATTTTATTTATTAATCATAACAGAGATGATAGCGGCAAGAAAACATCAAAAGAATTACAATCATGTTGCCAGAGTACCGCAACCAGACATGGGTTATTACACAAAACAATACGTATACAGTAAAGAAAAATAAAGTACCATCCTTGCATTCACATTTTTGTACATAGTTCCGCAGAGCCCTCTGTCCAAGCCAAGTCATATCACACCATGTATGTTGCACCATTCCTGCTTCATGGTTCTAAGGTTGTCAAGCCCGTGAGCCCAAGATATAGCCGTCACAGTTCACGCAACACAGAGCCCATAATTCACTGAGAACGGACCTCATCGTATGGAGCTTCAAGGTGGGTCAAAGATGAAGGAGGCTCGGTCCAGTGAAGACCATAATTTTTTGTTGGTGACCTGCCATGGTGATGAGTGTAACGCGGGGTTGTCAGTGCCCCTAATGCAGGACAGCCATTCCCTCCAGGCATTGAAGGAGACCTCACCCGTTGATTTCCAATTACACAGGATCACCTTACATGCTAAAGTCAGTAGGAGATCCAGGAGCTGGCGGTCATGGTCACCTTTTAGTGATGGATCTAATGCCCCTAGGAGAATGTAGATGAATTCCCTCGTAGGGTGTATGTGGAGCGTGTGTGCAATGTAGTCAAAGATTTTTGCCCAGAAGGCGTGGAGCATGGGGCAATCAAACAACATGTGCGAAAGGTCACCAATACCAGAGGAGCAGTTCCAGCAATCCGGTGTGTCCCGTAGGCCAATCTTAAATAGCCTCTGTGGGGTCCAAAATGCTCTGTTGATAATCATATATTTCGTTTGTGATAGTATCGGCGATACCTTGTGCGTGAGTGCTGATGCATGTATCCTGACCCAGTCTATACTTATGCCAGTGTTGTTTGTTTCTGATTCCCATTTCAACTCATTGCGCTTCATTGATTTGCTGGCCGTTGGCGCGAGTAGTTTGTATATTTTAGAGACAAAATGTCCAGTGGATTGAAAGTGGGGTAGCATAGTTTTTAGCCAAGGCTTCACTAGTTTGAATGTTTTAGTGGATAGGGCCGATTTTAGTTTTAAAAAGGCATAAAAGTCTATCGGCAACAGGGAGTGTCTGGCCTGTAGAGTCGAGAATGGCAATGGCATATTATCTTCGTACAGATCAGTGATCACATTAAGACCTTTATCGGACCAGTGGTCCCATACGACAGGTGATCCACTGATTTTAATGGACGGGTTACGCCATAAGGACGCAGAGGAGGAATTGTGGAATCGTTGACCATTGGCATGAGCGCGATCTAACCGCAGGAGGGCTCTCTTGGTATTGAGCATTATGTATTTAGAGTTCGTGAGATGTGAGAGGTCCATTGTTAGGACTGCAGATAGCGGGGTTTTGCCCATAATGGACTTTTCAATGTTGATCCATAAGGGCGTGTATACAGGATCCTCGATAAACCAGGAGGCTCCTTGCTTACAGAGAAAGGCGGTCTGGTAATTCCTGAAATTTGGCAACCCTAATCCCCCTTTAAGCTTTGGAAGTTGCAATTTTTTCATGGCAATTCTCGGCTTCTTACCTTTCCACAGGAAGTCCGAGATCAGTTTTTCAATCCTATGTAAAAAGTCCTCCGTGAAGGTCATGGGGAGCATACATGCCATATAATTCACCAAGGGACTGATCATCATTTTTAGTGTTTCAGCCCTGCCCCACCACGAAAGAAATTTAGGGGACCACCCATCCAACAGTTTTTGTATTTTCTTGTAGAGTATCTCCTCATTAATTTTTAAGGTGGATATCAAGTCTTTTTCAAATTCCATGCCTAAATATTTAAAACTCTTCGACTGCCAGGTAAGCCCGGAGTCGCCCAGGATGGCTTTATCACATAGATTATTCAACGACTTCACCTCAGTTTTATCCTTGTTCAAGGAGTATCCAGAAACAGCTGAGAAGTCATCTATTGTGGACATTAGCGCAGGGATAGCCTTAGCAGCTTGTTCGCTCATGACTAACACGTCGTCTGCATAAGCCGTGAGTTTAATTGTACAGTCAGTGAATCGGATTCCAGCGATGTCAGGGTTTTCCCTTATGTAGTACAGAAAAGGCTCAATAGCCAGGAGGAATAAGGACGGGGACAATGGACATCCCTGTCTAGTACCCTGCTCTAGACCAAATGGGGAGGAAAAAGCGCCGCCAGCTCGTACTCTAGCAGAGGGACAGGCATAGAGGGACATGACTAATTTAGTGAATGTGGGACCCAGGTCAAATTTATGTAGTACAGCATTTAAGTAACCCCAGTCTACTTTGTCGAACGCTTTTTCAGCGTCTAGTGTGATGGCGATGGTGGGTGTAGCTAAGAGTTTCGCCTTCTCAATGACATGAGCCAGGATTCTCGTATTGTCGCTCGAGAGCCTGTTCTTCAGAAAACCGGCTTGCGAGGGATGTATAAGAGACGGCAGGACTCTTTGAATGCGATTTGCTAGAATTGATGCTAGGAGCTTACAATCTAAATTTATCAGTGAGATAGGCCTGTAGTTTTTGGGGAGTTTGTGGTCCTTGCCTTCCTTGGGTATTACCGCAATCACAGCCTCTGCCATAGTCCCCTTAACTTTACCTGTATTGGTGATTTCATGAAAGACCTCTAGGAGAGGGGTGGAGAGAATATGGCCAAAGGACTTATAAAATTGTGCTGTATAGCCGTCAGGCCCAGGGGCTTTCCCCTTTTTGAGAGACTTGATCGCGCCAATAACCTCAGATTCAGAGATTGGTTCATTCAAGGAGTCTCTTTCCGCAGCCGTTGGTGTTGGGAGCGTGCAGTTGGAGAGGTATTTCTCCATTTTTACGCTGTCTACATGCATGTTCTTAGCATAAAGTTTCTCGTAAAAGCCCTTGAAGATATTCGCAATCTTAGTGGGGTCAGAGTTAGGAGTCCCATTGTCATCGAGTAAGGATGCAATGGTATTCTTTTGGATTTTAAATTTAAGATAAGCGGCTAATCCCTTCCCGGCTTTGTTCGAGTCACAAATTTTGAAACGCTTCCTCCTGTCTAACCAAATTCCCGCCTTTTCACTAATAAGTTTGTTATAGGTGTATTTCTGGTTGGACAGTTCAGTAAGAACCTCAGGGTTTCTATTTCTCAAGTATGTGTGCTGGAGTTTTGCAATGTCCTCCTCCAATTTTAACAAGGCTGCAGTGCGGTTCTTATTAATTGCAGACGACATTTTTATAATAACCCCCCTTATGGTGGATTTCAACGCATCCCATCGAGTGGTGTCTGAAGTGTCCCCTCTCTTGTTTAATAACAAAAAGTCTTTTATGGCAGTGTCAAGGGTTTCTTTGTGCTTTGTGTCAGTGATAATGGTGTCATTGAATCGCCACATAGATTGACGGGTGGTCGGTTTAATATTAGACAATGTAAGGGAGATGCAGGAATGATCAGATACTAATCTGGGAGCAATGTCCGCGTCCTCAACTCTTGCCACCGCATTATTAGATATGAGTATATAGTCGATTCTTGAGAACGAGTCATGCGGTGGGGAATAGAATGAGTAATCTCTGCCATCAGGGTGCATCAAGCGCCACGTGTCCACCAAATGAAACCTATGGCACAGTTTCATGAATGCCTTATGGGCCTTCCCCGGGCGAAAGGCGCATTTAGAGTCTCTATCTAGTATTGGGTCGTGTGGGAGGTTGAAGTCGCCCGCCAAAATATGGACTGCTGTGTCGGGGATGGAGTTTATCTGCTTCGTTAAGCCTAACCAGAAGGACGGATCATGTGTATTTGGGGCATAGATAGTCGTGATAAAGAAGTCAGTGTCATCCTTGAGTAGTCTCGCTGAGACCCATCTGCCTTTCGTATCTGATGCACTAGAGACTATTTCCACATTCGCATTTTTAGCCACTAGCATTACCACCCCATTCTTTTTTGAAATCGCCTCAGAGCCTATCACTTCGGTATAATACTTATTGCGTAGTGTGTGGAATTGCTTTGCTTCCAGTTTCGTTTCTTGCAATAAGGCTATATCTCCATGCTGTCTTCGTAAATAGTCAAGTATCTTTTGGCGTTTAACTGGCTGGTTGAGTCCTTTTACATTCAATGATAGTATTTTAAGGTTAGTTACAGTTGTCGTTCCTATCGGAGTGTCTATAACAGCAGCCATCAACTAAGCATCCAGTAATATCGTCTCATAACACATGTGTATACATAAGGACTAGGCCGTGGAAGCAGTCTCATTCCCCTTAAGGAGTCGACAGCATCTTTTGACAGACATGATGTGGGGCTAGGACAGTATGCAGGATACAGAGGTACAGAGTATAAGCTTCGGAACATAATGTGGTACATTGGATGTAAGCTAGTATGCAAGGCGGACAGAATTAAGCAAAACCATATACAAAATAACAAAACAACCCCTCCCTTCCTCCCTTCCAACCTCCCACCGCCCTCCTCCCTCACCCACTTCCCACCCCTCCCTCCCCAATAGTAGATACAACAGAACATGGCGACTCAGGAATGACGACCAATCGGCCGCCTCCAAGCAACTTACTCTTAATTACGATTCTACAGGCTGCAATCCTAATACTGAGGAATTAGCCCAAATGTGTTAGCAACAACAAACAATAAACAATAAACAGCGCTGGTGCCAGAACATTAAACACAGGTAAAGCACTGCTTTGGGTTCAGTGTCGGGACCAAATATATCAGTACTTGCAAAGAATTATCGTAAGCGGGGTCAACAACAGGTCAACAGTACAGCAGGGCATAGTGCCTCTTTAAGGCCCATAAGGGGCATGAACAGTATCATGGTAGCATGTTATCATATCATCTTATCATCTTATCACATTAGCATTAGCATTAGCATAGGTATGGTGTCGTGGTTGCGGTAGCAAGGATAGAACCATACTGAGGCAGCTCATAATGATATTTGTTTCAAGGTGAAGGTTCATCCGAACGTTCAAGGGATCGGTCTAATAGTTCTAATCTAGATATCTAATCTATCTAATCTAGATATTTCAGGTTAAGGGTTCACCAGATAGTTCAAGGGCTCGTTCCAATATAGATCTGTCATCAGGTGAATAGCTGAGATAGGGCCCAAGGGTACAGAGTACATTACCGTGTCATTACCGTCCAAAGGCCACTAATGCTCATCAACCAGGCATCAAGTCCAAGACAAGAGAGCCGCATATCAGGTCCAGTTCAGATAGGCACTTTTATAAGAGTTCCGGAGTATGCGATTGGTAGAACAAAATTTCAAAATCAGAGTTTATCCGAGGCCAGACGCAGAGGCTCCCTGTTGTTCTGGGGGGGAGACTTCCATATTGCCATCACCACGGTCAAACAGGAGTTGTCGTAGTTTTCGCGGATCTAAGAACACATGGGATATGCCTTGTATCGTCACTCTAAACTTAGTTGGACCGATAAAGCCATACAGATGACCAAGTGACTTTAGTTGGGGTCTCATTGCAAGGAATGCTTTTCTGATCTCCATAGTTTCCTTACTGAAGTCCTGTGAGATGAAGATTTTTTGGCCTTTCCATAGTACGTGGTTGTGTTTACGAGCGAAGGCGAGTATCTGTTCTGTATGCTGGTACCTTAGTGGTTTGCACACAATCGCTCTTGGGCCCTTTTGGTCCTTTGAGATTCGCCCCGGCACCCTATGCGCCCTGTCAAACTCCAGTGGCTGAGTGAAAGTTAGATTTGTGGCCTGCGTGAACCACTCCTCGAGGAAGGGTATGCAGGACTCATGTTTCTCCTCCGATTTCTCCGGCATACCAAAAATTCTTAGATTCCCTCTTCTGTTTCTGTCCTCCAACTCTGCAACCTTCCTCACGAGATGGTCAGAGCACAAGGAAAGGTTCTTGACAGCTCCACATGTTTTATTTTCAAGGTCTTCCAATTTGCTTATCCTTGTCTCGGTGTCGGTTAATCTCGAGTTGATGTCCTTAATGTCTTGGCGGATAGCGACAACCTCTTCCTTGGTAGATTTGGCCAAGTCCCTGACTTCTTCTAGCCTGCTCAAGATTGTTTCGACGGCTTCCTCCATTTTTTTCCCTTTGATCGGTGTCGGTGGGTTAGATTTCAGGCGTTTGGCAGCTGCACCATTCTCCTTTTCTCCCATATTGTGAATGCTTAGGCGATGGGTTGTACAGGCGTCTTGGGGTTACAGGCATGTAGCGATGAGACCACGTATGTTTGGATTGCGGAGTATACGCCCCTCCCTTTTCAAAGATGTTCTTTATAGCTGCTCCTTGTGAATATCAGCTCGTGAGGGTAATTACAGCAGTAGACCAACAGTAGACAGGCAGGTAGCCACAAGTAGGTAAGCACCTAATACGCTGCGGGGTCCCCTACTCGAAGCAGCAAACCCTTGCTCTTTATCCAGTGCCGCACGTGGCTTCACTTTACTCAACTTCCTGCATACGAGAAGTTTATGCTTTTCGCGGCAGGGTGATGTACCATTCAGTCTGCCATCATGGAGATAGATGAGTTAAAGAGTCTGTGGTTGTACGACCCGTAGTACACACAGACAATCAATGTGCCGCAGTGAGGGGGGGGGGGACGTGTAAAAGTCATCAGATGCAGACGTGCACTGTGTTTTCCAAGAACGCCCGTAAACACTATGATGTTATGAGGGCAGTACACTACTTGTGAGGGCGGTACACTACTTCGCTGAGCCCCACGATCAGCCGTCAATTTGTTGGAGCGCTTTGGGTTTTCAGATGCTGCGCTGTTGTGTGCCGGTGTTTTCGCGCTCTTTTCACGCCTTTTTCTAGCGTCTTAGGCTCCCGCTGCTGCCCCGGTGAGCGAACTTGGCGCCCTGGTTCAGTCGCGCTGTCGTTTTATACATTAACACATTTCTTGGCAGAGATTTTTGGCATCCATATTGATCTCACAGCTATCTCAGGCATCATTCCAATTTACGCAGTTTCAGCTCAGACCTTCAATCATCGTCATACACCACCTAGGCATTGTGGGCGCTGACAGACTTGAGATTAGTGGAAGTGTTCAGTTACTTAAAGCGCTAAATTCAATGTAGAGCGCATGATGGGCAGAGTAATTGTGGAGTTCAGCTCCTCGTGGGTACAACCAGAGGCAACACTGCATTAGAGCCCTGGATGGCTCGAGCGCGGTAGCAGACATGCTGGGAAGCCGCCATTTTAGCTAATTAGCCCCTACGCTGCATTTTCACGAGCTGCACGTTTTGCCAGCAGCATGTTACCAACAGCGTACTCCTGTGAGGTTCTTCTACTCACGATTCCGTTGCTGTAGCTTGCATTTCAATGCGGGCGGGCGCTTCCAATCAGTGACTCATGATGAGACCGGGGCCCCGGGAGACCGCGTGGATGTGTCCGGAGGCGGGCTCCGGCGTGAAACGCACTTCCTCCGGTCAGGGGAAAAACGGTCCGTTTAATCCCGTTTCTCTCGACGGATCAAGCCCAAACTTCTCCCATTTGTAGTTCTGGCGTTCCGACGGCCAGGCACCCGTTTTGGTCCGGGTTGGAGTCGGATCGCAGCCCTTGTATGGCAATTGCTCACAGTCGCTTGGAGGAGGACAGGATTAAGCCGCCATTATTCCGGCGTCCAAGCCACGCCCTTGTCGCCAATTGTTAAGTAATCAATCAGTCTGATTACTTACATTCTTTTATCTATACTAATATAATAAAGAGAGAGCCCAAACCTTTGAGGCGGGTAATCTCAGGAACCACAGCACCAATCGCAACACCCAATACAGCATTGGAAAGGGCAGTTGCAGCAGAAGGACATAGGCTATGCAGACGCCCACCATATACATTTAAAAGGTAAAAGAACAGTGCCAGCAAAGTAGTCCCTTGTGGGCGTGTCTGCGTTGTGGGCGTGTGCTGGAGGCGTGACAAACGCTGGGAGCGTGTGGTACGTTCCGCCCTTCATGCCATGTCTCATATCGTGTGCTGTGGGCGTGTGCGGGGCGCGGGATTCCGGAAAAAAAAGCCAGTGTTGTGCCCAATATTTTTTTCTTCCCAGGTTCTGTACATTCCAGCTCCGGGTGTGCTTGCCCCGCGCTCCCACTGACGTGCACCTGCTTTACTGTATGGAGGTCAAGCATGGCGCTATTCCCAAGGGCCAAAAGGAGCGCAAACAGGGGCCATTATGCAGGAAATGTAATCTCGCCTTAACTTCCGGTGACGCCTGAAGCGCACACTGGAGATTTTCCACTTCTGTTGCGCACATCCGAACACAAGGCCCGCCTCCACGGAAATAGCAAGAAAGGGACTATCCCTCCCCCGGGAATATGTGATGATATTCCACAAACCAACATCCCGCATACCATCACTCTGCAGTTTTTAAAACCCGGGACTATTACTCGGCAAAGACATCATTTCTAAAACTTTTACAACGCATATGACTTTATCACGCATGCCATTATAACGCAAATGCATCTGTGGTAAAGTCAGATACATTGAAAAAGTACATTATTAAAACATCAAATATATGTTTGTTAATATGTGTATTCTGCTTGAATCCTCCACGTTGTAAAGAATTTCCCACACTCACGGGATTTTCAATCTCCAAAGTTGCTTTATTTTCAACAGACAAGACAGACGCCCTCGCGTTTCGGCACACAGCCTTTCTCGATGTCCTATATATACACACATTTTTTTAATTTAATTAAAACATTTATTCTTTTAAATTGCATTATTTATATTCTTTTTATTTATTATTTTATTTTATTACCCTTTACGCCCTAACAACTAATCCCATCCTGCTCCCTTTAAATACCCTTGCACCCCATAATCATAACCCACCCGTACTCCTTAAAATACCCCAACACCCTTTAACACTAACCCATCTTAACCCTATAAATATACCCTGTACCCCAAAACCCAAACCTAGCCCTAAACCCTAAAAATACCCCTGTACCACAAAACCCAAACCTAGCCCTAAACCCTATAAATACCCCTGTACCTCAAAACCCAAACCTACCCCTGAACCCTAAAAATACCCCTGTACCCCCAAACCTAACTCTGAACCCTAAAATACCCCTGTACCCCAAAACCCAAACCTAGCCCTGAACCCTTAAAATTCTCCTGTACCCCAAAACCCAAACCTACCCCTGAACCCTAAAAATACCCCTGTACCCCAAAACCCTAACCTAGCCCTGAACCCTAAAAATAATTCTGTACCCCAAAACCCAAACCTACTCCTGAACCCTAAAATACCCATGTACCCCAAAACCCAAACCTAGCCCTGAACCCTAAAAATACCCCTATACCCCAAAACCCAAACCCATCCCTGAACCCTAAAAATACCCCTGTACCCCAAAACTCATACCTATCCCTAAACCCTAAAACGACCCCTGTACCCCATAACCCAAAACTATATCCCAACCCTTAAAATACCCAAACACCCCAAAACATATACCTCAGTACCCCAAAACATATACCCCTATACCCATACGTACCTTATCCAAATATTTAAAAAAACATGCTTTTACCATTCATGCATTTACAACGAATTTCGTTGTAAATGTATGTGTGGTAAAAGCATATAAAATGTAATGCCATGCGTTATAATGGCATTGCGGAGTCGTGTTACTTTCTTAATGAAAGTATGCGGAGTGATGGTATGCGGAAAGAAAGTTGCGGAATAATGGGTGTTTACTCTCTCCCGGTAAGTTCATTGGTCGAACGGCGGCCCACATCTCCAGCAACATACTCATATTTTTTCACCACCCATTTCAAAAATGCACAGGTCTCTCTCATTGATGGCCAGCACCGACATACACTTTTAGACACACCTCCTGCCACAAGTTCTAGAATTGCGAACTTTAGAGCTGGGGAGCTACGTTCGAATCTCGGCATCAGCTCAACATCCTGTGATTCCAGGCAAATCGCTTTGTCTCCCTGTGCCTACCACAAATGAATGTGTTCTTCTGTAATGTAAATTGTGCTCATGCCATGTTGTCGAGTTTGCGCTATATAATATTGCAAGAAAAAATAAAGTAGGGAAACTCAAGTTCACACACTTCTGAACGCGCACTCTTAAGTGCATCAGCAGTGGACTGTGAATCGGAGCGTTTCACAGGCCTGTCACACATAAGAAATGCTATCAAAACGAAATCCTACAAAACAATATACTACTGGCCGGTAGCAATTCATACCCGGACAACGTCCGGACGGGCTGCTAGTTTAGTAATATAAATATAGAACAGGTAGTGCCAGGAAGCACAACCGCACAGATGTTCAGCCAGGCTCTAACTGCCTTAGCCACGCTAGAACATAGATTACATACATACATTCTAAAGTTCTCATACACGAGCCTTAAAGCAATAACAATTAATTAAATAAAATATAACAGGAGCATAGCCCCACTACCATCTCGCAGTGCAAGAAGCAGAAACATAAAATGGTAACTAACATTTTACGTTTCTGCTTCTCGCACTGTGAGAAAGCAGAAGGGTTTAGTTGCAGGCAGGATGGCGTGCCTGCTCTGCGAGCAGTGGAGGAGTGATGTGCCCACTCCTGAGGGCGCAATGACTGTTTGGTCTAACCAGTTATGCGCACTCTGCCCTTTCTCCATGCAGGCTATATGGAGAAAATGGTCTCCCCAAAAGCCCTTGGTTTGGCGGCATCCCCACCACTCACAATGCAGTGTTGTGATTGGCTTAGGGGAGGCAGGAGAAGGTGCCAAGAAGACACAGTACGTTTTTTAAAAATAATTATTAAATGAACCCCCTCCCCCTGTGAATAATGCCGGCCTTGACTGAATCTGGATCCACCCTGGAAGTCTCAACGGTGTTCTTTTCAGCTGACTTCCCACAGACAACCGAATAATAAGCGTTTCATTTGTTTATCTCAAGTCTACTGACAGCGCTGATGATGTAAACCTGCATTGTTGGCAGTCAACTTCTTAAGGATTGTACTTTTAAACTAGAGTGTTACACTATACTGGATGATGTGCCTATGAGCACTGTGCTGGTGGCAAAGAAGACAAGCAGAGCAGTAAACTTAAAGGAAGTTGGCAGCCATTGAATCTACCTACTCTAGCAACTGTTCTGTTAAAGCTCAGACTTGTGGGGATTTGACTTGCTTTTACATTTTATGACTGCTTCAGAAGTGCGTACCAGTTACCAGAAGCGTCGTCTGGATATGTGAGCGCTCTCTGTGTTGAAGTATGTTGGATCCAATAAACTCACCAGGTGTATATCCAAAGTTCCTTTATTTGAGTATTTTTGAACGTGAGCGTCCGCTTGTAAGATGTGCTTACAGATTACATGACTAAAAGGAACACACAATTTAGAATACAGATTATCTGCTTTCTCTTCTCGAGCAGCCTTAAAGATGGCTGTAGACTGTCAAAGGAATGCAGTTACTGTCTCATGTTCCCATAGCAATGCATTGTTTGTGACGCAACATTGGCTGGCTGTGGACTCTCCGTCCTCTCAGCCCTAGTCCCCTCTTGCCTGGATATTATTGTCTCCTGCCTGTAACTATTAAGCCCCTACCCGCTCCCACATCTTCAGTGTTAATACATTTCTTTCAATGTCATGGTATGGCACTCCACGTGTTTCCCTGTCTCTGGAGCTGACATAAGCACTGTTAGAACTGGGGGTCTCTAGTTGGCAGAGGTAGGTACCACTGTCCAAATAGGAACCCTTGCTTCTAGTCAGGGAAAGGAGATAACCGTCTGAGATAACCCCTGCTCACCCTCTAGGTAGCAAGGCACGAGCAGTCTAGGCTAACCAGAGGCAATGCGTAAAGTATTTGTACAAACACTCACAGTAACACGGTGAAAACACCACAAACTGATTCCACAACAATTTAGGAAAAAAAAAGATATTTATTCTAAACTACACAAGACCAAAACGGCAAAAATCCAACATACACAGTTCAAGAATATGGTTTCAAAAGAGTTCTTAAGGTTGTAATCAAAGTTCTTTAAGTTGCGATAAAATAATCCACAGATGCGTGAAAAGTTCACAGTTGCGTCACGTTTACTCACAGTACCTTTTAGTTGCAACAAAGTTCCAAACGCAGAAGCTGGTGCGGTGGAAAACAAGCGATGCGTTGCTCCTGAGACCCTGGGGAGGCGATGCGACAACCCCGCTGCATCAGCGGGCGTGTTGCGACAAATCCGGTCTGTATGGGGAGGAAGGCCACTTGTATGGATTCCAGTGCGTAGGTTCTGTAGGAAGTTTGTTCTCGCAAAGGCACGATGCGATGATCTCGTAGGGGCTGCGACGATCTCCGGGGCGACGATGCGTGGTCCAGCGGTGATCCTCTCTCTCGCAGCTCCACGATGCGATGGTTCTGCGACAATGCTCGCAGCGACGTGATGCGGTCTGCAAGCAAGCGGTGCGCCGATCTTACCCAGCGACGACAGGCTCTGCGACGACACTCGCAGCGATGTTCGGCTTCCCGCACCGATCGGGTGAGTCCCGCAAACGAAGGATGCGACGGCTCTGGCAGCGGCGTCAGGCGCTGCAACGATCTCGACCTTCGTAGCGGTGGGAAACTTTTCTCACTGTCGGGGATGCGCTCCGCAAGTGAGCGATGCGACACTTTTCACTTGCAAAAGTCTCTCCAGCTTAGTTTTAAGCTTCCCAGCACAGGTACAACTTCCAGAGGCCCCACAACTGAATCAAGCACTCTAGGAAGGACAGAACTCTCTCAGCAGAGTTCAGGGAAGTTGGGGGTGAAGTCCTTTTGTTCCTGGGACTTCAGAACAGGGAGCAAGCTCTTCTCAGGCCCTTGGAGATTCCTTCAAGACAGGGGACACAGCACAACAGCAAAGTCCTTCCCCTCTCCTTGGCAGCAAAGCAACAGGTTAGTCCAGCAGAGCAACAGCAGGACAGTCTTCCTTCTTCAGATTCAGCTTTCTCCTTGGCAGAGGTTCCTTCTTGATTCCAGGATGATCTAATTTTCTGTTGTCAGGGGTCCTGTACTTATACCCCTAAAGTCTTTGTTCTCTTAGTGCTTGTGGGCCCTGAGCCCGGTCTGAACCAGTTCTGGGTGGATCTTGAGTACTTTGTTTGGCTGGCTTCTTCTTTCCTTTCAGAGTGAGGGGCAGGGTCGTCAGCCGACCAGCAGGAGGTGGAGCCAGCATTGTGGCAGGCAGGCACAGCCCATTCAGGCCCAGGTGCTAACTCCTCCCACCACTCAGGTTGCAAATGCAGTCATTCAGCCTAGGGCTGACTCAGCCAGCCTCCTGGGGAATCCCCAGCCCCTGTCACTCACAAACCAGACAGCCAATACACAAACAGGCCAAGGCACACAGAAGGGTCAGACAAGAGAACAGCAACTTTCTAAAAGTACTGTTCTCAAACACAGGATTTTAAAACAACCTTTCTTAAAAGATGTGTTATTAAATCCTGAGTTCAGGGATACTAGATACTTATGTCCTATCTTGTTCCTATGGGAAGAAATGCTGGAAGCCACTGTAGCCAGCATCCCCCATGTTAACCAATGGAGCAAGATAGCCTTACAATAGTGAAAAACGAAAATGGCTGTAATTCACTATCAGAGCATGTCACCTGCACTAGTACATGCTCTACCTTTCACATACACTGCACCCTGCCCAGGGGGGTACCTTGGGCCTTCCATAGGGGTGACTGATGTGCACAAAAAGGGAAGGGTTAGGCCTGGTCAGTGGGGACACTGACCAGGAGGACATGGCAGTTTCTAAACTGCCCATAGGCATGCAGTGGCAGGCCTGAGACACCATTTTAGAGCTACTCCTGTGGGTGGCACAATCAGTGCTGCAGGCCCACTAGTAGCATTTGTCATCACCAGCACTGGCACACCCAGTGCACTTTACTAGGGACTTCATGGTGATACAAATATGCCAAACATGTATATCCAATCATAATATAAATTTACACAGAGAGCATATGCACTTTAGCACTGATCAGCAGTGGTAAAGTGCGCAGAGTCCTATTGCCAACAGCCACGGGTCAGGAAAAATAAGGGAGGAAGAAGCAAAAAGTTTGGGGATGACCCTGCAAAAGGGCCAGTTCCAACAAGCACAGAGCAGAATTATCTCATGATTTGCTGATAGAAGGATGAAGGAGAGAAAGATGTACATGGCGTTCATGGACCTGTTGGCAGTATTCGACTGTGTAACCCATGAAAAACTGTGGACCATCATGAGGAAGATGGGAGTCGATTCAATTAATATTAAAGTTTATTAGACAGATGTATTCCAATGCCATGGCCTTGGTACGTTATACAAAAAATGGAGGCTGTACACGCCCATTTAAAATCGCCAGAGAAGTTAGGCAGGGCTGTGTTCTTACGCCATTTCTCTTCTCCATTTATACAAATGGAGAAGAAAAAGCCTTTATCAAGTCCACAAAAGATGTTCCAATATTTGACTCGCATCCTCTACCGATCCTGGCATACGCAGACGATGTGGTGCTGATGGCCAGGACAGGTTCCTGCCTCCAGAACCTGATATCTTTGTATGTATCGTTTATGGACTCACTTGATGTGAGGGTGTACCGTACCAAATCCTTTGCTGTGATAGTGGGGGCAAGGAAAAGAGATAGAACACCGTACCTCCATGTGGAGAATGAGAGGATCGAGGTGGTGGATTCCTTCCCGTATTCTGGGGTTATTATTGATAAGGATTTGGCATGGACAAAACTAGTACAAGGACGTAGAGGGGTAATCAATCAATCAATCATTACACTTATAAAGCGTGCTACTTACCCATGAGGGTATCAAGGCACTGTGGGGAGGGGGCTCTGCTACTGCTCGAAGAGCCAGGTCTTGAGGAGTCTTCTTAAGGTGAGCAGGTCCTGGGTATGCTGTAGGTGGGTAGGGAGGGTATTCCAGGTCTTGACGGCAAGGAAGGAGAAGGATCTGCCACCGGAGGTCGTTCGTTGAATGCGGGGGACAGCGGCGAGTGCGAGGCTGGCAGAGCGGAGCTGGCGGGTGGGGGTGTAGAAGCTGAGTCCATTGTTGAGGTAGGCTGGTCCGATGTTGTGGAGTGCTTGGGTGAGTAGTTTGAAGGTGATCCTCTTTTCAACGGGGAGCCAGTGTAGGTTTCTCAGATGGGGGGTGATGTGGCTGCGGCGAGGGACGTTGAGGATCAGTCGGGCGGAGGAGTTTTGAATGTGTTGAAGTCGTCGCAGGTGTTTGGCCGGTATGCCTGCGTAGAGTGCGTTGCCGTAGTCTAACATGCTGCTGACGAGGGCCTGGGTCACCGTTCTTCTTGTTTCGGTGGGGATCCACTTGTAGATCCTGCGGAGCATGCAGAGGGTGTTGAAGCAGGAGGAGGAGATGGCGTTGACCTGCTTTGACATGGAGAGGGAGGAGTCGAGGATGATTCCCAGGTTGTGTGCATGGTCGGTGGGTTTTGGTGCTGTTCCCAAGTGGTCGGCCACCAGGAGTCGTCCCAGGCGGGGGGGGGGGGGGGGGGGTTGGTTCCGAGGATGAGGACCTCCGTCTTGTCCGAGTTCAGCTTCAGTCAGCTGTTCCTCATCCATTCGGCGACGGCCTTCATTCCCTCGTGGAGGTTGGTTTTGGCGGTGTGTGGGTCCTTGGTGAGGGAGAGGATCAGCTGGGTGTCATCGGCGTACGAGATGATGTTGAGATCGTGCTGGCGGGCGATGTGGGTGAGGGGGGCTGAGGGATGAGCCCTGGGGTACGCCGCAGATGATGGGGGGGAGGCGGACGTTTTGGGTTCTGCCGGAGAGGAAGGATATGGTCCAGTCCAGGGTCTTCTCTTGGATTCTGGCTTCTTGGAGGCGTGTCTTTAGTGTGCGGTGGCAGACTGTGTTAAAAACGGCTGACCGGTACAGGAGGATGAGGGCTGATGTTTCGCCGTTGTCTAGTTGGATCCTGATATCGTCCGTGGCAGCGATGAGGGCTGTATCGGTGCTGTGGTTTTTTCAGAATCCGGGGTCTAGCATGTTCTTGTCCTCGAGGTAGCGGGTGAGTTGCGTGTCGACAATTTTCTCGATGACCTTCGCCATTAACGGAAGCAGGGAGATGGGCCGGAAATTCTTGAGGTCCTTGGGGTCCACCTTGGGTTTTTTGAGGAGGTCGTTGATCTCGGTGTGCTTCCAGCTTTCCGGTAATGGAAAGATCCCTGTCAGCAGTAAAAACTTTCGCTAAATAATTGGCCGATAGGCCGTTACTACCAATAAAACAAATTTATCAGGCCAAAGTTATGGCAGCAGTGACGTATGGGGTGGGCGTTTGGGGTACTATAGAAACTGGTGCACTTCAAACTATAGAAAACAAGTTTTTCAAATCCCTAGTCCCTAATCCTATCTCGACCCCTAACTACATTTTGAACTTAGAACTTGGACTCCCTTATGTCACCAATTTAATGCAACTGGCCCTGTCCTCTTGTGGCATGCAATCTGGAGAAAGGATACACTCCCCCTGACACATACAATAATCAAGAATTGTTTAAACATGGATAATTGGACGCGATCCAGATGGTTGCGTTACGTAGAAAAACTCCTGAAAAAAATTGGGTTACCAGAATTGTTTCAAGATCCAGATGAACGCAGAAATTTGTTTAGGATGAGGGCAGATTATGAGAGAAGGGAAACTCAGGGCAAGAAGCAGGCAATGGTAAACTATAGATTAATCCCCCAGTGACAGAGAAAGGATATTTCTTCTATCTGTCAGACGTTACAAAGCCGCACCATAGATTCATATTGGCAAGGTTTCATCTGAATATGATTCCACTTATGTTAGGCTACCCTGGTAAAATATTCAACCATGCTGACTTAACTCTATGCCTGTGTGATGGCCTGTCAAGGCAAACTGATCTGCACCTTGTTTTATTCTGTAAACTGTATAAGAAGGAGATGCATACTTATTTAAAACCGATATTATAGAAGATGAATTTTAAACAATGCAGGGTGGCACTGTATTTTTTAAAGATTTTATCTGGTCCTTTGTATTTTTTTACATTAGCTTCGTTTCTATGGGCGAGCATGAAAAAAGGGAAAAACCCAGTGCTAGAAGTAGTTACTGGATAAAAAGCATATAATAGGAGTAAAACCATGGAAGCAGATACTTTTTATAGATCTAATTTTTAAATTTTAATTAAGTATAAAATGCACTATTGTATTTTGGAATTTTAAATGAAATTGAATATTGGAAATCAGTTTTTATATATGTACTTTTATGATCAATTTGATCGAATAAAGGATTTTAACTATGACTAAGTCCCAAATATGCAGCATTGGACTCATACCTACTAGTATAGGAAAGGGTTCTGGCTCACCCCCGAATTCGAGAGTTATTATAGGAAATGTCCTCATAGAGTAACAGGAAAAGTGCAGAATCATCGTCATGTAAACAAATATACATTTTCAACAAATTAGAATAAGCCTTTTTAGAGTCCTACCACATATGCACTACTTGAATACGGAATCGGCTACCTCTGACCTAACGTCCTCTGGAAATGACAGAACTAGTTTCGTAAACAACAGTGAACCGTTGTTAATGAATACCACGTGCAAGCGGAAGGTCTTTGAAGAAATCTTACATTACTGAGCGTATGCTGCAGAATCCTGTTAGACAGCAGTAGTATCATTCAGGAATTACCAAACTTGACTTGCTTGGCTACGTGCAGTCAACACAGAATGTGGCATTCATTTTGGACAAGATTTATGCTAGGCCTAGCTGAAGTCTTGTTGACATAAGCCAACTAAAATGCACAGGGCATGGAAAAAGTGTTTCGACCCCAGTAGCACTGTAGCAGTGTACAGATGTGGAGCTGAGTGTAGGTTATTTGTCCAGCATACTAGTAATAATGCACATTCTTCATTAATACACAAAAGCTTCCTCAGCTAACATACACTAATTCAACCTGGTTTCTATTTTCCCCATTTCTACAGCTTGCAGATCTTTACTCTGCTCCATCTGTAAATACATTAAATGCATTTGTTGTTTAGTATGATTTTACAGTGCTAGTTTGTTTTAACTTTAGTTCCTTATGAAACTTAACACACATTTAATCCATGTGGCATCTTGGATCACCTCTATTCTTAGGAGAAACTAATATTCATTTTTTTACACCACCGTCCTTTTGGAAGAGCTGTGACCTAATGTAAAATGCAAGTCTTTTTTATTGTCTCTTAAAGTTGATGTTTAGCTCAGATTCAAGGGCTCTCGGCTGGTCAAAGGAGATTTTATTCAGTTGGGGTCTAATCTCCAATTCCACAGCTAACTCAAGTCTCCTGGCAGCACAGGGGTCAAGAAAGAAGAAGTGAATCAGGACTGCAAATGGACAGAGATCCAATTTACAAATTCCCTGCACTCAGAGCCTAAAATCCTCTTTTGATTTCTCCTCGCTTGGCTCAAGTCCCTTACTTTACATACTAGATTGTGTGTGAGTAAAAGCCAACTCACTCTTCTTGTCCACAAACACACAGGTCTAGAGTTGGACTAATGAGTGAGTTTCTGGGGCTAGATGGGTTAACCTCATCGCTGCTAGCCATATTCCCCTGAGGTGCTAGAGTATAATGATACTGGGTGTGGTCATGACGGAACGGTTCCGTCATCAGCACAGCTCCACGGTGCCTTATGACGGAACCGTTCCGTCATGAAAATCGAAGGGGTTAAAGTGAATCACCAATACTTGTACGGCGAGTTTTACTTATGATAGATGTGTGGGTAATGTTGTTTTCACATACTACTGTTAGAGTACAATTTTGCTCTTTCATTTGTAGGGGTGCATTATAATCATGAGTAATTCATGCCCGCATATAATCCTTTACTGTGTTAACATTGGGTCATTATAACGCGTACTCTAATAACATGAAAAGTGAAGTGTTAGGTATATTTCAATGTAAACATGAAGAAAGTAATGTTGCATTTATATGTGGCTAGACGAAAACCTTACCGTATAAAATTTGTATTTGCAGCTAATGAATATTTTCACAATGAATGTGTGTATGTAACATGCTGATTTGGGGGTACTCAGTAATAATGTTCATTTATACGTGTGGTCTTATGAAATTAGCGCAATTTCTTATGTTGAGCGAATTCTGTGGGCCTGAATTGTATTTTTCCCTTGGAAGCTCTATTATTAGATTCAGTAGTGAATATTCATGTACATGTGGAATTTGTTCTTTCTCACGTTTCTGTTGCAGGTGGAGGAATTCATCCTTGTTAGTTAGATTAATGTCTTTGTTTTAGGAGTTAGGTTTAGGGAGGAGAAGATGCATTGAATGGCGTTGCTGATAGTACCGGACGGCTGTACTTTCTCATTGTCGAGAGCCTGGGAATCAAGGTAGTCGAGCCACGGCCTGGGAGAATCGCTGACGCAAGGAAAGTTACCTACAAGGAGGTGGCTTGCTTGGATGGTGTAATGTTGCGTTGCATCATGGGATACTACCTGCCAGCTAGGGACAGAGACCAGGGACTTCTGTCTTGCCATGAAAGAGAGAGCATCTTAGAATGAGCTCTGTAGCTTTATGCTACTTGACCCATTTAGCTTAGAGTGGACTTCTTAGGAAGCCTTCATGTGGTGACACCTTTACAGAACTTGCCTTTGTGAAATGCTAATTAGGGATGTCACGTTAGTGGTATTTTAGGGATATGGCTTAATGCTCTTTACCTACGAACCTCCAATGAAGGGAAATTTGGATGTTGTAGCCATAATTTTCTGTATCCTGATTCTAGAACTGGTTATTCTGTGCATTTTGCACCTCCTTAATTTCACTAGTAGGTTTAGCTTTGTGTTAGTTCCAATGTATTTCTACACCCTCATCTTGAGGTGCTTGTATGTTCAACTGATCTTGGCTTTGTAATAAATTACCTAAACTTAACTGGGAGTCTCTGATTCTTCGGAGTCATAGTTCATTGGAACAGTAATGTTCGATTGGCTAACAATTTTCCTCCCCTCCACACTGTCATGCAGAGAAAAAGAGACATCGGCCTGGGGTTCCAGATTAAATCTAGAACGTGGAACCGGGTTCTTCACTACCATCTGTTGCTGCACCGCTCTGTGGACCAGAGTTACAAGAGTGATGTCCTATTTCTTTCTCCATCTGTACCAGCTAAAGTACCCAAGGTCTACAAACTGGATACAGCCAACTAGAGCATAAACTTAACGTTCTTTCCTACTTGGAGACCCTAGTCATGAAACACATGGTAGTGGTTAAAGGCAGGCTTTGTGCAAACTCGCAATGCCCATGTGCAGTTACGGCCTATACTTGCGCTGACCAGGCTGATGCTGAAACATGCATGACTGCTGCTGGTGGAACACATTCCTAGAGGATTTTTTAAACTCTGTGCCTGAAAACAAAACCAGACATTATAAGTTGTTTCACAGCTGCCAGTCGGGCAGAGGACTCTTTGCCTCTTGGTTCCTGGGAACAGCTATGGCTTGACCGACAGGAATGCTGCAGCCTGCACTAGGGCTTTACCCGGGTCTAAAAGGGCAGAGTGCAGCTGATGTCCAGTGCCTCACCCCCAAGATGTGCAGACAGTGAATGTATCTTGCAGATATTTACTCACATTTTTGTCAAGCGCTACAGTGTATACAGGAGTGCTGGGTCCATAGAGGGCGTGGAGTCTGACCATACCTCCTTTAGGATACTACCCTCTTTTCAGCGGCTTCTCTGCTGAATGCTATGCTGCTGTTAACCTCTACCTCGTGCAGACGTTCTCAGAAGTTTGTGATCTGCTGTAAACCTGTTTCTGCCCCTTGGATTGGCTTGCATTATTGCCACACCACCCTTGCTTATGGGTTTTTGAGAAGTCTGTTAACTGCAGGTAAAGGCTTCAGGCTTTCCTTACTGTTTATGTGATGTTTATTTTTTTTTGGCTTCAGACCTAGCACATCCGGCCTGACCGGATTTTCCAGTCAGCAGACACGAAAATGCTAAGGTTTGAAGTTTTGCATTTTGTAGTCCCAGCGCACTTTGTGCTTCTGGTGACTGAGAACCAGTGACTGAAGTCATCCTGATGGCATGGAGCGTCAGTGTGCAGCTTTGTTAAGTTCACCGAGGCGCCCCTTTGTCACTAGTCTGCACTGAAGTGATCTAGCTCGGAGCAGGAGTCTCCCTCTTGAAACCATGAACAACCCAAAAATGTGTTCCATAAACACGAAGTCCTCCAATGTCTCCAGAGAAGGAGCATCAGCTTCTTGCAACAAATATTGACAGGTGTCTGTAGAGGATGGTCACAGGTGTAGGGAGGCCACATGGGCATCCGGTAACCCTGTATGTTCAGGAGGCCTGTGGCCTGGCTTGTGCAGCCCCTCTTTTGTTTCTGCTTCTCCAAAGATGGTGTCCTATACTTCACTTATACAATGTTCACTGCTTGCCTTGCACAAAACCAAACCAGCCCCCCTCAAAGGTTGTGTTGTAGCAGAGCTAACCAATGTGAACTGAGTTTCAGGATGTGTTTATACACTGTGCACGTGACCTGCTTGACCCTGCAGGCCTCTTGTTTGAGAGATGCCCTTTTAAATGTCCTCCAAACCGGTTTGGCAGTCTGGGGTGTTCGGTGGTAGCATCATGTCTCATTCTAGGCCTTGAATGCTTCCATCGTCTTCCTACACACATGCACGGAGTGCTTGAGATAAGAGCGCTTGTACAAACTCCACCTCTGGGGCAGAAGACAAGAGCACAATGTGGCTTGCGGCAAGGATGGCAGGTGGGCCGTGAGTCACCAAGAGACTTTTCCCATGTTAAAAGTGACGCAAAAGTGGCGCAGGGGGCTTGTAAATAATCCTCCTAGTATATAACGGCGTATTTAATAGATATCCTGAGCGAGAGTTTTTGGATGAAACTGTCTCTTGTTTGTAAAATGACCCCCATTTCTAACATGTAACAGGTTGATCACTGGTTATGTCCATAAGGTTTTTTCTACAACATTGAAATAGTGGGGGTGATGCTGTGGGCAGACTCGGTCTGTGCTGTGGTTGGCATGTGTGGACCCACTCTCCCAGCCACAAACTCACCCTCTCTGCCACCTGCGACTGTACTTTACACCTTGTTATTTCCTCTTCTACTGATCTTCTTGCCCGCTTGTGTTTTATCCCCAAGGGTCTCCTCCCCCGCACATGCCCCCACCGTGTCGCATGTTAGTGGAAGGGCAACACCATTTTATTTGTAAAACTTATGACCCGCTACTCATCTTAACAGTACCTTTATTTCATGCCAGCATCTTGTCATATGAAACTAATGTCCCTTCCGGCCTCTACAGACTCCAGACGATATGTCACAATAAACCTTGCTGCGTAAACTCTGTACAGGTAAATGCAGGTGACTGCACTAAGAATAAATAATATTGTTTACGTTCTTCACTCTAGGACCTGGGTCCCTCCCTGGCGGCTGTGTGCACGTGTCACAGGCTTTCTAATTCATGTCTATTGCACCCCCCTCCCTCCCCCCACGTGCACCAACTTCCTTCCTCTCTGTGCCACCCACCCTGCTTCCTGTTCCAGAACAGCATGCTGCTCCCCGCCTCTTCCTGCACACTGCTCCACACACCCTATCTGAGGCAGTTAGTACATAACGCCCTGTTGCACCCCGTTGCTCTCACACTCAGTTTTAGAGTGCTTTATCTCACCACGTGCTGTGTCGCCTGAGTGAAGTCAGAAGTTGGTGGCTGGCCAAGGTGCTGAACGGCAGGCTGCCCAATCATGGCTCTGGGACACCATGTTTCAACTTGAATACTTTCTGACACGTAGGCGGCTTTAAAACACAATGCTACCTAAAAACTCTTATTCGAGTACTTGTTGTACTACATGTGGGAAGGGTCCGGGCAAGTCAAGCGGGCGCCACTGTTTCACAGCCGTGGGGGCTGGGGTTGCTTGCCTTTGTCATGGGGTCCGTCCTACTGTGGTTCTGCAAACTTGGCCAAGTACAGCCCCTTCAGAACTTGCCTCTCAGTGGTAGAGATGGCGGCAGTCGCAGGCTTCTCCAGAAGGTAGTGGGATACATCGATCTAAGAACTCAACAATCACCCAGTGGCCCAATAACCGATTATCCAACCCAGTGCTTGTCTTTTTAGTAAAGAAAGTACTCCTAACGGAGATACTACACACTACCACACTTATAGGTACTAATCCAATGGCACAGATCCACTGCAATCTGGATTACGGCCCTCCTTCTCCCCCCACCTTCACTTTTCCTCTGTGTAATGATATTGTCATAGGTTTCAGGCACAGGTGCAGTGCTACCTCCTACTGCCTTTAGAGTTTGTGAACTCAGTTTTATAGTTTCTAGTCTCAACGTCAGTCTAGACAATCCAAGTCTTTATTCTGTCTTCCTCTGGAAGCAGGTGTCAGTCTTAACAATGCAAGTCTTTATTCTGTCTTCCCCCGGAAGCAGGTGTCAGCCTTAACAATGCAAGTCTTTATTCTGTCTTCCTCCGGAAGCAGGTGTCAGCCTTAACAATGCAAGTCTTTATTCTGTCTTCCTCCGGAAGCAGGTGTCAGTCTTAACAATGCAAGTCTTTATTCTGTCTTCCTCCGGAAGCAGGTGTCAGTCTTAACAATGCAAGTCTTTATTCTGTCTTCCTCCGGAAGCAGGTGTCAGTCTTAACAATGCAAGTCTTTAGTCTGTCTTCCTCCGGAAGCAGGTGTCAGTCTTAACAATGCAAGTCTTTATTGGTTGAACCTGCTGCACCCCTCTATTTTAACCTCCACCGTCTGGAGAACCGTGCACTGGCTGGGAGAGCACTGAACTCCGGCTTGGATGAAGAGGTCGCTGACGGTCCTCGATGGTTCCAGATGCACTTCTGGGCACATAGTGAGTCAGTTGCATCAGAGGTCATATCACAATGACTAGAACACCAGGACTGAGGCAGGTACAATAGTTAAAGCAGTGCTTAATTTGAGCCTGTGGAATTCCGGTGCTGGGCACCACCACATAATTGTCAACACCAACACTCATGACAGTCTGCCACATGGTGGCGCTGTTTGTCTAATTTACAGATGAGCTCAACAGTGGTTTATTATTACCATATACATTAGTAATGACTAATACCTGCCTCCAAGCTATTATCATTACTTTGGAGGCCTTGAATATTCTGATTTGTCACACTTGTTGGAGAGTAATAATTAGGAGTTGTGTTGGTACTGTCGTTGGCAGCGATGTCAGGAGCAATGGGTGATGCAAGCTGCCGCGGCCTCCAGACGAGGGCCCTGGCACTTATTTATTTTTTTACAAACTAAGCACTGGTTATACATGCATTTTCACACACTGCTGGGTTATGCAATATCATCGGATGAACTGGCTCGGATCTATTCTACATCTCCACAGTATCTCGATTGGCACAACAGGTACCCTCCTCTCCACAGACATGCACAGTTCATAGCAAGACTCTTGTAAATCCGTCAATTGTCAAGTCACAGGTGGCAGGGCAGATAGAAATCAAGTATGAGAAAAAGGAAAATTACATTTTGCGATTTCAAGCATACAGAGATTAAGCGAAGAGTAATGTAAATGTTTAAAATCCCACTTGGTCTGCTCAATGTTGAATCGTCTGTTCTCCATCAATGTACAGCCGTCTGTTGCTGCTGCTAGGTAGGTGTGTGCTTCATAATTATTAGCTTTTTCATACATGTTGAATGTTCTTAAGACCTTCTCTGGATGGTGTGTAACCTGAGCTTAATTACATGTGGTGCATGGAACTGAAATGGAAGTTTTCTAATAAGGCTTTTACTGAGACCATATAGTCTAATATGTAATAATCACTATGATGAGAGATTACTCCTTGTTAAAAAGCTGTGTTTATTCACTGTTACTTCATCAGGGCATAGTTTAGTGGTTCCTTAGTAACCTTCCTAAAGTTATCAAATTATGTTGAACAACTGCTACTGATCAAAAGGCATTTTTGGCATTAATTTAATTACCCAAAGAACTGTCACGTACGTGCCCTTGAAAATGTTCTTTATTTGTTCATCCCCTCCACCCTTTTCTGCATTCATATATTTCTTACATCTCTTTATAGGCATTTTTGCGGTCACAAAGTCTCCCATTCAGAGTTTGTGGTTGGATAAAAGGGTCTTTTCAATCCCATTTTAGGAGTCAGTAAACTTTTACAGATTTTTTCAATGGGTTTGTGATCATCCCCCCATATTGATTCAGTATTTGAAAGGTGCATGCTGTAGGTTTCCCTTACTAAACACCTAAAAGATATGATATGTATCAATGTTTTGCGGGCAAAATCCAGTTGAAAAACATTGAAAAATTGCCAAGTCCCGAGTTGCAGTAGGAAGCCCTCCCGGGACCCCTTCCCCTTTGTGAATGTACAAAGAAATGGTGTAAGCAGTGGTCCGGATGCAACTACCAACTCTCAAGTTTAAATACAAAAAAAATGTTTAAATACAGTACCTAATTTTTCAAAAAATGGTTCCAGCTGACCAGTAGCCTCTGGACTTGCCATGTACTCCCCTGGTGTTGTTAGACCATGAGATCAAGTTATAGCACCCAAGAGGTGCCTCCCAGGTCCTAGGCTGGTGCAAGTATACTTTTTCTCACCCTGAGCTGCAACTTGCAAGACAAAGGCAAAAGATAACGTTTTTTTGGACACACAGTCCAAGGCTCATACACTGCCGCTACTTTCTGATTCATTGGTAGCCTCGAACGCCGTCCCAAACCAAGACTTCATTGGAATGCTGGAATTTGCCTATGTGCCAACGTTGAGCCTAAAGCCGCCCTCAGGCTTACAAGGACTCCACAGACATCACCGTCAATGACATAAACACCAGAAAAGTTTCTAAGTGCTAATTTAAAATCTTGTTCAGGACCAGCCCAGTGCCTGCATGTGACTTCCGTCATAGCCTGAAACATTAACTTTGCCCCAGACCCTCACGTTCGAGGCTTCTAGACTACCACTAAGAGTGAAAAGCAATTAATTGCAAAACTTGTGGAAACTTTTCAAACTTTGAAGAGTAAAAAGCAATGATTTATGGAAATCTTGTAAAAATCATAACTTGGTTGCCTTCATCTGATGTGTCATTTTAGTGTTTAATTAAAGATATAAGTGTATTCTGATTTTATAAATTAGAGTGTCTTTTTGAAAATTGTGTCATGTGTCTAACTTACTAACTGTTTTGTACTGATAACTGCTTTACACTTGTTTCCTTTGAGTTAAGCCTGACAGCTCTGTGCCACAAGTATCGAGGACAATGATAAGGTTTAATTAAAAAAACCATAACTGAACCTGATACGAATTAGGGGAAACAGCCATTACAACGCGGCTGTTTCCACACATAGCTTTTACCATGCATGTGTTACAACACATGCACCATTACCACGCATAGACTTTACCACGCATGTGTTAAAACGCATGCACCATTACCACGCATAGACTTTACCACGCATGTGTTACAATGCATGCACCGTTACCACGCATAGGCTTTACCACGCATGTGTTACAATGCATGCACCGTTACCACGCATAGGCTTTACCACGCATGTGTTACAACACATGCACCATTACCACGCATAGACTTTGCCACACATGTGTTACAACACATGCACCATTACCACGCATGTGTTACAACGCAGGCACCATTACCATGCATAGACTTTACCACGCATGTGTTACAACACATGCACCATTACCACGCATGTGTTACAACGCAGGCACCATTACCACGCATAGACTTTGCCACGCATGTCTTACAACACATGCACTATTACTACGCATGTGTTGCAACGCATGCACCATTACCACGCATAGACTTTACCACGCATGTGTTACAATGCATGCACCGTTACCACGCATAGGCTTTACCACGCATGTGTTACAATGCATGCACCGTTACCACGCATAGGCTTTACCACGCATGTGTTACAATGCATGCACCGTTACCACGCATAGGCTTTACCACGCATGTGTTACAACACATGCACCATTACCACGCATAGACTTTGCCACGCATGTGTTACAACACATGCACCATTACCACGCATGTGTTACAACGCAGGCACCATTACCACGCATGTGTTACAACGCAGGCACCATTACCACGCATAGACTTTGCCACGCATGTCTTACAACACATGCACTATTACTACGCATGTGTTACAACGCATGCACCATTACCACGCATAGACTTTACCACGCATGTGTTACAATGCATGCACCGTTACCACGCATAGGCTTTACCACGCATGTGTTACAATGCATGCACCGTTACCACGCATAGGCTTTACCACGCATGTGTTACAATGCATGCACCGTTACCACGCATAGGCTTTACCACGCATGTGTTACAACACATGCACCATTACCACGCATAGACTTTGCCACGCATGTGTTACAACACATGCACCATTACCACGCATGTGTTACAACGCAGGCACCATTACCATGCATAGACTTTACCACGCATGTGTTACAACACATGCACCATTACCACGCATGTGTTACAACGCATGCACTGTTACCACTCAAAGCCTTTACCAAGCATGCCTTTACAAGGAATTACGTTGTAAAGGTATGTGTGGTAAAGGTATATTGGCATGTTTGGCCATCTGGCCAAAACTTGTCGACCAACCTTCGTTCTAGGGCACCACTTCTACCATTTCGGGCTGGCTTTATTAAGAATTGTTTTGAGTTCATCCAATACTTTGCTACTTTTAGTGGTGCACAGAAAAACATCATATCCCTGTAATTCATTAGTTATTAGGTTCTTTCAAAAACTATCATTTTGTGAGCCTCAGTGCATTTCAAGATATCACAAAGCTCTTCCTCAGGGGTGGATACAATCTTATGGTTTACGTCTGGAAAGGTGAGGTTACAAGATGAAGGGATATTATCTACCAGGAACACAATAGTGATTCTTTTCAAGGGTGTTAGTATCAAAAGGGACCCTTGATATATGCAAAGTGCCCCACCAAAAAGCTGGATGTTGGAATAGTATAATTTACTATTCCAACTCCAGTCTGTGCAACAGTTGGGAAGGTGTTGAATTTGAAATACAACACCTTGTGCCCCCTACGGCAAGTCGTTGTAATGACTTGCATTGTAAAGGTATGCGATGTAACAACGCGCTCGTTATAACGACCACGTTGTAATGGCATGCGATGTAAAGGATGTCTCCCATGCTACACAATCTGTTTAATTCTTTCTCCAATGGTTACTTCACTAAATGATGCACAGGGCGCAACTTATGCACTGTGGGTCTAGCACCTGTTTTTAACTTAATCTTATGCTGGAATTCATGAAGTAATCCTAGTTTGTCTGAAAATAATTTGGAAAACTCCTCACATATTCTTGAACCAGTCTTGTTTTCTTCCATGAAAAGTACATGCTCCTGGTTATTGGGGTCAAGAATTGTACCCAGCTCTTTTTGGTGTTGCCATCCCAATAAATTTGAACCAGTCTCAAGAATGTAAACTTTTCCCACAGTGCTTCTACCTTTGAATTCGATGAGCATCTCCTTCATACCGACAAGTGGCATGGGTTCCTTAGTATAACCTGTTGGAGAAATGTCTGGTTTATCTATCAATACTCTTCCATCTGTATTCATTCGATCAAAATGCGAATGGCTCACCAGAGTAAAAGGCGAACAAAAAACCATATACATTGTAACTGCCTTCTTATTGGGAAATATATCACATTTTGGAGAAATTAGATTCACATTGCCCATGGTGTCCTTTACTTTGTAAAACATATTTCCTTTCATTAGGTGTGACACAACTTACTTCCTTGACGTGTCCCCCCTCCTTTATGGCACCTTCTCTGTTGTTAAAATCTCCCTCTCTATAAAATCTTGCAAAATGCCCTCTTCTGTTGCATTTCCAACATTTTACATTTTTTGCTGGACATTGTAAGTTATTGGCTAAATAATTGCTGCTGCCACATCTGAAACACTTAAGTTCCCTTTCATAATGTTGTATTTTACCTTGAATTATATCCTTACTCTTCACTTCACAAATTTCACTCTCGTCCACACTCTCTTGCACGTTTGCAACAATTTCTGTTGGAGATTTCATCTCCTTGAAAGACTTAGCTGTGTGCTCCACAGATTGTGCAAAAGAAACCGCCTCTCTAACTGTAGGATTTTTAGCTAACAACTTTTCTTGGATGCGCATATTATTTGTGCATCTAACCAGCTGATCCCTTATTAGGGAATCTATGAGGTTACCAACATCACACAAGTTACTCAAGGCTGCAATATAATTAGTTACAGATTCTTGTTTTCCTTGCAATCCACAAAAGAACCTGTGACATTCTAGTACTACATTTATCTTATTATCTAAATGAATCTCTAATTTCAGCATGGTGTTAGCATATATGTCCAATGCACCAAGTTCTCTTCCCCTACATTCATATGTACATTTTCCGCCCATAAACCCTCAAATTATGTAACAGGATATGTTTACGCAGAGCATAGAAACGTTCACCCTCAATAACAATTATGTAAGATTCAAACACTTTAATCCAGATATATTTATATACTTCCTGACCGCCCAATACACGGCGGAACCACTCAGGTATGAACCTCTTCAAGCTTCTCCCACAGAATTACAGACTCTCACACAATTTTGAGTGTGCAAGCAGTGCAGTCTTTATTTCGGCATACAAGTAGATAGACAAGTGTCCTCCATGACGCGTTTCGCTCCACGAAGGAGCTTGATCACAAGATATAAATACATATATATTATATGTATGTGTATATATATATGTATATATATATATATATATATATATATATATAAGTCCCAAAGTTGCCCTGAAGCAAGAATGCCCTCGCAGTGAAGTGCTTTCAAAAAAAGGCTTTTATTTTCAGAACCGGCAAAATGCATTCCCAAAGCAAAGTTCCTTACGCGTTTCAGAGCCGGGGGGCTCCTTCATCAGAGGATGGCACTGCTTCTGCCTGACAAGTTCGCACAGGCGCCATTACCTGCATGCTGTATTTTGTCCATGTCATTACCCACGTGGCCCACGTCTCTCTCACAGGTGGGTTCCCACGTGACCCACATCTCTCTCACAGGTGGGTTTGTATTCCGGCATGCTGGAACCTGTAGTTTAATAAATGCGAAAACGTTTTCCCCCAAGTGGGTGCAGTTCGAGACAGTGTCTGTTTCTTTAAAAATAAAATCCAAGTGGACTTTGGGACTTATGTAAACTCGGCAGCCTGGCCGAGAAGGATGCCCCCCTATGTATAAATATGGGGCCAAGAGGTCACTGAAAATCGGATCTTGTGGCGCACTGGAGGAGAATGAAAGAGAGCTGGCAGTTTCATTCCAGTCCACTTGGATTTTATTTTTAAAGAAACAGACACTGTCAGAATACAAACCCACCTGTGAGAGAGATGTGGGTCACGTGGGAACCCACCTGTGAGAGAGACGTGGGCCACGTGGGTAATGACATGGACAAAATAGCATTCTTGCTTCAGGGCAACTTTGGGACTTATATATATATATATATATTTCTATATTACCTACTGGCGGTCGCCAGTTGGTAGATATAGTTAGGACCTATTATGCATAGGAAATCCACAACATTCTATTCCCAATAACTTTGTCGCCGATTGATGAATCTTCGTGAAATTTTCAAAACTTTTGGCCAGCTCCGGTTTGCTCCTATCCTGAAAGTTTCACGGTGATTCGTCAAGCGGGGGCCAAGAAAAAAGGTGGGTCCCAAAACACGTTTTCCCCATGCAAATTCCCTTAGGACCTTTAGCCGCAGCTACAGCCCGAACTGCTGAACAGAATTACACCACATTTGGCAAAGAGGTAGTCCTTAGTTCAGGCTTGTGTCTTTTGCTGCTTAAATGGTGTAAATCCGTTCAGTAGTTCCTGAGAAAATGACAGTTAAAGTCATTTATATATCTATGGGTGCGGTGGATCCGCCGACGAATCTTAAGCGAAGCCTACGCGCACCTTGCCGTGCACGAGCTGTATTTTAATTGGCTGTCAACACTCCAAACCTGGAAGTGTTGGCAGCTATCTTGTGCCTCGGTTGAACCGAGGCACAAGAAACCCGAAAAAAGTAGCAAAACACGAAAAGGGGGCACAGTAGAAACACCCTGACCGCCTAGGCCTGCTCAGGGGGTCCCACAAGGACCGCCAAGGCCCAATTTTTTTAACTTTTTTTTAAAAACAGGAGGATGCGCACAGGATACGCGCATCCTGGAGAAAAAAAAAAGAAAGAAAAGCGGTCTCCCACGCTAAATATACTAATTTGCCCCCCGGAGTGCCAAATCCCAGGGGCATCATCAAATAAATAGTGTGGGGGGTCCCAATCCCCCCCACACTGCCCCGGGGACCGCCCCCCCAGGGCTCTAACTTAATATAAGCGGGGGGCTCAAGGGGCCCCTGCAGCCCCATGGACCGCCACCCCCGGGGGCTTGTTAGAAATGGGTGGGGGCTCTCAGGCCCCCCCAGCCCTGGCGGCGGCCACCCCCCGGGGCTTCAAAACGCAGGACGCGGGGAGCCGACTGGGAGCGTAAGGGATTGGGGACCCCCAACGGCCCCCTACGAATAGGGCCAGCAAAAAAAAGAAACGGCCCGGGGGATGGGGTCCCCGGGGTCAGAACTGGCTTTCACGCAGCGATGCGTCATTTCTCATAAATGAGGCCCTTTTGTGTCTTCGGATAGCACACCAGAACTGCCCTCGAAACCTTCTCAGCATACATTGACTGTGCCAAATGACAGACTCACCCACATCGGCATTTCACAGGAACTACCGTTGAACAACTCCAAAGCCTGACAATGCGTGGAAATCCTGGCCACACACATCAAACTCTGCCTCAGAAGAAGAACACACAAAAACTGTAGATGGAGAGAGCACACAAAGGGGAGCTGGCCAGACTGCCCCATAAGCAGTAGGTCGTCGCCAGTGTTAAGAAGATAGAATGAAGAAGAAGACAAGGTAGGCAACTGTAGAATCATCTTTATTTAACCATCCACTCTCCGACTCCGCTTTCGACAGACAGGGTACCAACATTCCAAGGCAAGCTCCTTTGGATGGCTCAACTGAGGAATGTTACAGGGGGAAAGGGACAAATCAAAAGGAAGAACAAAGGCAATTGAAAAGGAGGAAATTATAACCGTAATAAAATGGACGAAGCTGTTCAGGCAGTAATCTCGTTATCAGCACCCCATGTTGTATTTTAGCGTCTTGTGAAGTAATTAGCCCTCTGTTTGCCCATAATATACCACAATTGTAGGCAATACCAAAGGCATATTGATTATCCATATAAATGTTCACCCTTTTCTCCAAGTCCAGTTCACAGGCTCTAGCTAGAACTATCAGCTCCTCTGTCTGGGGGGAGTTCTTAGGTATCTCGCATGTCTCTACTACTGTACTATAGCTATCGTATAGCATATCTGGATATGCTGCAATAGTACTGCCATTTGGCATTTCAAAACAGGACCCATCCACCCAGAGATATCTATCCCTATCTACCAAAAGAACATCTGACTAGGCCTGGACGGAGTACGCGGAATGACCAAAAAACTCTGCCATGCTTTGCGGAGTTCCTCAAGCAGGGAAGTGCGTTAGATTGCGCCATTCGTGCTGATTTTTAGCATCGGGTGTTTGTCCTATGCTGGACAATTACCACGAATGGCACCTTGCGCAGTGCTTGAGGGTGCTGCTTCTTTCTGCCACTCGAGTAGATTTTCTACTCAAAAGGAAGCTTCCTCAACATGAACGGATCGTTTCTCAATAGGAGCGGTCGCAACCATCCACAACCAACCGCCCGCATTGAGAAATCTCGATGGGAAATGGTCTAGCATTGGATTTTCCTCACTCGTGCTCACCAACTTAACGTTGGCACACAAGGAAAAATCTCCCCTCCACGATAACTCTACAAACTCCATGAATGGAGCGAATTCACTGCCCAGGCCTACATCTGACAAGTCGAGCCGACCTTTCGTTTACTCCTTTATCTGTAACACACAGTCATGCACCTCATCTATACCATCACACTCAACATTGCACACTATAGGCCACAAGGTACCAGGATTAAGAGTCTTACATCGGCGTAAAGTTACATGTGGGCTAAAAAGACACAATTCATAATGAGTCAATCAAGCATTGGTAAGATGTGGTGCCTTTTGTGAGAAGTTGGCCCTGGTATATGATGTTCACTATTCTAGTGAGCACCTTGCACCAGTCCAAACAACCCTTATGGTGATGGTTGTAAAGTCAACCTTATAGACCAGCTATCCTAGGGGTAGCGTTGAAAAAGCAGTCTTAGGCTAAACTCAAGAGGGCATGTGAAGCCAGCTGTTTTACCAAATGCAATCCTTTTAATATGAAATGAAAGGACACCACACAGGATATATATTCAAAATATATATGTATTTATTTCTAAAGCAATCTACTGAACACAGAAGCACAAGCACATAACAAGTAACTTAATATAACATTCAAAAGTTGCACAAATATGGATAAGCCCGGTGGCCCGCTAAACCATATACTAAAAAAGTGGTATAAGAACCACGTCATGAACAATGGTAAGGCCTAAGGCCTTGGGAATCGCTGGGGCTACACTGGGCTAACAACAGTTAGGGAAAAGGAGGCCCAAGGGATGCGTGTGCAGTGTCTAAAGGCACACATGTGCACACATAGAAGTCAATGGGTGTGTAAAGTTAGAAAGTTAAAGGTTTGGGAGTCTTCCGACTGGACTAGAAGCTAACCACTTGAAACTAGGACACTAGGAGAGTTACTCTTTACAGGAGCACCGCAGTACTTGCGTTACCTAACCCACAGGAAGCGGGTGCATAGGTCCCTAAGTGTGTCGGGTTTTGTCGTGGAGTTCTATGGAGCCTTGGAGAAAAGATGCTGCAGGTGGCCAGGAGAGAAGAGTCCGGGTGGATCCAAGGGTGGATCGAAGATGTAGAGGACCTGAAAGCAGAGGGGACAGAGTCTGGGTCACTAGCCAGTGACCAGGAAGGAACCAGGCGATGTTGCGAAACAATCAGGTCCTGATTGGAAGCTTCACTCTGCAGCCACGTGGACCAGGAGGTGTCGACGACAACTAGGAGTCCGGCACGGACTGTCCCACAAAGGCTCTCGCTGTCGGCAGTGTCGGCTTTAGGATTGGAGTCAACAAGCCTTGGCAAAGGCAACCCACGCAGGATACGATGTAGGCTTCTTACTCAGACCAGCAAGGTCTGAGGGGCTGCTTCTTTTGAGGGAAGCAAGGGCCAGTCTGGAGAAACCAGAGCAGCAGTGTAGATTCAAAGGATCGTCACCAAGATGGCCACTAGCCAGTAGGCAAGTGACCGGGCAGACGCGTCAAGCAGGAAAATGCAAAAAGGCCCCACACAGAACTCGTGGAGGATGAAGGGCTGATCTTTGGTGCAGATGCTGCTCTGGGTTTCTCAATCCCCAATGCACAGCTTCGAGGAGGCCTCGGGGGCTGCACACTTAGCAGGTCACAGACTTTTCAAGATGGCCGGTCCCACATCTCTCGTCGCCTCCACGGGTCTGAGCTTTGCAGGGACTATTGATCGGGCTGTTGGATGTCTGAGAATCCGGTTCTTGTCAGGCTCTGTACTTGGTCTCCAGCGGGAGGCGGGGACAAAGCAAAGCAAGCCGTTGATCGCTGGATGGTGCCTGCTAGTGCAGGGTGGTCACTCCTTGACCACAAGGGAGATTCTTCAGTCGTCTTCTTCAAGTAGATCGTCGAAGGTCCAGAGTTTCGTTTCAGAGTTTCAGTCAGGATTAATCTAAAGTCTTGGGACTCACTCCTACCTATATACCAATCTTAGGGGGTGGATTACCTGCTAGGTCCCTCCTATGGCTGGGACCAGGGAAAGGGGTGGTTACACCCCTTTCCCTTTGTCCTGGAGTGCCCCAGCACCGGTTTGAACTGGCCCATGCATGGGACACCTTGTGTGCCCTAGGCAGTGTCTCATTCCTTTCAGCCCTCCCTGTCCCAATACACAAAATCCTGTCTGGGGTGGTGATAGCACCTCCCAAGGCAGGAAACCTATTGTACAAGCCTCCCTCACTGGAAGGACTCCCAGCAGCAGGAGGTCAGACTTGTGTCTGTGGCAGCAGCATCCATTGTGTGATGCTGAGGCTCTGGTTAACTTTAACCGGGAATAGTAGGAACAACATGTCTTCTCCCTCTAGAAGGGTGAAATGCTACCCCGTCGCCAGAACTGGCGAGGGGGTAGCATTCCAAATTGTATGACACCTTACTCGACATGTTTTGATAAAGCCAAACCAGAGTTAGCATCTAGCCGCGAGGTTCATAAAGCACTTAAGAGTATATGGTATGGCAATATCCTAGAACAGCTATAAGGACATGGTTCCGAAAGCTGCAGACAGGCTCAGCTCATGCTAGAGCACCATCTCACATAAAACCAAGCACTCTGCCTCCAGGATTGTTAAGGCCTGCCATAGGAGTGACTTATAGGTATATATGTGTCTAGATATAAGGTTAGATATAGGTATACTATATCTAAGCAAAGGGTGATTACACCACCTTGCCCCAACTGAGTGATCAGCCAGTTGTGTCAATATGGGTGGCCAGCCAGGGGTGGCATAATAGATGCTGCAGCCCCTGGTAGGCCTTGCATGTACCTATGCCCTGGGCACCTATAGTACACTGTACAGGGGCTCATAAGGTGACACAGTATCCAATTGGAGATGTACCTAGGGTACATGGAGTCCATTTTAAAGAGAGAGCAGATAGCCTGGGGCCCTGATTAGCAGGGTCCCAGGCCAACTAAGTCGAAAACCAGCTAAACACTAGGCAAAATATATGGGGGTAACCATAGTCAGGTATCCACCTTCCTACACCTTTGTCCTATTTAATATTAAATCCACATAGTGAGATACTTAGATGTGTATAGCATGTCCCATAACCAAAGTCTTGGCTTGTTGAAAGGAAACTGCATCTGCTGCGACTGTCCTCAGATATGGGGGAAGGGCCTGAGCTACTCTGTCTAGTGTTGCAGAAAAATCTGCAGAAGGACACTTGTGATCACCCTGCTGTTGGGAGAGGACAGACAACGCACAACCATTCTTTTATGGTAAAAACAGGTGAAAGTCATTTTCACTGTTCGGCAAATTGAAAGCCAGAGCACCATACATTAATTATTTATTTTATTATGACGTTTGTAAATGTATAAAGAATATTTTTTGAAGTTACATTTTAGGTGCGGGTGGTTGGGTTTGTGGGCGTATAGGGAGGAAAGTTAATTAAATAATAATTGATCAATTATTAATTATTGATAAATTATTAATTAATTGCAAATTAATTATGTAAATTGGATAAATATTGTATTTTATTAATTACATTTTTAGGTGCAGGTTGTGTGGTTTGTAGGGTATGCGGAAGTTGTTGAACTAGCAATGTATTACTTATTAATAAGTTCTCAATTAATTAATTGTTAATCAAATATGTAAATTGTATAATTATCATTTTTTTTGTTTAAATTTTACATATTAGGTGTGAGCTTTTGGATTTGTATTGGTATAGGGTAAGAAGTTAATTAAATAATAGTTGATTCGTTGCGGCCATATACTGCCAATGGGAGGGACGATCAATCAACAGTGTGACCGTGTATATATCCCCAGCACTTCACTTGTTAGCAATCCCGGCACTGAGTGCATTCCTACTCTGACTTCCAGCAGGAGAACTCATCCTAGGAGGCGACCTTAATGCAATCCTCGATGACACGCTAGACAGGACACAACACCGACTACAACACAGAACCCACTCTCCCCTAGCAGACTTCCTCGACACAATAGGCATAGTCGATGTCTGGTGTTCACAATTCCCACAAACACGACAATATACATATCACTCAGGAGCACATAACAGTCTCTCTAGGATAGACTATATACTGACGTCAGTGGGCATTGTGGGAACATTCGTAGATATGTCACATCTACCACGGGGAATATCGGACCACTCACCAATATTTGTTAAATATGTACAGAACGCATCTACCCAAAACCGTATATTTCTGATATACCCAGGCTATCTTAAAAATCCCAAGATCGGGAAGGGCCTAACCATGAAGCACTATTCCAGCGAAAACAAGTCCTCAGTCCCCTCACTCTGTGGGAAGCATACAAAACCATTCTCTGTGGACAGGCCATATCCCTCATCACAGACCACAAAAGAGAAAAGGCAAGACTTGTATCAACAATCGAGCAGGAATTGACAGAACTAGAATTAGTGCATTTGCAGGACCCCTCAAACACACACCGGCTTCATCTTAAAAAACAAGAGTACAAGGAATACCTATGGCAGGACACAAATGCTCGAGAAACAGCCACGCTCCATACAATTTAGGAAGTAAGGGATAAAGCTGGTAGGCTTCTGGCATTGCTGGATAAACAAGAGCGAGCAAGTCGCTGGGTAGCTGAACTCCAAAATACTACGGGAGAGATAGTAACAGACCCCCAAACGATATTAGACACACCAACACTTCACTGTACCGACGTATACACCTCTACAACCACAATACAGCAGGAGGACACAGAGGCATTCCTCCGAGACATACAACTCCCCAAACTTACAGAAGAAGAAACACTACTGTTGGAATCGGAATTCACCACTGATGAACTAATGATAGCGATAGGGAACGTACAATCTGGGAAAGCTCTAGGGCCGAATGGCATTCCTATAGAATTATATAAACGAAATGCGACTCTAATTACCCAACACCTATTAAACATATACATCACAAGGTTAGAATTGAGAGAACTCCTAAAGATCGGAGGATGGCTACAGTGGTGGCTATACACAAACCAGGAAAGCTCCTCCTACCGGCTCATCACCCTAATCAATGCGGAAGCTAAGATATTGGCAAACAGAATGACCTACCTAGCTAAGTTAATACACCCGGATCAGTCTGGGCTTATACCGGGCAAGAATACAGCCCTAAGCCTGCGAGGACTACACAAAGTACTGGGACGCAAATACACGATACAGGAAGAGGCCGTAATATTGTCCCTAGACGCCCATATGGCCTTCGATACAGTTGAGTGGCCTTTCCTATTTGTGGTTCTCGAGCGACTGGGATTCAGACCCAAGTTCTGCTCCTGGGTAAGGTTGTTGTACACGAACCCCCTTGCGCATGTAGTAGTGAACAACCGTATATCCAAGGAGTTCCCTCTGGGGCGTGGCACCAGACAGGGATGTCCATTTTCACTTCTTTTTGCACTCGTGCTGAAACCATTAGCCGCATGGATATGGCATGATCCGGTCATCCTTGGGCTCCGCTGGACCGAGTGATGGGAGGTTAGCATATCCTTAAATGCAGACAACATCCTCTTATACATGGCATCCCCAACCATTCCATGCACAGGATTCTGAATATATGTGACTCTTATGGGAAACACTCCGGTTATACGATCAACTGGAACAAATCAACGCTGTATGTCCTGGCAGGCCTACCACCGAAGATATCTAGAGTATGTGCAGTGAAAATAGTGGAGGACAATTTTAAATACATATCACTTTAGACCCGGAGGACTTTATGACTAAATCTTTTAGCACCCCTAAAACAATTGTGTAGAGATACCAAGCATTGGCAATCCTTGCCATTAACACTGCTAGGGAGAGCAGCACTCTTTAAAATGATGGCGCTCTCTAAGATCCTATATGCTCCACATAACGCCCCATTCTTAGTCCTCCCCATCATATTTCCGCTCAATTGAAACAGAAGTGACCAAACTCCTTTGGAATGGGAAACCAGCCCGGATAGCAATGACCAAACTAGTTAGGACCTGGTACGATGGTAGCATTGCGCTCCATGATATGCAAATGTACTACTGGGCATCCCGACTGGCCTTAATAAATCAATGGGTTCACGTCCCGCATACCGACCCTGCCTATCGCCTAGACAGACTTGTCCTGGGGCCGGAGGGGCTCAATCGAGCACTTTGTAACACTAACCGCAAGATGGTTCTATTAGAACTGACAAAACAAACTATTCAGCTTTGGCACATAGTCCAAAACAAAATAGGTTGGAATAATAAAATCAGCCAGGCAACACCCCTTTGGCACACCGGTAAACTAGGCAAATTGCACAGTAGCAAAAGATTCAGACAATGGGACATCATTGTCCGACCCAGCTGAATGTTCGTCCTCAAAGGAATTTTCTGAAACCCTCCAATCCCTCAACTTCACCCCCCATGTCCACTCCCCCACCCACATCAAGGGTCACACGCTTGACCAGATCTGGTCCCTAAACTGTCCCGTGGAATCCCTCTCTATTTCGCCTTGCACCTGGTCCGACCACCACCTTATCTCATTTTCCCTACCCATTCACCCCCCAGCCAAGCCCCCTTGCCCCAAAAACATCTGGGTTCGAGCATGGGGCCGTGTCAACCCGGAAGACCTCTCTTCCCTTCTTATCACCTCCCTCCCCTCCCTGCAGGGCCTCTCTACCCTCTTCCAGGTTGAGGCCATAGATCAGTGGCTCTCCGCTGGCAGTGACTCTGTTGCCCCGCTCAAACGTATTACCTCCAAGCGTGACAAGGATGCCAACCGGTGGTTCAACGCAGAGCTTAAGGCCATCAAACTTACTGTACGCCGCGCGGAGCGGGCTTGGAGGAGGAATTACTGCCCCACTCTAAGACTGGAGTATACCAACATTCTTACCCAGTACAAAAAAGACATCTTGGAGGCCAAAACCGCCTACTTCTCCTCCAAAATCCTTGCTGCAGAAAACCAGCCTAAGGAGATTTTCACGATTGTCCACAACCTGGCGTTCTCGGACAGAACAACTCTGAAGCCCGCCCCTTCCGAGGAACTCTGCCACTCCCTCAACAACTACTTCATCCATAAAATTGCTACTATTAAAGCCAACATCCCGCCCCCTTCTCCCTCCTTTGTTGACCCCCAATGCCCCCCTCCCATGGGACAACTCACGGCTTCCCCCCCATATCTAAGGAAACCCTGTCTTCCTTGGTACCTTTGGTTAAATCTGGCTCTCCACTCGACCCCTGTCCTGCTCACATTCTTCGTCATATTTTTGTTACCTGCCCGGATCCCCCCCTTCACCTCCTCAACAGTTCTTTGGCTCAAGGTGTGGTTCCATCCCCCTTGAAGTCTGCGGTTATTGTGCCGATTCTAAAAAAACCTGGGGCAGATCCCTCTGGCCCTGCCAATTTCCGCCCCATCTCCCTCTTACCTTTTCTGGCAAAGGTGCTCGAGCGCCATGTCACCAGCGCTCTGAGCTCCTTTGTAGAGACTCATGGAGCTCTCGCTCCCCGCCAGGCCGGCTTCCGCCCCGCACACTCTACGGAGTCCGTTGTTATCTCGGTCTTGGACAACCTCAGGGAGGGTATGGATACTAACCAGCGCCAGGCCCTAGTGCTCCTCGATCTCTCTGCCGCCTTTGACTCGGTGGATCATACCATCTTGCTTTCCCGTGTCAGGGCGGCCGGAATCGGGGGGACTGCCTTGGTCTGGCTATCCTCCTTCCTGAGCGACCGCACCCAGGCCGTCCGCCTGGGTGACTTTACAGCGGACGTCCGGAAAGTTCAGTGCGGGGTTCCCCAAGGCTCCTCCCTTTCCCCCCACTTGTTCAATCTCTATGTCGCCCCTCTTATCTTTTCTCTTCAACAAATGGAGGTCGCCGTATTTAACTATGCGGATGACCTCCAGCTGGTCTTTAACCTCTTCTCTTCCCCCTCTTCTGTCCTTAATTTTCAATCTGTCATGCTCCACATCCGGGACTGGATGAACCACAATCACCTCAAACTCAACCCCGACAAGACCGAGCTGGTGTTGACGGGTGGTTCATCCAGCCCCTGGTCCTCTCTCTTCTGGCCCCCTTCTCTTGGCCCCTCTCCTGAACCCTCTACCTCTGTCAAAACTCTTGGCATAAAACTCAACTCTCAACTCACCCTTCACTCCCAGGTTAGCTCTGTGGTATCTTCCTCTTTCCTTTCACTGCGCACTATACGCAGGGTGTCCCGTTTCTTCACCTTCTCAGCTCTCAAACTCATCACCTTAGCCATGGTGGTGTCCCGCCTGGACTACGGCAACGCCCTATATGCAGGCATCCCTGCATATAGCTTACGGCGTTTGCAGCAGATACAAAACCAGGCGGCCCGCCTGGTCTTCAATCTTCCTAAATTCCACCGTTCCTCCCCCCTCTTGAAATCCCTACACTGGCTCCCTGTACGAGCCCGGATCCAATTCAAGCTCGCCTCCATCACCTTCTTGGCCCGTCTGGACCTGGCTCCAGCATTCATCTCTTCAGAGATCACCCCCTATGTACCCACTAGGGAACTCCGCTCGTCCTCCCAGTCCCTCCTCACTATCCCACGCTATCGGACAAAGAAGTGGGGAGGTTCGAAATTTGCTACCCTTGCCCCGATCCTCTGGAACTCCCTTCCCCTGGATCTGCGATCCATCACCCTGTACCCGCAATTTCGCAAACACCTCAAGGCCCACTTGTTCACAAAGTCCTTTGACTAAATCCCCAGCAGTCTCCCCCGTCTTTTAGCCCTGGATCTTGTTAGCTGTAGCGCCAAGAAACCGCAGGTGCATGAGCGCTTTACAAGTATTTTAAAACTCAAACTCAAACATAGGAATATCAAGGGTGGGGGATCTGTGGGACAAGGGAAAAATAATCCTGTTCACTCTACTCTGAGACCATTATGAAATGGTACCTGCACAAAGATTTTGCTTCAGATCAAGCACGCACTAGAGGCTGTTATCCCACCAGAAACGGCCCCTCCCTGAAGCTTCCCCGTTGGAAGACAAGCTTTTAACAAACCACATGGACAAAGAGCCATCAGCCACATGCATCAAGCTAAAAACAGGTCGCAAACGGGCAGATTCTCAGAATCTGCCCCTTCGCGACCGGTATTTTTGTATTTAGGATGCATCATCCGAAATGCAAAAATCGCAATTTAAGGAATCTCTCACGGGAAACTCAGTTCGTTTTAGATCTTGCAATGGATCAGAGCCCGGACTCAGACGCCCAGTTTCAACTTCCCACAACCTGTCATTACGCGTTTCGGCCAGCCAAGCTGGCCTTGATCACATGTATACATACAGAAAGGTCGCTGTGCTTAGCGATTTCCAGCCTGCGGCATCGGTGCCAGCTTGACGGCGACAGCGGCCGTGTTAGAGATAGGTATGGAGTCCTCAAATTACCACAATTGTAGAAAGCGGAAGTGGCACACCAGGATACAGCACAATTATTTTATTGTGCACCAAAGTCAAGTACGACGCGTTTCGGCCTGTTGTCTTTGTCACTTGACAAAAATAATTGTGCTGTCTCCTGGTGTGCCGCTTCCTGCTTTCTACAATTGTGGTAATTTGAGGACTACATATACAGACCACTGGAACAGGGCCACATAGGTGATGTCATAGTGTTTGAAATTGAATGGATTTGTGATACACCCCACTAAAGGCACTATTGTCAGCAAAGCCTTTAATGATGAGCTTCAGAAGATGGCCCAAAAAGTCACTTTTTTTGCTGAGTTATGCATGTTGCTGAATATCTTCAAATCCACTCTCTCAATAGCGCACTTGTTGCTTGATAGTTTGAAACCTTTTAATGTGCACCAATTTGAGGCTGGGAGACACTTTCACTCGCTTTATGAATAACATTGTTCAGCATCTTTGTAGCGGGAAAGTTTTGCCTAGAGATCAACCCATTGATAAGTAGTTTATGTTGAAAAAAGAGATCAGAATGTATACGGCCGAGGAGGTCAGACTCTTTACTTCCAGATGCAAAGCTGCTTCTCTTTACAAAACCCTCATAGTCACCATCCAGATCTGTATTTTCAATGCGGGAAAAGTATCCTTCTAAAAGAGCCCTGCAGAAAGTTGGGTATCCAGGGTGCGATTGCTGTAATTGAGAATGCTCTTGATATAGGTTCTATAAGCATCATATTATCACCTTGGTTATGAGACGGTCACCCAGGGTGATGCCTACTTGGTTAAAATAGTAGCAATGGGGTCAGAAATTGTTGCTACTTTGGATCCGCTTCTATGTTGGCCCCAGGAGCTTTTGTGATTTTACAAATCAGGTGTAAAGGAGCATTGTTGAGATCTATATACATGTCTGGTGATCCAGATACAAAGAACTCTACTGGGGCCAGAGGTGTTAAAGATGCTTCAGGTGAAACTTCCAAGAAAAAACAGATTTCAATGATGGTTTATGTGGGCTTGAGGGAAAACGAGTCTCACTCCGACTTGGCACATTCTCCGGAGGCGCAGTAATAATCCACATTTTGTAAGGTGCAAACCATCACCCCTAAGGGTCTCAAGGCGCTGGGCGAATCTGCCACCATGGATCAAACCGTGATCCCCAGATTCCAGCGTTCGTCGCCCTGTAAAAAGGCCTTCGCTATTGCTTTTTGAGTTAAAAAAATATTTATATGCACAGACGTTTTTTTGTTTTTGGAAGAGCTGTTCCAACATGCAGATCTTCTTCTTTTGTGAGAAATCTTTCCATTGCGCTTTCTTTTTCATCGGGCAGTGGTGTTACCCTGCGGCTTGATGCCTTTTGCTTCTTTTTGGTACCAATCTTGGGCCTGTAGAGACGTCTGGCTCCTTCTTGGTGCTGTTTGTTCATACGCTCATCAACAGCTGATGTAACTGAGCCCACCACAGCATGAGCGATATTTGCAGCTGCCACTTTAACGTGGGGTTTGGCTATTTCAATCCCTTCCTTAGGATAGGCATAGCTCTTCCAAATAAGTTTAGAAAAAAAGCATCCCGGTCGGCGCCACACATAATAGGTGCTCCATTTCCGGCCTGATTACGATAATATTCCCAATATTGGGAAGGGTCTCCATTTGTTTTCACAAACAGTGTGTTGATTTCTTTTCAATATTCACTGTCACGTCGTGGTCTTAAATGAAGATTCATAATCACTTTCCCGTATTTAAAGGTCACTTGCTGCGATTGATTGTCAAATATCGAAACTGACAAAGTGTCAAAGTGGTTGTTAAAATTTGCTAAAAAGTGAGCCTTGACATACTGAATATTACCAAATGTGTTAACCTCTTCCATGCGTTCGTCGGCCAACGGCCGTCGCGAGAACTACCTCAGTAGTACTGTGCACGTCATTAGCCGACGTGGCCCCGCCCACTCGGCTAAACGGCCGCACCGCAGCGGGATTGCATCCGCGGTTAAGTGGTTAATGTTGGACTAATGCATCCACGGTAGGGGCCTGTGTTCGACCTCATGATCACAGGTTCAAATCCCGGCGGGTCCACTCAGCCTTTCATCCTTCTGATGTCCATAAAATGAGTACCATTGAGGTGGGTAACAATAAACATCTGTTATTCAGTGCCAAGATACTGTTGGGTGAATGTGTGCTTTACAAATACACGTTATGTTATGGCTCATTGTCACCCTTGACCTGCACACAGCTTAGCAAAGAGGCGTAGCTATCACTGACCTTCTGCAGCTCTATAATATCGCTGTCTGTAGAAAGTGTAGAAACCCACATTAATATCTAAACGTGATGGATCTAAGGGGTCAGTACATTTCACATGTTGTACTGTTCCAAACACTCTACTTAACTTGCCGGGACGAATAAATTCTGTATCAAAGAGGGTGCTGCTTAAAAAAACTTTTCTTCTGACACTATCTAAAAACAGCGGAATATCTGAATAAGTTTCAATGCTAGCTTGGTTGATGGCATCGTTCACCGCTGTGATCCGTAAGGAAATCCGGCATTAAGTAACTCTACCGCCTGATGCCGCCTAATGCTAAACTTAGCCTCAGATTTAGTAAAGGTTTTCCAGGTCTGGGGGTACTAGGTTCTGTGATGGCAACTTTCCAATCCCCTTTCGAATCCACACGTTTACCCAGTTTCGCACTAAAGTCAGAAATCCGATTGTTGAGAAACATGTTTGATGAAGCTTTGACGGTCAGGTGATTTAAAATGATGAGGTCTCCATATTTCTATTACTTCAAAGCCTTTACTTGTTATGTACTTTGGGCAGCGAGCCTTTACCCAACTGTTACATTTCTCGTGCCACCCCTGCCATTTGACAAAAGGTTGCTTCTTTGCACCTTTACCTTTCCATATTAACACCTTTTCAACCCTATAGACCCTAAAACGGATCCTTCATGACTTTTTGTAACTTCTGATTATCAAAGCCCCCTGAAACAGCTTCACCGACATCGGGGCATATGTATGAAGCCCATTTCCCGTTCGTAAACTGGAAAAAGCCTTTTGGGATGTATCATGCCAAAAGGCCCTTGCAAAATAGGGAATCCCAAAATTTGCGATTCCTTATTTTGCGAAAGCATTTAAGGAATCGCAATTTGCGATTCCTTAAATTCGATGTAAAAAGCACCCAAGTTGTGTGATTTCTCCTTAAGAAATAGCAAATTAACTTCAGGTTGATGGTAATTTGTGATTTCTTTGAAAATCCTGTAATTCCTGTAATGCAGAGGACCTTGAAAAATGGCCTGAATCGACAAGGCCAGGATCCCCACCAACCTGACTATGGCACGTAGTGAAACCGTATTTTTGCCCAATAACGCTATGATCTCCTTCTTGAGATCCTTCAACTTCGTCTTGGGAAGGCACAACTGAGCTGTCTGGAAGTTTATCGTGAAGCCGAGGAAGTCTATTACCTGAGTCGGTGAAAGGACTGACTTGGGGACGTTGATTACAAACCCTAAGCTTTGCAGCAGCTCCGTCATGAGCTGCAAGTGCTGGAGAAGGATGTCTGGACTCTGAGCCATCAGTAAAATATTGTCCAGATAAATGATCAACTGCACACACCTTTCCCGCAGGTGTGCCACAACCGGCTTCATCACCTTGGTGAAACACCATGGCGCCGATGAAAGCCCGAAAGGAAGGGCCAAATACTCGTACCACTGATTGTCCCACCGGAACTGAAGGAACCTCCGATGAGGAGGAAAAATAGGGATGGAGAGATAGGTGTCCTTGAGGTCTAATCTGACTAGCCAATCTCCCTCCTGCAAGAAGTCTGTTAGAAGATGGATCCCTTCCATCTTGAAATGGTTGTAAGTCAAAAATTGATTGAAACTTCTCAGGTTCAAGACTAACCTGTTTCCACCTCCCTTCTTCTGCACCAGGAAAATGTTGCTGCAGAAACTGTGAGGGTCCCCGTTGCACAGAACTATTGAGCGTTTCTGCAGCAAGTCTACAATTTCTTTGTCTATAAAATTGCATTCTTGTAGGGAAAAATTGAGTTGCGCGGGAAGCTCTAGCTGACAAGGCGGAGAATTGAACTCTAGGTGAAAGCCCATAACTGTTTGCAATACCCATGCGTCCTGAGCCAGAGCCTGCCAATTGTGAAGAAAGTGTTGTGTGCGACCCCCCAAAGGCAGATGAGAACTGTCCACAACACTCACCTGAGGACTGTTGGGCTTTGAAGCTGGCCCTGTTGCTACCTCCTTGGAATCGTCCACGGTTAAACCTGCGACGTGAGGGGTAGAAGGTGTCTCCGCGGGTGGAATCCCACTCCCCTCTGCCACGTCCAAAGTCACCTCACTGGGGGCCTTGATTGACGTTGCGGCCTGACGAGCGACCTCTGCCTCGTCCGGCCCTATTAAAAACCCCCTGGTGAAACACCCGTTTGATACCTGTTTGGGCTTTGTCGAGGGACGTAAAGGTCCCGACGTATTTTGACACGTCCTCCCCGAATAGATGACCATCGGCTAGGGGTCTGGGTTCTGCATCCGCCAGCTCCGTGAGGTTGCTGTCCATGCGAATTAGAAGCGACTTACGTCTTTCGGACGAAATCGCACAGTTGTCGTTTCCGAGCAGGCAAATCGCCCGTTGGGTCCAGCCCGCAAGGATGTCAGGGTCTACCGGAGTAGAACTGTCTTTGGCCACCAGGGCCATCTCCAAAATCTTCGCCAAGGGTCCGATGACGTCTAGAAGTTTATCTTGGCATCCGCGCCAAGCGCGATCAATGCCTCTTTTCGGATCTTTGGAAAACGTTTTCAAAAAGGTGAGGAGACTTGCGTCAATTTCTGGCGTCTCCGCTACCTTGTCCGGGATGTCCGGTCTAGGGCATTCCGACCGAAGTCGGCTGCGCACCTCCTGAGAAAAACTTTTGCGCTGATTATCGTGAATGTAATCAGAGACCTCGGGCGGCGGGACCCAGTCCAAAGTCCGGGGATGCATGATATCGGAGGGGTCAAATGTGAAAGGAGTGTTTGCAGGCTCCAAGCCTGATGGAGTGGATGTCTTTGCCCTTTTTGGTGGAGGAGGCTCCTCCGAGGTATCCGTATCAGTGTCCGTGCCCGTCGTAGTGGTATCAGTATCAATGTGCACTTTTTGCTTACTTTTGGCTTTGGCGCCAGCATAAGAGTGGTCATCAGGAGCGTTGCTAGGCAGCGCTGACAAGGTTTGAACGTGTGGCCATTTGCGGCCTGCATCCGTTCTTACAGAGGAAGTAGAAGCCTCAGCTTTCTTCTTTGCAGGTTCCTTGCCATACCCCTGGCGTTTGGCGAAATTTTCTAGTTGTTTCTTAATTGGACGCAGCGCAGCTGCCAACGCCTGGTGGACGGTCTGGGGGACCGTATTCTCAATAGCCTTATTAACGGATGATTGGACTGAAGCATCCAAGGCCTCTACCAGGTTATCCTCCATGACAGCATTAGACTGTCCCTCATATCCATCCTCCTCTTCATCATTGGGATACTGCACCCAATCCTCCATGGCGTGCAGAAATGACTTATGCAATTAATAGCAGTCTGAACAAGCATTTACAATGCAATGGTCTCGGCAATATTTTAGGTAGAGCTATTGGTATTGCTCATTATATTTTTATCTTTTTTGTATCGCTAAATAAATGGCATTGTCATTTCTATTGGCATTAGCTTATTTTTTTGCATATGTGATACCTATTGCATTAGCAGAGAGAGAGTGAGGTATTGAAATAGAGAGAGAGTGAGGTAGATAGAGAGTGAGGTAGTGAGATAGAGAGAGTGAGGTAGTGAAAGAGTAAGGTAGTGAGGGAGAGGGATGTTGTGAGGTAGTGAGATATAAGCAGAGTATGATGTTGTGATGTAGTGAGATAGAGAGAGAGGTAGTGAAAGAGAGAGTGAAAATGAGTTAGTGAGATAGAAAGAGTGAGGTAGTGAGATAGAGAGTGATTGAGGTAGTGAGTTAGAGAGAGAGAGTGAAGTTGTGAGGTAGTGAGGTAGTGAGGTTTTGAGAGAGAGAAGTTGTGAGATAGTGAGGTAGTGAGATAGATAGAGTGGAGTAGTGAGGTAGAGAGAGTTATGTACCAATCTTTGTTAGCAGTTGGGGAAGAAAGCACGTTTCTTGAACCACTAAAATGCGGGTAGATACATTACGAGAATTTTTGCTGTTGGGTAAATTATACATAAGGCAATGCACATTACCTTCACCCACGCTCAGGCATGGGAATCATCACAGGTTGCACCACATTACTTGGACTTTTAGGTAGTGGCGAACTAAACCCTACCCCCTTGCCATTATTCCACAAAGAATTCTGGCGGCGGACATCATTTTAGGATAACCCTGTCCAATACTGGAAGGAAAAAAGGGGGATATTTGATATGACAGTCATAGTCACCGAGGGAAACACATAATTATTAGGGCACATTCTTTTTGAATTACTAGATATATTAAGACAAAGCTCTTGACAGAACTGAGTATGAAATACTTCTAAAACAATAATCTATTTATTACAATAATACAAAATTCGAGATACAGGATGCATTTTGTGGAGAAGTTGATGACTCTGGAAGTTGGGGAATTATGTGGTTTTGTGAAGAAGATTTGATCCGCTTGTGCCTAAATTCTGTGAAGATGTAAAATGTAATATCTAAGTGTAATCCAAACATGTAAGACAGTTGTTATACACAATCTTTAATCGCCTTCCAAACCCTCAGAGGTGCACGCACACTGCTATAGAATTGCACCTTTCCGCTGCTCCATGTAGTGTGTTAATTAAGTGAGTAGGCTTTGCCCTGGGACAGTAATTGTTCAGCGGGCTGGAACAGTACACTGAACTGACAATAGTGGTGATTATTTACAGTGTATGGTATAAACAGAATTGTCTTAACGCATTAGTTCACTCCCCAGATTACTTATGTTATCGTCCTCCTAATGATGAAAGTCTGGCTAGGCCCCACCAGAGTTCGAACGCAGGGGCTTGTCAAGTCAAGTCAAGTCAAAAGATTTATATAGCGCGCTACATACCCAGAGGTCCTTTCCCAATATTGCAGGCTACAATCCATAAACAGCAGAAGTGTCCGAGCCAACCCATTCCCTGATGTTACCTTCCGCCATGCTGCCTCCGAAGTGGGCCGATGCTGCGCAATGCATGGGATGACGCTCCAGCAGACAATGGCTGCTGTGAAATGACTGCTGGGGTGGAGACCGAAGGACTAATATTCACGAACCGGAAACTGCAGCTGAGTGTAGTCCCTCTAGGTCGACAAGCAAACTATATATTTTAAAAAGCCCGTTTTCTGAAAAGTTAGAAATAAATACACCAAATACAGGCACAAGTAATAAAGGAACACCTACGGTGCCTTTAAAGTTTAGTGTCAAACCGGTGTGTTTACCTGCGACTTGTACTAGAGAGACTCATGAAATAACCCAACCGAAGACTTCCCAATGTATTTTTAACCTGCTGGCATTTTGTAATACAAACAGAAAATGTAATATATTTAATATTTCTTGCTTTCTTTTCAATTCATTCTCTGCAAAACGTGTGTTTTCAGTTAGGATATTTAGCACGGTCAGTTTCAGCGATGTATACGTGAAATAAACGCCCCAAAAACTAAATTAATCACGCAACTGTAACCAGAATGGAAGGGAGATATGACAATATTCGCATGGCTCTTAATCACTCGTGTAGACTTCAAAAATGGCTGAGCAGCACGTTAGACGGCCCTATAATTGGCTACTAAATGAGCAAGAAATGAAGTGCTTTGAAGACGAAAACATGCATGTCCTTATCACAATAGCTATGTAACAAAAAGGAGTTTGGCCCACGCGGACAGAAGTGGGGTAAGGGCCCAATTAACTTTGCAACAAAGAAGGTAACCCACACTTCTAATGGTTTTACACCATTCTGTTTACGGTGAACAGATAAACAAAACTTAATATGTTTATCAAGGCGATTATTTGCGCCGTTTTTATTTTTCAAATTTTGTAGAAAAATTGTTTGTGTGTACAGAGAAATCACACTGCTATTTACATAATAACCAACCAAATTTAGCTACACAAATCATAAATTTACAAACATAAACAATATGAAAAACAGTGCGTGAAAAAGTTTTTTGTATACAACAAAGTGAACATATATCATGAACGTGGGGAGGGAAAGATGTCAAATTATTTTTTCAAAAACATCAACAAACGCAATTAAGCAAACTTTTTCAAACCATAAAGCAATTATTGCCCAAGGAGCAGCCTTTCAATGAATCTGCATGAAAAACAAAATAACCTCTCGGAAACAATGTTTGTAAGGTTATAGATTCCCAAGTGTTTTAGCGTATTTCCAAACTTAGGACGTAATCCTGTTCGCCTACGCGTTTCGAGTTTGCAGGGTATCTTCACAAACTCTCTTCAGGGCCAAATGAATTCTTTCCCCTGTTTCTCAACCTATTAGTGAAAACACAAATAATTGCGGACACTCATTATAATTTGCTCTCCTAAGCCCACTCGTACCCTCTCCTATGTACAACTTAAAATTAGGGAAACATACCTCAGGGGACTTAAACTCTTAAAACACTCTAAGAAAAGAGCACGATACACTCCCAGAGAAGAATTACTAACAATCAAGGAGAAAAAAGAATTGGAGAAACTGGTCTGTGTGACTACCTATGGGGCGCACACGAACAAGTTTCGCCAAATCATCTTACGCAATTGGCATTTATTGGAGGGGATCGAATTCCCTTTGCAAAAACCTATTTTTGCAATGAGGAAAAATCCAAGCGTCGGACAACAAATCATCAGAGCTGATAGCTCTCTACACAAACCAAAGAGTGACCTCATTTCCAAATGGAACCTGAAACCTGTGACAGGCCATCACAAATGTGGTACTTGTGTGGCCTGCCATAATGTTGTAGAAGGAGATGAATTCTGCCACAATGGCATCAAATGGAGACACAGTTTACATACAAACTGTAAGAGTAAAAACGTAATCTACGGGATTTTGTGTGCGTGCAACAAATTGTACATAGGTAAAACTTGTCAACAAGTAAATGTCAGAATAACGCAACACCGCTCGAGACTAAAGAAAAAAGTCCAGAACGCCCCAATGGTGGAGCATTTTTTAGCTGCCAGCCACAAAGAAACGGACTTCAAATGGACGGTCTTGTCTGGATTAGATCCACAACATAGATCGCCCAATATAGAGCAAGCACTCTTGCGCAAAGAGGCGTACCTGATACTCCGCTTTGACACCATCAATACGGGCCTTAACTCAATGAGTGAAATCTCTAGACTTTGAAGTTCACTCACAGGTAATTCAACTACAGGTCCCACAATGCACCACGGATGGTTTTCAAAATGTTCCTCCCGTGATTGGCTACATAACAGCGAGCCTCTTAGAGAGACTGTTGGAGCTGTATGCCGCTCACACTAATTGATGGAATGAGGAAGTGGAACATGCTGACACATTAGCAGGTACGTGCTGTCAAAAGACGAGCCGCGCAACCCATAGACTACCGAACGGGTGCGTTTCTAAACAAGGGCGCCCGGTCCTTCTTTTCTCACTTGCAGATAAAGATAATGATCAGTTAAGGGAAACCGGGTCCATGCAGGACCCTCCCTCGACAAAAAGGTTGCGAAGCGAATTAACGCCAAACACTGACCACAGAATTGAAGAATCCACTTGATTCCTCCCGAATCACGTATCCAGGTAGGAATTGTTTGGTTACTTCTACGGTCATAATGAGCTGGCTAATAATCATCAATAGCACATTTTCTGACACAACCACTTGTGTCTTTTTAGAAAACGCACAGACTCGAAAAATCCTGTCGTTACACTCCGGACATACTGATCTTACCTCAAGTCCCCTGAGGTATGTTTCCCTAATTTTAAGTTGTACATAGGAGAGGGTACGAGTGGGCTTAGGAGAGCAAATTATAATGAGTGTCCGCAATTATTTGTGTTTTCACTAATAGGTTGAGAAACAGGGGAAAGAATTCATTTGGCCCTGAAGAGAGTTTGTGAAGATACCCTGCAAACTCGAAACGCGTAGGCGAACAGGATTACGTCCTAAGTTTGGAAATACGCTAAAACACTTGGGAATCTATAACCTTACAAACATTGTTTCCGAGAGGTTATTTTGTTTTTCATGCAGATTCATTGAAAGGCTGCTCCTTGGGCAATAATTGCTTTATGGTTTGAAAAAGTTTGCTTAATTGCGTTTGTTGATGTTTTTGAAAAAATAATTTGACATCTTTCCCTCCCCACGTTCATGATATATGTTCACTTTGTTGTATACAAAAAACTTTTTCACGCACTGTTTTTCATATTGTTTATGTTTGTAAATTTATGATTTGTGTAGCTAAATTTGGTTGGTTATTATGTAAATAGCAGTGTGATTTCTCTGTACACACAAACAATTTTTCTACAAAATTTGAAAAATAAAAACGGCGCAAATAATCGCCTTGATAAACATATTAAGTTTTGTTTATCTGTTCACCGTGAACAGAATGGTGTAAAACCATTAGAAGTGTGGGTTACCTTCTTTGTTGCAAACTTATCACAATAGCGGCACTGCAAATGAAGGGTGCACCATTATAAGATACAAATGTAAACATTCGGTTCCTTTGCCATTGTACTTACGTGAACCGATTATGTGGTGGTACTTTAATAGTACTATTTCGTAGAACGTCCAGGTGAAACCAGGAGGCACTGTGAGGAGGCAGTGTGGGGCGTCAGGGGACGAGGGGGAGGGAGGGTGTAATAAGCTCCAGAACCGAGCAGAAATGTCTGACAGTACCTCCATCGGCTAGAAGTCCAGCATTCAACCTGGAGGCGCTATGAGGAGGCAGTGTGGGGCTTCAAGAGGCCCACAGTCCGAGAAAGGGGGGCGGGGGTGTAATGAGCTCCAGAGCCGGGCAGGAACATCTGAGCCTGTCCGCCCCGGCAGTCACATGTTTACCCAGAACGGCTAGAAGTCCAGTGTTCAACCGGGAGACGCTATGAGGAGGCAGTGTGGGACTTAAAGAGACCTGGAGACTGTGTAATGAGCCCCAGAGCCGGGCAGACATGTCTGACCCCGTCCGACCCAGCAGTCACATATCTACTCAGAATGTAGAGCGGCTAGAAGTCCAGTGGCAAACCAGGAGGCGCTGTGAGGAGGCAGTGTGTGGCGTCAAGAGAGGGGCAGGGGGGGTGTAATGAGCTCCAGAGCCGGGCAGGAATGTCTGAGCCTGTCTACACAGAACTCAGAGTGGCGAGAAGTCCAGTGTTCAACGAGGAGGCACTATGAGGAGGGAGTGTGAGGCTTCAAGAGGCCCAGGGGGTGTAGTGAACTCTAGAGCAGAAATATCTGAGCCTGTCCGCCTGGCAGTCACATGTCTACGCAGAACAGAATACAGAGCGGCTAGAAGGCAAGTTTTCACCTGGGAGACGCTATGAGGAGGCAGTGTGGGGCTTCTCCCTCCCCCCCCCCCACCCTCCCCCCCCCACAGATCTCCAGACCAGGGCACGGAGGGCTCATCAGCCACCCCCGCTGCGCACGCCCAAGATCACACAGAGATGTGTACTCAACAGGCACTAGCGCGGGCGAGGCTCAGGGAAAGGGGGGGGGGGTGTCTGCCAGCACTTTGTACACATTAAAGGATTGTCCTGAGACCACTACCCCAGGCGAGGGGGGACCTCCTGGTGGGATCGGACGGAGGCACCCAGCGAGGACATAAAGAAAGTAAACTCAACACAGTAAGCTGCATGGCACACTGCTAGGACCAGGCTGCATGATGGTAGTGTGGGGGAGGGGCGAGAGGCGAGATGCTCGGGGGTAACATGGCGCAGCGAGGTTTTACGGTACTGGCAGAGAGTGCAGGGAACACTCACCACAGACCAGCAAAATAAACAAGAGATGACGTTTGATTAATGAGGCCGATGTGTTCCCAAACAGTGTATGTCGAGAATAAGAGTGAAAGATAATAGAATTTAAAACGTGAACTTGGTAAAAGTATACAATTATCTTTGAGTAAAAAGTTCACGCACACGGGCAGAAAATAGGTACAATTGCTGTGTTCCTAATCCCTAGTAACGAATAAGTGAATTAGTTTAGACGGATAGTTGAGAACTCGAACTGTATAGTCTATTGAGATAGCTAACATCGGCCGTGCCATATAATACTGACGGAAAAACAACCTACTTGTGCCAACGTAAAGTAGTTACAAGTAGTCTTATCTGTTAAAGGCCTTTTTCTAGCATTACGGACTGGCTTTACACTATTTTCATCCTGAATATCACCCGTCGCTGTGGTGGGTGTAACATTAAATCGTCACTGTATGTTGGCCTCCTCTGGGGTGCGATCTCATCCAAAAAAGAGCCGAGTGCTCCATGTTCCTCCTTTCCCTCCCAAGTCTGGCTCGGATTACCACAGGAAGTGCCCGCGTTATCCTGCGAGTGAGGTCGAGGTGTTCTGCTTGAGGTCGAGGTGTTCTGCTGGAGCCGGGTGTCGGAGTGTAGGTCGAGGTGTTCTGGTGGAGCCGGGTGTCGGAGTGTAGGTCGAGGAGTGTAGGTCGAGGTGTTCTGGTGGAGCCGGGTGTCGGAGTGTAGGTCGACGTGTTCGCAGGAGCCGGGTGTCTGAGTTCAGCTACGAGGTTTTCTGCTGGAACCTGGTCAGAGCTGTAGGCACAGGTGTCCGGGTGCAGGTCCGAGGTGTCTTGCTGGAGCCTGGTGTCTGAGTGCAGGTCTGGGCCGCAGCACAGTGACAGCTTCGTGCAGGGGGAGGCGCGCAGTGCTTTCGGTAGAGTGTGATTCTCGCACATCCATTGTTTTCTGAAATATATCGCGCATATTTGTGGTAATATCAAATCTTCCCCGGGATGAAAGGGGACAGTTTTCATTGTGGGGAACCTATCACACCCCAAACTTCTTGGTGAAATCTTGTGCTAAGGGCGCCCCACCTTCGGAACCACAGGCAGGCTGAAGGGCTCCATGGTCGTATCCCCTCCATCCGTGCAGTAGTTCGTGTCTCCCCTGTGTGTGGTGTGGACCCCAGCTGTGCGCGCGCTCTCTGCCCAGCAGCAGAGCTCTGCTCTCTGCGCCATATGCACACCGTGTACTCCTGTGCAGAAGAACTATAATGCATGTTTTATTTCAGTGTGTTCGATGTGCATTGTGTCGGTGTATTTCATGAGAACATGCACCCATCATTTTAGTGTGTTGTTAGGTGGGCATGACATCATTTTTTTTAAGTGCGCAATATTTGAAGGTGTGCAGCACAGTCGTTGTTTTATTCCCAGGTGTGCGGTGTTAATGTATGCATAGTTGTATTGTCCGAGTCCAACAGCCGCATCACCTGATAAGTGGTGACGTCATGTCTTCGGAAGACGAGCAGCCCGCAGTCTAACGTTCTTCATGTTTCTGATTGGAAATCAGCCTGGCTCTTCGGTTGTTAGCCTGACGCTGATTGAGTTTCTTGTTAATCAACCCAAACAATGACTTGTTAACAGGCCAGGGATGACGTGCCGGTGTCAAAGGCTGTCACGTCCTGTCGTTCTGTCAGGGGATTCCGTGTAAGTAGATTACAAGGCAGGGGGCGCTCTGGGCACATCACGAGCGTGTTGAAGGCACCTGACTTCCAAGGGTTGCACCTAGGCTGAGAGAAATGTTAGCAACCGCCTTCTGAAGGGTACTACATATTTGAGCAGCTGGTGCAGAGGCACCGGCCCTAGGGATGGATCTCGCTGTACCTCAGTTATGGTTGTCTTTCAATACCCAACTGTTTTTCAGGGGTGGGCATTCTCGTTGCCTGCTTTAGGGCCCACGCCCGCTTGGTAGCTGCTGCCACTGTGTGAAGTGATGACTCTTGACAAAGTGTGTCAGGAAACCCACAGAACGGCCCGTCTCTGTGCACTAATCACACCGTAGAAGGCCCCTGCGTGGACTATGTACGTCATCAATGTATTTAAAATGCACAGCGATGCTTCGGAATGACTCAGTACCTTACTGGAAACCTCTGGACTCAGCGTAGGAGGGCAGGACACGGAAAGCGGGGCAAAAGGACGGAAAGCAGACCTCGTGAGACGTCCGATGTCGAGAAGCGAGCTTCAAAATGGCCGAAAAAAGCTCCGAGATTTTTTCGGATTTGGGGGCGTGGTTTTGATGTTCTGAGTGACGCACAACGTCACTGTCTAAAGAACATCAAAAATTACGCCCCCAAATCCGAAAAGGACGGGGCTACATCGGAGTGACTGATCTCTCCTCCAATGGCTGGCCTCCGTTTAGGAAGCCAGCCAATGAAGGAGAGACAGGGCAGGGAGGCGGGACCTTCTGCGCTACTGAGAGTCATTAAATCTCAGACCTAAGTCTGCGCAAGCGCAGCCTTTTAGGCCTTCGACCTAAAAAGCAGAATATGTTGTACAGGGAGGAGTAGGGGGAGGTCAGCCCACATGCACACTCGCCAAAGAACAAGATGTTAACAAATGTACCCCCTCAGCAAAGCTGTATTCATCAGGCCAGTGGCCTATGCCAATGAATTATGGGGAGCGTGTGCGCACTCCTAAAGGCAGGTTTATGCAGACAACCAAGGCGATCTTTCAAAAGGTAACTGCTCCGGCGATCGTGTGAGTGCAGGCAGTGAAGGGAATTTCGCGCCGGTGTGCGCAGACCAATCGCGCCCCAAATCCTCCCAAATATAGCCCAATTGCGCACGATTTGGGCACGCACACCGGCCGTGAGCCACTCAGCAATGACGGCGTTGGTGGGCTACGAGGGAGGCCCAGACGCTCGCGCTTAAGCGCTTCAGGGGAGAAAGCTGAGAAATAGATTTCAAAAGGTTCGTGAAGGCACGGAGCACTCTGGTCAGTGACTGCAATCCTTAATGTCACAAAGCGCGATCCGCTCGCATCCGCCGCCCTGGGATTTAAGGGCGCGAACACAGTCGGGAGGCTCCAGCGAGCAAAGGGCACTTAAGCTGCTATCGCGCCGCAGGCGCCAATCAGGAAAAACCACAATAATAATAATGTATAAAGCACAATAACCCAAAGAGAGTGAAAGAATAACGGGCATATAGATACTGCATGAAAATACAGACTGAGAATACCCCAGTAAAAATCACTTAGACATAGGAAAGGAGATAATGAATAGTGCACTTAACTCTTGCTGTGAGCAGCAAAGAAAGAGGATTATGGGGCTGCACAGACGGCTCCTATGGGCTGTGGAGGCGTGGCTTATGAGCAAGCATCATGGGCAATGTAGTTTCATTAAACTAATTGTATGTTTTTAATGGCTGCTGTGATTTGCAGTAAAGTTAAGAGAAGCATAATCTGAAGCCTCCGGTCCTGTAATAGTATCAGGAACATTTATAGATTCTTCCTGAAATCACGTCACTTCTGGAGGAGGGACATCCGGGGCATAACCACTTGTCACATCATACAAACCACGCCCATTTTAGAGGTTGATGAAACTCACATGTGACATGGCAACACCTGAGTGCTTTACTTGTGCATGCAACAACACTATCACTTGTGCCAGCCACTACTTTTCAAATCTGATATTAAATGGCAACAATGAGCACAATTAGTCCCAGAGTGAATAGCTGCCAATTTCCGCAGGTCCATGTGTGACTAGTTAGGCAAATCCTGTTTTTTCTCCTAGAATTCTTGGACTTGTAGTTTTATTTTACCAAGTACAAAAACAGGACTACAATTCCCAGAATTCTAAGAAAAAAGCTGGAACTGGCCAATTCATGCATGGACCTGAGAAACTTGGGAGCTATGAGAGTGGCATCAGGTACAGTTGGACTTTAAACTTTAAAATGTACTTGGTGCTTGGTGGTGGCACTCTCAGGTTTGTTGGCTACCTGTCACATTAGATATGTGCATTTTAAATATTGTTTGCTTTCATCTCATTGAACTTTGCAATCCACAGCATGAAGAGAGCTGGGGCAACAAATTATCTGGGAAGCAAGTTGTACTGGTGGCTCTCCCCTGTGCCAGAAATGTATCTGTAGGAAAATGGGAATATTTACAGGAGTCTTGGAAAGAGGGGACTGAGAGACACCATGCTTTGGGGCCTGAGGCTTTAGGTCCAGAGTAGACACCACACAAACCTCATGTCCACCACTAGATTTCCCTGTTCTTCTCCAGTGCTTGTGCTAGAGGCCCATGACAGGAGAAGTGAAAGTGAAACTAATTCTGCTGCTGCCATAGAGCTCATTCCGTGGATTATTGTTACTAAACTACGGGGACCCATTGGCCACTGCGGCCACACCTCCCGCCCCCACCGCCTAGAGGCTCTAGTCAGTAGTAATGGTTACACCCCTGTTCCAACTCACACACCCTGGTGGAATCTTTGCCCATAAAGTCACAGCCAGTGGGCCTGCCTGAACTGGTCTGGCCAGAAAGCCCAGAATGTGTGCGAATTTGCCAGTACATCTTCCAAGGAAGCTGCACAAAATCGCAGACTAAGCAATATTAGCTGTGAACTGGCAACTTTCAGGGTCCAACCCAACAAGCCAGCCCTGGGCGAGGGTTGACGTTTACCGGCATCTGAGACACGTGTGTGACCTGGCACTCCACTCTTTCAAATTCCGCCCATTTGTGGCTCCCTCTGGAGAGGATGTGCAGGAAAGCGCGTACAGCCAGCCCCAGGGGTGCCGGATAGAGTTAATATTCCCAACAAGAAGGTCTCATTCCATGTACCTCCCACGCATGGGTTTGGCCCTGACATACAAAAGCTCGCGCCATCTCTACCCCAGCAGCAGTTGCATCCTCAGAGCGCCCTCTGCCAGGTCCCGGGTCCCTGGCCTCGCGCCTACAGAACTGCATCATGCCAGGAGGACTGGTGGGAGGTTTCTCGGAAGAGAAAGAAGCCACCTCTAAAGTGCAAGAGTACTGCGACCTGGTAAGATACAAGGTGCAATCTATACATTTCAACCAAGTGGGCCGGTGCTTTTGCTTTGAGTTTTTACCAACCCCCACAGTCTTTTGTTTCTTATCATGGTATCTCTCAGCTGTTTTGAAGTCAGGTAATCTGTGACCTCTTTTCTGTATTACTGATACTGTATATTTAACTGTATTGTATAGTATTTGACTTTTATAATTTTATTTCTCAAATCGTATAAAGTTTTATGATGATGATGATGATACAATGTGCAGCGCGCACGTGATCCTTAATTCATAACACTAAAACTAGAGATATGCAAAGATGTATGTCCCAGGTAAAGATTTCAGAAGTTCTCGATTTCTTATCTGCATCGCTCATGAAACTTTCAAAAGTTCTTGGCTCCTATCAGGCTGTGCCTTTCAAGTCCTTAACTTTAACAGTAAATGCGTTTTACTTCATGCTGCCTGGTATTTGTATCTCTACTTAAGAGTGCTTTCTTTTACCAGCAATTGTCTTGCTGGAGTTTGGTTTTTCATGTAGTGCATACGTTTTATCCAGCGCCTACGGCGAACTGAGCTGCCTCGAGGCTTCGGGTGAGTTCAGGATCCAATGGGTGTTCAGGACAGCACGACTGAGAGCTATGGAGAAGAGGCTGAAGGCAGTGCGAGTGTCTCAATGCCCGTCACTATGGGCCTCATTGCAGTGGCGGTGGGACCACCCCGGTAGGGCTGCCGGTGGTGGTCTCACCGCCATCGGACCCTGAATGACCGCCCACGCCCACCGCATTATGATGGTGGGCAGCTAGAGTGCAGGCAGAGAGACGTCAGTGCGTCGGAGGGACTGCAATCCCTACAACAGTGGCGGTGTCTGCTTAGGCACAGCCGTAGGGTTACAATGTCCCTTTCCACCAGCCGCTTCGTGGCAGTTAACCTGCCATGAAAAGGCGAGCGGCGAGGCCCATAGCGGGCCCCCCTTCCCCCCTAGCCCTTCAATATCGGCCCCACATATCCCCGCACCGTGCAGTGCCTGCCACATTCTGCAGGGATGTGTGCAATGTGTTTATTTTGCACGGTGGCGTGTGCTGCAGCCCGCAGCACGCGCTGCAACACAAAATATGCAGATTGTCTTGAAGGCGGGACCGTCGACAGCTAGTTGGGGGGTCCTGTTCCCAACAGGATGGCGGTCAGGACCTATATCCTAAACTTGTCCTTACGCAGGGGCATCTTAAGGACTTTGGGGGCCTGGACAAAACCTATTTTGAGGGCCCCAGTGCAGAACAGGTTTGAATTGATTATGCAGTTTCAGCTCTTTCATGTCCTCTTTCCCTGGTCACTGACAGTTCACAGGCACAAGCGTCCAAATTCTAACCTGATTACATCTAATAATCAGGTACAGTGATGTATGTTTTCAATATTGTAGCACAGCTACAGTTCATTGTTATTACAACAAATAAACTCTGGGACACCCTCCCTATTGTGAAAAAAAAAGAAACCTTTTTGTGGATGTTGTTGCATGAAGAATAAACACAACATTTTTCTGCAGAATCTCTGTATTAGACGGTTGTTTCCTAAGAAAAAGTTTGGGTGTCTGCCTTTGTTTTAAATTGTGAGCTCTGTATATTCTTCTCTGCAAGGTAACCTTTTGAAGAGCGTTTTTCTGCAGGATGGAACTCATACGCAGAATGTGTTTGCCCAGTTCTTTCTTTTGCGGATTATTTCTATGCAGGCAGGTATTATGCTGGGGAAAATCAATATTGGTGCTGCCAGGGGAGCCGCAAAGCTCAGTCCATGATACTGGTTGCCCATCCATGACTCCTTCCCCCCCTAATCCAACCCCCCCCCCCCCCCCACACACACACACACACACACACCATATCTAGATTTCCCTGACGCCATGGTGTTTTTTGCCAAGAGTTCTTCTGCTGACACTGCGAAAACTCTTTCAAGAAAAATTATACAACGAGGGGCCCCCCCCTTTTTCATGACGATCTTGGGTAATTGATCAACAACGAGGATGCCAGATATTACACAACAACGGTTTACAGAAGCGTCTGTATTCTTTTTGTTTTACAAAGAGAAATGCCCAAGACATGGGTGGGGGATATTTTAGATAAACAGACACAAAAAATGTATCCCTAATGTGCTGATAGGTTTCTCTTTTTCCAGCCCAGACCAGCTCCATGGGGATGGCGGTCTGGTGGTGGTGGCCTGCGGGGAGGAGAGGGGGGGGCAGCAAGGCAGAGCCACTGTTAGTAAACTGAGAGCCGCAGACACAGGCAGCAAGGCAGAGCCCACTGTCAGTGAAACTGAGAGCCGCTGACACTGGCAGCAAGGCAGAGCCCACAATCAGTAAAACTGAGAGCCACAGACACTGGCAGCGAAGCAGAGCTCACTGTCAGTAAACTGAGAGACACTGACACTAGCAGCAAGGCAGAGCCCACTGTCAGTAAACCTGAGAACCAAAGACTCTGGCTGCTGGCAGCCAGGCAGAGCCACTGTCAGTAAACTGAGAGCCGCTAAAATTGGCAGCAAGGAAGAGTCCACTGTCAGTAAAATAGAGAGCCGCTACACTGGCAGCAAGGCAGAGCCCATTTTCAGTAAAACTGAGAGGCGCAGACACCTACAGCAAAGCAGAGCCCACTGTCAATAAAACTGACAGACACTGGTAGCAATGCAGACCCCGCTGTCAGTAAAACTGACAGTCACAGTGCACGGTCAGTATAACGGAGAGCTGCTAAAACTGGCAGCAAGGCAAAGCCCACAGTCAGTAAAGCTGAGAGCCGCTGACACTGACTGCAAGGCAGATGCCACTGTCAGTAAAGCTGACAGCAGCAGACGAACAGCAAAGCAGAGGTCACTGTCACTGAAACTGAGAGCCGTAAACACAGGCAGCAAGGCAGAGCCCACTGTCAGTAAAGCTGACAGCTGCTGACACTGCCAGCAAGGCAGAGCCTACTGACAGTAAAGCTGAGAGTCGCAGATACAGGCAGCAAGGCAGAGCCCACTGTCAGTAAAGCTGACAGCTGCTGACACTAGCAGCAAGATAGAGCACACTGTCAGTAAATATGACAGCTGCTGACACTGGCAGCAAGGCAGAGCACACTGTCAGTAGAACTGAGGGGCATATTATCAACAAATAGCGATAATTATCGCTAAATGTGCTTAGCGCATTTGTTTTTATCAACGGATATTATCGCTGAGATAACGTGCTACTAGCAACGTTTATCTCTAAAGCGATAAAATATCCAGCGATAGCGGCTCAATGCGTGAATATCGATGGAAATCCAGCGATATTCAGGCATTATTGCTAATGGGGACTTAACCTGTATATCCAATGGGAGGTGGATATTCAGGTTAAGTCCTGGTCTGAGCAGGTGTTAGGTTCTGGTGATATTGGTGCTTAGAGCAAATTTTTTAATCTCTTTGCCTGCTTTGCTAATAGGCGATAGCTGTGTTAGCGTCTGCTTTCAGTCGCTAAGAAGTTGAGTACGCCCACTTTGCATGTCATTAGCGATAAATATCGCTGACATGCAAAGCAGGCACCAAGCCTGTAGCTATCGCCTATAAGCTGTCGCTAACTGCTGTTAGCGACAGCTTGCTAATAGGGCGCTAAAAATATTGCTGCTTTAGCGGGAAAACGTCCAGCTAAAGCAGCGATATTGTCCTTGATAATATGCCCCTGAGAGATGTAGATACAGGCAGCAAGACAGAGCCCACTGTTAGTAAAACTGAGAGCCGCAGACAATGGCAGCAAGACAGAGCCCACTGTCTGTACAACTGAGAGCCACAAACACTGGCAAAAAGACAGAATTCACTTGCATTAACACTGTGAGACACTGGCAAAAAGTCATAACGTGCTGTCATAAAACCTTGCAGAGCCCACTATCGTTAAAACGGAGTGCCACAGACACTGGAAGAGAGCCATAATGTGCTGTCATTGAACGTAGCATAGCCCACTGTTGTTATCACTGACTGCCACAGACACCAGAAGAGAGCCTTAACATGGTGTCATCAAAGCTGGCATAGCACACCATCTTCGTTAGCGCCAGACAATGGCATCAAACCAGAACCTACTGTCATTAAACCCAAGAGCAGAACACACGACAAATAGATCTAAATCTGGGTTGCAAGTTTTCCACCGTTCATGGGTGCAAATGTTCCTGTATTGACAATGCTTTCTACAAGTATGCTTGGAAAGCTGCAAAAGATTCAGTTAGCAGGAGACTTCTTAGAAACATGATGAATTCCTGATTCAAACACAATAAAACATGCATTTGCAAAGGCAATGGGTCTTCCTGATCCTAGGTAAATGTCTTCTATATTGTAATGGCCATATGTTGTTGCAAGATATATTTGAAGGCACTAAAAAGTTAAATATAGGTGCCTTTAGTGTAAGGTGGGGGCACACTCTGTAATTGTACCTATCTGCGCCAGCTGTTGACGCCGCATTGACCACTCCTGTTGTTTTACTGCCACTGTCAAAATCCTGTTTTAATTCACTGTTTTAAAATCACGGGAAAAACGCCACTTATCCTAGTTGTTAGTGGGAGTACCTGACTTACGAGGACTCCCCAAGCTTACTCCGGTCTCTTCCCCGGTCCAGCACAGGCTTTCATCCCGACTGTGTGGAGGGAAGCTGCTTCCAGGTAGGCTGGAGGTCGACACCTAGTCTCCTCCCTTCTTTCTAAAAAAATCATTATAACCCCATGCAGACCGGAACGCGAAGCGGACGCAAGCAGCGGGAGTGCCAAAGGCAAGCCCGTCTGCGCCCGTACGCGGCTGACCTGGGCCAGAGGGCACAAACCCTGCACCTTTTACCTTAGCACCAAGGACTTATTACTCTAAGAAGCTACATGAACTAGGTAGCATAGCTCCAACACCCTGCCATCACTCCTGGAAGCCGGCAGTCCCCCAGACCACCTGTACACAGTGTGGTTTTCAGTTTACAAGGGTACTCCCAAACAGCACCACTAGTAACCAGTATACGATGTTCCTTTTAAACTGCAGGTCCCTTGTAAAACACTCTCTGGAAATCCACCTACTCATAGAAGAGCTAAATCCCGACATCCTATATCTGACAGAAACATGGCTCAACGATTAATCTGAACTAGACCTGGTCCAGGCCATCCCCCATGGCTACCAAATATCCCGCCTAGAACGTAAAACGGGGAAAGGGGGAGGATTAGTTATTATCTTTAGGGACCGTTTCCAGTGCCGCAGCTCCTCCAATCTGATACCGGACTGGGAAAGTCTCTTGTTTACGATAGACCTTTCTTCCACCAACACGTTTTCAGGAATCCTCTTACACCGTCCACCTGGAACCCTAGGAGATTTTGCCAACAACCTCCCCTCCATTTCGGCCAGCTTAGCATGCACACCAGCGAATTTTACTCTACTGGGAGATCTTAACATTCACTTTGACGACACCACCAACCACACTGCTCTACACTTGCTAGCAAGCCTATCGGCCTTACAATTGACCCAACTAGTACCCAAATCAACCCACACAAAAGCTCATCTACTCGACCCTATTTTAGCAACTGTACAGAGCTGAAAGTCGGTACTCCCTTTGCATTCCGTGGTCTGACCACCATTTGATCCCTTTCGTCTGGATCGCTCCCTCCGCTACACACTACCACACTTATGCAAAGAAACTGGTCCAAACTCCCGCTGGATGACTGGCGGATAGCTTTGGATAACACCAGACCACGCAACAATCCAGACCCCATTTCAGCAAATGAGGAATACAACAGCTGGATCTCTAAATCCTTAGTCTTAGTACTTCCCCTGAAATGTGTGGAATCCAAGGGCAGAAAGGAAGTGGAGACTGGATTTCTCCCCCGCCAGAAAAACTGCCTACGAGAAATGCTCAGAACCTAAAAAAATGAGATTAAATCAGCACAATCTGCCTTCTTTGTAGAAAAAATGAATACAGCAGCCTCCAAACCAAAAGAAATCTACTGCATTGTAAAAGCCCTCTGTAGGAGAGTAGGGTCTGCTTTCCTATGGTCGCCCCAGATTTTTGCTTTTGCTTCACTGGTTTTCGACATAATGTGGCTGTGGGCCTGCTAATCAGACCCACAGCCTGCTGTTCTCTCTCTAAATTCACACCCATGTACTTTAGGTACATACCCAATTGGACATTGGTTCACCTTATCAGCCCCTGTACAGTGTACTATAGGTGCCCAGGGCATAGGTGTATACAAGGCCTACCAGGGGCTGCAGCATATCTTTTGCCACCCCTGGCTGGCTACCCTTGGATCCAACCGGACTCTTCTCTCCTGGCCGCCTGCAGCCGCCTGCTGCATTCTACTGACCTAGAATCTAGCTCTGTTAGACCTAAAGTTAAAACCAGAGGGCACAAAGCCAACGTTAGGACAGATCGTATTAACAAACTCCTCCCTAAAAAAAGGAAGAGTCGAGGAATACTGAAACAAAGTAAACCTGCCCAGAGAATAATTGGGAAGAAAGTACTGCTTGCTATTACTGTAAGTGAACCTAACGAGGGCCCCCCTAACCTAACGGTCACATAGCGTCAGGGCAGCTCGCCGATAGAATGCACAAGGGGAACTTCTGGGGCAGGCTTGAAACCATGATGTCAACCTTACTGGAACATATCCTGCTAAAAATAAGTATTGTAGAAGCCAGATTATTAAAGATGGAGCGGATAGTTAGCTGCAAAGCCCCAGCTATATTGGCATCTAGCTTGAAGTCTAGCGCAGATCCATCAAATATCATGGGGACAGGTACGGTGTTGGGCTTATCTGTTAGCTCTATTGCAAAGAGACAGGCATCAGACAATAGTAGGTCCAATAACATTTTAGTAGTGTTGACATCCCAGCCTGTACTGGTTAGTCCCCCCTAAGAGCAGGTAAGGTTCCTCTGTGCCTCCAAGGGTTGGGAGGTGAAGTACCTGAAAACTTCAGCCTTCTTCTCAGGGGTCTTACCAATAAGCAGTCCATTCAAAAGCAGCAAAGAAATCAACAGAGAATCTGAAATATGAAAAGACATCTTTATTACAATTAATTGTGAGGGTACGTCGCCCAGTCACACCTAAAGCAACTGAATGAGATAGCCTCCTGAATGGTCTCCACACAGACCTTTTATACTGTTTATTATGCCCTAGGCAAACATTCCTCACTTTACAGTGTATCATACAAATATTTTTACTACAAAGAAAAAGCAGAGTCATGATGACAAGTCCACATTGCAGTTTGTCCAGTTCATGATAGATTACCCGGCAAGGCCCAACATTTTCATCAGATATCGGTGTACCCCCAATAAAACCGGGCTCCTCCTCATCATAAAGGAAAAGAAGAGAAAAGAGCAGGGACAGGTGTGAGCAAGATTTGGGCGGGGGTGTGTGTGCGATGGGAACAGTTTATGGCCTGTTTTGCTTTGATGCTATCTCGTTCGGCCACTGGGAGAGGAACTGACCGAACAGGTTTGGCTTGGGGCAATGGTTCCAGCTTGGCCAGGTCACAGAGAAGTCAATTAAGGTGTATGTGTCCTTTGATATCGAATTCAGCTGTAGTTACAAGCCTATGTGAAGGGCAACTCACAAAATGGCTGCCAAGCGTAAAATGGAACCCAAGGGTACAAAAACAAAAATGACGATTTCGAGGTGAAATCGTTACTCGATTATGACGAAAATGCTTGTGCATAGTGTACTAGCCATTATCGGTCTTTTGATATAAAAATCGTCATGCTACGACAAAGTTTGTTGCACGAGTCCAGAATTTTTCAGAACTACAAACCCTCCTTTTGCCCTTACATAGGCAATTTAACCTAATCTCATGTTAATCTGAGTCCAGGTCTATATTCATAAAGTCATTGAGATGTTGCTGTAGCATCATCCTATTACTTAATTCATCTCTTGATACAGGTTTCCTTACACATGATGTAGCACAGAGGCCACATATAGCAGGAGCACACTGCACACACAAACAGAACAGGAAAAGAATGACTAAGATCATCCCAATGTTTATCAGAATCTTCCATCCCCAGGCAGAGACCAGTTCCCAGAACCACCCCATCAAGGACCAGTCTCCTTCATCCACGTGAATGGATTCAGAGATCTTATGCAGTTTGGAGATGGCCTGGTATACTGTCAGAGCGTTGTCTGGGATGAAAAATGCAGCAACTTGATTGGCTTTTTGCTCGCTGGTTCTCACTCAAAGCAACTCCATATTTTGTTATATTCCATCTAACGTAAGCTTGCAACTTATCTCTAGGAATCGTTCTGTACGAGTCAATTGTTCTGTTCATATTTGCAATTCCTACCACCAATGCTTTGTTGCTTGAGTTGCTTCCTGTGGGACGTGGGGGATATGGTTTGATGGCACATAGGAACATTGTTTGAAATGCCCACAAAGAACCATTGTAGCTAACTGGTAAGACCAAGTACGGGATACCCTTGCCTGTCCTATGCAGCATAAGACCACACACCCAACAGTTAGTTGTATTCACTACTGATTGGTGTTGGTGTAAGAGCTGAATGAATGAATTATTGACAAACTCCAATCTTCTAGCAGACTCGTGTTCAGGCAGAGGGTGAAAAGAGTGCGAGGAAACCGTAAGAGGAGGTATGGGTTGTGTAGTGGGTGCAAATGAAACTCGAAAGGTGAATAAAGCATAGCCAATTAAAAACATCATTATACTACACAACATGAAAATGCATATTATAAAAAATCGTGTTTTTGCCATCACAGTGCATATTCTGGTTTCAAAGTTCATTGATCTGGCAGGTCTCTCCATCTTGGGAAACTCCATCCTCTAAGTTGCTGCCAGCGGCGGGAGGTTGATTCTGCTAAGGGGTGCTTCTGTCAGTCCAGGGCAACTCCCTTAGACCAACCAGAACCGTCGACCTAACCGTCTTCGGCTGCACCCCAAAGACTTTGGGCAGCTGCGGCCCTAGCAGCAGAACCGGATGGCGGTTCGAAAATCAAAAAATTAGCATGTTTCTTGGATGAGAGAGCTGCACAATCAAAAAAAAGAAAAATAATGTATTTGTCCATAGTCATAGTTCTTGGCCATCAAATCCACTTTCATCGTTTTCTTCCGCGTTGATCCTCTTTGATTCAAGCCTTTTCATGAGAAAAAGTACTGTTTAGTTGGAGTGCCCTCCTGGCAAACACCCACAGCTCACTCGAAAGTCTCAATGTCTCAAAACAATGCACCAGTGTCTCTTCTTTGTGGCAGACACTACAAATGATGTGCTCTTCATTGATCATGGGCACAAAGCATCCCGTGCAGATCCAAGCACTACTGAGAAACAACCCAGCAAGATCAGCAGCACTTTCAGACTCCAACACTCATTATTTAGTGTCAGAGGACGCTCAAGCTGCTCTCTCATGGGCACCAGAATGTAGTGCCTTTTTCCAAATGTGGATCCTTGGGTGCACTGCCTTTCCGCTGGAGCAAAGCAAAAGAGGTGTGTGTGTGGTCAAAACTCGGGCCAAGGGCTCAAGGGACTGTACACTGACAGAGGTTTACTCCTGAGGCGGAAGCCGGGAGATTGCTTTGTTTTTAAAAATTGGAGTCACTTGTTAACTGTGTGTTTTTAACTCACTCGCCTATCTCCCTGAGCACCCCCACGCAGCGGACCCTAGCGCTGACGTAGGGAAAATTGCCTAATTGCTGCCACCTGGTCGAGCACTCAGGCCACGCCCACTTCGCTGACCACACCCCCCCACTCTACTAAAATGTGTCTATTCAGGAAGCGCAGCGGACGAGCGCAGCGGGAGCACCGTTTGCGCGCCGAAGGCACGCCTAAGGCAAGCCCGTCTGGGCCCGTCCGCGCCAGACCGCGCCCAGAGCCCGGACCCCTGGTTCGCCGTCCCCAGGCCATCACTTACTCCAGGGACACCTTGCTGGGACTTCGAATCCCCCTACCCCCCCCCTGCAGCAACTCGATCTCACTCGCTGAAGGGAACTCTCGCTGCCGCTCATGCTCGCACAGTTTCAGCCCAGAGCCAACGCTGAAACCCATCACCCTCAATATGGCCCTGCTAAACTGCAAATCCCTCCCAAAGCACCAAACGGAGATTAATATGCTCCTGAAAGACTCCAATATTGAAATCTTATTCCTAACGGAAACATGGCTCACAGCAGGATCAGAGCCAGATATCGTTCAGTCACTCCCACCGGAATACCTGATTAAATTCCACAACAGACCCGAAGGCATAGGCGGAGGAATCGCTGTCGTTTACAGAGACTACCTCTCATGTCAATTCAGAGATAGTCCTATACTGGACTGCGAAAATATCTTCTTCTCAGTGAGTCGCCCACCATCGCTCACACTTTCGGGACTATTAGTTTATCGTCCCCCTGGACCAATTCGTCACTTTAGCGAGTCACTCATTGACTCTGTCTCTTCCCTAGCCTGTACAACACCGAATTTTACGATATTGGGAGATTTAAATCTCCATCTCGACGACCCCTCCAGCAAACCGGCGATGGATCTCAAAGCCGACCTTGGCTCACTCAGCCTCGAATTGCTTAACAACCTTCCCACTCACATCAAAGGGCATCTGTTGGATCCCGTGTTCTCCAACCTCCCGCGTCTCACAGCTAAGCCCCCCATCCCCATTCCATGGTCAGACCATTTCTTGGTCCCCTTCGAGCTACTGCTATCCACCAAGCCTCTTGGTAAACCTCCCACCCAACCCCCCGATCGCCCGTGGAAAAAACTGGACAACAACGCCTGGGCTCAGGCTCTATCCTCCACCTCCCCCCTCCTGGACGAAGACCCTTCCATTGCAGAAACTCAGCTACAGGATTGGATCCATCAATCCTTAGAAACCATTTTGCCACTCAAACAACTGCCTAGCAGGAACAAATCGACCAAATCTCCCTGGTTCACCCAGGAACTCCGCACCCTAAAAAAGAGCTGTAAAAAACTAGAACGCGCCTGGAGGAAAACCTGGTCTACAGCCTCCAAAAATGAATACAGGACCGCTATCAAGCTCTACAAAAATGCAATTAAATCTACCCAGGCCACCTTCTTTGAAGGAAAGATTGCTGCAGCGGCTAACTCCGCGAAGGAAACATACCGCATAGTACGGCTCCTCACCAAAATCCAGGACCCCCCCAGACCCCGAAGGCGTGAGATGCAATCAAATGGCCAACTTCTTCTCCGCAAAAATTGATAAAATACTTACTTCACTCCCCGCACCCTCCGCTTCTCTCCACTCCATTTCACCTCCCCTTCATCCGGAGGCTCCGCACTTGCGAGCCTTTGACCAGATCTCCACGGAGACATTTTTAGATACCCTGCAAGCTGTAAAAAGTGGCTCACCAGCTGATCCTGCTCCCATCAGCAAGCTGAAACTGGTCGCCCCTATTATAGCTCAACCTTTCACCAATCTAATAAACGCCTCCTTTAGGAAGGGCGCCGTTCCAGCCAACTGGAAAAAGGCTACTGTCAAAGCCCTCCTGAAGAAACCTCACCTGGACCCATCAGACCCCTCCAACTTCAGGCCGATTTCACTCCTACCAGGGATCAGTAAAGTGGCTGAACGAATAGCTAACCAACAGCTATCCTCCTTTTTGGAGTCCAATCACTTATTACGTGACTCCCAGACCAGCTTCAGACCGGGGCAAGGCACCGACACCGCCCTGCTTGCAGTTGTCGAAGAGGCGAGAGCCATCATAGACGCAGGAGAATCAGTGGCAGTGATCCTCCTCGATCTTAGTGCCGCCTTCGACACGGTGGACCACTCCATCTTGGTCCACCGGCTGAGTCAAGTGGGAATCACCGACTCAGCCCTCGCGTGGATTAAATCCTTCCTCGAGGGAAGATCATTCCAGGTATCAGACGGCTTTTCCACGTCCAAACCCCTGACCATGCAGTGTGGGGTCCCCCAGGGCTCCTCCCTCAGCCCCACACTTTTGTTTATATGTCTCCCCTCGAAGACATTATCACTCCATTTGGTGTCAAGACAGTGATGTACGCTGATGACACCCAGCTGGTGGTGTCCATCAACCACTCAGACTCTAGCTTAGGAAACCTCGCCAGTTGTCTCGAAGGGATCTCACAATGGATGTCGGACTCCAGACTTAAGCTTAACGGCGATAAATCCGAGATCCTCCTCCTGGGCAATCAAAACAAATTACCCGCAAACCTTTCTTGGCCACCCTGCATGGGCACCTACCCTACTCCCAAAACAGAAGTTAAAAGTGTAGGTATCTGGCTTGACCAGGACCTAAATTTCAAAACCCAGGCCAGGAAAACATCAGGGACCTGCTTCGGCCTAATCCGTATGGCCCGTAAGATCCTCCACCTGATCCCTTTCCATTCCAGGAAGTTACTGATGCAGGGACTGGTCAACTCAAGACTTGATTACGGTAACGTCCTGTACCTGGGAGCCCCTGCATCAGTCATTCAAAAACTTCAGGTGGCCCAAAATGCCGCAGCTAGAGTCCTCACGGGAACCAAAGCACGGAGCTCGGCGAAACCTGCCCTCAAAAGCCTACACTGGCTCCCAGTGAAGGAGCGCATCACATTCAAGACGCTCTGCATAGCGCACAAAATCCTGCATGATAAGGGCCCCCCAATACTCAGATCCCTGATGAAACCACACAAATCTAACAAACACCTAAGATCTGATTCGCTTGCCCTGGCCTCCATCCCTAGAATAAAAAAGGCAAGATCTGGCGGCCGCAGGTTCGCCTATAACGCGCCAAAGCACTGGAACTCCCTCCCACTAGCCATGAGGAGTGATCAGAATCTACTATCCTTCCGAAAAAATTAAAAACCTGGCTCTTTCCCTAAACACCTTCCTGCGCTGACCCCTTTTGGAATAAACTAGGTCCTCTTAGCGCTGGGATGCCCAAGGGTAGCTATGCGCTCTACAAATCCACTTCCAAATTCCAAAATTCCAAAGAACCAGCTCCTCCTTTTTTCTGCAACGCCTTTCGATGAAGCAAATGCCTTGCTTGGGAGGTACCACTGATGTCGCGCTGATGATCGCTGTCCAGCTTCATGACTTTCTTGTTGCAGGAATTGTAGAGCCAAGAAATCTGTCATTCATCTGTAGAGGTCACTGATGGGGAGTGGGCTTAGTCTCGATCACAGGTCTGCAGGGTATCACTCTTCCTTTGACTCTGGAAGATCCATCAGAACCTAGTGATATAGGAAATGTAACACAATTGTTAGTTTCCTTCAAGTCAAGCACAAAAAACGTTCATGGGTTTTAACAACAGGTGGCCTGCAATCTGCAAGGGAGTGGCAATACGCCATAGGAATCTAAATGGATGTCCTCACACAGTGGCATTGTCTAATGGGGTAAATACATATTTTCCTCAATGATTAAGCCTAGGCGTTCCTAAATTCCTTATCTAAAACATCTTAAATAGAGAAATGACATAATACAGATTATCAAGGACATGAAGAAAAGTCCCTTTAAAAAAATGTGCATTAAGTGCACTATGCAATACAAAAGCTAATGATCAAATGTGCAGACAAAAGGGACCAGCACTCGAAAGTCCTGGTATTTGCATGATTAGAACACATCTGATCCCACCAAAAATGAAGGCAGCAGGAACAAAAGAGAACTGAAAAATTAAAATAGACATTGAAAATTTGTCATGTTCAAAAGGGTAAACTTAAGGTATCTCCTATTGAGATGGAAAACTTGTCTTACTATACTATTGGGTCAGTTAACCAGCCTATCACTACCCCGACAGTCAGTCTGAAAAAACATTTTACATAACATGGGGGTCCCTGATACATCACTACAGTCTAGAAGTGTGCGCATAAACAATACACCCATAATAAATGGGCTGACTGGTGAAAGGAATATGGGAAAGTGAAATTAAACTAGGACACAACTAAAATCCACAATAACTAAGCATAATGCGACATTGGTCAGGGGAGAAGCAACAAAAGAAAAATCTATAGGAAGAACAAGAGTTTGCTTGGGTGCCTCAGGCAGGTGACACAGCACCAAGAGTACGGGGGATACACAAAAGACCAAAGTTACACAAATTCTAACTCTACCGCTGGCAACTACGCCATATACAGTAATCCTAACTAATGTTCCTGTTCTCTCTTCAGGGAGAGAAAAATGAAACCTGGTTTCCTTTCAAGGGACAAAGCCATATGCTATTTGGGAAACAAAACATGATTAAGTAATGCAATATAGAAATTAGGTCACCTTGAGTCACAGATCTAAAATTCCATCCTTAGATCCAATCAAGGATACATAACAATTTAGGGCTGCCTATTCCTTTAAGGGAATGTGCAGTAAGTGACTAACATCAGGTGATACACTTTGAACCTGTATATCGTTTTAGTTCTCTTCAATATCAATATAGCCAAATTTAGGCATGCACTGGTAAAAATGCTGCCTGTCTTCCTCACAGTATGAAAACCATATCTGTGAAATTTATCATTATACCAAATTCATCCAACTGTTTTGTGCAACAATACGTATCGTCATACGGATCCCTTCACAACACAGGAGAACTTGTAATTGTAACAACATAAAACAAAACATACAAACAATAAAAATGCACATGTCAAGCCATCAGATATACTCGCTGTATATCAAGCACAAAAAGGCAGCACAGACAAAACAACAGCATGTGGATAAGCGGTGACACACAGCGCCATGGCATATGTACTTTATGCACTGTAAACCTGCAGCCCAAAATGCAATATTTGGGCCTGTCTAAATTTTGTCAGGTCTAAACTCCATACCCTCCTTTTGACAGTGAGCACATCGCAGTTGGAGTCTACTGTCAAATATTACTTTACTGTCTCTCTTCTAACATACAGGTCCAACTAAAATATTCCATGACAGGGCCAAATACCCAAACGAAAACATGAACATTTTTTCTTTCAAAGAAATTACGCAAAAACACATCTCTTTTCAATTAACCAAACTCACGTGTCTTGTCTGCCTTAGAACAATCCATGAATAATCTGTTGGCAGAAGCAGAAAAATACACAACACAAAAAAACATTTTTAACATACACAAAAATAAATTTTCATTACTTAACTGTTACTCTCTTGTCAGTTCACCTCGCAACATCAAGCTATCTTATTTTTACCGTTCTAAAAGAAATGGTTACACTGACATTCCATATTAAATTGGCACTTATAATTTTCACTGTGAAAAAAAATATCTCCTAATTAACAAATTGTTTTCACTTAGGCCTGTAGCCTGTAGCCTTCAAAATTTTGGAAAAGGGCTGCATCTTATTTTTTATCTAAGACTTAGTGCACACTTCGTTTTTTTTGTGAAATAAATGCAACTAGCAAACATTATTTTTCTTAGCGTGGAGACACAAATGTATCAGTTCTGCAGATTTTCACGGTGTTTGGGACCTCCAAAGAAACCCCTATTTATTTTCCCTTTTAAATCAAGTTCTTTCATTTTATTGATGTTCTCATGGAGAAACCAGAAACCTCACCTCTAGAGGCCCGTTCAGCAAGGTCATTCTGCATTCCTCAGAGGCAAAGTCCTAATTAAAGGGTCACAAATGTCAACATGACAGCCTTCTCCATTGTTTACAGGGAAACTAAAAGATAACATCTCAGCAGCGCACTCGAGCCAGCCATCCTCTCAGCCCCCAGCTTCTGCCACACTGAACCCGTCAAAGCCAGAAGGCTTCTAACCTGCAATAATTCACTCTATTTTGAAAAATAATTTCTCTTTTTAGGCGCTAAAATTATCTCTATTCCCAGATCATTAAACTACATTCACTGTCAATAATTCTCAAAACCTTAAAGACACACAGACCACTTTTTTAGAGTAAATGCTTGTTGCAATCCTATGGTACACACTTCATCAGTCTTAAATGAACAAACTTTCCGTAGGCCTAGCTGAAGCTAGAACCTTCAACCCTGATATTAAAACAAGCCTTTGTACTGGCACATTAACCCACTGAATCATAAGAAGGCACAACCTGCATATATATATATAGCAAAAGCCTAAATGCATGCATTTGCTTAAGCCTGAGACACTTTAAAAAGTACTCTGAATGAAAGCGAAATGCATTTTAAACAGTGCTTTTACTCAAAATCGACTTTCATATTTTGGGCATTAAAAAATGAATATCCTACAATTTTCTTGCATAATATGCATTACTAGAATGTCTATTACAGAACCCATGAGTCAGGCATTTGAAAATAATAACTTATACTTTATAAAAATGATCTTGCTTGCGCCTATGCCAAGGGGAAATTATACACACTTTACTTGTCATTTTAGTGATGCAACATAACTTAAATCAAATTGTAATGCTAGGAGGTCATAGTATGAGTGTTAAGCTTTATAAATATAAAACAACGATTTTTGTAGCACTTATTTTTTAATAATTATTTTCATAATTAATAATTTTTGTCTTCTAAACAAACCCCAATTATTCCTTTTTGTGATTGTTCTACATATAAGAGTCCGCTGCATCCCTTGCCTATCATTTATATGCAGTAACTCACAAACCTAAGCGCATATGCCTAACTTAAAATGCGTTACAATCCTGCGTCACATTTTTGCGCCACATTTATTTAAAAGGACTGTTATGCAAAATTCCACCCATGTTTAACTGAAAAGAAAATGCTGGCTGAATGAACATTCCAATCAAATATACTGCAGCTGAAAGGTTTGCCTGTGAACATCTAATACAGTGCATCTAAGGAAAAATGCTGTAAATGTATCTATTTTTGCAAAAATAGATAATTTAATTTTTTTTTCCGGGCCTTATTTATATCTTTTGAATGTGACCCACACATACACATTGAGCTCATTTCAGACACAAACAGAAAGTGTTGAAACATTCAGGACACACAATACAGCGCTTTCATAAATTGCGCGAACGCTATTAACATACCGAAGTTACACTAATGAGACCGAATTTACACTAATGAGAAAAAGCCACATGAACATTTAAACATACATTAAACCCACAAATCAACACTCAGGACGAGAACAGGACAGCCCAGACTGTACTTGAACCAAGTAGCTGTAAGTCATATTTACAAGAAACACTTCTCAATAGTCTTCCAAAAGACTGTATAAACAGCCCAACAGCACTAGCTGTATGTGCAGGAAAACCAAAAATACACTCAATTCACTAGCTGTAGCTGGCAGAACACCAAAAATCGTTCTGCATATCGACATTCATAAAATTGCACAGAGCAAAGGATCCTTGTTATGTATTATGTCATATTTTAATTCCCTGGGGATACAAAGTCACCAAGGAAGAAATATGTTTGTAAATCTAACCTATTTAGATATTCCCTTTAGCGTAAACCGGTTAATTCAAACGTATACAAAGTTGGCCAACACAAATCTTCAAATTTGCTAAGATCAGGCATCTTATAGCTCGCTAATCTAGCTTCAAACTTCAAGGGGTTATCTCTATCGATACACTTGTAAATATACAAGACCCTTGGTTATTGAAAATTGCAATCTTCAAATAGAACAAAGGACTAAGCAAAGAACAACAAAGGACTGGGAGCCACCCACTTATACCTCAACTAAAGCAGATGGAGAAAAAAATTCCTTCCTTACCTGCCTACACAAATTGCAATTCGCATATACAAACCTATACAAACCTTGTCCAAATCCTAACTGCCAACTTCTAACTGCACTAACAGTCTCTGTCTTAAAAAAAAACTTACGCCAAAAATGTTCCTCAGTCAGGAGTGACATCTTTTGGAGAGTTTAAGTCAGAAAAATCAAAAATATACTGGGCCGCAAAGACAAAGAATCCCCCAGAACCTCTGTGCACAGAGTGCCTCTTTTAGTAGATTTCTGTCTTGCCTTCCCCAGTAGATTTCTGTCCTCTGACAAGATTACTCCTCCAGATAGTCACTTCTTGATGAGGCCCACGGTTGGTTGCGCCAACTGAAGTACCTGAAAACTTCAGACTTCTTCTCAGGGGCCTTACCAATAAGCAGTCCATTCAAAAGCAGCAAAGAAATCAACAGAGAATCTGAAATATGAAAAGACATCTTTATTACAATTAATTGTGAGGCTACGTCGCCCAGTCACACCTAAAGCAAATGAATGAGATAGACTCCTGAATGGTCTCCACACAGACCTTTTATACTGTTTATTATGCCCTAGGCAAACATTCCTCACTTTACAGTGTATCATACAAATATTTTTACTACAAAGAAAAAGCAGAATCATGATGACAAGTCCACATTGCAGTTTGTCCAGTTCATGATAGATTACCCGGCAAGGCCCAACATTTTCATCAGATATCGGTGTACCCCCAATAAAACCAGGCTCCTCCTCATCATAAAGCAAAAGAAGAGAAAAGCGCAGGGACAGGTGTGAGCAAGATTTGGGCGGGGTTGTGTGTGCGATGGGAACAGTTTAGTGAAGAGTGTGGCTCACTGGTTAGAGGCGGCAGACCCGAGAGCAGAGGACGGCCCGGGACCAGGGTTCGATTCCCGGCGCGGCAGGTTTCTGGACCAGGGTCAGCGGACTCGATAATTCTCTCGCCTCGGTGCCCACTCTGATCAGCGATCACACTCGGCAACTCTGGGCATTAGCTTGCCTCATCTTCACTAACGGCCCCACCAGACCGCCGGGGATGCCTGGTCTCACCCTGGAGATACCCATTAAGGGACCATCTCTCAGGGAAGCCAGGAAGGGTTTCGCAGCGGTCGAAGCGCCTTGGGACCCTACGGGTAAGTAGTGCGCTATATAAATGCCAATACATACATACATACAGTTTATGGCCTGTTGTGCTTTGATGCTATCTCGTTCGGCCACTGGGAGAGGAACTGACCGAACAGGTTTGGCTTGGGGCAATGGTTCCAGCTTGGCCAGGTCACAGAGAAGTCAATTAAGGTGTATGTGTCCTTTGATATCGAATTCAGCTGTAGTTACAAGCCTATGTGAAGGGCAACTCACAAAATGGCTGCCAAGCGTAAAATGGAACCCAAGGGGAAAAAAACGAAAATGACGATTTCGAGGTGAAATCGTTACTAGAATATGACGAAAATGCTTGTGCATAGTGTACTAGCCATTATCGGTCTTTTGATATAAAAATCGTCATGCTACGACAAAGTTTGTTGCATGAGTCCAGAATTTTTCAGAACTACAGAGGTTGGAGAAAAGGGAGTTACAGCCAACGAGTCTTCCAGTGATAGGCCTGCTGCCAGAATCTACTCCTTATGTAGTGGTTTTGGGGAGTGTTCCTTCTCTCCCCTAAGGGGCTAGTGAGGACTTTGGGCAGCTGAAAAATAAATTAACTCATTGGTTTGCACATAACACCGTTCTGGGTGCCCATGTGGCTAAAAACATTCTTATGGTAGGGTGAGCTGGATTGGGAGTTTGTGCAAAACGGGCACCGGACCGGTGACTCTGTCATTGTAAACTTTGATAACCCCCAAACTGCGGGCTGGATCTTATCCAGGGACACATTTCATGCTCCTTTTAATTCTGGATCTGTGATCAGGGCCTTTCCATTGGGTTTCTTTTATAAACCTGTTTCTACTAGGGACATGTATCACAATGTCCCTATGGCAGCTCCTCTAGGTGGGTGGTCAAATAGACCGGTACCTAGGCAACAGCCTATTCTCATGGTTTACTCATCATTTGCAACTGATGGTCAGCTTGGCGCCTGCCCTTCGTTGGAATTAAATAACCGATTTTCTGCTTTATCAGGGTTGGAGGAGTGCGATTGACTCAGGATCCCTACGCTCTCAGATAATGAGCTTGTTGCACATACTCAGTTCCCAATAGAGGTAGATGAGAGGACCATAGGTGAAATATCCAATAATTTTATATCTTGGAACATTGCAGGTTTGGCAAATAAGCTTCGAGACCCATTATGGGTGCAATTTGTGAAGCAATTCCCTGTAAACAGTTTCCAAGAAACATGGTCAGTGGATTGTGATCAATTTTTGGAAGGTTATAAGGCTTTCTTTGTCCCAGCTACTCCTTCGGTGAGTGGAAGACCCAAGGGAGGTTTAGTTGTATATATATCTTTGGCGGTCGATTGTCAGATTCAGGTTGTGTTGACCACAAACCCAGGAATACTGGCACTGATAGGGAAAAAGGGTAACACTAGATGGGTACTTATTAATTTCTATAACTCTGTGGCCTGTCCATTTGGTGCCTGTAACATCACCACCCTGGGCACATTTATTAGACAGTCTTTTGGTTCTATTCTACATAACCTTATGGTTTTTGGTGATTTTAGCATCCATCCATGTGGAAATCCAATGTTATCTTGTATAGCTGAGTTGGGCTGTCCCCGTATGAAGGAGTTTCATTTTGAACATCATGCCCAGGGGAAATCGCTGAATGATTTGTTAAATTAATTGGATATGATAACCTTAATGTCCTTATCTGCCCGCACACTATATTTTCTGTGCCAACTTTTAAAGGGAGTGGTAGGGGGTCGTTCATAGATTTCATTTTAATTTCTTCTTCCCTACAAACCTTATTTCATGGTTTTATCATTGCTGAGAGCGAATATAGTGACCATAACCCACTTTGTGTCTATATGCAGGGCCCATTATCAGCACAAATTGGCGAGGTAAAAAGAAGGGGTTTACTTAGACCAACTGATGGCAAACGACGACTTAAATGGTCCCAGATCGCCTCAGACACGTTTTATAGTGAAGTAAATATATCCTGTGCTCCTGAGTTAGTACCAGCCGCGGCCTGTAGTGGGAGTACTGGTAGGGCGGTGACATGGGGAGGGGGAGGGGAAGGGTTGGGGGTAGTAATGTATGGATTACGGACTTTAACAGGTAAGTAAACATGAAAATAAATAAAACGAATTTCGTTGCTTGCACTGCATCACAAAATGCGATGCAGTGCGCGCAACGAAATTCGTTTTATTTATTTTCATGCAGATCTCTCTATTCACCACTGGGTGGACCCACCCTGTCTCCTGGAATCCCCAAGCCCTGTCACTCAAACTCCAGACAAGGAATACACAACCTAGCAGAGGCAGGCCTGGATAGTTAGAAAAGAAAATACCTACTTTCTAAAAGTGGTATTTTCAAACACAGAATGTTAAAACCAACTCCACTAAAAGATGTATTTTATCATTCTGAGTTCAGGCATACTAAACTCGAATTTCTACCATGTTCGCTGAGTCAGTTAGGATTATAAAATGTAATAATCTAACTGCCCATTCTAGCCTATGGAGAATAGGTAGCCTTACAATAGTGAAAAACGAAAATGGCTGTAATTCGCGAAACAACACTTACAACACAACTTTTACAACGCACTACCTTTACAACGAAACTTTTACAACGCAACATCCATTGCAACGCATGCCATTACAACGCAACAATTACAGCGCATATCACTGCAACGCATACCACTACAACGCATGTCATTACAACTTAGTCATTACAACGCATACCATTACAACGCATACCTACACTATCCAACACTTACCCTACTGTTGCACCCCCTGGAGGTAGAATAGTATTTTTACCCCTACACTGTCCAATACTTACCCTACTGTTGCACCCCCTGGAGTTAGAATAGTAATTTTTACCCCTACACTATCCACCACTTACCCTACTGTTGCACCCCCTGGAGTTAGAATAGTAATTTTTACCCCTACACTATCCAATACTTACCCTACTGTTGCACCCCCTGGAGTTAGAATAGTAATTTTTACCCCTACACTATCCAACACTTACCCTACTGTTGCACCCCCATGGAGTTAGAATAGTAATTTTTACCCCTACACTATCCAATACTTACCATACATGCAATGTAATGGTATGCGTTGTAATGGTATGCGTTGTAAATGTAGTATGCGTTGTAGTGGAATGCGTTGTAAAGGTAGTTTCAAAGAATTCGTTATAATGGCATGCATTGTAATGGAATGTGTTGTAATGGATGTTGCGGTGTAAAAAATGCGTTGTAAAGGTATGCGGTGTAAAATTATGTGTTGTAACGACATACATCCCTGTAATTCACTATTAGGACATGCCACACACACCAGGGCATGTCCCACCTTATACTTACAATGCACCCTGCCCTTGGGCCTTCCATAGGGGTGTCTGATATGAAGAAAAGGGGAGGTTTAGGGACTGGCAAGTGGGTACACTTGCCCAGCCAACATTGCACAAAGGCTCTGCCATGGCAGACCTGAGACACACTTTTACAGGCTTCTTCTGTGGGTGGCACAACCAGTGCTGCAAGCCCACTAGCAGCATTTGGATTTACAAGCTTTGGGCACACTCAGTGCACTGTACTAGGGTCTGACAAGTAAACCAAATCAGCCAATCATGGAGTCACTAATCCATACATCAATTAACAATAGGGAGAGCATATGCACTTTATCACTGATCAGCAGTGGTAAAGTGCCCAGAGTCATAAAACCAACAAAAACAGGTCAGACAAAATACAGGAGGAAGGCAAAAAGTTCAGGGATGACCCTGCAAAAAGGACCTAGTACAACAGTATCCCTCCGGACCTGTTTAAATCCGACCCTTCGTCTGGGCTCCGGTACTGGAGGCTGTTTAACACAGCTGCAAAGAACGGTTGTCCTCCGTCTTGGGCCTCTTCCACGATAGTCCCTGTCTTTAAGAAGGGTGACAGGCATTGCACCTACTGTTAAAGGCCAATCTTCCTCCTTGACTCAGTGGTTAAAATTGTAGGACGTATTCTCTTGCAGAGACTATCCACTTGGGCGGAGGAGCATAAGATCCTGTCGGATGTCCAGTTTGGATTTTGGTCGGGATGTTCAACCGTTGCTCAGTGTCTCAATTTATCTATGTTACTGAGCAAATATACAGTTGCCCACCCCGGCACTGTCTACCTTGCCTTCATGTACTTGTTCTCTGCATTTGACTGTGTCAACAGGGTTAAATTGTGGCAGTCCATGAGGGCAATGGGGGTGGATAACAGTATTGTTAACATTCTAGAGGATTTGCACAAGTCAACCAAGGCTAACGTCAGGTTTTCTCAGGATCTTCAGGTCACTAGGTACCTGGAGACAAAGAGGGGAGAACAGCAAGGTTGCATCCTGGCCCCATTCTTGTTTAATCTCTACATGAGCGATTTGGATATTGCTTTAAGAGCCTCCGGGGTAGACTACCCGTGTGTAGGGCGGCGTGGCATCCCCGTCTTGCTTTATGCGGATGATACCGTCCTTATATGTAGAACTGCGCTAGGTGTGCAATCTCTGTTAAAGGCATTTTTTTAATTTATGATGGATCGGGACTTGGAAATAAATAATTCTAAATCTTATATAATGCAAGTAGGGTAACAACCCAAAAAAGTTTTCAATTTAGTGTTGGCCCTGCTAAGATCCCCGCACTGTTTTTGACTATTTAGGGGCTCTCTTTGATGATCATTTAAAATGGGGTCCATTAATCTTGAGGAAAAGGGGGGACCTGGCCCGGGCAAATGCAGCAATTTTAAATTTTGCCTCAAAAATAGGGAAGAAACTAATTGGAGCCATGTTGAAAGTGTATCAAGCCAAAAGCATGGTAATAGCTTGCTATGGATGTGAAATTTGGGGACACATTGCTGTGGATTCCCTTCAGGTGGATAAGAACGACTTTTTGAAGCACCTACTGTGTGTTCCGCACGGAATATCTAACCTAGCGACCCTTGAGGAATTGGGGTCTCCTACCTAAGTGATGTCCTGGTCCTGCACCCTCTTATGTTTTGGTTGAAATGCTGGCTGAATAAGGAGTTAACTCTTAACCACTTAATCTTAAGAGAGTGTATGTCCCTCGATAATGCACCCCAAATTCCTTGGCTTAATTACATTAAAAGTAGCCGTGAAGGGGTAGGTCGCGCTGATTTATTCTGTAAGACTGAATCCATTGTTAAGAAAGATGTGGAACTAATCAGGGTAGCCTTCTTAACCTCAAGGAAAATGGCCAGGCAGAAGCAGGAGAAATGTCGAAACCAAGTGTTCGTATGTTTTTAATGCTCAAAACAACTCTGACAACGGAACCTTATCTTATGGGGTTTTTATCAACACATGAGAGGTTCTTATTAACTAGGTTTCGGATTAACATGTTTCACCTCCTGTTAGCTGGGCCTATTGGATGCAGTTGAGCTAGCTCCCTGTGGACAGTCTCCACCGGATCAGCTGCATTTTATGTTTTTTTATGTGAGTTTTATGAAAACCCTCGAAGGCATTTCCTGGTTCCCATTTTAAAAAGAATGAATTGTATTCAGGCCTCCATGCCCTTATGTATCTTCAACTGTTGAAAGAGGATTGTATTCTTTTCATAGAGGTTTTTTTTTTAAATCTACTACGAAATCCAGGGCCTGTATGGATGTTTAGATAATACATGATCTAAGTAGGATCTATTAGTTTTGAAGGCTTATCTTGCACGATGAAGTAAATATAATAGGAAGATATGTTCTCCTGGCACATTGCACTGTATGGTTATTGACTAATTTGGGAGGCTGGGTACTGGGTTCTATTTATAAATTGTGTATGGGGTTTTACTTTTTAAATCATGTTTTAACATATTACTGTTTTTATGTACATGTTGACATGGTGACACGCTGTTCTGCCCGCTTTGATTGAAATCACTACCTGCACTGCGCCCAAAGGAGAATCCAACAACAATCTTTCCCCCGGGCTGTCGAGACCCACCACCGCCAGCCTCCCGCCGCCCTGCTGTTTCCTGACACCTGACAGCGGGGCCGCCGAGCGGAGTGAGGCGAGGGGCTGCCTACAACTCCCGGCAGCCCTCGAGGTCTCCAGCCCCACCCTCATCACGCCGCGCCAGGAGGCGCATAAAGGTCCTCACTGCTGCAGCGAGCGGTGACACGCTGTTCTGCCCGCTTTGATTGAAATCACTACCTGCACTGCGCCCAAAGGAGAATCCAACAACAATCTTTCCCCCGGGCTGTCGAGACCCACCACCGCCAGCCTCCCGCCGCCCTGCTGTTTCCTGACACCTGACAGCGGGGCCGCAGAGCGGAGTGAGGCGAGGGGCTGCCTACAACTCCCGGCAGCCCTCGAGGTCTCCAGCCCCACCCTCATCACGCCGCGCCAGGAGGCGCATAAAGGTCCTCACTGCTGCAGCGAGCGGTGACACGCTGTTCTGCCCGCTTTGATTGAAATCACTACCTGCACTGCGCCCAAAGGAGAATCCAACAACAATCTTTCCCCCGGGCTGTCGAGACCCACCACCGCCAGCCTCCCGCCGCCCTGCTGTTTCCTGACACCTGACAGCGGGGCCGCCGAGCGGAGTGAGGCGAGGGGCTGCCTACAACTCCCGGCAGCCCTCGAGGTCTCCAGCCCCACCCTCATCACGCCGCGCCAGGAGGCGCATAAAGGTCCTCACTGTTCCCACTCGTGGGACGCGAGCGGGGCGCTGGGCGAAGCCTGGGCCAAGGGTGGGCCAAGGGTGGGCCCGTCCTAGCCCGTCACAGACCGGAGAAGACTGGGCTGGGCCCACCCCCCTAACAACTATCAAAAGGTAAAGACCCAAGAAAGGAACTGTAAGTAGCCCAGCGAGGGATTACATACCACCTACGTTTATAACCTTGAGTAAACCATAATCGGTCACCCGACTGGTCTAAACACACATAATGTCTACAAGGGGCTCTAGGAGCAAAACACTTAAAAACATGGCGAGCGCTGTAGGCCCCATTGATCAATTCATCACTAAAGTGAACCAAACTATCGATCAAACTGTAATGTTGATTGATCGACGAGCTTCCTACGAACTAGACCAAGCAAGACGCTTGTCAATGGGCATGCTGGCACAGGCACGAACCCCAAACGTCTTACCACAAAATACCACCATGTTGGAAACACATGCGGACATAAATGCAATACCGAATTCTGTCGATCTATCAGTATCTTCACAATTGTCAGGCTCACAATTGACCCAGGGTCTCGAGCAGACCCCCGATATTTTTGCAAGTCCGCAGCCATCACTAAATGAACTCACACAGAGCGAAATAAGAGGGATCAGGGAAGGAGCGATCCCTAAACTCCCGCATCATAAAGAAACATACCCAAAAAACCCTACAAACACAGTAGCTACAAATTCAGATTTTGACTCACTTTTTAAACCTTGTGACTCGAATAAAGACCAAAGTCAAAATAATATCAAATCTATTTTAGTTACTGAAGTTAACAGCAATACTAACTCTGACGTACTCATAATCGAAGATCACAACGACAGAGCTAACCCCAAGCAGACCCATCAAGAAAACTTGGTTCCATCTTCAGTAAGAAACGTTAATAATGCTAAGACACAATTTTCCCTGCTAAAAAAAATAGCCGAAATAGTCAAATACCAACTACAACCCATTCAAAAAAGCCTAGAAATCATAGAGAAGCAAGTAGCGATATTAATTGCTACTTCAAAAATAACTCCAAATTCAAGAATTAAAGACCTCTCAAACTCGTCTGGACCCAAAGCCACAGCTGGTAATGTAAAGTCCACTAACAAATCAAAACAATCAGTTAACATCATGGCTACAACAAATATTCCAACCACAAAATTAGGAGAGCCAGTGAAAAAATCAAATAACCCAACTCCTTCATCAAAAACTAAGACCCCACAAGAACCCCTCAAAACAGCTCCAGGACCACAAAATCAACCGTCAGTAAATGTTCCTCCAGTAAATGTCCCTTCAGCAAAAGCTCCCCCAGCAAATACCCCCTCCATGCCGCTTGCACCAAATACCCCCCAGTACGATCAGACACAGAGGCATATTAATAAACCAGAACGGTAAAAAAAAAGATGGCCTAAACCAGTAAACCTCCCACCGGAAGCAGCACCTTTTGTAGTCATCCTAACAGGGGTCCCAGAACTAAGTAACGACACAGATGAACCAACTTGGTCCTTACTAAACAAAACTCGCTACTGGCTGAATATTAACAGACCCAATCAGCCTAATAATATCACCAGAATTACTACGGTGAGAAGGGCCTCATGGATAGGCTATCAACCAAAAACAATACCCGGTGACTGTATAATAGTTAATTTTGAAAATCCACGTGCTGTGGACTACATATGTTCATGGGACTCACCGGGAAATAACGGAGGAATAAACGTAAAACGCCTATCCTTTTTCTATCCTCGACAAGGCCACCGTTTTGAGGACCCTAACTGGCCCTCAAATTGGTCCTGGAACCAGTCCGATCACGGACAGAGAAGCTGGAACCAGTCAAGTCAAGTCAAGTCAGAGAATTTATATAGCGCACTACATACCCAGAGGGTCCCAAGGCGCTTAGAGGGGAGAGGAGGATTATTTGTCAAATATCCACGTTTTAAGTTGCTTTCTGAATGCTAGGTGGTTCTGGGTAAGGCGAAGGTAAGCGGGGAGTGAGTTCCAAGTTTTAGCGGCCAGGTATGAGAAGGATCTGCCTCCCATGGTGGTCTTGTTGATGCGAGGTACAGTGGCGAGGGCTAGGCTGGAAGAACGTAGTTGGCGGGACGGGGTGTAGAAGGACAGTCGTGAGTTGAGGCATTCTGGTCCGATGTCGTAGAGTGATTTGTGTGCGTGGGTTAGCAGTCGGAAAGTGATCCTCTTATTGACGGGTAGCCAGTGGAGGTCTTTAAGGTGACCGGAGATGTGTTCGTTGCGTGGGATGTCTAATATGATCCTGGCTGAGGCGTTTTGGATTCGTTGGAGTTTCTTCTGGAGTTTCGCGGTAGTGCCTGCGTAGAGTGTGTTTCCGTAGTCCAGTCGGCTCGTGACCAGAGCATGGGTGACCGTTTTCCTTGTTTCGGTGGGGATCCAGCGAAATGTTTTTCTCAGCATGCGAAGAATGTTGAAGCAGGAAGAGGATACGGCGCTGACTTGTTTATTCATTGAGAGTGAGGAGTCCAGGATGATGCCCAAGTTTCGTGCGTGGTCTGTCGGGGTGGGTGCCTTTCCGAGGGCTTCCGGCCACCATGAGTCGTCCCATGCAGAGGGGGAAGTACCTAGGATGAGGACTTCTGTTTTGTCTGAGTTCAGTTTCAGACGGCTTTGTTTCATCCATTCGGCAACTTCTTTCATTCCTTCGTGTAGGTTAGTTTTGGCGGTGCTGGGGTCATTGGTGAGAGAGAGGATAAGTTGAGTGTCATCCGCATAAGAGATGATGTTGAGGTTGTGTTGGTGGGCGATGGTCGCGAGGGGGCTCATGTATACGTTGAAGAGGGTGGGGCTGAGTGAGGAACCTTGAGGTACTCCACAGATGACTTCGGTGGCTTCGGACTTGAATGGTGGGAGGCGGACTTTCTGAGTTCTTCCTGTGAGGAATGAGGTGATCCATTCAAGTGCTTTTCCTTGGATTCCGATGTTATTGAGGCGTTGTAAAAGGGTGCTGTGGCAGACTGTGTCGAATGCTGCCGAGAGGTCGAGGAGGATGAGGGCGACTGTGTCTCCATTGTCCAGTAAAGTTCGAATGTCGTCTGTTGCTGCGATGAGGGCGGTCTCAGTGCTGTGTTTTGCTCGGAAGCCAGATTGTGAGGAGTCGAGGGATTTGTTGGCTTCGAGGAAGGCGGCGAGCTGGTTGTTGACAGCTTTCTCGATGACTTTGGCCGGGAATGGAAGGAGCGAGATGGGGCGGTAATTTTTGAGTTCGGTGGGGTCCGCTGTGGGTTTCTTCAGGAGGGCGGTGAGTTCGGCGTGTTTCCAGTCTTCCGGGAAGGTGGCGGAGTTGAGGGAGCTGTTGATGACGTCTCGGAGGTGCGGTGCTATGATGGAGTCTGCTTTGTTGAAGATGTGGTGAGGACATGGGTCTGTGGGGGATCCTGAGTGGATGGAGTTCATCAGGCGGATTGTGTCCTCAGTGGAGATTGGGTTCCAGTCGTTAAGGGTGTTCACGGGGGGAGAATGTTCAGCAGATGGTTGGGTGGGTTGGTCTCCGGGATGGTTGTCGAAGCTGTTGTGGATGTCTGCAATCTTGTTGTGGAAGAAAGAGGCTAGGGAGTCGCAGAGGGCTTGAGAGGGGGTGATGTCGTTGGAGTTGGCCGAGGGATTGGCAAATTCCTTGACGATGTTGAAAAGTTCCTTGCTGTTGTGGGCGTTGTTGTCTAGTCGATCCTTGAATGCTGTGTTCTTGGCCTTTCGGATTAGTTGGTGGTGAGTGCGGGTGGCGTTTTTGAAGGCGTCCTTGGTGTTAGTAGTTGGGTCTTTTTTCCAGGCCTTTTCGAGGGAGCGGCAGAGTTTCTTGGACTTCTTAAGGTCATCATTAAACCATGAGGCCTTTTTGTTGGCAGGTTTGTTTTGACGTTTCTTCAGTGGTGCTAAGGTGTCGGCGGTGTTGGATAACCATAGGGTGAGGTTGGCGGCGGCTTCGTTTGCGTTAGAAGAGTGGGCTGGGGTGTTTAGAAGGAGCGATGCGGAGATCTGGTCCGTGGTGATTTTGTTCCAGTTTCTTTGCAGAGTTGGTTGGAGGTGGTTGGTGGGTTTTGGTTTGTTGTAGGTGAAGTGAACGCAGCTGTGGTCAGTCCAGAGGAGCTCCGTGGTGTGGCTGAAGGAGACATGGTTGCTGGAGGTGAAGATGGGGTCGAGTGTGTGACCTGCGATGTGGGTGGGGGATGTGACCAGTTGGTTAAGTCCGAGGTTGGCGAGATTGTCCAAGAGGGTGGTGGTGTTGCGGTCGTTGATCTTTTCAAGGTGAAAATTAAGGTCTCCCAGAAGGATGTAGTCTTTGGAGGGGAGCGCGTGTGGAGTGATGAAGTCCGTGATGTCTTCGCTGAATTTTGCGCGGGGACCTGGTGGTCTATAGAGGAGGGTGCCTCTGAGTGTGGTCTTGGGGTCGATGTGGATCTGGAAGTGAAGGTGTTCTGAGTTGGTGAGATTGGCGTCAGAGTTGGTTGAGATGCGGATTGACTTCTTATGGACGATAGCGATTCCTCCTCCTGTGCCGGTACGGTCCTTGCGTATGATTTTATAATCTTCTGGGATGGCAATGGTGATGTCTGGGGCGGAAGAGGCGTTCATCCAAGTTTCTGTTAGGAAGGCGACGTCCGGAGAGATGGTGTCTAGTAGATTCCATAGTTCAATGGCGTGTCTGTGGACTGATCGGGTGTTGAGAAGGATGCAATGTAGGTGGTTGGGGTCAGGGGTCTGTGTTGTGGTCGTAGCGGATACGTTGTCGGTGCCGATGAATTTGCAGGAGTAGCAGGAGAAAGGCCCATGGGTGTGTCCAGGAGCGGCTTGGACGCAGTTGGGGACGCGACCGGGGTTAAGGGCTAGGAGGGTGGCGGCATCGTAGGTAATGCGGGGGGGCTGGGCAGCGCGTGGGGCAGGGGCTCTGGCGCTGGGCGCGGTCCAGGCGCGGACGGGCGTAGACGGGCTTACCTTTGGCGCACCTTCGGCGCGGGTTGGGCGCGATCGCTGCGCTCGAACGCTGCGCGTAGGTCCTACTGACATAAGTAGGGGGGTGTAGGGGGGCGGAGCGAGGGAGGGGCCGCAGGGAGGTGTGATCGGGGTGGATGGGCGGGCTGGCAGGCACAACAACAAAATGGCTCCTAGCCAAAACAATAACACGCCGAGGTCGGCACAATCAGCTGAAATATATCTGGGAAGTGGGCGAAGGTGCAGCTGTTGAAAGTCAGGCAGTACCCACAAAGTCAGTAGCGCTGCGGTCAAATCCCTATTTAAACACGCGCTACAGCAAATTCCAGCGCTACAGCAAATTCCAGCGCTATAGGCAGATTAAAATGAAATTAGCGCTATGTACTAATAATATGCAAAAAGGTGGCGGCAATTGCAATTAAAATCGTAACGATACCAGGGTTCAGGGACACCGATGTTCGGGGAGCGGCCAACACTGAGCAAGTCAGGCAGGTCACAGAGGAGGCTCGGGCGGGTCAGCACTCTTCACTCAGTGAGAGGGAGGGGCCGCAGGGAGGTGTGATCGGGGTGGATGGGCGGGCTGGCAGGCACAACAACAAAATGGCTCCTAGCCAAAACAATAACACGCCGAGGTCAAACTGGGGCCATGGAAACAACCAAAGGGGTTGGTACCAGGGAGAATGGGGGCACGATTATAAAGATCGGGGTGACTGGAATAACTATGGCAGGAGGGTACAGCAATTTCCTTACAGGGAACCATGGAGTGGAATACCAACTTTCAACAGCTACAGCTACTTAGAGATGGTCGAAGGACCACCACCACAGAACCATACTGTGACCCCTCTGTCTAATAATAGAGTTTCCCCAAACAACTCTGCTACCCACCCTAAGAGCAAGTCATCTAATAAAGCTCACTTTGTAACAAAAACTTGGCCACATGAACCCTCAGCAATGACAAAAACCCCAAATACGGCAAATCAGACTCAAGAGTGTCAACGCCTTCTCAAGGCTCATATCAGACCGTTGACTCCGTTAAAAAACGCCCCAAATGCGCAGGTATATGCTCCAAACTTGAATTTTGAATTACCTCTTATCCAACCTGAAGAAATCACAGTTCAGTTAACGCCACCTGTCGTTATCAGTAAAAATCTCGACAAGAGCATGTTATTTTGGAATGTGGCGGGGCTAGCGACTAAACACTCCGAAAAAAGGTTTCTAGAATTGGTGGATTCGAACGATATAATTTGTCTCCAGGAGACATGGCTTAACGACCCAATCCATCTTGTGGGATATAGAACATACTTCTCCCAAGCAATAAAATCAAATTCAGGGAGAAGCAAAGGAGGCCTAACAGTATACATTTCCAACCTTTGGCCGTGTCGTGAAATAACTCCTGTACTACTCCATCAGAATGATCAGATTATCAACATCCTAGGAATCAATCAAGAGGTTTATACCATTATAAACTTCTACAACAATATGAGCCCAATGGACCTGTCCAAGGCCCTAAACGAAATTTCCGATGAGACTAACGATCTTAAAACAAAATACGCCAAACTCTCACATACAATAATCTGGGGAGGAGACTTCAACCTTCATATATGCAACAAAAGTGACACCTCTACCTGTGGGATCACAGACGAACAAGGAAATCCTTTAACTCACTTCACCCACACTGTTGAAGGCACCAACATGCAGGCCATTATGTCCGAATTAGATATAGGGTTCGCGAACATGTTAAAGACGCCCACAACCCATTTTTCTCCAACATTTCATGGAAGAGGTTTTGAAACCCTAATAGACTATATCCTAGTATCCATCAACAAAGCCACACGTATAAAGTCCTTTGAAGTGGACAACAACGCACTCAGCGATCATTTTCCACTCAGATTGAAGTATCAAGAACCCGATCATCGAAAGAATACAGACAAGGCTTATCCTGGCATTCTCCACCAGGAAGCATTAATACTGGACAGATTAAACGGTTATACCCTCAAATGGGGTAAATTAGACCAGGAAACCACCAATGCGAGAATAATTAAAATATGTAGAAACGAAATCGACAAGTGCCTAGACCCCTCTACAACCCCAACAGAGATCATGACTAACTACAACGTAATAGTGAAAACCATAAGAAACGAATTAACCAAGCCCAACAAACAAAATAAGACTTTAAGAAAAGGATGGTTTAATACGAAATGCACAAAAGCCTATTCCGATTTAAAGAGGGCCCTATCAAAAAAAGAAAGAAATAGAGAAGAAGTAATTATATTTAGGAAGGTTTATATGCAGGCAATCAAACAAAGAAAAAAGGAGATACAAGCAAATCTCTGGACCCAACTACTAAAAAGCAGTACTTTAAAAGACAGCGCAGCTTTTTGGGAGACAGTTAAAAGCCCTTTTTTAACAGGAAACAATGTTGGCCCTTCCTTGGATGTCGCCATAAACGCAGAGGATTGGGTGCAACATTTCTCAGGGGTTTTCAGAGAGGTCAAACCTATAGACTCAATTTCCCCGGACCCTCTCCCATCGGTGAAATATCCAATAGCAATACATTTTACAATTAATGAAACGATGAAAGCCATAAAGACCGCCAAAACTGGCAAAGCACCAGGACCAGATTCTGTTCCCATGGATCTCTACAAATTCCTACCCGACCTTTGGTCTCCCCTTCTAACCAAAGTATTAAACGCAGCAAAGGACACTGATCTCCCCGACTCTTGGTCAACATTGATACTCGTCCCCTTTTTTAAGAAGGGCAACAGAGAAAGTCCCTCCTACTACCGCCCCATTTCCCTCCTGGACTCGGTCGGAAAGATGGCAGGGCGCATACTCCTTGATCGACTCCAGGAGTGGTCAAAAGAACATGGGGTACTTTCAGACTTACAATACGGGTTTAGGGCAGGACTGAGTACAGTGGATCAAGTCCTAAATCTAACACTATTGGCCGGAAAATACGTAACCGCAAAAAAATCCTGCCTACATATGGTTTATGTCGACCTCACAGCAGCGTTCGACTGTGTGGAACACTCAAAACTCTGGTCAATAATGCTGCAAATGGGGATCGAATCACCAATAGTCGACTTTCTGCGCAAATTATACACCGGAGCCACGGGAAAGGTCAGATTTGGGACAGCAGGACAATTAACTAACAGTTTTCCAATACAGAAGGGGGTCAGACAGGGGTGCGTGCTGGCCCCTTTCTTATTTACGCTCTATACTAATGGTCTTGAGGCTGCAATGTTAAAGGGTGTAAAAGATCTCCCAGAAGCCGGTCGTCGGCAGATTCCAGCATTATTATATGCCGACGACGCAGTAATTCTCGCTCGAACTCCAGTCCAGCTTCAACGGGCTCTAAACAACTATTGCACTTTTATGACCAGTTTAAATTTAAAAGTCAACATAAAGAAAACTTACGTGATGCATGCCGGTACCAAGGGGAAAAAAGTGAAGAAAATCTATGTGGACAACCTTCCCCTTGAAAGAACCAATACGTACCCCTATCTTGGCATCACCATTGACGAGGCGTTTAATTGGAAAGAAGCAATTAATTCCCGAAAGCTGTCCCTTATAAGAACAGTTGGCGCTTTAAAAGCTTTTTCTCTTCGTCTTGGTAAAAGACCTCCGACCGAGATGATCAAAATATATAATGCAAAATGCATTAGTACAGCCACCTTTGGAGCAGGAGTCTGGGGAACGGCAAACGTAGAACAATTACAAATAGTTGAAAACTCCTTTTTAAAATTTTTATTGGCTGTTCCAAAAAGTACAACCACATTTGGATGTCACCTCGAACTTGGGGTGGATCATATTTCTGACATTATCAAGATCCAGCCAATCATGTTATGGCGCAGAATATGGGCAACGGACAAGTGCCAGCTTACAAGAATAATAATTCAGGACTGCATGAAATTAGACAACATGATAAAGATAAAATCGATGGTATACGTAAAATCCTTTCTCACAGATTTTTTGATGACCCACTGTCAGTAACTGACATATCGAAGAAAGAACTAAAAACACTCTGTCTGTCGCATTTATCTCAACTACGGATGTTGAGTGAAATAGGAAAGCCATCAGTCCAACAATGTCTACTAATACAGTTGGTTCCAACCATCCAACCGTACTTGCAGTATGACTTATCACAATATGAAAAACTTCTTCTTACTCGTTTCAGGTTTAATTTATATCATTATATGGTTTTATTTCCTAACCAGAATGTTTGGACACATAATACTTCAGCGTGTCCCTGTGACCCAATGTCCCCACAGTCTACAATTCATGTCCTTTTTTTCTGCAAATTTTACACGCCATTACGCAGGAGGTGGATAATACCACTATTAAAAGTTTTGAAAATTCGCAGATGTCGCCCTGCCTATTTGGCGTTGCAATTCCTGGAAAATAATTTAATGACAAAATCTGTGGCACAGTATTTAAAATTATGTATTAGGCACCGTACGAACTTATAAAACATGACTGAGCATCCTGTTTAAAATGGATTTCTAAAAAATGCTTTTAAGGCACTGCTTGATACAGAATGAATAAGAGTTTTAATATTTATTGTGTTCTTATGTACTTTTATGGCTTTCACAAAATGGAAATCGAATAAAGATGATTTGATTTGATTTGATGTACATGCAATTTTTGTAACTTTTATGGTTATCCGACGTGAAACCGAATAAAGTTTATTTGATTTGATTTGAACCCCAGAAGTAATCTCTGAAGTCTTTTCCATCCCTGAGACTTCCAACAGGTGGCAAGCTCTATTTCAAGCTCTCAAACTCAAACTCTAACAGCAGGATAATGAAAGCACAGTCCAGTCCTTTCCCTGACTAAGATAGAAGCAACCACTGCAGGTCAACCCAACAGCACACAGCAAAGAGGCAGTACTCCTCCTTCAGCTTTCCCGATTCTTTTTCCTGGCAGGTTCCTTGGTTCAGCAGTAATCTAAAATACTGGGGTAAGGGCCCCACTATTTATACAGCAAATTCCTTAGTTCATTTGGTGCAGAGAGGCTCTGTAATCAGCCAAACCCAGTTCTGTCCTCTCTGGTGCAGCTGCCCGGAAGGAGGTGGAGGCAGCATTGTCCAAGGCAGACAGGGCCTATTTAGGTGCTAGTGAAAACTCCTCCTGCTACTCTGAATGCAGCCCAGGTCTATTCAGACCAGCCCGACCCATTCATAAAAGGTAGGACACGCATCAACCACCCTCTCCCCAGTGGCCATCTGAGAGAACACACATCCCCAGCCATTGTCACCCCAAAGCCAGACAATCAATACACAAACCAGCTGATGCACACTGTATGGCTAAGCAAGAAAATAACTACTTTCTAAAAGTGGTATTTTTCAACACAGAATGTAAAAATGATCCTTACTAAAAGATTAATCTTTACATTCTGAGTTCAGGCATACTAAACTCTATTTTGCTATCTTGTACCCATGGGCAATTATACTTTTGAAATGTTATAAGTTAACTCCCCATACTATTCTATGGGACAGATAGCCTTTCAATAGTGAAAAACAAAATTGGCAGTGTTTCACTAGCAGGACATGCTGCACACATCAGGGCATGTCCTACCTTTCACATGCCCTGCACCCTGCACACAGGGGTACCTTGGGCCTACCTTAGGGGTGTCTTACATGTGTGAAAAGGGAAGGTTAGGGCCTGGCAAGTGGGTGCACTTGCCAGGTCGACATGGCAGTAACAAACTTCACACAAACACAGCAGTGGCCGGTCTGAGTTACATTTACAGGCTGCTAATGTGGGTGGCACAATCCATGCTGCAAGCCCATTAGCAGCATGCGATTTACAGGCCCTGGGCACACACAGTGCACTGTACTAGAAACTTAGCAGTAAATCAATTATGCCAATCATGAAATCACCAATCCATCATAACTATTTACAGGGAAAGCAAATGCACTTTAGCACTGATCAGCAGAGGTAAAGTGCCCAGAGTTCTAGGACCAACAAAGACAGGTCCAAAACAGGAGGGCAAAAAGCAAAAAGTCAGGGGATAAACTTGCTGGAAAGCCAGGCTGCATGCAATAATTAGGCCAATATATAAGAAGGACGATGCCTCACAGCCAAAAAATGATCACCTAATTAGTTCTCCAAAGTATTGTTAGACTTAATGAAGTCTTTGGTAGAACAAAACAATATAATTCCAATAGAGCAAAGAGGCTTTAAGGAAGGCCATTCAACAATGGATCACTGTCTTAGTGTATGGGCAGTGGCAAAGAAGGTAACTGTGTTGCGAAGTATTATTGTGATGCTTTGCTGATTTCTGGGCCACCTTTGACTTGGTCGATCGTAAATTACTGTGGAATATACCAAGGCGGCTTGGTGTCAAAAATGCGTTGCTTTCACTTAATCAGGAATCTAGGACTGGGCCTGTGTGATCTGAGATACCATTTGGACCTTATTGAAGAGTATACAGATAAAAAATGGCCTATGGCGGGCTGTGTTCTGGCTCCCCTATTGTTCTCTTTATTCTTGTGCGATATACCAAATACTCTATGAAAAACGGGCAGCCTATGGCTCAAAATGGGCAGGATCCACATCCCTTGCCTACTATATGCAGATGATCTGGTGATAGTGGATATGACGGAATTCGGGTCTGCAAAGGAAACTGGATATTTTCCATGATTATTGCTCAAGGAAAAATCTTATGGTTCATTTGAATAAGACCAAAATAAAGGTGCTGGACAGACGAAAGGGGGCTTTTAATTGGCACTTGGAAGGGGATATAGTTGATGTTGTTGACAAATATAAATATCTGTGGGTATTTGGTTTGATACCAAGTTAAACTGGAGAGACCACATAGTCATTCAAATCAACTGCACTATCCTCTGTATGGTGCCTAAAACAGTTTGGGTGAAAGTATGGGAGGGCCATCCCTATGCCCAATATTGTCAGCCTTTAATACAGTGGTTTGCCACAATTAGAATATGGGGTGAAAGTGTTAAGCTTGGGTGGTAGATTGGATTGGAATCTTGAGAAGAGGAAATGTGTGAAACAGCTTCTTGCACTACCATCATCGACCATGATCCATGCCATAAATGCAGAATGCCAACTTACAGCCTGGAGTTATCACGGGGCAGCAAGTTAGGCTGAATTTTTGGCAGAGATTGAATAGCAAGGGTAATCCTAAAATATTACACCTCTGTAAAATTGAACTAGTGAAAAGAGAACTGAACTGGGCCTGCCAAGTTAGACGCGTGCTAGGGAAGTTTAGAGTTAAATTGTTATTAGTGCCAGATCAGCGGAAGATAGGGCAACCAATCCCCAGGCAGGAGCTACAAGCGATTTTAAGCAAAAGCACAAGTGATGAAGACCTGCTCTATCTGGGGAGCAAACCGTCCACCTAATCTGTGGTTAAAGGCTGCAGCAATGATGATGTGTTCCCTTATATCAAGGCTCTGCCAAGCCCCAAGCTTAGGAATTCTGTGCTAAATTTAGGGTTGGGCATAACCTATGTTACGCAGATTCAAGATAAAGCAGCAATGAGAGATGAGCAGGGCTTGTGTACATATGGACTGAAAGCAAAATGTAGGGGGCTACATATTTTATAGGATTGTCTGTGGTTCCTAGATGAGCTGAAAGAGTTTTTAAAGATATTGTGCAAAAAGGATCCACACGCACATCAGTTTAGCAGAGTATCAAAAGTAAGTAATTAAAACAACTCAAAATTTGAGTTCTAGATCAGGGAACAGTTAAAGGGTTTGTTACTGAAATCTTAAAAACCAAGCATTACACTATAAATGCCATGAAAGCTCAAAATGCAAAGGTAATACAGAGCAGTCAAAAATCAGAAACAATACTAAGTTTCAAATGAGCAACAAAATCATAAAGAATTTAGACAGCATCCCTGATAGATTGTGAAAACCTGCAACAACTATCTGTCTCCCCAACAGAATCTAGGGGTTCTTATAGACAATTCTTGCATTGGAAAGTAGCTAAAAGCCCAGATTCAGGAGGACATGATCCAATGTAACAAGTCTCTGGTAAAGCAGAATCATTCAGGGCCGGCATGGGCACGCAAACCGGCCTTGGCAATAGAGTCTCAGGCCGGCTGCAGGGGGTGGATTGGGGTTGTGGGGAGGCATGTGCGCTTGGAAAACACTGCAAATGCTTTTATTACATTGGACCGATATTGTTGCTATGCTGCAAAACCAGTCCCCGGTAACAAAAACAGCCCCCAGGGGGTCCAAAACCGAGTCCCACCCCGGCAGCCCACCGGGGAAAAGCCCGGTGCCCGCTACAGCCAGTCCAGCCCTGATACCATTGTATGTTACCACTATCCCACTTTAAAGAAAACATCCTGTTTTTCTGCGTTGCTGTCATTCGGCAATGTTTTGAGCAACATTAAACAAAGGCAATTCATGAACATGCAACTCTGAACTGAGCTACAGAAACACAGCAAGAGACCTAGAATCTTGCAACCTATCTAGTACACTGAAACTGTCATTAAACCTTTGTATTATCCACATCAACTTGTGTTCCCTTCTGCAAACCTGTGAGACGAGAAGATGTGCAGGGGAACCTGATGGGAGGGGTGGATGCAGGATTGGAAAACAGACAGAAACAGCATCTATTTTATCCAAAGTGGTGTTTTTACTAAAACGTAGCCTAACTAAATCATGTCAATAAATACACATTTCCAAACCTCATATTAAAGTTTTTCAAGTGCATTCACCCTAATTCAGTATTTGAGTATTGAATTCAACATAAAAATTATTAATACTCAATATTGTCTTCTCTAAAGCTCTAACGCAGGCAGTCGAGTGCTCAGATTTAAACACAGCATCTGCTGTAGAACAGTCTACCATGGGAACTGGGACACCAGTGTTGTCCTTAACAGCAGAAGATTGTTGATTTTATGTGAGAATGAGTTCTATATTTTGGGGGGGCTCGAGCTGTCATTGATTAGCTGATCTTAAAGGTCTCATAGGGACACTCCAGTTTACTCTTCAGACCCTATTAGGTCGGGTTGGGCATTCAGCTAAGGAATGCATAAAACTTGCAACTTTAAAAAAAGTATTTAGTTCTGTACTAGCACTTAATACAACTTCATTTTTCCTGCTGTAACGTGAAGTTACTAGGAGAATATGCTCTGCAGGCATAGAGTATCACTGTACCCTGATGCAAGAGTCCTTCATGTCGAAGTGCAAGGCAGATCCTTTCCTACAAGGCACTCAAGAGCTTATTTATGAGCCCTTGCGTCACTTTTGCGCCGCTGGTGGTCACTTTTTGTGACGCACCAGTAGGGTAAAAAATGCGCCATGTTGCGTAATATTTGCAAAGTGCCTCATCTAGGTAGATGCGTCACTTTGTAAACCCCTGGGCCACATTACACCTGTGCCAGATTTAATGAATGCAGGGTGGGCGTTCTGACGCTAGTAAACCTCGTAGAAGTGACGCCGTGAAATCTTTGAGATTTCGTTGCGTCACTTCTAGGACCAAATGCATCAATATCTTACTCCTGCCTCACAGCAGGCGTAAGACTGGCGCAGGCACATTTGAAATGGGACTTGCCCATGTGAAATGACCCATTGATTGAGTTGCGTCACTTTCGTGACACACTCCAGAAATGCGTCATTTTTGTGCCTACAGATACTCAGAAATACTCACGTATCTGTAACTCCTTGCGACACGATGCGTCATACTGTAAATATCCAGCATGTCGCAAGGAGGGCGTAATGAAAAGTGACACATCACTGTTTTCACGCAGCGATGCATCACTTTTCATAAATGAGTCCCTCAACCCGCTATATTTGTGTTTCTGTCCCTCACCATTGGTACTACCTAAGTCCCACGGAATTACCTGCTCTCCCCTTATCCTGGAGGAACCTTTTTAGCCATGCTCTATTTGTGACTGATTGAGATGGAAACTTTGATTCATATCTTCAACTGAACGTGCGTCTCCTCTTTTTTATTCTTACAGGTCAAGCCTGAATTAGAAGAGAAGATGGGGGCAAACTTTGGGATCTTTAGAGCCGTAGCCTACATCGGTCAAGTTGTTGCAGGAGCGAAATATATTGTGAAGGTAAAGTTAGAGAAAGATACAGATGAATCTACTGGAAGGAGAGTGTCCACATCAGATTCCAGGATAATCAGTGTCTGTGTGAATGATTTTTATTTAGATTCACTCTATGTAAATGTAACTCCTCTCAACATCCAGAAACCCCAGCATGGCTCTTGTGGACCATTGTCTAACAGCCCTGGAAAGATGCTCATGTCACATCCCTCCTTCTCCCCTGAATTGCCTAAAATGTATCTACTTACATCAGCAGGTGCACCTAAACAGAAAGCTGGTGTTCTGACTTCACATGTACCTGCTGGATCAGTCCCAAGCCAGGGAGAGGGACTCTATTTAAACCAAAAAGGGAATGGAGCACTCAAATACTGTAAAGTAAAAAGAAAGGTTTCCCTTTAGGTAATTCTTTCACGTCAAAATCAATCACATCACACCTATTCGCTCATCTCAGGCACTCTTCTTGAACCAATCAAAAGTTGTGAAACACTTACAAGGTGCCAATCTCTTGTGACATTATGGGGTCCGCACAGAAATGTTTCTCTTTGTTGAGCTATTGCGGCTTTCTTTTCAAACTGCATATATTACTCTTTTATGAGAACGAATAAATATAAACAAAAGTAAGAAAGGATAAAAGCTGTACCTGGTACCCCATAGTCTTTCCAGACAAATGCTTCCCTGAAGGTGGCATATAAAACAACAGTGGTCCTTAATATACGGTAGTTACACAAAATATACAATTATAGACAACAGTCTGTACTATAAGGAACAATGTATTTGTTGCTTAAATATCCTTGTGTCACCTTACATTGATTAAATTAGTATCCGGCTGGACACATGCTTCCTTATAGAACAGGCTGTTGTCTATAATTGTATATTTTGTGTAACCGTATATTAAGGACCACTGTTGCTTTATATACTATACCCCAGGTCCTTGATTACCTTAAGGGTTCCCTTGTTTTTTTAAAACTCCCTGCAGGTGGCATCACAACTTCAGCAACTGAAGCTATATGCATTCTCCAAGTCACATTTGGTTTGTGCATCCACATAAGAAACAGCATTGGAAATGCAATCGGTCTCGCATTTGTTTGAGTTAGCGCTATTGGTATTGTAAATTGCATTTCTTTTTATTTATCTGTTATGGAGTGTACATATGTGGTGTGTAGTGGAATTATGTAGGTTGGATTGGATTATTTAGTTGTGTAATTGTGTGACATGGAATTGTGTGGAGTGGATTTGTGGAGTGGATTTATGTTGCATGATATGATGTGGATTTATGTGGATATTTATTATGTGGTATTGAGTGTAGTGGAATATTATGGAGTGGGATAGTGTGTTCAAGAGTGAAATTTGGTGGAATGGTAATTTGTGTTGTGGAGTAGTCTCTAGTGAAGTTTAATTATGTGGTGTGTTGTTGAATTTTGTGGCATGATGTGGAATTGTGTGGTGTGGATTGGATTTTATGTGGTGTGTTATGTAATTGTAATGTTGAGTTGTATGATGTGGTTCGGTGTCGAATTCTGTGCTGTGGATTGGAAATGTGTGAAGTTTAATTGTGTGGTGTGGATCTGTGTGGATAGCTTTGCGGGTGTGAAACTGTGTGGAAAGGTTTGCACTGACGGTTACAAAAGAGAATAAATAGGTAGGATCTAAGCTCGAGATCTATGGGCCCGATTCACAGAATGAATTTAAGACTCAATCCTAAACTTACTACTATTTTGCCATTCACAGAATGCACTTACTACTTTTGGCATTCACAGAATGAACTTACTACTTTTGGCGTTCACAGAATGAACGTACTACTTTTGGTATTCACAGAAGTTAGGATTTTGTCTTAAGTTTGTCTTAAGACAAACTTAAGACAAACTTAAGACAGACTTAAGGCAGACTTAAGACAAAATCCTAACTTCTGTGAATACGTAAAGTAGTAAATTCATTCTGTGAATGCCAAAAGTAGTAATTGCATTCTGTGAATACCAAAATAGTAGTAAGTTTAGGATTGAGTCTTAAGTTCATTCTGCGAATCGGGCCCTCAGTCTTTTGGTGTAAAAAAAGAGTTAGAGCTCTTGCTGTTGTAAATGTAAATGTTTCTTACCGATGTGTTATGGATTGGAGTGGAATTATGTGGGTTGAATTGGAATTGTTAGTTGTAGCATTGTGTGGTTTGGAGTGGATTTAAGTGGTTGAATTATGTGGTTGGTATATAGTTGCATTATATAGATAGTAATTATGTGTTTTGAGTATATTTGGGGATTATGTGGAGTGGGATTTTGTGTAATGGAGTGTAAATATCTGGAATGGTGTTTTGTTTTGTGGAGGGTTATGTAGTGGAGTTTAATTATCTGGTTTGCTGTTGAATTTTGTGTTGTGATGTTGAATTATGTGTTGTAAATTGAATATATGTGGTGTGTAGTGGAATTGTGTTCTGGAGTAGAATAGAATGGTTTTGTGTTGAATTATGTGGTGTGGAATGGATTTGTGTTGAGCTGAATAGTGTTGCATGGAAAAGTGTGGTGTTGAGTGAATTTATGTTGTGTGGGCCAGTTGGATGACATGGACACTTGTTGCTCACACACCATGATTATACATATGGTGTATAATCATAGTGCCAGAGGCTGGGCTTTGGTGTGACAACCTAATGCATTCTGGGTATGGTAGTGATGGCTTACTCATACCATAGGTTTGTAAGTTATGAGCTCAGCCCCTATTGCAGCTAGTAAGCAAAGCTGGCAAGACAGCCTTTCGGACGTAATCAGGTGTTCAACTAATACAAGTGTGCTCCCCTAAGTACTGTCCCTTAGACCCTGAGACTCGATCGGCACCCCCTGTGAGATGCAACAATTTAGGTATATGCTATGGCTCTGCCAGATGACATCATTGTGGTAAATAAAATGTGCTGACGGGGTGATAATCCCCACTCTTACATATATTTACGTTGTATCTGAGAGATCGACCGCAATAATTATGCAAAACGACAACTTTCAATTTCCCAATAAGAGATTTCCACTGGAAAGTCTGTTATTATTGGTTGGCAGCAAAAGTGGGAGAGAGATAAACATGATCAGGACTTGAATCATAGAATACTGAAACCTCAACAGCACAGCAGTTTCAATGGCTAGATTCAGATTGTTCCAAACTGGCTCCAGTGGTGAACCAAAAGAAAACAAAAACACCCCCTGCATTCCGGTATGGATCCACCCGCCCGCGCGATCAGCAGCTTCACATGTGTTTGTCTGCTCGTGACTTCACGACTCAGACTGCACATAAAATGGAGCACTTTCCTCCTCTCCTTCCCCTGCCACGACAAATGTTTGGGCTGGGGGGGGGGCACAAGAGATTGTAGCAGAGGTACCGTTCAGGAACCGATGTTGCGCCACACAGTCTGAGTGAAGTGAATTCCGTTGAACGGTGATAACGATACAGGGCATGTAGGCAACAATAAAAGTGCAGAGAGTTCATCTAGGCTTGTTTTTGCATTACTTTGATGACCTTTCCTCAATAAACCAAAGTGCCAGCCTGCAAAGAACAGCAATAGTGTAGGTGGTCTTAAAAACAAACAAGGACGGGGTTGTGGTGATCGTGGCCACGGGGCAAGGGTTGCACTAGGCCGCAGGCTTGGGCCGGGCTAAATAATCACACAAGCACACACTGTTACTATTCTGGACAAAAGACCCCGAGCGGTCTTGCGCCCCTTTATTTATACCCTCGGGCGAGCCCGCCCTCAGGATGCATGGGTGCATGACTGCATGAGTGAACGGGCCGGGTGGCTCAGTTATTACATCCCTCCAATCTTTTAGATACAGTGATTCTTTTTAGGGAACCGCTCAGATCTTCTGAGCACACCGCGCAAAGTCTTTCAGTCTCTGGCTGGGAGAACCCCCCCTGACTTCCACAATTCCCGATTCTCTTTGTGGTTGTACAGGTGCTTTCTCCAGTTGGCTCCTTGGGATCTTCTCCTCCTTCCAGCTCTTCGGGCCGTTGGTCATCCACTCCCATGTCCCTAGGGACTCTTTTGAACCAGGAGGTGTTTCTCGTGACCACGCGGGTACCTCGCATGGCCGATACCATGGTCCCATGGGTGTTGACTAGCTCCCATACTTCTGGCTCGTATGGGATGCGATACTTCCAGTTCGGGTGGCGGTCCTTTACTATGACTCGGTCGCCAACCACAATGTTCATGGGCTGGGCTCTTCGAGCTTGGCTCATCTTGTCGTTGGAGGATTTCCTTCTCCCTTGTGCAGCTTGCTGATCCAAGTCTGGGTGTCTCCAGGACGGGTCTGCAGGCACACAGTACCCTGGGACCCGACGAAACAGCAGATGAGCCTGGGCACACCGGGTGGTGCAGTGCGGGGTCTGGCGATATGCACTGAGAAACTGCGAGAGACACTGTTCTACATCATCTCCTTTGTCCACCCCGATCCTGAGGGCCAGGTTCATTGTTTGCATGAATCGCTGCCTGGGGCCACTGTGGAGTAATTTTCCGGTGTCGGATGCCACGGGAGGTCAGGTAGTCCTGGAAATCTCTGCCCTGGAACGGTGGTCCGTTGTCCGATCTGATCTCGTTTGGTAGGCCCATCATTGCGAACGTGCGGTCTAGCACAGCTTTGACATGGGGGAACGCCGTCGAGGACACTGCTTCTACCACCGTAAATTTGGAATGCGAGTCAACAAGCACCAGCATGTTCCCCGTCTGGAAATGACCCAAAGTCTATGCTCAGTTTGGACCATGGATCTGGACATGGGTCTTCAGTGATTACCGGGTGCGGCACGGGGTCACCGCTCGTGATGTTGCAGGAGTGACAGTTTCGCACCACTTCCTCCACCATGACGTCCATTCCTGGAAACCAGACCTTGCTTCTGAGTCTGGCTTTGGTTTTGGAGACACCCTGGTGACCTTGATGTGCCAGCTAGATTACTTCTTTCTGCAGGCTTGTCGGTATTACGAGGGAGGTACCCCTCAGGATCACCCCGTGAGGGCCTTCACTAAGTTCGCTTTGCGCCCTCCACATCTGCTGCCGAAAGACTTGTTCCTCCATCATGAGGGAGCTGACACTATCCAGGAAGTGCCGCCAGTTCCGGTTGACCAGTGTGTTTGACCTTGGCGAGGCACTCATCGGACTCCGTGGCTCTCCCCATGTCCTCAAGCGTGAGCGCGACGGGACATGCCTCCAAGGAGATCATTCGGACAAATTCCTCGGTGTCTTCCTCGTCCATTAGGGTGAGAGGTGACGTGGTAGGGCCTGGATGGCGTGAGAGGAAATCTGCTGGGTTGTTGGCCCCTGGTCAGAAGAGTACCTCGTGAGGACATGGAGTGGCTTGGAGATGGATGCGAGATTGGGGATGAACCGGCCACAGCAAGTGGCCATCCCCAGGTAGCTTTGGACTTCAGTGGCCATCGTGGGTCTTGGGGCCGACCGAATGGACTCCGCCTTCTTCAGGTCTACACGCAGCCCATCTCGGGAGAAGATGTATCCGAACGTCCACTGACTCCGTGCAGGGTGAGTCCGTTGTCTGCCATGCATTGCAGGGTGGCTCGGAGGTGTGCATGGTGGTCTTCAAGGGTCTTGGAGAACACAAGGATGTCGTCACTTAAATTGATTACCCCAGGCAGCCCGGAGATTGTCTCCATTATTGCGTTTTGGAACATTTCCGCAGCTGACGAGACGCCAAAACTCAACCTCTTGTAGCGACGTAGTCCAACATGGGTGGAAGACGTTGTGATGTTCCTGCTGTCGGGGTGGAGCTCTAGCTGATGATACCCCGCATTGAGGTCCAACTTGGTGAACCATTTGGCGCCATTCAAGTAAGCAATGATGTCATTCATTGTGGGCGTGAGATGACGCTCCCTTTTTACCGCCTTATTCGGCAGGCGCATATCGATGCATAGTCGAATGGCCCCCGGTTGCTTCAGTTTTGGGGCTACGACGAGGGGGGACACCCACAGGGTTGGACCCGATACTTTTTCTATCACCCCCAAGTCTTCGAGCTTTCGGAGTTCTTCCTCCACCTGGGGCCGCTGGTTAAATGGCACCCTCCGGTGTCTCAGTGCCATGGGCCGGACTGTTGAGTCCACGTGTAACTTGAACGTCTTCCCTTTGAGACAGCCTAGGCCCTTGAACAGCATGGGAAACTCCTTTAGCATCTCACATGCGTGTAACTCGTGTACTTGGTTGGCAAAAAAACAAGTTCTAAGTCTTCCACCATGTGGCAACTGAGTAGGGTTCCCCTCTTTCCTTCTGTAATGTGGAATCTCATGCTCAAACTCCAGCCCTCACTAGTGATCTCGACCTCCATAATGCCTCGTAGAGGGAGTGGCTCATCACTATTGTACGTATATATCTTCGCTTCGTACGGTCGGAGGGGCGGGCGAGGCACTAGTTTCTCATACGGGTCACTGTCCATTACGTTGACTGATGCTCCTGTATCTATCAGGGCGTTTACAGGGGATCCCGCCACGGTGATATCGCACATGGGCGGTGGTCTTCTCCTGGAGCCGTCTCTGCCGGCGAACGATACAAAAAACACGTCATCCTCATCTTCTGTACCGCCGGAGCAAGCCCGGTTGGGCCGGGGGTGTTGCGCCACCCGCTCCCACTCCTACAGACTTTGGCGAAATGGTTGAGCTTGCCACACTGCGAGCATGTTTTTCCTCTCGCAACACATTTACCCCCTGGGGGGTGGTCCAAACCGCAATTGCCGCACGTGTTGTTTTGTGGAGCCCTCGCAGTTCCTCTCGACTGGGGTGTCCGTCTGCGAATCACATCCACCCTCTCCTCCTTAATCGCGGGTGTCAGCTGCGTCGTCGTGGGTCGATTCAGGGCCGCCTACATTTCATCCGCCCAAGCGTTGGACGGGTCAGAGAGTTCATTGAAGGGCGGCAGTGGAGCAGCCGTGCCGTGGCTGGGGGGAGCGGGAGCCTACTGGGCAGCATTTTGCAGCGCAGGGGCTTGGTACGTGGCTTGCTGAGGGGGCGGTGCCACTGAGGGGGCACCCTCCCCCCGTGGCAGCCTGATTGTTCATTGCCCATGGTAGGTAAGGCGTTGGGTGTGGCTGGGGCTGGCGCCGTCCCTCCTAAGCCGCAGGGCAGGGACACTGGTAGATGGCCGAGGCGCAGACACAGGCGCGTAAGACTTTCCCCCAGGCGCCTCTGGGCGGAGCTTGGCGGCCACGTGAGGGCACTGTAAATTCCAGGTGTAGGGCCAGTGGAAGGGCAGTCCGGGGCTAGTCCTGCTGCGCAGCCTGTGGAAGAGCGTGGCACCAGGCCTTGAGGCACTGCCTTCCCAAAGTCGGCTCCTGTGAGCGGGGGCGTGTCCACAAACAGTCGGGCGGGCCAGGAGGCAGGGCAGCAGGCAGGATTTTCGAGGTGAAGGCCTCAGAAGCAGACATGCCTTGCAGTGCACCAGCGTGCAGGAAGGTGGGGGCACATTTGTGTGTTCTGGCAGGCCCCAGCTCGTGAGGGCCGACTCCCCCTTCCGAGCGAGCGTGCTGGCAGCTGGTGAGGATGCGCTGAGATAGACGCGGAGATTCACCCGCCGGCTCTGCCATGTGGGAGCAGGAGCGCGGCCGGGCAGCAGCAGTGTGGGGCCCCGTGGGATGGCAGGGTGCTTGCACGCTCACTCTAGCACGGGGCAGACCTCACCCCCGCGCTGCTCCTTGCGCGACGATGTCCTCGGCGGGGGTGCGCCTGCAGGAGCGGCACACCCAGGGCCATGGGCAGTTGCTGGATGGCAGCCACTCGCGGGGTGAGCACCCGCCTCCGTGTCGAGACGGTAGCTCCAGCGTGGACTGCGCAAGCACTGCGGACACTGGGCAGAGGGTCCGACGTGGGACTGCGGGACGAGGCGTGGGGTAGATCCCACCCTCGTCACCAGTGTGGTGATCGTGGCCACAGGGCAAGGGTTGCACTAGTCCACAGGCTTGGGCCGGGCTAAGTAATCACACAAGCACACACTGTTACTATTCTGGGCCAAAGAACCCGAGCGGTCTTGCGCCCCTTTATTTATACCCTCGGGCAAGCCCACCCTCGGGATGCGTGACTGCGTGAGTAAACGGGCCGGGTGGCTCTGTTATTACAGGGGTAAGGGGTGGGGCGATAATGACGCCGGCATTGCAGTGTGTTTGGAGTTCTCCGGGCCACGGACAGCTGTTAAAACAAGCTGGCACAAAGTAAACAAAACACAAACACATCATTACAATCCATAAGCAGAAGCAGACAAAATATGTTTGCGGTAGTAACACATAATTCAGAAACTCAGTAGTAATAGTACCTCAATCACAGCATTTGTTGCGGAAGAACACTCATTAAGTTTATTTAATTTGTAGTTGAGCGGTGCTTCACTCAAGCCACAGGAAGTGAGGTATTGTGACTTCTGCCAAATTATAAGGCAGCAGACAAAAGTGATTATGCTCTTAACCAATGGTAAGTGTGGGTGGGCTAAAAGCCCCTTCTATGTTTTAAACAAAAAACACAACAGCTTGTCACCATAGCGACAGCGCATGCACACTGACTGCAGGCTCGATCTAAAAATCAGCATGCCTGCTTGACTCATTTTTACAACTCGCCTGGAGACTGGACCTCTTTCTGCTTTGAGTCTCATTAATGAAGATCACTCAGATAAGTCCATACAAATTATCTGTCCATGGAGGAACCCTGGGCCTCATTGACAGGGATTTGCGTAGGGCAGCGCAGCACTGCACCTTGCTGCACAGTCCTACGTCAAATTGAAAGGACAGGAATGCACCGTATTTAGGGGATGTATGACGTTACAACGCATACTTTTACCACGCATACCTTTACAACGCGGTATTTACAACGAATACCGTTACAACGCATAGCGCTTAGAGGTGCTGGATAGTGGTAAGTATAATTTTCTATTCCAACTCCAGTCCCCGTGGACACTAGGGAAGGTGTTGGATAGAAAATGAAACTTATTCCCTATCCTAGAGCGCCCCCAGCGCAATGCGTTGTAATGGTATGCGTGGTAATGCCTGCGTTGTAATGGTAGTGCGTTGTAAAAACTTTGTTGTAAACGTTGCATACCGTATTTGGGCAATACAGTGTATTCTCTACTGTGTGCCGGCTATAGGGTGCGGTCCTGGTACTATCCTGCCCTGTTTTTACTGTGTGATGCTTTTTAAATAATGTGAAACTGTATATATTTTTCTCATCAACTTGTAAAAGTCTTAATCCCTAACGCATTCATTGGATGTAATTACGCTGTTACTACTCACCTATTTTTATATTGCGTCGTTGTGTAGTCAGTGTTTTGACTTTCTTTTATCCTCCCCCTACTTGTTGCCAGCTGCCCTTGGTCCGCCACGGCCTGTGCCTGTTGAGACGAGGGGCGTGTATATTTTGGCCAACTTTTGGTGCCTGACGGAAACTCAGGTCAGCGCTCTAGCCTGTAGAACATCCCAGACATCCCAACCTACTTAAGGTGGGGAAGCGCGCAGACGTGTAGTGGCGCACCAAAGGCAAGCCCGTCTACACCCGTCCACGCCAGACCGTCACCAGCGCCAGGACCCCTGCCAATCTTTTGGTCTTTTCCCCAGGTGTTTTTCCAGTGAGTGGCTAAATATGGCTAGATTGCGTTACTCTAGTGAAGATCTTAAATGCATAAATTATTGCCATGGGGAAAAACCTATTATACCAGGGTATATAGCCACTACCAGTGCATCTGGAAATGTTAGTCCTGAAACTTTGCTCCTCCATGTAACCTCATTATAAAATGCAAATCAGCCAACATCAAAAACCCCAAACCAATAAAGGGGATTTATTTTAATGCCCGTTCAGTTCCAAAGCACACAATAGAAATATGGAGTCTCCTGGACATGGAGTTGCCGGATATCTGTTTTATAACAGTAACCTGGCTACATGAACATGCCTCTTCTGATGTAGTAACCTCTTTCCCCCCTCAATATAATAAATATAATATAACTAGAGTGGACAGAACTAAGAGAAGAGGGGAAAGTCTACTTGTAGCCACAATAAATGGCCTGGAAATCACCTCTCTGGAATGTATGAGTTCAGATCAACTAGAACCTTGTATCTTTAGAATAGATGGGCTGTGCAAAGGCACATGGAGAGATGCTTTTGTTTATAGACCACCTGGCCCGAGAAAGGACTTTACACACAATCTGCTCGAGGCCAGTGCTCTTCATGTTTTTGCTACAGAGAACTTCCTTTTACTAGGAGATTTCAATTACCATGCAGAAATGCTATCAGACCCAGATACCAATCAATCGGTCACTTACGTAAGTACCCTGGGGCTAGCCCAAATAGTCACTGGTTCCACACACACTGCTGGCCACATTTTAGACCTTTTGTTTACCAACTCCATCGGTATCTTAGTAGACCCCCGTCCCCGTTACTATGGTCAGATCATGACCTGCTGAAATTTACCATTCCAGTCCATATGACCAAAAATGAGACTGGAAAGGAACTTATATGGAGAAGGCCATGGCGGAAAGTCACCTTTACTTCTTTTTCAACTCATTTTAGTTTCCCTCCCATATGTCACAAGGCTAGTGTAGATCAAGTAGCGACTTCTTTTGAGGAAGCAATCACAGCAACCTTAAACAAAGTTGCCCCCTTCACTAGGGTTAAATTTAAACCCAAAACCGCCCCTTGGTTTACTGAGAAATTAAAAATGGATAAATTCTCATGTAGGACTGCGGAACAGAAATGGCAGAAAGTAAAAACCCCGGAAGATCAAGAAGAATATAAATGCATGCACCGCAGTTACATGATGAATATCAGGCAAACAAAAAAAACGTTTCTCCTAAACAAGATTGAAAAGGCGGCAAATTCCAATAAGGAGCTTTTTAAAATTCTAAAAGATTTTTCGACTCCTCCCAGCCAGACATGTGCCTCCGCTTCACAGGACTGGACTGACTCTTTCTCATTTCTTAGAGAATAAGATTTTGGCAATTCATAGCTCCTTTCCGCCTCCTGAATCTATAAATTTTCAGGGAAAGGACCCCATTGATTCAACTGGTCCTTTTCCCTTGCTAGAAGAATTTTCTTGGTGTAAATCTGAGGAAGTGGCAATTGCTATGTCAAAAATAAATCTGGTTCACCAGTTGACCCTATGCCACCTCGATTTCTTGCCACCATCATCCCTCTGCTCCTCGACAATTTCACCGACCTATTTAATAGGTCACTGTCACAATCAGCGTTTCCAGTGATATGGAAGGCTGCCGGAGTTAGGCCAATTTTAAAAAAGCCTACTACGGACCCGAAACTCTTGACGAACTATCGTGCGATCTTGTTGCTCCCCTACTTTGGGAAAGTACTTGAGTCTTTGATCAACCGTCAACTTGAAACTCACCTTGAAAGTCATGGATCATTGAATCCATCGCAATCTCGTTTTAGAGCTGCCTACAGCACTGTAACAGCGCTGGTGGAAGTAATGGATAATATTAGATTGGCACTGGACAAAGGACAATCCTCCATTCTTGTTTTGTTAGATCTGTCGGCCGCTTTCGAAACCATCTGCCATGGCATTCTAGAATAATGGCTCTAGAAGATTGGTGTCAGAGGGAAGGCTTTGAAGTGGCTCAAGAGTTATTTAGCCAATAGAACCACTACAGTACTGACCGGTGACATGGTTTCATGCAGTCGGCCAGTAAAGATTGGAGTGCCTCAGGGCTCTAATTTGAGCCCTACACTCTTTAATCTTTATGTAACTCCACTGGCCAGGGTGATCGGATCTTATGGATTTGACGTAGTGTCATATGCAGATGACACTCAGATTCTGATCACCCTAGGTCCAGATCCTAAGAACACAAAAATGCATTTCATAAACTGCATGTCTCATGTTGACAGGTGGATGAGTACTAACCACCTCCAACTTAACAGTGGCAAGTCCGAGGTAATACTCTTTGGTGAGGCATGTGAGCAGTGGTCAAGCGACTGGTGGCCTCCTAATCTCGGTTCTTGCCCAGTTTCTAGACAGGTGGTGCGGAACCTCGGAATTCTAATTGACGACCAACTAGCAACGAAGAACCAGCTAAACCATACAATCTGTACCTGTTTTGGTATTATGCGCAGTTTGCGCAAAGTCTTCAAATGGATTCCGATAGAAGCCAGGAAATCACTTGTCCAGGGACTAATAATCAGCCGTATGGATTACGGAAATGCCCTGTTGACATCAATAAATGAAGAACTTCTTTCCAGGCTTCAGTTTCTGCAAAACACAGCAGTTAGGCTGGTACTGAACCTTCCATCAAGATCTCCCTCAGCACCAATTATAAAATATCTTCATTGGCTTCCTGTGAGGAAGCAAATCTGTTTCAAAACCCTTTGTCTAGCACACAAGAGTATGTATGGCAGCGGCCCCAGCTACCTAGCAAGAAAACGTAACTGGTACCAGCCCCGTAGAACATTGAGGTTCAGTCATAAATGTCTTCCCACCCCTCTTAGAGTTCGCACTGTCAAGAACAGCGGAAGATCGTTTTCCTTCTTGGCGCCTACCCTCTGGAATGAATTGCCTTTTCATCTACGCACTGTCATTGATCATAATAGCTTCTGTGGAGAGTTGGAAACGTGGCTGTTTGAAAATTAAACTGGTACCCCTTCCTTTAGCTGCTCAGGTCGGAGTTGTCTGTTAAGCGCCTTGAGACCTTCAGGTGATGTGTGCTCAATAAACATCCCCTGATTTGATTTGAGTTGATATTCCTGTCCTTTTCTACAGTGCTGGCGCCTTTTCGGTGGCCTAGCACCGATGCAGGCACCCTTGCTCCATGGTACAAGGGTACCTGTGTTGCCAGATGTCAGCAGGATTGTTTCAGTGCAGGAAGGGGCACCTTCCTGCACAGAAACAGTCCATTGAGGTGTGTTACTATTTCTATGTGTGCTGCAGAATGGTAATACCAAGGTTTATCTGCAATAAAAATCGCCGCAGCTCAGCGGTAATTTATTGTCTCTAACCAAGCAATAGCGATAATTATCGCTATTGCTTGGTAATATGCCCCAAAGTTATTTTTCCTTGTTACGCCTCACTTTGGGAGGCTTAAGGTTTTGGCACATCCCGGGCTTGCATGGTCTTGTAAATCAAGGAAAACGTCAAACTCCATGGGTGTTGCATGGGAACACCCACCGCAATGCGCATGGAATGCCTCCCTAGCGCAGAGTAAGGAAACACATTGATTTGCGCTGACTTGGCTTACTGCATAGTTATGAGGCCATTCAAAGCCATGCAAAGTGGCTATGCACGGCCTCATAGATATGAATTTAAGATTTGCCCAGCCGGAGCCGCAAAAAACGTGTTGCCACGGTGACGCAAGGGGCTCATAAATATGCCCCCGTTCCTCTACAACGCTACCCATTTTGGTGATGTTCACATTACCTTTCCACTCTGTAATGGCCTTTATTCCCACCCTTGGTATGAGAAAATCTCCAACCACCTCTTCAAGTTCGGTGCGGAGAGAAAGGAGATTCTCAAACTAAGGGGCATATTTAACCGCATCGCTGCGGCGGCTTTTCCCGCTGTGTGCGGCATTTTTGAAATTACCGCGTTACGTGACGAGCTCAGCTCATCATCCGCACACGGCAGGTAAGCCTGATGACGAGCTGAGCTCGTCATCAGCATCGAAATGGTTATGAGCCCCTTGTGCCACTGTTGCCACCGTAGAGTAATTTTTAGTCACGCTCCAGGTGGGGAGACCTTGCAAAGATATCTATGAGGCCATGCAATGCCACTTTGCATGGCCTTGAATTATTCGGACTAACCATTTATTCTACCAGGCATTTCACGAGTGGGCTGGAGACCAGAACTACTCCCAGCGCCTCTGTCACTTGTCGCCGCTCTGCTACGTTATTTGCAGTAGTCACTGGGAGGCCCCAAATGAAAGAGGGAGGGAGGGGGAAGGTAGAGAGAAAGTGATCAGAGGGAGAATCCAAGGATAGAAGGAGAAAGAGAATTAATGCATGGTTCGATGACTGGCTGGATGGATTTTACGGCTAGATGAATAGCTAGTTGGCTGGCTGGCAGGCTGGCTGGATGAATGGATGGATGGATGGATGGATGGATGAATGGATGGCTAACTGTGTGGATGAATGGATGGATGGATGAATGGATGGATGGTTGGGTGGATGGATTGCTGGATTTCTGGACGGCACACAAGATGAAGAGAGAAGGGCTGGTTTAGGCATCTTGCCAGTTGTGCTCTTTGTTCCCCAGTCTGACCCTGAGGACTTGGTGGTGCTTTATTGGTGAACAGACACCTTTCAGACAGTTTAACTGAATTTGAATAACTCGGTTTTACTTTTCTCTTGTATTCTTTAGGTTGATACTGGTGATGGCGGCTGTGTGTGCATTAAGATATTTGTACCCCTACCGCAAAAGAAAGAACCACCCAGTCTGCTGGGCTATCAGGTTTGTACGACCCCGGAGGACCCCATCGTCTTCTTCTGAAGCATCATGTCCATTTCGCCCTCCTGGTGTGACACCCGTGCACCGAGTGATCACGACTGCACATGCACAGACATGGGAATATGTTTACTTTATCTGCTATTTGTGCTTGAGACAACAAATAAAGAAATTTACCTTAACAGCCACTCCAAGCAAGTATGTTTCTTATGTGCACCAGGCGCCACCTTTCTTATGTGAGTCTCATTCCTTAGTGTCATTGAAACCCACAATGGGTAATTTTCAACATCCCTGTTTTAAAAACGGGAATAAAAGCATGTGGCCCCTCTGAGAGACCTTTCAGGCGGTGTTAGCCACCTATTGCTAAAAATGATGAACAGCCCCTGAAAACCCAAGACACCGGAGCTGTGAATGATGACGCCTTCTACACCACCTCGTACCTATCTATGATGTGTCATATCAAGGACTAGCCTCAGGAGGAAGGCGCTGAGCAGATACAATGCAGAATGACAAAGCAGAGGTGCTATCAGGTGGTGATGACGTCACTGGTGTTAAAATAAAGAAATCTGGGTTCTAGATATGACCAGGATTCTGCTTCTGGGCAACCCACTCATCTCCTTGTACCTTAAAGTGCGTAATGTCCAAACAGTATGTGCACATGGACTCTGCAGTGCATGCTTAGTAGATATGAATGTAATGTTTTGTGTGGTGCACAACATGGAAGAGGAGCACATTAAGTCCTATCCCTCACCACCATATTCTGTGTTCTGGAATCAGGTCCTACTTGTACACTGAACCCCCATAAGGTTGAAATACCCCTGGTGCAATGAGATCCCTTCTCCTTGCAGCGAGGTCTGACCATCTAAAAAAACAAAACAGGAGATATCTTCCACCTACCTGAAAATGCGGATACCCTTTAGGGATAATATTTGAAGAGGGGCATTTAAAGTGGGTTTTGGGGTGATTGTGTTATGGTCACAGTGTGACCATATTGTAGATCATATCATAGATCATATTGCAAATTATATTGTAGACCATATTGTAGACCGTATTGTAGATCATATCATAGACCATTTTGAAGATCATATCATAGACCATATTGTAGATCATATCGTAAATCATATTGAAAATCATAGTGTATACCATATTGAAGATCATATTGTAGACCATATTGTAGACCATATTGTAAATCATATCACATACCATAATGGCAAACATATCGTAGACCATATTGTAGATCATATTGTAGATCAGATCGTAGACCATATTGTAGATCATATTGTAGATCAGATCATAGACCACATTGTAGATCATATTGTAAATCATATTGAAAATCATAGTGTATACCATATTGTAGATCATATTGTAGACCATATTGTAAATCATATCATATACCATAATGGCAAACATATCGTAGACCATATTGTAGATCATATTGTAGATCAGATCGTAGACTATATTGGAGATCATATTGTAGATCAGATCATAGACCACATTGTAGAGCATATCGTAAATCATATTGAAAATCATAGTGTATACCATATTGTAGATCATATTGTAGACCATATTGTAAATCATATCATATACCATAATGGCAAACATATCGTAGACCATATTGTAGATCATATTGTAGATCAGATCGTAGACCATATTGTATATCATATTGTAGATCAGATCATAGACCACATTGTAGATCATATTGTAAATCATATTGAAAATCATAGTGTATACCATATTGTAGATCATATTGTAGACCATATTGTAAATCATATCATATACCATAATGGCAAACATATCGTAGACCATATTGTAGATCATATTGTAGATCAGATCGTAGACTATATTGGAGATCATATTGTAGACCATATTGTAGATCATATTGTAGAGCATAATTGTAGATCATATTTTAGGCCATATTGTAGATCATATCGTAGACCATATTGTAGATCATATCATAGACCATACTGGCAAACATATCGTAGAACATATTGTAGATCATATTGTAGACCATATTGTAGATCATATCGTAGACCATATTGGAGATCATATTGTAGACCATATTGTAGATCATATTGTAGACCATTTTGTGGATCATATCGTAGACCATAATGGAGATCATATCATAGAACATATTGTAGATCATATCGTAGAACATATTGTAAATCCTATTGTAGACCATATTGTAGAACATATTGTAGAACATATTGTAGATCCTATCGTAGACCATATTGTAGATTATATTGTAGACAATAATGGGATCATATCATAAAACATATTGTAGATCATATCGTAGAATATATAATAGAACATATTGTAGATCCTATTGTAGACCATAATGTAGATCATATTGTAGACCATATTGTAGAACACAACTTTAGATCATATCGTAGACCATATTGGAAATCATATTGTAGACCATATTGTAGATCATATCGTAGATCATATTGGAAATCATATTGTAGACCATATTGTAGATCATATTGTAGACCATATTGTGGATCATATCGTAGATCAAATTGGAATCATATCGTAGATCATATTGTAGAGCATAATTGTAGATCATATTTTAGACCATATTGTAGATCATAGATCATATCGTAGACCATACTGGCAAGCATATCCTAGACCATATTATAGATTATATTGTGGACCATATTGGAAATCGTATTGTAGATCATATTGGAGATCATATTGTAGTTTATTTATAAGTTTAATACCCTTTGTTGAATTTTGTACATGTATTATGTGAAGAACCGGGAAACATCACTTACAACGCATTTATTACAACGCACTACCATTACAACGCAACCATTACAACGGAAACCATTACAACGCATTGCGCTGGGGGGTGCTCTAGGATAGGGAATATATTTAATTTACTATCCAACACCTTCCCTACTATCCACGGGGACTGGAGTTGGAATAGTAAATTAAATAAATCACTATCCAGCGCTTAAAAGCACTATGCGTTGTAGTGGTATGCGATGTAAAAACCGCGTTGTAACAGCAGGCGTTGTAATAGCCTGCGTTGTAACGACACCAATCCGAAGAACCAGTTCCTGAAAGAAGAAATCCGCAAACTGTGATATTGGTCAACGGTTTGACCCTAAAACAGACCTTAAGGGGACCAGGTGGGAAATATAGACTCATATCAATTGCAATAGGTGTTAATTGATATCACCCAACAAGGAAATATTACTAAACAAGGTTCTAATGCCATCCTCATTGTTGTTCTACTAATGTGAACATGTACCCGTGAGGCCTCAGGTGTGTGGGTATGACCATCTGCACAGTCACATCACAGGTGTAGGAACAGTGGCCGCACGCTATATCAATGGGATTCACACAGTGGACCAGTTTCAATGGGAACGAGCCAAGAGTCCCTTGGGTCCTAGTCTGGCAATGGCAGCGTGCACAAATGCCACTAGCCACAGACTGGCATGTATACAGATCACTAATGGTTACACATTTTTTCCATCCAGAAACAACACACAAGCATGCAAGTAAATTATTAATGTACTAGTCTATATGTAGGCAGACCTAAATGAGGTGGCACATCGACTTATAAACCTCGATAATAAAAGACCAACAGGTTTGGTGCCTTAGTGGACTAGTGCATCCACTGTATGGGACTGTGTTTGACCTCATGGTCACAGGTTCAAAAAATGGCGGGTGCACTCAGCCTTTCATACTTCTGAGGTTGATAAAATGAGTACCATTGAGTTGGGTAACAATAATCTGTTGCTTTACAGGTGCACATGTTATTATGCTAATATAGACCCCAGTTTACCCTCAGGCAAAGGGCGCTGAAATATGTTGACCCTCTTTTTTGAAACGGCTAAGCAACATTTATGATTGGGCTTCAATTTTGAGGAATTGTATTTAGAATCCAGACATACAATATGCTTTACAACTCTACCTAACTTTAACTTCACTACTGGTTCTTACTTTACAAAGCGTGGGTGGCACCATCTGAGCTGTTCCACCGAAGGAAGGACAGAGATTGGTTCTGCACTATGGAGGCGGCTGGTTGGACTACTTCTGAGGAAAGCCTGCAGTGAGGTATCAGCCTCAGGGACAGGTATAAAATATCTCTGCCCTGTCTGATCTCTTTTAAAAGTGGCACCAGTGATGAGGACATTAGACAGATGCTGAAACATCATAATGCCTCCCTGTTTGTGCCCGCGGGCCCACGATTCTTACTAAAGACCATGAAAGATGTATTCTGCACTCCTTTGACGCGTATTTGTAGAATGTTTTCTACCCCCATTTCCCATATCAAGTTTCCTGAATGTCCTGCATTTTATTTTACATTTGTATTAAAGAAAATTGGAATACAGCAATTATCGGAAAGAAAGCTCTTATATTAATCAGCCTATAATCATTATTTTGTTCAAATCTTTTTAATGAATATAGTAACTGAAACATGAGCGTATAAATCAAATTGTACTCACCATTTCACCCCCCAATGTCTGATTGGGGTAACATGAATTCTTGCACAATACTTAAGATTATGAGGTAAACTACTGGTGACACAGAAACTTCAGACAACTGCAGAAACTGCCTCAGCTGTGAACAGGACTCCAAGTTCTCTCTTTTTTTTTTTTTTAAAACAATTTTTATTACACAAATTTTTTTCAAAACATTTAGGAGCCCCCCCTCCCCCCCACCCTCCACCCACTCAAATACAGGCAAGATTGCACGATATTATTGATCATATCGCCTAACATCGACTAACTAAACATGACGAGTAACTATACCCTTAAGACAAGACTATAAACATTTGCATTTAAGTAATGAATAAAAATAAATAAATAAATTAAAAAAATTTAAAAAAATTAAAAATAAAAATGGAGTTAAATTACTATCCAAGACCTTCGATCCATTGTGTAAGTGGGTACCAAATTTCTAAACCCTTCTTTTTCTTCTTTTTGACACCCTTCCTGCTGTATATTGCTTTTTCCAAGCTATAGGCTGAGAGTAATCTGGCCTGCCATTGTTGGATAGATGGGGGGACATTATCCAGCCAAGAAGAGGCAAGACAGATTCGAAGCACCGCCATGGAGACAAATAGAAGTCCCTTCATGTTATCTGGGTGGTTCGCACTGTCAAACCCCAATATTATTTCCGGTGTTGTAATGACAATTTCTGATTCAAATATTTCAGAGAAAAAGGTGGATATCTCACGTCTGATGGTACATAGTGCCCCGCAAGTAGCAAACATATGTATTAGATCTACTTCGGGCATCATGCATCTCGGACAAAATGTCCCTTTACTTGTACTCCATTTAGCTAGCATGTAGGGGGTATGGTATAGAAGAAAAAAAGTTTTGTAGAATTGTGCTTGCAGTTTTGAAGACATTAGTATTGATTGGGATAGCTGGAATGCGTTCTGGATGGGTATAATTGAAATTCCGAGTTTATTCTGCCAATTATCTATGTGTTTGTCCATATCATCCGGGAATCCAGTGGTTAACTTGGTGTATATTGCCCCAATTTTTACTTTGCTACAATGAACAATAGATTCTATTAGCTCGTTTTTCTGAAGAGCTACCCTACCCCCCCTTTTTCATGATATAGTCCCTGACCTGTAAATATTTGAAGAAGTCCCTATTTTCTAGGCCATATTTGTGTTTTAGAGACTCGAATGAGGCCAGACCAGTTGTTATGGCTGCCTTTTTGCTAGCTCTTTGGAGAAGGAGAATTATGGAGAGTGACTCCAGCCTATCACCCCCATAGTATAGGGATTAGGCCGATAGACAGGGACCCTATCTTACATATATTAGGGCATTTTCGTACTATTTTCCTTAGAGTAAGGCTTATGAATTTAAGTTAGGGGATAGATATATAAGTATTAGTCATGATTCGCTCATTTGCTAACATGCTGGGCTATTTTCCATGGAGCTATGCATATTGTGGGCTCCGTAGGCCTTAAACGAGACAGACTCCATTTTGCTTTCTGCCCGGTAGCTCGAGAAGGCTTTCTAGGTGAAGTGTAATGTTTTAGTTTCAAGCTGTTGTTCGCTTGGAGAGAACCGGTTCAGGCTGACCCTTATCGAAGGAATGTATTTTTCTCCACTCCGAAGACACAACTTCAGGCCGGCCGGCTGGGAAAGTGTCCTTGGTACGGGGAGGCACAAGAATTTGGTGGGCGGCAGGTTACTGGCCGTGAATTTCCATGAAGGAACGGGCTTTGATATTAGCGAAGGTGTTAGTCAGTTTGTCAGTCAGTCCGTAGGCGGCATCTAGCCGTTAGCATCTCTGCCATTATTCATTTTCATGGTGGACAAGTCGCCATCTTTGAAGTCGGAGAAAGATTTAAGACCGAAACTCTCTGAGAAAGACTGAACGAGAAGTAGCGCGGAGCGCACTGATACAGAGAGAGAGAGAGAGACGGTAGCTAATAATCAGCAAGGTTCCGGTGTCCTGAGGGGAAGCAGACGAGGTTGAGCCTAGCGGTGCAGACGTGTACTTGTGACGGCTGAGGGTGACTGCAAGGCGAGCCAGGATACAGAGACGAGAAGGGAACCTAGATGACTGCCGAGTCCAGACTTCCCACTAACAAGGTAATATCTGTCTACCTTAACTAGGATGTGCACTCTAATCTTGACCTTTTTCTTGCTAAAGTTATGCTGCATAGTAATGTGATTTGTGTCTATTGTTAATAAATACCCTAATTCATATAGAATTATTGTGTACCTGGTGCTTATGTTCAATCTCGGTAAACTGCACTTCTAGTCGAAAGCTGTTTGGGTGAACGGATGAGAAATCCCGATCAGGTAAATGGTGATCGAATAAAGAGGGAGTGAGTGGACCTTTGATGCCAAGGGCAGGGAGTACACTATTCAATCTGGAACTATATTCAAAGTTATTATTGTAGTTTTATTCCGAGTAGGTAACTGAGACATTATCCTGATAACTGTTCATAGGAATGTGGTCGTCGTTGATATGCGGCGTTAGTGAGAGCACTGGGGGGGATTACCAGTGTGTATACCCACTGGATTGTGGCTTGAATAAGTGAGAACACTAGGAGGTCGAACTAGTGTGTAGTTTCGCAGGATTGCGAACAGTTTGGAAAAGGGAGCATTGGGTTCTGCAGGCCCATGTGTAGACACACCGGATTGTGTGTCAGATCTGCCCTAGGGTAGAACGGTCTGGGTCGGGGTGGCCGCGAGACCAACTGATGTGAATAAGATATTGTAGAAAATCCGTACATACATATATTGTCATTCCCCATCCTTAGGTGCGACCTGTATATTTATCTGTATATCTACTCATTGTGAATACGATCTGAGGAGGGAAGGTGAGTACGTTTTGGCTGGGTCACAGGGGCCCCGGGGGGCTGATCCCATCTAAACAGAAAATCCAGCCATTACATCTGGCGTCACGAACTGTTTACGAAGCCTGTGTGCATTGTGTTGTTTTAATTTCGTTGGTTTGCGCTCGGCTTGTACGTATAAAATTTTGTTTATAATTGTGTATATAAATTTTTTTGCGTGTCATTATGTTTGCGAAAAAATCATCGTCGGTTTTCAAATTACCGATTCAGATTCCCGGCTGGGAGTCTACGCCTTACGAGGCTTTGGCCCGTGAGTGGGCTGATTCTACTGGTTTGAGTGAAAATTGGTCTTCATGCTTGGAGCAGGCGGAGCCTGCCGATGTGGTGTCGTGCCTACAGAAAGCGCCAGTAGTGAAGGGTGATGAGCTTCCTATTTTAGGACGCAGAGGGTGGATTGTTCTTAATGCATACAGAATATTGCATGAGAGGTTTGTTCAACTACAGAAACAGTTTAAAGATTCGGAAGGACAGTGTGTTGAGTTGCAAAATGCGCATACTTTGTTGCGTTGTCAAAATAAATTGCTTGCCGACAAACTTGAAACATATCAGACCATTGCCGAAAGAGCTGCGGTCCGTATTGCACGATACAAATATAAACATCGTCGTGGACGTGTGTCTTCCCGCAAAGTGCGTATGGTTGTAGCAAAAGCTGGAATGGATTGGAACCCCGATGAGTGGGACGGTAATATCTGGGATTCTCATACTTCTGACTCCTCGGCAGAAGAGGGTGACAAGCGCGAGTCTTCTCGCTCCGGACGTGATTGTAAATCTGCTTCATGTATTGATTCAACTCCCGATTGTGACCGTGCTCGTTCTTCCCGTGCGGATGACGTAGCTTGCCCTGATTGTGCTGTTAAATCTAAGATGCGGGCTTCCTCGGAAGCTCTTCCCGCAGTTTCCGCTCACCCGATTTTTCGACGAAAATTACAACAGGCCCCTGGTAATCCGGGTGGTATAGCTCTTGATTGTATTGAAGATTTTACTCAGCAGGAGGTTAGTGACATTCTGCAACGATTTCGACAACGGCCTGGTGAGACCTTGCTTACCTGGATGGTGCGTCTTTATGAGCTTGGCGCTGCCGGTATTATGCTCGATGCTGTTGATTGCTTACGTTTTTGTTCTTTGAGTTCTGATTCTACGATTCAGGATCATTTTCGGAATTATAATGGTGCTGGTCAAATTTCTTTGCTCCAGCTTGCGTCTGATGGCTGTAATCATAAATATCCAACTGAATCTGATTGGCCTACTGATGAAAAACCGTGGTACACTCTGCGCGATGCGTCGCAACGTTTAAAAGAGGAAGTCATGAAAACGTGTATCTTCCTTAGTACTGCTGACAAGTTATTGGATGGTCTTTTAACATCTTCTGTGCGTAATCGCATTATCCGTTCTTCTCCTGTTGCTTACAAGCAGGTCATGATGACATTATTGATTAATCAAACTGGCAATCCTTTGTCTGTTGTGCTTGAGTCTGTTCGTCAGCTTGGTGAGCTGGGTGAATGGTTTAAACCTGAAAGACAATCTCGACCTGAGGGTCGTACTGGTGGGGACTATAAGTTCTCTAGACGTGACATGTTTCTTGCTCTCATTGCTGATGGTGTCAAAAGGGAAGACATTGATGGCGAGCCTAATAATCGCTTATGGGACATGTTTCGTAAGCGTGGTTTGGATCGAAAGGAGGGTGCCCGTCGTGTGCGAAAGAATGAGTATGATCGTGGTTCGGATGACAGTGGTGATGAGAGACGACGTGTGAATTCTGATCGCCGTGATGATCGGCGCTATGAACGTGATGGATCCCCTCGTCGTCCTGATGGGAGGGGGAGAGAGGATGATCGTGAGAGGGGAAGAGATGATCGTGTTTCTAGCAGACGACGAGATGCAAGGAGTTATTCCCCTGACGTAAGAAAAAGGGAGGATCGTAACAGACTCCCTGACCGCAACTCACAACTTTTTGAACCTGACACTAATCCGTTTCGTACTGGAGACGGATATGAACAAGACATTCTAATACCAAAGAAAACTGAGAACATTTACCCTGATTTGTCTTGGTTGACAGAACGCAGGAAAAATGACTAGGAAATAGGTCAAGCTCCGGTACGCAAGTGGGCCCACAGAGATTACAGACCCTATGTAGATATTGAGATTTTTTGGAAACATCGTAATATCCAAAGGGCCCGAGCGTTGGTTGATACTGGGGCGGAGGCCACTTTAATTCATGGTAAGTCGAGAAAATTTAATGGACAGTCTTTTACAATTACCGGTCTGGGTGGTAAAGAGACACCCGCGGTTCAAACTGCACTCGAAATTAAAATTGGTAGAATTCCTCGTAGAGAATACTCTGTGTTGGTTGTGCCACTTTTGGAATACATTATTGGAATTGACATTTTGAAAGGTATGACTTTGCATCTGGATGATGGGTACCATCAATTTGGTACACGACAGTACATTTCGACCAGACCCGTACGGGTTGGCCGTTTACGCATGCCACCTATTAAAATACCTTTAGCAACGAAAGTGATTTCCCAAAAGCAATATCGCATCCCAGGTGGTCATGAAGAAATTACCGCTACGATTCAGGATTTGGTTGACGCAGGAGTCATTACTCCGGTCACATCTGCTTGGAATAATCCCGTTTGGCCCGTGCGCAAAAGTGACAACTCTTGGCGCATGACTGTTGATTATCGAGAATTAAATAAAAATACACCTAAATTGACTGTTGCTGTGCCTGACATTGTTACACTGATTCAGAGAATTCAAAAGCATCCTGGTACGTGGTATGCTTCTATTGATATTGCTAATGCGTTCTTTTCAATTCCGATTGCCCCCGAATGTCAGGAACAATTCAGTTTCACATGGAATGGACGTCAAATGACGTTCCGAAGTCTTCCTCAAGGCTATGTACATAGTCCTACGATCTGTCACCGGCTGGTGGCAGAGCATTTGTCTGAAGTACCCACGAATCCACAAGTTCAGATTTGTCATTATATTGACGACATTTTGATTCAAGGTGAAACGCAAGACCAGGTACAGTCCCATTTAGATCAAATCATTGACTGTTTGCGAGCGTAAGGCTGGGAAATTAATCCTGACAAATTACAAACTCCATCCCAAGCTGTAAAATTTTTAGGAATTAATTGGCATGAGGGTCACAGAGAAGTGATTCCACAGGTTAAACGAAAAATACTTGATTTTGCTGTTCCCAGAAACAGGAAAGAAGCTCAATGCTTTATTGGATTATTTGGATTTTGGCGTCAGCATATTCCCCATTTGAGTCAAATCTTGGCTCCACTGTATCGAGTCACTCGTAAAAAGAATGCGTTTGAATGGGGTGAACCTCAACAGACTGCTTTTAATTTGGCTAAAGAAGCTATTCAGTATGCTTTGGATTTGTGGCCCGTGAGTGAAGGTGATGTGGATTTGAATGTGTCCGTGGAAGGCCTGTATGCCAATTGGAGTTTGTGGCAAAAGCAGGGCAGACAAAAAGTGCCATTAGGTTTTTGGACCAAAAAGTTACCCGAGGCTGGTGAGCGTTACTCACCTTTTGAAAAACAGTTGCTTGCTTGTTATTGGGCTCTGGTGGATACCGAGCAATTGACCCTAGGCCATGCTGTGATTTTGAGGCCTGAAATTCCCATTATGCAGTGGGTTTTGAGTTCACCAAAGTCCCATCGAATTGGACATGCTCAGGAGGCTAGTGTGATTAAATGGAAATGGTACATTCAGGACAGGGCACGTGTGGGTCCGAAAGGTGTGGCGGTTTTACATGAGCGAGTGGCGCAGGCGCCCTCCAATGAGGCTGAAAGTGAGTGTTCGGTTCCCGTAGTGCAGGAGTCTCCCGTGAAGTGGGGTAAATCATTTGATGATCTGTCCGCGGAGGATAGAAAACGTGTGGTTTACGGATGGTTCTGCGAAGTTCATTGGTGACAAAAGACATTGGAAAGCTGTCTCTTTTAATCCGATTACAAAGAAATTGTTAAGCACAACTGGAGACGGTAAGAGTAGTCAATATGCTGAACTCTATGCAGTTTACCAAGTTTTGAAACAGGAACTACCTGGTACATGTCATATTTTCACTGATTCCTGGTCCACTGCAAATGGACTAGCGGTGTGGTTACCAACATGGCATTCTCATAATTGGGAATTGCATTCCAAGGAGCTGTGGGGCAAAGAGCTATGGCAAGAAATTTGGGAATTGCTCCCGCAGAGTACTGTAACAATCTTTCACGTGGATGCTCATACTCCAATTGACTCCCTTGACAAATTTTTTCATAATATTGCAGATGAACAGTCTAAAATTTCTGAGGCAGTGGTTGACATGCAAGATTCTGATTTGGCGGGATTGGCGAAGTGGGCCCATCAGAAAGCAGGACATTTTGGAGAGAAAGCCACTAGCAGGTGGGCTGCCGATAGAGGAATTCATATTCCCTTTTCTTTAATTAAAGATGTCATTCTACATTGTCCCATTTGCCAACATTCTAGGAAAAAAGAGGTGCCTCAAATTGTTCGAGGCCACTTACATCGAGGTAAATTGCCCGCCCAAATTTGGCAGATTGATTACATTGGTCCGCTCCCTATGAGCAGAAATTGTCAATACATTTGCACAGTGGTTGATACTTATAGTGGCCTTTTGGTCGCTTTCCCTTGCAAGAACGCTACCCAAGTGAATACTATTAAAACCCTGGAGCTTATTATTCTGTACTATGGTGTCCCATTCCAGATTCAATCAGACAATGCATCCCACTTTCGTGGAAGATTGGTGCAGGAATTCTGTACGGAAAATAATATTGATTGGGTGTTTCATATTCCATATTATCCACAAGCTTCAGGACTGATTGAGAGAATGAATGGCTTGTTGAAAGAACAGTTGCGCAAGTTGACTGATGACCGTTACAGCCAGTGGAGAGATGTCCTACTTCAAGCTTTGTTAATTTTAAATAATCGCCCTTTGTTACATGCTGAATCTCCTTTGATGCGTTTATTTCCTCCACATGTTGATGCAAAACCAAATTCTATTGCAAATACTGTAATGTATTGGGAAATTACCCCTGGTGCTTTGGCTCCATGTAGAGCGACCCCAGGTTCCGCAGGCCTCGACCTGCATGCTTTAAATGATGCAACATTTCCCGGAAAAGATCGAATCATTGTTGAAACTGGCATTGGTGTCTGTATACCTGCCGGTAGTTTTGGATTAATTGCCCCTAGATCTGGCCTGGCCCTGAAAGGTGCACAAGTACTCGGAGGAGTAATTGACAGTGATTACCAGGGTGAGATTAAAGTTCTCCTGCTTAATAGCAGTGAGACGGATTTGTTCATCAAAAAGTCTGACCGTGTTGCTCAGTTATTGATTATGCCTGTCTTCAGTGGTGAGATCAAAAAAGGCTCTGCCCCAACGTTGCTAACTGTGCGAGGACAAAAAGGCTTCGGATCGTCTGACCTTCCTGGAGCTAAAATATGGGTGCAATCGCCTAAAAATCCTCCTGAACAGGCTGATATTATTGCGACCGGTCATGACAACACCGTTTTGGTGATGAAGCCAGGGAAAGATGGCTGGGAAGCTGTCCCAGCTGATAAATGTTACTTACGAGAATGATTAAGGCCTGTATTTGTATTCTTTCAGATCATTCTTTGGATTGCTGCTGCAGGATGTGTCGGCGTTGGACTCCTTTTGGCTTGCTACGCCGGGAGAGGAGAGGATCCACCGACGCCGGTTGATGGGATAATAAGAGCCCCGCGGTCCGCGTGGGAGAAATCTTCCAATTTCTGGATCACACTCGCAAGGCGGGTGACGAACTCTCCGCATTTTTGCCTTACCCCCATGAAGAGTGTTACTGACATTTTAGCGACCTGTTTGGTAGCTGTCCCTGCATCCACTGAAACTCTTCATCATATCTTTAATGTATCTAATGCCCGACCTAATGTTATTCTGGGTGATTTCGCGGCTCATGAATTCTGTCCCTCATGTACTCTTATTCCAGACCTTGATGTCCCTATTAATTCCAGAATTACTACTTTTAATATTACCCCTGGAGATCTTTGCTTCATTATGACCTGTAACCCTAAAGCTATTACTGAGTGTTTGCGGCTGAAGCTCCAAGCCGCTACTACTTTTTCATCTCATCAACGTTTGTTATGTTTGAAGAGACTTCCTAATTCATGTCTTTCAGTTACAAATAACATGACATGTAAACGTTTATTAGTAGCCACTAGCCATTATCGTTCAATGCTATTGCCAGCTGGATGGCTCTTTTCCTGTGGGAATTCATCTTGGCCCTATATTCCTGCGAATATTTCTGGTGGCCCATGTGCCATCACTAGATTAAGTTTGCTAATGTTTTCCTCACATCCTACTTCACATTCCCGTATTGTACGTGATTCGATGTCATTGCATGAAGATTGTGATTCCTCTGTTCACCTCTATTCTAGATCAGAATATCTTGGTTTAGCTTTTTCTATTATTGGAGTGCCAGCATTGGCCGTTTATAATGCCAAAACAATCGGCAAAATGGCCTGCTGGATGGTCAAGTCCATTAACCAAACATCTACTGTTTTATCTGATTTGTTATTAGATTCCCAAGGTGAACGTAGAGCTATTTTGCAGAATCGCGCCGCTATCGATTACTTATTGTTGAAACATGGACATGAATGTTCTGATTTTGAAGGTCTATGCTGTTTTAATTTGTCTGACCATTCTAAAGCTATCCAATCCCACATTAACAAACTCCACGACTTGACTGCAGAAATTAGAGAACATATAGATCAGGGTTTCTTTGACTGGCTTTTTAATTGGCTCCCTGACATGCATTTCATACGACAAATTTTAGGGGGGGTTATTGTTACTATTTGTATCCTAATAGCTATTTGTTGCTTTATTCAGTGTATCCCTTCCCTGCTACAATTTTTTAGACTTAGTAAGGGTCGTAGATCAGTTAATTTTGTTTCATATTATTCGTCTACTGACGTTAGCTCCATTTAGTTTGTGGTTAATAGACTGGAGTCAAGGGGTGTAATGTTATGGCTGCCTTTTTGCTAGCTCTTTGGAGAAGGAGAATGATGGAGAGTGACTCCAGCCTATCACCCCCATAGTATAGGGATTAGGCCGATAGACAGGGACCCTATCTTACATATATTAGGGCATTTTCGTACTATTTTCCTTAGAGTAAGGCTTATGAATTTAAGTTAGGGGATAGATATATAAGTATTAGTCATGATTCGCTCATTTGCTAACATGCTGGGCTATTTTCCATGGAGCTATGCATATTGTGGGCTCCGTAGGCCTTAAACGAGACAGACTCCATTTTGCTTTCTGCCCGGTAGCTCGAGAAGGCTTTCTAGGTGAAGTGTAATGTTTTAGTTTCAAGCTGTTGTTCGCTTGGAGAGAACCGGTTCAGGCTGACCCTTATCGAAGGAATGTATTTTTCTCCACTCCGAAGACACAACTTCAGGCCGGCCGGCTGGGAAAGTGTCCTTGGTACGGGGAGGTACAAGAATTTGGTGGGCGGCAGGTTACTGGCCGTGAATTTCCATGAAGGAACGGGCTTTGATATTAGCGAAGGTGTTAGTCAGTTTGTCAGTCAGTCCGTAGGCGGCATCTAGCCGTTAGCATCTCTGCCATTATTCATTTTCATGGTGGACAAGTCGCCATCTTTGAAGTCGGAGAAAGATTTAAGACCGAAACTCTCTGAGAAAGACTGAACGAGAAGTAGCGCGGAGCGCACTGATACAGAGAGAGAGAGAGAGACGGTAGCTAATAATCAGCAAGGTTCCGGTGTCCTGAGGGGAAGCAGACGAGGTTGAGCCTAGCGGTGCAGACGTGTACTTGTGACGGCTGAGGGTGACTGCAAGGCGAGCCAGGATACAGAGACGAGAAGGGAACCTAGATGACTGCCGAGTCCAGACTTCCCACTAACAAGGTGATATCTGTCTACCTTAACTAGGATGTGCACTCTAATCTTTACCTTTTTCTTGCTAAAGTTATGCTGCATAGTAATGTGATTTGTGTCTATTGTTAATAAATACCCTAATTCATATAGAATTATTGTGTACCTGGTGCTTATGTTCAATCTCGGTAAACTGCACTTCTAGTCGAAAGCTGTTTGGGTGAACGGATGAGAAATCCCGATCAGGTAAATGGTGATCGAATAAAGAGGGAGTGAGTGGACCTTTGATGCCAAGGGCAGGGAGTACACTATTCAATCTGGAACTATATTCAAAGTTATTATTGTAGTTTTATTCCGAGTAGGTAACTGAGACATTATCCTGATAACTGTTCATAGGAATGTGATCGTCGTTGATATGCGGCGTTAGTGAGAGCACTGGGGGGGATTACCAGTGTGTATACCCACTGGATTGTGGCTTGAATAAGTGAGAACACTAGGAGGTCGAACTAGTGTGTAGTTTCGCAGGATTGCGAACAGTTTGGAAAAGGGAGCATTGGGTTCTGCAGGCCCATGTGTAGACACACCGGATTGTGTGTCAGATCTGCCCTAGGGTAGAACGGTCTGGGTCGGGGTGGCCGCGAGACCAACTGATGTGAATAAGATATTGTAGAAAATCCGTACATACATATATTGTCATTCCCCATCCTTAGGTGCGACCTGTATATTTATCTGTATATCTACTCATTGTGAATACGATCTGAGGAGGGAAGGTGAGTACGTTTTGGCTGGGTCACAGGGGCCCCTGGGGGCTGATCCCATCTAAACAGAAAATCCAGCCATTACACCAGTTGACTCATAAAGAGAACCGACTTGGATTATACCAAGTCTGGTCCACCGTGTCATACACATGTCAGAAAAGATATCCGGGAGGTTGTTGTTGCCTATAAAAGTAGTATAGTATGAGTACCGGCCTAGCCCTAAATGTTTACGGATGTCATTCCAGGCAGCGTAGATACCCTTTAAAGTTTTGAAGCGTACTTTCTTAAAATGGCAGTCATAGGTCAGTCGCCACAAGTGTGCGCTTGCTTGATTGCCAAGAATAAGTTCCTGAGGGTTGGGAACAGATCTTTCTAAGCGATCGTCCTGATTATTCCTGAGCAGCTGGCTACTATACTTAAGTATTGTCGCCCACCAGTAGGTTTTAAGGTTTGGGAGTGCCAAACCTCCTCGTTCTTTTGGTAGGGTAATAAATCTATTGGATCTTCGTATTTTCCCATAGCTCCATATGAAGCGAGAAAAAATGTTATTGATTTCCTTGAATAAAAGTGGTTCAAAATTCAAGCAAATGGTTCTGAAAAAATATAAAAATCTAGGAAGATACACCATTTTGATTAGATTGCACCTTCCTATGATTGTAAGGTGTAGATTGTGCATTTTTTTAGGCATTTTTCCGTTTGTTTCATTAGAGGAGCCATGTTAAGTTTAACCAGATTGATTAAATTAGCGGTAAGGTTGACACCGAGATACATTGCCTTATCCGTTACCCTTTCATCGACAATATTCCTATTGCTGTTGATTAAGATTTGAGTTTTAGTCTGGTTTAATTTATACCCCGAGATTTCGCCAAATTTGTTTGCCTCTAGTTCCATTGCCTCTACTGATTTTTTAGGATCAGCTGTAACTATGGCAATGTCATCGGCATATGCTAAAGACTTTGTTTCGCCATTGATAGTCCTTATTGGCATTATTGAAGTATTCATTTCCAATCTGTGGATGAAAGGGTCGATGAATATGGCAAATAGGAGAGGTGAACAAGGGCACCCCTGTCTTGTACCTCTTGATACTTTAATTGTGGCTGTGTTTTCTCCATTTATCGAGACCACAGCTTCTGGATTAGAGTACATCTTGCGAATAGCATTGATAAATGTCTCCCCAATCCCACTCCTCGACATAGCGGTCCATAGATATTTCCAGGAGACCCTATCAAAGGCTTTTTCAGCATCTAAGAGGATAAGTGCCATAGGGTCTCCTGTTACGTCCGCTATGTCGAAGAGCGTGATCACCCTCTGAATGTGACTCCAAGTTCTCATTATATTGAGGTAGAATGTACTGATAATTACATTTAAACTTGTTATATTTAATAGTGGTAGCATCACCGTATGTTGCCACCATTTCTCTCAGGTCAGGGCCTCTGGATTTATGCGTCAGGGAAGGGCAACATTATGCAAATTATGCGTCAAGAAAAGTTACATTATAGGGCATGATGCAGTACATTTTTTTATAGTATTACTTCATTATTTTCTCATTTTTACAGTTGTTAACACTGCCTGGGCATTGTTTGCACTTCATTAGTACTGATTTAACACCCATACATAACAATAAGCATCAGAAAGGTAACCAGTCAACCTTTGCAAGTGGCTTTCCACTGTGCAGCGGTGCTTGTTGCTGCGTTTTTAGTAACTTTTGAACTAGAAGCAAAGTTTTTTTTGTTAAAATCTGCAGACTATGCAGTAGATGATGGATTATGTGGCAGACGCAGCAAATTAATAATTTTGTGAAAAAATGCCATGTCCTCAAATATTATGAATCATAGGGATCCCTATCATTGTATTCAGGTGGGTAACCTTTATCATGACTGAGGCAAGATACTATAACTAGTATCACCAGCTGTATGAACTTACACTCTGGTTGATCTAACATGTGCAGCTGATAAACACATAATAAAAAGATTTGAATACAGACAGAAAGAAGAGAAGGAAGAAGAGGCAGGAAAATTGTCAGTAGATGGAAGAGAAGCTAATCCTTTATCTAACGTTGTGTGTGTGTAGAGTGCGGAACAGCTTGACACACCTGACCTACTCACCTCTTTTTTCACACAGAGACCTACCAGTTGAACTCAGTAGAGTAAAGGAATGACCACGCTTTTTATGGAGTGGTTGGTTTGCTGGAGGCATAAGTCTAATTAACCCGTGACTCCATGCCATCTAGCCTAACAAAAGCGGTCAGCTCCTCAATCCTACAACAAAAATATAATTTACACCTCGCTTGACTACCACCTTATTCGCACATCCTTTAAAAAAGATCTCCTAAGGCCATCCTAACAAATCTGAAAGCTGATTCAAAGAGCAATGAAAAGTATCCCCTCAACGCCGGTCTACCTGCTTCCTTGATTGTTTTGTATTGGAACATTTGCACAGCACTTACCACCCTTATGTGAGGAGCTGAAGCGCTTACCCACACAGATAGCTAGCTACACCATGTATGGTATGTGGTTGGGAGGGTGTTGTTTTTGTTTTGATCCTATATGTCCAACCGACATGCCCACACCAATCCTTTGGGTGACTTCAACCTCCCAGACAATATAAGCTCAAAAGTAAAATCAAGAGACACTGTCTTCAACCTCATATAGATAAACTCAACATGGTGCAATAGATCAAACACCAAACACACTACAAAAGCCACATCCTCAACCTTGCCTTTTCAACATCACCAATAATCCAATGCAATGCACACCACCCGTACCTCTGAACTGGACTGACCACTTTGCCATCTCCCTCTCCATGCCTAGCATCCTACCAACAAACCAAGGTTAATACAAAAAAGAATACCAAACCTTCAGATCTTTAAAATACTTCTCTATAGACTCGTCTAACAACCTATCGACTCCACATCTGAAGCCAACAACTTCAGTAATTGTTTGTAAAGCTATGTGAATCCACACCCAATTACAACAGCCTGGTGATATGAAGACCTTGCTGATATAAATGATTCATTCGCAGACAGGAAAGAAAATGGAAGAAAAATAGAACTGCCCAGGTCCTCTTGATGCTGCAGTCCCTCCATTCAATATTCAAACAACTCATTACTTCAGCCAAAGCAAAGTACTATACAAGCACCATCAATGAAGCCACAAACTGAAGCAGAACACTGTTCAAGACAATCAAGCACTGCATCAATCATTTGCTGGAACCACCTATTCTTTCATGCTTCTAGGTGAAAATACAAAAGATCGAACAGCACATAGACAACACCAAGCCTTCCTTCGATTCGTACGAACCATTCTTCCTATAGAATTCCACATTAATCAGACTTCAAAGCCCTATCCCTCCCAGATCTTGCTGACATACTCATCTTCCTCAAAGCCATTTCTTATGAAGAAGATGTCTTACTATCGTCCTTCATCAAAGCTCTCTTTGGAATTGCTCTCTTACCCTTACTTGCCAATGCCTCTCTCACTCAAGGCCCCTTCCCTAAAGCTCTCAAAACAGGCCAGATCCTCATACACCTAAAGAAACCTTCAGTAGACCCTAATGACCTCTCCAACTACCAGCCTTCACTCACCTGCCATTCATCTGCACTGTCATTGAAAAAGCAGTGTATGTTAAACTGTAAGACCACTCCAATAATAACCATCTCCTACAAAAATACCAGTCTGGCTTCAGATCATGCTTCAGCACGGAGATGGCTAACGTACACATCATAAACAATGACCTTTTGACCACAACTGAAGACGACCCCTGCCTATTGATATTGCGGGACCTCTCAGCTGCCTACATCACAGTCCACCATCACACCCTCGTACACATCCCTGGAGTCTCTAATGGGATTTATCGGCACTGTCCTTATCTAGTTCTACGCCTGCCTTTCCAACCAACTCCAGTTTATTCACATGTGCGCGTACAGATCACAAAAGATTCCAATCACCTGTGAAGTCCACCAGGGCTCTGTACTGTCCCCTGTCATCTTCAGCCTATACATGGAGTCCCTATGAAATTCACCAAAAAGCTGATGATACACAACTCTTCTTGAAAGTCTCCTCTGCTTCAGACATACACAACGTCAAACACTAGTCAAATATCATTTAGACATGGATATCCAGTGCCTACCAGAAGATCAACCCGAACAAGAAAGAATTTCTGTTATTTGTATGGAACAATAAAAAAGATACAATGCAACCTGGCAAAATGACATGAACCTTGAGAGCTTCAAACCCCAACTTTCACCCAATGCCTCGTCACTTGGCTTCGCCATGGCACTAACCTCACTCTCAAGCAACACACTGCCAAACAAACAAAGACGGCATAGGCCCAGCTCTCTCTTCTAAAAAAGGTACACCATTTACCCAAGAAAGAGACTGTACTTTTGGCTGGTTGGTGGTAATGTCCTACACCATGGCCTCCCAGACTCCATACTAGGACACTCTACATGCTGCAGCATGCCTCCTTCAGGTCTTGAAGAAATCTGATCACAGCACCGCCATCCTGATTGAACTCGATTGGCTCCTCTTGCTGGCCCGCTCCATCTTCGAAAACCATCTGCATCATTTACAAAACTAGGGGGGGCGTGGCTTGGAGGCCAATGAGGAAAGCCGCGTGAGCGAGGAACTCCTCCAGTAGCCCGAAATAATCCTAAAACGATGCATTGAACCCCCCTGACGCCACCAAAGAACGAAAAGTGGAGCTTGACTACACTGGTGTGGTTCCGCTGCTGAACTGAGCGGGATTACGGAGCCGTTGACGATAACCCGGCCTGTGAAGAAGGAGTGAGGCATCAACAAAATGGCGGCGATGCTGAGCTGAGCGGTCTGGAGCCGGCATAGGGAGTGGCTGCCGCATCCCGGCAGGGGTGCTGACTGCGCGACGCACCAGGGGATCAGGAAGGCTGGAGATCCCTGGTTTGGACATTGGGGCCGCAACGGAGGATGGAACGGACAGACTGGGCCCCCGCTGGACGTGACCGACTCAGGGCCCGATAACAACGGAGGAGCGCGAAGACCGGTGTCGAGTTAACCGAGGCCTCTACACCCCCTGGAACTGTAGGAGAACAGCACCCCATAGACGCGGCGGACATAGTCGGAGCGGAAGCACAGAGGACCCCAACCTCGCACTAGTGAGTGGGGCGTGGCGAGACCGGGGACCGCAGACTGCAGAGGTGGGCGCGGGACCCCGGGATCGCTGCGGCCTGCAAGCTGGGGCCTGGGAGGGAGGGAGTGCTTGGTTCAGTCCGTTGGCCCCCAGCTGGAGACCTGAGTCGGAGCGATACCCGACGGCGGAATGCAGGCGTCGAGGATAACGGCATCGGAAGGGCGGAACTGAGCGGTATAGGGCACCGGAGGGGCAGTGAGAATCAGCAGGCCCAGGGGAGAGCTGAACCGGCTGACTTGCCTCCCATGCGGAGCAGCGCCTTCTGGAACGGGAGTGGATGGGGGTCAGTTGAGGCCAAAGACTTATCAAGCCACCACTGTTATTGGCCCTACACTTTATGGTCAGGGCAGTTGACCTCGAGATCAGGAGAACTCGGAAAAGGATAGGGCCTTCTCATTTGCGATTCTGCTAAGGGGACCAATGAAGAGATATCGCAGTTAGCGCAGCATAGAGAAGCGGCGGCGACCTGGTGCGCGTTAAACTGGGTGATGAAGCTAATGGCCATTGGAGCGGAAGGATATCATGGCTATAAGTGAGATATAGTATTTAATCCCACCCCTGAATTTGACCTTGACAGCAGATGTGAAAGGGGGCAACTGCACGGCGGGACCTCCAGAACTGTGCACTACAGGTGTGAACATTGCTCATTGAAGGGTGTATAGGGCTTGGTCAAACCCCTAGGAGCGGATAGGGTCTACACCAACGTCCTCCAACATGGGGAAACTGAAGGGGAAAAAAGAGGGAGCGCAGCCATTATCCGACAGCGAACCTCCTGGCCAAGCGGACCCAGATGTGCAATAGGTGCCTCAGGACCCTACCATGCAGCAGCAATTTGATAAAATTCTGGCAGCAATTGCAGATTCATGCACTGCTCTCCAACAAGATATAGCACAGGTCGCCACGGGCCTTGGACTACTGCGAGCAGACCACTATAAATTGGCGGAAAGGGTGAAAATGGTGGAGGGGACACTTCAGGAAGTGGAACCAGCGCAGAAGGCGCTAAAAGCAACAGTGACATGCACTCTAGACCGTATCGCAGCACTGGAGAGGCGCGCGAAGATGCCGAAGGTAGAAATAGGTGGAATAACATCTGAATAGTGGGTTTGCCCGAAAAGGCAGAAGGATCAGACATGGTGCAATACCTAGAGACTTGGTTGAAATCGGTAGGGGCACCAGAGGGACTGTCATCCTTTTATACCTTAGAACGAGCGCACAGAGTACCAGCGAGACCGCCATAGCAGAGCCGACCCCCACGGCCTGTGGTGGCCCGCCTGTTGCACTTCCGAGACAGGGATCTGCTGCTCCGAAAGGCGCACACTGATGGCCCCTTCCACGTCGGAAATAGCAAGGTCAACCTGTTCCTAGACTATACTTTGGAAATCCAAAGACGCCGCTCATCCTTTTTGGCGGTCAAAAGAGAGCTGAGAGAGGTGGGGCTTCAATATTCATTGCTGTTCCCAGCTAAACTGAGGATAATTGTAGACGGCAAGACCTGCTTTCATGAAACCCCGGAAGAAGCATGGACATGGCTGGAATCCTATAGAGCTGGAAAGGATGATCAGGGACGGGAGACCCATGAATCCTCTGAAGGGCTCCCACAGCGCAAATCCCAAAGACTTCAGCAAAGGCGGCGAGGTCTGCGAAGGCCTTCCATATCACAAACTGAGGTTGAGCGGTGGTGGGTGTAGGAGAGTAGGGTCTGCAATCCTATGATCACCCCAGATTTTTTGCTTTTTGCTTCACTGGTTTACGACTTCCCTGGCTGTGGGCCTGCTAATCAGACCCACAGCCTAGCTGTTCTCTCACTAAATTGACACGTGTACCTTAGGTGCATATACCAATTGGTACTGGGCCACCTTATCAGTCCCTGTACCCAGGGCATAGGTGTACCCAGGGCCTACCAGGGGCTGCAGCATGTATTATGCCACCCCTGGCTGGCCATCTAAATCTGACACAACTGGCTGCACGACAGCTGGGGCAAGCTGGTGTAATCACCCTTTGCTTTAGATATAGTATACCTATATCTAACCCTAAAATGGACACATGTATTCCTATCAGTCACTCCTATGGCAGGCCTTAACAGTCCTGAAGGCAGAGTGCTTGGAATCATGTGAGATGGTGCTCTGGCATGAGCTGAGCCCGTTTGCAGCTTGCGGAACCAAGTCCTAATAGCTGTTCCATGATAACGCATACCATATACTCTTAAGTGCATTATAATCCTCGCGGTTATTTGCCAACTCTGGTATCGCTTTATCAAAACATGTCGAGTAAGGTGTCATACGAATTGGAATACTAACCCCTCGCCAATTCTGGCGACGGGGTTAGCATTCCACCCTTCTAGAGGGACACGACATGTGTGTAACTGAACCCCGGTTAAAGTTAACTCAAGCCTCAGCATCACAAAATGGATGCTGCCACCACAGACACAAATCTGACCTCCTGCTGCTGGGAGTCCTTCCAGCGAGGAGAGCTTGGACAAAGGGTTTCCTGTCAGGGGCGGTGCTAGCACCATCCCAGACAGGGTTTTGTGTATCCTGGGTAGGCAGGGCTAAATAGGAAGGTGACTGCAAGTGGCACCCCGGTGCTCACTATGCATAGGCCGGCTTGAACCAGTTCCAGGGGCACACCAGCCCCTGAGCTAGGGAAAGTCCGGACAGGGGAGGGGTTGTAACCACCCCCCTTCCTGGTCCCACCCATGGGCAGGACCTAGTCGCGTACCAGCCCCTTTCTTTAGAATAAAGGTAGGAGCGGGGACCCTTCCAAATTAGATCATCTTTGAATCCTGAAACTACTTTCTACGAAAGGAACTCAAGACTTCTTCTTAAGATTTCTCCCTTGTGACTAAGGAGTAGTCACCCTGCAGCAGCAGGCACCAACTAAGTCTTTTGCGGTTTGCTGAAACATCCTTCCTCCGGAACCAGACTGACCCAGCATGACGAGACCCGGACTCCCTGCCCTCTCTGATCTCAACCTGCCTCTACAGCACAGCTGAGAACCGTAGGTGCGACGAGACCAGAGGACCCGGCGACCATCAGAACCAGCACGACACTGACCTAGCACGACCACTGAGGGACACTCGAGTGGGTGCACTGGGGTGAGAGAAGCCCCGACCCCAAGCAGCACGAGCACCGAAGACCAGCCCCCCAGCATCCTCCAGATCTGCGTGGGGCCCTTTTGCTTCTGTGTCGCTTGCCACGTTGTCCGGTCACTTGCCCGTTGGCTAGTGACCCTCCAGACGACTATCTACGTTTGTTACACCGCTGGTCTAGCTCCTCTAGACTGGCCCTAGTCTCCTCCTGAAGGGGACCTTCCTCGGACCCTCCTGGTCCACTCAAGACGCAATTTTGTGTCGCCACGTGGGCTTGCCGTAGCCAAGGCTTGTTGCCTCCTTCACCGGAACCAGCATCGCCAGCAGCAGACATCCGACGTGGGACAGCTCGCAGACCTCCAGCCTGGTCGACATCAGCGCCCCTGGTCCGTGCAGCAGCAGAATCCAGTGTCACCTCTTCACCTGGCTGAGTGACCTCGTCCGGTACCATCCTGGTGCCCACCTAATCACTGGCTAGTGATTCAGAACTTGGTCCCCTCTGCTTACAAGTACTCTTCTTCAACTGATCCAGTCCTTGGATCAGCCCGGAACATCTTCACTGGTCGTCTGCCAGCAACTTCCACTTCAGGCTCCTGGTTCGTCAACGAGGATTCCCGACGACACTTGAACCCTATGCAGCCGCAGCCCCTGGGCTAGGTAAACCGAGTACTACGGTGCTCCAGCGTAGACCAACTCTCTAAGTGTCTAGATCCACTTTTGTTTTTGACCTACCTAGTCGGGTTCGCCCGAGAACACTAACTTTTGCATTTACTAGTATCCATAGACTTTGTCCCGCATTACGCGTGAGAGTTCCCACTCTGCACACGACGTCCCTAGGCCTCCTGCTTCTAATCTAAGGGTTCAGCATTGTAGGCCTAGCGTTTCTAAAGTCTCTGAGAGTAGTACTTACCTGCTAGTAATTTCGCATTCCACTTCCATAGTATATGGTTTTTCGTGCCCCTCGGGCATTTGTGTAAATTGTGCGACTTTCAGTATTTCTTTAAGAGTTTTGTATTGTGCTTAGCACCCTGTCCTCATAAAGAGTCCAGGGTTGTTGTGTTATAAATAAATATCCTTTTATTTTCAAAACAACTTGTGTGGTGTCCTTTCATTTGGTGTTCAAGGGGTATATGTATTGGTATAACAGCTGGCTTAACACGCCCTCTAGAGTTTAGCCTAAAGACTGCTCTTGTCCATGCTACTAGGATAGCTGGTCTATAAGGTTGACTTACAACCAATCATCAATAAGGGTCGTTTGGACTGATACATAGTGATCACTAGAATAGTGAGCACTGCATATCAGGCCAACTTCTCACAGGGGGTACTGGATGCGGTGCCTGTTTTCTCGGGAACCCAGAGGATGCACTCTCCAAAAGGCACTGACTCAGAGAAAGACAAAGAGCATTCCGGGACTGAAGCTTCAGAAGCGGACAGTATAAGGATACCGTCGATCACAGTAGCGACAGCAGATGGGCTACTGGACGAATAAAGGTGGAAATCTGAGAGACTAATGTGGAGCTGCTGGGGCTGGGGAGAGGGATGCTGACCATTGCTGAAGAAGTGAAATGATAAGGTTCGATGTTGCGAGGGGAAAGGGGGTGCCTCCGCTTTAGATAGGCTGTGATAAGTCAGCACTGCTAGAAGATGCTCATTGAAATAAACACTGGCGATTAGGAGGGGGGGGGAATGTATGATGTATTCTTAATTCGGGTTTTCAGGGCAGTATGAGTACAGAATATAAGCGGCGGTCCATTGGCACTGAGCTCCCCTCGTTGCCCATAAGGTGTGCCCTCAGTTACTTCTGGCGGGCTTAGACGTGTGCTAATTGTTACAAGTGGTTTGGAAGGGGACTAGCTGTTTTGTTCTAGGTCCTGTTCTTGGGGGGGTGGGGTTGTTTGGTAGTTGGGAGAGGGGTTGGGTTTGGGGATCCACTGGTGTAGTTGCTGGAGCACGAATTGAAATGTGGATATTACAGGATAGGGATGGGGCGATACCTGATTTACGCTGTATTACCTGGAACGTGAGGGGACTTCATACAATGACACGGCGCCACAAGATCCATGCATACTTAGTCAGAAGAGGTATACACATAGCATTGCTTCAAGAAACTCACCTCACTAAGGCAGAGGGTCTAGCCTTACAACGAAGATGAAGAGGGCAAGTATTTAGCACTACATATTCAGCGTTTGCACGGGGTGCATTGATATGGATTCGGGCCGGGGTTCCTTTCCAGGTGATGAACCAGACCATGGATCCCGAAGGCAGATTTGTAGCCATAGAAGGGAGACTACGGGGAAGGGAGATAGCGCTTTGCAGCATTTATGCACCCAATATGGACCAAGCGTGGTTCCGAGACCGATTGTCTGGCACATTAGCACACTACTTTGCAGGCCCTTTAGTGATGGGAGGGGATTTCAACTCCATAACAGATATATCACAAGATCGGTCGCACCCCCCACTAGCGGACTCACCAGTGCATAGATTAACTAAAAGTAGGCTGAACTGGCAGGATAGGTGGAATTTGGTGGACATATGGCGCACACATCATCCACATGATCGGGACTACTCATATTTCTCTGCGATGCATGACCTGCATGTCCCACTGGACGCAGTGTTATGCTCCACATTAATAGTGCCATCCATAGTGACACTGAATATCTCACCAGAACATTGTCTGATCACAACCCATTGCTGTTTACCATCCATTGGATGGCGGCAAAGTCTGCCATCCCCACTTGGCGGCTGCACCCTGAAACATTAGATGACCCGATTTTTCAGAGGGAAGTGGGTGAAGGGATAACACATTACTTTACTGAGAATGCGGGCACAGCATCCACAAGAGCAATGGAATGGGACACCTTTAAAGTAGTAATACCCGAGTTGTGTATTGGTAAACATGTAGGGGTGAGGAAGGTACTATTACAGGACGTGGATAAGGCCTAGAATAGATTGAGAAGGGCGGAAATCGCAAGGCCGGGGCACCCCGAAGTCCAAACGGAGGAGGCTGAAGCTAGAGAAGAGGTGGCAGCAGAGGTAGAGAGACTGCGTTGCTTTGATTATAAAACTTATATCCCGAAAGCACACGCTGAAGGAGATAAGGCGGGGCATTACTAGCTTGGCTAGCCAACCCGAAAAAGCGCGGATCATCCATATTAGCACTAGAAGATGGAGATGGGGAGGTGGTATTCAACCAGAGCGACATATTGAATAGATTCTTGCAGTACTATGAGGTAATATATAGAAGCTCGTTGGTGGTGAGGGACTCTGAAATTGACTCCTTTTTGAGCGGGTTAATACTTCCAGAATTGGAAGAAGAACAGGCGCAATGCTTGGGCCGAGACATAACAATGGAGGAAATCAGGAGTGCTATCAAGCACAAGGCCGGTAATAAAATGCCAGGAGTAGATGGGCTGCCGATAGAGTTCTACTGGAAATACGTAGACTTATTAGCTCCGAGACTATTGGAGGTATATAGTGAGGCGAAAGAACTAGGGCAACTCCCTGGGTCAATGCGGGAAGCACTCGTAATCCCACTATTAAAGCTGGGACGTGAAGGAAGAGATACAGCCTCCTATCACCCGTTGTCAATGCTGACAACTGATTACAAGATTCTGAGCAAATTTTAGCGACTCACCTCTTACAGCACATGACTGCTCTGATCCATGAAGATCAAGCTGGGTTTATCCCGACTAGGAACACAGCCACTAATGTGCGAAGATTGGTGAGGATAATGGAAGAGGAACAACAGGAAGCACAACAACCTATGGTGCTCTCAGTAGACATAGAGAAAGCTTTTGATAGTTTAGAATGGCTATATCTATATAAGACCCTAGGACGCTTTGGAGCAGGAGATGACTTTGTGACCCGGACGAGAGTATTATACACATCCGCGGTAGCCAGAGTAAGGGTAGGAACATTGATATCACCCCAATACCCAGTAGCCCGTGGGACGAGACAGGGGTGCTCGCTCTCCCCTTTATTGTTTGCCCTAGCAATAGGACCACTAGCGGCAAAAGCTAGATTGGGAGAGAAGTATGACGGCCTGGTGTACAGAGGAGATCGACAGTATATTTCACTATACGCTGATGATCTGTTGATGTTTCTAGAGAACGTAGGGGGGGCACTGGAGGGGGATGCAGGCTTGCTATCAGAATTCGGAGACATTTCGGGCCTACAAGTGAATTGGTCCAAGCCATGTCTGTTTCCGGTGAGGTCGGGAGAGCTACCACCCATTACACATAGAGAAATGAGATGGGAACCGACCTGCCTAGCATACCTGGGTGTATATATCTACCATAGGGCCAACGATATGCTGGAAGGGAATATGGGGAGATACGTGAGAGCATTGAAGGGAAGTATGGCCTTTTGGGCTACTCTCCCGCTATCTGTAACGAGTCGGATAGCTGTGTTAAAAATGGTGGCACTGCCTAGGCTGTTATACTTTTTCAGAACACTGCCGGTCTGGATACCGTGCTCGGTGTTTAAATCTTTAAAATCTTTGATTGTAGGGTTCTTATGGGGATCTGGCAGACGAAGAGTGGCCCAAGCAACACTGATAAGACCAAAAGCAGAGGGCGGACTAGCGGCCTCCTACTTTGAATTGTATTATTTGGCAGCCCAACTGCAGATATTGACACAGGCAGTGGCGAGAGAATTCAGGGGCCCTGAGCACCTGAAAGGTCAGGGTATACCACGCCATGTCATATCCTTTATAATCATGCAACAAAAGTTGGACATTAGAGATCTCTCCAAGGAGTAAAAGACGCTGAGGCTGTGCTGGAATTGTTCACAGCATAGAGCGGGAGTCTTACACCCTTATGCGCCTGAAATCCCGTTGGGGATGGTCACTGGGTTGCCCCATGGTGGAGATTGGACATCTTTACAGGACTGGGAACAGGCGGGGATTCAAGTAATTGGGGACCTAAATGAGGATGGGGTACTGCTGCCTTACCAGGTGTTGCAAGAGAGATATGATCTGCCTAGGGGAGGATTTTTACTACACGTCGCGCTAGTATATGCAGTACGGGCACAGTGGAGAGAAGGGAACACAGAACCCAAAACAACGAAGGCATACCAATATACGGTGATGGCAGTAGGGACTTTTTAAGGCGGCCACATGTCTGTATGCTAGAATGCTGAATGAAGGGCTAACACCACTGGACACATTGAAAGCAAAATGAGAAGTAGGTATAGGAAAACCCATACCAGAGACAGCATGGGAACAGATAATGCGTAGGGCTTGGAAAAGCACGAGGAATTCACAATTTCAGCTAGTACATGTCTATATACTACACAGGGCATATTTAACACCGGGTAGGATTAGGAAGTATTTTAAAGTGGAAGAGGCAGTGCTCCCCTGGTGCGTGAGTGAAGGAGTAGAGTTGGAACACATGCTATGGGAGTGCTCGAAGTTAGGGGACTACTGGGAAGAAGTAGGAGATATACTGAACATAACTACGGAGCGCCAATTAACTTTTGACATAGCAACATGCATACTGCACTGGTTCCCTCACACAACCAAGACCAAGGTAACAAGCAAATTCGTAGACACGGGGTTATTGTTAGCGAAGAGGGAAATAACAAAGCGTTGGAAATCAAAAGACGGCCCTAATGGCAAGAGATGGAAGACCGAGTTTTTAAAATGGGCAAGGAGTGAGAGTGCAATCAGATATCAACAAGCACGGCAGTTAAATAATGAAAAAGCGCTAGACTCAGCAAAGGCATGGGAAACATTAGTACAATCTTTATCTGATCACCAAGCAGAGGAAGGCGAAGGGACTTGGACCGCATGGGATCCCCTGGTGATAAAGGGTAGACTGAGGAAGGCTTTTAGTAGTAGCTACATTGCAACATGTGACTGAAAAAGAGGTTCAAGGCAACACACACCGGTGGGGAGGGGAGGGGAGGGGTGGGGGGTACATTGGGGGTTGGGGTTAGTTTACTGTGGAAGTTACTATTAGTATTTTGAATCCATTGTAGGACTATGTCTAAGGGCCAGATGTAGGTAAATCTCATTTACCGATTCATAAGTACTGTATTTTACCGATTCGGTATTTATGAATCTGTAAATGAGATGTAGGTAAAAATTCAGTATTTTTTACCGAATCGGTAAGATTTGGTATTTACCGATTCGGTAAATACCGAATCGGTATTTGCTATTGAATCCTATGGGCCTTGAAGCCCATAGGATTCAATAGCAAATACTGATTCGGTATTTACCGAATCGGTAAAAATACAGAATTGCTAAGGGGGACAGGGTGTTACTTGGACACCCTGTTGCACCCCTGTAACTGGCTTTTGCGCCATGTGGCACACAGACATGCCATTAGGGCATGTCTGTGTGCCACATGGCACAGGTGTTCATGCACAGATGTGCATGTACACAAGAATTCGTAATTTACCATGCAATTGTATTGCATGGTAAATACCGAATTCTAAAGGCCCTGTAGCACTGTTAGAAGTGCTACCTACATCACAAAATACATTTTCGGTATTTTTACTGAATGGTAAATTTACCGAATCGGTAAAATGTGCAAAATCGGTAAAATTACCGATTCGGTAAAATTACCGAAAATGTACGTTTTTTTGTCCCCTGCATCTCCATAGCCCTTTACCGGTCGGAAACGGCTGAAAATCGGTATTTTCGGCCGTTTCCGACCGGTAAAGGGCTACCTACATCTGGCCCTCAATCATCTATGTACTATGGTATAACATTAAATTGCTACTGGGTGTTCCTGAGGGTCCACGTGGGGGAGAATGGTGTTATAGACAGCAAAGATGATGGGGAGAGATAACAAATAATGTAAGATGTGGATATAAAACCAATAAAACATGTTTAAAAAAAAAAAATTACAAAGCTATCACAATCGGCAGCACCCCCGCTTATCTTGCAGACAACTTCACCATCTTTGTTGGATCTCAGCACTCCCGGAGCCAGGACACTATGAGACTGCAGGCTAAAAAGTGTAAAAAAGAAGAAAAAAAGAAACAGCATGCAATGCAATCAGGATCTGGAGCAAACTCCCTGCATCCATCAGATTCACCTCAACGCTGACACAATTTAGGAAAGTCACACATCTTTAAATATCACTACATCACAATGCATTAATGATCTATACCCCAGTTTCCTCTCCTCATTGACTTTATGCCTGTCTTTGACCATGTGCAGCTCTCAGCTACACGCTATAGAAACACATGCACACATATATGGAAAGCGTAGTCATGCTACTAGATTTACTGACTTAGGTTTGAATTTGGCAAAACGAGAATTGACTATGCAGTGGAAATCAGCGCCTGGTCCTCAAATTACTAGATGTCATAAAGAAATGATGGAATGGGCAAGTTTGGGAAATTAAAAGAGGACAAGGTAAAATTAAAAGGGTTAAAGCATGGGAACACCTGGTGGAAACTTTGGTGGCCTCTGAAGCAGACACAGGTTCATCGAACAGCTCCCTGAGTCCGTGCAGGTAAGGGAAGGGAAAGCTAGTATAATACTGCTAAATTGGGTGATAATGGGTACTTCTGTGATATACTTGTGCATGTGGAATATTTTGACACTTTACTTCTGACTGCTTTTCTTGAATAAGGGTAACTGTGGGTGGGGGATCAATGTTATAGTTTTATTGTACTCATTTTAGTAGACTTAAGATATGTATGAAATATACAGTAGTTGGAATATGGTTGAATGCTTGTGGATGCACGTCATACAAGATATATTGAAATCACTTAATCTGTAAATTATAGTTATATGGGTATTTCTCCTTTTTAACCTATATTTTAGTCTATTTAATATAATTATCTGTGTACCTTTTTAAAGCACATATCTTTATAAGTAGCGCACATCATTTATGATCAGTATTATATGCCTGTCAATATTGCACTTGGGTCTATTTAACAAAACAAATAAAAATTATTTAAACAATGTTGTGCCTGATGAACAACGAGTTGCGGTTATCTTGTTATGGGACACAGTGCCTGGCGGTCTTATGGATTAAGGTATGTGTGAGATAGATGTCAAGTCAAGTCAAAGAATTTATATAGCGCTCTACATACCCAGAGGGTCTCAAGGCGCTTGAGGAGGGGAGGGGAATTACTTGTCAAATATCCACGTTTTAAGTTGCTTTCTGAATGCTAGGTGATTCTGAGTAAGGCGAAGGTGAGTGGGAAGGGAGTTCCAGGTTTTAGCTGCCAGGTAGGAGAAGGATCTACCTCCCATGGTGGTTTTGTTGATGCGGGGTACAGTGGCAAGGGCTTGGTTGGATGATCGTAGCTGGCGGGAGGGGGAGTAGAAGGACAGTCGTGTGTTGAGGCATTCTGGTCCGGTTTCGTAGAGTGCTTTGTGTGCGTGGGTTAGGAGCCGGAAGGTGATCCTCTTATTGACGGGTAGCCAGTGGAGGTTTTTCAGGTGACCAGAGATATGTTCTTTACGCGGGATGTCTAATATGAGCCTGGCTGAGGCGTTTTGGATTCGTTGGAGTTTTTTCTGGAGTTTAGCGGTAGTACCGGCGTAGAGGGTGTTTCCGTAGTCCAGTCGGCTCGTGACCAGGGCGTGGGTGACCGTTTTCCTAGTTTCGGTGGGGATCCAACGAAATGTTTTTTTGAGCATGCGAAGAATGTTGAAGCAGGATGAAGAGACGGCGTTGACTTGTTTGTACATCGAAAGTGAGGAATCCAGGATGACGCCCAGGTTCCGTGCGTGGTCTGTCGGGATGGGTGCTTTTCCAAGGGCTTCTGGCCACCAAGAATCGTCCCATGCAGAGGGGGAGGTACCTAAGATAAGGACTTCTGTTTTATCAGAGTTCAGTTTCAGACGGCTATGTTTCATCCATTCGGCAACTTCTTTCATTCCTTCGTGTAGGTTAGTTTTGGCGGTGTGTGGGTCATTGGTGAGTGATAGGATCAGTTGAGTGTCATCCGCGTAGGAGATGATGTTGAGGTTGTGTTGGCGTGCGATGGTTGCGAGGGGGCTCATGTATACGTTGAAAAGGGTGGGGCTGAGTGAAGATCCTTGTGGAACGCCGCAGATGACTTCAGTGGCTTCTGACTTGAATGGTGGAAGGCGGACTCTCTGGGTTCTTCCGGTGAGGAACGAGGTGATCCATTCTAGTGCTTTTCCTTGGATTCCGATGTTTCTGAGGCGCTGTAGAAGGGTGTTATGGCAGACTGTGTCGAAGGCTGCGGAGAGGTCGAGGAGGATGAGGGCGACTGTGTCTCCATTGTCCAGTAGGGTTCGAATGTCATCTGTTGCTGCGATGAGGGCGGTTTCAGTGCTGTGTTTGGCTCGGAAGCCGGACTGTGAGGAGTCGAGGGAGTTGTTGGCTTCGAGGAAGGCGGCGAGCTGGTTGTTGACGGCTTTCTCGATGACTTTGGCCGGGAATGGAAGGAGCGCTGTGGGTTTTTTCAGAAGGGCGCTGAGTTCTGCGTGTTTCCTGCTTTCCGGGAAGGTGGCGGAGTTGAGGGAGCAGTTGATGACGTCTCTGAGGTGCGGTGCTATGATGGAGTCTGCTTTGTTGAAGATGTGGTGAGGGCAAGGGTCTGTGGGGGATCCTGAGTGGATGGAGTTCATCAGGCGGATAGTGTCCTCAGTGGAGATTGGGTTCCAGTCATTAAGGGTGTTCGATGGTGGTGAAGGTCCAGCAGATGGTTGGGTGGAATGGTCTCCGGGTTGGTTGTCGAAGCTGTTGTGGATGTCTGCAATTTTGTTGTGGAAGAATGAGGCTAGGGAGTCGCAGAGGGCTTGAGAGGGGGTGATGTCGTTGGAGTTGGCCGAGGGATTGGTGAATTCCTTGACGATGTTGAAAAGTTCCTTGCTGTTGTGGGCGTTGCTATCTAGTCGGTCCTTGAAGGCGGTTTTCTTGGCTTTTCGGATCAGTTGGTGGTGTGTGCGAGTGGCGTTTTTGAAGGCTTCCTTGGTGCTGGTGGTTGGGTCTTTTTTCAGGCCTTCTCCAGGGATCGGCAGAGTTTCTTGGATTTCTTAAGATCATCGTTGAACCAGGAGGCTTTCTTGCTGCCAAGTTTGATTTGCACAAAATATGATTATTATAAGGACCTACCAGGTTTGCCCCAGGGTCAGTGGGCTGCTGTGGGTCTGGATACCAAAAAGGGGGGTAATCAGAGAAGGTCCAGTATCCATACAGTGACGTGCCAGGCGGGGATGCTGTTGAATGAGTAAAAGGATACTAAAAGGGCAAGATTGGAAATTGGTGACAAAGCAGTAGCAATGCACCATTTTATTTTATTGATTTCATACTGTCGCCTTAGATGATACTGTCTACAGCATTACTTGCTAATTACTCGTAGACCGTGGCGCAAGGGGTGCCTGCGCTGTAGGCACGATTGTTTTTGTGCAGGAAGGAACACCTTACTGCACAAAAATAATCCTTAGAGGCGCTTTCCTCTTTTTACGTGTACTGCAGAATGCAGCACACGTACGAAAAGGTAAAAACGAGGAGGAAAAAAAGATATTTCTCCTTGTGACTCGATGCCTTCTCAGGTTAACCAGGATTGGTAAATCTGTGAATGCGGAACACCGGCTCTCCACCCATGGAACACCTCCCTATTTGCGCTGCTTTGCAATACTCCAAATTTATCAAGCCATGCAGGGAAGCGCAAGGTGATTATATGTGGCTTGATAAACTTTAGTGTTGCATTACCCTCGCCCCCGTTTGAATGACGCAAGGGCAACACAATTCTATAATAAAGATGGGCCTAGAGGTTTTCACTGCTTCTTATAGAGGAAAAAGCAAGAGCAGACTTGTGCCGCTCCTCCTCACCTTCTATTTTTTTTAAATAACATGTGAGAGCTGCAACGTGACCGTCTAAATTCACAGAGCCAGCGTCTTCTGACTCTACAAACAGGCTCAGAAATCATTAGGTCCTGCTTAGAGCTCATTTTAGAGAAAGTGCTATTGAAACGTTTCTTAGGACAGATCCCAGATTTGTTCAGTCAGAAGGAAAATTGCAAGGTCATCATACTCTTGGTGCCAAAACACTGTCCCGGGTGAACCAGTGGCATACCAGAAAAAGATGCCCCCCCCCACTGCAGAGTTGCACTATCATCTTAGAAAGAGGCAGTAGGTTAGGGGCTTTGCAAGGCAGGGCTTTGCAGCGGTTTGAAATTCTTTCCAAAGCTTTTGTTTAAAAGGCAGTCATTTCTGATATTTATCTCTTTCCAGTGACTTAAGTGCTTGGTTTTATACAGGAGAAAAAAATTTCACTCTTAAGCGTCACACATTTGGCAGGTGAATGTCACTCATAAGTAACACTGGGCGTAGTACTATGCCACTAACGGAGCATACGTAGTTTGTACTAATTTGCACAAATTGCATGTAGTACAGTACAAAAACTGTGCTTAAACTGTGCTTAATCAAATAGTGTAGCAGTTAAATCTACACATAAAGTTAAAGTCCGGATAACGGAACATAAGAGTACTATTCGCAATCAAAGCACAAAGACATACTTTACAACACATTGGTTAGAATCACATCATTCAAATGCCCAATTACGATTCACTATTCTAGAAATAGTAGCAGTCAAAGTTAGTCAGGATAACAATAAACTTTTATCACAGAGGGAAGGTTGGTGGAGCAAGCATTTACAGACACTAACCCCTGGGGGGCTCAATGACAGAATAGAACTCCTATGTTTTCTCTAGAGATGTCCTATCTATACCACCATTTATGTCATCAGGCTTTGTCCTCAGTACATTGTACGTGTGATGTTTACTTTAGTCAATAACTTCTCTCTTCTATCAGCTTCATCACCACTATTTCATTTCACCACATTTGATTCACATTTTTCTGGGTGACACCAGATGCATTTAGTATTTTGTTGGTAAGGCACGTTGTCGTTTTTCTCGTTCTCAGTGATTTTTTGGTGTCAGTTTTTTCTTGGCCTTACTTGGTACGTATTGATACAGAATTTTACCTTTTTCTTCACCTGATTGTGGTGTCTAAGCGTGGACACGTTCTAGTGTTTCAATGTAATGTAACACACTCTACACCCACCCACCACAGACGTCATGGTGTCACATGACGCTGCCAATAAAAGAGGCTGAGCGCACGTGCTCAGGACCTTTCCTACCACTCAATCCTGGTGTCCGTGTCATCCTTGCTGCGCCTACCATGAGGGCCCAGGGCCCATACATTCAATCATTACAATGGCGACGAGGTCGGTAGTGAAACCCATGCGTGCCACTACCCTACACTGAAGGAAAGGGGGAGAGAGTTGCCCGCCTGAAGGGGCATCCCCCGCAGCAAGGTGCAGCGAGCCGAGAAGCCGGTGAGCACGTCGGAGCCCAGCAGCCACCGAGAGGCGAACAGCAAGCCGACCGAAGCCACTCGCGTCAGCCGCCACCTACATGAGCCATGAGGAATGAGCGGACCGCCCAGAGCCCACCTGAGACGGCCGCAAGGCAAGAACCCCACCAGAGTGGTGCACGGGCCGGGCGGAGCCCACCCGCCGCGACCGCGACGGAGCATCTGGCCTGCCGGCCGAAGGTGAGCCCCAGGGGTGAAGTGCCCGCCATGAACGGTGCCAGGAGATAAGCAGGACCAGCGGAGCCTACCCGCGGCCTGCCCGAGTCATCCCTTGCCCCCGCCGCGTGTGTAAAGGAAGCGGCGGGGCCCAGAGTAAGCCACGGCGTGAAGGGAAGGCGGCCGGACCCGAAAGATAATAAAATCAACGAGGGGGAGGGAGCGGAGTAGCTAACCGCCTCCCGACCCCCCTCGCGACGTGGTCCGGGCCAGCGGAGCCCACCCGCGACCGGCCGGCACCCCCAGCGAAGAAGAGACTCAGCAGCGCCAGCGGAGCCCACCCGCGGCCCGCCGGTAGCGCCCAGTGAAGGACAGTGTTGGCAGAGCCAGCGGAGCCCACCCGCGACCTGCGAGAAGTAAGGCAGGTCTCCGCCGCGCAGCGTGTGAGTGTTGAAGCTGCAGCGGCGGGAGACCGGCGAAAGTGGGGCCAGCGGAACAGTACAGTATAAAGACAGAGCCGGCGGAGCCCAACCGCGGCCTGCCTCGAGCGTCCCCCGCCCGCGTGAGGACTGCCGAGGGCCGCGGGCGGTGAGGGGTAAGCGGGAGACCGGAAAGTGGAACCTGCTGGGCCGAATCGTTACCGGCGTGTAAATAGGCAGAGCCGGCGGAGCCCATCCCGCGGCCTGCCTCAAGCGCCCCCCGCATTAGCAGATGAGCGACGCGCCCAGATCAGTGCCCCCGCCGCGCGAGGAATGCATAAAGCTGCCGCGGGCCGGGAGGGCGGAAAGTAGTGAAGGCAGGACAGGCGCCGGCAACAGAAGGTTCCCCCACCTCGGGGGGAGGGCAGGAACAAAGTGCCGGGAAGCGGTCAACACCGCCAGAAGTTACAAAAGCCTCACCGGGACACTGAAATAAGAGGAACCACCGGGGCACCCACAAAGACTGCCAAATTTGCCCCCAGCACCAAAGCCTGCACGATAAAAAAGGGGATATAAACTGTGCTTTGAAATGCCTTCCGGACTTCATGACATTGATGCTTCAGTACATTTACAGTGGTGAACACTAAAGCAAAGAAAATCTACTCACCCATTCTCAGCAGCAGCTCCAACCCCCTGTGCACTGTAGCAATAAGTGCACACCAGGGAAAGACAAGACAGGCTGCTCACAAATCCAGAAACACTGCCACCCGGTGGCCAAAAGCAATAGTGCACTAGCATCCACCAGCACTCAAACAAGCATTGTTCAACGCAAAAGAAGTTAGCACCTTCTAGAGGCAACAGACGGAGTAGCGCACCAAGGGAAAGCATCTCAACGCTGCAATCCAGAAAGCGCGCTCCGCGCAGAAGACAAGGAAGAGAAGACACCCACACGCACCAGCAAGGAGTCGGCGGCTGCCACTGCTGAAGCGACGTGGGAAGAGGCACGAAGGTCTCACGTAACATCAACACCTCACCAAGCATCCAAGCAAGGACAAAACGTAGGGAGAAAACGACTGCCAAGCACTGGAGGAACGATCAGGGAATAAGACTGCCGAGATCAGAAGACGGAGAGGGCAGTGACTCCTAGTGGCCACAGGAGATCACCGCAGCATCAACTACTCCCGCCAACGGTCCGAAGCAGCAAACTTCTGACGCCATCCAAAGCAGCAAGTACCCAACGGTCCAAAGCAGCAAAGTACTGGACGTCAGCCAGAAAGAAATCGACGCCAGCCAAAGCTGCAAATACCGACGACACGCAACAAGTGTCTGGAAGCCTTGAAAAGTACGGGCGCAGATAATGCGCCACGTGGCAAGGCACAGCCCCCACGAGATGGAAGAAGGGCACAGGTAACGCCACAGTGCAGAACAGTTACCGAAGAAGACCACTAAGCGTGGCACCCCCAGAAGCCGATCCACAGAAAGATCGCGTACCAAGTATGACCCGCGACGGGTTCCCTAAACTACACCAGAAAGTCCGACAGGACGACCGAAGAAACCTGCCAAAACATCAGCAGGAGCGGACCGCCAAATGGTCCAGGACGTTCGACCTAGTCAAGGTCCCTGAACACCATTCCACGAACGTCACCAACAAGAATCTAGAGTTGAAGGTTCGCGACACCAACTCAGGAATCTGAGAAAGAAGGAGGAAGTGTTCCAGTTGGGGACAAACCAGGATCACGCATGCAGCGGGCGCGCCCTGCATGGAGGAGCCAGGTCAGGAGAGAAGATGCAAGATCGGACCGAGTGATGTCGCGAAACAGGAAGGAAGAAGAGGAGAGATCCGAGTGGCACGCTTGCCGCCGTGAAAAGAAAGGAAGATGATGTGTGGCACGTCTGCCACTGTCAAAAGAAAGGAAGAAGAGGAGAGAGCTGTGTGGCACGTCTGCCACTGCGAAAAGAAAGGAAGAAGAGGAGAGAGCTGTGTGGCACGTCTGCCACTGTGAAAAGAAAGGAAGAAGAGGAGAGATCCGAGTGGCACGCTTGCCACCGTGAAAAGAAAGGAAGAAGATGTGTGGCACGTCTGCCACTGTCAAAAGAAAGGAAGAAGAGGAGAGAGCTGTGTGGCACGTCTGCCACTGCGAAAAAAAAGGAAGAAGAGGAGAGAGCTGTGTGGCACGTCTGCCACTGCGAAAAGAAAGGAAGAAGAGGAGAGAGCTGTGTGGCACGTCTGCCACTGCGAACAGAAAGGAAGAAAAGGAGAGATCGGCGTGGCACGTTGCCACCGTGAAAAGAAAGGAAGAAAAGGAGAGACAGGTGGCAACCCTGCCACTGCTAGAGCGCAAGGAAGTATATCCACGTGGCCGTTGCCACAGTTAAGAATGGAAGGAAGTTATTCCATGTGGCCGTTGCCACAGTTGAAGAGCAGAAAGAAGTAAATCCACGTGGCCGCTGCCACAGTTAGGAGTGAAGAAGATGTCAGTGCAAAATAGGTCCCCACTGTGAGTCCGAGGCCGAACTGGTACGTAACCATCCATTTCACGGTGAACTGCAAGAACTCCAACCGCACCCGTTACCACGGAAGTCAACAACACAAGGACTGTGAGAAAAGGGGCTACCCAGTCGTTTACAGACTGTTTCCATCTAGCACCACCAACCTGTGCTAAAGCGGACAAAAGTTCCCCGAAACAGACTGAACTCCATCCGCCCATTCCCAAGCTGCGGCGGATAGAAAAGCTTGGTGGAACTGAACACTTCACTGCATCCTGAGATCAGTTTATTCCCCAATGTGAATTATTAAGTTGGGTCTTTTTCATTGATTAAAAAGGGGAGTGATGTGGTGTCTAAGCGTGGACACGTTCTAGTGTTTCTATGTAATGTAACACACTCTACACCCACCCACCACAGACGTCATGGTGTCACATGACGCTGCCAATAAAAGAGGCTGAGCGCACGTGCTCAGGACCTTTCCTACCACTCATTCCTGGTGTCCGTGTCATCCTTGCTGCGCCTACCATGAGGGCCCAGGGCCCATACATTCAATCATTACACTGATGTTCACTTTTTCAGTTTTTAATTGTGTTTTACATGTTCACACCTCCTTTCAATCTGTGCAGCAATGTACACCATCATTCAGTCTCATCTGCACACTCCAAGATGGCGACTACAGTTAGTCTGTTTTCGATGTCTCACACAGTGATTTCCACCGGCGTCCACTAGGCAGTTCACACGCTTCGCGTTTGGAATGGCGGTGGCGTCTCTTTCCAAGACTGGCGAATCCTGTCAGGTTAGTTCCACGGGTTACTAGCACCCTTATGTTTACCGCTGTTGTGCCCTGAGTCGATACCCATGTGCGACTCGTTTTTACACTCTTCACAGATTTGCTCATTGAGCTGAGCGACCACTCTCTACAGTTGCCTGAGTTTTCGTTTCCGTCAACTGGAGCATGTTATGTCTGTCTAACCTCCAGGTAAACATTTAATTTGGGACTCATCATAAACCCACTTTTGCCACGCCTCCAGAGTATTTTACTCATACTGGTTCACATTATTGCCAGTTCAGTGATGACGTGCTTTTGACTGCATTTTTCCTACATCAGACGCTTCAGGCACAGCAATTCAGTAAGTCAGGCACGTTGATAGGGTCTGTGTTCTTTTCTTTACTGTGTTTCCCAAACACATAGCTTTTATACATCTTTTGCAGCAACGTAGCATTTTTATCAGAAGACTCCAAAGTCCTCCAGTCTTAGGATTCGTTTCGCTGCATTCAGTCCCCTTCACTCAGCCTAGTACACCAGTGAGTCTTTTTTCTTGATACACCCCTAAGTCCCTTCACTTGCTCTGGTATTTCAGCAAAGTAATTTCTTTCATGTGTTATGGTCTGTTTGTCAGTATCACAGGAATGTTTTTCTTGTCGTTTCGAATTTCGGCGTGAGGACTAAGGCTCTGTTTTCCACTTGGTGTTGGTTCAATCAATTGAACGTTATTGACTAGTAAACAGCCATACTAGTAACTTTTTCCATATGCTGTAACTCAGAGGTCTTCAAACTTTTGGGTGCAGAGACCCCCCTGTCAACATTTTCAGTCATAAGGACCCCCTCCTGACAAACATTTCTAAACCTGTAGTCAGGGCTTCTGGAATTACGAGGCAGGTGAGGACTAAATTACACGGAAGGCTTGACTAAATTGTGTGAGAGGAAAATGTAAATGTTATGTGATGCCACGTTATTTTGGGATAGAATTGCTTCATTATTTTGACATTTTTTTGCTCACAATAAAACAGTACCAGTTTACAACCAAAATACAGCAATTAACATCAGAAAGATGTCTAGTCAACCTTTGTGATGGGCCTTCCACTCCGCAGGAATACGTGCTGCCACATTAGAAGCTCACCTGGCCCTGTCCGGGAGCAGCAGGGGTCCCTAAAACCCTGCCCTCTGTGGATGAGAATAGTGCCCATGTGAGTGCACGGTGAGCGATGCAACAGTATGAGAGTAGGGAAAGAGGAGTGACTGCAGGGTGAGTGAGGTGGCCATATGAATTTGAGTGTGGATATAAGTGCAGAGTGGGATGAAAGAATGCATGGTTAATGATGGGCTTGTTTGAGCGAGTTGCAAATTGAGCAGTGAAGGGGCAGGTGAATATTGCTATTATGACATTAATCAGGGATCGAGGGTGGAGGAAATAAATATTCTGATCTTGCAACATACTTCCAGTCCTATGATTAGGGTTGCCTGCTCAATATTTTGATGTCCCAGACAGTACAAAAATAAGCAGTCACGTAAAGCTGTTTTTTTCAGCACTCATCTGTGCATATATAAATAGAAAGCACTTTTAATTGTGTTCTAGGGCTGCCTCAATGATCCATGACTGATAAAGGGAACAGAGACCGAAAAGTCACATTACGAATGTATTTATTTATGCGTTTTTATATAGCGCGGACTTTACCCGAAGGTGTCAGAGAGCTTCACAATAGGAACAGTAATGTTACATGAGGAGAAAATTACAAGTGAACAAAGTACAAAAGCAAACGTTAAGTTACATGAGGCAAAAGTGACAATAGCGAGCAACCAAAATACAAGAGGTAGCAAACGGTACATTCCAGGAGGAAAAAGTGATATGTGTGCAGGTTACAAAAGCGTACAAAGTAAAAGTAGAGGTATAATACTGCAATAAATGGCACACTCAAACACAAGAACAAACGTTCTGTAGGCAATGGTGGCACTTGTGCAAGTATCTAAATCAAACAAAATGTGAGAGGTAGCAAACAGTGTGTTACAAGAGAAATGGCTGGTATTTTTTTTCTTCTGACAACTCTACTTTTTATTATTTCTTTTTATGAAATACATTCTCACACTATTGCAGTAAATGTAAAATACAAATGTAAGGGAAAGGCTGAGTTGGGGCCCAGGGGGTACTGGAACTATAAAAAAAAAACTAAGCCTCAGTGACCAGTTTTCAAAAGCTATGTAAATATGCAAATGGCCGTTAACGACCTGTGAAAAACTCAGGGGTGCCGGGCTGTGCTGGAGATAAGACTGCAGACACAGCCCAGCGCAGCTCACAGCAAGCTCGAGCTGAGACACACTATGGGGGAGGAGGGGGGGCTGAATCCCTGTAGTCAGATGGGCCTGGGGAAGAAGTGTGATCGGGAATGCGCGACCCCCTTTCAATCACTCCGTGGCCCCCCTGGGGGTCGCGCCCCACACTTTGAAGACCCCTGCTGTAACTGAACCCCGGACGTTGTATATATCTTGTGTATATATATTTTTTTGATTGATTTCCATGTAGTACTATGTCAATGTTTATTATTCTTTTTTTCCCAACAGTGCCCCCGAAGAAGGGATACTCTACCGAAATGCATTGGGCAGCAGGGCATTACTGAGTGTGTAGTACATTTGCAATTTGTATGCAGCATAATTGTTTTAGCAATTATTTGTTAGATTGATAAAGTTTCGCAACTTGTTGAAATGTTTGTATGAAAAGTTTAATACAAACTGTTTTGCCAATTTTTGTTCTCTGAGTAATGTTTGCTTCTATGTCAAACACAGATTCTTGGTATAAGCACAAACTATGTGATGTATATTTTTGTCTAATTGTCTAGCAAGAGCACAGTACATACTTTAACACAGCAGTGCACCTGGCATACTAGTGGTTTCCCTCTAGCTTATTTTCTTGATTCCGGGTTGGCAACCCTCCAACCAGGTCAGCACGCAATCTTTTGAGTACACCAGAAAAAATAGGTTTTCAACTTACTGCAATAGGGTGTGCACTAACCTTTCTAAAAATATTATTCAGCATTCATTCGCCATCTCTGGGCCAGTAGCACCCCACACTGGAAACAAATCACCATGTCTTTCGATAGTACATCTAATCTTACTGATAACAGGGCAGACATTCGTTCTTATACTGATTCACAAGTACAAGACATTTATTCTTTAATACAAGATGCACCATTATTCAATGCCCAAGGCAGTTCAGTTACGCAACAAATCAAACAGCTTGAGTTCATCACACGTCGAGCACTGAGCCAACGCCTGCACGCATTTACACTTATACAGTACCACAAAGTGCAGAGGATTCCTCGAGGCTTACGTTTACCCATTAAGCCACTCTTGTACAAATTCCAATTTATAAGGCTTTTATGGAAAAATGGCGAGCAGTGCTCAACAAGTGTTCGCTAGACCTCATCTTACTACTAATCGAAGAGTTGTCTAAAACTATAAAAGATTTAGAAGAAGAGATTCACATCATCAAGACTGATTTATCTAGCAGATGTGAAACAGAATTTTGGCAAGCTACTTTAGAAGATCTGGACAAAAAACTTGAGAGTTACGGCAAGGATATACAAGAACGAAAGTTAAGGAAATTTAGACGTGACACTATTGATTACAAGCTAAACGAGGTCTATACCTGGGCCGAGGTATATGCTAGACGTCGCCCCTATCAGAAACCAAATACTTCATCTCAAGAATCAATAGTGGCAGATGAAGTTCTTGATCCATCAAGACCACCAGTTGCCATGCCGACTGAACCTAGTACCTCTAGCTCTAAGGAAGGAACCGGTTCTTCTGCCAAACAGGCTCAACCTGTGCTTACTCAATCTGGTCCTTTTTTAGAGAAGGGCCAAGCAGGAGGAAGACCACCAGATTTAAAAAACAAGGAGGAGCAAGAGAAAAAGAACAGGAACAGGAGGCCAGGAATTTGAGAAGCAAAGGGAAAATCTCGTAATCAATATATCATCTCGAGACCTTTCTGCAGCACAAATCAACGTCTTGCACAAAGGAACAACTTTTGTTCCGATTTATTACACTAATCAGCTGGAATTGGAAGTATCCACTTTCAAATTCATGCGGAATCTGAGGTTAAAGCATTTTTTTAATAACGTTGTTCCCACTTTAGAGGACACTTCATTGTTCTCACAAGAAGCAGATCCTGAACTTCAATCCTTCAAACCAAAAAGTGTGTTTATGCCACCTGTTTCACACAAGGTACTTGATACCTTCGAAAATTTAATCAGACATGATTTTGCTCAGTTAAATTTGCATCCTCAAGTCCACCCTAATCTGAAGAAGGACGAACTTAACATCTTGAGAAATTTGAGCAATGATGAAACTATCACTTTCCAAATGGCTGACAAGGGCGGCGCCCTTGTATTTATGGACACCAGTTTCTATGAGCAAAAAGTCTTAGAACACTTATCGGACAGTACAACGTACATTAAGCTTGATTTTGATCCAACTGCAATGATAATGGACACTTACATTCAAATTTTGGATCACGCTGACAGTATATCTTGGATTAATAACAATCTTCGCAGTTTTTTGACTGTAGCACACCCGAGGAGACCAAAGCTGTACATGCTTCCCAAAATCCATAAGAGCCTAAACAATCCTCCCTTCCGCCCAATTGTCTCCGGTTGCGACTCCATTTTTGCGCCCGCTGGACGTTTGGTTGATCACTTTCTGCAAAAATTTGTACAAACTTGGCAAAGTTACATCAAGGATACCACCCATTTTCTTAATCGTCTTCATTCAGTACAAGAATCATTTTCATCATCTTGGCTTATGTGCACAATAGATGTAACTTCTTTGTACACTTCGATTCCATTAAAAGATGGAATAGATGCTTGTGAATGGGCACTGTTGCAGTTACCTGATGTCGGATTGAACAAAGTTTTCTTACTGGAGCTTTTAACATTCTGTCTTCAATACAGCTACTTTCAATGGAAAAACGATTTCTATCTGCAAGTCAGCGGAACCTCAATGGGCTTTTCGGGGGCTCCTTCTTTTGCCAAAACTTTCATGTCCCATTTTGAAAATGAACACATTTTTAAAGATGAGAGTTGGAGACGTAACTTAGTATTCTATGTCAGGTTCATCGATGACATTTTTTTGATTTGGAAGGAGTCCAGTGAAATGTTGGGGACACTCATCATTGAACTGAACAGGAAACATGAGAGGATCAAATTCACACACACATTGAGTTGTGAGTGTATTGCTTATTTAGATGTTTTGATGCATAAAGGCAACAACTGTTTTGGCACCTCTGTGTACACGAAACCCACAGACAAGAATAATCTACTGTTGTTCTCCAGTTTTCATCCTCCCAAATTACTGCAAAATCTACCATATTCAAAAATGCTCAGGATTAAGCGAATTACCTCAGATACGGAGAAACTTGCAGATAAATTGGGTGATCAGACAAACAAATTCAAACAACAAGGTTATCCCCAGACAGTAGTACTGGCGGCCATCACCAAGACAGAGCTACAAGATAGGAACGATTTATTGAAAACCAAAAATAGGAGCGAGAAGCCCAAACATGTTTTTGTCAGCAAGTTCTCGACAAGATCCAATGTCATCAGAAATATCATCAAATCCAGATATGAAATACTTAAACAAGAACCAGATTTCAAGGGACTCTTCATGGATCCACCACTGTTCGCATACACTCGCAGTAAAAATTTGAAAGAATTATTGACAACGACAGCAATTCAACCACAGGCACACCGTGGCATGCGCAAATGCTACAATTGTGTTCCCTGCAACAATGTTATTGAAGGCAATGTCATTCTACACCCACATTCTGGGAAGAACATTGAACTCAGACACAATGGAGATTGTAACTCTAACAATGTGATTTACACCATTAAATGTCCCTGCGGACTACTATATGTAGGTAAAACTACACGTAAAGTTAAAGTCCGGATAACGGAACATAAGAGTACTATTCGCAATCAAAGCACAAAGACATACTTTACAACACATTGGTTAGAATCACATCATTCAAATGCCCAATTACGATTCACTATTCTAGAAATAGTAGCAGTCAAAGTCTGTCAGGATAACAAAACTTTTATCACAGAGGGAAGCTTGGTGGATCAAGCATTTACAGACACTAACCCCTGGGGTGCTCAATGACAGAATAGAACTCCTATGTTTTCTCTAGAGATGTCGTATCTATACCATCCTTTGTCATCAGGCTTTGTCCTCAGTACATTGTACGTGTGATGTTTACTTTAGTCAATAACTTCTCTCTTCTATCAGCTTCATCACCACTATTTCATTTCACCACATTTGATTCACATTTTTCTGGTTGACACCAGATGCATTTAGTATTTTGTTGGTAAGGCACGTTGTCGTTTTTCTCGTTCTCAGTGATTTTTTTTGGTGTCAGTTTTTTCTTGGCCTTACTTGGTACGTATTGATACAGAAGTTTACCTTTTTCTTCACCTGATGTTCACTTTTTCAGTTTTTAATTGTGTTTTACATGTTCACACCTCCTTTCAATCTGTGCAGCAATATACACCATCATTTAGTCTCATCTGCACACTCCAAGATGGCGACTACAGTTAGTCCGTTTTCGATGTCTCACACAGTGATTTCCACCGGCGTCCACTAGGCAGTTCACACGCTTCGCGTTTGGAATGGCGGTGGCGTCTTTTTCCAAGACTGGCGAATCCTGTCAGGTTAGTTCCACGGGTTACTAGCACCCTTATGTTTACCGCTGTTGTGCCCTGAGTCGATACCCATGTGAGACTCGTTTTTACACTCTTCACACATTTGCTCATTGAGCTGAGCGAACACTCTCTACAGTTGCCCGAGTTTTCGTTTCCGTCAACTGGAGCATGTTATGTCTGTCTAACCTCGAGGTAAACATTTAATTTGGGGCTCATCATAAACCCACTTTTGCCACGCCTCCAGAGTATTTTACTCATACTGGTTCACATTATTGCCATTTCAGTGATGACGTGCTTTTGACTGCATTTTTCCTACATCCGACGCTTCAGGCACAGCAATTCAGTAAGTCAGGCACGTTGATAGGGTCTGTGTTCTTTTCTTTACTGTGTTTCCCAAACACATAGCTTTTATACATCTTTTGCAGCAACGTAGCATTTTTATCAGAAGACTCCAAAGTCCTCCAGTCTTCGGATTTGTTTAGCTGCATTCAGTCCCCTTCACTCAGCCTAGTACACCAGTGAGTCTTTTTTCTTGATACACACCTAAGTCCCTTCACTTGCTCTGGTATTTCAGCACGGTAATTTCTTTCATGTTATGGTGATGGTCTGTTTGTCAGTATCACAGGAATGTTTTTCTTGTCGTTTCCAATTTTGGCGTGAGGACTAAGGCTCTATTTTCCACTTGGTGTTGGTTCAATCAATTGATCGTTATTGACTAGTAAACAGCCATACTAGTAACTTTTTCCATATGCTGTAACCAATGTTCCCTCTAATTATTTTCCTCTGTGTGCAGCAGTGGAGGGTCTCTGTGCGCTGCAGCCATGGCTATGTGCGCCAGGAACCAGACCGTGAGTGTGTGCAGCGCCAAATATCACTCCAAACCTTTGCTTAAAAATCTGAAAAGATGGTGCATTTCCACACATACAGTGCTACGTTAAGGGTTTAAGGCAGATTTGCAATTTGGATTCACCCCCATGACATGAATTGGTTACACAGGCAAGTACATTTCCGGTTTACAAAAGCACAAGACTCCAACGGTGGTGCCATCATAAGATTTTGCTAATGATTCTTAACCCCTTCGCTGCGGGGCTAATTTCCCCACAGCGCGGGGGAGGGGGGCCGCGCACGGCGCCGCTGTTCTCATGACGAGCCCAGGCTCGTCATGCAGCACGGTGCTCGTGTGCTGGTGACGAGCCTGGGCTCGTCATGACCACGCCCGCGCAATGGAACGCTCAGCACAGCGGGGAAATTAGCCCCGCGTGTGAGCGTTCCACGGCTCATGACGAGCCTAGGCTCGTCACCAGCACACGAGCACCGTGCTGCATGACGAGCCTAGGCTCGTCATCAGCACAGAAGGGGTTAACTGGAGCACTGTTCATTGGGTGGGTAAATGTTGAGGGCCTACACAAGACTACATATACACAGTAAGTTGTGGAATGGAATCTTTTTGCTGTAGCCTGCAGCATTCATCTTCATTTGGCAATTTCAACTATTGCCAAATACTGCGGGATACAGTGCTTAATTTGTAAAACAATAAGTGCCGGGGCTCAAAGCTTAGCTCAGAAGATGTGCATTGTTTTCTGTGTGTGGCCCTGGATGAAAGTTTGTCGAGGAAAAATATATAATGGTCCTCAGGGTGCAGTAATGATGGAATCCGCAAAGGTTCAGTGTACTCTGGTGCCCCAGAGTTGTCTCTTAGAAGGTCTGGAAGGAGAGCTATCCCACTTGCTTACGTAGGGGAGTATTTAAGATGGATATACTCTTTACATATTAAGAAACATGTAACACGAAACCTTTTTCGCATATATATATATTTGTATTATAAGTTGTGTTGTGGTTAAAGTTATTAAGGGAGGTTTGTTTAAATCTACTGAGTGAAGGTAACCATAGATATGGAATGAGGCTATGTCATCTAGAATGCCTAGGGGGTTGTGATAACTCAAACAAGGGATACTGAACATATTATAACATTTCTATAAGTTTCCACATGCATGTCTTCCTTGCAGAACTGATCAAGAGGAATACTGCCCGAAGATATTACCCATCTGATTAAAGTCTTTTTACTATTTGGATCCTATGCTCTGATCTCTTCCCCATACTATTCAATGTTTATAGCGTTCCTCTTGCACCCTGTCACAGACCATAGCTCTTAATAGGTCAAGTAACTTTATACATCTGCGGTAATGCCCTGATACACAGAAAGTAGGTATTGCATAACCATGAACCATCTGCGGCGCGAAGGGTGTTTCAGGAGTGCATGCTAAATACAGCACACTGCACGCTTAGGGTGACTTCTGAGCGTGCGCGCTCACACGCACAGCTTATTGGGAACAGTGTTCACGGGTCCAAAAATGTATACGCCGCCTGCGTATCTTAGACTGGTACGGATATGTAATGAAAGAAGTTGGAAATAGTGTTTGCAGGTGTCACAAAGTTGTTACAGAAAATTCCTGGTCTGAACAGGAATGGAACGGACAGAGTTGCGTTTGTGGAACAGCTAACTTCTATAAATGGATGCTCCTTTCTTCATTTGCGGAAGGACTGGAAGACGGAAACAAACACTGAAAGTTTCCATTCCTATTCTGATGAATATTGGGATCAAAACTGTCCTTACAAGTATTGATTCCCCAGTGAACAAAATCCTATGTACAGGAAACATAAACCGTATTTTGGATACTTCGATAGTGCAGAGATGCCTAAAGGTTTGTAGGGCCTGGAAAAGCTGCATACGTTGAAACCGGGTGGTAAGACGAGGTGTTGTTCATGACAACGCTTTCTTGGATCGCCAGGCAGTGAAGCTTTCCGTTATATTACATAGAAAATGGATACCCAGCGGGGTGATTAGTGCGCTCTACAAATACTTATTGATAGTTTTTGCGGGAGGTCTTTCACGACGCGTGACCCCTGGTCGAATGCCATTGTCTTGTTAGGCTCGTAGATGTGAACTGGGGAAGAGTTCCTTTGTTCAGGGAGACAAAAGACATTGCCATACATATGGTCTGTGGTCCAACATTTTAAAATTTAAAGGTAGCTGGTTGCTACTCCTTTTGTTTCCACGCTTGCAACCTTGCCTGATCGCTTCTCATGCACTCGCAATCACTGTGAATCTTTCAGCAGATTGACAGTTCATAATCTAGACCCATTATTCTGATTGAAAACGGTCTTCCTGCACAGTCTTGTGGAACCTGCAGTTTTGTGACGAGTTTTCCCAATTTTCCCTCATGTAAAGCACTGCAGTAATCAAAATGAGTTCAAATAGCACTTTGCCTCTGAACATGTAAATCGCTTTCAGATAGGAAGGGGGACATCTCGCAAAGATATTTTAGGATGAAACTTCAAGAAAAATCCCTGTCTTGGCTCGAGCATCAAAATCAAGGCAGTGAACAAGAATAGTTCCTAGACCTCCTACAGTTTTGGCACAGTATGATGCGAAATCAGAGCGCAGGTACAGCTTTGCTTTGACAGAGTAAGTGCTCTGGTGATTCAGTCTGATCTGTAGTGAAACACACTCTTCGTGCAGTCTGACTATGCATAGCCATCTTGAAACGGTTATCCTGCTCATTCAATGCAGTGCAGAAAACTGTGGAAGTAATGCTAGATTGTCTTTGCTGTGAGTTTACCGACTGGCTCTCTTAATTTTTCAATAAGTAAAAATGTGTTTGTTGCTGTGAGCCAAAGCACGAAACAAAACTATGGCTAGGCTCTGTTTACCTGTTTGAACTTTAACTTTCACACTGTAGTCCTCTGTCTCGTACACACCATCATTCCAATTCTGTTCCTCCTGCCTTTTCTTGTTCACAGGGTCGCATTATTACAGAGAAACGGCCGAAATGCTCCCCGGTGTCCGTCCCTGCTCCCTGGTGTCCGTCCCTGCTCCCTGGTGCCTGTCCCTGGTGTCCGTTCCTGCTCCCTGGTGTCCGTTCCTGCTCCCCGATGTCTGTGCCTGCTCCCCGATGTCTGTGCCTGCTCCCTGGTGTCTGTCCCTGCTCCCTGGTGTCTGTCCCTGCTGTCCGTCCCTGCTCCCTGGTGCCTGTCCCTGCTCCCTGGTGTCTGTCCCTGGTGTCCGTTCCTGCTCCCTGGTGTCCGTTCCTGCTCCCCGGTGTCCGTCCCTGCTCCCCGATGTCCGTCCCTGCTCCCCGATGTCTGTGCCTGCTCCCCGATGTCTGTGCCTGCTCCCCGATGTCTGTGCCTGCTCCCTGGTGTCTGTCCCTGCTCCCTGGTGTCTGTCCCTGCTGTCCGTCCCTGCTCCCTGGTGCCTGTCCCTGGTGTCCGTTCCTGCTCCCTGGTGTCCGTTCCTGCTCCCTGGTGTCTGTCCCTGCTCCCTGGTGTCCGTTCCTGCTCCCTGGTGCCTTTCCCTGCTCCCTGGTGCCTGTCCCTGGTGTCCGTTCCTGCTCCCCGGTGTCCGTTCCTGCTCCCCGGTGTCCGTTCCTGCTCCCCGGTGTCCGTCCCTGCTCCCCGATGTCTGTGCCTGCTCCCAGGTGTCTGTCCCTGCTCCCTGGTGTCTGTCCCTGCTGTCCGTCCAGGGTGTCCGTTCCTGCTCCCTGGTGCCTGTCCCTGGTGTCCGTTCCTGCTCCCTGGTGTCTGTCCCTGCTCCCTGGTGTCTGTCCCTGCTCCCTGGTGTCTGTCCCTGCTCCCTGGTGCCTGTCCCTGCTCCCTGGTGTCTGTCCCTGCTCCCTGGTGTCTGTCTCTGCTCCCCGATGTCTGTGCCTGCTCCCCGGTGTCTGTCCCTGCTCCCCGGTGTCTGTCCCTGCTCCCTGGTGTCTGTCCCTGCTCCCTGGTGTCTGTCCCTGCTCCCTGGTGTCTGTCCCTGCTCCCTGGTGTCTGTCCCTGCTCCCTGGTGTCTGTCCCTGCTCCCTGGTGTCTGTGCCTGCTCCCTGGTGTCTGTGCCTGCTCCCTGGTGTCTGTGCCTGCTCCCTGGTGTCTGTGCCTGCTCCCTGGTGTCTGTGCCTGCTCCCCAATGTCTGTGCCTGTTCCATGGTGTCCGTCCCTGCTCCCTGCTCCCTGGTGTCTGTCCCTGCTCCCTGGTGTCTGTCCCCGCTCCCTGGTGCCTGTCACTGGTGTCTGTCCCTGCTCCCCGGTGTCTGTTCCTGCTCCCTGGTGCCTGCTCCCTGGTGTCTGTTCCTGCTCCCTGGTGTCTGTTCCTGCTCCCTGGTGTCTGTTCCTGCTCCCCAATTAACATGAATACTAAAGGTTCACAATCAGCCCCTCAGCTGTGCAGTGTAAGAAAAGTAATGCAGAGTGTCAAACACAGCGTGTGCTAAAGCACACGCTGTGTTTGAGATTGCTTTTCTTTTTCTTAATCTCCCACAACGAGGAAATGGCACTTTTTCGCGTCGCTCGCATTTTAAAAGCAGCGGCGCGAACGGCGTTGCGGGAGTGCGCGCTAAATTCAGCACACTGCGCGCTTAGGGTGACTTCTGTGCGCGCGCGCTCACCCGTGCAGCTTGTTGGGAACAGTGGCTGTAACTGAACCCTGGACATTGTATATATCTTGTGTATATATATTTTTTGATTGATTTCCATGTAGTACTATGTCAATGTTTATTATTCTTTTTTTCCCAACAGTGCCCCCGAAGAAGGGATACTCTCCCGAAATGCATTGGGCATCAGGGAATTACTGAGTGTGTAGTACATTTGCAATTTGTATGCAGCATAATTGTTTTAGCAATTATTTGTTAGATTGATAAAGTTTCGCAACTTGTTGAAATGTTTGTATGAAAAGTTTAATACAAACTGTTTTGCCAATTTTTGTTCTCTGAGTAATGTTTGCTTCTATGTCAAACACAGATTCTTGGTATAAGCACAAACTATGTGATGTATATTTTTGTCTAATTGTCTAGCAAGAGCACAGTACATACTTTAACACAGCAGTGCGCCTGGCATACTAGTGGTTTCCCTCTAGCTTATTTTCTTGATTCCGGGTTGGCAACCCTCCAACCAGGTCAGCACGCAATCTTTTGAGTACACCAGAAAAAATAGGTTTTCGACTTACTGCAATAGGGTGTGCACTAACCTTTCTAAAAATATTATTCAGCATTCATTCGCCATCTGTGGGCCAGTAGCACCCCACACTGGAAACAAATCACCATGTCTTTCGATAGTATATCTAATCTTACTGATAACAGGGCATACATTCGTTCTTATACTGATTCACAAGTACAAGACATTTATTCTTTAATACAAGATGCACCATTATTCAATGCCCAAGGCAGTTCAGTTACGCAACAAATCAAACAGCTTGAGTTCATCACACGTCGAGCACTGAGCCAACGCCTGCACGCATCTACACTTATACAGTACCACAAAGTGCAGAGGATTCCTCGAGGCTTACGTTTACCCATTAAGCCACTCTTGTATAAATTATAATTTAATAAGGCTTTCATGGAAAAATGGCAAGCAGTGCTCAACAAGTGTTCGCTAGACCTCATCTTACTACTAATCGAAGAGTTGTCTAAAACTATAAATGATTTAGAAGAAGAGATTCACATCATCAAGACTGATTTATCTAGCAGATGTGAAACAGAATTTTGGCAAGCTACTTTAGAAGATCTGAACAAAAAACTTGAGAGTTACGGCAAGGATATACAAGAACGAAAGTTAAGGAAATTTAGACGTGACACTATTGATTACAAGCTAAACGAGGTCTATACCTGGGCTGAGGTATATGCTAGACGTCGCCCCTATCAGAAACGAAATACTTCATCTCAAGAATCAATAGTGGCAGATGAAGATCTTGATCCATCAAGACCACCAGTTGCCATGCCGACTGAACCTAGTACGTCTAGCTCTAAGGAAGGAACCGGTTCTTCTGCCAAACAGGCTCAACCTGTGCTTACTCAATCTGGTCCTTTTTTAGAGAAGGGCAAAGCAGAAGGAAGACCACCAGATTTAAAAAAACAAGGAGGAGCAAGAGAAAAAGAACAGGAACAGGAGGCCAGGAACTTGAGAAGCAAAGGGAAAATCTCGTAATCAATATATCATCTCGAGACCTTTCTGCAGCACAAATCAACGTCTTGAACAAAGGAACAACTTTCGTTCCGATTTATTACACTAATCAGCTGGAATTGGAAGTATCCACTTTCAAATTCATGCGGAATCTGAGGTTACAGCATTTTTTTAATAACGTTGTTCCCATTTTAGAGGACACTTCATTGTTCTCACAAGAAGCAGATCCTGAACTTCAATCCTTCAAACCAAAAAGTGTGTTTATGGCACCTGTTTCACACAAGGTACTTGATACCTTCGAAAATTTAATCAGACATGATTTTGCTCAGTTAAATTTGCATCCTCAAGCCCACCCTAATCTGAAGAAGGACGAACTTAACATCTTGAAAAATTTGAGCAATGATGAAACTATTACTTTCCAAATGGCTGACAAGGGTGGCGCCCTTGTAATTATGGACACCAGTTTCGATGAGCAAAAAGTCTTAGAACACTTATCGGACAGTACAACGTACATTAAGCTTGATTTTGATCTAACTGCAATGATAATGGACACTTACATTCAAATTTTGGATCACGCTGACAGTATATCTTGGATTAATACCAATCTATGCAGTTTTTTGACTGTGGCACACCCGAGGAGACCAAAGCTGTACATGCTTCCCAAAATCCATAAGAGCCTAAACAATCCTCCCTTCCGGCCAATTGTCTCCGGTTGCGACTCCATTTTTGCGCCCGCTGGACGTTTGATTGATCACTTTCTTCAAAAATTTGTACAAACTTGGCAAAGTTACATCAAGGATACCACCCATTTTCTTAATCGTCTTCATTCAGTACAAGAATCATTTTCATCATCTTGGCTTATGTGCACAATAGATGTAACTTGTTTGTACACTTCGATTCCATTAAAAAGATGGAATAGATGCTTGTGAATGGGCACTGTTGCAGTTACCTGATGTCGGATTGAACAAAGTTTTCTTACTGGAGCTTTTAACATTTTGTCTTCAATACAGCTACTTACAATGGAAAAACGATTTCTATCTGCAAGTCAGCGGAGCCTCAATGGGCTTTTCGGGGGCTCCTTCTTTTGCCAATACTTTCATGTCCCATTTTGAAAATTAACACATTTTTAAAGATGAGAGTTGGAGACGTAACTTAGTATTCTATGTCCGGTTCATCGATGACATTTTTTTGATTTGGAAGGAGTCCAGTGAAATGTTGGAGACACTCATCATTGAACCGAACAGGAAACATTAGAGGATCAAATTCACACACACATTGAGTTATGAGTGCATTCCTTATTTAGATGTTTTGATACATAAAGGCAACAACTGTTTTGACACCTCTGTGTACACGAAACCCACAGACAAGAATAATCTACTGTTCTCCAGTTTTCATCCTCCCAAATTACTGCAAAATCTACCATATTCACAAATGCTCAGGATTAAGCGAATTACCTCAGATACGGAGAAACTTGCAGATAAATTGGGTGATCAGACAAACAAATTCAAACAACGAGGTTATCCCTAGACAGTAGTACTGGCGGCCATCACCAAGACAGAGCTACAAGATAGGAACGATTTATTGAAAAACAAAAATAGGAGCGAGAAGCCCAAACATGTTTTTATCAGCAAGTTCTCGACAAGATCCAATGTCATCAAAAATATCATCAAATCCAGATGGGAAATACTTAAACAAGAACCAGATTTCAAGGGACTCTTCATGGATCCACCACTGTTCGCATACACTCGCAGTAAACATTTGAAAGAATTATTGACAACGACAGCAATTCAACAACAGGCACACCGTGGCATGCGCAAATGCTACAATTGTGTTCACTGCAACAATGTGATTGAAGGCAATGTCATTCTACACCCACATTCTGGGAAGAACATTGAACTCAGACACAATGGGGATTGTAACTCTAACAATGTGATTTACACCATTAAATGTCCCTGCGGACTACTATACGTAGGTAAAACTACACGTAAAGTTAAAGTCCGGATAACGGAACATAAGAGTACTATTCGCAATCAAAGCACAAAGACATACTTTACAACACATTGGTTAGAATCACATCATTCAAATGCCCAATTACGATTTACTATTCTAGAAATAGTAGCAGTCAAAGTCAGTCAGGATAACAAAACTTTTATCACAGAGGGAAGGTTGGTGGAGCAAGCATTTACAGACACTAACCCCTGGGGGGCTCAATGACAGAATAGAACTCCTATGTTTTCTCTAGAGATGTCGTATCTATACCATCATTTATGTCATCAGGCTTTGTCCTCAGTACATTGTATGTGTGATGTTTACTTTAGTCAATAACTTCTCTCTTCTATCAGCTTCATCACCACTATTTCATTTCACCACATTTGATTCACATTTTTCTGGGTGACACCAGATGCATTTAGTATTTTGTTGGTAAGGCACGTTGTCGTTTTTCTCGTTCTCAGTGATTTTTTGGTGTCAGTTTTTTCTTGGCCTTACTTGGTACGTATTGATACAGAATTTTACCTTTTTCTTCACCTGATGTTCACTTTTTCAGTTTTTAATTGTGTTTTACATGTTCACACCTCCTTTCAATCTGTGCAGCAATGTACACCATCATTTAGTCTCATCTGCACACTCCAAGATGGCGACTACAGTTAGTCCGTTTTCGATGTCTCACACAGTGATTTCCACCGGCGTCCACTAGGCAGTTCACACGCTTCGCGTTTGGAATGGCGGTGGCGTCTTTTATCCAAGACTGGCGAATCCTGTCAGGTTAGTTCCACAGGTTAGTAGCACCCTTATGTTTACCGCTGTTGTGCCCTGAGTCGATACCCATGTGAGACTCGTTTTTACACTCTTCACAGATTTGCTCATTGAGCTGAGCGAACACTCTCTACAGTTGCCCGAGTTTTCGTTTCCGTCAACTGGAGCATGTTGTGTCTCTCTAACCTCCAGGTAAACATTTAATTTGGGGCTCATCATAAACCCACTTTTGCCACGCCTCCAGAGTATTTTACTCATACTGGTTCACATTATTGCCATTTCAGTGATGACGTGCTTTTGACTGCATTTTAAATACATCAGACGCTTCAGGCACAGCAATTCAGTAAGTCAGGCACGTTGATATGGTCTGTGTTCTTTTCTTTACTGTGTTTCCCAAACACATAGCTTTTATACATCTTTTGCAGCAACGTAGTATTTTTATCAATAGACTCCAAAGTCCTCCAGTCTTAGGATTCGTTTAGCTGCATTCAGTCCCCTTCACTCAGCCTAGTACACCAGTGAGTCTTTTTTCTTGATACACACCTAAGTCCCTTCACTTGCTCTGGTATTTCAGCACGGTAATTTCTTTCATGTGTTATGGTGATGGTCTGTTTGTCAGTATCACAGGAATGTTTTTCTTGTCGTTTCCAATTTCGGCGTGAGGACTAAGGCTCTATTTTCCACTTGGTGTTGGTTCAATCAATTGATCGTTATTGACTAGTAAACAGCCATACTAGTAACTTTTTCCATATGCTGTAACTGAACCCCGGACATTGTATATATCTAGTGTATATATATTTTTTGATTGATTTCCATGTAGTACTATGTCAATGTTTATTATTCTTTTTTTCCCAACAGTTCCCCTGAAGAAGGGATACTCTCGAAATGCATTGGGCATCAGGGCATTACTGAGTGTGTAGTACATCATTTGCAATTTGTATGCAGCATAATTGTTTTAGCAATTATTTGTTAGATTGATAAAGTTTCGCAACTTGTTGAAATGTTTGTATGAAAAGTTTAATACAAACTGTTTTGCCAATTTCTGTTCTCTGAGTAATGATTGCTTCTATGTCAAACACAGATTCTTGGTATAAGCACAAACTATGTGATGTATATTTTTGTCTAATTGTCTAGCAAGAGCACAGTACATACTTTAACACAGCAGTAATGTAATGTAATGTAATGTAAAGTGCACTTTTATAGCGCTGCTACCACTCCAGGGATTTGGCCCTACTCATTCCCACCAACTCCATCGGAGCGTGAGGGTGCGCCCCCCGAGGCAGAGAACACAGGCTCCACAAGCAGTGGCGAACCACAGCATTCCCCCGACGACCCGATTGGCAGCTGGGACAGGGAGGAACACCAGGCCTGCATTGCCCACCCCCTGCGTGCCCACAGCGTCGGTTGGCCAACTCTCTCCACCATGGCGACCATTCCGCCCATCGAACCGTTCGTCGTCGATGGGGCCCCTGCGTCCCTGGCCCCTAGGTAGAAGGACTGGACAGAGAGGCTGCAGTTTTACTTTGAGGGTGCTGGTACAGCGAGAGAAAGGCGCAGAGCACTTCTTCTACATCTTGGTGGGAAGGACATTCATCGGATTTACAAGACCCTGGTGGAAGCCACCCCTCACACCTATGTCACGCTTCTCAACGCGCTCAACGCACATTTTGAGCCAATGGCCAGTAAGGACTACGAGCGTTTCATTTTCAGGCAGGCGCGACAGGAAGCGGAAGAATCCCTCGACGCATTCCATGGTCGTCTGAAGGAACTGGCGAGCACATGCGGTTTCCGCGACGAGCAAGAAGAAATTCGCGGCCAGATCATTCAAGGCTGCTACTCCTCCAACCTGAGGGTGAAGATCCTCCAAGAGGATGGCAAGCCATTAGCAGACATTTTAAAGCTAGGCCGTTCTAAAGAGCTATCCTAGGCGAGAGCGTCTCACATGGAAGCAGCGCTCCACAGACCAATCAAGACGGAGCAAGTTAATGTGGCTGAGCAAATCAATGTCGTACGGCCAAAGCAACGCCCCTTTGGGAGAGGAAGACCACCAGAACGTCGAAAAGAATGCGGATACTGTGGAGGCGCGCCACACAGGGCACAAGACTGCCCAGCGCGCGGGAGAAAATGCGGGTCATGCGGGCGCATGAACCATTTCGCATCAGTGTGCAGATCCTCCAAGCAAAAGCCCGAAGCCGCCCATGCCGTAAGGGAGGACCCTGAGAGTGAGGACATGGACGACGACGCTAACAGCTATCCGGTCCACTATGTGTTTGCCATAGACCAGCCGCAAAGGAAGAAACGGCGGCTCCCGAAGTGCAGAATAATGATACAGCACCAAGAGGTGAGAGCAACGATCGACACAGGAGCCTCGATCGAACTCATGGCGGCAAACGTCTACAACCAGTTGCGAGAAAAACCGGTGCTGAAAGCAGCCAAGATCAGAGTCTTTGCCTATGGACAAAAAACACCAATACCGCTAATTGGGTGCTTCCAAACGGAGATACAGCACCAAGACAAGAAGACACCGCCAACCATCTACGTCACCAAAGAAGGCAGTGGGATGCGACTCAGCGGCCAAACAGCCGAAGAACTCCACCTGATATCCTTCGCAATGGCATCCTGGAGGAAGAACTGGACACGATCCTCGAGGAATTTGAAGACTCCTTCCAGGGCATTGGATGCCTCAGAGGAAAAGAAGTCTCTCTACACATCGACCGGTCCATTCAGCCCGTAGCCCTCCGGCATCGTCGAATAGCATTCCACCTAAGGAAAAAAGTGGAACAAGAACTGGAGACCCTCGAGAAACAAGGTATAATAGAGAAGGTCAGCGGGCCCACCCCGTGGGTGTCGCCGATTGTGGTAGCGCGAAAACCCAAACAGCCAGGGCAGGTCCGCATCTGTGTTGACATGCGCCTGCCCAACGCAGCAGTAAAGAGGGAGCGACACTTAACACCCACAATAGACGATATCCTGGGAGAACTCAATGGAGCGAAGTGGTTCTCCAAAATGGACCTAAGATCAGGGTATCATCAGCTGCCCCTACACCCGGACTCCTGATACATTACCACTTTCTCCACTCACGTAGGACTCCGGCGCTATCGACAACTTAATTTCGGGATATCAAGTGCAGCGGAAGTCTTCCAAAACACGATTCGGGAGGTCCTGAGCGGACTCACAGGAGTCCTGAACGTCAGCGACGATCTGCTGATATACGCTAACACTGTGGAGGAACATCACCAGAGGCTCAGAAGCGTTTTGCAAAGGATTAAGGAGTCAGGCCTCACGCTGCATCGAGAAAAATGTCAGTTCAGTTGAACAAAATCAGCTTCTTCGGATACACCTTCTCCGACAAGGGAGTGGCCCCCGACCCGGAAAAGGTGAGAGATGTGCAGGCAGCCCCCGCGCCGACAAACACATCGGAGGTTCGGAGCTTCCTCGGGATGGTGAATTTCTGCGGGCGGTTCATCCCAGACCTATCCAACCTCACCAGGCCACTACGGGAGCTCACCAAGTCCACTACCCCCTGGCAGTGGGGAGAAGAGCAGGAGCTGGCATTCCAGAACACCAAGGCGGCTTTGTCAGCTAACACGACCCTATCCTACTTCGACCCTGCCAAAGCAACCAATATAGCTGTGGACGCCAGCCCGTACGGATTAGGAGCGGTGCTTACACAGAGCCAAGGTGGAGAAAACTGGGCACCCATGGCCTTTGCAAGCCGGTCGCTGACCGAAACCGAACAACGCTATTCTCAGATTGAGAGAGAGGCGATCGCAATCCACTGAGCCTGCAGGCACTTCCATGTATACGTCTATAGACATCCGTTCACTGTCTCCACCGATTATAAGCCTCTACTTCCACTGTTCAGAGTATCAGTATCCAAACCTCCACCCAGAATCGAGAAGTGGATCCTTCAACTTCAAGAGTATGATTACAAGCTGGAATTCAAGCCCGGTGCAACAAACCCGGCTGATTACCTCTCCAGGCATCCCAGGGCAGCAACTAACCAGGAAAAAGAAGTTGCCGAGGAAACAGAGGAATACGTGAGAATAATACTAGAGCGATCACGACCACTACCAATGGGCATCGACATGATCGTAGAGGCGACTCGCGGTGATGAAGTTCTCCAGCTAGTAGCAAACGCCCTGCGACAAAACGACTGGAAGACACTTCAGGCGTCACTAAGCAAGAGGACACCCGAAGCTAAGCGTGCCCTAGAAACCATCCTCAAGATAAAGGATGAACTATCAGTGGACAGCCAAGGATGCCTCCTCAGAGGACCGCGAATCGTGATGCCAACAAGTCTGACCCGACAAGCAATTGAACTAGCTCACCATGGCCACCAGGGAATGGTGAAGACAAAAAGTAGACTCATGGCAAAGGTGTGGTTTCCGGAAATGGATACAAGAGTTGAGCAGATGGTCAAGGGGTGCCGCTGGTGCCAAGTGGCAGGACCACCCGAGTCACCACCCCCGGTAATCACCGAAGACAACCTGGAAAAACCCTGGGAACAAGTGAGTGCCGATTTTGGACACCTCCCGGATGGCCGCTACATGCTCGTTGTCATCGACGATCTTACCAAGTATCCGGAAGTGGAGATAATAACCTCACTGGCTGCCAAAGAAGTAATTGCAAAATTCGAAAAAATCATTGCCACCCATGGCATTTTCGAACAAGTTCAGACCGACAACGGACCGCCATTCCAAGGTCAAGAGTTCGCCGACTATCTCCAGGAATGGGGTATCCAGCACCGGAAGGTGACCCCCAGATGGCCTCAAGCTAACGGAGAGGTAGAGAGGTTTATGCGGACCCTCAACAAAGTCATCCGGATCGCCCACGCTAAAGAAGCACCGCTGGAGAAAGCTATATACACATTCCTGAGGGAATACCGACTCACGCCCCACCGCACAACCACAGCCGCCCCGGGGCCATCGGCAATGGGTAGAATAGTCAGAGACACTATACCCCATCATCATACCTGGACCCCAATCAAAGCGAACCCCCGGCAAACCCTGCTCAACAGGAAGCGCTCAAATGACTATGCCAGCTTCAGACGCCGAGCCAAGGAATCGTCCATCTGGGAAAGAGATCAGGTCTATGTGAGAGACAGATACCCAGGGAGCAAGTTCAGGCTTCCGTTCGGTCCCAGACCCTGGACAGTCACACGCCGGTCCGGCACGATGGTAACTGCCCAACGCAACGGAGAAACTGTCAGACGTAATGTATCCTTTTTCAAGCGAGCCGCCGCTCCATCCGAAGATCCATCCAGTCAGGATCCGAACAGAGCAACGCCAGGCCCCACAGCATGCGACCCCAGTACCCCGGAGGTTGAACACGGAAGCACCGCGGACCGATCGGCGGTGAACTCACCGGCTTCTGGGATGCCCAGTGCTGTTAGCCCCCACCTGTCCGGGGATGGGCTGTCGCCAACCCTAGCCCGACAGGACGTTCCACGGAGAGTCCTATTTTGAGGAGAGGCCGCAGGCTATGGGCTGAGAAGAAACCCAGCCCCCTCCTCGCAGCTGGCGGACTTTGCAGTAGGCTGAGACTGAGACACCTGATCACCAGACTGGTAACGGGCCGGCCGGCCATTTTTGGTTTTTCCCTATCCAGATGAACCGTAGTGACTTTTAAAAGATTATCTGTTGTGGTTTCTTTTGTTTTTAATAAAGGTTGAAAGGAGTGTAATGTTTGGAGACTGCAGGATTGCAGTCTAGTTGTTGCGCACGCAGCCGTGCGCTCGCACGGACGTGATACGTCACGCCCGCGCGATGTATAAATAAAGGAGGCGTGGTCATGGAGTTAGTCCGGACCACGCGGAAAGCATCAAGTGTCCCGGGCCCCATTATTGCGCGCAGCTGCGATGGCGCTGCGCAACTAGTAGAGCGGGCCCGACACAATGGAAGCTTCCGCTGATCCCCCAGCTTTTCCCACCCACAATCTGCAGTCTCCAGTGAAACATAGCGTGGGCTGGGGAGGGAAGGCTGGACCAATTGGGGCCTACGGAGAAACCCTCACGGCGGCGGGAGTGCAACCAAAGTCGCGAGGCGAAAAGCCTGCAAAAATGCTGCGCTGCAATTAGGTGCATTATTGAAAGATGCAAACCGCCCAATTGAAGAGCAAGGGGTGGGCAAACAAGGAATGGTAAAGGGGGGGGGGGGGCATGGGCCTCCCTGGACCACACAACTGTCTTTGCCAGAGAAACCCACCCACTCACATCAGAATACGGCAGTCACAGACGTGAAAGCAGTGGGAGAGGGCAAAGCGGCGGCAGCACAGAAAGGTACCCACGGAAAAGAGTAACTTGGATAGAACAGCAGCTCCAGCTGTGTCCTTGGGATGCCTCATGGCAGGGGCATGGGTGAGCAGGTAACAGCACACACAGACAGCAAGAATAGAAGGTCTGCTCAGACAGTATTCTTGGGATGCCACACAGCAGGGGCATGAAGAGCAGGCGAGTGGTCAGCAAGGGACCAGGGCAAATACAACGGCCCTTGCAGCCTGGGCCAGGTCTGATAGCACTAATCTTTCCCTTGCTACCGACTTCGTGGGAGGCTATCAGCCAGAAATGGAAACAAAACAAGAGAGGACAATATTACTAACAGATGTGAAGTACGACAAGAAAATAGGGGTTGCGAATTACCAACCAATATGTTGTGAAATGTATGATCCATGTTGTGTTTTTGTAAAATAAACTGCAGACTTTATACACCATAAACTTGTGTCCTACGAATGATGTGAATGAAAGGGGGTGTAGAGAATGGGTCATGGAAAAGAGAAGGGGAGAGAACTCCCAAGCCTCTCTCCTCATTGGCTCCACACATCAAACCTTGAGACTCCGATGCCAGTGCAATTCCACCACGCCCCCTGCCCTCAAAATACAGTACCTGCAGGGACGACAACCCAACCCACAGAAGTTACATCAGTTCTGCCATCACTGGTCCCCAAGGAAAGCTCTTTTTCATCTGCCATTTCTCCTTAGGGCCAGACTTATTAACCGTATAAACTTTAATACCATAACAAATTTGTGTGTAATATATGAAGCAAATGTAGTCTAACACAAGTATTTTAATATAGCAACTGACTATAATTTGTTTTATTAACGACCTTAAATGTACTAATACAACCCCTTAACAACTTCACTAACTGAAGGTGCACCAAACACAGCCTCTAAAAAGTGACCAAAAAACTCTGCTGCGCTACGCGGTGTCCTGCAAACGGCAGAGTGCGCTATGTTGCACCGTACGCACTGATTTTTAGTGCCGGGTGTATGTCCTGTGCTGTAAAATCAGCACGAACAGCACCACGTGCAGTGCAAGAGGACGATGCTTCTTTCTGCCACTTGAGTTGATGCTTGGCAACTTAACAGTAGTAAGTGCGAACGAGGAAAAAATTCCGCTCCGCAGAGTTTAAAAAAAAAAAATGTTTTTGTTTTAAACACCTTTATTAAAGTGGACCAAGTTATACACAGCTTTACGCCTACAACCCTCCGGGCCGGCGATGCGACAATGATGTAATAGTGCATACAGACCATAACACCGTACTTGTGAAGTACACAGCCCTATGCCGTCAACCCGGGGGTACGGCGGCGCAACATCACCTTATCATGGGTTGACCCCCCATGAACTACTGTCCACACTATGACGATGTATCTGAGTGTATCTCCACGCTCATGGAAGGAATTATACGTAGGTCGTATGCCGTGAAACTGGGAATGTAGGTGCATTTTGCGTTTTATCCCCCCTCCCCCTCCTACGGAAACTTGCCTCCCCCCCACAAACAGAAATAAGTAGGAAACTCCCCTTGAACTCCCCCTACCCCTCCCCCCTCTCGTAGTATCCCGCCCGTGCGCTGCTCCGGCTGCTACTGAATTTGCCATATGTTAGTCTTTGTGTTGGTGTCCCCTTCTCTCGCCCCTAGTGTAGCTCCCATCTGTAGGCCCGGGAACGTATCCACCTGTCCCTTCGTGTGACCACCCCTCTATACTAGCGTGCGCTCCTCGCCCCACGACAGCCAGGCTTCAATACTCCACCCAGCCGTCGCCCCGTCTCTCCTGTCCCCGTAACTTCGTTCTCGACTAAGGTCCTGCGGCGGAGGTATATCAGTGTCGTTTATTGTGTATCCCCTTCCCCCTACCGCTGCGCATCCCCCGTGTCCCCCCTAGTGGTCCTGAAGATGTTGTATAATCCCCAGAAGTTCTTAGGTCTGCTAGTGGGGGGGAGGAGTTCGCTGTAGTGTTCCGCCTGTGTGCAGCAGTATACCATGTCCCTGGCCCATCGCTTTTTTGTTGGGGTCGGGCCCCTCATCCAGCACTGCGCCACTGTACGCCTCGCCAACAGTAGACCCATGTCCGCCAACCTTCTACATGCTACCGGCAGGGGTTTCGAATAGCCCAGCAGGGCTATCGCCGGATCTATCGGCAGTTCATGTTCGAGTATCTCGCTTAATTCTGAAATAACCGCCACCCAGAATTCATATATCTTGCGGCAGCCCCACGCCATATGTAGGAAGTCTGCCACCGGAGCGTGGCAGCGCTCGCATTCAGGGGATTGTCTAAGGCCATATCGATGCAGGCGTTCCGGAGTATAATAAACTCTTTGCAGGAATTTTAAGTGGCGACCATTCAGGGATACCTTCCTAGTGTTGGCACAACAATACGCCCACATCGAATCATCTATTTCCATCTCGAGGTCGATTTGCCAAGCCAGTCGGGCCCTGGAAGGCTCCTGCGCTCTGTATGACACACTGCTCTTGTAGAGATGTGTCGTCAAATGTCGTGGGGACGCCGTCACTATGACGTATGAGAGTTCTGGGATGTCCGGTGGTTCAGCTAGATCCGGGCCCAGGACGTCTCTCATGGCACTCCGAAGTCGGTGGAACTGGAACCGCTGCAACAGGTTCGGGTCCTCTGCGCCCTGTGCCACCTGGTCCCACGTTTTTACCTTGCCATCCTCAAATAGGTCCCCCGCTGACTTAAGCCCCAGTTTTTGCAGCGCTCTGAGTACGTTCCTGTCCCCAATAGGAGCCAGCCACTCCACCGCCATCGCAGGGGAGTATAGTAGCACTTCTTCCCTCGCCTGCAGCAAGGCATTCCAGGCGTGTTTCGTAGCCGTGATCGAGTCCAAAACGCCCACTCTACGGTCAACCGGGGTACAGATCGTGGCCGGAAGTGGAAGCGGTTCCGCAAAAAGTCGCTCCATCCGTACGTGCGGGATGTTACCATCACCATGGATCCATGTGTGCAGGTGTGCCGCCTGGGCCACTCTATAATACCTCTCCAGATCCGGCGCACCCAGGCCACCTAATTCACACGGGAGTGAAAGAGTGCTCCACCGGACCCGCGGTTGTCTGCCCCCCCAAGCCAAACGGATCATGAGTTTCGTTAGGTTTCGAAAGAAGGCCTTCGAAAGAATGATGGGCAGAGTGTTGAACAGGAATAGAAAACGCGGGAGAATCACCATCTTCATGATGGCTACGCGGCCCATCAAGGAAAGCGGGAGCTTACACCATCTGTCCACGTCGTCCTCACACGTACTGAAAGCCACCCCGTAGTTTTCATTGAAAAGTACCTCTGGATCAGTGTGTATCATTATGCCAAGATACCGTACCGGGTCCGCCGACCATCGTAACGGATATTCCATGTCGAATCGATCCATCACTGGGGTCAAGGGAAACGCCACCGATTTCTCCTAATTGACCTTTAGGCCTGAAAGGGCTCCAAAGCGCACTACCTCGCGGAGAACCAGCGAAAGGTTGTATTCCGGATGCCGTACATATAGTAGCGTGTCATCCGCGTACGTTGAGATAACTATTTTGTAGGACGGAAAGCTAACTCCCCTGTGCCAATGATACTCTCGCAGCGCGCACGCGAGCAGTTCAGCCACGAGAGCGTATAACAGCGGAGACAGGGGGCAGCCCTGCCTCATGCCTCTGCTAATGGGGAAGGGGTTCGAGACCTGATCTCCTAGTCGTACCCTAGCCACTGGCCGCCAGAACAGTGCGCCGATCATTTGTAAAAACTGCTCCCCCAACCCCATACGGCGCAACACCTTCAGCATGAATGGCCATTCGACAGAATCGAACGCCTTTTCCATGTCCAGGAAGATGGCGACGGCCTTCGCATCCTGACGCACATGTTGCATGGTACCTAGCACCATGCGTATATTATAGGACAAGTTCCGTCCTGGTACAAAACCGGACTGCTCCGGAGCAACCACCTCCGGCGCGATCAGGGACAGTCAGGCGGCCAGGACTTTGGCGTAAAGTTTAGCGTCGACATTCAAGAGCGATATCGGTCTGTATGAACTGCAGACACCGGGGGGTTTACCCGGCTTCAGTATAGTAACCAGGAGGGCTTCCCTTATTGTGCCGGGCATGCTACCTTCCTCGCATATCTCGTCGTACAGGGACAAAAGGTGTGGAATAAGTTTGTCCTTGAAGGCCTTATAAAAGCCGACTGTCCGGCCATCGATCCCTGGAGCGCTGTGTGCTCTCATGGTAGACAGGGCCTCCAAGAGCTCGTCAGCCTGTATAGGCGACCTAAGAAACTCCCTATCCGACTGCGCTAAGAATGGTAGTTGAATATGCTCTAGATAATCGTCCATGTCCGCCTCCAGATCGTACGTTTTGGTAGTGTACAGGTCAGAGTAGTAGTCCCGAAATGTAGAGAGAATGTCCTCTTCGGACGTGACCGTGCCCCCTCCCGAGGCCTTGAGTTCCGTCAGTCTGGGGGTTTGCTTATCTTCCCGTATTATTCTGGCTAGCAGGGAACTCGGGCGTTCGCTCTCGCCGTATGTTCTCGCCGAGGCGTATTTCCCCATATAACAGACCTCCCTGTCCGCTTCTTCGTTGAATTCTGAGATTAGGGATCTCAGCCTGTCAGCCACCGTGGGGTCCGAGTCAGTCAAAAGTTTCAACTCTAAATCCGCCAGTTGAGACTCCAATGTACGGAGACGCTGACGTATATCCTTCAGAACACTGGAGTGTTTGGACATGGCTACTCCGCGAATGAAGACCTTGAATGCCTCCCAGACCGTGTGAAAGTTGTCCACTGAGCCCAGGTTCTTCTCAAAGAAGAGATCTATCTCCTCCGCCAGTTCCCCTCTAAAGGTATCATCCAAAAGGGCATATGGCGGGAAGCGCCAGGTGAACGGGGGAATCCTGCGATTCGGCGTCGCAATAACCAGTAATATTGGCGAGTGGTCCGACAACGTTCGCGTGAGTACAGTGCATTCTACGATCTTGCTGGTGATGGAATGAGAGGCCAACCAATAGTCGATCCTAGTATGAATGTCATGGAAGGAGGAGTAGTGTGTAAACCCACCTCTGCCTGCATTCCTGCTTCTCCACACATCCACTAGATCTAATGTCAGCAGTTCTGCTTGTAGGGTTACCGCCGCCGCAGCTGGCCTACGCGCAGGACCAGAAGACCTATCCAGCCCTGGGTCGAGCACTAGGTTAAAATCACCGCCCCAGAGCATGTGTGCTGAAGCATAGGTCCTACAACTGAGTGCCAGCCGGGAGTAGGAGTCAGGGGAATCATAGTTCAGGCCATATATATTCACTACAATGAGATCATGTCCCTTACCCTCGCATCTCGAAATTAAATAACGGCCCTCGGGATCCGCCTGAAGCAGTCGTATAGTTAGGTTAGATCGCGGATTCACCCATGTTAAGACACCCCTAGAATGTGTGGTGTAGCCCGCCACTGTGGAGGTCCCCTGTAGGCCCCTGTGCTGTAGCATTTTGCTGGTGAGCGGTAAATGTGTTTCCTGAATGAGCGCAATATCTATATGATGTCTCTGCAGATAATGGAGTACTTTCCTTAGCTTCCTGTGGTCGTTAAGCCCCCTAACATTCCAGGTCAACACCCTTAAGGAATCAGGAGGATTATCCAAGTTCATCACCCGGGCACTAGCCATCGGAGCCAGCTGAGGTCATACAGTAGTACAATGTCGCTATGACACCAACATCACTCAAATCATCCAGAGGGTACAGCGCACAAGTCAAAAATAGCCCCTTTCCTCCCTCACCTCCCTCCCCACCCCTCCCCCCGGAACATCAACTTTCCAAACATCACCCTCCAACCCCCCGCCCACAGCAGACCCACCCCAACCCGGTCCGGCAGTGTATCCCCCACCCCACTCCCCAGAGCACCCACCCCAACTGAAGTCAACCAACAAACCAATACGCTGAACGCGCGGGGGCCCATGTAGCCAAATGTCATAGTCTCAACCTAAGTCTCAGAGCTCATGTCAGCCTTTCTACCCGCTCCCGCCATGCATAGGAACCCTAATTAGTGCGACGTTCTACAAATTAACAATAGCCATTATCACATCGCCCCCGTGCGGGACCCGCCCATGACCTTGACCGGCAAATTGTCCCAGGTCCAGTTTCCGCACCCCTTGATGTCCACGGAAAAGTCCCATGTAGTATGCCCCTGCTGGTGTCAGGACTGGAGTCGCGTGGAACGCGAAACCAGGGTAGCCCCCCTCCCAGTCCGCCCCCCCACCCCTCCACATCACTTATCTGTGCAGCTGGCAGTCCTCAGAAAGAGCATCGTGAGATTCTTCACCCCGCCTGGAGACGGCCACAATGAGAATAGTCCATGATCCCGCTTGCCATCCACCCAGCGAGTCGCGGGGTGCCCCAAACCAGAGAGATTCAGTCCTGATCGTCCAGTCGGCTGTCGCCATCACCGTTCTCGTGGTTCCTGTCCGAGCTCTCTTTCGCTTCCCTTGACCATCGTTTCATTGCTTGTTGCAGCGCTTTGGAATCCGTGAAAATATGAGAGTGGCCTCCTTTGTTGACTCGTAATTTGGCCGGATACAGTAGCGCGTAGTCCAAACCCATCTCCCTCAGACGTTTCTTGTGTGGTATGAACTGCTTCCGCTCCTCTTGTACCTTAGCTGTAAAGTCTGGGTACAGTGATATAGCCGACCCCTCATACTGCAGGTTCTGTTTCGTGCGTGCCAGGCGAAGAGCAGTGTCTCTGTCCCTGTAGTTGAGAAGTTTCACTATGACAGGGCGTGGAGGCGCGCCCGGCTGCGGCTTGGGCGCCAGCGATCGATGTGCTCTCTCCACTGTAAACATATTTGAGAATACTCCGTCCCCCAGAAGTGTCACTAGAAGCTGTTCCACAAAGCGCTCCATAGGGCCCGTCGCCGTAGACTCCAGAAGGCCCGTGATGCACAGGTTACAGCGCCGGGATCGCGCTTCCAAATCCTCCGTTTTGTCTTGCAATGTTCGCATCATCCGTTTCATCTTTTTCTGCGCCGTGTCCAGGTCAGTTTGCGCCTCCTCCACCTCCGTCATTCTGCGTTCGGCCATATCATGCCTCTCAGCATGCTTGTCCAGCCTCTCCGCCATTTGATCCATTCTGTAGGACATTGCGTCGATCTTGGACCCCAGGGCCAATATGCTGGTCTGAATGCCCTGCTCCATGGAGAGAAGCATAGTTTTCAGGTCTGAGTCCACGCTCGGAGCCTCCACCACTCGCTCCGTTGAGGCGCCCTCCGCAGCCGGGCTCTGTTGCAATAGACGCTTCTGCGAGAATGGGAGCTTACTTTGGGTCCTGTCTCCTTTCCCCATTATGCCGCCACTCGCTCCCAGGGATCACTCAAGAACGCAGGGGCGCCGGGGTGGGCCTCAGGTCAGATCTTCACCAGACTCAGGCGCTCGCAGTGTGCCCTACCTCTCGCACCACCCCCCGATTGGGGTCCTGTAGTATAGCTGGCCGTCGGTGTAGGGGCGTTGGCCGGAGAAAGGATCAAACCAGGCTCACCCCTGGCGGGCGAGTCGGAATGCTTGAGGTTTCCGTCGGTCAGGTGGCCGTCCTCCTGGAAGTCAGTGGCCACTTTCTCACCCAGGAGCAATTGCAGTAGCCTCCTCGAGTTCTCCCCGCTCCTCCGGCCCAGCAGGCGCCGTGTGTAGGAAGGGTGTGAAAATAGCGCAAAGGGCAGCTCCTCGCCCCGCGCGAGTCCTGCAGGGGAGTAGCACCCAAACTCTCTGACCCCTCAATGTGGATCGTTAGGAGGCCCCCGGGGTCCCTCTACATCTGGCACTCCTCAGCGTGATCCCCGGAAGGGGGGGGGGGCCGTAGCACCTCCTCGCCCCTTATCAGTGTCCTCGGAGGGGGGGCGAATCCCCCGGGCCTCGCCTCGCTGTGTATAGTCGCGGGAGGGCCGGGGGGGCGGTCAACCCCGGCAGGCACCCCTTCTGCCAAGTCTATGCTCTTGGGAGGGGCCGGGGCCGCTGGACCGATACATTCACTGCGGCTACGGCCGCACGTTCTAGCACGTCACCTGGGTGCTCCCAAAATTGAGCCTGTGGTCTTGCGGCCCTGCTTCGGCGGGGTGCCGCGGTCCCGCTCACCCGCCTCCGTCGGGCCGTCCGCCCGCTCCACACACCTCGGGCAGGTCACGAGCGCCGGGGCCAGTCCTCGGATGTCGCGAAACCAGGATAATTAAGGATATTGTGGTTCATGCACGCGGAGCTGCGGGATTAAGCGGCCATTACGCTTGCCGGCTAGCTCCGCCCCCTCCACTCCGCAGAGTTTTTGGGAACGCCACGTGCTACGCGGAGTGGGAAAAACTCCACAAACTCTGCGAGCGGAGCGTGATTTCATACCCAGGCCTAATCATGTGCCCTCCACAGGCACCAAACTCAATTAAAAAATACCCAACTAAAACAAAACTCAGAGACACAAAACACAACAAGGATAATATAACCTATATTCTAAAGAGCACACATAATGTACAAACATCACAGATACAAACTACGAACACAGCACCAAAGGACATAAGGTGGCAGTATACCGCTCTCAAACAGCACCAAACATACCCAGAATGCTCCAGCTTGTGCACTATCTCTTGAACGGAATGTTATGCAATGTGATTATTGTGATTTATCAAGAGGCTAAACTATCATAGCCCACCAATGTAATCTAAACTGACAGGTCCGCAAATACAACGTAACCAGATGCAGCAACTGAACTGTCCCAGGCAAGCACTCGCCAAAGAGATGACACGCGAACAACATTGAACACAGCCAGAATCCGTCAACACATTCAACACTGTTCGGAGACACAAAACACCACCACAGAATGCATAGCAGTTCTTACAAACGTCAGATACACCAACCTCAAACTCTCATACATCTAACACAGAGTCAAAGTCTGCACAGATGACAACAGTTCACCATGCAACAATATTAAACTTTGTGGGGCATATTCTCAAGGAACTATCGCTGAGTTATCGGCACTTTATCGCAGCCAAAGTCGCGATAAATATGTCTCCCCATTCACAAGCTGGTGCTAACCGCCCATATCACCAGTTTACATGCGATAGCAGTCACCAAAAACATTGCCACAGATGATCCCAGCAACTATCCCTAAGGAGATGCAGAGAAGTTGTTCCCTTGCAAAAAGCTGTGACAACACCACATCACAGCATTCTCAACAACCAGCCAGATCGGCAATAAGATCACAAAACAGGCGATAAAAAATAAATGTAAATGTACAGGTATTTATATAGCGCAAACCACCCACATCGCAGGCATCTAAGCGCTTGCTTAGGGAACCCGTCCTGGTATTCCCCTGTGAGTTAACCCCGGCAGGGTATCCACAAGGTGAAAGCCAGGCATCCCGCCGCGAGGGGCCGTTGTGGAGATTAAGCAAGCTATTGCCCAGAGTCGTAGAGTGTGAACCCGTGAGTCGAGTAGGCACCGGAGCGAGAATTATCGAGTCCGTGGAATTATTGAGCCCAAGCCCCGTCGAGGCGGGGAATTGAACCCTGGTCCAGGGCCGATCTCAGCTTCCGGGTCTGCCGCCTCTAACCCCTGAGCCACACTTCTCCACACGTTAGCAGCAGGAATTTAACACCTGCTCTGACCTGATGTAAAGTCGACTACCACCTGCACCAGAAAAGGGAGCCCAGCCCAGAACCACACCTGAAGAGCAACAGATGCCATGAAGCCACGGATCATGCAGCGCGGACACCCAAGAGGGCCACAACACCCACCGCCACCAACCCCAGGACCACCCCCACCTCTCCTTGGGCCCTACCCCGGGCACCCCCCACCTCCCCCGGACCAAGATATTGCACATCAACGTCACGAAATCATGAACAACAGCATTCTCCTGATGTCGCACCTTTACAACAATCAACATACATGTGAGTACAGAAAATCTGATTCATTCCTTCACCATTGAAAGTCCAAACAAAATATCACAATCAAATTTGTCTCCAAACAACTATTTTGAAGAGTCATGGTGGGGCATCCCTGGACAATCTGTGAGTCACAGCCTGCAAGACAATATCCAAGATAAGAAGGTGTGTCAGGCACTAATCAAAGGACAGAGAGAGAGAGAGAGAAAGAGAGAGAGAGAAAGAAAGAGAGAAAGAAAGAGAGAGAGAGACTGAACAAGGAGCGCAAGGCCAATCGGGCCCTTGGCTCATTCATACATGCCAACTGCTGCATGTGTTTCGCAATTGGTGCACCCCAAATCTAAGGCCTGGCATCAAAGTCAGCACGAAGGGCCACATCACATTTAAGAAATGCAAGCAGTAGTTTAAAATTAGGTATGAAAGCGCTTTTGTCTCAATACACAAGACGGAGGGACAACCGAACCTGTGACCTCGGTCCTGAATGCAGCTGGCACACCCTGAGTGAGATACCATACCAGCCTCCGATGACTTCCACACCACGAACTGCGGTAATGGAAGATCAACATCTCCATACCCCACACACACTCGTCCCTGCTCGAGCTACACCTGCAAGGGAGGCCCTTGACACATTGGTAAAAAACAACCCATTTGTCCAAACATTGCACACACATAGGACTCATTGTCCAGAGCTGTGGCATATCATCCACCGAACTGCTGCCAGTTTGAGGACTGGCGGTGCAACAAGACCAACAAACGCAATGGCAGGCAATCCCGTGCACATGCACAACCCCGGTCACGTGGAACTACCATGCACGAATGCTGCATCTGCTGGGATCACTGCCAATTGCAGTGTTGCGAATCAGTTTCCTTCTGAGTTTCCGTCTTGCCTACGTCACCTGTGTCCAGCCCTGGTTCCACTGTCGATCATGCACATTCGAGTGGCCCATGGAGGTCTGCCCATCCAACGCAATGGTAGCTGAATTGTATTATGACTTGACAGTGCGCCCCCTGTTGGCCCACAAACAGGAGTGTCACTGGGATACCCGTGCTTGGGATGCCTTGATTTTTGGCGTCTGTGCTGGCAGTTGTGCATGGGAGATTGCACAACTCCTCGTGTGCAGTGACCACATCGAGGCGCTCCCCTATTAGCGTGTGTTGCAGATTGGTGAAATGGCATGGACGGATCACATCTGCCCGGACCAGTTAATGGATTGGCTCTCCCTGGTGTTCCTTGAACTCAACAACGGCGTACTCTTGAAACAGATTGCCCATGATGCTGTGTTCGCATTCATGGACGAGTAACTAGGTTCCTGAAGCCACATCTCATTGTCACCCACAGCACAGGCCCCACACCTTGTTGCATCTTGGGGAATTGTCACAACAGTGGACATGTCTGCCTTCACCTGGACTCAGAATCCATGTGCGTGGAACTACGCATGTGTGCACACACCTGAGCAAGGTGATGCAGTCCCATGGGCGGAGCTGCACAGCGTCGTTTGGCAACATTCTCAAATCGGACATACTGTTGGGAGGAGAGTACACACATGGCAATGTAGTACGACATGTGACCTTGTAGGACCCTTTCACCTGCTCACTTGCAGCAGAGCAGACAGTGGGCACAGTTCTTTGGTACAGCACTGTGCCAATCCCATGGGACCTGAGTCGTGTCCCCTGACACGGGGCAATGAGCATACGCCACACATCACGTGACTCATCCAGCAAGGCAAGGTGGGCTGAGCGTGTTACCATCCGTAATGATTTGTGTTAATTTTTGCCTCCCCATTTCTCGCACCTCGACATGTTCCCATGCTGCCTGTAAATGTCTTAAGCATTTGTCTGCATGTTGTGGCCCTTGCCTGTACTGGCACGCACATGCTAATAAAGTCTACGCAACTTCACTAGTGTACAATTGTGATGAGTGTTGATTAAAATGACAAATCGTGTGCCTCAATGAGCATTGTCCGTACACAGGGAGGGACTGACTGATGCCTGCGCAATGGGAGTGGGTGCCTTTTGACAGCACCACTACTGTGAGCCAGACATTGTTTTTGGGATAGTTGCTGGCAGACCTGTGAACCTACGTGTCTTCAGCAATGTGAGTATGGTGTCCAACTACTGGCCATGTAGAGCAATGTTATACATCAAAACAGACTGTGTCCACACAGATGTGTGTGAGTAGGTATACGAAGAGACATTCAGTTGTCACATGTGATGATGGACACCACTTCTGGCCTGCTACTGATTTTGTCATTTCTACACACAGCCCAATTTAATACATGGACGTGTGCCTACATTGGGGGGTTGCACGATTGTTGTACATGTGCAATCAGGCCACAGCTAGTTCACACCTTCACAGTCATCTAATTGGCCAGGTGGCTCAGGGTGAAACATGTGCATGGATGTCATTTACCAGGGTGTACCTTCTTGTGCAATCAATGTCCCTACATCCATCCATACTTTTATACTTGAGTGAACATAGACATTACACATCTGTGTGATTTCGAATGTTCTATTCACATGCTGGTGAATGCCAGAGCTGGAGCAGTACATGGTGGGCCAACCAGAGTCCTTTGGGGAATGAAAAGTGAATTGGAAGAGGAAGAGTTCAGTCCACAGCCCAATTGCTGTGTCATTGGTAATAAGAGCAGATATGGCAGTCCATGTCGGGGTCCAGGTGAATGTCGCAGAGTGTTCCGGGGACAGTGGGAGGTGTTGTCCCAGGGCATGATGCATAGGGCTGAACCCGGCAGGGACAGGCCATATGGCAGGGATGAATGCTCCTACCTCCTTCCTCACACATTCATTACCATCCACATCTTACTCCTCTGATACGTCTTCTGTGTCCGGTGTGTCAGGTGTGTGTGGTGGTGTAATGGCTGAATTACTGTGTGCCACTGACCCATCAGGGTGCGAAGGTGATAGGCCTGCATCACTGTGTGCCACTAATACATCAGGGGTCTGAGATGTGTGTGTTGAAGTTCCCGCAGCAGTTATCTGGGACAGGCTCAGTGGCAGCAATGGCAAGATGAGGAACTGCAAGGCTTGGAAGATCCCAGCTACATCTTGCTGGTGTTCAGCCGTGGCATCTATACTTCCAGCCTGCATCGTCTCCATGGTCTCCATTGTTCTGCGCATCTGTGCCAACTCTGTGCTGTCACCGCTGATGCCTGTCTGACTAGACAGTTCTTGTATTCAAGTAATGGCCCCAGCGAAGTCAGCCAAGGATTGTCGGAGAGCATGGTGCGGACAGTGGGTGTCTGTTAGGGACTGTAAGTGGTCCCTGATGGGACTCAGACACCCATGTATGGCATAGAGTTTGGCTGCCACAAGCTCGAAACCCACCAGAAGCTGATCCGCCATCTCCTCCTGGTAACCCAACACACGACCTTGGAATTCCATGTGTTGGTTGGAGGGGTCATGCAATGCCAGATGTGAGTGACCGGTTACTACGCACAGGCGGTACCAGTTGTGTCCTCTGTCCTGTGGTGTAAGTGTTGCACTTTGTACCACATTGCTGTCAATGTTGATGTGCTGTGATTGCTATGTGTATGTGCTGCATTTTGGGAGAGTTGCCCTTGCAGCTCTAGTTTAGCGTACCCTTATCCCTTTGAGGCAGTGTGCCTTTGACTTGGATGCTTTTTGGGGGCTCGGATGTTCGCGACTTGGGTCATTTGTGCTCTTGGACAGATTTTGAGCGTAACCTGCTCCTTTACAGATGTGATCCATACTGGGCCATCTCAATGTCGAATCGTGCTTCATGTCAATTATTTTGATGGCAGCCATGCTATTAGTCATGCAGTGTCACTTGCATTGTCAGTCTGGCTCACAGAGCCGCTGCTTTCCTGGATTTTGCACATGTGCATGGGTAGGTTGTGGCATTTGTGATATGGAGGGGGCCCGTTTGTGCACATTGTGGACGGGGCCCTACTTGGTGTTTCTATTTGTGCTGCAGTGTGCCAAGGGTATCAGGGACATGTTCCACTATCATTGTGCATGTGCAGTGTGCTACACATGATTTTGCATGTGTGCCATTTTGCCCATCTCCTCCCGTCCCTCCAGTCCCTGGTCGTTACTCACCCTGTTGCTGTTGGGTCAGGTCATATTGAGCTGTGTCCAGACCCCCAACTCCTTGCACCGTCTCCACACTGATGACTGTGGCCACCATTTCCTCCAGCTCATCCAGCTCCTCCTGTAGTACAGGACTCCCACCTCCAGTCGCCTTTGCTGCCTTCCTGTTGGTGGCGAGGTTCTGTTTGGCCTGGCTTTGCACATCATGCCATCGCCTCTTGACCTCCTCCACTGACCGCCTTGACACTCCGACTGCATTCATGTTTTTGACGATCGACTGCCATATTTCCGTTTGTGTTGACAATGATGCAGTGGAGGTGATGAACAGTTGTTGGTAGTGTTCTATCACCTCCGTGACGTGATCTGGTCTTCCTGCGGACTGAACTCCATCTTCCTCTTCCTACTCTCCTTGCCCTTCCCCAAACATGGAGTTCCTTGCTGGTCCTCCGTGGGGTTTGTGGGGTTCGGGTTGTCCAGTGCACTCAGTCCGGGTGCATCCATGGTGCTACGCAGTTTGCTTTGGTTTTGGTGTGGTTTTTCTTGTTGCTTTTATAGTGCATTTTCCCACATGATGCGTGGGAATTGCAGGCCTGTCGCTGATTTTTGTATCGCGATTTGGGGCTTCGCATCTTTTTTGGCGTTTGTGTTTTGCATTTTTCTTCAGCGTTGCATTGATTATTACGCGGTCTTTTGACATGTTATCATGCTACTATCACATGGTGCCACCGGGTTGGGAATAGAACGTAAAAACTGTGTTATTTTGTCGTGATAGACTGCGATATGCAAAGTTGCGTTAAGCTAAATTTGCAATGTTTAACACACGTTCTTGTGAATAGCCCCCTGAGTATATTCTTTTCATTGCTTATTTGGAGATTACAGTGGTCTCCCAAATTTTTTAAAATCTATGTTTAGCAGTGTTTATACAGCCATCATGTAAAAATAAATACATGAAGATGTCGTTTTCCAGTAAATGAAAAACATATTTTGTTGCACTGCATGTGATGGATGTCTCTTTAAAGGGGGAAATTCTGTAATCTAGGTGGTCCCAATTTTAAGTATATGCAATTGGTTTCTGTTAAACTGTCTTGTTTACAGACCTATTGATGACTTCAGGCTGTGCTTCATTGTAATAATGCTTCAGAAGTCAGGGTGCTTCAGAAGTCAGGGATGATCATGGCTGAAGTTTGTTCACCTTATTCCTGCTAAATATTAGATAATGTTTTCAGATTTGTCCACAAAACGGTGCCCAAAGGAACTTTAAAATACCCAAATTGCACCAGATAAAATTCACCCCCTTGATTCTTCAAAGTGAAATCACATTCTTGCAGTTTCTCCCCCCAGTATTCTGTACTTTTGCACGTCCAGATGATCTGCTAATGTGTGAACATACTTAAACACATGCTAGTCCTGACTTTATAACCAAGACCCACTGCATTCTGGGACTTGCAGTTTTAAGTATTAGCTAAAATCCAACCATGTGTAGAGGTCTTGGCCAAAAAAGGCACATGCGTTTCAGCCACCTGACAAATATGAACTCCTTAAGTGTGTGAGAGTGCAGGTTACTGTGAGTAGTGAAGTTTAAGGAGAGGTGATGGTAGTCAGTGGGGACTGAGAGTCAGAAAACAAGACACTCCACAGACTGCACCCACAAAATTCAGAAATTATACCCTTGACTGGCATCAGTCGATCACTTTCAGGAGGGTAAGATGCAAGGTAGTAGTGAAGTGAGAGAGACCCAGGAAAGAAGAGACTCCACAGACCACACCACCAGCATCACCAGTAGAGTGACACTCATGAAGAAAGAGACCCACATATTATACCACCAATGCCCCAGTAGAACAGGACTCAGGAGGCTGAGATACAATACTATTTCTGAGGCTACTTTTTCCTGGTCCTGATGAAAGCCTTCTTCCCACAGTGCCCGTAGAGTATAGGCTGAAACATGTCAGCACTAGAAAGGGTGTAGGACCATTATACCACACAAACACCCCACTTTTGTTTTTAGGGCGAAGCCTGCGTAGGCTGCGCATTCGCAGTCTCGCTGGCGAGATCTTATGATCTTGAGGAGATTCACTAGCGGCCCTGTTTCCCATTGACCGGCGTCACCGTTTATGCTAAACGGTGGCCAGCCATTGGGAAAGAGCTTGCGGTGACATACAGTTTTCTCTTTTTTTTGTCTGTCACACTTGGACGGACTGACTTGACTTCCTGCTGGCGTAAAAGGTTTGTTATCTTTATGGGGCAAAACAGATGGACCCATAAAGAAGATAATAAACCTTTTATACCAGCAGGAAGTCAGAGAAAAGAATACGTGTCAAGGCGAGATCGCGGCACCCGCGCTTTACTTTTAATGTTCTAAGTAAAGCCCGGGTGCCGCGATTATACCAAAAGTAAATAAATAGAAACAAACATCTATTTCTTTACTTTTGGTATAATCGCGGCACCCGCGCTTTACTTATAACGTTAAAAGTAAAGCGCGGGTGCCACGGCTGCCTGGCGAGCGCTTGTTTCTGTCAGTGCTTCAGGTGAGGCACAAATAGCTGTTGGTAGGACAGGGGCTTGGTTGAAATGAATTACAAAATATCACTATGTGGTGAGAAGGTAGAGCAGTAGCTTCCTCTAGACATTAAACAGCCATGGAGTGTCAATCTGTAATCATTGCTCCCTTTGCTTTCCGCTGCCCTGGTGTATGTTTGTGTTGATGGCGCAAGAGGGGTAGAGGAAGTGTGGGTATAAACGGAGCCTTTTAGGACCCAGAGGCACAGGTTTCTGCCTCTCCAGGTGCTGATCCCACCTGAAATCAGAGTCCAGATTAGGAGCCCCCAGCCCTGCTACCAACTCGAGGATGCATTTATTTATTAGGGTAGATGGAAAACTCCGACATGTAGATACCGTCCCTTCGTACTCGTTGTTTTCTTCTCAGTGAGAATGTAGACAATTTGACGCCGAGGGGTGTAATGTGGGCCCCCGCAGCCCCTGTGATGCAGGCAGGGTAGCCTGCCCTTCAGGGAGCCCAGTGTAGCTTTAGGGCTATGTATATCTGTGACATTTCAGTGTCTCGGGGGCCCCTCCACACATTCTGCAGGGTGAAGGGCATCATTTTGAGTTACGTCACTGTCGACCCCTCCACAGGGTCCTAAAAAGAGCCATTGAAAGGATGAGCCTGGAGACCCTACAGAAAAGGATACTATGCCTCTGTAGGTAAAGAGCATCTGAACGCCCTCCTGTCAGCTGCGTGTCTCCCTCTTTCCACAGCAGCGGCATCAGTCCTCTTCTGTGAGACATCGCTGCATGTGACATTCTTGCATGGGCTTCATAACACCATGTTCCGATTCATTGTGCCTTTACCTCTTCGCTCCATCCCTCCGACCGCCCTCCCCGCACCAAAATCAAAGCCTACCTCCTTGTGGTATTTTTAGCTCTGCCAAAGGTACACGCTGTACTCGCCGTCCTATGCAGTGGATGGCGCTTAGCTGGCAGCTCTTCAGTTGGGACTATTTATGTGTACCTGGAAAGGATGAAAAGCAGCAGCGCGGCTCACCCATTCTTTATATGTGAGAAGCTTGCGATACCGCTCATATATTTCTATGTGCTGTGACGTTTCCTATTAGTTTGCTTGTGAAGAGCTCTATTTAGTCCTAACGCTACCTTAAAGGATGTTACCAGATGAATTGATGCCCGGGGACCCTATATCTCGTCCTGTGTTTCCCTTTACAGTTCATTGCAACTGCTTCAGTTGGAATGAACTAAAATACTCAGTGGCAGATTAACAACCCCCTTGCGCGTCTTTCACGCCACCGTTGCGTCACTTTTGTGACGCAGCGGCGGTGCAAAAGATGCGCCATGTTGGGGGGTATTTACAACGTCACTTTTGGGCCCATGCTGCGTCAAAAGCCTGCGCCTGCTTGAAGCAGGCGTAAGGATTGACGCAGCATTGTGAGAATAGGGCCCCCCAGAGCATTGCTGGAGCTGCGTCGCGCTTGCGACGCAACTCCTAACCAACAACAGAAATTGCATGTGCTGCTAATAACTTAACTCTCTTATTTTCAGTTTAAACATCTGACAATGAAACAAATGTTTATAATGACCAAATGTGTCATTTATTTATTTTATTTTGAAGGAGAATTATTTTGTTTAGATCTCTAAAGAAATTAAGATTTTTTCAAGTGCAAAATTTAAGACCTTATGTACAACACCAAACAACATATATTCAAAAAATAAACAATTTATCAGGTAGGAAATTTTGGGCTATTTGGACAACATATAATACATATATTCAGTCATGCCACTCACAAACCACGCTATTTACATATTATATACAAACACAACAGAAAGAAAACATATAAGTTATTTCAACAATGTAATCACTTTGATTTACAAAGAAGCCAAAAAACATTCGTATTTCTTCAAAAACCATTCAGGAGTTTATATCACAGTTTTTTTATTTTCTAGGCTTGAAAAGTCTACGCGTTTCGAACTCATATGAGTGATTGAGTTCTCGTCAGGACCAAGGTCTGTAAAAAGAGAAAGGGGGAAACTTATTGGTATGCTGTTTTAACTATGGAACTACACTGCCTGTCCCTACTACCAGCTAGTGCCTCTTACCTCTCAGTCACTTGGAGACCAGAGTTACGTGTAAAGATGCCGGAACACCAAACCATCTGTCATGAGAAAATGTATGACACCATTATCTACCAACGCCTAAATATTTGTCAACCACAAGCGAGCAACCACTTCTCACATCGTGCTTACATGGTCATGAGGCGGGTCCGGGCTCCGCAATGCGCCGCCTTTACGGCACAGATGGGTCACGCTTCTGTGCTGTTTTTCCCCCATGGTGCGCCGCATTGTAAATATGGCGCATCCATGGTAGCGACGGCATGGCGCACAATAACTGGCGTATTCCTGGGGGTGCGCCAGTTATTGTAAATCTGACCCCAGAATCCATCACAGAATACCCAGGACTAGATAACAGTGCCCGATGACGTGTGACACGCGCCGTCAGAGGGAAGCTGTGGGCTCGCGATGCCTGAACTTTGCCTGAACTTTGGCCGTCTGTCATGTACCTTTTGCCAAGGTACCTGCGGCATTTTGAACCATTCGTGCCTTGCTGTTTCCTCTGTGTATTAAAGCGAGAACACCATTTCTGTCCTCTACCTACTTTGTGGTTTAGACGCTTACACTGCTGCTGCCTATATTGTGGTGTAACGTGCATTCTTGCTTTCTGTGCTATTGCTATAGTGAAGTAGTGTGGCTCACTGGTTAGAGGCGGCAGACCCGAGAGCAGAGGACGGCCCGGGACCAGGGTTCGATTCCCGGCGCGGCAGGTTTCTGGACCAGGGTCAGCGGACTCGATAATTCTCTCGCCTCGGTGCCCACTCTGATCAGCGATCACACTCGGCAACTCTGGGCATTAGCTTGCCTCATCTTCACTAACGGCCCCACCAGACCGCCGGGGATGCCTGGTCTCACCCTGGAGATACCCATTAAGGGACCATCTCTCAGGGAAGCCAGGAATGGTTTTGCAGCGGTCGAAGCGCCTTGGGACCCTACGGGTAAGTAGTGCGCTATATAAATGCCTATACATACATACATAGATACCCCAGGTGAGAAGGAAGCTTGCACACCTTCTGCCTCGCGTATTACTCTTTTATGCGAGGGAACCTTGAAATATTTCTGTCTGTGCTGGACATATTCTATGAGGGAGGGAAGCTTGCACTACTCCTGGCAGTGCCATGCATAACACAACTGGGAGTGAAGCTTGCACTGCTCCTGGCAGTGCCATGCATAACACAACTGGAAGTGAAGCTTGCACTGCTCCTGGCAGTGCCATGCATAACACAACTGGAAGTGAAGCTTGCACTGCTCCTGGCAGTGCCATGCATAACACAACTGGAAGTGAAGCTTGCACTGCTGCTTCCTTCTCAGTACATATCCTGTGTAAAGTGGTAAAGACAAACGATAACTAATTCAACAAGGAGACATGAGGACTGAAGCAAGTTTACACAATGAGTGGTTGGATTTGGCCCTGTGTTTGTCATCAGTGCCGCAACGGAGGGAGTGAGCAGAGAGGAATGGTGCACCTGGTTATTTCACTCCGCTTGACTTCTACCATGGCCACTTGATTCTTGAGCCTAGAGGAGTCTACCTTTGCCTTTGCCGCTAGCGCCAAGACTCCTCCGGGTACACGAGCGCTTGATAAGCTTATTTAACACCGCATGAATTGCCACCAGAGGCCTTTGATTTACACTTCCACACACTGCCCCCATGCTCCACTTGTGAGTGGAATAAGTATACCATCACTTGATCCAAACTCGCGGGAACAGTCTACGGGTCTGTAGTGATGGAAGGGAAAAAAAGTTTACTTTATGTTAAAGAGTAGCGGCGCACATGAGCCCGGCTGCCTGGGGCCACTTCGGGACGAGCAAGGGGGTGTCCGGGGGCAGGGGGGCTTCGCAGGTGGCATCGATTCTTTTTACATGCCAATGTCATGGCTAGGTGGGTGTGTTCAGGGAGGGAGTGATTTAAAAACCAGACACTGAGCTGCCGTCACCGAGGAGACCCTCCCTAAAGACTGGTGACGAGCAGCCTAGGCCCCTGGGACTTCTACACAGATTGGGATGGGCTGCTGCGTCCCTTCACGGAGCTCCATCACATAAGGTAGGCAGGGGCGTAACACAGGCCCCTGCAGCCCCCGCGGTGCGGGGGTGGCCCTCACCCTCCAGGGGGGCCCGTCAGCACCGCACTTCTGCTGGGGAGGTCTAGATTGAGTCCGGAGGGTGCCCCTTCACGTACCCTGCAGGGGTGCCTCATCAAGGTTCGTTACGCCACCAAAGGTAGGAACAGAGCCCTCTCTCAAGGTGGGGGGGGTAGGTGCTCACCAGCACATGTGGAGGCATATATCAATAGAAGCACTGTTTTCAGTGCACTAATATGATTTTTTTCTTAAGTTAAGATATAATTTCGGAAATAATGTATGTTGTGGGACAAGAAACGTAGTAATCGGGAGCATGTGTGTTAGGAGGCATGTCTTTCTGATAGTCCTTACGACGTTACAAAAATGTGTGACGTTTGTTCTTAGAAATGTAACAAGAACGAATATGCGTAATGTGTCCTGTAAAGTGATTTGAAAGTGATGCACGTTTATTATTGAGGTTTAAAGAGCGTAGGGTTTATTGCAGCTAGTCACAGCGCCTTCCCTGGACCCTGTGCTGAGCGCCCCCTGAGTCAGAGGGATGATTGCGCCATCTCTCCACACTGCAGCTTTTCTCTACTTCTTGCCAACAGAAGTACTCACTCACTAATCTCTACTCACTCTCTACTACTCTCTAATCTCTACTCACTCTTTACTACTCACTCTACTACTCACTCTCTACTACTTACTCTCTACTACTTACTCTCTACTACTCACTCTACTACTACTCACTCTACTACTCACTCTCTACTACTTACTCTCTACTACTCACTCTACTACTTACTCTCTACTACTCACTCTACTACTCACTCTCTACTACTTACTCTCTACTACTTACTCTCTACTACTCACTCTACTACTCACTGTACTACTCACTCTCTACTACTTACTCTCTACTACTCACTCTACTACTCACTCTCTACTACTTACTCTCTACTACTCACTCTACTACTCACTCTCTAGTACTCTCTAATCTCTACTCACTCTTTACTACTCACTCTACTACTCATTCTCTACTCCTCATGCTCTACTCCTCACTCTCTACTCCTTACTCTCTACCTCTCTCTCTATCTCTCTCTACCTCTCTCTACCTCTCTACCTCTCTGCCTCTCTCTCTACTACTCTCTACCTCTCTACCTCTAGCTCTTGCTACCCGCACATGAATGCACATATATATGTATGTATATATATATATATATATATATATATATGCATATGCATTTATATTTGTATGTGTGTATATATGTAGATGTATGTATGTATATATAAATATACATCTGCATATATAAACATATATATACACATCTGCATATATATTAATACAAATATAAATGCTTGCATATATATACATATATGCATGTTATGTACATGAAAGTTTAAAAAGCACTAATAAAAGCAAAGCTAAAAAAAGCACCTAATTACAAACAGAATTGCTTTAACTTAAACTTAAAGATCTATTGCATTTTCAATGATTGTTATCCATACTGTGGACGCCTACTATTAAAGGGATTCCTGGATGTATAGTAGGTATTTTTAAACAACAATAGACCACGGCAAAAGACCTTGTAGTGCCCCCTTAAATATGATTGAGTCCATCCTGGATTTTAGGGACCAGGATGCAACCCAGATGATGACTCGTACCACCAATAGAGTGGGTGGGGGACATTTAAAAACCTAAATAGGTTTCAAGTGGGTTGCATTTCATTCTCCTTTCTTAATTCCACAAATACCTATGTTGATTACAGGTTGTAGAATACCCTGTTTTGTTGTGGATTTGTCTAGGAAGGTCGTCTCCTATATCCTAAAAATTCTCTCTCTCCTCCCCGGCTATACAAGAGCTGTTGTTGGCCAACAGTAGGCATTATGGTCAACTTGACTATTTGCCTGTTTACTGGCCAAACAACAGAGATTGGGTACTATTTGGAAATTGTCTGGGCAAATAGTAAACTAGTCATTGGTTAAGTGGCAGACATCTTATTTGATGTTGGTGGCAGCCATGCAAATACCAAATAAACTGCACTATTTACCTTGATGCTGACTAAATAGCAAAGATTATGTCATATCCGACATGCAGGGGTGCAAGTTGCAAAACAATGCATTATTTTCCAGTCAGCTGGCTAAGTAGCAGACATATGTAGGATTTGGCCACAGCTAGTGCAAACAGCAAATATGCTTCACTATTTACCCAGCTACTTGCTAAATAGCAGACATTATGTACATTTTGACCTGCAGCCAGTCACTAAGCAAAGAAACCTATACTATTTATATCTTATTTCATTAATATTTATAACAGTTACTGTTATGTGCAAATCGTACAGTGTGACAACTTCAGGCCCTTTAAAGTGTGGTCTTGCCCAGTGTCTTGCACTGAACGTGGCATCAACTTTGGAAGAAAATGCTCCAACCATGCATCAGGAATCGCCCACAGCTGCAGGCTGCAATCAGTCATATAGAATATGTGCAGACAGGGCTTTAGGTGGGATGAAAAAGTGTGTGAGGGCTGTTTCTAAATGGGACATACTTTAAACCTATAAAATGATTTTCTGTGATTCCCATAGTGTGCTACTGACTGGTAGTTTGGTTTTCGCTCTGATCTTTCTGTTACTGCATCCAGATATGTAACGCAATAACTGACATTAACCTTAACTGTCCCATGACTATTGGCTTTATCAGTGGTTATTAGCTGTTTAAAATAAATGAGTAACAATGATTTGTTGTAATTATTTAATATTTAAAATGTGTCAATTCTGAAATTGTGAGACTGTGAATTAAATAATATGGAGGCTGCGGAAGGGGTAGTGGTCTTCAGTTATGTGCACTTTATGTTAGATATGGATGCCCTTTTTAGATTGAGCATTCAAGACCTCTTGTATATACTTTAGTATATACTTATATGTGTATGTACTTTGTGGGCTCTGGAGATCATCCCTAGGACTCATCTGCTTCCGCTTCAGGACTTTTTTTTCTGTTCAACTGCCTCTATTTAACTGTCTTGATAGAAAACGACCAGCAGAGGTCAGTAAAATACCAGAATTACTTTAGCATTCTCTGGATTCCAGTCCATAGAAATTGTCTTCCATGAGTATACGTAGACAATAATACATTTTCAAATCTTGTATTTTCACAACCAATTTTTATTGAGCAAGTCGGCAATAAAATTGTGGCACCCCACAGATCGGAAATCACCACCAACAGTACAGGCACAGTATATCAAATGAGTAGCTAATGTTCGAGCAGGCACCGAAAATAGGCTCAATATGAATAAACTCCCATCCCACCCTACCCCGCAACTCCCGTCCCCCCAACTCCCAGAAACTCCTCCCACCCCTCCCCCCCCCACGCACGTGTACATATAGCAGCAAATAAAGGGTGTAGGTGTAGTGCGACAGGAGTGTCGCAGAATAGGGCCAACAATGTCCGCACAATCAAATGTCCTCTTCTCGCTCCGCTGGGGGATCCAGTGACAGACCTCGGTAGTCGGCCCACCACTTCCAAATCTTGTAATGTTTGCGTGGGCAGCCCCTTGCCTCAAAGATCGGCTTTTCAAGGCCCATGTAATAGTCCAAACCAGCTTTCCACGCAGACAGAGGAGGGGCCCTCACCCCCTTCCACGCCCGGGCCAGGTCCCGCTTGGCAACAACAAGCCCCAAAAGCAGCAGATGACGTTTATAGATGTTCCCACCAATGCCCTCCATAACATGCAGCAACCCCAGCCGATGGGTGCGGGGAAGATCCCAGCCTAGGACCTCAGACAGACAGCTCCACACGCCTCTCCAAAAGCCAGACAACCGACCACACGACCACACCGTATGTATCAGGGATCCAGGCACAGCCCCACAGCGCAGGCACTCCGGGGATTCAATCAACCCAGCCTTCCACAATCGTTCACGGGTGTAATAGGCCCGGTGCAGGTACTTAAATTGGATGAGCCGGAGCCGTACAGCGATGGCGGTCCCACGCGGGGATTCTAAAGCCTCCCTCCAATCGTCCTCATCTAGGGGGCCTACGTCCACTTCCCAAGCCGCCCGAAGAGAGTGTAAGGTAGAGGAGCAATGGATAACCAGTGTCTGGTATATCTGGGATACCTTCCTATCCCCCAGGTCTCCCATAAAGACCTTCGCCTCGACTGGACTAAACTCTGGTAGGGAGTCCAGGTTGGCAGTGCTCGGGGTGAGGGCATGGCGCAGCTGCAGATAGCGGAAGAACTGGGACTGAGGCATTTGGAACTCCGTGCGAAGTTCCTCGAATGATTTGAGGGTAGTGCCGGACATGACCTGACCCAGTAGCGAGATACCTATCGCCTCCCAGCCCTCAAATCCGGCCAGGGCCGAAAGCTCTGGGAGCAGGCCATTATGCCAGAGCGGCGTCTCCGCCGTCAACTTGCCCCACCAGCCCATGCGGCGTAGGGCCTGTCTCCACACTGCAAAGACCACTCTAGTGACCGACGGTAGTGCACGACGCAGACGGGCTGAGTATAGAATGGTGCGTAGCGTGTTATCGACCATAAGTGACCGCTCCAATGCATACGCCGGGTCCCCCCTGTCGCTGTACCACCACTCATTAAGAACAAGCAGTTGAGAAGCCTGGTAGTAAGATAGGAGATCAGAGGTGGCCAGGCCCCCACAATAGGTAGACAGGAAGCATGTCTTCAACGCCACTCTGGCCGCTCCGCCAGCCCACAGAAAACGACCCAGCGTCGAGTCAACCTGGCGAAACCACTGCGGGCCGATAGGGTAGGGGAAGTTCTGTAGCTGGTACAACAAGCGTGGAAGCGCCACCATTTTGAAGATGGCCGATCTTCCAAAGATAGTGAGGGGCATTCTGGACCAAGTCTTGACATCGGCCTGGACCCGTTCCCACACCGGCAGGACACCACGGTCCCAAGCCACGGCGCGCGACTCCGAGAGGAAGACGCCAAGGTATTTCAGCCCATCTGTTGCAACGCACAGTCCTGTAGCCCAGGGGTCCGCCACGTCCCCGCCACCCAGCACCCATAAAGTCAATTTGTGAAGGTTGAGCTGAAGGCCGGAGATCTCGCCAAATACGCGCATGACCTCCAGAACCCGGGGACCCGAGAGTTGCAAGTCAGTGAGGAAAAAGAGGATATCATCCGCATATAATGCAATTCTATCTACCAGTTCACCACTCCACACAAACCCGCGTATCTGGGCATCAGCACGCACCCGAGAAGCTAGGGGCTCCATCGCCAGGGCAAACAGGTACGGGGACAATAGGCAACCCTGTCGGGTACCCCGACCAATCCGAAAGCGCCCGGACGTGGCCCCGGCCACCCGAACCGAGGCCGTGACGTTGGTGTACAGTAATTTCAGGTACGACAGGAACACTGGACCTAGGTTAAGGCGGGGCAAGAGTGCGAACAAGTATGCCCAACTCACAGAGTCAAAGGCCTTGTCCATATCCGCTAGTAGGAGTGCCGCCTGCTCATCTCGAGCCCCCATGGCATCCACCGCCGCTTGTGCCCGCCGGATATTATGGCGAGTTGCCCTACGGGGCATGAACCCGGCCTGGTCAGAGTGGACCAGGTCCGCAATATAGGGCAGTAGGCGGTTCGCCAAGGCCTTCGCCAAGATTTTGGCCTCTATGTTTAAGAGCGAAATGGGCCGGTATGAGTCGTGCCTGTCCGGGGCCCTGCCTGGCTTCAGAAATGCCACGATCTCGGCATGGCGCCAATCTGGCGGTAGCTCCCCCTGGGCCCGTGCTGCCTCGAGCGCGCGTCTATACTGAGGCCCCAGCTGGAGGTGAAACTTTTTGTAGAATTCGCACGGGTAACCACTCGGGCCCGGCGCCTTCCCCGTATTGAGCTGTCCCAGCGCCTCCCCGAGTTCCTCAGCAGTGAGCGGGGCGTCCAGCGCCGTTCTAGTGTCATCGGAGACGGCCTGTGGCAACAGGTCATCAAGATATGTGGATATCTCCACCATCTCCAGGGAGTCCCGGGGGGCATACTGTGCTTCAAAGTAATGGGCAAAGCTAGTCGCTAGGCGGGCTGGGTCTGTCACCACCGAGCCATCCTCCGCCGTGAGGCCCGGCAATGTGAGTGGCTGGAAGGTAGCCTGACACAGTCTGTGGAGCATCGTGCAGGACTTGTCGCCCCATTGATAAACCCTGCTACGCGTGGCGAGCCACGCCTGTCTGGCCTCATCATGTAGGACCGAGGCATAGGATTGCTGAGCCTGCAAGAGCTGCCGTATCACAGCTTCATCCCCCCCTCTCGGCCACGTTGTTCCAAGATCTCTACGCGAGCTGCAGCGGCCGTAGTGGCCTCTCGATGTTTCCGTCGGGCGGCCGCACACCAAGCGATGTCCACTCCCCGTATCGTGGGCTTTAGCGCCTCCCACACCACCACTGCGTCAACGTCTCCCAGCAGATTATCACGCCAATAATTATCAACTGCTTCGCGCAAGCACATCTTGTATTTTCAGTGATATGACCACCGAAGGCCCTGCTTTTTTTTTTGTAAAATTTGTATTTGTATTTTGCAAAGTTGAAAGTAGAAAAAGAGAGGAATAGAAAGAAAGAACAAGAAGAAGGAAAAGGAGAAAAAAGGAACAGGCGGCATTCTGCCATATAACCCCACACAGGGGGTGCTGAAGAACATTATTGCAAAAGAAACCCAAAAGTACAGCAAAAGGGACGGCAGCCAGCAGAGTCAATAGGAGTGCTAATGATACGGAACTTCAGTCTACATTGTCCGAAGTGCGCACCTATGTCCCAGCGGCTAGTGCAAAGTTCTCAGAAGAAGATGGGTGTTCCAATCTCGACCATAATCATAGAGGAAAAAAAAAAGGGGGCCAGGCCGTCCGCCTGTAGAGGTGCATCGGGTCGCAACTAAGAGAAGAACAACAACCCCAACTCAACACCACGCTCCCCCCCTCTTCCCCCCCCCCAGTGGTGGCGACCAACACGCATTCAGAACGTCATCATACACACAGGTGGTTAAATTTGAAAGAGATGAAGCGCACGTAACGCCGAAGGGCAAACTGCCGAAGGCAAACCACGTGACAAAAACCTTACCAAGGGGCCCCAATTGAACATGAAGTTTTTAAAGTTCCCTAGGAAGATATCTGAAAGTCGCTCCATACTCAGTAGTTGCCATAGCCGTGCATGCCACAAATAAATGGCAGGGGCAGTCGGGCTTTTCCAAGCGGCTGCCAAAGTCAGCTTGGCAGCCCCCAGACACAGCCACATAATGCGCTTATCAGCTCTAGTTTGATGTTCAAGCTGCGGATCCCTGAGGCCCAACAAGACAAAGTCCATTGAGTCCGGGAGTGGGTATCCCAGCACATCTTTGATGTGGGAGAGGATCTCGGACCAAAATGGCCGGATGGTGGGGCAGTCCCACCAGATGTGGCTGAAGTCACCCAACATCCCGCAGCCTCGCCAACACTTATCTGAGGTAGTCGGGAATATTCGGTGCAACTTGGACGGATACAAATACCAATCGAATATAAGCTTCAAATGAGCCTCTCTGAGATCAGTAGAGTGATTATGTGCCGTCACATCCCGCCATAAGCTCCTCCAGTCGCTGTCGTAAATGTCCCTCCCAAGTGTACTCTCCCAGTGTTCCATATATCGAGGTCGAGGGGACATCACAGTGTCCAATAGCAACCCATACAAAAAAGAAATCGCCCCCTTCATGGTGGATGTGCGAAGAATAAAGGTTTCAAATTTCGTCAAAGGTCTAGTAGCTGCATCCATCACTCCAGGGGACGTCGCCCAATGAAGGTGCTGAAGATGACGAAAGCGTTCGGTTGGCAGAACACCGTAGTCCCTCATACAATTATGGAAAGTAAGGGGTGAGGCACCTTGGAACAGATGAGTGAGGGCCCTACAGCCACCCTCCCTCCAGACACCAAAGGGTCCCTCCGTCAATGCCGGAGGGAAGGCCGGGTTGAAATGGATAGGGGTGAACGGGGACGGGAATGTAGTCCACCGATCATCGCTACTGGCGGTGTCCCAGACCTTTAACACCGTGCTGGTGGGGGTGCTAATGTACGAGTTTCTGGGCCGGTCCACCTTAGGTTTCCAAGCTAGATCCCAGATGGATCGCCCCGCAACGCTCCGATCCATATGGAGCCAGTGCTTCTCCGAAAGCTGCTGGGACCATTCCACCAGGACTCTCAATTGGGCAGCCTTGTAATACAAGTGCATGTCCGGGAACCCCACCTCCCCCTCCATTTGTGGGCGTCGGAGAACCGCATACGAAGGTCGCGCCCGACCACCTTGCCAAACGTATTTCAACATCAAGGTCTTAAGCCGACGGAAGTAATCCACTCCTATCGGAATGGGTAGGGCTTGGAAGAGGTACAGGAATTTAGGCAGGAGGACCATTTTAAGCGCATGAATCCTACCCAACCACAAGATATATTTCGGTTTCCATCGTTCCAATTCCGCACGCATCGACGCCAGCATCGGAGGGAAGTTGGCCTGAAATAGTGCGCCTATGGTAGAGGTCAGCCGTACGCCCAAATATAACAGGGAGGAGGTCGACCACGAGAGTGGGGTAAGCGACCGGATCTGGTGTACCTCTCCAGGCGGTAGGGTTAAGTTCAAAATGTATGACTTATCAAAGTTAACTTTGAACCCCGCCACTGTTTCAAACTCAGAGAGCACTGCATGGATATGGGGTAACGACAGCGCCGGATCCCGAATTGACAGTAATACGTCATCAGCGAAGAGCGAAATCTTATGCTGCTCACCCGTAAAGGGGAGGCCCAAGATCCGCTCGTTCTCCCGAATCGCTAATGCCAACGGTTCTATGATAAGCGCAAAGAGAAGTGGCGAGAGTGGACAGCCCTGACGTGTTCCACTGGAGTGGTGGAAACTCCCGGACCTGTGACCGTTAACCAGCACTCGAGAGGTGGGACTGCTGTAATTGGCCTCAAGCATTCTTATGAATCGGGGTGAGAACCCGAAGGCTACCAACGTGCGGTGTAAGAAACCCCAATCAACGCGATCAAAGGCTTTTTCCGCGTCAAGCCCTACCAACACTGCTGGTATATAAAACCGCTCAGCCTTCTCAATCAAATGGATTACGCGCCGCAAGTTGTCGTGAGTCTGTCGACCTTTTATAAACCCGGACTGGTCCGGGTGGATCAGACCTGGCATCAAGTCCTGCAGCCTGCTAGCAAGAATAGATGAGTACAACTTAGCGTCCAGGTTAAGGAGCGCTATCGGCCGATAAGATGCGCAATTGGTAAGATCCTTCCCTGGTTTGGGGATAATAGTGATCAGGGCCTCGGCCATGGTGTCCGAGGTTCTTCCCTCAGAAGCCATCGCGTTGAAAAGGGAAACCAGGTAGTCGCAGATGTCTGACGCGAATGTTTCATAAAACAGGGCCGTGTAACCGTCAGGACCGGGGGCCTTGTGTAGTTTCAGAGCCTTAATGGTGTCCAGTACCTCCTCCCTAGAAACGGGGAAGACAGCAACTCGTTCCATTCCCTGGAGACCTGTGGGATAGGAAGACCACCCAGAAACGCAGACTGGGCCTCTGGATCCAGGGCGTCGCTCGAGTAGAGATCCGCGTAGAAGCGACCAAAAATGGCCGCCTTGTCTACATCCTTATGTTGAATAGAACCTGTATGGTCCTGTATGCCCCCGATGTAGTCCCTCTCGCGCTTATCTCGAAGCTGCCGGGCAAGGTGGCGCCCAACCGTATTCCCCTGGGAGTAGGAGACGCGTCTGAGACGCAGGAGGGTAAATTCAGCCCGGTTGTTGTAGTGGGCTTTCAATTTCCCTCGTACCGCCGTAAGCGGGCGGAGGGTCACCCTAGAGGGGTTCGACTTATGCGCCTGCTCCAGGGCCGCAAGCTCCGACTCCAGAGCCTCCCTCTCCTTCCGCTGAAGCTTATTAAGATTTGTGTTAAGGGCGAGGCACGTACCCCGTATTAAGGACTTGCACGCATCCCATGTGGTATACACTGATGTATCAGAAGGTGGGTTAAGAGCAAAAAAGTCTCCTACAGCCTTTCGCAGCTCCTTACAGGACACCTCATCCCGTACTAACGCAGCCGGGAAGTACCACTTCCGCCAGCCGTCCCCCCCTACAGACCAATGCAACCCAAGCACCACTAAACTATGGTCCGACAAGGAGAGCGGGAAGATATCAGCCATTCGAATATCTCCCCTGAGGGCCTGGCTAACAAAAATGTGATCTATGCGGGAGTACGAGCGGTGGACGTGAGAAAAGAAAGTATAATCCTTGGCCTGAGCGTGCACGAAGCGCCAGCTATCCACCAGTCCCAATTCGCCTACTTGACGTTGCGTTTCCTCCGAAAAAATACCAGTATCTGCCCTGCGCGCCCCCGAGCTATCCAAATCCCTGTCCCACACCATGTTGAAATCCCCCAGCAGTATCAAGTGCCCATCTACAAAGTCCCCCATCTTGTCCATCAAGCATTGCAAAAAAACATTTTGGCCCGCATGCGGAGCATAAACCACAACAAATGTACACTGGCGGCCATATAATGACCCCTTCACCATTAGCCAACGGCCCTCCTTATCACCGCTCACCCCCAGGGGTTGAAAGTGGAGAGAGGCCCGAAAGAGGAGGGCCACCCCTCTATGCTTCGTGGGCGCAGATGCCCTGTAGATAAGGGGGAAATTCCTATGACGGAGTCTCAGTTCATCTCTCCTGGCCAAGTGGGTCTCCTGGAGGGCAACTACATCTAGATGGTGGTCTGAAAGATACTTCCAGAGCTTCTGGCGTTTCTGCGGGGAGTTGAGACCCTTCACGTTCCAGGTACCTATACTAACTGGCATGATGACGACATGAGACTCCGTTCTATGCGTTTGCTAAGGTACCCAGAGTCCAACCTCCGAGCCCCACCATTCAGCAGTCCACACCCCCCTGGATCAGGCCCCCCTCCCAACAGTCCCCCCACATTCTGGGCCATCCCTCCCACCTCAGTAACTCCAGCGTACCACACCTCCGAACCTCCCTGGCAAGACGACAGGATAAATTCTGTATACTGAAAGCAATTGTACAAAGACAGCAAGGGTAAAGCCCCAAGTACCCTCCAGTCATGGGGGACCGCATACACCCCTCCCCAGCGTTCCAGAGAGGCCTCCCCCCTGTAATAAGAAATGGAAAGATCACATTGTAGTGTAAGATAAGCAGTGCAAAGAAGAACACCACTAGTGCCAACAACATCACATTCACACCATCTTCGGTCGCCACCACACCCCCCCCCTCCCCCCCAACCCCAACCCCAACAGTTCCCTTGCAGTACCAACCCCCAGAACTCCCTCCTTCCCAAACCAAAAAACAAGAAGACAGAGCTCAAGGCACTAAACCTGAACCAAGCACTCAGCAGTTCCAATGGGCCACGAGCCACAAGGTCCACATCAGACTGGAATCGGGATGGGGGCACCAGTTCGAGGGCCCCCAGGACCACGGCCCGGGGTGTCTTCTCCAAAAGTACCATAGTACCCCGGGACCTTAGGGCCAGAGACTCTCCGGCGCCCAACCATCAAGGAAGTCAGGGATCATGCTGCTCCAGAGCTCTGCTGAGTATCTGCTAGCGTGGCCGAAGCCACCGATGCCACCACAGCTCCCCTCTCTTGCAAGCTAGCAGTGCGGTCCGGACGCCCCCGGTCCGGGGAAGAGCCACTTCGATGCCATGAGGAAGATCGATGCCGTCGCCTCGATGGGGAGGGATGCGCCGTCTGATAGGAGGGAACGTCTTCCAGCCCCAGAAGATCCTTCGCGGCCTGCAGGGAGCGGATTTGCACCAGCCTGTTCTGCCATCGGAATATTATACGGAAGGGGTGCCCCCAGGAGTACGAGATGTTACGCTCCCGCAAGAAAGCAGTTACTGGGCGGAATTCTCTCCTCTTTTGAAACGTAGATGCCGCTAAGTCCTGGTAGAGTTGCGGACGGTGGTCTCTGAATTGTAAGGAGGTGATGGCTCTAGCTTTCCATAGGATACGCTCCTTCGTTTGAAAGTCATGCACACACACAAGGATGTCCGGGGGGGGGCCACCCCCTCGTCTAGGCAGGCCGACTCTGTGCACCCTATCCATTTTAATTTCCTGCACGTCCAAGATTTGCAAGAACAGGGCCTGGACATACTCTCGCAAGTCTCCAGCTTCACCGTCCCAAGGGACCGCCCGAATACGAATATTGTTTCTCCTGGAACGATTCTCCAAGTCCTCCGCGTGGGCCTGCAGGTCCAAATTCTGTTCCGTAAGGCGAATAATATCCTGTTGTAGTTGGTGCACATCATTCGCCACACTCAAGTCATGATCTTCCAGGGTCGCTACCCGTTCACCAATGCCATCGACATCCCTCCGCACCTCCCGGAGATCCGACGCCAGCTGGGCGCGAAGCTCAGAAATGTCCTCCTTGATAGAGGTGAACAGCTCCTTCATGAAGGCCTTGGTGGCGGGTGCCTCCTCGTCCGACTGCCTAGACGAACCACTGGCCCCCGGGGAAGATGGCTGCTGCGACGATTTGGAGGCCCCGTCCTTAACCGTCCTTCCTTTGCGTGGTAGATTGGACATCCCGGAGGTCCGGTTGTGCCGTGGGGCCAAGGCTATCGTACCTTCACCGGGGACGAGGAGTGCCCAGGCGTAGCGTAAGGATTCACTAGGAATGCAGGCCTCCCCGCTGCCGCGCAAACTGCGCCACGGGCAGCAGCCGCCTGATCAAGATGGCGGCGCAGAAGCCAGAGTCCAAGAAGCAATGCAGGGACAGTGTCGTCCGGCAATCAATCCCGGGGTCTCCTCCTCTGTAAATCGGGCCCACAAAGGCAGGCCCCCTGCTCCAGCCATGTGCCCCCGCCGATCCTCCAAATGATGCTGTGGCCGCCGGTGAGGGGACAACGCGGGCCAGACAGTCAGCTCGCAGGGCAGAATAGGCCTCTAGTTCCGTTCACACGTCGGGCCGGGGCCCACAGCACAGGGCCAGTATCTTCGGTTCGTAGCTTCACGCCACGGGCTCCACCTCAGGGTGTTAGGCTGCTCGCAGGGGCGAAGAGGACACTCCGCTGCATCAATGGTCGCAAGTAGCCGTCTCTGCGCCGTCCAGTAATAGCCGCTCCCGGGTGCACACAGCTCCGCTGATAGTCCGAGGTACACCCTCCACGTGGCCGGTCGTCCGTCGGGGTCCTCGGGTCCGTTGCAACAGAGCGCCCAATACCGCCTCAGTGCTTCGATAGTGCGCAGCAATACTGGCAGCGATAAGAAGGCAGGAGTGGTCCGCTGCTCCGCGATGCCACGCCCAGCCGGCGTCGGCTCCTCTGCACTCACAGGCCGGCCTCTCCCTCACGCAAGACCGATGCTTTGTAGGCCGGGCGATGACCCTCCCGCAGTGGCGCTCTCCGGTCTCCTATGGCCTCGCCGGGGGCTCCGGACCCCTCCACTCGATGCCGGTGAACTCTGCGGTTACCTCGTAGTCGATTGGCACCCCGTAGGCGATGCTATACAATGCTTAGCAGGTCGGGCGCCGGAGCGACTCGAGAGCACGTCTTACTCCGACGCCATCTTGGCCACGCCCCGAAGGCCTTGCTTTTATATTAAAAAAAGAACTTTGTGTTATACCTTTTCCCGCTGAAAGGCAATATTTCTCTCTGTGTGTTCCCATACATGGTGTGTCACGGAGTTTGGTGCTTACTTTTTTTCCATGTTAAAGAAAAGTCGATGTTTCAGCACCCAGGCTAATGTGCTGCATAGCGAAATACATATAAGGTCCCAAAGGCGAGACCGAATGCATTGCAAATGCTTGTTCTCTCAGCATCTTGTCCATCTGCCTATCTTACACCTCATCTCTTTCTTCTTCAACACTCTCTTCACTCTCTATTGAATGCACTTCCTCACGTCTCCTTCATTTACCCCCCAAACATACACTGCACTTTCTCACAAGCCCTTTCTTTTCTCTAAGTTTCACCTTGTCAATATATTGCCAACAGTGTACCCCCTCCACACACATTTACAGAGGCTTTCAATTGCAGCTGGTATATGTGCCCACTCCTCTGGGTGATCTGTAGAGAACCCAAAATTTCAAAGAGAAGCCAACCCTCAGACAGGCACTTAGAGAAACTCTCACTGCCCTCAGCCTCAATTAAAGCCTGTCATAAACACCAGGTGCAACTCAGTTCAGAGTATGTTCTGTAAAAGAGTAGAGGGATGCATGAAAAAAACAAACACAACATGATGAAAATAGCTAACACTCTTCGCAAATGCGAGGTTAAGTAAAGCACGTGAAATAGAACAGGAACTAAATTGCTGATTTGCATTATATTAACATTTTTAACATTTATTGTTCGGAAATCAATCTGTGTTTTTGGGTTTAATGTTAAGGACATGAATAAATGGCCAGACAGGGACCCGTTTCAATATCTATTTTAATGCCATATAGTCATATGCCTAGAATTATGCCACTACAAACACCTAGCATGCTACAGTGTCTAACTGTCTTTAAAATCAAAACATGTCCAAAATGGGAATAAAACATTCTACAACCAATGCACCAATCAATCTAAATGAATCAGGCCCGGTTTTTGACAATATTTCACAAAACAGGACACTATATGCACATATTTCTCCATTTACGCTTGACTCCCTCAACCATGTGACGAATAGGAAAGGGTGGGATCTATGGGCCAGATGTATCAAGCGTTTTCCCATTCACAAACGGGCTGATTTGCAGAATCAGCCCGTTTGCGAACGGGAAAAAGTCTTTTGGGATGTATCATCCCAAAAGGCCATTGCAAAATAAGCAATCACAACATTTGCGATTCCCTATTTTGCAAATGCAATTCAGGAATCCAAATTGCGATTCCTGAAATGCAATTTTGGAAGCACCCAAAATTTACAATCTGGCCTTAAGGAATCGCAAATTACCACCAACTTCAAGTTGGGGTAATTTGCGATTTCCTAGAAAAATTCACTTTTTTGCATTTTCCTAAGTGCAATGTGGCACACATACATGCCTTTAGAGCATGTATGTGCACACGTGCATATTTCAGCGGTGCAACAGGGTGTCCTTTTGGCACCCTTGCACCATTGAAATTGCATTTGTAATTTGCGATTACCTATTAGGTACTCACAAATTGCGAATGTCTTCCCATTTATTCCTATGGGCCTACAGGCCCATAGGAATGAATGGGAAGGTATTCCTTAATTGCGAATTGCAATTATGAAATATGTAGGAATCGCAATTATTATTGCGAAACCTACATACATTGCACTTTGCGAGTCCTTAATAGCGAATCGGTAAAATTCGCTATTAAGGACTCGCAAAGTACAATGATGATACATCTGCCCCTGTGCCTGTGAATAACTTCTTACTCATGCGTGGATACAGCCTGCAATGCTCGAAACCATGACACCGGCAGCATCACAGGTCTACAGTGGATATCACCAAACACTCCCTTGGCACTGAAGGGCTTCCGAATGGTAGCCATGCATCGTGGGTCACATTGCAGAAAGTGGATTTACTTCCTGGCTTCTGACTCCTTGTTCAGAACGAGGCAGGGCAGGCAGCCTGGGATAGGCAGCCCAGACTTAAATAAATGATCTAGGACATGGGTACTCGCAAACATTTTCCCATAAGCCACAAAGTTTGGTCTGTCATATGTCAGGGGGCCGCATTGATGCCAGGAGGGTGGCGATCAGGAGTTGGGGGGCATTGGCAATAAGGTGAACAGGGGAGGCAAACCATATACATCTAGTGTCTGAATTGCACAATGTGAAACCAAAAACGAGGGATTAATCACGGCTTATCCAGTTAACTAAATTGTGCGATCCAAGGCAATTGCTTTATTTTTCTTCCCCTCATGACTTCAGGGTGTGTGCTGTACAGAACCTTCTGTGTTTGATTTAGAAAGCCATATTGTTGTTCATGTATATTATAAACCCCAGCCACCCAAGGAGTGCACATAAAAACTGACTTCCCTCTTAGTTCACTATTAGCATTGTTGCCAGGGTGTGGGGGTGGAGAATAAAAATTTCTAAATTCATGTTTGAAAACGATCACTTTTTACAAAAAAATGGTGCAGAGTTTATGGCACCCGGTAATTTTTGGGTGTGCTGAAGTTCTCCCCTCTGGATACATTTCAGCAGGTCAAACCTCCAGCTAAACTAAACTTGCTGCGGGGGTGACTATCCCGTAAATGTCAGTACACGCATGACGTGTCGCAATTTGTCAAATTCTACAATATAAATATTAAAGCAACAAAAATTGCAATTTTTTTGGGAAAACACATCTGTTTAAACTAAAGTATGACAAACTACTAAGGGATCGAATAGGTTCTGTGATTGGTAGAAGCCCCACCCAAAGTCCACAAATACCCACATAACATGTAGCACCACAAAGACATATGGTGTGACAATCCTCATTAGGAAAGCATTGCTGCATAAAACATTCAAGGCATGGACCAATCCTGATGGAAGATATGTATTTACTAATTTGAAGATGCTAGATACTAAACTGACCTTGGATTGATGATGCTCCTAAATCGAATTTCCTATTCCTGTTATCTAGATTACAGCTAGAGTTTTAGGCAGGGTTTTTCTACGCAATGTCATGGTAGATCACAACTTAGTTAATATATGATGTTGGACTCACGCGAAAGAGAAGAAATACAGGTTTCTCAAGTGCACAGGGAACTTGTTCACAGATCAAATAATTTCTGACTATAAATCCCCATATTCTTGATGGTTTTTTTTGGAAGATTCTCAAAGGTTACATCTTGGATCACCTCATGATTCCTCTAGGTCTGGATATTAGCCATGTGCCACCACCATTGAAGTGTGGAAGAGGAAGGATTGTAAACAAGAAACCCTGCTGAACAAAGAGATCACAAATTAAAGCAAATTGAGACAAGAATGAGAACTCAGTGTCCTCAGCTCAAATTGTTTGGGTCAAATTTGATGGGCCTGTTGATGCAAGACTCAGCTCTAGCATGAAAGACCGTAAAGATGAACGTTCCCATATGGAGAAACCAATTAAAGAACAGCTACAGTGAGACACCTCACTTCTAATATTTGCGGTTTAAAAAATGAGAATTTCACTTTCAACTATGTACCTCCAAGTGAAAGGATTAACGATGAAGCTGGTTGCATTTGTGACTTCCCAGTTAGACAGAAGGAAACCCTAATAGCCAAATAAGCATCCATGAGGGGCAGGGAAAAATCTGCATACATTGCATGGATATCTCAAAAGTCTTTTCCACCTTTTATAAAGGGCTTTACTGATCTGCTCATGTTGATGGTGAAGTGGGAGGCAATGTGGTGGATGCAACATTATTGTGGGTTGAAATTGTTGACCATGATGAAGTAATGTACAAGCCATTGGAGGCCTATTGGAATCTTCACTGCGGTATTACCTATGTTTTCTGCATCTGCTGGCGACCCGATTAGCTTCATCATCGCTTATCTTGGTAATTTATGGGGTTGGCGAAGACCTAGTCGCCCACTCCTGGATCTGTTTGTTACATTGACAAGCAGGAAGGAGACTAGTCGACTGCTGAATGTAGATTGTTTATTGCAACACTGCTATTTTAGGTGCACTCTATTTCAGTTAACTGGTCTTTCTTGATACCTGAACCCACATTCCCTCACTCTTCTATTCCCCAGTGTCCTGCTCCCCTCATACCTCCCCCTCCCATCTTATGGCAGGTTGAATTAGAATAAGGAGGATGTCAGATGTCAGCAACCTGTTGAAAGTTCAATTAATGGCTATCTGTTGCCATGCAGTGGTGTCTCTTGGAATTATAACCATGAATACATCTGCCTGTGCATACTTTACATGTAAATGTTTACCAAAGAAATGTCATCAAAAGGGATATTGGAAATTTCCAAACGGAGAGCTAAATCAAAATAACTGAAAGCAGCACACACAACAAACACACGATTTCAGAGTCTTTGAAGGTGCATTTCTTTATTTCCTGTTCAAGGTGCAAGCATTAGATCAACAAACATATCCCTCTGTCTTCATATCCAGAGATGTGTGCATCTCTGTGTGCTCGAGGATCATCTCTTGTCAGGCGGGCAGGGCAGAGGCAGTGGTTCAGAAGGGCAAAAGGAGGTCATTCTTAGACTTATGGTCCAGGCAGTCTAGTAGTTCGGTTGGCTTGTTTCTCCCAAGTGGGTATTCAAGTATCTTAATATGGAGGTAGACCGTTCCATCACAATGCACCTGCAAGTTTAGGAGAGATGAGTAAAAGGGTTATTTGGTGTCTATCTGTGAACTTTGAAGACATCTGGGGGCATATGTACAAGCCCCTATCGCCACCGGAGCGTCACTTTTTTTTACACTCGGGTGGTATAGCACCATTTTCCATTTTTACCATCTGGTGCTAAGCCATTTAGCATGGCTTAACGCAACCTTGTAAATATGGTCCTTTCTGCCGCAGACCTCGGCGGCAAAGGGGTGTGCAATGGGTGTTGTGGGCGTTCCACTGCAATACCCATTGCTTTTTGATGCTGCACCAGATTTACAAGGCTGAGGTAGCGCCAAAAACGAACGCCATGGAATACCAGGCATTAGAATGGCAATTCAAGGAGAAATGATTAATTTCTCCTCTTTTTTGCTCCTTCCATGAGCGCTGCTGAAGAGTAACTCGCCATCATTGATCGTTTATATGCACATAAACTCACGCCGGCAGCGCAGGCACCCTTGAACATGGCTGCAGGGTGCCAGCACTGGCGCAAAAGGCGCTAAGCAGCTTTTTTGTGCAAGAGGAAACACAGGGGTGCATCCTATTCTTGTGAATATTTCGCATCTCTGCATTTTAAAAATGGTAGAGCGCGGCACTCCCAAATGTGGCGCAGCTTTGCGTGCTGACATGTTTTTGTACATATGCTGCCTGGTCTTCTCATTACAGTACCAAAGACTTTCTGTTGTCATCTGAACTGCTAGGAATTAAGCAATAGGGAGTGGCCAAGGGCAAAGGTAGATTTTACTCTCAAGACCCATAACCCAGCCATTAGACACAGTTGAAAGGCATTTCCACCCCTCACTATAACCATTATTTTACACGGTTTGAGACATGGACAAGGGGGGTCTGAGATTGGACGGCTTGACTCTACCCCATTGAGCCTTGCCAAAATCAAAACCAGTTTCTGCAAAGCAAGTGCAGTAGAGACAGGCCCACAAATGACCTAATGGTTTTATATATCCATATTGACCAAGATGTATGACCAGACACCCCCAAAGGTCCTGACAAAAGTGTTTTTATGAAAAACGGCTGAAACATGTCGAGCCAATCAGATGGTGGGACAATACGAGCCATTATCCATTGCCAATAATAGCATGTGGAAATCGTGTTTAACCCAACCAACATAACCTATAATACAACTTCTTCGGAGTTAGGTATATCTTACACTCTTTCATGTTTTGTTTCTCTTTGACACTGGAAGTAAACAACTTCCATTGGGATAGTGAGATAGTAAAAACAAAAACACGCTCCCATCACCTGGTGGTTGTAGCCCACCATGACTGCCAGCAGCCAAGGAGTGGGAAAGCCATATGATGAAGCATTGCACAAATTGTGAGTGAGGGACTTACATTTCCAACTACATCACTCCACTCAGATGTCTCTTTTTATTTAATAAAGCTAGCAGGCCTGGTCATTTCAAACATGGTTTCTAATCTTAAAAACCATCCTTCTGTAAAATGGCACTTGGGCGCATCACAAAGGTATCCCAAACATGCCTTTTAAGACAGATTTTACAAGTAATCGACATTAAGGGAAAGTGCAGAAGGATAATCTGAGGATGCCGTTGTGGAAAAGGGAATCTAGACATACATTTGAGGACTCGACATACATTTGAGGATAAACCAATGCAATGTAAGGCAGAGTGAGGATGAACCTCTATGACAGCCCGTCTTGATCAGCGTCAGCACATGATAGTTGTGACCAAGACTATGAGACGTGGAAGGGGCAGGGTCAACTGCCGGAAAAGATGGCTGCACACTTATGCGGCTCAGGCTCCTGTCTCCCGATTCTCCACTTAACCGGCATCTATCCGAGGGCCTGATGGCCCTCGTGGAAGCTGTAGTGGTGAGAGAGCGAGACCGCCAGGAAAGAATCGCCTGCAGGGTCGAGTGTGGCCCGCTGAGGCTAACGGCCTGTGCAAGGAAGGACCTGTGGTGTCACGTCAGCCTCCGGCCGGAGGAGAGGCTCCACCCCCAACCTGAGATCGGGTGTGTGCGGCGAGCGGCAGCCAGGGCGGGCTCTCTCTTTCCAGAAGTCCAGCGGACGAGTAGTGACAACCTCTTTGTCGGAGCTTGCAATGGAGCGCAGTGCCGCTCTTGGTTGGCTCCAGTCTGCCAGTGATTCCGCTCGCCGGTGAGTGTGGAGGAGAGAGGACAGAGTGGAGGAGAGACCCATAGAAGACTAACGCAGGGAGAGGACCAGCGGGCCTTCAAGGAAACAGAGAACTAGTGGCTGACCGTGGAGGTGGGGCAGGCAACGATGGGAGTCTCTGGTGGAGCAACGTGAATGCAGCTGCTAACCATGTCGGGTGAGAGCCAGGCACAGCGCACTTCTGGATACCATCTCCTACTACCTGGGCATTAAAATAAAAATAAAGTGTAGAGACTCAAAGCTGGCGCCCCACCGCAGTAACTGTTTTCCTGAGAGATTAACGTGCTGGGGACAAATACAGTCCGGCAGGGGAAAACTGATAGGCCAAGTGGGGGTACCTGCAGCAGTGATTACCCCAAGGCCCCGCGCCAAAGATAATGACATTGCTCCAACCCTACAGAGGCACCAGGGCCATGTCGGGTGGTAAGGGAAGATGTGGCTCACATCAGCCAATATTGTACAAGTTCTCCTGACAAAAGAACCAGGAAGGGGCAAGCACCCAATGTGACCCAGCACAGGATACACAGCAAACACCAGCGAAGCAGTGCACCCCAAACCTGCAGGATATACTATTGGCTATCACCAGCATACACACTTCTCTGTAGTCACGAATAGATACAAAATCAACAGAAATCTCCCTGATTCGCGTCAACATGAGAAAAATTGACACCACGGTTAAAGAAGTGGAAGAGGTAACTAATGGTCTCATCACAAATGCAAAGACTTTGGAGAAACAAGTTCACGAACTGCAGGCCACCAGTAAAGTTCTGGCAGATCAATTGAACGACTATGAGGAAAGGTCCAGACAGAACAATGTCAGAATTTTTGGGGTGCAGGCAAGAGCGGAGGGGCCGGCTGCAGATCTCTTTGTGGAGGAGGTAATCACACAACACTTGCGCCCAGAAGTCTCTCCAACTACTTTTCCATCGAAACGACACACAGAGTACCAGGTGGTAGACCTAAGCCGGGACAGCCTCCAAGGTCAGTATTTGCACGCATTTTTATTTTTAGGGACAGGGATGTTATCCTACAGACCGCTCGCAGTGCAGCACTACTCAAGCATGAAACCAATATCATAACTTTCTACCCTGACTTTACCATGAAAGTACAGAAGCTGGGACGAAGTTTCCTCAAAGTCAAAAAAGCCCTCAGAGACAAAGCATTGAAATACGCAATGCTGTTCTCTGCGAAACTGAGGGTTGAGGTGGAGGGTAAAACAGGGTCTTTCACAGAGCCAGAAGCAGTCTGGGAATTGCTGGAAGGATGGCGAAGAGATGGGGATTGGGACCATCCTGACAGGCACAGGCGGCAGATGGTGAAATCTCAGAAACGGTTCGACCATGTTCTGGAAAAGAGGAATCCCGCCAATAAAGACCCGCCATTAGTCTGAGTCTTTGTTCTTGGCCACTGTCCCTCGTGTGAGGAAGGCACGCATGGGAGGTCGCTCCTTTAAGCTCCGGGCCCCTCAACTCTGGAACTCTCTGCCCCTGACTTTACGTAGCACTTCAAATCTGCTGGCTTTCAGGAAGGGCCTGAAAACCTGGCTTTTTGCCTCCTAGATTTTTTGTTTTGCTGACCTGTTTTTTTAATCTGTCTGTTGTGTTTAGCGTTTTCAGCTTGTCAATAAAGCGCCGGGACACTCTTTTGAGTAGCCGAGCGCTATAAAAGACACAAAATAACATAACATAACATAACATTAGGCACATAGTTCACAACCCCATAACACTAACAGCCAAGCAGCTAACTAAAGTTAATAACACAAAGTGAACTGGAACTTCCAGTAGTAGTAGAGAATAATCGAGTGGAGCAATGGACTGAACCTTGTATCAGCCAGGGTTGAAAGATAGCGAAAGGATGGGTGGTTTTCTTGCCTCCACAGCAAAAATGGCTGAGTATATGGAACGACTACACCCTTACAGATTGAATGTATCATGCCTAGTTATTGTGAACAGGGACAGGAGGGTGGGACAAACGGGTCCACATCTCCCCCCAAACATGGAAGGGAGGGTGACGGGCACTCTGCAATGTCGTGGTGGTGGGCAGTTCAAGAATGGCATGCTCGGAGACAGGGACAGGGGTGTTATCAGGTTACAGAGTTTAGATTTAGTTCATGTTACACTCTTCAGGGAAATCAGCAGGCAGCTCACGTTCTTGTACAGACCAAATCACACTTATTAACGTCGAAAATATCAGTGTATAGACCATGACAATAAAACTCAAACGAATTTACAACACAGCTAAACAAGGTGGATGCTCCCGACAAGCTAGTCCCACTACTTGAGATGGAAAATCCACCAGGAATAGACACAACCACCAGGGGGAGGAAGGGGCTGAGACATATTCAAACTGCTCTCCTCGAATGTCAGCGGGCTAGGAGACAAACTCGAGAGCGGGATAGTGCTCCAGAACATTAAACGGCAGGCATTGGATATCGTCTTGTCGCAGGAAACCCACCTTGTATTGAACACTTGTAAGGCACTTGATAGGTGGGGTTGTAAATTAATTGCACGCTCAGGCTTTACCACAGGGTCTAGTGTGACAGCGGTACTCATGCAAAAAAGTTTTCCCCTTATAGTGGCACACTCTCGTACAGATGCACAGGGCCGCTTTGCCGTATTATCTGGCACGTGGGAGGGTAGGTGTGTTATTATTTTGTCAGTCTACGTACCCCCGTTGCTACATAGTGTGGCCCTACCAGACATGAGCAAGATGATACTGGACCTTCCTGAGGGGGAATTAGTGATCAGAGGAGACTTAAATATGACACTGTACGACCAAATAGATAGATTCCCGCTTAGGAACACCCCACGCACTAAAACCACAATGGCTGATTTCTAGGGTGCTCTGGGTCTGGTGGATTTATGGCGTGAGGCCCACCCCTAAACACGACAATATACATTCTGTTCGGGGGCACACAACAGTAGGTCCTATATTTATCATATTTTGACGCTGGAAGACAAGAAGCTCCATTTCACAGAAGTTAGACACCTGGCTAGTGGTATTTCAGATCAGGCCCCTCTATGGGCTAGATATGTATTGGGAATCTTTATCAACCCTAGGTACCTCAAAATACTGCACATAAAAACTAACCTCAAGAAATCCACCAATGACTATTTCAGTGAGAATGTGGGGTCAGTTCAATCGCCCCAAATTATCTGGAAAGCTCAAAAGATGTTACTGAAGGACAGGCTCTCTCTCTCATGGTGGGATGTAAGAAAGAGAAGGGCAAAAAACTTGAGGAATGGAGCAAGAAATTTTAGCCAGGGAACAGGCAGCTATACACACGCAAGACGAGGCAACCGGTCACACACTGGAGCTGAGGCATCAGGATTATAGGGATTTGACAATAGAGGCAGCTAGGGAAAAACACCAGGTGACACAACATAGAATGTATGAAAATGGAGACCGTGCAGGTAAACTACTTGCTTGGCTGGACAGACGGGAGCAAGCGGATCGCTGGATAATGAGGATACGTGGAGAGGATGAGGTGTTGCTGAGAGACTGGCAGGCCATAACAGTGACTTTCGCTGACTACTTAAAACAACTCTACTCCCCTGTGGCTTCTGCCACGATAGAGGAGTCTAGGGAATTATTAGCGGACATGCTGGTCCAGACTCTATAATCGGAAGACCAACAATCACTCGAGGCAGATCTCCATACCTCCTATTGCCCTATATCTCTGCTTAATGTAGAGATTAAAGTTCTGGCTAAACTATTAGCGACATGACTACTTCTAATCGTGACTAAATTAGTGCACCAGTCCCAGTCCGGATTTATGCCTTGTCACAATACAGCTTTCGACCTACGGTGACTGAACGGGGTGCTCGAAAGGAAAGACACTAGTAAGGAGGACGCAGCAATACTATCATTAGACGCTCACATGGCTTTCAACACTGTTGAATGGCCATATATGTTCGCTGCTTTGGAGCGCATGGGTTTGGGGAAAACATTTCTCGAGTGGATCCAACTGTTATATGCAGAGCCACTCGCGCAAGTAGTGGTGAATGGACATACATCAAAAACGTTTGCCTCAAACCGAGGGACACAGCAGGGTTGCCCATTGTCACCAATTATATTCGCACTGATCCTCGAATTGAAATGTGGGTTTTTTATAGAGCGCGTTTTTGCCGTGGCGTCTTAGCGCTAGCTGTTCAGGGTCTGTGCAAGGAGCCGGGCTAATCAGCTAAACTTTGTGAGCGAACAGCCATGTCTTCAATGCCTTTCTGAACATTAACAAATTGGTTTGTTTCCTGAGATTAATGGCCATCGTGTTCTATAGGTTTGGGGCCATATGTAGAAAACTTCTGCCACCCCACTTTAATGTTTTTATCCTTGGAACCACTAGCAGAGAGACGGTTACAGATCTAAGCTCTCGTTGTGGTGTGTAACGCCTGATATGTGAGTTAAGGTAGGCTAAGCCAGCCCCATGCAGAGTCTTATGCAGAATACACATAGATTTAAAATAAATCCTTGCCTGGACTGGTAACCAGTGCAGGTTTCGAATGGCATGGCTTACGGGGCTAAACTTTGGGATTTTGAGAAGTGGACGTGCCACTGCATTTTGTAGCATCTGTAATTTGCGTATCAGGCTCTTCTTTGCTCCCAAATAGAGAGCGTTGCAATAATCAATTTTAGACAGTATCAAGGCCGTAATAACTGTATTTTTGAGGGCCATGGGGATAAAAGGTCAAATCTTTCTAAGGACTTTTAAAGTAAAAAAGAAGGCGGAAGTAATGTTGTTAACCTGTTCGGATAGAGAGAGCTGGTGATCTATCTGAATCCCAAGGTTTTTAACTTGTTTAACAGGCTGAGGGCAAGGTCCTGCTGCTTCCGGCCACCAGGTTGAGTTCCAGATGTAAGTATCTCTTCCAAACAAGACCACTTCAGTTTTTCCGGTGTTTAATTTGAAACAATTGCCCAACATCCAGGTAATGATGTGTTTCATGCAATTGCTAAAATTAAATGCCAGTTCTTCAGTTTGGATGTTAAGGATATAACTATTTGTGTGTCGTCAGCGTGACTTACCACTTTAAAACCATGGGACCGTATGAGTCGGACTAGTGGGGTAACGTAAATGTTGAACAAGGTGGGGGAAAGCGATGATCCCTGGGGAACCCCACAAGGCAAAGTGTAGGGATGCAGTTTATATTCTTCCATCGTAATAGATTGCTCTCTACCGGTTAGGTATGACCGGAGAATGTCGGACGCTTTGTTCACAATTGCTATTTCGGCCAGACGCTGAATGAGAATGTGGTGATCAGTCATATCAAATGCAGCCGATAAGTCAAGGAAGATTAGTATGGCCTTCCCACCTCCATCAAGTTGAATGCGTATACCCTCAGTAGCAGCAATTAGTGCAGATTCTGTGCTATGACGTGGACGGAAACCGTGTTGCGCTGAGTCGAGTTTGTCGTTGGCCTCTATGAAGGATAAAAGTTCCTCATTAAGGGCTTTTTCCAAAATTTTGGAAGGAAATGGTAGGCATGAAATGGGCCAGTAACTGCTGACCTCCACAGGGTCTAGGGTTGGCTTTTTTAGTACGGGTCTGACCAGGGATCTTTTCCATGTGTCAGGGAAGTGCCCTTTAAACAGAGAGTTATTAAGGAGGGGTGTTCATCTATTCTCATTTCTGCTAGGTGCCATATGAAAGACCATGTCTGGACAAGGATCTACGGGGGATCCCAACTTGGTTGACAGTATTAGCTTTTCTATCCTGTCTAAGGTAAGAGCGTGGAATTCATGTAGGAAAACCTCCATGGTTTCCTTATCGTCATGGATATTTGTGATTTTTTTCTGGTTTTGCTGTTGGAAAACTCCTCGAAAACCTTAACTACTTTATCCTGAAATAAATATGCCAGTTTGTTGCAGAACTGTCTAGTAGGGTTAAATTGTTTGCTATTACTGAAACTAGATGGATTAGAAACTGTTTTCAATAGTTCTCCGGCCGTGTTCTTGGAGCCCATCATTTTCTCAGTAAAGAAGCTAGTTTTTGATTGGACTATTGCTTCCTTATACTTTGCTAGTGCCTCATTATACTGTGTTTTATCAATATATGAGTACACCCTCCTCCAGATTTGTTCCTTAGCTCTACACTTTCTTTTTAATTCTTTTAAGCTGGCGGTGTACCATGGGGTTGATGGTGCTCTTTTGCCGATATATTTGAAAGTTTCGGGGGCTAATTTTTGCGTGGCTTGATCGATCCAGTTATTACAATTTAGGGCTGCTGTATCTGGATCGACATATATATGGAAATCATGGGTCTGTAGAGTAGCTTCAAGATAGGTTTGGGGTATTTATTTGCTTCCAAAGGCGTACTCTGCTTGATTTCTTTTTCCTATGATCTCTGGTGAATGGTTCAGTCAGAAGTAAATCAAAGAATAAAGCTTTATGGTCAGTCCAAATTAGTGGCAGCATACTGCAAAATTTCATCTGTGGGTGGTTTGTGAAAATACCATCCAGAGTAGGATTCCCTTTGTGTGCAGACTCCGTAACTATTTGTTTAAAACCTAGACCATTGAGCACATCGATTAAATTGTTTGTATCACAGCTATCATTGAACTCTAAATGGAAGTTGAAGTCCCCGAGTATGGCCAACTTGGAGTATTCCATACAAGACTCCATGGCTGTTGCAATAGATTCAATAAAAGGGATTCTAGGCCCTGGTGGTCTGTAGAATAGTAGACCATTGAGATCACAAGTATTGTTACATTTGAAAGAGAACTGAATGGCTTCCTCTTTTAGTTGGGGGAAGTCAGAGAAGGTGGCTTTAATATGGGAGCGGTATACAATGGCCACTCCCCCAACTCGTTGTCCTTCTCTGTCAAATCTATGTCGTCTTCTCTCAAAAATGGTCTTTTGAACATCTTTAACTGGATGTCAACTAACCAGTTAAAATTAAATGGAGACAAGACTGAGATCCTCCTTCTGGGCAAACAGCCAGAGCTCTGGAACATAACACACTGGCCTACACAGATGGGTGATCTTCCAACGCCAGTGACCCATGCAAGAAACTTGGGAGTAATTCTAGACAACACCCTGTCCATGAAGCAACAGGCAAGCAAGGTAGTGGGTCTCTGCTTCACCATTATCAAATGGCTCAGGAAGATTCTGTGGATGCTGCCAGTCCCCATGCAAAAAACAGTAGTCAATGCCCTAATTACATCCCGGCTTGACTACGGGAACATCTTGTATTTGGGGGCAAATAAAGCAGTCATAAAAAGATTACAACTTGTTCAAAACACGGCTGCCCGACTTCTCTGCCACATCCCCAAAAATACTAGCGTGTCTCCTTACTTACGGGAACTACATTGGTTGAAGGTAGAAAATCGCATCAGATTTAAGGCCTTAAACTACATGTTTAAAATTAAGTCAGGTACCGCCCCGAAATATCTTCAGGCACTTGCACTTCCCTATGTCCCTACAAAAAACTTACGGTCCCTATCAGCTGAAAAGTTCTGCGTGCCAAGATTCAAGCTCTCCAGGATGGGAGGAAGATCCTTTTCCCACTTGGGCCCTACTATATGGAATTCACTTCCATTTCACATACGAAAGGAGGGAAGCCTCTCCAAGTTCCGTAAAGCGATAAAAACCTGGTTGTTCGATCAGTAACCTGAATGTGCCAGCTATACTCGTCCATCTTTGATGCTGTGTTCTCAGGCGCAGGGAAACCCTTTTTGGGTAGCTGTTGCGCCATACAAGCTTATAAAATAAATAAATAAATAAATAAGGTTGTATCCATTGAGTATAGCAGTATTTAGGTCGCGGTCTGAGGAGCTATGAAGCCATGTTTCAGTAAGAAACGTTAAGTCCGGCTTATATTGTTCGAGAAAATCTGCAAGTTTGTATTTGTGCTTGGGGAGTGATCGTGTGTTCAACAGCACACAGTTTAAAGAGTACTTGTTGAGTTTCACAATATTGCGTGAGTGGGAATCTAGGGTTGAATAGAGGTTAGATACCTTAGTATCGATAGAGTAATTACATGTGGGGTAGTGATGGCCTAGGGAGTTGCAACGGGGGAGTATAGGTACACAACACATTTGCTCACCTCTGTCACAAATGTGTAGTAAGTTAGCCTTGGTGAATGTGAGCTTTAACTTTTGGAGAGGGGTTCTGGCGCAGGGCGCAGTCCGGTCGCGGGCGGGCGCAGACAGGGTTGCATTAGCATACCTTTGGCGTGTGGGAAACGAGGGGAACCTTTGAACCCAGGGTTACAATGGCAAGACAGCTGGATGGGAAGATAACATTTCTCTCTACGCACATGACATTCTGTTATATGTTGCGTCGCCTAGGACCTCCATTAATTGGGTTCTCCAGATCTGTTCCAATTTTGGTAAATATTCAGGATATACCACCAACTGGGCCAAATCGGTAATCCCTCTCCTCCATGGTCCAGCCCCAGTCCTGCCAGCTGAATGTGAAGCAACAATAGCGACGGAGGGATTCCGGTACTTAGGGAAATTCACCACAGCTAGCCCTGAACTCTTCTATGAACAATCTCCAGGTCCCAATAAACTGGCTGCAAGGAGAAGTGCAACACTTGAGATCGCTGCTGCTGACCCTACTGGGGCGCGTGGCGCTATTTAAAATGATGGCGCTGCCTCGTTTCTTGAATGCCTTGCAAAACACGCCATACAGGGTCCCCAAAACATATTCCAAATCGATAGAAGGGTAAGTCAGAACCCTACTCTGGGTCGGGAAGCCACCCCGCATTGCAGCCCACAAGCTGGTATGGGGATGGTACGATGGGATTGCTTTGCCTAATATCCAAGCATATTACTAGGTAGCACAACTGTCAATTATTAATTGGTGGATACATAACATGCAGGAGGAACCGGCCTGCTGCATGGATAAGTGGTTGATGGGTACTAGGGGATACAGGGAAGCCCTGCACACGAATCTGAACAGGCAGCAATTTACCAGCCCAACAGCCTAAATGGTCGCCCAATGGCACAGAGTCACAAAGAAACTGGGCTGGAACAATAAAGTGACCCTAAATACGCCTCTCTGGCAGCAATTAAGCAAAATAGGCCGCTATCAGGGATTCGATAAATGGGATACCATCGGCATATCAAAAGTCGGGGACCCTTGGATAGGGGTGGAAATAATCTCTTTTGCCGGCCTACAGAAAGAATATGAATTGTCGGATGGGGCAGCTTTCAGATATCGACAAATACAACATGCTCTGATGGCAGTGCATCGAGCTGATGAGGAAATGCCGGAGGCCTTGCCACTCGAGGATAGACTACTAACAGAGTGTGTGGAGTTGAGGGCGATTTCACTTACCTACCAAAAGATAACAAATAACTCACCTGACTCACTGAAGCCCCTTCATGAGCACTGGCAGGTGGATTTGGGGAATCTAGAGGAGGAGGACTGGTGCGACGCGCTAGCCTCCCCGCATGAGGTAGTCATATCGCGACTGAAACTAATATAAATAAAAATACTTCATAGATCATACATGTTATGTACTTCTCTGGTTAAGATGGGAAGGAGTGTAGATCCAAAGTGCAGAAGGATGTGTGGGGGGGTTGGCACCATTATCAAACACTCTGGGAATGCCCAGCTGTCAGGGTGTACTGGGACACAATAATTGCAAGCATGAGAAATATCAGTGGCGGAACCCTACAAGTATCCCCCAAATTATGCATACTTAATATATGGGAGACAACCAACATGACCCGCACGTGGCAACTCTGAATCGCCATGGGATTTATAATTGCAAAACGAAACATCGCCCGGAGGTGGGGTGTGTTAGGGTCTCCAATCCTGGAGGAGTGGGAACAGGACCTGGACTGGTAAATTATATCAGAAAAAACAATCTATAAAAGCAGGGGGTGCCTCCAGAATTGGGACCAGGTCTGGGGAAACTGGAACGCCTACAGGAGTAATATTTGTGTCTCCTCCTCCATCCCGGGAACTAAATCCCAGGGGGTAGGAAATATCACAGATGTGAACGATGAAGAAATGTGAAGGGTGGTGGTGATTTGAATATGATGGGTAGGGAAGCGACTTGCAATTTATTTATCTGATTGGAGCTGTCATGATTTTTGATGCTTGCTCTATAACTGTAAAACTTCAATAAAAAATGAGTTTAAAAAAAAGACTATGAGACGGCATACAGGCATATTTTACTTGATGTTTGGCTCTGAGGATCCTGACGCTATGCTCAAGTATTTATTGCTATGCCTAGGCACATCAAATGCCTGATTCTGGGACAGAAAACTTTCCATAAGCCATTCCTTATATATCTGATGGATAGATACAGTCACTATCACCCAAACAGATCACTCAGATCCTTTCATTTGCCCCTTCTTAAGATTTCCAAGGTTCTTTGGAATGAGCTACCGTATTCTCTTTGAGCCCTTCCTTTTGAACCTTTTTTAAAAAACCCGGCTGCTTAAAACCACTTAAATACCAACTTTAGATTGTGCCCTACATACTGGGAAGACTTTGCAGGACCACTGTACAAATTTTCATTCATTCATTCAATATTACCAATGGTTGGGTTAAGATACTGTGTCTGACTGTAGTCATAGTGAGAGCAAAACATTGAAAGTCTTACAGGAGCCTTGTGGCTGATCATTGAGAACAGCAGAAGTTTCTTCAAAGTCTAAGATGTGCAGTACAATAAATACATGTGGCCCAGACAGCACACACCGGTCGAGAGATGAAATTGCATTGCCAATTTAACTGGGCTCGTGGAATGGTAAGAGCTTTGCGGATTGGTGGTTAAAATTTGGTTAAATTTTTCTTTTAATTGCATGTGTACAAATCCCAGGACAATTGTGAAAAGAAATCACACAATATCTCAACATTGATAATATTTCTGATTTGACTTATCAAGGCACAACAAGTTGGCAATGATATAGCCATGTACTTTCAGTTGAACATCATTGGCAAAGACCAGAAATCTAAACTGTTGAGTGTCTCTTAAATGAATGAATGAATGAATGAATGAATGGACATTTATAAAGCACACGGCTACTCAACAGAGTTGGTTATGGACACAGATACATTTTAGGCAGAATAAGAGATACAAATCCATGGCTGATGCCTCAGACATGGGGTCTAGTATTGGACCGCGAGATCCATACCAGAGTTTCAGGGCATCCACATGGGATACATTTTCACACAGCAAATCGAAATGGAAATCTTCACATAGTGGTTATCCTGAAATCTGGGGTGGATCTGACCCTCTGGGAATTTACGTTTGATGCTCCTGCGTGCTTCACCCTGGGAACCGTCAGATCAAAACAATTTCACCATCCAATGGCTTTGTCTGTGATGTCGATTTCTCAAATTTTACCTTCACAATTGAAATCGTTCCTTCAACAACTCGACTGATGTAGCTTTCGGCATGAAAGGTACTGTATTTTGTCCCTGTCTTCGTTTCCACTTGAGACTTTACCTTTGGGAGGAAAAAGAGAAAAGAAATCCAGGTTTTATCTCAATATGCCAACAAATATTTCCATGTCAATATTTCCAGAAAGTCACAAATCACTCATGATTACAGGACGTTTGTCCAAGGGAAGCGTTGAAGAGGTCAATTATTGATTGCTTTGTAGTGCAAGTCGCTCATGGACAGAAACACCAATTTAGTGGGTTCACGCCCTGAGTATGAGTCGGTATGCTGAGTTGTGTGATCATTACCTCCAGGTGGAGTATTTACCTCATGTGAAAATTCCCACACCCCAATAATTTCCCCCTAGTAGATTTCACTGGCAAAAACCTGGCAAGATTTATCTGGGGATAATACCTGTAAAAGAATCCCAGCGTGCAGAATTTCATATTGTTGATACTGTTTTTCCCTGTTATGCCTCATTCCATCCTAAAAAAACTTGCAATAGGAAGCTTTACCACAGCCAGTAAACACAACTGCCTTAGGCAGCAAGTATTACACCCTACTCACAATCGGGTGTGTAGAGAGCATCACCCTCTAATCCACGAGGCACCTGGGGGTGTGATACCCTAAAGTCTTAGGCAGAGAGGATGCTCTGTCACAAACATGGTGGATGTCCCTTCTGCAATATTACAAGTGAATTATACACAGACCACTGGCATTGTGCAGTTGCGCCACATGTGGATTTGCAGCTATTGCCACATAATCCATCATCTGCTGCATAATCCGCAGATTTAAAAAAATAAAAAGTATTTCCAGCTCAAGAGGACAAAAGTTACAAAATAATGTGTTGCTGCAAAGTGGAAGGCCCTTCGCAAAGGGTGGCGGGTCATCTTTCTGTTGCTTATTGCTGTATTTGGGTGCAAAACAAGGTGAAAACTTGGCCAGACAGTGTTAATGGGCCCGATTCACAGAATGAATTTAAGACTCAATCCTAAACTTACTACTATTTTGGTATTCACAGAATGCACTTAATACTTTTGGCATTCACAGAATGAACTTACTACTTTTGGTATTCACAGAAGTTAGGATTTTGTCTTAAGTTTGTCTTAGACAAATTTAAGACAAACTTAAGACAGACTTAAGACAGACTTAAGACAAAATCCAAACTTATGTACTAGAGCAGCCTCAACGCCCCACCGCCATCACCCCCTAGGAAACACAACAGCTTCACAAATAGGTTAAACGAGTATCTGTATGTTTCTTCTTGGCAGCGGTCCACGGTCCCAGTAAAATTACAGTGAGTCTCGGTACATAGAAGCAGAATGGCAGTGGTGCATACCGGCAAGCACCGGCACAAATTAACTACTCTAGGGATCCCGAGTAGCACATCGCTGCTTGCCAAATTCACCCATAAGCAAATTGAGACAGAGATAGAAAATCAGCATTTTACATTTTCGAAAACGTAGACAATTTTCAATATCCCTAAAATCTGCATGACATTTCCAAAATATCTGAAATCTGAATGTGAAACAGAAATCTGTATTTTCGTCAATCAAATTGAGGCAAATGTAGCATTGAATGATGGAAAGCCCCCTGCGCTGTTAACAAATGTGAAGACCTTTCATCCTGCAGCAGAAATTGGCTATGGGAAAATCCGTTTTAAATGAAATAAATGACACATTTTGGAACCTCACTTATAACTTTTGAACTGTTTGACCAATCTGTACAAGCTTTCACTAACCAGCCACAACAAATGTGCACATGCAAGGTGTGGATTTCAATTGCTGCAGATTTTACATACATGCATATAACACACACATACCGATCTCAATAAATGAAAAGGAAATCGCCTCTGCACAGTAGGCGACCTCAAAACCCCTTTGTCAAAATAGGAGCTATGCCACCATTTGTGAAGGTGCAGCCAATATTCTCATACTGCTGGGGCCTCATTTATGAAAAGTGACGCATCGCTGCGTGAAAACAGCGATGCGTCACTTTTCACTACGCACTCCTTGCGACACCAATGATGCGTCATATTTAATGTATGACGCATCATGTCGCAAGGACTTACAGATACGTCAGTATTTCTGACGCATCTGTAAGCACAAAAGTGACGCATTGCTGGAGTGTGTCACAAAAGTGACGCATCTCCAGCAATGCGTCCTTTCTCATGGGGAAAGCCCCATGTGAAAGGGCTTGCGTCAGTCTTACGCCTGCTGTGAGGCAGGTGCAAGATTTTGACGCAACAGCATCCTAAAAGTGACGCAGTGAAATCTCATAGATTTCACTGCGTCACTATTACGAGGCTTTTTGCGGGGGAACGCCCCCACTGCATACATTATACCTGACGCAGGTATAATGTGGCGCAGGGGTTTAAAAAGTGACGCATCTACCTAGATGCGTCACTTTTTAAGTATGGCGCAACAAGGCGCATTTTGTACGCCGCTGGTGCGTCACAAAAAGTGACGCACCGGCGGCGCAGAACTGACGCAAGGCCTCATAAATAAGGGCCCTGGTGTTTACTGTTTTCTCGATTCTTTATTGGGGAAGAACGTAGATTTGCTTCATTTTTCCAAGATAACTTTTTTAAGGCTCTTTCTTGCTGGGTGCAGAAGGATTTGCCAAAGTTTCACTGAATCAATTTAAGACTACGGTCCTCAGGATTTATTTCTACTTCTGCAGTGCTTGCACCGCACAGTTTATGTGCAACTCAATAAAATTGGTTTATAAATGTTGTTTTAAGAAGGATCAGGCTGGTGTAACTCCTGGCATCTTACCTTGATACATAATGCTTGGATTTCAGGGGTGGCCGGTCGCTCTTTAGTGTACCCTCCTGGAACTGTAGACATGGTGGCTGGTCTTCTTGTGGGTAGGCGGTGTCCTGGGATGCAGAGCAGAGAGTGAGGAGGAATCAGAGTGCAACAGGTGCTGGAGTGTAGATGGTTCCAGCTTTTATACCATCTGCACCCTCCTGATGGAGAGGGGAGGAGAAGAAGGCGGGCACAGGATCACCTTAAATTACAACATACGCAAGAGCAAGATAACCATGAAGGAGACATTTATGAGCTGTTCCTGGATGAACCTGTCAGTGCATGGAGTATGATCTCATCGTTGGAGATGGGAACTCCTTCCAACGCCTTTGTGTATATCACGCGCCCTCCAAATCTCCGCAGAGGGGATCAGCCAATGGGTGAATGGAACTGAGTGCAAGGTGCCAGATCAGCTCTGGGGCATGGGCTGGTCCTTCCCACTCCTAGGGTGGACTTGTTGGGGTGGACCTTTCAAGTCACCAATCCACACCCGACAATCTCTAGATCTTACTGTCAAGCTCTCACACCCTTCGTGTTTTCTGGCCTCACCCTTTCCACCGCACAACGCCTCAGTGTGATGCAACACCAGCAGGGTGGGTCAGCTGGAATCAATTTTCAAAGTAGACGCGTCCTTTCGCAATCCTTTGTTTGCAGCACTTAGTTTCGCAATCTCTTAGCTATCATTTCTAGCAGTGCGTGCAAATTTAAAGAAACAGATTGGATTTTTGTCATACACATGTCAGTTTAACCCCTGCTGGTGACGGAACCGCTCCGTCATCAGCCGCGGTCGCGCTGTGCTGATGACAGAGTGGTTCCGTCACGGCCTGCTCGGCATGCCTGCGCGGCACGGATTCCGCGCCAGCGCTGAGCGGTCCATTAAGTGGGCAGGACATGACGGAACCGCTCCGTCATGAACACAGCGCGACCGCGGCTGGTGATGGAGCGGTTCTGTCACCAGCATGGGCGTGTCGCGCGGCCCGCCCGCCCCCTTAGCGCTGCGGCGGAATAGCCACAGCAACGAAGGGGTTAAAGGAAAGCACTAAACAGATTGTAAACAGGTATATTGCTATATGACAACCAACACATACACAATTTCCATCCCTAACTCCCAATTAGAACAGATAGATAGGTCATAGAAAGTGTCAGTAGATGTCACCCACTTAATGGTAGAAATTATCATTACAGATCTGCAGTGAATCACATCAGAGGGAAAGGGTTTAAAGAACAGAATGGAATAAAGTCATTAGGATCCAGAGTATATGTGACATAATGCTAAACTGTAGGTCTTCGACCGATATGCAAAACTGTGTAGAAGGATGTCGCCCTTCATAAGGGTAGATGGCAAGCCAATGGAGTCCCCTTCTACCAATCCAAACTAAGACTGCAGATCTCTCATTAACAAGTCTAAGAGAGTGTATGATGTGTTCAAAGCAGAAGAAGTGTCAACCAAGGAGATGTTGGAAGTCTGAAAATAGGGCTATGGTGCTTTTTCACGAATAAGAGAACCCCATATGTCGGTAAATGTGGGTTCCTGATTGTTGAACCGATAGATCCAACGTACATGTGCAGCAGTGAGTGGCACACTCTCCAGCCAATCTTCCTCAGTCTGGACATTGGGCGTAGACCACTGATGGTGTGTGGATAGTTTGGCTGCCGACAAAATGGAGGCATTCCTGCGGAATATGTGCAAGGTAAGAATCGGCAATACTGGGGTGTCAGGCAGGATGTGGTACAAAAGGGGGTGGTGATGGACGGAGCATCTGAACCAATCAAACACTCACACCCAGTCAGAAGATATGGGTTTGATCCATCACCGTTCTTTAGCCCACTCTGCCACCCCAGTTCAGACATGGCTATATGCAAATCAGTCTGACCCTGTGCCTCATGGGAACAGTCCAGCCGGAACTGCCAAGCCATGCCTTCCCTGGACGGGAAACAAGCTTCTGAGGACCGGTTTCTGGCATTCCAGCCGTCTTCAGCCCGGCTTGCTTGAATCCAGTGGCAAAGTGAGCAAGGGACTAACGTCTGAGCATACCCTGCCACACTTATGGCAGCCAAAAGCGGTACAAAAGGGGGTGGTGATGGACGGAGCATCTGAACCAATCAAACACTCACACCCAGTCAAAAGATCTGGGTTTGATCCATCACCGTTCTTTAGCCCACTCTGCCACCCCAGTTCAGACATGGCTATATGCAAATCAGTCTGACCCTGTGCCTCATGGGAACAGTCCAGCCCGAACTGCCAAGCCATGCCTTCCCTGGACCGGAAACAAGCTTCCGAGGACCGGTTTCTGGCATTCCAGCCGTCTTCAGCCCGGCTTGCTTGAATCCAGTGGCAAAGTGAGCAAGGGACTCACGTCTGAGCATACCCTGCCACACATATGGCGGCCAAAAGCGGTACAAAAGGGGGTGGTGATGGACGGAGCATCTGAACCAATCAAACACTCACACCCAGTCAAAAGATCTGGGTTTGATCCATCACCGTTCTTTAGCCCACTCTGCCACCCCAGTTCAGACATGGCTATATGCAAATCAGTCTGACCCTGTGCCTCATGGGAACAGTCCAGCCTGAACTGCCAAGCCATGCCTTCCCTGGACCGGAAACAAGCTTCCGAAGACCGGTTTCTGCCATTGCAGCCGTCTTCAGCCCGGCTTGCTTGAATCCAGTGGCGAAGTGAGCAAGGGACTCACGTCTGAGCATACCCTGCGACACTTATGGCGGCCAAAAGCGGTACAAAAGGGGGTGGTGATGGACGGAGCATCTGAACCAATCAAACACTCACACCCAGTCAAAAGATCTGGGTTTGATCCATCACCGTTCTTTAGCCCACTCATCCACCTCAGTTCAGACATGGATATATGCAAATCAGTCTGACCCTGTGCCTCATGGGAACAGTCCAGCCCGAACTGCCAAGCCATGCCTTCCCTGGACCGGAAACAAGCTTCCGAGGACCGGTTTCTGGCATTCCAGCCGTCTTCAGCCCGGCTTACTTGAATACAGTGGCAAAGATCGCCAGCAAAGGTTGGAGGGAAGGGTTGTAGCCAAGAGTCTCTTTTATGAGGCAATCAACGACATCCTAGAAATTCTTGAGCACAGGGTTGTGTAGTATGTCACTGTCTGGGCCGTGCTGTGACATGTGTTTCCTGTGACACAGGGACCACTCCTGCCTTGCACTCCTTTAATCTTTCATTCAATTATTACTCAGTGTTTTCAATGCTGTTTGCAAATATTATTTTTATTTCCAAACTTTTCATTTTAGCGAGTTTTTCATACTTTATATTTGTTTTGTCATTGTTTTGTATTTCATTTCACAAAAGTATTTTGTCCCAATGCATTTCAAGCATAAAGCTCTTCCTCAGGGGATTTCCTTTATCTGGAAACATTATATGTCAAATTAAATATTTGGTAAAAAATAACAATATGTACATATTTCAATAATAACCATTGTTAAAAAATATGTGATCATAATCATGCCTGTTTCTGTCATGCATAGTCATGTCTAAATTATCTGCCTCTTATAACCCTTGTTATCGCTCTAAGCATGCTGTGTCTCTTGTGTGAATTTCGCTACCATTATACCTTATAACCCATTTCTACGCTTGTCACACTGACCTTGAAAGATTTGTTTTCACTGTCATACTGAAATAAAATAAAGTTTACGGTAAGACACTAAGTTTATCTCAGTCTCATGGTTACTTGTTATAAAATATTGCGGGGCTGTTTCCTTACCCGGTGTCAGCTTCCATCTCTTCTCCTCGCTAACTCGGCGTGTGTTACTCTATCCTACGCGCTGTGTTACAGCTCTATGATCTATTCCCGCTCACGTGACCGCGACGGTTGCGTGCTATGTTTACTATTTCTTAAAGTGAACCACACTTGAATACTAGGATAGTGCAGTGTGTATCGAGATGTTTATGATGCAATGCATTCTCACTCGTGGGTATAATTTGAGGGATAATACCTGTATATAACTGATCGGCCTTATTGTAAAATCGATGGTGAGATAGCTATGTAAACAAGGTCCACAATATTATGAAAATAGTATAATGAAAATAGTGCGCACATCAATCTATATACACATGTTGTGTCCACAAAATGTCAAACGTGTGTCAAATCACATCTAAAACATATAATTATCGGATCGCAAGAATGTTTATCTGAATGTAAAGTTATAGAAAGCAATTTAGATCCATCCGTTCATTCAGTCCTCTCGGTTGTATGATACATAGAAAGTTGATCTAGAAGACTTCTCTCCTTAACAGACAATTGTTATTGTCTCTCCCAGGAAGGGTTGCCACCATTTCCAAAATACAAAATTTTAACTGACTTGCATTGTGGTTGGCTTGATTAAAATGAACTGCCACCGTTGATTTTTGATTATTCAGTCTGATATTGCTCTTGTGCTCAATTATGCGCGTTTTTCTTTTTCTTTGGGTTTTACCCACATAGGATAAGCCACATGGGCACCTTAACATGTATATCACGTTACTTGAATTGCATGTGCCTGATACCTTCAGTTTTATAGGCGTTCCTTTAGTTGGGTGGCTGATGATGTTGCTTTTGATGATAGCTGAGCAATTCCCACAGTTGTAACATGGTAATGTGCCATTGTATTTGGTCTGTTCTTTCATATTGGATTGTTTCAAGAGTTCTTTCAAATTTCTTGTTCTCTCATATGCAAAAATTGGCGGTTTGTTGAATATTCCCTTGAAATCTTCTTCCAGTGCCAATAATGGCCAATGCTTTCTAATTGTTCTCTTTATTTTTGCACTGCGTGTTGAAAATTTAGATACAAATACACTTCTTTGTTCTTCTTGTTTATTTTTGGTTATCATTTTAATCAAGCCAACTACAATGCAAGTCAGTTAAAATTTTGTATTTTGGAAATGATGGAAACCCTTCCTGGGAGAGACAATAACAATTATCTGTTAAGGAGAGAAGTCTTCTGGATCAACTTTCTATGTGCCATACAACCGAGGGGACTGAATGAACGGATGGATCTAAATTGCTTTCTATAACTTTACATTCAGATAAACATTCTTGCGATCCAATAATGATATGTTTTAGATGTGATTTGACACACGTTTGACATTTTGTGAACACAACATGTGTATATAGATTGATATGCGCACTATTTTCATTATAATATTTTCATAATAATGTGGACCTTGTTTACATAGTTATCTCACCATCGATTTTACAATAAGGCCGATCAGTTATGTACAGGTATTATCCCTCAAATTATACCCACGAGTGAGAATGCATTGCATCATAAACATCTCGATACACACTGCACTATCCTAGTCGCACCCGCTCATTCCCCCCTCCCGTAGGAATAGGAAAAACCCTGAACGCAGCAGTTTTCGTTTCTTAGCTAACTGTGACCGAAACTAATAACAAAAACCTAATCAGTAATGTTCCCATGCGCTGGAGATGCTGAGGCCCGGCTCCGCGGCCTTGGGCAGAGATAACCAAATGTTGCTATTGCAGGTGCAGATGCCTCTTGTGTGAGGCCATTGTTCACCCTCTCTGAGGTCTAGTACTTTTCCAGTATGGGCGTGTTTTACTTTGCTGTACCATGTTATAATGTATTGCTGTGATGAGATGAGTCAGTCCTCTCGGCGCACTCTTAGGGGTGAGGTCGGACAGGGCCCTCTCATATGGGAGTTTGTGGCCTAATAAAATACTTTGTTTATTCTTCTCCACTGTCCGTCTGACTTCTTACTTGGTAATTATAGGTGAGTGCGGTAAGTCACTCGGGTGGATTTGAGCCACGCTTATCAACCTCGAGGTCCGGCGTAACATCAAAAAGTTGGTGTAAGGTCTTGACCCATAGAGGCAATTTACTGTGTCGGTTTAGATAATATGTAAAATAACTGGAGCCTCCTCAGGTCCCCAAACGAGATGCACAACCACATATGTAAATGAATTCATAATCTTCAACCAGTTTATCGTTTTAATCCACTTTTATCAAAACATTTCCATATACTTAATCCAAAGTTTTTATTTTACTTCAATTCTTTATCCGATTAATTTTTTCAGCGGTGCCTGTCCAGGCTTTCCTCAGCAGCACAAGAAAGTTCAAAATTCCTCATTGCACAGCGTCTTTAATTTCTACCCAATGCATTTCTGGATAATTCCCTTCTTCAGGGATAATCAAAGCACAAGATATTGCAAAGAGAACCCATCAGCAACATCACTGGAACATAAACTCAACAAAAAAAGAATCAATTGACTAAAAATGCATCCTCACATCACGTCCAGTGCAATAGAACTCGTTCTTACTACGTACGAACAGTGCAACGTTACCCCCTACCAGATGTTCGTGACCCAAAACGCCTTCATCTTAAAAATAAACCTCATGCATGATCACCCATAAGTGCACGTGAAACCAAAGATCACTATTCAAAACAGAATCAATAGCTACCTACTAAATAAACATGTGTTTCTCATGAAAACAAATATACATCTTTATAAGTGAACCCCTGCACCCAACTAAGGAAACAAACCATAGTGTTTGGGGACCCGAGAAGGCTCCATTACTTTCACATTTGAAAATGCGCACGGAAGGCGAGCATATCAAGGTGGTAGGCCCTATACGCTGTTTGAGCATCATAAAAGTTGTACTAATAACTTTGAGTGCATTCTACCATTTCTGGTTTGCATACCATTTTTTCTGTCCACCGGTTAGATTGCACCAATGTTAAGAACTTAGTAATATAAAAGTGTAATGAGTCATGAGAGCTGGTATCAATGCATCAAGATCACTCAGGGTTAGAAGGATAGCATCTGCATACAACAGGAGCTCCAGTTCAGACCCATGTCTGATGTGTGCCAAAGATCCAATGTCTATGGCCAAAGGTTCCCATGCTAAGAGGAAGAGGAAAGGAGACAGAAGGCAAACCTGTCTCGTACCTCAGGTAATGAATACTGGATCAGAGAGGATGCTGATCGTCGCCAAGAGGGATTGATTGGACCATTTGGATGAACTTAGGGCCAATTCCAAATCTGGCCATGGTGCGGAACACGTATGGCCATTCGTTACGATCAAATGCCTTTTCTGCATCTAGAGAAATCAGCAGTTTATTATCCACATCAGCCTCAACTAGGTTTCTTTTTGACAAATTCTATGGCTCGGTCACTGACTCGCACATGAACATCGGTGTAATAGTGGTCTCACATCATGCTCCTGTTGCCCTCACATTCGATTTGCGGCTGATTCTGCCCAAGGTTGAATACCTCACAGGTCAAACTGCTGGAAGAAAAAGTCGGACTGATAACCCTTCTTGGTGACTACCCGGTGCTCAATGAACTACCTCCTCCTACCTCCAAACAAATCTTTTGCGTGGCAGAGAAGGCATATCTATGAGGCAAGCTGATGAAAGAAGCCAGTATTGAGAGGTCAAAGGCTGCAATGCAGAAGACAGCATTAGAAGCTGAGATAGGATCCCTCCTGGAGAAGTACAGAGGTCGACCCACCCCAGACGGTATGAGGACTCTTCTGAAGCTGAAGCAGAAGGAAGCACAGTCAGCGATTCTGGCTATCCAGAAGGCCTTTGGAATCCTCCTGCCTCATCCACTGGACATTGTGCAAGAACTCTCAGCCTTCTACATGGCACTTCATACTGTAGATTGCCCAGTTGTTACCATGTGAGCACAATTGTTCATGTCTAGCCTCAGACTTCCCACTCTCCTTGCAAGTGACCGAGAGGATCTGGAATCGCCCATTTCATATAAAGAAGTCGTAGATGCTATCAAGACCATGAATACCGCCAGCGCCCAAACTATCCCACACTTCGCGGCAATGCTGCAGAAAGCTGTGTCCGCCGGCTATTTCCGACCTGAATTTAATAGAGCGATCATCTCTCTCATTCCAAAACAGGGAAAAGATCACCTTTATTGTTCCAATTACCGTCCCACAAGCTAATAAACTGTGACATGAAAATACTGGCTAAGATTCTGGCCACCAGGCTGAGGTGTGTGATTAGGTCTCTGATACACAATAACCGAGTGGGTTTTGTCCCGTACAGGTCGTCTCGTAATCGTTTACTAACACTGGCACGTCATCTGGTCCACTAGTCAGGTGTTTGAACCTTAACCCAAATATTGTCTCTGTCCGATTCCTGATCATGATTAACAAGATCGGTGGTCACATGCCCACACCTTATTTTATTGTGTCATTGGCTTGTATTGACTTCCAAAACAATATTTAAAGTAGGATGGAAGTGTTTCCCTGAGCTACGTATGTAGTACCTAGTATGTAGGACCTTGCCCCGGATGCATAGAGCAAGAAAGGTGCATGCACGTCTAGTAACAAAATTTACCTTGTCCAAATTTAATCATCAATTTCACACTCCAAATGGAAACATAAGTTGAAGTATTAGGATGAGGGCTTTGTGAACCCAGAGGTGGTACTAGCTTAGTGCCTGGTATTTCTATTGCATCTGAGTGGACCTCATGGTTTGGTGCCACTTCAATTCAGGTGTCATATTGTTGCATCTTTGCAGTGGTGGTCCTATTGTGTGCAGACAGACACAACAAACTTACTGTCACAGAGCCACAGACATGGCAGTATTGGACAGGGTAGCAGGACAGGTGTTTACTACCATGGAAAGCATGATACTGCCAGGAAAAGGCAACACTGTCTCAGTTGGACTGCTTGAATGTTTGAGGCAATTCTTTCCAAGTAATGTTGTACCAATCTGGTGCACTGAGGGTGCTGTTAGCCTGAGTTGTTTTTTTCTAAAGGTTATTCAGAAGAGTCCATGGATAAAGCATAACATTTCCTCAGCTATGAGCCTACTGCAAGTTGGACTAATACTTCTCTAGTACGGTCAAGGAATGGATCTTTACAATCTATTTTTCAGAGGCGGGGGTCCCTAAGCGTTAACACCTAAATGGCCACAGTAATAGATTTTTCTCAGTGAGGCCAGTCAATCAGAGAGCTGCAGGTCTGTGAACCTGGCTTTTCAGTTTTACAGAACTGAAATAGCCATTGGGAGAAAAAAGCTCTCATGTCCAATCAGGTTTAAAAATATATTTTTAATTCTGGTCTCGCAGAAAGTATGCACACCCAGGTTTACAGACCTTCCTGGATTAACCACCTGGGGTTGGCTTCTGCATATTGAGTCCACGATATCATGGGACAATAATATAGAGGACAAAATATTGAAAGGTAAGTATGTATAGATATTCTACACCTAAGTCCAAATCTACGTTCTTTGAACATATATATAGCCTCAAGGTACATAGGTGTGGAGATAACAAAAGTACATTTACTCTTCCCTCTTAACATTTACTGTTTTGCCCCTCAAAATGTTTCCATGATATTAGTGTGTTGCAATATTCTTGCACTTAAAATTCAAGACCAGAATTAAGTGCATATATCTCTATAACTTAAGTTCTCCATATACGGAGTAAAATACTTTTTAAATGCTAATTTCTTGAAAATGACAGAACGGATTTACACCAGGTCAGCCAAAAGAATGCTCATAGGTAAAGTTATACTTAAATGACAAGCTTGCTTAAGTTCAGTTCAGCAGTGTTTTCTGTATCAAGGAATGAGAAATGTTTTGCTAGTTAAAATTGGAAATATCACATTTTAAGAAGGCCCGTTTATCCCACCAGGGAAATTTGCACTGGTCAAGCCAGTTACTGAAAAGCCGTCACTTCCTCCAGGTGACCTCAACAACTACCTGCCTATCTCACTGCTGTCCTTCTGAGAAAAAGGTCTTGAAAGATTAGTTTTTACCCAATTACACTCTTTAATAGAATAATAAATTCTAATCTTTCTAGGCTGTTTCAGACCACGTCATAGTACATAACTAGTGGTTTCATCAGTTCCCAATGGCTTAGGTCCTTTTAGGTGTCCTCTTCCTCTTAGATCTATTGGTGACCATAGAAAGCATCAACCGTGCCCAGCTGTTAGAGGTTATAAAAAACGCTGGTGTTGACAACCTTGCTCTGAAGTGGATCACGTCATTTTTAGGTCTAGCCTGAGCCAGCGCATGCGCTGCTCTGCGAGACATTTAGTTAGGGCTTTTAAAAGTGCTGCCACACGGCCTAGCGCTTGCGTTCACGCGAGCGTGCACGAGCGCAGCCGGCAGCTTTCAGCGCCTGAGGCGCCATCTGGAGCTTCCACTTTTTCTGCTGCTGCGCGCGCACCACTCGGGTGTTTGCCGTCGCGCGCGCCTCCTTGCTTTCACTTTTGCTGTCTTGTTAAATCACGCGTGCACCCCTGCTTTCACTTTTTTCGTCGTTAAATCCTGTTTTTTTTTCTATTGACACTTAGTTATTTAGGCACCTTCACACCTTAGGCCCAAAGGCATATATCGATCAGCAAGTCGTTAATCGTTAAACCAACTATTTATGTATTCTGACCATGTGCCTATGTCGGGACTCACTTTTGCCGTCTTGTTAAATCGCACGTGCACCCCTGCTTTCACTTTTTCCGTCTTGTTTCTGTTTCTCGTTTAGGTCGAATGGATTGCTGCTGAGCGCATGAGCCAATGCAGCCCCACCCACTCCCCCTTGTTTCCTATGATTGCAGTTTGAAGGTCCTTTCTTCGTCTCGTGACATTGTTGCTTGCCTCACCAATCCGCTTTTCTTGCCCTTGAAGGTGTCTGAGTGTTTTTCTGCAACTTTTGTATTTGTTCTCCTCACTTGAAACGAGCTGCCTGCTTCACTAGAGCATCTCTCCGTTGTGAGGCTCTCGCCCTCCCTCCCACCCTCCAGTGGCGGGAGGGGAATGGACTGTCTTTGTGGTCTTTGGCAGTAATTTACTTATTTCCAAGCACATTAGCGCGTTGATAAACCTATTGGGAACATATTGAAGCTTAGTCAGGTTGTCATTACTATGTCACTTCTGTTTGCATGAGAATCAGCTGCACCATCTACTGCTGCAGATCAAAGAGGGCGCTGATTAGAAGGCCTCTTCCCTATCACTGTTGCAGTTCAAACACCTCTGAAACAACATCGTGTGCAGTGTCCTGGGACCCATGGGTCGTTCAAGTTGCTATTGCCATACTGAGGTGTGTAGAGATTCCCATTCACAAAAAAGGGAGCTCAGTACTTCCTCACAAGTTACATACCAGTCTCCCTGACAGCTGTTGTGGAGAAAAAACAAATCTGCCCACGACTCCTGCAAAACCTCAATAGCCTCATTATGCCGAATCAAATGTGGGTACTGAGAGTCAAAAGAGTGCTGTCTCTTTTTAAACCGTTATTTCCTTTGCAGTTTCACAAAGTTCCATCTGTTCTACTGCTAATTTTTTATTGAATGGCTCTAGAGTTTATGCACAGCATCAAAATAACTATTGGTGTAGGAGTGCTTATGCATACATTTTCATATAATGCAGGAGCAATCATGTAACATATATAGCATGGGTGTGTTCAATTTGGCAACTGCGTATACAGTTTTTGGTCAGAAATACAAGTGGCGCTTACAGTTCGTTGCATTAATATTTAAATCGCAGCAGAAGTTCCGATTTTTTCAAGTAGCAGAGTTGTGTGCAGGGCCGGACTGGCCATGGCGGACACCGGGCGTTTCCCCGGTAGGCCGCTAGGGTGGGGGCCGGTTTTGGGCCCCTGGGGGGCCGTTTTTGTTACCAAGGGTCGGCAATGTTGGCCCCAGTAACAAAATCGGCCGAAACCGGCCGTCGCAAACTGCTCACCTGCACTCCCCCTGACCCCAGGGGGGTGCCAGCTAAGCAGTTTGCCAGGGCCGGTTTCTGTTCTCAGTCCGTAGAGCTTAGCAGTCTTCACAATGTTAGCATTTTTTCAAAAAATGCAGTGAGTTTGTGAAAATATATTTTTGGACCATTCCTAACCTCTGATGACTTGCTGCTTCGGTATCATTGCTTTTGCAGAATCCACTACTTTTCTTAATAGTCCCAATTTCTTGAGTTTCTGTGCCCACTTGGAATTGTTGCCCTCATGTTTTTTTTACAACAAAAGCCATAAAAAAACTGTGTGTAGCAGGGAGGGGGTTTGCACTTTGATAATATCTTCCAAGGCTGCGATTCCTGGACGCAGTGACCTTTTAGGTTTGTGAAGGGAAGTGACACTGAAGGACAGGGGTAGCGCTATCTTTTAGCACAGCAGACAACTTTCGTCGCTACCCCAAACATGCACACAGTTTTTGAAACTCCGTTCTAACGGCACCCCATAATTATGGCATGCTGTCCGGTGCTACTCTTTTGAATAAAATAACCCTCTTTCATAGCAGGTGCTCCACAGAATCAGACGGCTTGGAGCTGAAGCCAGGCCTTGTTTTTAAATGTCCTGTTAACTAACACTCACCCTCCCTTACGCCCACCCTGTTTTCTCTGCCTGTAATTGCTTGTTTTGCTAGTCTCTGAAATTACTGTCTCATGAATAAAATATCTCTGCCTGGATTTGCATTTCTGCTTTAGCTGGAAACGCTGCGTCCAATGTTTTATTAAGCAGTCCAGTGCCTATTTAACAGGTCCGTAGGAGCCTGTTTAAAAAAATTAACTCAAATAAATCTGTGTCTTCAAATTGTGTTCCTCGCTGTTTATTTGTCATTCTTTTGATGTTCCCTCTAGTTTAACTGAAAGCTGCCAAGGTTTGAAAATTAATAGAAGAATTGCAATTTGATATTTGGAAAGCAAAGGGCTGACTTCCGCAGCAGTCTATCGTTGTAGCTTAGTGCCTGGGTCGCCCTTGCCGACCACCTCCCCTGCGCCATGTGGCGAGTAAATTAGAGTGAGGGGTACTTTCGCAGAGTAAGCAGTAAAGTTTATTTATTTGTTGATTAATTAAAACCATTACAAACAGCAGAGAGCAAATTCAATTTACAACCTGGCACCGGCCACGCACCCCGCATATGCCTTGGAAAGGCACTCTATGGGCACGAGCAACTGTTTGTACTACATATATGAGGGAAAGGGACAGGCCAGGCTGATGCCAGCCACTAGACTTACTTTGAGAGCATGGAAGAGGGCCTCGAGCGCCACAGGATGGGCACATAGACCTTCGAGACAGACCCCGATCTGGGATTGCTCCTGGCTGAAAGAAATTGGTAAACGGAGAGGTTTCAGAGGCTGGGACGACATAGGCATTTCCTCCTTGGGAGATGTGGCTAAGAATGGGACCCTGAAGTCATTTCAATCACTACAGGCGGAATTTGGGCTCCATCGCTCACAGTTTTTCAAATATATGCAATTTAGGCACGCATGGCGAGCGGAAAGGACTTTACAGGAGGCACTCCCTGAATATGCACCTCTTGAGGGCCGCCTGCTGCAGGAAAAGATCCCAGAAAAGACGGTCTCCCTGACGTATAAGACGATTATGAATAATAAACCAGACAGACTGAAGGGCCTCCGGGCGGTATGGGAGAGGGAGGTGGGGGAGATGGATGAGGTGGACTGGGGGTTGGTGTTAATGCATCCTAGAGAGGTAGCGATTAAGTCGCGACTCCGCTTGATACAATTTAAAATCCTACATAGGGTATACTTTGACAGGAGGCGGCTCTTTAGGATGGGGAGGATACCGGACCCCAGCTGCTTGCGCTGCGGAATAGCACCTGGAGATTTCTTACATACACTATGGTTGTGTCCACATATACAAACGTACTGGAGGGAAGTCACTGCTGAACTGAGTGAGGTACTAGAGATAGATATTCCATTGGATCCGAAACTTATCCTGCTGGGGATGTCCAATGATGTGGACCTGGCCCGTCCACTGCTGATCTTCTTAGCGCTAGCACTGGTGGTAGCCAAAAGGGATGTTTCCAGGAAATGGGGGGCGCTGGATGCGCCACAGTTAGGAGAGTGGAGGAGGGGCATGGATTTATATATGGCGGCCGAAAGGGTTACATATAAGGCAAGAGGGTGTCCGAAGAAATTTCGTAAAGTATGGGGCAAATGGGGACACTACCATGGTTTAGATGGAGGTCTATAAGAGAGGCACTGTGTAAGTACCAAGGCTACATAATTAGGGTGGGGCTGTCCGAGTTCAAGAGACTGTACATCACGAATAAGTGGACAAGCCATTAAAACAGGTATACTGGGCTAATAATAAGAGGGACATTGATTCTGTTGGAATTTGTGGGGGGGAGTGGGGTGGAGGGCGTGGGGGCCTTGACTTGACAGTGACATGCTTGTTATGTACCTTCTTTCTTTTGATGAAAATAAGAAAATTGTTTAAAAAAAAAATCATATGCTAGCAGCAAATATTATCTATAAAATGGGGTGATACATTTATAACAATTAAATTAAAAAATGTCTATAAAATTCCCTTGTGATCCCTAAAAGCATTTACTATTGCAGAGGAACACATCTTAAAGATGGATGAAAGCATTCCTAAAGCTCTTATAAACCACAACACTCTCCTCATCTTCCGGCCACTTCACCATATCGCCTACCATTTTGTTCTTAATTTAGACATCACTGTGAGCCAAAACATTAATGTGTTCAAATGGACACACCGTATGATTTTTCTGTGTTCCTTCGGAACCCCTTCCATGCTGATGACGGCCCCCAGCCGTCATGCACTACGGTGCTCGTGTGCTGATGACGGCTGGGGGCTGTCATGAACCCGCCCACTTGCGATTCTGCCGCACAGGCGCAGAATTGCAGCCACATGGACGGGGAACGACCTCCCCCCAGTGTGCTGAGTTTTGAATGTGTGGGAAAAAGCAGATGGTAGGTATTCTGGGATGAATTTCGAAAACTTCCAAAGGTGTGCACATGGAAGTAGCTCATAGAGGCTACAGATGTATTCTTGTGTGTTGTATTTAACTGAGAAAAAACATGGTTGTGTTAATGGAAGGCTGACATCTCATTCTATAAGATATCCGATTTTTGCATCGGTAATAACTTTATCCACTTACTAACCCATCACCCGGAGAAATGAGACTCAGCCCTTGGGCAATGCAAGATTACAGTGATATGTGAGAGCATGCCTGTTTTGGTGCAAATTGGTAGCAAGGGTCAAAAATTAAGTTCTAATGGGAGGCCCCAACTTTTTTTTCCCACGTGCCAAAAAGTAGTATTTCGTATTGGACGTTTACCTTAGCATGTCGTTACAAAACAGCTGAACAATTGCTAACTATATGGTTATGGCCTTTCTGTCACTCAGTGGCTTCAGCTTGAAGTAACCCCATTAAGTCGTTTTGGAGATGTAAAGCAAAATGCCTATGTCCAGTGAGAAGGTCAAAGTATGTATGTTTGCACTGTTTGCGAACTCCTAGATGGCGGACAACTCGATCACAGCATGCTTGTGCAAATCACTGTACATGCGCTGTGGACACAAAAGGGTTTCCTCTTAACATTCACAAACATTAAGATAAAACAAGCATTGGCCTAGCCAATAGGTTTCGCCTTTGAGACCCTGTAAGTGTTTAGACATGCAACAGTTGATGTTGTTGCACCAAGGATATTGTGCTTCATAACTAAATACTTATGAGGTTCCAAAAGCGAGACCTATTGGCCAATGCCAATGCTTGTTGTCAATCCTGTCGCTCCTATCTCTTACAATCTTCCTACCGAAATTCAAATCATCCTTCTGAGAAAAAACCTGCAGTTTATTGTCTCAGCACTCTATAATACAGTAGTCACTGCCCTGATTCAGTCCAACCTTGACTATAAGAAATTCCATCTATTTAGTAGTTACTCGAAAGAAAATCAGATGGTTTCAGCTTCCCAAAATACTGCAGCTCAGCTTCTAACTGGGAGCGGGAAACAGCCTATACAAGGTGGTTTTTACCACTTTGTACCTTTACCACGCATTTTTTACCATGCATGTTTTTAGAATGCATATGCTTCTACAATGTATGCCTTTACTACATATTTATGGTATATATTTGTAAAAACATATGTGTTCCAAAGAAAAGTGGGGTAATAATGCGTGGTAAAGGCATGCAGAGTATTTCCCTGCGTTGTTCCATCATACGACCATTGGGAGCACGTGCAGGGCCTACATCAACCCTATCCTAAAAAAAACTCAAGTGGTTTCCTCTTAAAAAACCAGTACTAATTAAATATTCGGTGCTTGTCCATAAGGCCATCCTTCAGTAATTGCACTTGAGGTCATTGGCAGTCCTTTTACTTCTGCGCTACAGTGGATCTCTAAGGCCAACGCGGTCTTCTTGGAGACTGGGCCTTCTACATCGCAACCGTCAAGGAATGGATCAGGTTTTCCCCTTCGCCCACCCCCGACCTCATTTCCATCCTTTCAAAAGTGAACACTTTATTTTCTGAAGGATACTTCTTTCCAGTGTTCAATGGAACATTGGGGTGGAGGTTTTGGACTCAAACATGCTCACTGTGGAAGTCAAAAGCAGTGTCCCAACATTTGCAACTGGGACACACTTCTTTAATGAGCTCCTGATTGACACTCTTACGGGCACCTGGCCCAAGCCCTGTTCCTGACCCCCGGTGAACCTGAAGGTTGGCAGACGCCATCGATGGCGCAAGGCAGCCCTGATGTTTTGCCACAGCACCCTACACCAGAGAGTTTAGGGGTTAAAACGTCCACTAGTATGTTGAACCCCATTTCTTTCCCCATTACGCCTCCTGACAGAGTGTTGAAATGTCTTGAGACTTTTTGAAAGCGGACGTTTTCCTCGCCAGTCTATCTCCACAGAGCCCCTTTGTGTTCACAGGTCAGTACTCCGCTGATTACATCACGGTGGTGACTGGGCTATGAAAACTAACATCTCTGGACCACCTCAAAGTCACCAGAAACAACCGTGTCAGACTGGTGCCAAGTCCTTTGTTATGGGAGATGGGGTGTTTGCCAATGATTTTTAGCCATGCTGCACAACATCTCTGATATTGTGCAGCATGGCTAAAGTTTTTGGTTTTTTTAAAGCCTTTGGGGCGGGCGCCATTTTCATTCTCTCAGCACGGGCCATATTATCAAGAACGGCAATAACTTTATCACCGCTTTAGCGGCAGGAAACTGCCGCTAAAGCGGCAATAAGGGGCTTGATATTATGCCCTTGTGAATTCCCATAGAAGCCCAGGTTCACACCAGAAGGGGAGAGAAGAACCAAATGAAGACCACTTGAAAACACATGCACTCTCATGTTATGCTGAACACAAAAGAAAAAGTAGTGCTCGAACTGCAACCAGTGGAAGCAGAGATGCCAGCGAATCACAGAGATGGCGAAGAGGCAATACTCCATAGGAGGGTCAAGCATGAGATTGACAACCTAGGACACACATAGGAAGCAGGCAAATGAGAGTGACAGTAACGCCAATCAATGGTAAGCAATGTGTACAGTCTAACCCCCTCTATGCTCTTGGTAAGTCACAATATGCCTCGCAGCAGACAGAGCACGCACTAGTAGGTGTGACCTAAAAATGATTAAAATAACTGAAAACAGAATTGAAGGAGCCAAGGGAGTGGGGCGCCCCTGCTTGCATGACTGTAATACAGACGACTCCTTGCGCCCCTTTGCAGATTAGTACCCTGGGTCTGTGTCCAGTGCGCCCATGTCAAAAACTGACCCTGTCTCAGAGACTCAATGGAGAGTACACCTGCTAAAATGTAAAGATGTTGTGGTGCTTTGCACTGGAGGGCACACAAATGCTGCTTAAAGATCAAATGCCACAAATGATGCCAGGCTTACCCTTTCATGTCAGTGAAAGAGATATCTCCAACCTCTCTGCTTGCGCCACACACACAATTAGCTCTCCGAAGTGCCTGAGTGCAGTGTGCAGCAGTGGTGGTTGGAGGCAGACTCCTTTGCTTCTTGGAGCGTGCCCTTCTGAACATGGACTGCTTGGAAATGGGTAAAGTGCTGTCGCTCACAGTGCCGTAATAGCCAGGGGAAGAGTCAGCACAGGGGACGCTACGCTGTACCTCGTGGCAAAGACCACATGCGACTCTCTGACCCTTGTTGAAGTGCGTACTGTGCGCAATACAGCACAGGAAATTTCAGTATATATTGATCATACTCATCATAGAATACCACACAAATTGTGTGAGTACTACCTTTTTATTATTAATTTTTTGTATTTTTATGTGTGTTTCTGTCCTGACGAAAGCTCCATAGACCATAGACCCGGCTGAGCCTAGAGAGCTGAAACATGTTGACACATCTTCTAAGACATATGGTAGTCCAGTAACACGATTACCGCTATATCGTAACTCCTTTTTAACGATAGTGCCTACCCATTAACAATAAATAACTGTTCAGGTTAGACACTATTTTTATTCTATTTTTTCATTACTTTTTTTCCTATCTCTGGACACTTCTACCTGTACCGGAGGTGGCCTCGGGTGAGGCAGGCATCCAGCACGTTAATCGACTACCCGATGAATACGCCATGACTCCTGATGGGGCGGAAAAAAGATATATATCGCAACGATAAAACCAGGATGTCTATGAGGGTTTTCGAATAGACAACCAATGGTTTTGTAGAAACAAGTGTCCATTCTATTTTTGATTATCGAATATCCGTCCAGGGGAACTGAATGGACTTCTAATCCTCTTCCCTCCATTTTGATATGAGTCGCTCACAGTGCATCATACTTCAAACACCCAGTAACTGTCCTATGGGCTGGTCCAACATGTGATTGAACCTTTCAATAAAGCCAATGACTCATAGGGTCTGAGTTATTGATTACTACATGTTTTCAAATGGTAAGGTAAGGTGGTAAGGTGATCCAAAATGGCAAAGGCACTTCAAGAAACAAATGGCTGAATGAGCTGCCTAAAAAGCCCTCTAAGGTCCTGATTCCAAGTGTGTGTTGGAGGAGAACATGCACGTGGACTAGCACACCTGATGATATTGAACACACTGTGGAGTTTCGAATATACTAGGTGCAATAAACAGTACGAGGTATGGGGGAATAACATGCAGATTTTGGTGCATAACGCACCCAGGTCTGTATGTTACTGTAACTACTGTAATGTTTTCTCCTGTTAAATTCTGACAGGTTTGAGCTCTCAAAATGTAATGAAGGGTAAGGTATTTAACACACGTGATATTTAGCAGGTGCAGAAAATACCACCCAACTCAGTATACTAGCCCTTGAAGGGGTCGAAAAACACTGACCCATTCATAATCAGAGCCTATGTTTTATCCTTATGTTTAAAATGATACATTGGTTTTAAAAGGTATGTCAGATAACTGACCTAAAATGGGTTCAAACCTTGTATTTTACAGCACATATATTCAGAAGAGGATGTTGTAGAAAATACCAATACCTCCGGGTTTACCGCAGCACAAAGGCACATTAGACCTCCCAACCAGTAAACCATTTATGTGTTCATCAGAAAAGTGCCCTCAATAGATGCTCAGGAAAAATAACAGACCAGTTGTCTGTTAGCATCACTGAAACAGAGTGTTATGGTGCTGCTCCCACACAAACAGGTGTCATACCTTATGTCTTTGCCTGTAAGAATGACACCAAATTTAACTACTATGCCATGCCATGTAACGCCATTGTTGTCCATGAACTGGTTAATAATTTGTCAAAGTGAGACAGACAGTAAATATACGAGATCATTTGGTCATTGTAATTTTAAACTGTATTTATATAACGCTTTCTCCCCCATACGAGGCGTTGAAGTGCTTTGCGGTTCATAGCGCGCTACTCTGGAACCCAAAATTAGAGTTAAGAGTTATTTGAATAGTATTAAGCGGTTTTTTTTGCCTGGAGCTTCAGGCAGGAAAAACATACATTTCTAAAAGTTGCTTTTCCTAGATGTTTATTAAAAATCCTACTTCACCATTGAATTGAGATTTGAATAAATATTACAAATAGTGGTTGAATTATTTTTTTTAGCTGATCCTAAACCAGGGATAGCAGAATTAATATATCAATCTGTACTCTAGTTTTCCTCATAGGACAGCATGAGTGAAAAAACACATTTCGAGCCTTATCACTGTAGGGACATGGTGACATTAAATTGTCCTACTTTGTAATACCATGCACCCTACACCTTGTAGGCTACAAGGCCCATATAGGGGTGACTTATAATATTTAAAAGGAAGGATTTGACCTCTTAAGAAGACAGGACACAGTGCATGTTTTGTACTATTACAATGAAGCTCAATGGTAGGTGCGAAGTCATGTTTACACGTTCAATATAATGAATGGCACAATAGATGCTGCAGTCAACAAATTTATATTTTAAAATGAGCTTTTTCCCTGTCAAAAGGAGTTATTTTGCTATACAGACAGGAGGTTTAAACTGCAGCAGTTACACTACAACAGTATGCTTAAGGCCTTGATTTCCTTTCTAGAGGGCACATTAAGTGCTGCAGTCCACATATAACATTTAACTTTCCATGTGAAACCTCTCTCCAGACAACGCCAATACTCTGCAAGGGCCATCAACATTTCCCTCCCTGAGATAATCTCACTGTGAGCGGGTTTAGTGCATCACTCCCCGCGCTCATCATGCCTTCAGCAGTTATCTGTAGTTCCACCGTGCCGCCCAAGACTAGCCCATCCATAACCCACCCGCCTGCAGGGGAACTCTTTTTGCATGCATTCAGGGCAGTCCCAACCCCACAATGGATGCCCCACAAGTGGCATGCCCCAGACCTAAGTCAGATAATTCTATGAAGACAGCCTTATAATGTGGGAATGGGAAGGAAACCCATTCCATCATAGCACTCATCACTATGACCAACACAAAGTGATTCCAACTTGGTATGCCAGCTGGAAAGAGGCTATACAAATGCCTCAGCACCACTTATCTTGACCTTCAACCTGTGCACAGGGATCTGCCTGACGTTTTCAATCTTTGTTCAGAACACTGATTTCTGTTATTGTGTCACAGGTCATTTTGGTGGACATTCTGGGACCTTTTTCCACACATTCAACACTCTTCCCTCCTGCGCTTCCGGGACATTCCCTTATTTCTGCTTCCTGTTTCTACACCACTGATAACCCTGGACTTTGCAGTCTGATATTCGATCAGAGTGTTGGCATTTTTGGGTGGAAAAAATGGTTATATTTACAATAGCTATTTATACCTCTCACCAGGTGTGCAGTTAGCTCCATTATTTGCATACGTGATGCATAAATAGTCTGGGGTGATGCCAATAATATCTGGGAGGTCCTCAAACATTGCACGGTGCAGCTAAAAGCTTCTCTGTTGTTCAATGTCCCAGCATGCCAGCAGTGTTGCTCATATGCACCAACTTCCTGCTTAATGTGCCAGCTTGTTATTGTCCACTTGACCTGCTTGGGAGCGCATTTACATTTCTGCATCGTAATGACCCAGTTTGGTACACTTTGTCCTGACTTGTTTGAATTTGTGCAAACCTAAGTACAGTTCCATCTGCGATGCCAGGTTCACATTTGCCATAGTTTGGTACATATTTACAAGCCACTATCACAATGCACCAATCCAGTTCAACCTACTATGTCACACTGATATTTCCCTAGTTGAGTGCATATTGTGTTGCCATGTTCACAATTGCCCCCTTTGTTACACCATTGCCATGCCAAGTTCATATTTGCCCAGTCAGATTACCGTACTGATTCCGTTTTCACATTTGCCTTTCTTAGGTTTCGTATCCGTGCATCTTTTGCTCGGAGCGAGAGCAAATCTCGATCCTTCAGTGCTGGCTGGGGTGATGTGGTCGTACATCTTCAGGCTTCTGAAGAGAGGAGCTGCAGTACGTAGCATGCCTGGCAGGGCAGGGATTAAGTATTGGCACTCACCTGGGACCACTGTTCCCTGTAAGGTGCGCGCCCGAGGGCTGGCGCACCTATATGAATAAGAGCACGAGCGACTTCTTCGATGCGCAAACACCACGAGTGGCAAGTGTTCATGTTAATCGCAGGGGCCTGTAGAAGCATGATGGGAGCTGCGATTAACATGAATACTTGAAGAAAAACAGACAATCTGCCCCCCTCCGCTCTCTATCAAGAAAAGTCATGCAGCAAGCCTGAAAGCACGACGTGTGCTTTCACAATCCTTGAATCAATGGTATGAAGTGCACTATTTATACATTGAAAGGATTTCATGTGATGAAATGGATTGAAACTTTTAAAACATTGGAATACCTTGAATAAAAAGACGTAAACGAATAAGAAGTGTGGCAAATGGTTGATGCCAAGCAACAGTGCTTCTGGAGGGAGCGATTGGGTTCTCAAATAACAGGACTTTCACAATCATTAACATATATTAGTGATTGTGAAAGCACACGTCATGCTGTTGGGCTTGCTGCATGCTTTTTCTTAACAGAGCACAGCAGTTTATGTGCCTTTTCGAAAGTTTTAATGTTAAATGCAGCCCGGAGTGTAAGCATGTCAGGAGCTGCAATTAACATGAACACTCTCAAAAAGACACACAATCTGCTGCGCTCTATTAACAAAAGGTTCGCAGCAAGCCTAACAGCATGACTTGTGCTTTCACAATCCCTAATGTATATTCTGGATTGTGAAGTGCTGTTAGGCATGCTGTGTGCCTTTTGTTGACAGATAGGGTGATCAGAATGTTAAAGCCAAAAACCGGGACATTTCACACGAACAGAAAATAAACTGCACATAGCTGCCAAGATTTCAGTGCAATAATGAGGGACATTTCAATGACTTTGAGTGACACTTTCTTGAGAGCAAAATCAGCCTGGCTCTACCCAGTACACTAGAACCCCATTCCCAATATGAACCAACCTGCACCACACAGTGCATTCAAACACCAGAGAGCCATTAGAACTACCTCCATTCATACCCACCAGAACCAACCTGCTCCTTCGCAGTCCATCTTAACCACATTCACATCCGCAGTGTTCAGCTCACCTGTGCCAAGCAAGACTCAGGCCAGGTTGAGATGGGGCCAGGGGTCAATGGTGTTGCTTTGCTGATTATTGGAGGAGATAGGCCAGGCCTGGCCTTTCAGGACTGGCCTCAGATTGTACGATGCTTCGTTATGGGTATTACACGCAGCCTTTGGTCTGTGTCAGCAGACAGGGGCTGCTGCCTGTGTGTCCTAAGGGCTGCACTGAGTCCGAGTCCTAACGTAAACTGCCCTGGGCAGCTCTAAGTCTAAGCTTGCTGTCACCCGGGCCGTGATGGTGACCTGGTGCCAGTACACTGTAACTGTGTCACCGGATTAAAAAAGGGCATGGGGTGAACAGTTGTTCAGTCAACAACTGAACAATGTTCGTCAAAATTAACCTGTCTGTGAGGCTGCAGGGGACTGAGGAAATGAGCAGGTAAGATTTTAATTAAATCATTTCAAATCGCCATCCTGGGCTGAGCCACACTTTCTCAGTTTCCTGCACAGTCTATCAAGGGCCTGCAAGAGACGGGCATGGCAGGCTGTACAGGAAAAATCATTCATAAGTGTGCTTTGTTTATTTAAATCTCGCAGTGCTGAGAAAGTTTCAGCACGTCCTCGGTGTTCACAGCCTGCATTCCGGCCGATGTCACTAGGCCGGATCACTGACATAATATCGACTAAAAAAATATAGGCATTCAAAATATCGACTCCAAAATATCAACTACCAAAATATCGAAGTCCTATCTAACAACAGGTAAGTACAAAAATATCGAATCAAAAATATCGTTTAAAAATATGTAATTTGTAAAAATATCGAATTTATTAAAATTAATGTAAAATTAAAAAAATATTAAAAATAAATAACTAAAATATACTTAAAAATACTTAAATAACCTTAAAATTATTAAATAATTATTTTAGGTTATAAAAAAAAAAAAATATTTGTTAAAACATATATATATATTAACATAATATTATTAATAAATATACAATATTATTACCGTAGCATAGCAAAAGTGTTAGGAGTTGTGCTCCTGAGGCGGAAGCCGGGAGCTAGGCACCTTTTCTAAAACTTTTGAGTGTCACAGATTCAATTGTGTTTTAAACCTTAAACTGTCACAGATTACTTGTGTAGTTTTTAAATCTCACTCACTTAATACTTGCAGTCTGGTACAGCGGAGCAGCGCTGACGCTGCACGGCAACCTCCATCACTCCTTCGCGCCCTCGCCACAAGCGGAGGCCATGCCCCCTGCTTAGGCCACGCCCCCAAACCGATCACTACAAAGACGCCGATTTTGGGCGCCAGGCAGATCCCAGAGTTGTGCTCCTGAGGCGGAAGCCGGTAGCTAGGCACCTTTTCTAAAACTTTTGAGTGTCACAGATTCAATTGTGTTTTAAACCTTAAACTGTCACAGATTACTTGTGTAGTTTTTAAATCTCACTCACTTAATACTTGCAGTCTGGTACAGCGGAGCAGCGCTGACGCTGCACGGCAACCTCCATCACTCCTTCGCGCCCTCGCCACGAGCGGAGGCCACGCCCCCTGCTTAGGCCACGCCCCCAAAGCCGACTCCACCCCCCCGCAGCAGTATAAACTATGTGCATATTCCGGTCGCGCAGCGGGCGAGCGCAGTGGGCGCGATGTTTGCGCGCCGAAGGCGCGCCTAAGGCAAGCCCATCTGCGCCCGTCCGCGACCAGACCGCGACCGGGGCCGGACACGCTGGCGGTGAGATTGCACACAAAGATAGAATTGTCTGGTCGCGGGAAAACCTATGGTCTCTAAATACCCTGGTTGACACTTGTGCTCACAGCACCGATCTTAGGTCCTCCACACTGCCCTATACCTGTAGGACCTGTGGGCTACGATTAGGTACACCGGTCGTTATCAGGGCCTCAGGGACTACTAAATCCAAGCCACCGATCAGTAAATACCTTAGTGCGGGACTAGAGAACTGTAGATCCCTTGCAAAGCATGCAGATGATATATGACTGCTCTTGGAAGGGCAACAGTGGGATGTATTGTTTCTAACAGAAACTTGGCTCAACATTGCACTGGCTATTCCCTCTGGGTATAAAATATGCTTCTCCAATCGGCTAGGAGATAAAAGAGGGGGGGGAGTGGCAGTCATATTTAAAGAACAGCTTACACTCACCTCCTCTGCCCCCACGTGCATTCAGGGTCTAGAGGGACTACACTTTTGTTTTCAGGTGGGATCTCAGCTATCCCTTGTGGGTTTAGTCATCTATCGCCCTGCGGGGGGGAAAGAACCCAACCTGACTACTCTGATGGATATCATTATCCAAAGCTCCCTCCTTCACCCTCAGTTTCTAGTCGTCGGGGACTTTAATATCCATATGGACAGGGCAGACTGCCCCTCAGCAGACCTACTGCGGTCTACACTGACCTCAGCTAACCTCAGACTCATCAACAAGGACCCCACACACAGAGCGGGCCATACGTTTGGCCTAATAATTTCCAACATCTTAAACATATCGGCAGACACACCGCTACCTCTTATATGGTCAGACCATTTTCTGATACCATTCCTAATTAAAGTAACAGTTGACAAACCTGTGTCAAGCAAGTGCTCCTTCATGAAAAGACAGTGGAGCAAGCTAGTCCCTGACATTATGGGACCAGCTCTTGCTCAGAACCTTCCGACCCTTACCTCCAATGTGGATACCGATGCCCAGCTATTCAATGACTGGATCGGGAACATGGTAACATCCATCGCCCCGGCTACAGTCGCTATATCTAAACGAAACTCTCCATCTGCTCCTTGGTTTTCTCAGGAGCTCAGATTGCAAAAATCAGACTGCAAAAGACTAGAACGTCTCTGGAGGAAAAACTATGATCCTTTAAAGAAGACATACTACAAGGAAGCATCTAAAAAATTGCATAAAGCTATTAGAAAAGCAAAAAAACAGTTTTATGCGAACTCTATTCAGCAAGCCGAACACTCAAGTATAGAAACCTTCAAAGTAGTACAGTCTTTCTTCAAACCTATGTGTGTCGAGAGGGAAGTCCTCCCGTCGATCTCATTTTGCAACAGCATTTCTGACTTTTTTGACTCAAAAATTAAGAAAGTCTATGAGTCCTTTGGTCCAGAGAAGATCACGGTAAAAACCGATCTGGCCGGCATAACATCGGACCGTGCTATCTTGACACAATTTGATCCAATTGACCTAAATACGGTTAAGCTAGAACTCAGTCGATGCAAATCGGGTTCGCCGGACGACCCGTGCCCTCCTAAACTCTGGAGTCGCATAGCCGACTTTGTGGCCCCCACTATTCAGCATATATGGAACCTGTCCATTTCTTCTGGGTTGTTCCCGAATATCTGGAAGTACGCTACTCTCCTCCCTTTAAAGAAAAAGCCTAACGGGGACCCCAAGGACCTCAATAATCTCCGCCCGATTTCTCTCCTGGCAGCACCAGGCAAAATGCTTGAGAAAGTTATCCAGCGCCAATTAAATCGATTTATCGAGCACAACAAAATATTACACGAGACGCAATCAGGCTTTAGACCCGGCTTCAGCACTGGAACAGCACTAATGGAGGTGGCCGAGTCAGTGAGGTGGTCGATGGATTCGGGAGATTCAGCTATGCTGGTGCTCCTGGATCTGTCGGCCGCCTTTGATACGGTCGACCACGACATACTGATGCTACGATTGATGGAGTTGGGCATCCAGGGCCAGGCTCTGAAGTGGCTACAATCGTACCTGACCCAAAGGACTCAGAAGGTGGCGCTAAGGGATGTCTCTTCTTCCCCTAAAGCCCTCAGCTGTGGTGTCCCACAGGGCTCGGCCCTGAGCCCACTCTTATTTAATGTTTACCTTGCTCCACTCTTCACGCTGATTGCCAACTGGGGGATCAAGGCAATTTCATACGCCGATGACACCCAGTTGGTGTTCCCCTATTCAGAAGTGTCAGAGGCCTCCTTTCGGAGCTTTAAGGGGTGCCTACAAGATGTGGCCAACCACGCTAGATAACACCCTCTCTAGCTCTCCCCCAAGGGTCACAACTTTGTTTCTTTTTAGCGCTGGGACACATCCTCGCTGAGGTAGCTGATCGCGCTCTATAAAACGCCGTATTATTTATTATTATTATTAATTACTATTCCCACTCCAATGAGTGCAACAGTAGGGAAAGCGTTGGATAGCGTAGCAGAAAAAATTACTATTCCGAGTCCAAAGAGTTCAACAGTAGGGAAAGCGTTGGATAGCGTAGGGGTAAAAATTACTATTCCCACTCCAGTGAGTGCAACAGTGGGGAAAGCGTTGGATAGCGTAGGGGTAAAAATTACTATTCCCACTCCAGTGAGTGCAACAGTAGGGAAAGCGTTGGATAGCGTAGGGGTAAAAATTACTATTCCCACTCCAAAGAGTGCAACAGTAAGGAAAGCGTTGGATAGCGTAGGGGTAAAAATTACTATTCACACTCCAGTGAGTGCAACAGTAGGGAAAGCGTTTGATAGCGTAAGGGTAAAAATTACTATTCCCACTCCAAAAAGTGCAACAGTAGGGAAAGCGTTGGATAGCGTAGGGGTTAAAATTACTATTCCCACTCCAAAGAGTGCAACAGTAGGGAAAGCATTGGATAGCATAGGGGTTAAAATTACTATTCCCACTCCAAAGAGTACAACAGAATGGGAAAGCGTTGGATAGCGTAGGGGTAAAAATTACTATTCCCACTCCAGAGAGTGCAACAGTAGGGAAAGTAAATACTTCATATATTATTTAAAAAAATATAAATTAATATCTATAAAAAATTAATTAAAAGTAATTACCAATTTAATATAATATAATAATGAATCAATTAAAATTACAAATTAAAATTAATTATTACAATTAGTTACCTATTAATACAAATTAATTACAGATTAACAATTAATTAATTAACAAATAAAAATGAATTAACAATTAATTCAAATTAAATACAATTAAATAAATTGCTTTATTTAATTAATTATAAATAAATTACTTCCCACCCTATTCCCCTATAAACCCACAACCCGCTAACGAAAATAAATTAGTAAAATTACCATAATTAGCAATTAATCAATTAAATAAAATTAATTGGCAATTAAAATTTAATGTATTACCCATAAAAAATTATTTAACAATTAATTCTAAATAAATACCAATAAATAATTTTACATATTTAATTAATTATAAATTAATTACTTCCCACCCAATTCCGCTATAAACCCACAACCTGCTACAGAAAATAAATTAGTAAAATTTACATAATTAGCAATTAATCAATTAATTAAAATTAATTGCCAATTAACATTTAATTAATTACCAAATATAAATTAATTAACTAATAATTAAAAATGAATACCAATAAATACATTTACATATTTAATTAATTATAATTAAATTACTTCCCCCCCTATTCCCCTATAAACCCACAACCCGCTACAGAAAATAAATTAGTAAAATTTACATAATTAGGAATTAATCAATTAATTAAAATTAATTGCCAATTAAAATGTAATTAATTACAAAATATAAATGTAAAAACTATTAATTAAAAATTGATACCAATAAATACATTTACATATTTATTTAATTATAATTAAATTACTTCCCACCCTATTCCCCTATAAACCCACAACCCGCTACAGAAATAAATTACGCAAAAATTTAAAAAAACTAAATTCATTAATTAAAATTAATTTTAACATAAATACACACTTTTCACACATATAATAACATAAAAAACACTATAAAAAATTCGATATTATTAAAAAGTCGATCATTTTAATAACCTATATTATATACTTCGATATTTTAACTTTCTATATTTTTAACATTCGATATTACATTACTTACCTTCAAAACGATATTTTTGATGTCTATATTTTGTCCATTCGATATTTTGTCCATTCTATATTTTAAACTCGATATTATGTCCATTCGATATTTTTTACTCGATATTTTGACTGTTTACCCCCTAGGCCGCTTAAATACCATGGGCCTCATTTATGAAAAGTGACGCATCGCTGCGTGAAATCAGTGATGCGTCACTTTTCACTGCGCCCTACTTGCAACACCAATGATGCGTCATATTTACGGTATGACGCATCATGGCACAAGGAGTTACAGATACGTCAGTATTTCTGACGTATCTGTATGGCGCAAAAGTGACGCATTGCTGGAGTGTGTCACAAAAGTGACACAACTCAAGCAATGTGTCCTTTCACATGGGGCAAGCACTATGTGAAAGGGCCTGCTTCAGTCTTACGCCTGCTGTGAGGCAGGCGTAAGAAAGTGACGCATTTGTGTCCTAGAAGTGGCGCAGTGAAATCTTATAGATTTCACTGCGCCACTTCTAGGACCCTTTTTTGCGTTAGAACGCCCTCCCTGCATACATTATACCTGGCGTAGGTATAATGTAGCGCAGGGGGTTACAAAGTGACGCATCTACCTAGATGCGTCACTTTGTAAATATGGTGCAACAAGGCACATTTTTTACACTGCTGGTGCGTCACAAAAAGTGACGCACAGGCGGCATAAAAGTGACGCACGGCCTCATAAAAGAGGCCCCATGTCTGGTATGCGTATGGGTGGGCAGGGTTTACTATCAACATACCAGACTCAAGGCTAGTTGCACCCTGGGGTCTCACCTGTGACGTTTGAAGATACCAGCATCCTGCACAGGCCAGGCTATGGGCAGATGCCACGATCCATGCCGCAACGACTCATGCAGGCTGTCTGCTAAACATGAAGTAGCACCACTTTCACGGTAGCAGCAGTCTGGGTCGGGGGCAGCCATAGGCACATTAGGGCCACACGGGTCGGCACAACAATGCACGGTGCGCACCGAGATGTGAACTGAATGTTGTGTCACATGCTCGCACCGCAGGTGGCAGGGCGCCTATAGGTAGGTGCATAGTCGGTCTCAGTCTATCGGACATTGGGCGCAGGGTAAATTACGAAGACACTGATTTGCTCGCGTTGTCACGTGAGGTCAGTGAAGCTGAATGCCGCACCAGCCCACTATGGGTGAAGTTGTTACATTGTAGCTCCTAAAGGCAGCCAAAAGCTCTCACAAGTCCTCTGTGATAAACTATCTAACTTCTCCATTTATTAATCCCACAAATCTGCTCTTAGAAGGTTTCTGATTTAGACAGTGTCACCTTTTTCACTGACCACATAAACTGTCCTCCTTCCCCAAACTCACTCATGCCGAAGCTCTACAGAGTTTATCCATAGTCACGCATTCAGGACATTGTGAAACATGAGTCTGTAGATCATTCACAAGATTGTTTTCTTATACGATACATCTCTTAAGAAGGGCAATTTATCCCACAAGTTTAAGTTTGCACTAGTCAAGCCAATTACAGAAAAGCCCTCACTTCCTCAAGGTGACCTCAACAACTTTCTGCCTATCTCGCTGCTGTCCTTCTGAGAAAAGGGTCTTCAAAGATTAGTTTTTACCCAATTAAACTTTTTAATAGAATCTAACAATATATTCCACTTTTTCTAGGCTGTTCCACGTCGTAGTACATAAGTGGTGGTTACATAATTTTCCAATGGCTTAGGTCCCCTATGGTGTCCTAATCCTCTTAGAACTATCGGCGACCTTAGAAACCATCAACCGTGCCCTGCTGTAAGGGAATCTGAAAAACGCTGGTGTTGACAACCTTGCTCTGTGGTGGATCACGTTATTTTTGTCAATCCTACCGGTTCTATCTCATTCAATCTTCCTCGCTACATTCAAATCATCCTTCTGCAAACTACTATCCTGTGGGAACTTCCAGGGATCCACCCTCTCACACTTACTCTTTAAGGCATTTAGGTGATCGCTGGCTCTTTGGCTCAGCTCCATGGGCACAAAGCTCTGTGTATATGAAGACAATACACAGATTCTGCTTAATAATACATGTGGTACATCGGAGAGCCGGGGCCGTCCGACGCACTAGTGTTTATGTGGGTCGTCCTCGCCTGGCTGTCCTCGCACAGGTCCGGCTCTAGGCTCATAGTGGCCCTGTGCAGGGAGCGTCGGTGGGGGCCCCGGAAGAGGGGGTCCGGACGGGGCGGAGCTCAGGAAGGTGTTTTAATAATACGTCCAGAAAAGTCGTTAGATGGCCAGTACCTGCGGCTGCTCCTACCCTTCCGAATTCGTCTCAGAACGATACAATTTAGGAGGAGGAGGGCATTGTGACACACGACATGAGGGACTGGGCGCACAGACAGCTGCAGTGCCAGGGCCATGAGAGGGGCACCGGACCCCCACAACCCCCCACAGAGAAATAATAGGTGGCTCTTTGCCCGGAAACAGTAATATCGATGCCATATCGAATATGGTGTCTTACGCTTGGCGGATGGCCACGTCCATTGCAGACACTGCATAGCCACCTCGTAAGGTGCTCTCCGGACGGCGCTCCACCGGGGCCCGCGCCTGGCTGTGTCAAACTGAAACTAAGCGCTCGGGTTGGCCCGGTCGCTCCCCTGCCCCCCTAGCTCTAGGGGCCCCCAGGAGTCGCTGGGACTTGGAGCCATATTTCAACTGTCTGCCGCTTAATAGTGCAGAAATACCCTTTCTCTCCACCTTTATTGGCACAGGCGGAGCAGAGGGCCTAAAGAAATCAATCACCACCAGTTTACATGGGAGGCTGCGCCCGCTGCCAGTGCCACTGACTGGAAGACAGACAGCGGCCTACGAGTCGATGGATGCGGCACCGGCAAATAGAATGCGGGCGGCCCCCTGCCCCTCGGAGAAAGTGGCAGTGATTCCGAAATGTAATACTCAGCAATGATTAGGGCTTCCGCTGGCTGGGAGCCATATACTGCCGCTTAATTTAATGCAAAATAGTACCCCCGACTCCACCTTTATTATAGGCCCTGCAGGGACACAGGCGGAGAGGGGCCTAAACGAAATCAGTGGCCGGCGCTGCCACTGGAAGACAGGCAGCGGGCGGCCTACCTCGATGCGGCAAAACTCACGGCTGCAGTAAATTCGCCCCTCCGACCTCAAGCATTAACATGTACACTCACGCCCGGCTACCTATCTTCATATGACTCGCTTGCTTGCCATGACGCGTCGCGATAGTCAGTCAGTGCCACAAACAATGTGCAGAAATATCCTTATCAATCATCTGAGAGAATGGATCTATTCTGCCCTTACCCGGCAGGTGCGTTCCCACTTCTTTACTTTATTCTCAGTCTGAGCTCAGGGGCTGCTCAGCTTTTGTCCGACTCCGACGTCGACGACCACCAATTGGCTGGGCTGTGCATAGAGAGTCATATGCCACCAGTCCCACAAGTTAGTTACGCATGCGGGGAAGTCAAGCAGCAGGTTAGGTTGAGTCTGCGTGCTGTCGCAGATCACTCTATCCTGGCTTCCGGCGTCTGTGCCAGCCAGCCGGGTGACAGTCATGATGATTTGAAACACCCCGGCGCCCCTGCTGCCCAATCAGGAACGAGGTCGGTGCGGACTCGGAGCCAGAGGCCAGGGAAGTTAAAGGGAGGAGGGGGGGGCGTGACTCATTGTGTCAGGGCTTGGAACTGTGACTGTCGGAACTTAGTATTGTAAGCCGGGGTCGGAGCCAGAGGCCGCCAAATCCTGCCAGGGGGCCGTCAGTGCCACGATGTATCATTGATCCTTCCGATCTGATCCTCGTCGTGGCGCCCCGTGGGGTTTGGCGGCCCTGTGGAGGTGCACACTTTGCACATGCCTAGGGCCGGCCCTGATGGGATGCAATACCTCCGTGGGCCCCAGAGCCGACTTCACCATCATGCAGGCTGTGTCAGGGGCCGGACGGATAATGTTGCACATATTATGCATATGGCCCATTTTGCAACAGGCATGCAGAGAGCTTTTACGCAACCCCTTTAATGCTAATGGAGTTAGAACATGCTGCCAAGCCTCGCTGTTCTGCTTGCAAGGCCGGAGCCCACAAGTAATAGCTTGCCTGGTAAAGTTTACTATCACTGTGGAGCTACAATTTAAAGAGGTCGTACCATCAAATGGAGGAACTGTCCTAAAGGCTACTCATCTGCGCTTCCATGCACCAGCGCTTTACTGTCTGTTTGTCTGTCTCAACTAAGGAGACTTGATGAAGAGTTTGTTAGTGATGAGCACGCAACTTCACTTTTTAATTGTTTTACTCTGGTTGAATGCGTCCCATTCTTCAGTTTTATCTGCTGTACCTCCGCTTTTTAGGTAGCATTAGCGACATTTACTGAAGAGCAGGGCTTTAAGTGGGATGAAAATACTGAGGCGTCTCTCAAAAGGGCGTGGCCGATGTAATTAAGGGCGTGGCTTAAAAACACCTACGCTAAAAATCTGTGCTTAGCCTACTGTGCCGTCCGACTGGTATTTTGCGGTTTCTAAATCATTACTCAAATAGGAAGGGGAGAGAGCTACTGCTCTTTTTCCATCCTCCCTGTAATGCTCATACTGTAACCATAAAATGAGGAGAAGGAGGGAGAGGACGGTGGATAAGATAACACCCTTCTCTTTAGAAAACCTGGGGTTAATTAAAAGACTGCTCTCACCCACTAAATAGTGGTATGCTTCATCAGAGGCCTGCTACAACATCCATGCAATGTCTGGGATGGAGCAAAGAGAGGGGAGGACATAACAAGAATAAAATGTATTGGGATCCATGCAGTCATTTGAAAAAACGAAAAGACAGTGATTGTGCGAGTGTAAAACGAACTCAGAGATACCTTTCCAATTGTTTTTATTCCTGGAGTTCCTGGATAGGATTCAAAGGTAAAACATCGGAGATGGTCTAGGGAAAGTTAGGACCCCTTCCTCTGCTTTACTGCTTCTATGCTGTTTCTGTCATTGCATCCAGAAATATGATACATCAAGTCACATAACTACAACAAGCTAGGACTATTGGCTTTGTCAATTGTTGTTAGTTGCATAAAATAAATAAACAACAACTATGGCTTCATGGTATATAATATTGAAAATGCTTCGGTTCTGAAATGATGAGACAGAAAGAACTAAAATGAGTCTCTTTGAAGTGACATCAAAGGCTTTAAGCAGTGGTACTGCTGCAAGGTAAAACATCGGAGATGGTCTAGGGAAAGTTAGGACCCCTTCCTCTGCTTTACTGCTTCTATGCTGTTTCTGTCATTGCATCCAGAAATATGATACATCAAGTCACATAACTACAACAAGCTAGGACTATTGGCTTTGTCAATTGTTGTTAGTTGCATAAAATAAATAAACAACAACTATGGCTTCATGGTATATAATATTGAAAATGCTTCGGTTCTGAAATGATGAGACAGAAAGAACTAAAATGAGTCTCTTTGAAGTGACATCAAAGGCTTTAAGCAGTGGTACTGCTGCAAAGTTAAGATTTTTTTTTCATCCTGAGGGCAAGGGTAAACATGGAGAGCCCGATAGGAACCCGTTTCAGCACCTGCTTGTAAGAACTAAGGTGCTGAGCACTGGCAGGACCCGGCCCACTGAAAGCCCTGCTGAAGAGTGTATGCACTCGCACTTTACCTTGCATAGACTTGTATTAATTAGGACATTTACTGAAGTGCCCTCATGTTTTTGCATGTCCTTGTTATTTTTAACGGATTGTATACTGGTTAACATTGTGTTCCTACATCATGTAAAGGTTTTACTTAACTAGAACATGATTAACAAGCTTCACATTTAAACTAAGCCTGTTGTGGGTTCAACCCGATGGAAGCTTTTAAAATGTGATGCCTTCATGCACGTAAAAAGGGTATCCACTGTCGGTCCGCAAACTCATGCAACACAGCTTGAACCCAAGCAATGCCTGGAAGTAGAAAAAGAAAAAGAAAGAGGATTTCAGAACAAAAATAGTTGTTTGAGGTTTTATGCCCATTGTGGTGGTGTTGGGGGGGGGTGGGGGCGGGGGGTGTTGTGCTCTCTTCACTGATGTTGCAACGGAGCCAACTATGTGGCAAATGCCATAATACACTCCCAGCCCATTTGGGACGTTATGCAGTACAGACAGTAATCTTATACAACTGCAATGTCTCCCCTTTTCTATTGGCCCAGTCCCTCCTAATGAATGATGCAGCAGCCATACGGTAGAGCTAAACATACATCAGGCATTGAACTTTCATTCAGACGAGGCCGCCACGACGATTCTCCTCGTGGCGGCCCCTGGGGTTTGGCGGCCCTGTGCAGGTGCACACTTTGCACATGCCTAGGGCCGGCCCTGCCTCGCACGTGGCACAGGGAATCCCTCTGGTGCGGGCACCAGAGGGATTCCCTTCCCTCCCCCCCCCCCCAACAGCCTCGGAAGCTGGAGAAGAGCTTCCCCTGCTCCTGAGGCTGTCTGTTTTCCCCCTGATATGACAATCAGCGCGCACATCGAGCTGACGTCATTTCAGTGAAACCAAAACCGAAATGAGCCAAGAGGCTCCTTTCAGTTTCGCTTTCTATGTGCTCAGGGGGTTATCGGAGCCCCCTGAGAATGTAGAAAGTCAAGAGAGGTATTGTAGGAAAGGGGACCCACCCACTAGGCACCAGGAAGGGCAGTAACCCCCAATCGCCCACCACCTGGGTGGGGCTGAAAGCCCACTAGATACCAGCTATTTTTTTCTAATTTGAATTATGGGTGGGGGCTGCCAGTCTTTCTGATACCCCCCCCCTGCTGGTGACAAATGCAAAAACGGGACCCACATCTGGGCACTCTCGTCCCAAGCGGGGTGAGAAATGCATAAACAACAATTGATGGACAGAATGCAGAACAATGTCATACATTCACCCCAGTACAGAGATCTGGGCCTAAATCCATTGTTTGTTTGCTCACCATGCCATTCCAGTTTAGACCCAGACATATGCAAATCAGTCTTGACCCTGCGCCAGTCCAGTCCGAACTACCAGGCCAGGTCCTTCCTGGACTGGAAACAAGCATCATAGGAGCCGGTATGCCCAGACGTGGGTCCCGTGCTCTCCATGCCACTGGATTCAAGCTATCTTGGCTGATGAGGGCTGAAAGCCCGAAACCGGTCCTAGGATGCTTGTTTCCAGTCCAGGGAGGACCTGCCCTGGCTGTTCGGGCTGGACTGTTCCCATTGGACACAGGGTCAAGACTGATTTGCATATGGCTGGGTCCAAACTGGAATGGCATGGTGAGCAGGAATACGATGGATTTTGCCCACTAGACACCACATTTTTTTATTGATGAATTTAGGGGTGGGGGCTGCCCAAGAAAGGCATGCCAATACCCTGAATTCCAGCCCCGTGAGAGGCAGATGGGGGCACTAGCTTCCAATCTGACCCCCAGGGGGGTGGGGGGGGGCAGAAAGCACTGTGGATGCCAGGGATTATTTTTTGTATAGGCCCAAGGTGGGGGCTTCCCAGAATGGGCATGCAAATACCCTCACTCTACTCCCACAAAGAAAACAAAATACTTCCCGCCCCCAGGAGGCAGATGGGGGCAATAGCCCCTGATCTGTCCGTGGGGGGCAGAAAGGCCACCAAGCGCCTGGGATTTGTTTTTATAGGTAGGGGTGGGGGCTGCCCAGAATGGGCATGTCAATGCCCCCACACACCCCAAAACATGTCTATAGTCTTTCTGCCCCTCTGGCAGGCAGATGGGGCAATAGCCCCTAATCTGCCCACTATGTGCCAGCCATTATGCTGACTTTTTTATACGTAGGGGTGGGGGCTGCCCAGAATGGGCATCACAATGCCCCCCTCCCCCCCCCAAAGAATAGCCACAGTCTTTCTGCCCCCCTCGGGGGCATAGCAGGGAAATAGCCCCCGATATCCCCCCTCCCCAGGGCGGCAAAAAGCCCACCAGGCACTGAATTTTTGTTCAGAATGTGCCTACCTGTCGATTTTGGGTCCTAACATTTAACAACCCGAATAAAGTTTATTAAACTGTAAACTGCCTAACCACACAAGTGAGGTACCATTTTTATTGGGGACCTGGGGAAACACTAGGTGGTAGAACATTTATGTTAACCTGGTAATCCCACAACATTCCCATGCCAAAAAGTGAGGAAAATTTGATTTTTTCAGCTAAATTTGAGGTTTGCAGGGGATCCTGGATACGGAAACGTTGGGGGGTCCATGCAAGCCGCAACTCTCTGGACTGCCCAGGGTGTCTACTTTTCAGAAATGTGTGGGTTTGGTAGGTTTCCACAGATGGCCGCTGAGACTGGGGCCAAAAACCCAAGTGCCCCCCTCCCCTTGCAAAACCAGGTCATTTTGTGATAGGTGAATTTGATGTCTCCAAAATACGTTTTGGGCCCTTGCCTGTCGCGGGTACTTGACCCACCCACACGAGTGAGGTATCATTTTTATCGGAAGACTTTGGGGAATGCGGGGTCGGTGGAATTTTGTGGATCCACACAGATTCCAGAACTTTCCATCACTGAAATGTGAGGAAAATGTGTTTTTTTGACAAAGTTTGAGGTTTGCTAGGGATTCTGGTTAAGAGAACTTGGTGAGAGCCCCACAAGTGATCCCATCCTGGATTCCTCTGGGTGTCTAGTTTTCAAAAATGAATAGGTTTGCTAGGGTTTTCTAGGTGCTGGCAGAGCTACGGTTCAAAGTCTACAGCAAGGCACTTTGCAAAAAAAGGGTCAGTTTTTACTATAAAAATGTGGTGTGTTCATGTTGCATGTTGCTCCGTTTCCTGTCAAGGGCACCAGGACTACCAGCACAAGTGAGTTATCAATTTTAACAGAAGACTTTGGGGAATGCAGGGTGGGTGGAATTCTGTGGATCCACGCAGTGTGTGTCAATACAAAGTTTATTGTGTAGATTACTTTTAAAAACATTTCAAAAGAATAAACATAATTATACAAAACAAAAAAGAATGCTGGTTCCTGACAAGACCATATAGTGTAAATGGCTTGTTATGCCCGACGAAAGGAAACTCTTGGTGTACAGGCTTTCTATCTACCTTCTTCCCTTTCCCTTGTCTATTATGAAAAAAATGAATAAAAGTAAGTTAAAAAACCTTCCATAAAATGAATAAAAAGTTTCAACTAAAAAGTGAACTCAATTACTGCATGGTCTAACTCTACTGCGCATCCACGCAGATTCCAGAACTTTCCATCATAGAAATGCAAGGAAAATGTGTGTTTTTTTAACATGGTTTGAGGTTTGTAAGGGATTCTGGGTACGAGAACCTGGTGAGAGGCAAACAATTCACCCCATCCTGGATTCCCCTGCTTATCTAGTTTAAAAAAATGTATAGGTTTGCTAGGTTTCCCTAGGTGCCGGCAAAGCTAGCGTTCAAAATCTACAGCTAGGCACTTTGCAAAAACAGGGTCAGTTTTTACTGTAAAAATGTGCTGTGTCCATGTTGCGTTTTGGGCCGTTTACTGTCACAGGCACTAGGTCTGCCCACACAGGTGAGGTGCCATTTTTCTTCGAAGACTTTGGGGAATGCTGGGTGGGTAGAATTCTGTGGATCCATGCAGATTGCAGAACTTTCCATCACATAAATGTGAGGAAAATGTGTTTTTGACAAGGTTTGATGTTTGCAAGGGATTCTGGGTAACAGAACCTGGTGAGAGCCAGACAAATCACCACATCCTGGATTCCCCTCGGTGTCTAGTTTAAAAAATGAATAGGTTTGCTAGGTTTCAAAAGGTGTCGGCAGAGCTAGGGTTCTTTGGGCCGTTTCCTGTCGCAAGCACTAGGCCTACCCACACAAGTGGGGTACCAGTTTTATAGGAAGGCTTAGGGGAACACAGAATTGTAGAGCAGCTGTTATTACCTACCTATTTTCTTTCAATGCATTTCTGCCTTCCAAATGTAAGACAATGTGTAAAAAAGAAATCACTTTTCAAAAATGTCCTATAATTCACATGCTAGTACGGATACCCACAATTTGGGAGATGTGCAAATAGCTACTGTTCTAAACTCTATATTTTGTTCCCATTTCAGAAATACATCGGCCTCGTTCATACCAATTTTTCACTGTTTATATTTTCCCAAATGAATTGTTATGCATATACGGTACACAATAAAAAACCATTGCAAGACGCTGCTCAGTTATTGACTCTAGGTTCGTCGGGTTCTTGGTAGACCTACAAGTCCTATATATACCCACAACCAGAAGGGTCCAGCGGATTTAACTATATAGTGCTTTAAATAATCTGTCATAGTTAGAAGAAGTTACAGGTGAAAATGTTGGCACAAATGGCTGTTTTTTCAACTCATTTTTAATTTTTCATATTTTCAGCTGTTAGTTTCTATTAGAAAACCTTGAAGGATCTACAAGAATGACCCTTTGCTGAATTCAAAATTGTATCTACTTTTTTAAAAATGTATAGCTTTCCAGTATCCATTATTGCTTTCATACCCATTTCTACAATTAACTGGAATGAGGTTGAAAGCATACAAATATTGCACAAATAGGCTATGTCCCAGTAAAATGCCAAAACTGTGAAATAGAAGTTGGTTTTCTGACAAAAGTCAGTCTGTCCCTGACAGCTGGAAAGATGGTGATTTTAGCACCACAAACTCTTTGCTGATACCATTTGCAGGGAAAACACCACAGGCTTTAATCTTCTGCACTTATTCCAATTTCTCCCCAAAATTCAAAATGTGGCTGCGTTTTGGATAATTTCAGGGCCCCTTCCAAGGTTATCAATAAACCCTGGGTACCTTTAAAATCCTCAGGATGTTTGAAAAAGGATGCAAATTTGGCGTTGATACCTTATGTGGTAAAAAGGTTAGACGGGCCTAAGCGCGAACTACCCCAAATAGCAAAAAAAGGCTTAGCACAGGGAGGAAAAGACCTAGCAGTGAAAGGGTTAATATAACAAATTTCCAAACTTCAGAGTGAGTTTCTCTTCACCAGATGTCCTGCTGCCAATTCCAACGGTATCAACTAGCCAAACTTTTAGGGTTCACTTCCCACTCCTGTCTCAGCTGTCAGAAATGTAGGAATCTATAGATATTCCAATCTTTCTATAGAGCTACAAACTTCCAAGCGGGCTAGCTTGCATTTGTGGCACATTAGGGACTGAGAAAATCCCTTTATAGCCTCAACACTCTGTAATGCAGCAGTTGTGGCCCTGATTCAGTCCATCCTTGACTATAAGAAATTCCACCTACTTTCTTGAAAATAAGCATCAGATGGCTTTAGCTTCCCAAAATACTGCACGTCAACTTCTAACTGGGAGCGGGAAACAGCCTTTACAATGTGATTTTTACCACGTTGTACCTTTAGCACGTATTTATTATCACATACGCTTTTACAACGTATACCTTTACCAAGCATTTAATGTAAGATCAGAGTGTGGGAAGGTCTCTCCCCACAAAAACATTGATTATATAAATATATATATATACAATGCGTGGTAAAGGCATACGTTGTGAAAACATACGCATTCCAAAAAAATGTGGGGTAAAAAATAATTAATAAAGGCATGCAGAGTATTTCCCTGCGTTGTTCCATCATACAACCACTGGGAGCAAGTGCAGGGCCTACATCAACCCTATCCTAAAACAAACACTCCAGTGGGTTCCTCTTGAAAAACATGTACTATGTAAATATTTGGTACTTGTCCATAAGGCCATCCATCAGCACTTGCACTTGAGGTCATCGGCAGTCCTTTTACTTCCTGGGATACTGTGGAGCTCTAAGGCCAACGCGGTCTTCTTGGAGACTGGGCCTTCTACATCGCAACCATCAAGGAATGGATCAGGTTTTCCTCTTCCCCCCCCCCCCGACCTCATTTCCATCCTTTCAAAAGTGAACACTTTATTTTCTGAAGGATACTCTTTTCCAGTGTGCAATGGAACTATGGGCTGGAGGTTTTGGACTCACACATGCTCCCTGTGGAAGGGATGTATGTCGTTACAACGCATACTTTTACTCCGCGTACCATTACAACGCATACCGCTACAACGCATAGCGCGTTGGGGTGCTGGATCACGGTTCGATCCCCGGCGCCGGCGGCAGAAAAGCCCAGCACCATTTCACTCTGGGAAATAGCTGACGCCGCGGCTAGGGCGGCTGACTCCGGAATCTGGAGATCACGGTTCGATCCCCGGCGCCGGCGGCAGAAAAGCCCAGCACCATTTGACTCTGGGAAATAGCTGACGCCGCGGCTGGGGCGGCTGACTCCGGAATCTGGAGATCACGGTTCGATCCCCGGCGCCGGCGGCAGAAAAGCCCAGCACCATTTCACTCTGGGAAATAGCTGACGCCGCGGCTAGGGCGGCTGACTCCGGAATCTGGAGATCACGGTTCGATCCCCGGCGCCGGCGGCAGAAAAGCCCAGCACCATTTGACTCTGGGAAATAGCTGACGCCGCGGCTGGGGCGGCTGACTCCGGAATCTGGAGATCACGGTTCGATCCCCGGCGCCGGCGGCAGAAAAGCCCAGCACCATTTCACTCTGGGAAATAGCTGACGCCGCGGCTAGGGCGGCTGACTCCGGAATCTGGAGATCACGGTTCGATCCCCGGCGCCGGCGGCAGAAAAGCCCAGCACCATTTCACTCTGGGAAATAGCTGACGCCGCGGCTGGGGCGGCTGACTCCGGAATCTGGAGATCACGGTTCGATCCCCGGCGCCGGCGGCAGAAAAGCCCAGCACCATTTCACTCTGGGAAATAGCTGACGCCGCGGCTGGGGCGGCTGACTCCGGAATCTGGAGATCACGGTTCGATCCCCGGCGCCGGCGGCAGAAAAGCCCAGCACCATTTCACTCTGGGAAATAGCTGACGCCGCGGCTAGGGCGGCTGACTCCGGAATCTGGAGATCACGGTTCGATCCCCGGCGCCGGCGGCAGAAAAGCCCAGCACCATTTCACTCTGGGAAATAGCTGACGCCGCGGCTAGGGCGGCTGACTCCGGAATCTGGAGATCACGGTTCGATCCCCGGCGCCGGCGGCAGAAAAGCCCAGCACCATGTGACTCTGGGCAATAGCTTGCTTAATCTTCCCGACGGCCCCTAGCGACCCTTACGGGTGACTGTGCGCTTTACAAATGTGGATTATTATTATTTGGGCCGATTCCGATCCGGTTCGTAAAAGCACATCCGCCCGAATCTGTCGGACAACCACGTACGCCCGGGGGGGGAGGACTGCCCGGGACCCGTGGAGCCCTTCCCGGGTAATTTGCCGTGCCGCTGGCCTCCTGGAGATGGGTACCCCGGACGCGTCTGGGGGAGGTCTGCCCGGTGGGTGCCCCGGACGCCCGGGGGAGGTCTGCCCGGGACCCGTGGAGCCCTTCCCGGGTACTTTGCCATGCCGTTGGCCTCCTGGAGATGGGTGCCCCGGACGCCTGGGGGAGGTCTGCCCGGGACCCGTGGAGCCCTTCCCGGGTACTGTGCCATGCCGTTGGCCCCCTGGAGATGGGTGCCCCGGGGGAGGTCTGCCCGGTGGGTGCCCCGGACGCCCGGGAGAGGTCTGCCCGGGACCCGTTGAGCCCTTCCCGGGTACTTTGCCATGCCGTTGGCCTCCTGGAGAAGGGAGGTTTTTTCCCAGGCACATCTCATCTGGTCCCCCCCTGGGCAGAGAACTGCAAGAAGTGTCTGGGCATACCTTGTCCCTAGTAATCCGGAGGAAGGCTACCCCTCTTTCTTCGAATCCGTGCGCACCGAGTGACAGAGGAGACCCAAGGCGCGAAGGTACCCGACCTCCTGGAGCCCTCGCTGGGATCCGGGAGGCAAATGGCACCTCATCGGGACTTCCAGGGAAGTTCGGCCATCTGGTCGCTTCCATAGGAAAGCATTGCAGGAGACCAGATGGCCGAGGCGATCCTGGAGACCAGATGGCCGAGGGGATCCGGGAGACCAGATGCCCGAGGGGATCCCGGAGACCAGATGGCCGAGGGGATCCCAGAGAACTGATGGCCGGGCACGAGAGTCAAGCCAGCCGGTGCCACTCTGTGCCCCGACGAAAAAGGGAACTGGCGCCAGGGAACGGCAAGGTGGGGACCGGAGGCCCAGGGCCGTGGCACCCGACAAGGGGCCCGGACGGGCCCCTGGACCCAGCCTAGGCTCCGATGCACGGAGACGCAGGGGACGCCTTCCCGGGCCCTCCGGACCCCGTCCCAGGCACCCTGCCACGCAGCAGGACCAAGGACAGAGCCCGGGATGGGGAGGCCGCCCTCCCCGGGCCCTCAGGGGCCCCGGCCGAAGCTCCTGAACTCAGCCCAGCAAGGGGAGGCTCCCCGGGCTCGAAGGAAACCCCGTTCTGGTCCTTTGGCAGTGCGGCAGGCCGGGGGACCGGGCCCAGGGCCATGGCACCCGACCCGGGGCCCGCCCGGGCCCCCCGGACCCCATCCAGGGCTGCCTGCCACGCG